>NC_073703.1:26206057-27456057 GCF_023634085.1 Falco cherrug
TTTTTAAGGCTGAAATATGCCAAAAAAATAAGTTTACTATAATAAAGCACAAATTTTGCATATTCAGACTTTCCAGAGACTTATGCTTCACTTTATGCCTACATATGATTTTAACAGAGCCTGTAGCAATAGGACAAGGGGCAATGGTTTCAGACTACATACAAGGGAGAAATTTATTACAGTGAGGGTGGTGAGACACTGGCACAGGTTGCCCAGAGAGGTGGTGGATGCCCCATCCCTGGAAACATCCAAGGCCAGGTCGGATGGGGCTCAGAGCAGCCTGATGGAGTTGAAGATGTCCCCGTTCATTTCAGGAGGGTTGGACGAGATGGCCTTTCAAGCTCCCTTCCAACTCAAACTATTTTATGATTCTATGATGCTCAGCAAGTCACTGAAGCTTCCAATGCACACATTTAGCACGGGGTTAACTTTTCGTAGGATCAAATTCTAAACAAATTTCATCATAAAGTATACACTGCTAAAGTACTTGTAATTTCCAAAATGAAAAATAGGAAGTCCCAGCAACTAAATTAGACTGAGCTGCTGACAACTGAAGAGTAACCAAAATAATTCATGAGCCTTCAATGTTTATTATCTGTCTCGGGAGGTATTTACAAGCCCTTCCTCACCTCCATGCTATCAGTGCACTGAGAGAAGAGAAAATAGAGATATCAACCAAACATCACTAATACAACCAGCAGTGTCATCTCCAATCTATCTGGAAACAAACATGGCCATGCAAAGTATCTTTGTGCCAGCTGGTTAAATAAGAATAGGTAAGCACATGCCTGAGGCTACAGCCTGCCCTGATTTTACACACCCTGCTTCTTCCTCATGGCAGCCTGGAGGGCTGCCTCTGTCCCCGCAGCTGCCTGGAGGCAGGCTGCCTTACCCCACCAAACCGCAAAGCAGCGGCGGGGAAACTGCTGCCAGCTCTAAAAGGTAAAGGGGGATGAAAGGCAACGCTCAATGGGAAAAGGCAAAAGAGATGCTCTTCTGAGATGTAACCGTGCAGGAGAGCCCATCATCATCAAGTGGTTGCAGTTCCCTGGCTGCGTCTTGTCAGATGAGGAAAACCCATCCTGTACGTGCAGGAGAAACCCGAGGCTGAAGGCTGCACACAGAGAACGTTATCATTTAGAGAGGCACAGAGCATCCCAGGGATCTCTATCTGCATCCAAGACTATTCAAGCCTGCAATACAAATGCAATTAATTCTCTAACCCACAGCAAAGCAGATAAGGTAGTCTCATCGTTTCAGATGGGAACCCCAAGGCAAATGAGGTTTTTGAGGCCATCTTAAAGGCAGGCTCGGTGCTTCAGAAGCACCCTACACCCATGCAGGGACACAGCAGCTCTGGAAAATGGTATTTCCCACCATCTTGCCAGTGAGACCAGCACCTTTTACTAGCATTCTCTCATCAATCTGCTGCACAAGAGCAAAATAATACTGCAACTCAGTTATCTGATTTTTCTTATCACTCTAAATGAGCATAAAACTATCCAGAAACTATCACCATTTACATCAATAAAGTGATTGCTCTAAAGCACTGTCAGTATGATACTTATTTTTGGAAGAGTGCTTCAGGATCATCCATTAAGTCTTTCAAATACACATATATTTTGATGTAGTGAATATAAAATGCTACTTATACAATCCCAAGATCCCTCTCCCCCTATGTATGTGCGCCTAAGTATGTATGTATGTTTATATATGCTATCTCCAATTGGAAAGTCCCAGAATGAAAATACCAGCTGAAAACATTACAAGCAAATACCCAGGCTGAATGCAAGGACTGGAAGACAAATATTTAAATCTGTCATTTCTTGTCATCCTGCTGACTTCTTTGAGAAGTTTCCAGGCTGCCCTATTCCCTTTGCCACCCCATCCATGCACAGTGCTCCACGTGTGGAACATTTGAGTAAAGAACCGATTTGCAGCACTCTCTGCCCTCATGTATCTGCATGCTTACAGCCAATGGAGTGTGTCGTTGTCACAAACAGCAAAGGCTATAAGCTAAAAATTTCCCTGGATCCCATACTTTGTGTAATATGTACTTTTCACTTGCTGCGTACAGAAAGCGTAACAACACCAAATGGAAATGAATGGATGAGGCATCAAGCATGCTAAGAAAGCACGGTGCATCATCTCCTTACATCTCTGCAAGGTTGAAAATGCTAATTCAGACTCAGTTTTGTTAGCTCAGTAGCTCCTTGAACAAAACAACTATTTGGAGCTTGCAAATGCCATGCTGAATTAGCACTTTCACAACTTTGAAAGGAATTAACGTTTAATTAATAATCAGGGTTTTTTTTCAATGTGGGAAAAGCAGCATAAATCTGGCTACTTGTGGATGCCCCCTCACACACGGGGTGAGAAATTTCTTCCACTGAGGAAGGCAGACCTTTTAATCAGAGAATGAAAACACCGTTACATTTGCTGTGCTGATCAGGTATGGCTCAAAAAGTGTTTGTCTGGACGCTGCTATTTAGTTGCAAATGTGTGTTCACGAATCCAAGTGCTGGATGTGTTTTTTAAGAATTTATTATTATTGCATCTATTTAAGAAAGTTTCGTGACTTTTATCAAGATTCAATTTTTGCACCAAAATGCACTAGTCTCTACTGAGCATCTCTCGAACCCTTTTAAAAGATGCAGCCAGTTCCCCAGGAAGGAGAATGAACACATGCTTTGGTTCAAGAGGATGAACCATAAATTGTATGACAGCTCAAAAATGCCAGAGCAAGTAACTATGAAAGACAAGACGAACTTTTTTGTTTCAAAATGGAAGAACAAACAATGCTTACATACACAAAAACCAGCAAATATATCATGCAAATATTCTTCAGACAGGGAAAAAATTAAAAATAACTCAATACGCATGATGAGCAGCACATTTCAACCAAAATTAGTTGATAATAACCTCAATAAACTATTTTTATTTCTGATTTTTTCTCCTTTGTTTCAAGTGCTCACACAGACCATTTCACCAGTTTCTCACTCCTATAAAGGAATGACAAGGTCTAATAGGGAAGTCACATTCACTTTCACGTGTCCTCTGTGATGCCTCGTGCTACAATACCGCCTACAAGCTAAGGTAAGGGGTACGGAACCTCAAACTGTGGGCCCTAAGCCACTTACTCCGTGGGCCAGGAAAGGCTCTCTGGCTCATGGACCAAACTACAAAACCAAGCAAGGTTTGTGGCTGGTGCTTGTCGGTTTGGTTCAATGCAGGCTGAGTGCTGGGTACAAGAAATAAGCGGACTGGATCATCCTCTGTCCTGATCTGCCACAGCAAACTCCAACCCTGTGCAGAGCATACACTCGAGCTAAGTATTTTTCCATACCTCCAAATACGAGGAGCTCATGGGGGCTGTGACTCAGTGCCCTGCATGGAAAAAGTTCAGGGAATTTCTAGAAATTCTGAAGTGAAGTGAAAAGTCCCTTTGCTCTATTCCTTTTCCTCCTCCTCCTCCCTTCTCCCAAACCATAGATTCACAGAGTGGTTTGGGTTGGAAGGGCCCTCAAAATCCATCTTGTTCCAACCCCCTGCCATGGGACCTGCCCGCCCCGCCCCCCCCCCCCCGCCCCCCAGCCCAGTCCAGCCTGGCCTTGGGCACTGCCAGGGATGGGGCACCCACAGCTGCTCTGGGCAGCCTGGGCCAGCGCCTCGCCGCCCTCACGGGGAACAATTTCTTCCCAATATCTCATCTACATCTCCCCTCTTTCAGCTTAAAGCCTTCCCCCCTTGTCCTGTCACTCCATGCCCCTGTAAGAAGGCCCCCCCCCCCAGTTCCCTGTCGGCCCCTTTGGGCACTGGCAGGTGCTGTCAGGTCCCCCCGCAGCCTTCTCTTCTCCAGGCTGAACAGCCCCAGCTCTCCCAGCCTGTCTCCACAGCAGAGGGGCTCCAGCCCCCTGAGCATCTTCCTTTTAATGTCTCTTAAGCCATGTAAACGTACACACTATATTAATCAGTAACAGCCATGAAATCCCCACATCAAATGGTCCAACAACTGTGTAACTACAACCTATGGTTGAAAGTCAATGTACTGGTTTTATAACCCCATTCTCCAAGACTCCACAAACCATGCAGCTATCAGCATTATCTTCTGTCGCCAACGAAATCAGCAGAAATTTACTTTAAAATACAACGCCTTTTCAGAATTAAGTAAGATCATTAAACAATCCGTATCTGTGAATACCTAATCTCACTTGCCACCAGAACAAACACAGCGATGTTTACAGTTAACCCATGTATCTTGGAATTTCTGATGTGCCACTAAAGCACATGAAAATCACCATCCATACCTGGAAGAGGTACCCAAGAAACCAACCACAGGTACCCAAAGACGCTGGATAGTTGCAGGCAAGTGGAGCTGGAGGGCAGTGGAAGCAGGCAGCAGCATGGGGCCATGATGGGCAGACATGCTTCCCTCTGACCTAGGACCTGGGACTATGGCCAGAAAGGTTCCAGATGTGATAGTGCCAAGTTGCTCAATATTTGGCTCAGAAGCAGCCCAAAAACTAGAGCGCATCTCATTTAAGTTCCTGGTGGGCTTGAATGTTTTCAGTGATGGAAAGCACCACAAGATGCAGTACTGCCACCACCCCTAGGCAGTAATCAACCTCCCTTCCCCAAATCCTGAAAATGTCAGTAGCAGCTAACAGTGCTACAGGATCTGAGGAGCCAGAGCCCTTTGTGAGAAGGGGAAATAGAGCCTAGATCTCTCACTCCAGACTGATGAGTCTCCAAATCATTTCACATACTGGAAATTTCCTGACCCACCAGGTCACAAACCCTTCTGAGAAGATGAACCTCTCTCCAGTTACACTGAGATGGAGAAGATGACTATGTAAGTCAGAGTTCAGGGAACTCTTGACCAGCAGACACAAGAGGGGCTGGGGTAAACCTGCTCAGATCTTTGAAAAAAAATATTACCGCAACGAAGGGCCCTGTTAAGCTAGTCTCAGACCCAGAATTAACAGGGTTGCCCTTAGAAAAATGACATGAGGTCAGGAGACCACTCCAGAGTGACTGTGCCTTCCAAATCATGGGAATACAAAGCTGATCCTTGCAGGCAAGAATGTGTAGAACCTTAGATAGGCATATGCTAGATGTGGTCTCCAAAACGACTTCGGATCCAACTGATTTACATTCTGTGTCATATACTGACCTCTTGGAAAGACCTGAGCTCATCCTGGTACAAATCCACCAGGCAATGGAAAAGTGATTCTCCTACGTATTCTGCATACAAGTTTGCATCCGTGGTCAATCCCCATAAAACAGTGGTTTTGATTATCTTCACGTGTAGGTTCTTGGACCATAATTTACAGGCATCCCCCTATATAATGCCAAGTATATTGAAACATGCAATGGATTCTGACTCTGGCTTTTCACTGTATTATGTTACGTTTGAGGCACTAGGGGAAGGTTTCCATGGCGTTAGATAAAGCAAATAAATGAGACACAAGGTTAACCAGCAAAATGTGGGAGATGGTGCTGCAGATATGCTAACCACAGCTGCTGCCCTGCAGAGACTTCAGAACATCATCAACACACAGGGATACAAAATAGCAGTAAATGTGCAAACAAGTCTGTAACTGTACTTTAAGACTCAGGAAAGTGCCAGTCTTTCTCCAAAGAACTATGATGTGATCAAATAAAGATGAAACTATTTTTGTCCTCAAACTCCTCAGAAAACTGTTTTTGCCACACACACCCCTCATTAATCACATTTCAAAGTAATAAAATGCATTTCAGTATCTCAACTACGGTCTATTTGTATTCATCAGGTTAAGTCATACCTTACCACCAACACCATGATCAACCCAAAACGCTCTTTTAGTGTATCAAAATGTTTGTATCTCATCAACACACATTTCACGATGTGAATAGCACCAAAGACCATAATTGAATATACTAGTTGCTGCATGATTTGTAGTCTTTGATGTAGTAACTATTGGCCACTGGCTGCTTCCTAAACTGATGCAGACATTGGGGAACGCTTGGCTTGGTGTTTGCTGATGTTTGTGTCTGCATGCAGCCCACGGCAACAGCAATATTAAGTAGCCAAACTGTGCAAATTACTGATTTTAAACTTGACTGAGCAGTCGGATGCCACATGAGGTCCGTCCTCCGTGCACTCACCAGAAGTGTCTTTGACTGATTTTGATTGTTCACAGTTTGTTAAGGCTCGTGAGTGATTTTGTTTTAACCTGTTCCCAGTGAACAAGAGGACAATGTCGCCTGAAAAACTGCCCAGCAGATGTAAAGACTTGGCATATGTCCTGGAGCACCACAAGTAAATTTTAGGGTTTTGGTGAACCCCGCATCCAGAATGCCACTTGTTTCTGAGCACCCAGCACTGGCATTTTATCATGTAAGTGCCAATACCTTCACCTCCAGATCCAGCTCACTTCCATGATCCGCCAAAAACACTGTGGGTTCTGTGTTTCAACTGTATCCCCTGGGTCAGGCAAGGCAGCAATCCTTTCCCCGTCCTTTACATGTTACTGACCCCTTGATGTTTCCTTCACGCATGCATGAAAAAGAGTTTGTGGTAATTAGGAAGACTGTTGACTTCATTTTTAAGGCCAATGGCCTGCAGATAAACAGCAAGGAAAAGACCAAAGATCTGATCCAAAGTTCACCGCAGTGAATGATAGCCCTTGTGTGTGCTTCGGCTTGAGCCCTTTGCCATGACTTTTGTTTCATATCGAAAGAAAAAAAGCACTGTGGAAAGAGCTTGCTTGGAAAGCGAGCTGCAAACCCAAGCTTCATTCTCTAGAAACTCCGTCCTGTTAATCCAGACATAGGCTGCCTACTTTAAAAGACTGAGAAGCAACTCTCCACATTACTGCTGTGATCTCTGTACCAAAAGATGATTACTGGGATGATTCATTGGTTCTTGAGAGAAAGATATAAGGCAGGTGGCGGGTAAAGAAAGTCAACTCTTATCACCAGCTCCTGCTTCAATCACCCCAGGTCCCTCATCTCCTTAGAGCCTGACAGATGGGAAAAGCAATCCTGCTTTCACACAACTGCAATTCAAAAGATTCACAGCCTTACAACAAAGATTTTAGATAGTCCCTAAAAGACTTGTAAAGTGTATTCATAAACCTAAACCCTTTTCCTAATTTGTCAAGACATCTTGAGAAGCGAACTCTTCTCACTGCATGCTGTTGCTCACACTTGCAGTCTTTGCTAGGCTCCCAGGTTTTGCAGCGGAAAATAAAAACTCAACCTCCTTCCCTTCAAGGAGCAATTCACTGACTTTACTTGCAGCTGTGGAGGCATCAGACACAGCTTACCTGTGCCTGTCCAGGTTTAAGGCACCAGCTTTGTAATATAGAATTTCAGCAACAAATAAATACAGCAGTCGGTCAAATACACAAGTTCAACATACAGAACGGATGTATTTAATACATGTGGTGTAAGCACCTGAATCTGGTTTGGTGGATTCCACAGCTAAGACATGATCTCTATTGAATCATAAGTATCCCATCACTGAGAAATAAGGAAAAAATAAAATTACTTGGCTCACTGTCATTAAAGGCACACAAAAGTGTATGTGGTACATCAAGTGATGTTTTACTGCAAGAATTCTGAATTATGTTCCCCTGCTATAATCTGTTTCCAACCTCAAACACCACAGAGAAAGGCATATTTCAGCTTATGTCATTGCTGTGATGCATCATTCCTGTGACTTGAGCTTTGCTGTACTACATTGATACCCGTAACTAATTGCAAAGCAGTCACAAACTTGGCCTAATATTCATATCTTTTCTGTGAAGTGAAAAAAGATCCGTGTTTAAGTTGTGGGATCGTGGACCACCAGCTGACCAGGAGTCTTTAACACTGTTTTCCTACGAGACAGGGAGTATCCTACCACATTCCCTTGCAACACAGGCAAATGACAAACCAAATATTAATTTAGACACTGTCTGTCAAAGCTACCCTCCAACATCTACACAATTGGGCTGGGTTTCAGATTTGTTTGTCTGAATGATTAAATGAATGAATGCACAAAACAATCTGCCCCAGTACCACACCTTGGAAACTGCAATGCAGTCCATATTGTCTGATCTATTTATTATTTTTTTTATGTGAAAGTCCAGCACAAATGGATCTCTGCCCTAAATAAAAAAAGTCATTCCCACAGAAGAAAGACTCATGGCGATCCTTCTCTGATGTTTCTTTCTTCATTAACATGTCTACCTCTATCAAATCAATAGAAGTAAAAATAAAAGTTCCTATCATAAACACCAAAGAAATACAAAGTCTCTGCTTATTTTGGCCATGGGCAACAAAGCTGCACTGTCTTCAGTATTCTGCAGGATACAGCCTTAAACTACATTATCAAATGGCTAAGTTGAGTAGAGACAATTTAACAACTGTCCAAAATATCTTTCTCACTGGTGAAACCACAGTGTAGTCTGGTTTACTTCATTCTGTTACAACACAATATGTTTTGACATTTTTTTGTGTGTATAAGAAACACTGAAAACTCAAATTTGCTTTTTCCAACCAACAAAACATTTGAAAGGAAAATAACAAAAAATAAGCATTCAGTGTTACAGTCTTCTAGCCTAATTCGAAAATGGAAGAGGAAAATCACACTCCACGTTACAAAGTTTGCAGATATCACAGCTCTCCATAACGGAAGTTTATCTGGATTGTAACATCTGGACATTCTGCACATCAATTTTGGACACAGACGAGCCTGCTCTGAAGTGTCCTGTAGATAATGACTTCTGTTCCTTTCTGATGAATGACTATCGTCCGTCATACTCAGCGCTGCTATGGATATGCAACCATGTACGGAAAATTTTGATAATAAACAGGAGGATGCATTTAAAAACTGGATGCTTTTTAAGGCCACACTACTCTGCTGTGAACATCACAGCCACGTTGCCACATGATGCAAATTAATGTCTCAGCTTAGCCTCAAGTCCAAACGTACCTAAGATCTAGCCTGGGCACAAGCTTCACGTTATACTTCAATGAAGCGACCTGTACCTAGGTCAGGGGTAGAAAACTTTTCTTTAGTGAAACTGGACCTCATGATGTCTTGGTGGTTTTGAGTTTGGAGCATGGTGTGACTCTTGGACAATAAAGAATAGGAAGCTTTACTACCAGGATGCAGCTGTTGAAATGGTGAATTTATTGGATAAAACCTCTGTGTCCAGCTGGTGCTTCAAGAAGTCAATTTTCCAAACAGTAAGGGAAATGAGGTTAATGGATTTGGGGGAATAATATAAACAGAGGGGGGAAAAGCATGTCCAAATTCAGCATTTCTTAAAGATGCATTTAGGAAAGGCTAAAATATATGATTAAAGGCTCATACATCTGCTGGTGACCAATTACAATAATGGATAGAGAACAGAAAAGCTGCAGTTCACAATTCCATCTGCAGTTCCACACTGCTGCTGCACACTGAGCACTTGTAATTAGACAGCACAGCAGCCGCAAGCTGAGCTGCCTAAGTAGCAGCCTTGGGTGCCCGAGGTCTTCCCTTTGGATATGCTGAGGTTTCTGCAAGTCCTTCTGTTTCTTCCATCCACTATTCACCTTTGGTATTTTTTTGTGCTATTTTAACACTCAGCTACTATAACCACAGTGTTTTGTGGTTGTTAGTTTTCTTAATCAAAGAGTGATTGCAAGGCAACAGATCCCTCTTGCTAACCAGCTTTCGCTTTTTGTCTCTGAACCATCTGGAAAACCATCCCGCACCACAGATCACAAGAAGCCGTTCTTTCCCTGGCATGTTTAAACTGGGTCTCAGTCAATAAGTCATGGTAGATGTGGCCTGGAAGGGTCTGCAAGAGATTCACCATACAGACCAAATCAGCACACATTTCAATGTCTTTTGGTAAGAAATGTCACCCTCCTTAGTCATTCTTGAAACCAAACAAAGAGATAACCCCCCCAAAAAAAAACAAAATTGTGGAAATGCGCCACCATGTGCTTTGTCTTCCATCCAGTTCATAGGAGCTCGAAACTGCTAGATTGACCACCCTGTGCCCAGCCATGGGCTTCACTTTCTTCTCTTACAGAAACACCAAACTGGGTGACAAGAAGGCGGATGGGACAGAACCCTCAACATCTTCTGCACAGCCCCAGCCCACGGCATTTTTTAAATTAGATACTCAAAGTCTTGTCAGCTTGCCAGCAGAGCAGTTGCATCCGTTTTGTACTCTGTTACTCAGACTCATTCTTGGCTGATGGGTGCCCATCAGGTCTGTGCCAAGGTCAGCATCATACTGTCGCTTTATTTCTTCTCTAGCAGGGAACGCTCTTACCTTATGGCTCATCTCTATAACCCCATAACTGCTTGGTCCACTGCTGAGATACGGGAACTTTCTTATTCTGAAAGGAGGTCTGCATGTTTTGCTCAGAATTTAGAAGTCAGTCTAACATCAAATAAACACACTCATAAGCTCTGCACAGAGCTAGTTTCACCTGCATTAGCAGCAGATAATGCTATTTGATGTTTTCATATAAGTGAACTCTCTCCAGCAGAAAATACATCTGCCAAGCGACCAGAACGGGTACACCTTGGTGGGGTCATAGGGTGAACATTAAAAAAATGGCATAACTACATAAACATTCACAGAGCTTTTAGGGAGAATGCACCAACACTGACATTTCTTAAATATGGTCTTTAGGAGTCTGCAAGATAATTGTGACAAAATTATGCTGCCTAAACATTCCCTACAGCCACCTTTCTATCCATAGTCAGACTTGAAGCCTTGCTAAAAAAAGGCACATATTCTCAGCATTTTACCAACAGTTCATTTTGCTTCTGTCAACATGGTTTTAGCTTAAAGTTTTTTTTAAAACCTTAACTTTCTGTAGCTATCAGAACAATTAAGTTGTCAAGCATCTTCTACTAGAGCATCTCCAAACTTTTTAATATCAAGTAATTATTTGGCACTTACAAGACCAGATGCATTCACATTTTCAATTTAAATGCAAATACTATGGAAAGATTTCAGGTTTTGTCTCTATTTTTATAAATGCTTCTAATTTTTAAAAGAAAAGAATTTATTATTCTGGAGATGCCATTTGGCAGGTGTGTTTTTTACGTGTGCTCTAGTTAATTAGCTCCTATTTCTTCCACTGCTTTTCTTTTGAAGGAAGGGGAGGTGTATACCTCTTCATAATGAAGAAGATTTCAGTTTGCAAGTTATTCAGTATATGATCCAATAAGGGGATGAAGCACTGATCAAAGTATGCAAAACACAGCGTGGTTTATCTTTTTAACTGCTTTTAGAAGTAAATATTTAAGAGAAATAAGCATCATTAGAAGAGCAAAGACATATAGATAGGTAGAAATATTCAGGTGGGAAGGGAGCTCAGGAGGTTTCTAGCCCAACCTGCTGCTCAAAGCAGGGCCAGATGTGAGCTCAGACCAGGGTGTTCAGGGCTTAGAAACCTCCAGAGATGGAGACTGCACAACCTTCTGCCTGTGGTCCCCTGCTTGTGAAAACCAGGAGTCACCCCAGTGGGCTCACACCAGTATAAAGCTGATCTGGGGACAGAAACTGTGATGTCCTACCAAGGACATCTCTGATTTTAAGCAGATGCAGATAATGACTGAAACACATCAAGGAGGGGGGTACACGAAGGTGAAATAGCAAAAAAAAAAAAAAAACAAAACAAAAAAAACCAAACCTGGTCAATAAGCAGTGGCGTAAATTGGCAGCTGGCATTTAGTACTTTTTGAAACCCTAAGCAGAAGAAAGGGGAAAAACCCCAAAATATTTCCTATGCTACAAAACCCCACACTGTTATAGCTTGCCACAACAAGATACTGCATGCAATCCTGGCCAGACCTGTGGGCTCGGGGCTGCCCCATCCCACAGACTGCCCATCTCACAGGCAAACAGGACCTTCACAAGTCTCATCACAAGCCAGACAAGATTTGGGATATAAATTAGACAATCCAGAGAGGTTGACACAATCCCCAGCGGGCTGTGCACTTGCCAAACAAATTATAAATCCTCTGAACATTACAGCTGGGTGTTTTCCAGGGCCAATGCCTTTATAAAGATTAATTATTGTGCCAAGGCTGTAAAAAAAAAAAAAAAAAAAAAAGACTTGCTGAGTTTTCCTGGATGCCCCAAAGTAATGTATTACAAAACTTCCCTCTTCTCTTTGCCCACACACTGCCAGTGAAACTCAGCACATAGTACTTGCTTTTCTTCTAAAACCTAGAGGAAACCCCCAGTTTCCAAGGCTTCCACACTGGATTGTTCCCATCTCCTGCTTCTTGTGTGGCTCAAGAGCTTTATTAGACTGCAGGATTTCATTAGAGCCTGGCTTTATTCCAACATGGGATGCATTTCCTTGCCACAGTTTGTTTTTATTCTGCAGTTCAATGCCTCAAAAATTAATTGGGAACCCATAAAACTCCCCAAAATGACTTGTCAGACTGGGCAGAGACCTACCAATCTCATTCACAGTTGCCTGATGTAATACAAGTAAGTACCTAAAAAGACATTTCAAGGTCACCAAAACATCTTGGTAACATCAGAACAAAACATTGTGCACTGTATTTTTTTTTTCTCTTCTCTTCCTCTCCCTTCAAGATGAGACAAAAATTCAAAAAAACCCTCATTTTTCTCTGCCAAAATGATGTTAAGACTACACAGATCTCATCACGTATTAATCAGCCAAGATCTAGTACAATATTAAACTATGACACCACACCCCTGACAAAATAATTCATCATGCGTTAGTAGTTAATAATTTTTAGCCAACCAACAGTAAGGTTCATTTTTTTCCTTGCCCCCAGAGAAGAAAGAACGTGGCTACCTGAAGCAGGCACAATGCAAAGGTCAGAAGGAGAGAGATGAAATGAAACCGCTTGCAATCTCTTCTGATACATCTTTATAGATATGTGGTGCCCAACAGGCACCACATGATGTTTTGCAGAGCAGAAAACATATTTAAAAATAAAATTTCTGCACAAAAAAAAATAATTCTGGGAAGTCCTAATGAAAGGGCAGAAGAATCAATAAACCATCTACATTTTTATATGGAACTGTTTTATGAACTTGTCTGTGATACACTCCAGCCTGGGAGAGAGAGCACATGACTGAGACTGCTATTGCAGATAATAAAAATAAATGGACTTATTAAACTCTGAAGCTCAACTTTTTTACACATTCATTCTCAGAGTTGTAAACTTTTAGGACAAAGTACTGGTAACTTATGACTGTAGCAACACGCTGGATGTGCTGTAAGATCAGGTTTTCTAGGCTGAAATCTCCACATTGAAATCCCATTCACAGGGTGCATCTCGATGGAAGAATCAGAATTGGCTGGCTTTTCCTTTTCTTTTTTTTTTTTTTTTTTCTTTTTACTAAACTGTACTCGTCTTTAAAAGCTGGAAGACGTCCCAGGGAGATGCCTGCAGCTCCCACAGGTGGGCCAGGAGGGCTGGCATGGGGTGGGAGATCAGGCCAGTGCCCAGCCTCCCATTTACAGAGAATTTTTCATCCTCATCCAGTGCATGGGTCTCTCCCAAAGCACATTTGCAAACATTTTTGAAAGGTCCATTTAAATCCCACACTGGAAGAAGTTAGTTTGTTCTGTCCAACAAGACACAGCAGACACTAAGCAAGGTGGTAAGTGCTGCTTCAACAAAGAGTTAAGTAAATTGCTTATGATTATGATAAAAAAAATATACACATTGGTGTAATGCAAGAGAGAGGACAGGGAGAGCCCCTGGCAGGGTGAAGGTGCCCAGCTGCCACAGTGCTTGAGCAAAGGCAAAGCCCAGCCCTCCATCCCAGCACGGCATTCACAGCATCACAGCATGGTCAGGGATGGAAGGGACCTCTGGAGACCATCTAGTTCAACCTCCTGCTAAAGCAGATTCTCCCAGAGCAGGCTGCACAGAGCTTGTCTGATGCCACTCCACAGCAAAGCTGCTTTCAAGGGATGGCAAACCCACCACAGGCATGTTCTGATGGGAATGAGAGAGGATCTCCATGTCAGAGCAGTGACATATGGGAAGAGATTCCTGGGAAGAGCTGGGAGGGTGCTGGAAGCAAGCTATCGAAATCGCAGGTGGTGTTGGTCAGTTTACAATAAAAAGATTATACAGGAGGTGAGATGAGTAGAAGTAGATGCCTGAGATAAAGACAGCTGGACTTGATGACCCAGGAGGGCCCTTCCAGTTCTATTCCAGAATACCAACTCCAAAACCTTGGCACTTTTGTGAAATCCACCTTGCTTTCTACTCTGCCCCAAGGAAACCAAAACCATCAATGTCTACCGAAAGCCAGCGCAGGGGCTGCTAGATTTCCACCCGACAGAAGCACCCCGGGGAGCTCAGCCCTGCCAGCCTCCCGCAGGCCGCAGCACCCACGGCCGCGCAGCAGCACGCACGACCCCTGCGCAATGCCTCCTTAGGAAGTCAGCAGCGGTCGCCACCCCTGCGTGGTGTAGCAGTGCCCGTTTTATGTGTATGGATATTTGCCAAGACCTTCGTCTTTCTCCAGCCATGAAATAAGCACTAGTATAATCAGTCTGCTGTGAGACCTTCCCAGAATACAGAGAGGGAAAAGAAGGAGGGGGTGGGGGTGGGGAAAAGGTCCTTGTGCTAGCTGCACAGAAAACCCAACATTTTAGACTTGGCACGCTGGAGCCAGCATCCCTGACCAGCGCTCCCACGATCACAGATGATGCCAGCTACGGATCATGCATGTCAGACGGACACATGGCTGGGCCGCTGGCCAGCATCCAGCAGCTGCACAGATGCCAGGGTGACCCGCCGGGTGATGACTGTCACGGATGCTGCCAAAACCCTATTTCCACCTTTTTGGATGGAACTTGTGAGACTTGCCTCTGTTCTGGCACTCGGCATCAGCCCCTGGGAGCTCTGCTCACATTTCAATTAACAGCATTTGGGAATCTTTGCGGGGGTGACAGCAGAGGTGCTGATGTGTAACCAGACAGACTTATTTTTATCCTCTACTTCATGCAACTGCTCTCAACCAACATGGGAAATTCCTAAGAAAAAAAAGCTCTGGGATAAACAGAGCTGTTGCAAGAAAGCAGAAGGGTAAGCAGGTTTGCGAGAATAGACATCAGTAATACCAGATTACAGGACTTTTAATCTTTTTTTTTAAATCTACTACAAAAGCAACAAAATTTTCATTCATTTCACAATCTGTGCCTTTTCTATTTCCCCCCCCCCCCCCGCCTTCTTTTTAGCAGTCACTACTACACAGTTCACATACAGTTTTTAAAGTCGTAATGGAATAGGTACTTCCAGTAATCTTGGCCTTAAAATGCATTTCCCCAGAGTGCTTTTTATTCAGAAAAACTTTTGTGCTAATGTTGAGCACAGGTCATTATTTTATATTTAAACTGACAGGGAATACCACCCCTTTGAAAAATTAAAGCCCAACACTATGTTTCTGCTTCACAGAAGAGAAAAGTGACACAGTCAGAATCAAATGGCACTAAAAAAATTTTGGAGCTACAATGCAAGAGATGAAGTGATCTATTTAAAGAAGATGATGAGGAAAGTTGCTGATGAGGCAACATATCCAAGTTGGTGCACACTGACACCCTGCCAGTTCATTTCAGTGCTCTACACTTTAAGACCTGTGAAACATTTCTCTGGCTCTACCCGCTTCCCAATCTGATGCACAGGTCTCCCTCAAAGATGCTACCCAGCATTTTTGCTTTCTTACTGGATGGAGGAGCCACCTTACGTTCTTCATCATCAAAAGCTTTTAACTCTTCATTGACAGACCGGTACCTACAGAGAGTTTTTCTTTTCATTTTCTCCTTTGCAGTGTCTTTGGATTATTTGTTCTTCCATGCTCTCGCAATTCTGAGTACCCAGTCTGAGTCATGTTGAAAATGTATAATTTTCCAGAAGCTGTAGACATTTGATTATTTTGATTCCTGCCTCTTTTGACACTTCCAACTGTCACCCGAAATCTGTATGGTATTGTGATGATCATGCTTTTATGTAGTATCTTAAGGATTACAAGGCCAATACTACCATTGCTCTAATGCCTTTTGCTTCCCTCCCCAAATATGCATTGAAAAGAGAATTTTAAAGGAATAAAACAACCTCCAACAGCAACATCTAAAAGATCCTCAGGCTAGAGGTGTTTCCTGGGACATGGGATAAGCTGGATGAACAACTTCCCATGGTAGATCAGGGCAAAGAACTGAGCCTGGGGGCACGTCCCAGGGGAGGTCTCCAAATACCAAGCTCCTGGCAATAATGGGATGCCCTGTCTGCCCAGCTGTGCATGCCTGGGACACGCAGAAATATCCACAGCACCATGTGTGCTGGCTTAAGGGCCGTGAGTCAGCAAGGTTTTGCGTTTGATTTTAACGCAAATGTGTGTGTGTCTTTCCTCATTTGAATTAAACAAAATATCCATAGGAAGACTGATCATCATTTACCTCTACTTGAGACCAACAGGAGCATACAGAGACACATTCATAATGAAAGCAAATCAACAGAAATATTTTGGGTGGGAAAGAACTCTGAAAGAAGTGCAACAGCCTTTCCCCATGTTAGCCTTTATGACAAATGATTTCCATTGCATCAGAATAACACTTTTTCACTCTGCCATGGAAAAGTCAGAAAAACAGAACATCCTCCAAGCGAGCACAGCAAAAACCACACACATCAGGCATGGAGGTTTTTGAGAACTTTGTTTATCCAAGGGGTGTGTTAGATTTGCTACTTGAGACACCTCTTCTATTATTTTTTTTTTTCAAGAGAAGGATTAAAACCATCAAATTTCACTAGAATGACAGGAGCCAAGATTCCCATGGAGCTTCCTCTGCTTTCTAATGGTTTTGCCTAGAAATATGTTACAGGAAACTATTCTAATCATCAGTCTGAGAGCAGGATGTAAAGATGCCACTGATGAGAACACCCACCAATACTCAAATGCTAGCAGACTTACAATCATTTAAAGAACTCATTAATCTAAAGAAAATACTTAGAAAGAAACTTTTGTAATTAGGATTGGTGAGCAGCCAGCTTTGCTAAAATGAGGGAGCATTTCTTCTTTCTCTGGTTTGACCCATGACACTTTGATGGATGACAATGCCTTTGATGGAATGAAATATGTTGCAATAACTTTGGGTACAGTTAAGCTGATAACTGCGTTCTTTAAAACAGCTGCATTTCACAGGCTTCCTCACTAAGATTCCAGCAGGTAAACAGCACACAGTCACTGATTTGCCTCTGCTGAGCTCCTGTTCAAAGCAAATGGAGGAAATGAAAGCTGTTGCACTATGTCTGTACCTCTTAGGGAACGGCACTGTGGTACTCAATTTCTCTTTATCATCTCAGTAAAACCTTCATTAACATTATCTGACGGCTGAAAGGGAAAGGCATAACACAACGGCTCAGCAGAATGGAGAAAAAGGGAGCAGAGCTTGCGGCTTCTGACTTGCTTAAGAAAGGAGCACCCTTAAAACAAGGACATTGTTTTATCTGAAATTATTAATTTAACTGCTTAAGTAGGCAGCGTATGAGAGTCTCTTCCCTCAGCCGCTGTGTGCAATGCCAGTTGTTTTGCAAGGGATCTGTGTTCATCCAAACTGAGGAGCAAGCACCCAGCATGATTTTGTTGGAAGGATTTACAATTCCTTTTAAGTTATAAGGTCAAAAGGGAAGAAAAAAAATTTAAAACCACAATAATCCCAAGAGAGTTATGACTAAATGGGTTCCTCGCCACAATGGCAGCTTTAGTCTGTTCTTTATTCTAAGAACAAACATCTCCTTCTGTGCCAAAGCTCACTGGAAGGGGAGGAAATCAAGTAACAGTGGGAAAACAGAGAACATTAAATGTTTATGCATATTAGGAGGCTTCCAGATAAATTCTGGGAGCTAACAAATGAAAAGCAATGCACTGAGATCATTAGTGGCACCTGCTATCCCAGCACTCCTTCAGCAGCACACAGCAACTGCAGAAACTTAGTTATTTACAACCTGCAGAAGCAGAGAACACACATTACGAGTTATTTACACCCTGGAGAAACAGAGAACACATTACACAGCACTTCCACGTGGGCACATTTTGCACCATCTATCAGGTGATATATATTCTGCCAAGCCATCATATCTGGTCATTTTGCCATTTCACTATATTTATCCCCACTTTTTAAGGGTCTCTAAAAAGATTGATGGAGGAGCACAGAGCTGACCTAAATACACCTCGGTGCAACGTCACCACCTCAGTGCCTGAATCCACTCTTGAAACACCGCATCACCTGTTGCCTCTATTGCTTACTGATCACATAATTTCTGACTTTAAAAAAGGATAAATTAGTTTTGTTACTCTTATTTACTTTTATTTGTTTCTTTTTGAAGGATTCTCTCTGGGTTTAGATTTTTTTTTAATCTTATTCAATGTGTGACGGTCATATGATATCATTCACAATGGGTTGGAAGTCAGGTGTGGTAGGTAGTCACAGACTTGGGTAGTCACCCACAAAAATAGCCAGAAAAATAATCAAGAGCTGCTGAAGGTAAGGTAGCATCCATGGAATGAAGCATTTAAAATAAAGGCAAGTTCAGATAAACACACAGTGAAATTTAGTGAATTTTAAAGGGAAAAAAATTCATCTGAGCCCTGATGATGATCTGAGACAATGCTGCATTTCTTTCTGGGCAAGATTAGGGGATTATTGTCTAATCCTGAGATTGGTAGTCCACCTAACAGGAGACGCGAATTCCATTTACTAAATGCTTCTCCTGCAAGGCTTAGATGCTATTTCAAATAAATACTCTCTTCTCCTCAGCTTCTCTGTGGAAAATCCTGATACACAACAACAACAACAAAAAAATTAAATAGAGAGAAGCAATAATCTACAGACAAAATACTAAGAAATATATACACTGAGTAAAATCAAAACTCTGATACAAATTTTTTTCATACTTCACTCCTGAACTCAACATCACTTTTAGAAAAGATAAATCAACCAAGTCTGGAACAAAGTTGTTGTGGTTTTTTTTCCTAAAAGACAGTTCTGCCCCTTTAACAGAAATAATAAGGGGGAAATAATAGCAGGTAGCAGTATGTTGGAGCTAGAAGGGAGCTGTGCTTCATTTACTTAATGGGTTGTTCCTCGTTGTGGTCCCTTCTCAGAATTAGCAGTGCCGCACAGCAGAGAGGAAAAAAGAAAAGCATCACCTCAAATGCTTTAATGATATTTTGTTCAACATCTTGTAGCTCCTAGGCATCTCATAGGCATGGTCTTCTATAAATAAAAATGTGAGGGCACATTATTATTATGCTATGACTCATGAAATTTGTGTCTGCGGGGAGCTAGGGGCTTTGGCTTTTCCTCTGGGCTCTCCGGTGCTGTCTGCTGGGTCAATTAAAATATTGAGATTTCTTTTCACACAAAGCCTCTCCTCTCCCTTGGCTTATTCCAAGTGTGTGTTTCACTCGCGTCTCCCCTTCACAACCTCATCATCATTGTAAATCACAGCAAATTAATGTTGATGCTATGTTCCTGAAACAAGACTGCTTTTGCCTCTTGACAACAAAACCCCTAAGCTAAATGTCAAAAATTCAAATGGAAATACAATACTTCAAATAAATCTGTGGACATCTCCTGATAAAACTCCTGCAGACCTAGGCTGATGCAATGCTCTCTGCCTGACCCCCAGAACAGAAATAGCTTCCAATCCCTCGTCCTGCTGAAGAGCATGATATGTTGGGCAATAAGAAGGGAACAGGGGTTATGGCTCTCATAAAATATTCACACCACTGGCACTTTACACAGCAGTTTCTCCTGAGTATGATTAATCACATGCTATTATTTAAAGTTCCTATAGTGTGGGAGTTTATGTTTCACTACCATTCAGAGATTAGATTATAGAAAATTAGTTTCAGATGAACTGTTTGGTTCAGGTAGATTAATCCACTTTGATGATGCCTATCAGCCAATCGAACTCCTTCTTCAAACCAACTGCCCAGCTCCCTGGGGTTATCCAGAAGGCGATAAACAACCAGGGAGAGCTTCTCTCCACCTGGCAGTAATTGTTCTGCAAGCACTCTTCTCTTACTTTTATCCAAGACAGACATTTATCCTGCTATTTAGTGTAATTAAAGCATAGGTACTAATCTAAAGCTCCTACCCAGGGAGCAGTCGTCTGATGGCAGCAGATTCACAGCATGCATAACAACCTTAATTTCAATAACACGTTCAAGCTGATGAGGAGGAAGAAAAGGGCGAAGTAGGTAATGACATCTCCAGGAGCTCAGGATGCATTCACTGCCAAGACAGTGCGTGCAGGGGGTCAGCACAGGTAATGCCCACAAGACACGGTGTCCTTCGGCGATTGTTTGTCTCCAGTCTGGATGGGAGAGCTGCTGCATCTTCACAACTCGAAGCAGCACCACGCCACCCTTGTTCCAGCTCAGGGGTTTGAGCCCAGTGTGAGAGCCACTGGCTATTTGAGGCCAGCACTAATTCATCTCACACATCAGTAGAAATGACCAGAAACACATCTGGAATACCTACAGGACACCACTATTGCTATCCTGTCAGATCCGGATTCAATTAATCTTCCAAGATAAAGGTCAGTAGTTTGCCAGCTCGACTTACCTCTTACAATGATGTTGGTGGACTTTTTAGCAGGATTTCCAACATTGTTGTTGGCGATGCAACTGTACGTGCCGGCATCTTCTGACGTGATGGCAGGTATCGTTAAAGTGCCACCATTCAGGACTGTCTTCTCGGGAAGGATGCCGGCAGACCTCACCCACGTCAGGCTCGGGGCTGGCTCCCCTCCTGTCGTCACACAGACTAAGGTGATCGCTTCTCCAGGGTTCACCACTATCGGGTCATCCACAAGAAGCTTAATTGAAGGAGATGCTGCAAAACACAAGCAGAAGAGAAAGGTGTAGCAGGGTGATGTCTGTGGTGTGGCTCTGTCCTGACAAGGACGCTCAAGCCAAGGGAGATCAGCAAAGGCATGTCAGCTACAGCGCTCTTCACACAACTCTGTGCCCCCTGAGGAGGGTGCCCCCTGTCCTGATGCCCCACCCCCACCCCGAAACCACATCCTGCTCAGCCATCGTCTTCCTTGCTGTCAAACCACAGACAAGGATGGATGTATGAATGCCCCTGTGGCTGTGCTTGGGAAGTAAGGGGTAATGTATGGGGCTGGTGCCAGCACACCAGATTTTAAACCCTGGAAGAAAGGAATTAGTAACAATCTTCTTATTTGGGACGGAAAGCATGTTGTTCACTTCAAATTAGATCCAACCCACTGAAACCCAGCCCTCTTAAGCCACCCCCCTCCCTTGTGACCTGGCTGCCAACTGAGGTGAATTTGTAGAGTTTGAGTTGGGTCTGTTGAATCAGGAAGAGCCATCTCCCCTGCAACAACATCTCCTGGCACACAGAGAAACTGAAGAATCCAGCACAGCTGCTTTTCTTTCCCTTATAAGCTGTGCAACCTGCAGCTCAGCACCAGAGACAGTGTGGCCACAGCTCCATCTCCTCACAGACATGCCCGAGAGGTACAGACCTGGGTCCCTACTAATTTCCATCCAGTATCCCATGACCAGCTGCTGAGGCTTTGTTTGGGCAGGACCACCAAACCAGCTGAGCTACATCGCAGCACAGGCTAACAGAAAGATGATGCTACTCTCAGAAAGGAGAAACAAGTGATTAAATTTCACTCTCTCTTCTTGCCTCTTCCATTAAATATTTGCATATAATGCAAGAAGAGAAACAGAAATGCTCGGTGTGAAGGGACAGAGCAGGGCAATTCATTTTAGATGCTGGAATTTAAAATCACAATCTGAGCTGTGACATCCCCTGTCATTTGCGTTGAGGAATCCACCCTTGCTGGATTCAGGCTTTGCTTGAAGGCATACTCTAAACTGCAGAAGACATACGCCAATACGTAAATACATACTGCTGGTACAGAAAAACCAGCAATACTAAACACAGACATAAAGTTGAAGGATTGAAATTCTGGGCAAAGAATGCCAGAAATCGTGACAATGAAAAATGAAAGGGAATAAAAATGTTACATCCAAAAATCTTATCACTATCTTCATTATTACAGAGATATATTCTTGTGTGTTCTGCTTTATCTATGAATCTTATTTCAATATTAAAGGAATACACACTAATCACTGAACGCAAATACAAAAGTCAACTATAAAATAAGAGTTTTCTTTATTTGTAGTTCACCCAAGAGGAATTAGCTTTCTCTGCATTCAGAAGCCAAAGCACAGAAATGGGAAACAGATCATTTATACCTGTCCTAATACACAGAGAACAGACAACCCGTTCCCTGCCAGGGAAACGCTTCTAAGAGGGCAGGAGAGCAGAGGTTTACAAGCAAGGCCCCTTCTTCCAGCTCCTCTCACCTTGTGAACCCTGCAGAAACTTCCCAGCATGAATTCCTGGGTTCACGTGACCAACTTAAAGGTGAAGAAACTGGGTGCGTGGCTAAAAATACAGAAAACAAGTCAGCACTGCACACTAACTCTGTCAGTGCCTCCTTGCTCACATCCTCTGACCTCTTATCCATCAGCTGATGAATCCCTGGTTTGGGATTAGAGGTATGAAACTGGGCAGTATGTCATGCTTCATGCTTCAGTAGATTTTGCTGGGGTGAAGGTGGCAGAAGCAGGGATCCAGGTACCTGCTGTGCAGCTAGAACTGAGCTCCAGACCCGTAGGGTCATTGCCAGCCACAGGGTAGCACTCAGCTGGCCCCTCTTTCTCCTTCCGTCCCTCCCTCCCTCCCAAGTTTAATGATTTTTCCTAAACCATTCTGCCAAGGAGCTGCTCTCTGCTCTCACTAAACATCAAGTCATGATGCGGGGAACAAGAGAAAAACAAATAATGCTTCAAAACTTAGAACAAAAGATGAAAGCTCCAACAATGTCAACCCAGCCTGGTGGTGCTGTTTAGCATAATGGCCTCGTAATCCTCCGGATGAAAGGGGGCCCTTTGCCACCCTTCAGGTAGAGAGACAAAGGTAGCAGCTGATGTGATAAAAATACTGTGATACATCCCTTTCATCACAGCATTCGAAACAATAAGTACACGAAAATTACGGTTTGCATACAGCAATAGCTCTTTACTTACAGCACACATTTCACTTAACTACAGCCTACCCCCTAGACAAACAGAAACAAAAATTCAGCAGTACTCTCAGCTGCTACTGTTAGAAGCCTGATTTACACCAAAGAATATTAAGAAATTCAGAAGGGTTGTTAATAGTTTTCAGCAAATGAAAGTCAGTGTAGTATATAAAGGGTCAAATACCTACTATGAATAGAAAATTAATCCACAGCAACAACAAGCCATGGTTTTGGTATTTCTTAGCTTGAAATCCTTTACATAATCCACAACATATCACAACACACTAATAACACAGAACCTCTTATTTTCAGCTTTATGGTGCAAATGAGGATAGAATTGGGTCTACTGCACTGTTTGGCTGATTTATTGTCATACACATTATTATGTGTATTTATTTTACATGTGTAATATGTAAAATATGTATATTATCGGCATATACAACATGCACATTGCCAGATTCTGGCCTTGGAATGGAAAGAATTGAATTTTCCTGGTGGTCACTTGGACTTCGTTCTTCTACCGCTGAAGCATGCTCAGCCCCACCACCAGCCCCACACTGACAGCGCAACCTCCACTCGCTATGCAATCAACATTGACCCGTCCTCCTTCCAGCCAGGGATGGAGAAAGGTGGTGGTCAACACCCACCTGCTCATGTGCCAAACACAAGCTGGAGACCCGTGGTTTCTCATCACAGCTCGGACTGGCTGTTTCAGTAAGGAACGGGGAGACAGAAAGAGAGAAGCAGGGAGAGTTAGACAGGGAATGAAGGAGGCAAATGGCAAAAAATCCAAAATGGTCGACAACCCCAGCAATGTTCTCAGACATGGTGGTGTGGCAGAAGCTTTAGCTTTAATTTAGAGAGTGCTTGTGTTCACTTCTCTACATCAACCTGGACCTAAATGTGGAAACAAATGGAGCTAAATCACAAGTTTAGTCATCTGCTGGAAGACCTGTATTAATTGACTTGGGTTAATTAAAAGCATGTAGGTCTTCTGCTGGTCTGCTTTACTGGATAGCTCCCCTGTTTGATTCCATCCAGAAATGCTTCCCCTTCCCAAACTGGAGGCACACCTCTAACTGGTCCCCACAGCATGCTGCAGCAATGCAGCTGCAAACAGCTGCCTCTCCACACAGACTGGGAATGCAAAGCTGTAGCACAGAAAGGAGCAATGAAGGCACAATGACAAAACCCCATCTAACAGTAGGGACAGTAAGCCCTGGACTGGGATGGTCGGTGCTGCTGGAGAATTTCTCTAGATTTTCTGTGAAAACAGCTGTTAAGACAAAAGGTTTAGGACTAGCTCCTCTTTGAGCCAGGGAAATGGAGCTCACTGTCGCATGAGATCTCCCCCTGTTCTAGTTTCGATGACAGCAAGAGGTACTGCCAAAAGGCGATTCCTCTTATCTACCTTGAACTATCTTCCAGCAAGAATCTTCCCCTGTGGTATCCATCCCTCTGCAGACTCCAGGCAGAGCCCAAAGATTAGTTTAATCTAGACAGGTAAGATTTGGATGGCAGAAGATGGGTGACTGGGTGACATCAATCCTACCTTTAGGATGAGGATTTACAAATTCATCAGGAGCCTATAGATGGGAAGAGGCAGAAAGTGCCGTTTTTAACAACACACATGCCAACCTTACATTGATCTCAGTGTTTCTCAAACCCACTTACATCCTTGCACTTTCAGAAAACTGAAGCTTTGACCTAATGCTCACTTTAAAATGGATTTCTTCTATTTATTTATAAACTTTTGGGGCAAAACACATACAGAATAAATCTGAACTGTGTAATTCATCACCACACTTTTTTTTTTTTTTTGGTCTAGCATGATTAAAAAATGGAGTAGGCATTTATAAAGATGACAAGATGATCCAGAGCAATTATAATAGTGGATGATTATATCAAAATATTGTTGAAGGATTATTAAAACTCATGCTTCAGGGTATAAAATGTATCCTTTTCTGGAATGGGAGGGCAGACTATCACATATCTGTCTACTGCACACTTTTTATGCACTTTTTTGAAATGTCTCCTGCTGGTTCTTGTTCAAGACAGACAGGATCTGATTCAAAAGGACACGCATGTGTTTATACATCCTTTGCATTTGCAAAGCAGCCAAGCATGACTGAACCCCAGCTATGAGACCACAATGCGGTCCCAGCATCTCAAGCTGTGATATTTTTTAGACAGCAGGAAATCACAGAACTGAGTCAGAAAGAAGAGGAGATAAAGACTTGTCCAAAAGATCTAACTCTTATTAAAATGACACTATTGTAAAAGCTGCTACACGCAATTGTGTGTTCCTGGTGCAAGTTTGGAATACACTGGGTTTGCCTTTTCTATGTATATTGCTTTGGGGAGTCAGGTTTCAGCCTCCAAGGTACAAATGGTTTCACCCAACGGCTCCCCTCACCAACTGTGGGAGCAGGCATCAAAGTGTGAGCCGAGCTCCCGTCCACTTCTACAGCCCAGCTTGCTCTCCTGAAACAAGGCTGGAGCCAGTGCTGACATTCTGCTTGTTCATTTTTCAAAAAGCACAGAAAGGTAACCTAAGCTCTCTGAGGCTCGTGAAGACCCTCACATCCTTACAAACAAGCCTCCACATGGTCCCAACCGAGGTCATTCAAAAAGACACATATCGTAGTGACAGTAAGCCAAGCCAAGTTTTGCCTCCAATCTTGATTTTATGATTTAAGTTTTACAAAATCTGGTTTCACCAAGCAAGGTACTTTGCTGGTCACCGCTTTCACACAGGAATCTTCTTGTATGAAAGTCACTTCAAAAGCAAGGTGCTCCAAGGCCCCCAGAACTTAGCAGGTAGCTGAGCAATTGAAAGAAAAGATGCACAACTACACCAGCCCAGAATTTTCCTCTGCTAAGCAGCTGCTTCCTGGCATAAGAACAAGCTCCTCAGTTTCTGCTTAAATCTTGAAGAGAATCCCACAAAATTCAACAGAAGGGGTTAATTCAGAGATACATTTTATTATTTTCTGCTGCTGTATTCTTCTGCATTTGGTCTAATCTCGCATTATGTCATTTGTGTATTTTTGCTGCCTTCCTTCTTATTCATCTCCTCTCCTTAACAGGCTGAATTTTTTAAGGAAAACAGTCTGCAGGTTTTCAGTGTTTAGCCCCAGAGCTCCACCTATTCATACCATGAAACCCTGGGTCACGGTGGTTTGGGTCACGGAGACACGCTGACACACAGACGTGGATACAGGACCGATATCCTCAATTTCACATAGAGTGGAAGACATTTTATGGTTTTAAGTTCAGTACCAGTTTGGAAAATTAAGCATCAGAGCCAACACAGCTGCACAATACCAGAACTGATGGAGATGCAGGAGCTGCTCATGTATGAAATCTGATAAATTTATACAGAACTCCTAATGCAACAAAAATATCCCTGTCAAAAGGAGTCAGTACTAAATGGAGTGTATCACCACCCCCAAAGCCACTTCCAAAGCTTCACCCTGGCTGAGGTCTCTCTGAGATGACCACCAGCCATTAGGATCAACTAGACAAATGCTGGGCCACGCAGGTTTGGCAAGCAAAGCATCTCCCAGCCAGAACCTTCACCCGGGCACTGGCAGAGACTCAGCCAGGCAACCTGCCCAGTGGAAACTTTCTCTCAACTCTCTGATAGGAATAATAAAATTCATTATCAAATAATAGCAAGCTTTGGTAAATATTTCCATGGGTGAGTGCATGGAACAAGCTTTCCAAACATCGTATTTAGATATCGTAATGAGAATGGCTCAGTGTTCAAAAGAGCTCTGCTTCTTTACTGCCTTTTAGAAGTAGGGGTTCCTGAGCGCCAGCCCCACATTTCAAAGTCATGGTTGGTTTGCCAGGGGACAAAGACAGCCGCAGTGCCACTGCGAGCTCTTCCCCGCAAAGAACAAGGCACTACTCATGACGAGGGAAACTGTTCAGGTCCCCATTCATATTGCAGCTGCATCCTTTTTAAAGGGACTTCAATTCAGAAGTTTTCGTGTGCAAGTATTGCTTCTGCATCCAATGTATTTCCTAGGCCCGTAGAGCCTGGCTGTGAACCCAATAGTGCGTACGACAAAGTGCTATTGGAAGCACACCGGGTCACCACACACAGCCCTGCGAGGCAAGCCACTGCAGAGAATTTAAATCAGAACTGCATCCATATTTATTTTTTTTTTACCTAGTACTAACATGTGCACCCAAGTTAGACACTGATGCCATACAGATGGAGGTTAACTATAAAATGCGGCTACAACATATACCAATCCTCACGGAGTAATAAAATAGCATGCAAAGCCACACTGGTTTTGATTAACAACTGGGGCAAAAGTTTCTCAGAGCCAGCACAAAGCCAGCAGTCATTAAGTTATCATTAACACTCTAAGATACATGCTTAACAATGCCACTTCACCAAGCACCTTCGACATAACAACCCGGCTCCACAATAAAATGCTTCTAGATGAAACAGAGGTGCCACAGCATCATTGGCAGGGAGGCTGGAAACATCTTCTAATCAATGATCCGATACAGATGTTCACTGAAGTTGAAAGGAGCAGAGTCTGTACTGCTGCCTGGGATGCGTATTTGAGACAGATACCGTTGTGGAAGGAAAAAGATATCTGTCATTGCTGTAGCATACAGAAAAAATCTGATGCC
Organism: Falco cherrug; assembly: GCF_023634085.1. NCBI lineage: Eukaryota > Metazoa > Chordata > Aves > Falconiformes > Falconidae > Falco > Falco cherrug. Next base: position 26,233,833 of record NC_073703.1, read on the forward strand.
AACGTGTGTTATAATTACAGTGAGACAAATATATGTATTTAGACTGGGTATATGGTATTGAGAACATGTCACAATTGGCTTTAGGGATTACTGGAAATGCAAAAGAAAACTAGTACTTTAATAGCAATATCGAAGTAGAGGCAGAAAGTCATGTCCTTGACAGCTCACTCATCTATGATGAATAAAAATGAAAGGACATTATTTCCTCCTGTTTTGTGAATTATTTTATATGCAGAACTGAAGTGACAGAACATAATTGAATTATACTTTCATATATACGTCTCGCTGTGTGTATGCATCTGTTTCATTTACAACCGTGATTTCTTGCAGGAATACAATGCATGTACTCCAAGCTATACACATTATGAATAGTCCCTTTCAAGTCAGAGCAAAACCAGAGAACATTTGAGGTCCCTGCTAGGCTGGAAGTATCATTTCTGTACTTATTTACTCAGTAAAGTTCAAGAAAGAATAGGTTATAATTCCCAGCTGAGGTCCAGATTTTGAATTAGAGGTTAAAAATAAAAAATTGATCACACAGCCACAGCATGCTGCAATATGGTTGATCCTTTCTTTTCATCAATAGTCCTTAAAAAAACCAAACCACCACCACCACCACCCACCACCCCCAAAAAAAGCCTCCAAACCCAAAACCCACAACAACAAAAAAGCACACCAAAAAAAAAACCCCAAAACTGAATATACCAATGGAAATTATTTTTATACACCCATCCTCTCTGCTTTACCCCCCCTGCTGCTACTGAGAAAGCTTAATCTTCTGACTGTTATCTGACAGTCCTACTTGTTGATCTGACAAAAGAAACTCTTCTAGGCAGAAATGCCAGCACATACTGAACCAGTCAGGATAAAATAATCAGGTGGGCCAAATTATCAAGCAAACATGCACCTACATGTGCCAGCAGTTCATCTGTTCTCTCAGGACATGCAAACTTAGCTGCGGACTCTGCTGGAAAGGGGCAATGCTTCCCAGGGCAGTTCACTTTTTGTCTTGGCAATGAGTTGGCAAAAAAGCCAAGGGAGAAAAATTATGCAGAGACAGTTAAACATGAGCTCTTTGCAGGCTTAGGAGCAGAATTCATCACAGAATCGCAGGATGGTTGAGGTTGAAGGCACTTCCAGAGGGCATCTGTCCAACCAGCTGCTCAAGCAGGGTCCCCTACTGCACGTTGCCCAGGGCTGTGTCCAGATGTTTTTTGACTGTCTCTGAGGATGGAGACTCCACCTCTCTGGACAGCCTTTGCCAGTGCTCAATCATTGTAAAATCACTGTAAAAACATGTCTTTGTAAAGTCACTGTCAAGCAGTGACGGGTCACGTGGAGCTCTTAACTTCAGTGGTATCTTGTTCAGGTGCCACATGCAATCCATGTGGAGAAGAGCACCAAAATACTCCAGCTGTAACGACTTCCAGTTCTAAAAAATGTTGTGTTTACATACAGAAACCAGATAAGTTTGCCATATAGCTTAACCATTTTTTTAATATTTTTTAACGTATTCTTTTTCCCATATAATTTTCATTGTCTTTAAAATTCCAGTGCTTCCAGGGGCACAGGAAAAAGCAGAGTTCTCAAATCCCCATTCTTTCAAGCACGTGTCCCTTTTTGACTTCATACATGGCATTTCTGAAGTAATATATGCTCAGCTTTATGCTGACACACAGGGTGAATTCTCACCTTTGCAAAAGCACCCAGACCTGTTCTAACACAAAGGGGTGGCTCCCCCCACCCAGGGCAGCCCCCCACCATTGCCAGAGCCACCCATTAGTGCTGTAACCTCAGACTGGGGGGGGGGTGTCCCCCATGTAGCAGCAGGAACTGCTCATTCTGATTATGCTACCTGGTCAGAGATTAAAAAATCCTCATATTTTCCAGTTTCCCCTGAGCCTGCCACCAAAATAGAGAGGCTTAAAAGTTGAGTAATGTGCAGGAACATTTTGTCTGGGCATACAATCAAAACTGGACAATTATGAGGCTTCAGGGGAAGCAGAGAGGGGAGTTAGAGGAAAGAAATAAAGCAAAGTATAAGATTGTATTTAACAAGTTCCATTTTCACCTGGACTCGGTCTTTATATGTTCACGTATACGTGAACGAGCTGGCTTGGAGCACCAGCCCAGGTACCCTTAGCTCACTCCCGGTGCTCTCTCTCCATTCTCAATAGCCTTTTTTTTTTTATTCTTCTTCCTCCAACTTTTTCTGAAATCCTCTTTTTTTTAACCAATGGGGATGCAGCTTTGATGACTCATCTCTTTATTCCCGATTTGCCTGGCTGCTTTTCATCCAGCAGCAGCAGCACTTTGATGACTCGCACTTTGCTCGTGTTGCCGTTCACGCACAGATGTGGCATTGATAGCTCCAACAGGGAGGAAGGGAGGCGGATACGTTTGCTATTCAGAGCACTTCCTCGGTGGTTACGCTCTGGAGATGACTACAATAGCTCACAGCTCCCACACTGTATGAACTATTCATTCTGTGGACATTTTATCAAGAGGGTATGAAGGGAAAGCAGGATCCTCCCTTTAGCAGCAGAGCAGTGTTAAATCAGCTTAACCCAATCATGGAACTGTCCCCTTCATCACTATGTTTAGATGCACGGTTGTACATGTAGGTTTAAAAACATCTCAGCTAATTTCAACCACCCGAAAGTCAGGCATGCAATCCGAGGTCATGTATCTCAATGAGATATAAGCACCCCTAAAGCACAATTCCTGCTCTCCAAAAATAGACGGGATTAATTTCTCTTCAGAGCCATCTCTCTCCCTCTCTCCACCGAGTGCAATGCTCCCTGAACAAGCGGTGTACTACAGACACCTAAGCTTTCAGACCGCTAGTTAGGTGAGGCAAATCCTGTCTTGCAACAGCAACAATCGCCCACACCATTAGTGGATTAGGAATGACTGGCTAACGAGGAGCTGTGCAGAAAGGACCCTCAGGGATGGTGGATGGCAATCTGGACACAAAGCCAACATTAGCAATATCTGCTGGGTAAAAGGGAGTTATCATACAGTGATGCATAAACAAGAACTTAGTTGGGAAACGTATGGAACAAGCCCTGCATTGAACCCCGTGGTTATGAGGTCGGGTGCTGTGGAGTACTCGACATGCCCTGAAGCACTGAACCTCACCGAGAAGGTGGACAGAGGAGGTCAACAGGAACAGCTGAGGTGGAGATGGTATGACTCACAGGCAAAAATTAAGGAGCTAGGCAAGTCATCCAGCAGAAGAGATGGGACAAGGTAACCATCCACAAATACAGAAAATGTTGCCACAAAGGGGAAGAGGATAATTTCTTCATGCCGTGGTGGACAGGACCAGAGCGATGGGCCAGACTGCCTGCCAACCATGGGGCACCTCTGCTGATGGCAGCCAGGTTAAAGGGACATTGGTGGGACAAGGTTTAGATCTAGTGCAGTCTGCCATGCAGAATGGGGTAGACAACCTCCTGGGGTCCTTCCTAGCTTTATTTTCTAATATTGCCTTATGCTATAGCATTAAAACCATCTACCTTCAGTACTCGGCTCTGAGTATACAGCTGCCTGTATTTCTTGTAAGAGGATTTCAAGCCTCTTTAATGCAGGATCACATCTTGCTGTCGCACCCTCTGAGAATGCCAGGGGATGCTAAGAGAAATATTTTTTTTCGAAATGAGATAATTCTATTAACACTGTATTGTCTAAATGAAGGGAAACAAAGCAAGTTTATCGTGACAGACTAATGCATAATGGAGGGATTAAAAGTGAATTAAGCCTCTTTCAATTTGTTTCCCACCACATGCCCCAGACAGAATGCCAGCTTCAGCTGTGATCTGAATGAACTATGTCATGCAGCTGAAAAGTCACGTATTGAAATACTCATCTTTCTTGGTAGAAGTTACTGTTGTGGATTATTTCTGTGTTGGAAGCTGCCAAAACCCATCCTCAATATTACATATTAATAATCACCCACACTAAGCAGTCTGAACTGGCTGCTAATATACATTTTCAGATTAATCTGTGCCATTAAAAATGCTCTGTAGATCAAGATAAAAGTTTTATTTGCTTTTACTCAATTATACTAGAAGAAATATTATAGGAAGCCCAGAATTTCAGTGGCTTTACGGGTAAATATAATGCCTTTTCTCTGATGCTTTGAAACAACAAACTTAAAAGGATCCATTCATGTTGTTATTATTAGATCTGGGCACTCAGATGTGCGATTCAGAGTTAGTTGTATCTAAAGTTACCGTTCCCAGCTCTAAAGGTTAAATGGTGAGTCACATGCAAACTGGTGACAGATTTTGATATCATCTGTCAACAATTAATGTTTGACACAGAGCAGAATTATGCTTGAAATACCATAACCACTGTATTTCTAAAGGAGACTGCGCTTGTTCCTGCTAAGCATCTTCAAAAAGAAGCATCTCCTGACCAACGTAAGGTCCAGGCCAAGGCAAGGGCGATAGGTCTTCAGGGCTTTCATCAGCTCTTACATAGACAATGACATGCTGGGGAGAGAAGACGTTACTGAATTCAAACAACCACTTCCACACCAGTGTTTTGCCTTCTAATGAATCACAGAGCTGTAGAATGATCTCCATCGGCAGGGATCTCTGAAGGCCTTTGGTCAGAGCCCTGCTTGAAGCAATGCTGATTAGATCAGATTGCTCAGGCTTCATCCAGTCAAAGTTTGAGCATCGCCCCCAAGGTGAGCAAACCCAGCTCCTTCAGCCTCCTCCCACACGTCACTTGCTCTAGCTCCAGATCATCTTTGTGGCCTCCACTGGTCTTGCTCTGGTCCATCCATGTCTTTCTTGCACTAGGGAGTCCCAAACTGGACAGTGCAGTCCAGTGCAGTCTCACAAGCACTGAAGAGAGGAGACAGATCACTGCCCTGCACCTGCTGGCTGCAGTCCTGCCAGTACAGCCCTGCTTGCTGTTGGCCTTTTTGGCATGGGCACATTGCTGGGTCATCTTCAGCTTGTCTTCAGGGCAACCCAGCTCCCTTTCTGCAAAGCTGCTTTCTAGCCAGTTGTCCCCAACATGCACTGGTACATTGGGTGGTTGCTTCTCCACAGGGGCAGAACATGGCACTTCCCTCAGCTAATTTCACAACACTCCTGTCTGCCCTTCTCTCCAGCCTGTCAAGACCCCTGTATTGACCACTGCTCCCAGTCTGGTATCTAGGAACTCGCCAAAAGTGCACTGGGTTCCATGGTTTTGGTGTTAATAATGACATTGTACAGTATTGTTCCTGGTTTTGATCCCCAGTGGATGACATGAGCAAGTGACCACCGGTTCTCCATCACGCCACCCTTCAAGCCCAAAGGTCCAGTCAATTTCCCACTAATCATTAGCATCTCACAAGTTTGGCTATAAGGAAATTATAGGAGGTCATATCAAAGGTCTTACTAAAGACAAGGCAAAAGGATGAGAAGGTGTAATAGAGGAATCAAGGTGGTGATTCCAAAACACTTGTAAGTGGAAACAGATGAGAAAGTTGTCGGGGAGCTATACCCATGAGAAGACACAACCTGTACCACTGTGCTCCCCCACCCCAGCAGCTGCCTTTGCTACCAGCTGTCTTCTGTGCTTCTTGCAGTTCTGAACTGTGAGGATTGGAGGAAAAATTTCACTGATTTCAGGAATATAAATACACTAAGAGCTCTAAGAGGGTGAAAAACATCAACGGGGAACAGACACGTGTAAGTGCCATGCACGATCTCTCCGAGGCCTTGGGGAAGAAAGAGGACAGTAGCAACCCCAAGAAAAGCCCAACGGGTAGAGTAGGAGCCAGAATCAGATCAGTCTGATTTCTTCTTGAGTACAGCACGGACATAGTGAGACAACAAAAGTGGGCAGTGCAGACAGAAAGTACGGAGGTCACGACTCAGTGTGACACCCATCCTCACAGCTGCTCCTCTTCCAACAGCATGGATTCAAGCACACACACTGAAAAAGTTGTCAGGATTCTTCCCCTTTGTCAAAATATCCCCTTGATTTTGTTGCAAAGCAGCTGCATTCAGTTTTACAACTCCCGCTTTCATCAACTTACCCAAATTAACATCTATGTGCTGATTTTAAGGGGACTCGGTCTACTAAAAACAAATTAGAGTTGCAAAATTAGTCGCTGTTCTTCCTCACATCTTGACTTCTATTTCTGCTCCTGCCACTCACTAGAAATCTGCCAGCAGGTGAATCACTTCACAGTGTTTCTGCTTCCCTTCAAACTTATCATCTATTTAGATAATAAATTTGCAGAGTAATAGCTGTCTTTAGAAACAAAGTGGGTCTGTGCTCAACAAGTGCCTCTACCTGCTGCTGTACAATATTACTGCTAATTGTCATCTTGGGCTTCAGCATATGCACAGTCACGTGCTTCTGAGATGCTCTCAGTTTCTCTCATTACAAAATCCACTCTGGTTTTTGTATTTTAAATTAGTCTGCACTGGAACAAAGAAATCCGTGTGTCTGAAAAACGATGCAAAGCACTCTGACTCCCGCAGTACCTACAGATAGACCACGGTGTGTCCAAACTTCAGACCCACGCAGAATAGATGTAATTTATGCACTGCTGTTGAATGAAGGGGGTGTGAGCATTCCTAATTACACCTATGTGTAACACTTCAAACCTGCACCATGCCCAAAGTATACTGATGAATACATGTTCATCTGATGGCATCAGCTTAATCACCTCTAATTATTCAAGGAGAAGCACGCCTTTGGATTGGTTCTATCACTGCAATGGACCGTTACTTTGGCGATGCCACGACACACAGCCAAATAATCAGCAAGACAGAGTGAGCACAGAAAACAAAAAGGTCACAGGGACAAGCTGGCAGGCAGCACTGAACAGAAACCTGAACGACTCATCCGAAGACACACCTGGTGTTCCTCAAATTAGCCTCTCAACCCAGGTGTGTACCAAGGAATAAAGATGTATGAAAGACTCCATGGCACGAACAGCAGCAGCAGAGCACCTGGACCTGCAATGCTCTCCTTGGAACAAGCGTCTACATTCGTGCCCAAGCCACCTACAGCACTCGGTGAGGGAAGGCAGGGAGATTTGAGAGTGCTTGGGAGAAATAGTCAAAAACGAGCGTTCACGCACCTCTGTCGCAGTACCCTCTAACAATATTGGAAGATCGTCAAGCAGACGTTCAACGGGTGACTTGACTATCATACGTGAGAACCTCGGTGGCCCTGGATGGTAGCAAGATACAGTCAGAGCAGGAGGGATTTCCAGGCATACAGGAATAGTGACATTGGGGTTTTTTTCCACATCTGCTGAGCACAGTTCCTCGAGCACAATCTGCCAATGCTCCTTACATGTGACAAATGCTCGTTACAGCATGCACAGTCCTGCTGCGCATCAGTGTGCGGTGGCGATCAATCAGGGCCAGCAGGGAGCCAAGGTGCTCCCTGCAGCACAGCAGCTTCCCAGCCGCCGTGCACGCACCGTGTCCATCAACCAAGGTGAATGGCAACCCCCCCCACGCAGATGGTCCGCAAACCCTCACAAACCCCATCTGGCTGCTGGGACAGCTGATGTCCCTGAGCAACCCAAGCTGGAGTGCACATCCACAGCAGTCAAAAACCTTCCTGACTTTGCCCACAAGTCAATCAATCAAAGGCAGCCTGACAAATCATGCAACGGTCCCTGTATCCTGCAAGAAAAGCCTGAACCCAGGCAGCCAAACCGCTGCTGGAATGAGATGGAAACCCACAGCTGCTGAAAGCCTCAGCTATTCTCCTTGGTCAGCTCTCACCAGTGACAGTCAAGTTCAGCAAAAACTTCTCACACCAGTTATGCTTAACAGACCTGGTAAATGCAGAATAGCCAAGCTGCAAGCAATTTTTCATTATGATCACACAATCTACAGCTGAATTTAAACTCAGTTGTAGCCACACTAATTACAGTAAATATCGTGCATGTTTGTCACCTTACAGACACTTCTGTTTGTCTCCCCTTTATTTCCATTAGGTAGGTATCTTCAGTATATGTCTCCAGCTTTAAATTAAAAATAGGTGGACAGGCTAGGAGTGCTCTATACTGAAACGGAGTATCAAGTTCAGGCTCTGATTTTCATTACTTGGGATTTATGCTGGATTATTCTGGATTTACAATTTGTACAACTTCTATGAAGTTACACCAGCTGAAGTCCCACAGAAGAGCTTCTTTATCAGATGATGTGACAGCAAATGAGAAAACTTCTGCCTCAGAGTCACCAACACATCAGTCATTGTCTGTAATGAATGGCTGCAGTAATTACATATTTAATCATCTAATCTTGCCCTTGATGATGGTCACAACCAGCTCTTCATGAGACAGTGTCAATCCCTGCAATTCTTCAGGCTTCTTTACTTTGGAAATTACTCCAGAAGAGCAATTCCTCCTTATGTAGCAAGACACCCTTCTCCCAAAATAAAGATGACATTCATAAGGTGGGAATAATTTGTTCTTTTTGCAAAATTAGATCACAATCACCTGTCCTCAGTTCAGAATATTTATGCCATTAGATGTTCCCCCGTTACTGTAATGCAAATAAAGTTCTGTTGCAGACGAGGTCCCACATGAACAGAGACCGTCCTGGCTCCCACAGCAGAACGATCACGCTGACAAATGGGGGCAGTAACAACTCTCATACTCTGCTCTCATGGACAAAGGTGGATGAGTTATTACCGGTGCTGAGAGGAAAGATGCTCCCAACTATCAGCTACATCCCTCCGTGGGCGACAGGCTTTTGTATCTCTTCTGGTATGAAATCAGAGCAACTAATGAGGGACAAACTTGACATTATGATATTTCTTTTCCTGCCAAAATTAATGAGGGAGTAAATTAAGGGCTTCCAAATAATTTTGCCAGATAACTTTCGGAACTGACTGTAATTCTTCTACTGCCAGTGGCAGCTTTAAACCTGAGGTCTGAATTTCCTTTGCAGTTGGTTGTGTACAGTAATGGTACACACCACAGTTCTTAAGTCCCTGCTGTCAAATCAGAAATTCAGAAAAAGCTGAAGGCAACTCCTTGGAATAAAGCTGTGTGGACAGAAATAGCGTGAAATGTGCAAGTGCAAATACAATTCATAGTTCATTTTAGCCAACCTCAGCACATTAATGACTCAACTGTTTTGTTCACTTGCAATCTGCTTTCAGTGCCCTGAGGCATGTGCTATTAAGGCATAACCCAATGTAATCTAACCTGAAGTCTTCAATTGTTACAAAATTTGTTGCAGAACTGCTCTCCAGAAAACACTTCTCTGAAATTTCTAATTATTTAGAAATCTAAGCTGAGAACTTTACTCTTTGGCATCAGGTTTATAAACCGTTTCAGACACCTCCTCTGCACATCCTGGACACAGAGCCTTTAGGAGAATTTAAATCTGTAATTTCCATCCTCCTGGAAACCAGCACTCCCAATTCCACTTCTTGTGATCAACCACTGGCAAGAGGCTCTCAAAATAAAGAGCAGTGATACAGCCACAAAGAGAGGGAGATATACAACTGACTGTTAGCTTGGTCAGGGGCAAATCCAACCAGAAGAGCAAATGCACAGAAAATGCCATAACGTGGAGACAGGTTGGTCAGAGACTATGGCTAAATGGCTCGTTATCCTCCTGCAAAGCATTCAACACAGCTGCTTGAATATTTTCATTTGAACCAATTAAATCTGAAAGAAAACATTTTTGTATAAATCAATGTAAGAAATGATGTTTAAATCAATGTAAGAATACATGAAATCAATCATATACAATCAATCATTGAAATCAATATAAGAATATGAAAAGGTTGGGTTTTTTTCCTAAAATATGATGTTGCCCAAAAATAATTAGCTTTCAACAAAGCCTTGAGAGATGTAATTGATGTATTTGAGTATTTGGTTTTACTTTATGCCCAGCCTTGACTGATGTGCCCCTTCCTCTTACCTCACTGCAGTATCTTCTCTGAAGTTTACCTGTAACAATGAACCTCCCTGACACTGGGGGGAAATGTGAAACTTGATACAAACCCTAGAGAGCGATAAATTGAGAGCAACAAATCACAACTCTTCAAATCCTAACTTTGGTGAGAAAAAAGAAAGCACCTGAAAATGTCTCCTCCGACTGGCTCCTGAACAGCTCTTACTGCTGTATGCAAACGCTTCAAGCAAGAGAAACCACCGAAACATGAATGACCGTGGGGACATCCAACGGCTGTGGAGGGTCGCTGCTGGAAGCCCACCTGTTTTATTAGAGAGTCGGAAGGACACCATCTTGTCAGGGATGCTGCAGACATTCCTCACCGAGGCGATGCAGCTGTAATTCGCGTAGTCCTGAGGTCGGAGGTTCTTCAGCTTCAGGATCTTTGTTTCTCCCTGCGCGTGCAAGAGAGAGTGTTAGGAAGGGACCGAGGCAGAGGAACAAGCAGGGATGCAGGAAACACTGAGACTGGCTTTCAAGAGGCAAAGGCAAGACGCAGAGGTGGCTCATTAGAAGCAGATGTTGAAGCTGTCCAGAAAACATCTTTTACTTAATTACCTGAAAGAAAGGCAGCTGGCACAACCTAAAACCATAGCCACACATATATTAAAGGTAAAAGAAAAGAGCAGTAAGGGAGAAATTGGTTTGACAGAGTCTTGCAAGCCACAGCATTATTCAGGATAATATATCTTAAGGTACAATCTACATGATGAAAAAAATCACAAGGTACAGAAATCCTGCTGTTTTCCTTTGAAAATGAGCTGCTGATGGATTTTATTTTTAGCCAGCAGTGTAAATGATGGAGCAGGGACCTGAACAGGGTATGAAATGAAGGAGTTCCTTCAAACACAATCAAAAGAAAACTCACAAATGTGAGATTTCTGCTGCAGTACTATGTGAAATGGGCACCGCAGAACCAGATGCTCAGGAGAAAAAGTAAGTTGCTGAAATATGAATGTAAAACCTTACAGCCTTGCTAGGAACAAAAGTAACAAAAAGCCGAAAGGCGAGTTAAACGCAAAATCCTGAGCAGGCAGAGATGTCATGGGGCAGTGCAGGGAGGAAGAAAGCATGGGGAGCACAGCAAAACACAGCGGGGTGTCAGGCAGGAGGACGCAACAGCGTGGAGGGCTGCAAAAACATCAAATAAATCTATATGTACTAAAGCCTGCACATTATTCGTTCTGGCATTAAAATAACAAACTTCCTCGGGCTTTCAATCTCCTCCTCCAGCTGCTTGCTTTTAAGTCTTTGCCTGTGTTGACGGTGATAAGCTAAAAATGCATTATGCTTAGACAAGGCTAAGGCAGAAGCCCAGCCCAGTGAGGCAGGCACTCTGAACAGGCGCACAAAGCATCACAAGAGCAAACTTTGGAAAACATCCATTATCAGTGTCCAGTTAAAGTTGAACGACTTTTAACATTACCACAGCTTGAGCAACGTATCTTCTTTTTTGTTCTTTTTTTTAACAATATCATGTGCACCAACTGCCCAGGCTGATATAAGCAAAAACATGGTACTCGGTGAAAATGCATGTACAGAACTAGCAAAAAAAAAAAAAAAAAGATAATGGCTCGCCAGACAAGAAAAGAAATAGTCGTTGAAATCAAGCTTGGTAGACGTTTGGAGTATTGGAACTGAAGTGCTTTGTATGTGTAATCAGTCCCACAGAAACGATGTGATTAAAATGAAGCACATGCTGATTTAGTGTTTGCAAGACCAAGCCTTTGAAAGGCTGCTCCCAAAGCTAAACACCCTCCTTTCAGAAGAGGTTTATCTGGGCTACAGAAATGCCCGATCCAAGTTAGCAAGAACACAGCGACCAAAGTCACTGAGTTCTGGGAACACAGAGCAGCTACATCCTATGAATTCAATCGTCAGCGCTGGACTCCAAGTTAAACTCACAATGGGAATTCTGGATCATGCCCCCAGAATGCAAAGATTTGTAAAAATTGATATATTTTCTTCATTGGTTTGGATAATTAGTCTAATTGTGCCTAATTGTGTAATTATTGTAAATACGGTATATTTAATCTTGTACTCAGGCTGTGCAATTACAATGTGCAATGAGGATGATGCAACTCTTAGGAAAAAAATTCTGCATCAAGATTTTTGTTTTGAAAAGTTTAGTATTTCAAACACTCCCAACAGATGAGAATGTGTACGCTTGTTAAATTTCTTTCCCCAAGGCACCTAAAATAAGTAACTGACTTTACCGTATTCATTGAAAAAACCTGTTCAAAGTTCAAGAATTTAGCTGGATATGCCCAGTTTCCCAGGTGCCTTTATGATTTAATAAAACAAGAAAAACACTGGTAAGAAAAACTTTTTGGGGGGTAAAACACGTGACAAAATTTAATTGTGTTACGACTTGTTTTCATTTAGATTTCATGTCATTTTCAGATTGATAACCTGCCTTCGAAGCACTGAACAAAAAAATGCCACCTTAAATTTGTATCTCTTGATGCTCTGAAATCAAATCCCCTCTATCCCTCTTCACATCAGCTCCTACTGTTTGTTATCTTATCATGAACTGAACCAATTATTCAGAGATCTGCAGTAGGTGTTTATGACTTTTGAACCTTCAATTGTATCTTCTCTTATAAACACATATCAGATCTTGTAGGCACACAGACAAGATACACTAATTCAAGTTGACCTCCAATAAATGTAAAAAGGTTATGGATAAGCTTTCAACTATCAACATAACAACCTGATTTATTCATTAACTCAGCCCAGACTGACATTCTAGGAAGAATGCTCCTAGTAACCTAGAAAAAAAATTTTTTATATATATATATAAATATTGAATCTACTTTCATGTGACACATTTTGTTAGATATATTCTTATTAGATGATAGGGAAGGTAATCATCCACATTTCCATATAGAAATATAAATCAAAAAGTCCCACATCAAGAAAGTCTCTCACTTTTTAATTAAAAAATCTAAAAAATTCAGTTTACACACTTGAGTCCAAGGAAACAAGCCACAGATTTGCTAAACTGTGTCCGTACATGTTAAATTAAAAATAATCTCATCACATTTAGAAGACCAATGACTTGACTATGTAATCTAATTCTCATCTCTGCAAGGTTCCGGGCTACATGTTTCTCAGTAAAATACCAAGCCATGGTAGCAATATAAAGCTGTCAAGTACAATAAAAAGAAAAATTGAAGGTGCTCTCAAACCATTAGCTGAAAATTATTTATGAAAGTTGCAGGTTGCTTTCTGCTACGAAGACCAAATTACCAGGCAGTTTGCACTTCTGTCTTTACTCATTATTGCTTGAGATTTGCCAAACCAATTTTTTCTCCTTTTTCCTTTCTTTTTTTTTTTTTTTTTTTTTTTTGGCAGACACCATCACACATTTTTGTTCATAGACAATAGGATATGTCAACTTTTTTACTCTGAGACTGTAAAATGTCCCAACAATAAATTAATCTAATCTAATCTGACAGACTCTTTTGATGGCCCAGTCTGCCTTCATGGCTGTGAGCAAGAGTCAGAAGACTTAAAAAAGCATTCCTTTCCATTTTTGCCACCCTCATCTTTTAAGTGTGTAATTCTGTAACAAAAACTTATATTCAAAGAAATGAAAGGCAGAATAATAACAAAAAAAAAAAAATCACATAAAAAACCACAACACACGGAGTTGCCATAGAGTTTAGCCTTCTTGAAAAGCTTTTTAGGCTGTAACTCCTGTGCAGAATCACTTTGTATTGTATTGGCGAAGATTAGGAAATAGCAGTCAAATCAGAGGTATGGGCTTGCAGTGCCCAAGCAAAAGGACTTCAGACGGGATCCTGCAGATAGATAGCACTCACTGTGCATCTTCCCATAATTTCCTATTTCATAACTTTACAAAAAAAACAAAACAAAAAAAAAAGACATTATTTTATATTAGAAAGTTTCATAATAACACACAGGGGCATTTGTGGCAGGGTGTCGTTATCTGGAGGGCATGCCCACTCACCCACACCACAAACTCAGCGGGGATAAATGCAGGCAGATCCAGTTACAAACAATCTGGTGCAAGTGGCCTAAGGAAGGACCAAAATACTGTTCTTTCATTCCTACCTGGGTAAAGAAGGGCTCATAGATCTCCACTCCTTTATCAGACCCTTGCAGCAGCACCTCTTGGCCGCGCCGCCAGCTGTACCGAACAGGCGGGTTGGAGTTGGCGACGCACCTGAGAAACACCGTTCTCTCATAGTAAAACTGCTCTTTTGCTTCCCCGATGCTCTGGTGGACTGTTACTATTGGATCATCCAGATCTGGAAAAACAGAAAGAACAACTGAGATAAAGTCAGGCTTCAGCCGACTCTATGGCAGTTCTGCGCTGGGAAGCACAAGCATTGCCCTGCACACAAGTCAACAGCAAAATACAGGCAATACAGCTTTAAAAACCACAAACGTGCATTTTATGTCTTTTGAAGCAAAAACCAGTTTTAGAGTTTGTTTTCATTTGCACAGCACCTACCAAAACTGGCTCTTCATTTACAACTCAGGCTTCTGGATGTAACAATCAATACATATGTTGTCATGTATGATCATGACAATCACATTTCTGTTACGTTTCAACTAATACTTAGGTTTCATTTCGTTTTCATCTTTACTGCTTCCTTCTTATCTGTGATTTTAATTTAAATGTCTTTTAGACAAAATAGTTTATAAAGCTTTGGAAATAAATAGACCGACTAATTTGCATTCTAATGGTAGGATCCACTAGAACACAGATCACGTGATTGTAGCTGTTTTCCTTTAAAGCAGCAATTTAATACAGTAACTTAATGCATATTCCCTTATTTTAGTTACATGCATTTAACTTCAGGCAGGTAAATTTATCACAGGCTTTAGAACACACTTCTCTTGATTAAAATACAGATATTGTATAATTACTCCCAGTGCATCAGCTCAAAGAAAAATAGACCCCCACAACAGAATTCACTCATCTTACATAAGGAAGAAATAATGATAGCCTTTGGAATATAAGTACACCTAACTAATTTATTTGGGCTTTATTCCATCAGGAACAAGTAGATTCCTGTTTGCAGGCTCTTACTATTGTTTATTATGAGCTTTCTCTAAAGGAACAAGTACATCAAAGAAAGGGGGGGGGGGGGGGGGAAGAAACAAAACAAGAAAAACAATGGCTATGTTTACTAAGTGCAAGTATGTGCTTAGTAAGTACACTTAGTAAGACACTCAGCTTCCAAATGACTGGTAAGGAATTTGCTGGTGAACTTCAGGGAGAAGTTGCGCTGCCTGGAGGGCTGGCAGCCAAGGGGAGTTTGCTTCTTTAAATCCAGCCCCTACATTTCAAAGGTACGTCCAGGTTTGGCTCCAAAAGTTACCCACAGAGAGCAGGAACAATTTGCCTAATTAAACATGTACCGATCTGATCTGCAAGCACCCAGCAACACCACATTCCCACGCGCAACTCAGCCTCGACTGAAATAATTTCAGAACCTTATCAGCAGTGCTTCTTCCTTAAAAACAAAATATAGATAAGTAGTGCTTAATTAACTGCTCATCCACAAATTTAACCCTATTTTTGCAAAGCCTTGTGTAAGTAACTACCCAAGTGGCAATCGATCAGATGTATTTGAGCCATGATTCAGAGAAATGCAGAATGAGGTGCTCAAATCTTAGCATGCCTACTGGTGTCAAAGGGAACGCCGTCACACTCCAAGGCGCCCACACGCTTTAGTCCCTTTTCAAAGGTGTTGGAGACAAGGACAGCTGGTTTGGGGAAAGCATCCCCTGCATTTTACTGCTATGTCCCTTCCCCAAGTACCACTCAAACACCACTGCAACCACCACAGCATAATGTGTGAAAGGGACCATCAGCGCAGCAGTTCTTGAACAATCCAGGGGTTTGACAGTGTTTAAAAAATGAAGGTGAGGCAGAGGCATGTGCGATTATTGAAGCAAGCCCCTCATTAACAAACTGAATAGAAACATCCACATTGAAAAGCAGTTTGCACTTAAAAAAATATTCTGTAGATGCTTACGTTTTGATTTGTATAACAAGGGTAAAGTCTGAGAGTCTCTGGATTAATTAGAAACAAAACATGTTCTAAAATTTGGAATAATGCAAGCAATAATACCTTGTAATGGTGCATGGATTTAACGTAAATGTTACCTTCGTTCTACTCTACAAAACATTTAATTTAATATCACAGAAACAAATTATGAAACCGTTGCTCCAAATTAGGATGGCATTTTCTAATGAGGTTTCATTTTTGTTTCAAAGGTTATTTTAAATCGCAGTAGCATTTGAAAAGGGATGAGATTGCCAAAACGTTACATCTTCTACTCATGCACTAGAAAATAAAAAGGAGGAAATTAGCTTGCTTCAATTTCTAGGGCAAAACACCTGTTCTCTGTATTTTGATGAAAAACGGAACATTTCACACATGAATGCTTTCCAGGGTCTGCTTATTAAAGCACATCCCCAGACCACAAACGAGGATGACTGGCAGCCAAGAGCCTCCAACACTGAGCCAGGGACCACTCACCAAATCTCCCACCCTTAGATGAAGGTGCATCCTCTTGTATCCTCTCAGGTGAAATACGCAATAAGTCCAAGTTTTGACTTAGCTTCATTTTGATGCTTTGAATTTACTCAAAACTAGACACAATAAAACATTTAAAGCCTAAACCCAGCAGTTAAGGCAACTGTGAGGCCTGCTGCCAGGGTACAGTGGCAATTAACACCCTGACATGAGGTAGGCTGAGGCTGACTGGCCAGAAAACAGCTTTGCAGAAGAAGCCTTGGAGGTCCTGGTGATGAAGCTGAAAAGGAGGTGGCCAACACATCTCAGGCTGCAACAGCAAGAGTATGGCCAGCAGGTCCAGGGAAACGGTCCTTCTCCTCTGCCCCATATCTGTAAGACAGCATCCTGAGCAATCTGTCAGGTCAAGCCACGGACATACTGGAGCAAATGCAGAGGAGGCCACCGAGATGACTGGAGGGATGGAGCAGGTGCCGTACAGGCAGAGGCTGGGCAAGCTGTGTTTGGCTAGCCTGGAGAAGGTAAGATGAAAGGAAGACCTAATCTCTACCTTCAACCGACTACCAGGAAGTTACAGAGAAGATGAAGGCAAACTCTTCAAAGTGCACAGGAAAAGACCAAGAGCCGACAGGTATAACTTGCACCAAGAGAAATTCCTCCTCATTACAAGTGAAAACAAATGTCCCCGTGCAATGGGACAAGTGCTGAGAGAGGCCACGGGCTGTCACCCTCGGAGACATTCAAAGCCTGACTGGACACAGCCGTGAGCAATCTGACCTTTTTGGTGAAGCTGGCCCCAGTTTGAGCAGGGGGCTGGACAAGAGGTCCTTTCTGACCTAAATTATTCCGTGATACCACGTGCTGTGACGCCGTCACTCGTTTGTGCTCTCTGCCACCTCGCAGCAGGCCCATGCAGCACCCCTCTGACACCGGTGCTCCTCTACAACAGGTAGAACCAGGCACTCTCTTTCTGCACGGCGCTGAACTATGACCCAGGGTGGATTTTGCTAAGAATATAAGGAAACCTCAAAGAAATTTAAGTCGGGAATGCAAATGCAGCAAGCCCTCTGCCAAAGCATTTCATAATGGTCAAATAGTAGAAAACTTGCGCTGCAGAACTTGACTGATGTTTCCATCGGCAGTGCTGGAAAGATCTCGACAGCTGCATCAAAGCAAAAGAAGCAGCGCTAATAGGAGACAAAATAATGCTTGCAATTGTGAGACTTCACTGAAGGCTCAACTGCCTGCCCCGCTACTGGGCAGGGTCAGAGAAATATTTTACTGGATTGTTATGTAAGGCTGCATTTTGCCCAGGCAGCACAAGAGCTGCAAACATAATACAAAGTATGCGTCTTTTTAGAATACTGCCGAGGTCTTCTGCAGAGTTATTACGATGGAGGCATGCAACTGCCAAATGCATTGCCCTTAGGAAAACTGTTTTAAAGACACCTGATCTCCATGGCATTCATGACCACTCATGAAAGCTCTCCAGAAGTCCGGTTTCAATGTCTAATTGAATTGTTACTAATCAATATTCAAATTTCCAAATAGACTTTAAAAAAACTCCTTAAAGCTCTATGCATACATGTAAGTATCTGTGGGTGTTTGCTCTTCCCTAGCAGCACTGGAATAGTTGGGGACTCAGCCGTCTGGGAGGGAAGCCCTGGACTTCAGATACTGCACAGAAATTAACCTGGGATGAGGAAAGAGAGGAAATCACTGAAGAGACAGGGAGACCTTACTGTAGTGGAGAAAGATTTAGCATTAGGAAGCTCATCAAGATGAATTTCTGAAGTGCTTTACAAGAGCTAAATAAAAAAAAAACCTAATTTTTTATATTTTGGGTTGATCAAATTATGAAGAGTTAACTGACTAATCATTCTTTAAATTAAACTGAAATCATGGGTATTGCTATATAGTTAGTCTATTAATCAAAATGAAAATAATTACAGAAGTATGTTTTCCAGAGAGGTTTATGCCACCATTAGGTTCAATTTTTCAGTCTTTAATCTTTGAATTGAACCAAACAGTTTCCAAAACCCAGATGGCACAGGCATGCTAAACACTGTATTGGAAGAATTCCCTTCACACATCCCTAAGCTCTGAAACAAACAGAAAACCCTGTTTTTGAACATAAGATGTTCAAAATGGGTCTAATCTCAATGCCCCATGAATTGCACCACGAGGGTCAGGGATGTTGGTGTGGAAGGTGCACAGAAGTGTGGCTGATGCTGTTAATATCCTTGCGATGCTGAATCGCAAAGCACTGGAGGCATCACACTGAGAGCAGGAAACACGGGCCATCTCCTGCAACCCTCACCTGGGCTCCGGGAGACTTTCACACAGACAAACAGAAGAGCAGGATCACAGACTATATTTGCTATAAAATCTTTTTTCAGCTGCTGGGACTACACAGCTTGCTGATTTCATTTGTTAATTAGCTGCCTTTGTCTTCAGATGTTCAAAGCAAGCGATGCTTGGAAGTCAGGATAATAACAAAACACGCATCTGGTAAACTGATTGAAAGTGCTTCATCAAGACACCCAGAAAGGAGACAGCAATGACGCATATATTTAGCCTGCCTAACTCGTAAGTTGTTCTTAAATATAAACGTACAATGTTTTTCATGCTATTTTCCTTACTATAGCCTCCTTGACCTGGCACAAGCTATCATTAATTACGCAGGTTTGGGTTTTTTTGTTTGTTTGCTTTTTGGTTTTTTGTTTTTTGTTTTGTTTGGTTTTTTTTAATAAAGGACTGCTTTGTGGTACTGCATGATATAAAGCAGTTACACATGATTCATAAAATGTGCACAAATTCAACAAATATGTATTTCTTGCAATACTTGTGGAAAGGACAATGAGCTGTCTTGTGTGCCAACCACTACTACCTGCAGTGTGGAGACAAAAGGGCTCCAAACAAGCTGGAAACAGGGAAGTCAAGTTACCTGGAGCTCCAAAAAAGGTATTTTTCTGTCTACAGCCCTTTAAAACAGATTTATTATGCATCTGCAGTGCTGTATTGCATGTGCAGTACAGATACCACAGTAGAAAGCAAGCATCATTTACAAGGCCATATACTGTAAGAAAGCAAGCCTTCCTTCCTTGCTCCCACAAGGCTAAGAGTGTGACCCTCCGAGACCCCCAATGAGCTCATATGGATTTCCAGTACCATTTTGGGAAGATCAAACACATGCTAGAAGGCTGTTAACATGCTCAAACACAAAAGGACAAACAGAATGACCTTAGTAATCAACAATACTCTACGCAGCTCGAGACCATTTCTGCCTGCCGTGCTTTATCGAGGGTTGGAGTCATCAACAAGGGATCCAAGAGGAGCACTGTAACAAACACTCGGTGATGTAGTTTTACAGAGAAAATGTTTTCTTTATTCTTTTAATGAGGTTATAAATATACTTGATTGAAACTTGCATAAACTGTTGGTACAATCATATCCTAATGACATCAGGAGGATGGCACAGGGCATACAGCCCTGCAAGAGGGCAGCAACCGTTTGGTTTATCCAAGGACACCAAACGGAGCCAACACCCATTATCTAGGAGACTGAATGAGCAGTGGAGTCCCTGGACAGTAGATACGCTGGCACCGAGGGGTTTGCCTTTACAGCACTAACAGCAGAAAATATGATACTGAATTTCTATATGTATGTGCATGTGCGTACACAAAGACCAGTGGATTTTCCAAATAACGAAGAGTGGGTCACTTGCACAGGGCAATGCACACCTATGAACTCAGGACAGAGGTTAAGAGCGCAAGACCGTACCCTGGCATGGTCTGAAAAAGACACCAGCAAAGACCTCTCAGCATAGTCCTGAAAGAGATGGGACTGCTGGGATCACTGCATGCAGTAAGAGCGAGGATATAATTTTCTTTCATATATGGAATTGGTGACCTGAGTACAGGATCGTAATGTGGTGTCAGCCACTGTTAAGCAACATTAAGAAATTAAAGGGCAAAGAAAAGAGCAACAGAAATGTCCTTACGCACTGGAGAAACTACTTATGACTTTTGCTTGCAGTAAAAGATGTAAAGAGTGAGACGCATTTAATTTCTCAGAAAAGAAGACTTAATGGTAACTTTACCATAGGATGTAAGTACCCCGTGGTGGGAAAACAGCAGGTACAAAAGAGCTCTTTTGGCTACTGGTAATACATACAACAAGCAACAATAATTGGAACCTGAAGGAAGCCAAATTCAGTACTGGAAAGAATCAGACTTATTTTTTTGAAGATAAAGCAGATGAACAGAGGAACAGACTACCTGGGCATATTACTACATCCAGTGTAAGAACAACAGGGGGGAAAAAAAACCAAACTAAAACCAACAAAAAAACCCCAGATAGCAGTGTAAGATAAGAGGTGAAGTTACACTGATGTCGTGATCAATTCTAGTATTAAATTTTATGGGGAAAAAATGTAATTAGAGTAGATTAAAGAATTCCAGATCATTATCATTAAATCAAGTACACTTGAATAACAAAATTGAGTTATTTAAATTGTCTTTTAATTCCACTTGCACTAGACCGTACTGGAGTGTCAGGACACTTTGGTTCCCCACCCTGCCAGACATGGCTCTGAAAAATGTTGATGAACCATGACTACCCCCAAACAAAGCATGTAAGAAAAAAGCATTAAGGGCACTCTCACACTGCAGGCGTTGAAAGGAAAGCTGGGTATCAGGACAGCAGTTTAAAAAAAGCAGTCATGACGTATGACTCCGCTACAGGATTTTCACTTTCCAGTGATTTATCTTCCTCTTATGAACTGAGATTCAGATAGAAGCACGCGGGAGATGGACAGTCTTCAAGCAACACAAATTCTTATCCTAATATATACAATTGCTTGAGGAAAAAGTCTGCAATAAAAAAAAGTCTGCCTGGTTATTATTTTGAGTTGGGTTTTTGTTTAAAGTAACCTTGTTTTTTAATTTTCTTTGTACCTGTAAAGAAGCAGAATGGAAGATTACATTACAAAAGAATGAAAGGATTTAGCAACCAAGCCAGGAGAAACTGGCACTAATACTAAAGGCCACCTGATATGCATGATACATTACTAGGAATAATCATTACAAATAGGATTTTTTAATATGTTAAGTAAGTAATTATTGGTTGCATAATCCCAAACCTAATTAATGCTCACTCCTTCATTTTTTAAACAAAAGAAACTTAATTTTGTGGAGGTAAGGAAGATCAAACTGCATTAAGAAAGTCTAGTACTAGACCACAAAATTCCTTCAGAGACTCCTCACAAAGTTCACAAAGACTCCTCCCTGTTAAAAACTATATTCTGAAAATATCGAGCGCAAATAGCGGTCCCACGGAGAGCAGGGGCTCCTCATAACACCCATTGCTCTCCTATTGCCTTCTGCTAGACTTCATATGTTTTGAAATGAGCACAAAACCATTTTACTACAGAAAAAAAATATGTATTTGATAGTCCATTGCTATATAACAGGAAGTGTCAGGTTTCCTCCTCCCCACTCCGTATACGTTCTGCTCTTCCAAGATTCAAATTTATTTTCCAGCCTTAAACTCTTTACCATTAAAAATGTCAGCATAGAAATCTCAACAGTGCTCTGCATACTTTCTCACAATCTCTGCTCTTAAAGAAGACTGTATTTTTTCCCAGTTTTACTTGAACAGAATACAAAACACACATTTTAGGGGGAGAGAAATAAAAAGAAAGCCAGGACTAGAGGAAATAAATAATGGTAAGTCGATGATGAAAAAAGGAGGGCATGTAAGAATCTCCTCAGAGGCAAATGAAGATGACAAATCAAACAAAACCATAGCAAAAAGGAAGAGGAAAATGAACCTGTCCAGAATATTTAGTGCCTGCACCTGAACTCGGACAAGTGAAGTCTTTCTGCTAACTTGAAAGAAATTCCGCAGCCAGTCCATTTCAGAAACCCAGGCTAAAATCCCATCCACCTTGGAAGGGACCCTTAGGTGGTCATCTAGTCCACATCTTGCTTCTCTCCATACTGATGGTGCCCATCAATTTTGCATTAACAGCAAAAATTCAAACCAAAACATTATTATAGCATGTAAATGCAGCTGAATCCCAAAAAGCAGCTAAGATTTGCTTCCCCAGGTAATTGCATTTGACTGCCTATCTGCCAAACCTCCCTTCCCCAAAACCTTTTTAGCTTTTTTTAGCAAAATTCCAAATGGGGATTCAGATCCCAAAGGTAATTAACCTTCAGCACATTATATAAAATTGGTGTATGCACGCGGGGAGAAGTGGGCACTGGAGCAAGGCTTAGATTAGCTGAGAGAAACACTGCACTGTCAGCTCACGGTGGTCAGCAGGCACACAGCGAGCACCCTGAGACCCAGCACCCATGGGTGCCCTCCGCAAAGCCTGTCATCACAGAGCCACTGGGGACACCACGTGGAACAGCGAGCTTTAGGGACAGGGAAGGGAGCTGGAGGTGCGGGGAGAAAGGACACACATATGTAAGAATCTAAGTTTTATTAATTCTGCTACTCTCAAAAATATAACATGTAGTTATGCAGGTGAAGGACCTTGAGCATTTTGGCTGGATGCCTCCTGCAGCCCTCCTGGTAGCCCTGCACATGCCAGGTCCCAGGGCTGAGCCTGTCCCTGCACCTTCTGCTCCTCAGAGAAGTGTTACCAAGGGAAGGGGTGCACTTCTGGTTGTAACCAGACCACCCACACTACATCTCTTCAGAATAGCAGCAAAAGCACATCTCCCAGAGAAGCTGCCTACAAAACAAACATATGCCAGGGAAGTTCTCAGATACATGCGGGTGGCAGAAGGGGGGTATTCCAGTTAGCAATAGCAAATTTGAAAGACATCCTAAGCCATAAACTCGGTGCTTTATATAATCTAGGCCTGTTTCTATTACGGCTCAAATCAGATTCCTATAAACAGACTGAATTTTCAAGCCATTAATACGGTCTATCTTTCCACTCGAGGGATATTTACAGCATCAATTATCTTAAACCTCATCTGACATGTACTCATCTCAGACTGATCTAGCTACAGCTATTATCATGTGTTAGAGACAGTTTTAATTTAGAAAAGGAATAGCATAAAAGGCATTCAAATAACCTTATAGCACTCTTACTAGATATGTTTTTTCAAAGAGGAAAATAAAATCTGCATACACAGCCAAGTAATATTATGGAATTAATACTCTGTAATTAATCATAAGCTTTTTTCTTGAGTTAAAAAAATACTGATGTCAGGAGTATTATATTGAATAAAATCTGTAAGGTACTTCCTCAGTTGCTATTCAGAGCTAATTAAACATCATTGAAATGAGCTCAACATGAAAATAAAAATCTTCCTTGGCTGATCCTAATAGAAATTTTGCATTTCCATTCCTGCATGCATGCATATTTAATCTTCACTTCTTAATTTTAACCAGCAAGGTTGTCAGTATGTATCAGTCAGTTATTTTAGCGTGTTTACTGTAAAAGGTCTGTGTCTTTGGACACCCAGAAACAGCCAGGTGCGTGGGTGTGCTGTGGCTGCTCTTACTCCTGCTGACCAGCACCATTCCTGTGATTCCTTGTATTCTTCTTCTATCCATTATCTCTTTTTTTATGCAAACTGTGTCTGTCAGTGTTCTTGTTAATACATCCCCCCAGTGCCATAGCTGTAGTACCATATGGGTATTATTCTTATGACAAAATTCACCCATAACTGACACAATAACATACACATATTTAAACCAAATGGAAAAATAATCCTAGCTTTGAATCTTTTAAAAACTGCCCCTTTCACAGCATCCCTAACCCAGTAACACCTTTAACAGAATTGCAGACAGAAAAGCGTATCTCAATGCCAGCAGTGAGCAGATGCAGCCACAGCCAAACCCCTGCTCTCATCGGCCAGACTTGGAGCATCCCTCTCAGGCGGGATGACAGTGGGTGATAGCCCAAGTCAGGGTCTCTCCCCGGTGCTCTGTCTCCGAGTCACATTGCAAATGACAGCACATGACAAATGCAACCCAGACAGAGCAGCGAGTCGTCCTCTTTTCTGAAACCACAAGAAATCAGAGCGTGCGAGAACTGTGCATTTCAGCCCGGGTGTCTAGGGGAGACATTGGGAGGGCAAACACCTCTGCACCCCAATGGCAATGGGCTACCAGACACACATTTGGGCCTTTGCAAGTCTCTCCAAAGCTGGTTTTGCACACTCATCCCTGGCACATCAGGATGGGTGCTCCCACCGGCACTCCCCTGCCTGCTGGGTAAGCCGGTGCTTCGGGCTCCTGCTCCAAAGCAAAGCAGAGGTCTTCCCACCTGCCCTGCTGCTGGAGGAGCAGTGTCAGCACAGGCAGGCAAATGGCAACAGTGCAATCTAAACCTCCAGAAGCCCCAAACTCCACGAAATAGCCCCGAAACAGTGAATGTAAGCGATGGAAAGGCACAGGCAACAACCTGAGAAAGTGGTCCCCAACTTCAGCTACACTGCTGCATTTTCAGCCTCCACTAATTAATTCTAAACAGTTGGGTTTAGTTAAATTACCCAACGGCAAACACAGGCTAACACGGTTCGCATCAGGCAGGGCCAGTTCTGGTGGGTGCTGGTGTGCAGGCAGATGACCCGAGCTAGGCATGGCTTACACCAGCCTGAGCTGCCTGCACCTCCACAGGTGGTCACAGGGAGCTGTACAGAGGGCTTGGGGGATGCTAGGGTTTGGGGCCAATGAACCCCAATGATGGCATAGGTTTTTTAAATCAGCAAACAAGTTCATACTACTTTTACCGGCCTGCTTCAAATTTTGCACTCAGATGAACGCCCAGGGCTCCTGGGGAGTTCAGTCAGCGCGATGCCAGGCTCTCAAGCTCACATTTTCACCTATGGAATGCAGGATCTCCTCGTCCCCAGAAACCTTGAGGGGTTTAACCCTGGCATTCTTAATCAGAACAAGCACTCCTCCTTCAGTTGCCAAATCAGACAGACATCTTTATAGCCACATAAGGCACTATTTTATTTATTTTTTTATATATGCAACTCCATGTACTAGTTAACTCCTCCTGATATAAGCAAAGGCCAGAACCACTAATGGGTGCCTACTGACTTCGCCGCATCTGCCATTGTCTTTTGATAACACTTTAAGAAGACTCTTTTAACCGGGAAGGGATTGTAACATGTTGCTTTCTCAGTGAGGGGGAGCTCGACAGGCTGCAAACCCACAACAGCACTTGGGTCTCCACTAAACCCCAGGATCAGCTCATGTTCCTGACGATGGATGCAAAGAAGCATTGCTCCTGACACAGCCCCGCACTGTCCTACCATGCTGGAGCTGCCTCTGCAGGCTGCCCAGGGAGCTTCCAGAAACCAAAAACCTTTGTCCTACCATTGAACCACCTTCTAATTACTTTTTTTTTTTTTTTTTTGGTGAGGTTTCTTTGAATTTCTGCAAACAACCGGCACCGGTCCTACACTTACAAATAGACCATAATAAAGTGGGGGTTTTCCCCCTCTCTCCAGAAAATGATGAGTGTCAGGAACACACTGGAACACAAAAAAGACTGACAAAAAATAGTAATATGAGAGTTTGAAACCCCTTTTTTGGAGCCAGAGGCTCGATCTTGAATTTGCTTTATTCATGACATGCTTTTATTGAAATTGCTGTAATTTAAGAAAAAAAAAAATCTAATGGTTTTGAATGTCTGTTCTTACTGCTGGTTTGTGCCTTCTGTGTCTTCCTGATATCCACCACTTCATAAGAAACAAGCACACACAAAAGAAACCTTTTATAATCCCAGATAATGAGCACCACTGTGTTCTGGTGATATTTCAGGAAAGTAAACTGTGGATTCAAGAAGTGCAGCATATGTATTGTCAAGGTCAATGGTCAAGTCAAATCAGAGACTTCTTGTAAGTGGAATGATTGCAAATGAAAGCATGGTAGAACAAGCCCTGGATTATAGACAAGTTATTTGGGGTAAGTAATCAACAGACAAACTGCACTTGACGGATGCAAGTCACATCGCTTAGCCAGTCCTGGAAAGCACCGAAATATCACAGCAGTCGTACAGGGTGGAATGAATCTCCTCTCTTTCAGGAAATATGTGCATAACTATCCTGAAGTGACGCCATGTCAGCAGCCTTGCAGTTATTCCAGGGTTGTTTAAACTAATGAAGAAAATCACAACTTCACTGCTCCATCCCTGGATGATGGCTGTGTTATAAAAAGCGTTTTTTAATAATTATTATTATAAATTATTATTTTTAGATATTTTAATTTAATTTAATTCTTATTATTATTAGATAAGGGGAGGCATAAGAGGCTTTGGATCTCAGCCGTTCTGTCACTAACCAAGAGTTAAACGGATTGCAAAAGATGCAGTGCAGATATTACAGGACAGACTAAGACTCACCTGAAGAATTAAAAAAAATCTCCTATAAACCCAAGCTGAATCATTCTGGGGAAAAAAAGAAAAGAGAGAGAGAGAGAGAAAGAAAATAGAGATATTTCCTACACTATTCAATGATGCAATTATGATTTGCAGGAAAAAAAAAGAAAAAACAAACCCAAAAATCAACAGCCTGAAAGATGCCTCCCTTGCAGTCAGATTTATATTTGCCTGGACGTACTAGAATAAAACTCTAAAGCTGCAGGAGAAAAGGGAAACGAGCAGGAAGGTTCCTGCTGTGCAATGCAAATCCATAGCAGCAGCTGAGGCTCAATCAAAAGCAGCACTATCGCTTCCTTACGAGTTTTTGGAAGGGATTTTTGGGGATGCCCTACCAAACTAACGCTGGTTCAAAGAGAGCTCTTTTGAGCTCTTCACTTGTTCTCTACAGACCTTCTGTAATTTTCTCCTGATTCTTCTAGAATTTCAAAGGCAGGCTAAGTTAGCTGGTTCCTTGTTATGAAACTGCCACAGAACACTGAAATGTCCCTTGGGAATGGACACATGTAAAGCAAATTAGACCAGAGGATGAAGAATTAAAGAAAAACACATAGTCCAATCAGTATTCACTACCTTACTCTGAGCTATTTGACTGTTTTACTGGAAGAAGGTTGGCAAATTTGAGGTTTACCATTCTTTCTCAATTTTTAACAACTAGAAATATCTGCCAAATATTTTCCCAAGAATGAGAAACCTTTGAAAGTGTATTTATATTTCCTCTTGTCAAAGAGAGCCGAAAAGCATGCAGCAAGACCAAACTCAGGCATCAGCAGCACTATGTACACTGTGTTACACACGGTTACCAAATTAATGCTACTTAGCCAAAGAAGATCCTTCAGAAAATTAAATTGAGCTTTTCCTTGCAAGCGTTTTGATACTAAAGTGAATGACACTGAAGCTGACAAATGACGCCGCTGAGGCTGAAGAAAATTAAGATTTTTATTCATGCTCTCCTTATAGATATTATTGTCACTAATGCCACTGTTGGGTATCAGTTGATATACACAGAACTGAATGACCGACTTCCCCACAAGAGCTCTGGCAGTCTCTTAGCATTTGCTACAGAGAGACTCCTCTTACGTCTGACAACTGTCCCAAGATGCAAGAAGTTGTCCACTTTGTTCTCATTTCAGTTCAGCCACCCTTACCCTAATAGCTCCCCAAATCACAGGAACAGTTACAGCTGTACCTCTGGAAAGGGGGGAAACGTTAGCAAACCAGCTGTGGCAAACCCCTCCAACACCCAGGACAGCAGCTGGGAGCCTCCAAAGACCTATACAGGCACCTTTGTATGACATAGGTGCTGTACAAAACTTCTGCAAAGGAAGCCAAGAAGGATCCTGCTAAGTCCTATAGCATCCTCTGTGTCACCGCCCTAGCAGGGATTTTTAGTTATACAGTGACAGCAACGGCAGCAACTCTCAGCTCTGCTGGGCCACACAGACCTAGAATGAAGTTTCCTGCTCTTCTACACCTTATTTGGGTAAGAAAATAGCAAACTGCATATTTATTAGGGTGCTTGAGGTTTTTTCACATGACTTTGGCCAGGCTTACACAACCCCTGGCAGTGTGCATGCCAGGAAGGAGCCCCTACTTTACAGGCTCTGG
The DNA here is from genome assembly GCF_023634085.1 of Falco cherrug. Taxonomy (NCBI): domain Eukaryota; kingdom Metazoa; phylum Chordata; class Aves; order Falconiformes; family Falconidae; genus Falco; species Falco cherrug. The sequence goes on from NC_073703.1 coordinate 26,262,332, forward strand.
CTTGTAAACTTGCCTCCCAGAAAGAGATGGTAAATGGAAGAGGTTTATATGTAGAGTTTGTCAACTCCCATTCATTTGCTTTCAAATCAAAGTCAACAAAAATTTCAATCAGGATGCTCAATATCTGTCTGCTCAGAATAAGGGAGGGGTACGTGTACATTTTAAAGTTATTTTTTCCACCCATTCCACTGACATGGGCTAAGAGCCATCACAGATGATGGGCACACTGCACGATTACACATCCGGGAAGATGGAAAGTCATGATGTCAATTCCTCTTACTTCCACAGCTGACTCCAAGAGAAGGTCTCTCACGCTAAACAGCACATTTCACACACATGCACAAGCCTTTCAGGTTGCAAGATTGATTCTCTTTGATGCTGTGCAAAGTATCAGGGAATCTAGTTCATCAGCCCCTTAAGATATGATCCACTGATGCTACTACATGCAAAGCATGTAAGAGAGGAGGTAACATATAAACGTCTTTGGTCTACTGTGAATAGGAGTATTTTATTTTTTTTTGAGAACTCATACATTGTAAATGGAGTTTGGATTTCATTGTTTCTCTAATCCTCCCTGTATCACAGCCATTTTGCTTTCCTCTCATTCAAGAAAATTGGAGAAATCTGAGTAATCAGTGAAGATACAGATATGGGAAAGCATATATATAAGTGTATATATATAAAACCATCAACAAAAAAAATCTTCATATGTGGCATCTTAAAATCTCCTAAAACTGTTCATTGTTTTTTTTTTTAATCTACAAATTAATCCAGTTTAAAGCGCACTATACATTCTGCAGTAATTCAGTAATTACAAGACTTTACAGAATAACCAAATAGTCGAGGTGGAAGAGACCTCTGGTGATTGTCCTGTCTACCCTTCCTGCTCAAAACCAGGTAAACTAGAAGCACATTGCTCAGTACCATGTCCAAGTTTTCCCAAGAATCCATCTCCAAGAGGTCCTTGAAAAACAAAAACACACTTGGATCCACATACGCTCTTGAATGATGGATCCTCTTATCTTACTGCATCTTTACACTATGAATGGTATCGAGTAATAGGACTCATGGGAATGGTTCAAATCTACACCCAGGGTGGTTTCGACTGGACTTTAGGAAGCATTTCTTTACCGAGAGGGTGGTCAAACACTAGAACAGGCTTCCCAGAGAGGTGGCTGCTGCCCCAAGCCTGTCAGTGTTGAGGAGGCATTTGGACGATGCCCTTAACAACTTGCTTTAACAGCAAGTGCAGTGGTCAGGCAGTTGGACTAGATGATCCTTGTAGGTCACTTCCAACTGAAATACTCTGCCCTAGTCTAACATGAAATTAATCATGCGATAGGTTAATATTTGATTCTCATAATTTGTTTTAAAATAATTATATATGATTAAATAATGCTTAATAAATTCTTAGATAATAATGAATAATTTTTAAAATGGCCAGCAAACACTAATGGGCTGCACTGCAACCTTCATGAAGTTATGGCACTGTTTTAATGGAATTTTATTCTTTGTTCAGCATTTTCCAAGTAAAAGGAGAAAGGGGAAGCAGTAGCATAGTCACTAAGAAAACTTCAAGAATGGGAGGTGAGGGAGTTGACAGAGTAGTTAGCAGAAAGGATGAAGAAGCAGCACTAAGAGCCATATGCCCCTTGATGCATTTAAATAAGAGGTTAATTCAAATGCTTAGCCAGTTTAATTGCTCCAAAGTTTCCTTTCAAAATACTGATTTCATTGACTTACAGGGATTAAAAAAGCAACCCTGTGAAAATAGACTATTTTTCACTAGTATTGACTTTCTTCAAGGTGACTGCTTTCACTGAGTTCATAATTAAGTTATGGAAATAAATACAATCATAGTTCCAAGCACGTGGCTAGTATTTTTCATATATATCATTTTAACGAAGTTAGAAATGTTGATAAAATATTATGTTTCTGTTTGTTTCTTTGTTTGTTGGTTTTTTGTGTGTGGTTTGTTGGAATTTTTTTTGGGGGGGGGGGGCGGGGGGAACGTTTAGGGCTTTTTGGTTTGGCTTTTTCTTTTTAGTGAAGTCAGAGGCCAAAATCATGCAAACAAAGCCAGTCTTCCCTTTAAAACATTGATAGTCTACTGTCCTTAGTATTCTAGATCAGTCTTCTGAAGAAGTAAAGGGTTTTTTTAAGATGGCATATGTGTTTTTCTTGTGTTCCCCATCCAAAAAACCCATTAAAAAAAGCCATTAAGAAGGTCACAGCTTGGTTCCAGAAGATCTTAGTTAACTGATTAAACACATCATCACTTTCAGCTTCTGCTACCCCCTGCACTGTCCACAACTAATGCATAACAGCTCATTTAAAAAGCTAAATCCAGTCCTGCTCTAGTTCAGAAAATAATGACCATACTTGTAAAAATCAGGTCATCACCAAATCACCCATGTCAAAAACAGATGAGATTTAGATGTGGCTGAACACTTTTGATAGGACTCCAAGCCCCTGAAAGCTCAACATTTGCCATCCAACGATGACTGATCCACTGGAGGATTTCCTCAAGTAAGGAAGAAGATACTGTGAATAATGGCTTACAGTGTGGAAGGGAGGGATGGGGAGAACGTAGGCTGAATTTCAAATGGTACCCAGTAAAGCATCTTTAGGATGCACTTTGTGATTTCCTTATTTAAAGGGGTAGTATTCTCACAGGCCCAGAGCTGTCTTTTTTTGTCTTTTTTTTTTATTCTTTCAAAAACAGAAGAAAAAAATCCCCATCCTTTTCCTAGTAATTGATTTCCTGTGAATCTTTACATGTTAGGGTGGATATTTGTTGCCTTCTACTCAGTGTTTCCCAAAGTGCATTCACATTTTCAGCATAAATTTCAATGAGGCACCGGGGCTGCGAGATTCTTCTGCTCTGGTGTAAGTTTTTTCAGTTCTGGCAAGCTGCTAACCAAAAAGGTAACCCCAAACTTCCAGAACTAGAAAACAAATGCTTCAACAAAGCATCCATCCCTAGGCTCGTCCATCCAGCACTGCTCCTGCCCAGGAACGCTGGCATGGGTTTGTGCTGTGCCAGTGCCACCCTCAAGGGGCAACTCTATTTCCTTAACCAAGTAAGTTACACAGCATGAAGGTGGTCTCCACGTGCTGTTAATAAACTTCATTTTCCTTAATTCCCAGTAACTTCTCCAGAAACAATCCTGCACCATCATCTCTCCAGCATCACAGCAGTGTTAAACTGAAGTGATGCTCCTTGACTCGAACTGCTGGAGTGCGTGAGCCACGCAAAGTAGCAGTAGTTGTGCAGATTGCCTATGAACAGCTGTTTTGCTTCTAAATACGTCACAGAAATATAAGCACGATGAATTACTCCTCCTCTTACATCCAGGTGTCTGTCTGTTTAGTTCAAGAGCTACTGCAGCCTTATTAAAAAAGGAGATGCCATTCACTATACGTTAAGCTGCCACTGACACTAAGAGATGCTGTACCGAGATTTTTCTAGGCGATGCTGACATTACTTGCAGGGAAATAGAGGTGAGGGCAAAGAGAAGGAAAAGGCAGTTGAGTGAGTCTCATCTAAACACAATACCTGCCTGCATCAGGATTCATTACTTGCACTCTCCAAGTGCCCATCCCTTTCTACCCAGTGCTAAAAATAGAAGGAAGGAAGGAAAAAATAAAAAGAATGTAAATAACTGGCTCAGACAAAGACATTTACATGTGGGCACCCGTATCCCACCACATACAAATGGATCAGGTATGGTAGCTCCCAAGAAAACTGTTTCCCATCATGATCCTATTGATGAAAGAAAAACAGCGCGCGTGACCAGCAGTCTTCCCAAACTCTCTTTCAGATTTCTTTTATAAATATCTATATTCATCACAGGTAATTTTCAAAAGTTCCTCTGTGACCTGAGAAGTTAAATGCTACCATGCCTTCAAAGAGCATTTTGTTCCATTTAATTAAGGCCTAAATACTTGATCTGAGACTTGCTTCACTTACATCCTCCTGGCTTGTGGAGTCCAGAACCCAGACGCAAATACCTGGCTTCTCTACTAAATGCTTAAAGCCCACGAGGCAACTCAACAAGAGGGCTCGGCGGGGGCCACACGTAGTTTGGGAAGCCCTTCTAGGCTGGATCTCCTAATACCAGTGTTACCAGTGCCCAGCTCCTGGAAACCCCTGCAGGACACGGTACCAAAAGCAATAAATCAGTTATCTAACACCCATTGCTTGAAGTAATTACTCAAAAAGTGGGATCACAATAAAGGAGCCTCCTCCTGTTTCAGATCTACACCTCCCCTTCCCAGGAGCCTGCCCTGCCCCTGGGTGGTTCTGGCAAGCAGCACTCTCCCAAAATGATTTCACCTTCCAGAAAATAACGTCATGAGGCTGTAGCTCAGCGTTTAGCCAGCTCCTTTGGAAGAGGAAGGTCTGTGTCCCTCCCTGTTCCTGTGCTAAGGCTGCTCACACAGTTTATGCCATTAAATCACTGGATAAAATGCTGAAACGAGGGCATCTCCCTTTTGAAAGGGAGGATGTGCCTGCAGGGGGAGGAAGACAAGGATTTGCTGGAATCATGGTCCCCCAAACATGACTGCACTGGACAAGAACCTTCAGAAAAGCGCCAGGGTACAACATAAATGGCACAATGTGATGCACAAGGCTCAGCTTAAGCCAGAGGGAGGACTGAAGGCATGCAGGCTTTTTATCTTTTCCCCATCACAGTATCTGAACATACCTCGGGCTGGGGGAGGGGAGAAAAAAAATGGGGCAGGAAATTTTCTAAAGACTTTCTGGAAATTGTGTATTTCTTTTTTTGCTGGTAATTACCATGTGGGGAACACATGTAAATATCTAGGGGCAATGATCTTCCCCAGGTGCAAGGCCAGCGCTTGAAGCAGCTGGTTGTTCGGGGCTGGTTTTTGTTGGTTGTTTTTTTTTTTGGGGGGGGGGGGGGGGGGGGGGGGATACTGGACTACTCATCAGTCAAACCATCCCTCTCCTTGCAAAGGAAAGGTGTGATTTTCCCATTAACTCTTCAGCACAGTTACCAGACCCAAACCCACCGTGTCAGCTTTACTGGTCTGTGGCCAAACTGAAGCAAGGGCACAAACCTGCATAAGGTAACCCCCAGGACGAGCTCCTGAGACAACTGCTCAGTGTATGCTTCCTTCTCATCTTAGCAGGAATGATGGAGAAATGCTGCGGTGTAAAGCAACGCCAGTGATCCTCCAGCCCCGCAGAATGACCTTGCCAGCAGTGAAGAGATGGGTGTACTCAAGAGGGCCATCCCATACCACTCCACGAGCACTTACAGTCCAATGCACACATATGTTTTGTTTATCGATGCAAATGATGGGCTAAGCTTATTTTAAAATTGCCTGTCCTTCAATTTTTTATTATTATTTTTAAGACAAAGTGGCGGGAAATGGATGCATATAGCTCGTTTAAACTGACACTTCAGTCAAGGATACAGACTGGATGTGTTATTAGGAGAATGGTAAACAAGCCTCCTTTTTTGAAACCCAACCTGCTTTGCTATTGTCCTTATTGTTGATTCAAATGTTTCTACTTCAATGTGCCTTAATTAAAATGTTAGCGGTCAATATTTCCTTGAAAGCATCTCGAGAAGTTTTTATTCATGCGTAATTGCTTTGCAGATAATGCCAGAGGAAAACAATCAAACAGCTGGCAAATAAGCTCTCTGCTGGGATATTTTAACACATTCCATGTTCATCTGTTTAATTTAAAATCAGCCCATGCCATTCACAGTCTTGCAGACTGCACTGGTGTTGGGCTGTGCCATTTCATAAACGCAGTGGGCCCAACTCTTTTAATTTATTTCAGTAGATCTCCTCGATCCAGCAGTAATATAATCAGCAAATGAGCAGCTTAAGTACATGGGAATTCAAGTCCAAAGCTTCAATAACATGTACAGATTCCTCTCATCATTGACAAATTTATGCAAAGATAAAGTAAATAATGGCCTCAGGGCTGGTTTGCATTTTCTGCTTTCAAAAGAGACTAATTATTATTTCACATACACACACACACTCAAAAAAAAAAAATCCCACAACCACACCAGCAGCCTCTCTGCAACTCTCTTGAGCTGTATTTTCATAAAACATATTACTTAATATAATCCGATACGATATATGCTTATGTTTGGGGGGTTTGGAGTATTTGGGGGGAAGGGAGGGGTTGGGTTTTTTTTCCCAGTTCAATTATTCAATTACCTCATCTCTGCATGTTCCAATGGATCGTCTGCATTCACCCTTGCAGAAATGCCATCTCAGCCTGTGATGGTCTTGTGAGGAAACCGCATCACAGCCCTGGTCAGGACTGACGCTGGGAACAAAATCATGGAAAAAAGGGCAAGAAAAGCTCTTGTAGGCTCTGGCTCATCCTTCCCTGTACCTAGAGGCAGGACTGGCTCCGGCACTGCCCGCACTGAGGAACGCTCCTCCAGCCTGTCCCTGAGGAGCTCCCTGTCCCCAGGAGCTCCTGTGTCAGGATCTGCCCATCTCCACCATCAAACAGCTTTTCTTGTGTCTAACCTAAATGTCTCACTGCAATTTTGGCTATTTACTATCTGTCTTATTCTTGGGGATCTTCGGGGGGGGAAAAAACAAAATCTCCTTCTTTCTTTTGCCCATCTGAAAGCTTTTATTTACTGCACCCTCCCTTGGCCTTCTCTTTGCTGTGAACAATCCACGTGAATCATTTTACTCCTGCATCAGAAACCTCTCCTGCTCATCCATCACTCCTCTGACCTTTTCCATTGAGTCACACCTTCCCCGAGGTATGATGCAGCACTCCCCAGACCAGGAGACACGCCAGCAGAAGGGTTACTTCAATTCCTTACAGGAATATCCCCTCACCTCCCAGTGCAATATTTCTGCTTTCCAGAACCGTACAGCACAATTCCAGCACATTCAGACTCACCACAACTCAGTCCCTCCCTGCTAGCTATTTTCTTTTGCAGAAGCTAAGGACCTAGGTCCTGCCACCTTCTTACCAAAACACATTTCACACATCACTTTTCAAAGCTGTTCAACCTGTTTCTGAGGTCAAAGCTGCCCCCTTGCAGTCCTTCTCAGCTTGGTGTCACCTCACTTCTTTAACAAAAAGCCACGTGAGACATCAGCTGGTTCAAAGCCTGGCTGTGCAACGTTTCAGTTTTTCACTAATCACTGGCTGTTTAATTTATGAGCAGTGCTTCCCACACACTGGGGCAAGATACAATGGGACATGTTAAATTTTGACACTACACATGCTCTTATAGCCCATTAGTTACGGGTTGCTCCAAATTCCCAACTCACAGTATTAGGGCATCACAGGAGGGTGTGTTACAACTTTAACTGTAGTTTTCCTAAGCGCAGGCAACACTGATACTTCTACAGAAGGAAAGTAAATGTGGAGAACACAGGAAATTTCTTTGGAAAATCTGCATGCATTCCAAGTTTGGGTATGTTCTATCCCTGTGACCTACCAGGTATTTGTATGTGTAAACTGAGAGATAACTGTGGAAAAAGAAAATCCCCCCAAAATCCTGTCAGTAAGTAGCAAAGCATAAAATACATGGGACATTTATGTACCCACCACTGCTCTCTGGGCCTGATTCTCCTTTATTTCAAGGAGAGGATTTTATGAAGATTATTTTTTTTTCCCCCAAACAAAGTACATTTTGACAGGGGTTACTGTCAGCACAGGCTATTTAGAAGGAAGGAGGGTATGCATTAGCTTGCAGTTTCAATTATCTGTAAGGAACTGCATGGACTAAGGTTTCCAGATGTAATGCCCCTATAACCCTCCTGCTCCTCCTCCTCCTCCTCGCTGGCCTTGCCACAGGGATGCTGCCTGTAATGTATCACTTAAGCACCACAGGTCATGCTACCAACCTTGTGTGTGGAGCTCGATGGCATGATGAAGGCAAAAACCAGGGGAGAGTGAAAAGGGAGGGAAGGAGCACAAATAGATTTCCTGAAAACTGCAGATCAGTAGGTAACCAGGCTCTTATTTTACTGGAAAATGCAGATTACAGGAAAGCCTGCCTTAATGCTGGAAGGCTATTTAAAAATCCATCAGAACTCTAAACTATGCTATTAGGGACTCTGCAGTCCCCATACCTACTGCATAAAAATCCCAAGCTATTAGGCAAACCAACATCATTTCAGATCATGCCGTCAGCAGGTTGCCAAGTCTTAAAATAGTAGCTGCATTTAAAATTATATTTAAACAAGAGAAGCGGGAAATTCAGCTTTGATGAAACCCAGCACTTGGCCTGCAAAAGGTGAGCTGGAACGAAGCTGCCAGGCATGCTGGCATTGGAGGGGTATCTAAAAACCTTGCGGTGGTCCCCACCTGATGGGGCTGCAATTAGCACCTGAAACACACCTTGGTGTAAAAATGCAGGGAAATCAGGAGGCTGTGCTCCAAGAGCCTGCTGAAACACTGCTTTTCAGATCTCCTCCCTGAAGTCTCACTCATCTGCCAAATCCTCACACCTCCCTCGTCTTCCACCAGACCGTCTTCTACCAGACCCCTCACAGCATCTGCCAGGGTTTCACATTCTTCTGGCTCTTTTGTTTGCTAAGCAAGCAGGTGATGGGAAATGCAAGCCTCACCCCAAGTATGCCTGGCAATAAAAGTGCTGGAAAACAGATAAACCGATAGTAATCCCACCGTCTCCCCACAATGTCTGGAAGAGCAGTCGTTCACAGGGGTGCTTAGTCACACAGCTGCAGCCCAATGCAGCAGACACAAGAATTGTTCTTCCTTGTTCTGTGTTACCAACACCCAGGAAATTTGGGGGTTTGTTATTAAAATATGATGCAGGCAATGGCTGCCACATTACCAGTGCTTCTGACTTTCAGCTCTTGTTCCTTAACTCTCTAGCCCTTCGACTCTCTAGCACTTAAAACATTAGCAAAGACATAAGGCATGAGACTGATGAAAAATTACTGCAAACCAAACCATCCTGGAAACATTATGAATACAGCAAATCACACATGTAGACTCAGTGGCTTATGGTAAGCTGGGCTTGTATCACCCTATTCCTGGGCTATATTACTCATCCTCTTTCCTGTCTCAGAAGTTTGAGGCGGCTCCTCCCCTTCGTAACCATTTTCTCTCCACTTCCACTAACAAGGTTTGTCGTCCCTGCAGAGCAGCACACAGACGCCGTACCCTACTCCCAACGGGATCAGGAACAGCTGACCAGGGCAACGAGACATCAAATACGAACAGCCCCATGCTAAGTGCACAGGCGTTTATGCAACCCCGCCGTGCCCTCTCCCCGCTGTCAGCGTTAGGTGTTCACAATACATTTCATTGCTTGGGAGCATCCAGGATTCAGATTAACATGCTGCTGGAATTCTCAACACCAGCCAACATCATTTAAGGTTTGCATTTTCAGTTGTGTGTTTCAACCAGGGAAGAGCAGGTATGCAAATGGTTTGCATTATAAAAACAGACATGCAGACCTGGCACACTGTCTAAATGATGCCCTTATTTTGGACAACAAGGTCTTCTGTCAGTATGCTTAACTTGACGTTCCATCAAGCTCCCTAAAGTGAAAGACTTTTAGAAAAGAAGCCCAATTCTGCAGAAGCTGAGGGAAGGTGAAGGCAGCCACATGGGGCAAAACATCATCATCTTCCTTTTCTCTTTGGGGTTGAATTCAAACACACCTGCAAGGAATCGGGTGTGGTGCCTGGGGCAGCAGGCACAGCTCAGGGTCATTTCCCGGCATATCCATTTCTCAATAGGTTTTAAAGATAGACCTTTTTGTTATGATCAGTAAGTCACTACAGACCAGCATGCAAAGCTGCCTGGCAAGGCATAACAGTAGCAACAAGGGGCTAAAATGCAGTTTAGGAGAAGGACACGTACATTTTCAGAGTCCTCTGTATGGCTGGTCAGCTCAGGGGGTTTCACACAGAGCTGAAAATCAGATGTGCCGTTATGGAAGTTAAAAAAAAATAAAATTAAATTACATTAAATTACATGTAAATAAATAAATAAAACAATATTTTTTTAAAAAAGACAAAACCCACAGCCAGCCAGCAGTCCCCCTTCCTTGCAGCCTACCAGAGATGCTCTGTGCTGCACCATGCAGGCACCCAGCGTTCAGACCAGAATGACCTGGTCTCCCAAAGGAGAACCCAGCTGCTCCCAGCACCCCCACCCATCCCCTCCACATACAAAACTCTTCTCCAGCCCAGCAGACCTTTCTGAGCTGAATTAAACCAATAAAGGTGACCATGAAAAACTGGATTTGAAAGCGTACCACAAACCAGGAATTTTGCAGCTCATGAAGCCAGCAAATCATTTCATCATTCTGGTTCAATTCTGAACATACAAGTATTTCGTTGTTTTACAAGCATTAAGCACAAACAAATTCAGGTTTTTTGGTTGTTTTGTGGGTTTGGTTTTTTTTTCTTTCGCTTGTATAAAGATTTTTGTTGTAGAAAATAAAAATGCACACAAGCTAGTAAGGAACTGATAACATTTAACAGTTACTGCAAAGCTATTTAATTCAGTCTGAATAGTGTGTCTGCTGGGGGAGTAAAAGGTATTGAAATTACTGTAAGCGCTCCACATTTGCATTAATATTTTATGGTAGAGCTACCTCACTTGTTCCACAGTATACAGCTACATCTTTCCTTACTTTTTTCACACTGTTGCCATGGACCACTGCAGCGAATAATGTCCATGTGCACTGTGCTAGGCTTTGCTTCACCCTCTTCAACATGCTCGCTCTCAGCTCTTCACCACGTATGTCAGGAAAACATCTAGGATGAACAGCAGAGGTGCAAGCGATTTCTACCAGTACTAGCTAAAACAGTCTCCAGGCCGCCATGACGAGCACCACCACCAAGGATAGCCTCAGAGACACCACCAGCACCCTGTTTCACAAGACTTCCAGGCAAAGTACAATCACAGTAATTAATGCCTCCACCAACCCCATCTTACCAGCTCTGCTGTTGCCTGCAAAACAAAAACATTCATGAAATTGTCTTAATCCACAATCCACTGTCAGTCACCTACCACAAACTTGCTCATCTCCTCGGTCAAATCATAAGAACAAGATTCCCAGGCATTTGATATCCAATTTCCAAATTAGACATATAAGATAGCAAGAATAAAAATCCAAATCTACATGGAAACAGGACAGCTCTGATGTCAGAGGCTCCTGCAAAATAGGTGTACATCATTTAGATTTCCACTTTTTTAAGGGGAATGTTTGGTTCAACTTTGGTGGCTTTCACATGAATGGTGAAACGTACACGCAAATGTACAGTGAGACCTCCTTTTGCAACAACTCCACGAGAGCTTGGATGTGGCAGAGCACTCACTCTGCTCTCCCACATCAGGGAGCAAAACCTCAACTTGAAACCAGCACCAACACACTCCAAGGAACATGACATTTCCCCAGTCAGGGGAAGCAGAAACCTCTATACACTAACGTGTCACAACTGTATAAAAAGCAGGAATAAACCAGGTCTTGTGCAGTGAAAAGTATAGTCTTCAATCTTCAGATAAATACTTTTCCATAAAAAAAGGAAAAAGGCTGAAAAGTTACAGAAAACTTCATGAAATATATACATGCACTGAAATTAAAAAAACAAAACAAAACAAGCCCCAAAATAATTTAAAAAAAAAAAAAACACACACAAAAAAAACCCAAACCACACATGAAAACCAAAGACAAATCTTTACAAAAGGCATTTCTGCCTGTATGCCTGAGGCAAACATCTTTTTGGACAATAAAGGGTAGCTCACTGATTTTTCATTGCCCTCTGAAATTCTGCAACACTCCCACCCTTGTCTGGGCGTTTTCCCTTACTTTCATGGAAGATGTGTATATGCATAGCAGGAACCTAATTTCACCCAACTGCTGCTAAGAAGCCTCTGATCTATTTGTGAGATTCCATCATTTGCCCTTCAGCTTCCTAAATGCATCTTCCTAAATGCATCCTCCACTGCAATCTTGCAACTCCTCAGGCGAACGTTAGGCAGAATAATTTTTTACGATCCAACTGTCCAGCCAAATGATTCATTAGAAAGACCGTGAAGGATAAGCAGGTTCTCCCAGGATAATGGAAGAGGCAGGAGCAAGTAACAGCCAAAGCGATGATAGGGAGAGGAAATCTGGCCCTTTCACATTTCTTTTAATGAAAGACACAATTTCTTCCAGACGTTTACCTCTTTTACTGCTCTGTTGCTTCAGCCATTGCAGAAATTCTCAGGCAGGGGCTTGAGTCCCCTCAGCCACCACCTGACACTGTGCCGAGTGGAGGGTTTTAAATCTCCTTTGACAGCACTGGGGGTCAGTTGTTTTCCTCCTCCATCACCTTCTCACTGTGCTCGCAGCAAAGCTGCAGTCGCGTGGTGGCCAGCCTACACAAGGCATGGGTACTGCTGGTGAGCACACCCCTGGCTGCTGTTCCAGTGACCCCCAGAACGCTACACACACCCTTCTTTCTGAGCAGAAGAGAGTTTCAAAGTGGTGCTGGAAATAAAAACAAATGGATCCAAAAATAGCGTGTGGTGAGTTTGGGCATTCGTACATCTGCCCATAGCTTCACCTGTTGTTTCTGGCTCACCTAGGCTGCTGACCACCCAAAAATCCCACTGTGGCTACAAGCCAGCCATGGAGCAAAGGGTGCCTGCTCACTGCCCAAGGACAAGAGTGATGCTAATGCAGGTGAGCTGTAGGGACACAGTCACAACAGACCTGCCCAAACCCAACAGTGCAAGAAGCCATGATAATACGGCTTAGTACCAACCCGGCCACACCAATATCCAGCTTTCTGCAGCATCTCTGATGCTCCCACAGCAAAGCCTCGTGCATGCAAGCGTGGCATCTCTAAAGCGGCTGCTTGCACCCCTCTCCTCTTCCCACAGCAAAACTTTCACTTTCCAAACACATTTTCAGCTCCAAAGCCCCTATACTTAGTCTGGATTGAACCCAAACCTTTGTGGTTTTGCGAATTAAGAAATGAACGAGGGTCTGATGAAGACTCTGACATCATCAGACACCTCAGCTGCTGTCAGTCCTGTGCTGGTCCAGTGCAGACCAAGGCACAGCGCTGCCGGAGCTGCCCACCTCAGCCAGCCTAACCTCTCCCCACCAGGCTGCGTGCTGCAGAGAGATCTGCAGGTCCTCTGGTCCACCAGAAGACTGGTGGTTACTGGTCCTCTTCCAGTAACCACCAAGCACAGCTGTTTTCAGAGGCTTTAATGTTGCAGTGCACAAATTTGGCCTCAGAGGGGGAATAACTGGAAACACACAAATTAACTTTATATTTCTCTCATGTTGAAAGATTACAATTATCAATATTGGAAAGGTTTTAAATGCTTTCCATCTGCATAATATTTCATTTCAAAGTGTCTTCTTTTATTGTATCATGAAAGAAAAAGTGATGAAAGATGAATATATTTGCTTTCCTTATATGCCAATACTTATGCTATTGCTTTATATTAATTTTCCTCTTTAAAAAAAAAATTGCATTGATTATTTCTGGTCTTTCATCCAACTGTGTGAATGAGGATTTAAGCGTGTCACTGGGCTTCTAATGAATGAAAGGCCAAAAAAGAAGATCAAGTAACATATCAATGAATATTGGTATATACCAGAGATGGAAATTAAAAATGTCATTGCAGTAAGAACGCATGATTCACTGCAGGCAGTACAAGGCGAACACAAGTCAAATAGACAGCAGAGAAAATAATGAAGCAGCTGAAGTATATTTTCAATCCCTGAATTACATCTTAATTGCTGTGGCCAGGAGACCGATATAAACATCTGCAGGGAAGCGTGCAGAAAATATGTGCCATGAATGCTTGGGATTAAGATGCCACCCAAGCCCAAGCAGGAACTATCCCCACTGCAAAGCACAACAGGAGCCGAATGTGTGCTATGCACATCTGCAACCAGCCCCTTGCACCAACGCTGCTCCATCACAGACAGCATGGAGCCCAGTGCTTCAGCACCCAAGCAGCGCTCTGAGCGCACTCAGAAGGTACCAAAGCATCAACATCACAACAGATTCTCCCCCTGTGAACCCCAGAGCAAAAAAGGACTAAGCTGCTACTCAGGTATTATACTAATATTAATAGTCCAACAGCTACATCTGTGTTACTCAGAAATAAAAGAAAATAAACAAGGAATACAATAGTGGTCAGGACAGAGCTCCCACTCCCATGCATGCATCATTCACTCTCTTCAAAACCATTCTAGCAGCAACAATAACATGTGAATCTACAGAAGTGGAAGCTGACAGTGCCTATATTTTAAAATCCAGAGGCTATTTAGGACAGAGAAAGCTGAGTGAGTGGAAAGAGATTTCTTTACAACTCTTGTTGAATGAAAACTAGAAAACATGGGATGCTGAAAGACCAAAACATGGCAATTACCTAAGGAGGTACTTCCAGAGTCACCAGAAAGCACCATTTTATCACCAAAGTTGCATGTATAAAATAGATAGCCCACAGTTATAAATCCTCCATGTGAACTTACGCATTAATTGCTTCAGTAGAATTAGTGTTAAAGCTCATTTTTAAATACTTTTCCATATAAAACTCCCCATGCTCTTTCCTTCTCAGTGTCAGGCAGACTTGGCCACGTACTGACAGTGTGGTGAGAGAATCGGAGGGCAGCCTTATCATTCAAGAAGAACAGACAATTATCTCATCCAGACAAAAACAGCACTCCAGGAGAAAGCACCACCCCCTCCTCATCCCAGCAAAAGTTTAAACCCAGCTTCTCTGGCTCCTTAGGACTGCGGTGAACCAGGGAGGGCTGAGAAGGACATGGAGCAATGCGCGGAGTAGCTGTTAGCTTCAGCTAATTCCCATTCCCAGTACTGCATCTTCATTATCACATCTATTTTCCTCTACCTAAGTGAGCGTACCATACTAGTTGTGTGTGCACGTGTGTATACGCCATTTATGAAAAGATAAAGCAAAGCTGTGGCTTCCTGACAGGCACGTCTGAGCCCTCTGGCACTGCATCGCAGCAGAGGTTGGGCATGATGCAGAGTACTTCTGCAGTGGCCCAACAGAGCAATTATTGGGAGTGAAATAATTATCAACATCGCATTTGATTCTGCAACCTAACAATAGGATTTGTGCAGCGGGCAGAAAATTAGGGGTGAATTTGGACCGCTGGGTGTGGGGATGGAGCGGTATGACTGCCATTCAGTGATGGCAGAGATGGAGAGCAGCACAACGAAATCCCCCTGCACTACACTCAACATTTCCCTGCAACATCCTTTACCAGATTGATAAGGGAAATTAGCATCACAGTTTCTAAATTACAGACCCTGTGTTGCCTCTGAATAACACTTCTCTTGCAGACTCGTGATTGCACATGCTACTAGGCGACACACTCGAACACCGAAGATTAGCAGTTTGATATTTTTGTCGTTTGACACGTATTATCGGCAGCATTTTGTGTCATCCCAAGCTAGGAAAGCTGCGATGCTCTTTGTTTGCTAAAATAATCTGTCAGCACTGAACATGTTTCAGTCAATCCCACATCATGAACGCTGAAGCTGGGAGGTCCCATCCCTCCTGACTCCAGGGCTGAGTTGCATCAAAATGCCCGAAAGACAGGTACAACCACAGGAGGTATTTTATCAGAGTCTCCATTCTGAGACAGGAATTGATGAGCTTTCATGCATGACACCTATGAAAAGGGTAGCCTTCAGAATAAAATGGTCCGTAACATGTGAGGCATCAAGACAGGGTTTGGAACTGAGACCAAAGCTAGGACCTGCTTTCATCTCTTTCTGACTTCAAAGTCCTGATGCTTCCCGATGATGTTCACAGCTATCCCAGGGCAAATGCTTTAGTTGTCAACAACACAAACTTCCTTGTGGCAAAAGAGGCAACAGACAGCAAAAAACAGCTGCAGCCACACACCATGAGACCCATCAGAGAAGCCGAAACCATCCAATAACCAATAAAAAAATGAAATGAGAGATTTGAACCTGGAAACGAAAGAGTTAGGGAAATCTCACAGGTGGTAAGCAGAGATCTAAGACAACTACGACTCCACAAATACGCATGCACACCAGCAGGTATTTGGGAGGAACTACCTGAGGGGGCTACAGGAACCTTCCCCCTCCTACTGCACTTGGGTTACACAGGGCAGTGGAATTAGTCCAGGGCATATTCCCACCACAGGAGAAACCGAGTGCTGCAAATAAGCTGCATCAGTTGCCGCAATGTTATTGCGGTGGAAAAGCAGCCAAAATCCAGCGCACACGGAAGTGGTTGATGGTGGACGGACTCCACTTATTTCATGTGAACAGAAATACCCTGTGCTGGATCTAACTAATCTTGTGTAAAGGGACAGATTCTGGAAAGAGAGCTGCAAGCAAAGATTTATGCGAATCTCACAACAAAAGAAATGGTCATTTCCCCCAAACCCACCTTTTAGTCCTGGAATTACAGATTTTCACAACAAGCAATGCTTTCTGCATAATGCATGTCTCTCTTCTACCATGCGATAAAAGCTTAACCTATCTGTGCACTATATCTGTTTGATTGTTTGATAAACATTTTTCGTCTTGACTACCAAATGGATTTCAGAATTTTTTAAATGTAAACCTCACCTTTTACTCCACCTTCTTTTACTCAAGCTGTGCCGCCTGCCCTTGTGTCCAAAAGAATACATGAAGCAAAAGGAATACAAAAATACATCTTCAGTGAAGCAATCAGTACTTCTTTTAATTTAAAATCTGGTTGCAGCACTACCAAAACCAGCTGGCCGCAACAAGGCTCTTACCATCCCATACCAAGTTAACTTCAATAACTAGTTCCCGCACCTTGCCCCGGCACAGTCACCGGTGCCCCACAAGGTTTCAAGAGTTCATCTACTGTCTGTGCTGTTTCTTCATCCTTTTTGAAAGGCCAGACCCTCTACTTCTTGCCTCTGCCGCATCTGGCTTTATCCTTCTTTAGACGCCTATCCCAGCCATCCTCTCCTCATCCAGGCCCCCTTCTTCTCCCCCCAGGATCTCTCCTACATCTGGGGCACTCTCTCTTCATCCAGTCCATCTCTTTCTTACCCCTTAGAGCTATTTAACTCCTTAGCAGGAACCAGCCACAGCTGCACCTTATCCACATCAGCCAACCCACCGCCCCTGAAGCCAGCCCACAGCTGTATATTATCAATGTTAATTAACCTGCCTTCATTCCGCTATAATTCCTCTACAAATTGTCCTTCAGAAATAAGCAGAAAAGTTTTCTTGTAGGAGCTCTGCTTCTTTGAATAAAAATAATTTATACCATAAGTTTCCTTCCTTATAAAAGGAGAAAGTGTCCTCCATAAGTCAAGCAAAAATTTTCCTAGGAGTCAAGTACAAAAGCTTTTTCTTCAAAGAGGGAAGATGAGATGTACTTTAAAGAGATACTTCCAGAAAAAGAAGAAAAAGAGTTCAAGTCTAGGATGAATACAGCTTGGATATATGAAGCAGTTTCTTCTCCTGGTAGCTCAATGAGAATGGAAACCTCCCTCCTGAGAATACACCGCCAAGGGGACCGAGTGCGTTTGTTTTAATCTGATGTGAGAAACCAGGCTCTTCAGCCAGAGCTGGGAGAGCAAAAGCCTATTTTCTTAGACACTTAAAGTAAGGACAGAAAGTTGTCTTCTAAAGAAGAGATTGTTCCTTGCCTATTTAGCACAGCCCCATTCCCCCAGACAGCAAAAAGGAGATCTTCCTGGAAAAAACTAGCAAAGAAAATCAAGAAGATGTGTCGTGAAGTGTTGGAAGGAGACTCTGTGCCTGCCCAGGAACAGGCACGGACTCCTCTCTTTCCAGGAGTAGCTATAGATGAAGGGAGAACTTTGGCAACACTAAACCACCCTTCCCGCACCCACCCCCCCCCACCCACCCTCCGCCTTCACCTTTGTAACATTCAAGTATTTTGACACCAGACCAAAAGGGACTGCTCGTTTTCCAAGGTTTGACTTAGATATGCGTATGTTAAAGGAACAGAAGAGGTTGCAGCCTAGTTTATCATAATCCATGACAGCTTTAACTACAAGTAGGTATGGTACCGCCACCCGCGGAAATGCCAGCAAAACTCCCTTTCCTCCACGGGGCACCACTAAAACCAGTGTCACGACTAAATGGAACTTGATGGGAGTGCTGCACTGAAGGGCTTTCCTTGAGCTCTCAGAGATTTAGTCATCTAGCAGGCTAATGTCAAACAAGACCAGCCCATGAGAACACACAGTTACAGATCTGACTGTAGGCAGTTCTTTGTGAAGCACTTTTTTCCCTTCAGTCCGGCAGAGGATTTACACCCCTGGCTATTTTTGAAATAATTGCATGAGTTTAGTTTAACTCCTTAACTGTGCTCCTCAGCCACGAAAGTAGTTATAAACTGTTTGGAGGTTTAACTTCTTAGAGCAGAAAAAGATACTACGCCCTCAAGCAACGTGTAATTGGGATAACAGCCAGATAGTTTTTACAAAGTGGTTAATCATAATTACAGGGTACATGAAAATGATACCAAGTAAACCTTTAGGCCTGTATTGAACTTGCAGAGATCAAGGAATAAGACACATCTATCTGTGAACACTAATATTATTTACTTCCAAATACCGAATGAAGGTTCCATCTGGACCCTGCTATGCAATGTGTCAACTGAGACCCTGCCCCCACTCCTTGCAGATTGTCCCAAACAGAGACAGGGATGGAGATATTCACAGGAGCGCAGTTCACTCTCTACTTTCCCAACCACATCTTGGGCAAGACCCAAACTACAGCTATAACCTGCTCCAGGAGGACCTGCCTTAGTAGGGGGTTGGAGTAGGTAGTCTCCTGAGGTCCCTTCTAACCCCAGCCTCTCTGGGATTCTGGGATTCTATCAGGCCAAGCACAAGCACAGGTGTCCTACCACAGCCAGGTTTCTGTAAATGCTCTGCAGCTACCCAAGAGCTTTACTTTAGATCTTCTTTACAGAAGACACATCAAGAGCCTCTTGAACACCTCGGAGCATGCAGTCAGAAGACTTGGTCAGAGTCATCTGAGATCATGAGTAACTGATAATGGTATTCTGAGACTTCCTTAACAGACAAGCCGCCTGGCACGTGCAGCAACACGCAAAACATGTGGCAAATTCTGATGGAGCCTTCCTGCAAAAACAAAACTAAAAGCATTTTTCCAGACTGCAGTCCATAAAAATAATGTAACCACCCCCTCTCCTCTCACACAGCCCAACACTCTGGCTCATTCACCACTTATATCTGTACAATTAATTACTGCAGTAGCGGCAAATGTGGGTCCAAGTGCTGCTGAACGCCAGAGCTAACTGGAAAATGAAAAACAGGAAATTACGGGAGACTGAGCCTTCACATCCAAATGTTGATATCGCAAGTTCCCAACCAGCCAGCAAGTCAATAATGGAGATGAATGAGGAAACAAAGATCTTCTGTGGATATTTTTTGAGCAATGCATTTTCAAACTACACAGATATAGTGCCTTTTCAGATTTTAAATTAGAGGCTGAAGACTTAAATTAGCCCTTAGGAAGCATTCCTGATCCAAAACTAATGTGGAACACAACTTTAATACTGTTTTCTCTCTTTAGCTGTACAAGCCAAGATGCTTCCAATGTCATTTTTTTCAGCTACACAGTTTTTAAGAAATACAAACATTTTACTTGTTTTGTTAAACTCTTTTGGGGCTTTCATTGAAAAATTAAAAACCTTTCTTGCTTTAATGATGAAGTTTTGCTTTCGAAAAGGAGCATCATCTGGTTTCCACAGGGTTGTTTTTGACAGTTACCTAAATCTGAAAATAAACTGTCTTTCTCTATGTAATTTTACTAAATATGTGTTCACTAATAAAACCACCCATTTTGAATAGAAAATGTTGGCTATGTATTTGTGATCCTTATGGCTCGTTTGGGGGTCTCTGAGCAAAGGTGTCTCATGGGCAATTCAGGAAAACACACCCATCCCGACACTCCTCGTCAGTACTGGCCAGAGCTCTTGACATGGCACACACAACATGCGATCTATAAAGTAAATACCCAACAAAGAGAAAATCAACCCAGAAAATTTCAACTAAGAGAAGACAAAAGTATTTTAAGCTACTTGGAAATGTTGACATGAACATTTCAATTTCCAATACTTTGATTTCTTATGAGCTTTTCTGTAGTGTACAGGGCTTTTTTTCTATCTTTTTCACAGCTAGATCCAATCTTCACTGGCACCTTAAGCTTCCTGCAGCAATACTGTGTGTCTGCAAATATTTGGCCATTAACAGAAGAAAATACCCAGTGAAATATGAGTCTGCATACAAAGGCAAATCACCTAGGATTTGATCATAGCTGGGACCTTAAGTTTGTCATGTTTCAGAAATACATCACCTGTATTTGAGGTATATTAGCAATCAGCATATGATGTAAAAACCAAAATTAAAGATCATCTGTATTTGAGGTATATTAACAAGTAGCATGTGATGTAAAAAACAAAATTAAACCTGTAATAAATCCAAGACAGCAAATCCAAAACCACATATTAATGGCTAAACAAAATATGCTACAAGAAAAAGCCATATTCCAGGAGGAAGTCTGAATGAAATTCAAGAAAAATACAGATCTCAAAACCCAATCTCTCTCAGCCTTTCCTGTTCAGACCACGTAGTATTCCAGTCATGAGACTGCTTTTCCTGCCAACATCAGTTTCACAGCCATGCTTAAGATTAAGAAGTAAGGAGAATTTAACACATGGGTGCTGGGCTAAGAGAGAAATGCCTTAACGGCATCCAAAAGAAGAGGCTTAAATGTTTGCTCTTGGGGTTTGTATTGAACAACTACAGAGGGCTGAACGAAGTGCCTTCAGCAGCCGTGTGTGCGTGAGGGCTCAGAGGGGCAGCAGTGCCGAGACCACAGTCGGCACCGCTGAGTGCTGCCTGGACCAGGCATCCTGCGCGCTCCTCACCACAAACCTCGCGCCAGCCCCGTGACAAGGAATGCTGTGCGTGGTGTGCTTGTGTTCAGTTGTTGCAGTTGCCTGTTCACTTATTTCACTCCAACAAGATAATGAGCAGTCACTTCCTAATTCAGTTATTGTTCATAAAGGATTGAGAAATTTGGCACTGGTATGTTATAGCTTGTTAAGCACTAGGCTAAATGCACACTAGGTAAGAAAATCCCCCAAAAGGCAGTTGCCCCCCTCCATCAATCAATCCCATAACTAATCCACAACAACGTTTCACCACTTGGGTCTCTAAATTAACATAGATCCTGAGATACATCTGACAGAGAGAGGGCACTTTTGAGGAAACACAAGCCCAATGCCGGTGTAGTCATAGGACTTGAGAGACTAAAGGGTTAACTTCAGGTTCTAGTTATTCGTTTAACTATTTATGTGGCATGTACACATATCTGTTTACACGATACTACTTGCATTAGAAGAGTCTCCAAATGTACATTGCAAAGACTTTCTCTCTTTGGAGTATTTCAGACAGATTTTGAACAGTTTTTCTTCATCTGAAGTGTACACAAACCCACAGTTGTTTGAGGCATTCCAGTCTTCTCACTTGCCAGCAGCTGAGTCCAGTCACACAATTTACAGACTCAGACGCAAAGGTTACCACTAAACCTACAGCAATCAACTACCTGGTACAAGCGAGAGCCACACTTTGTCTGACCAGCCCACTCACTGACACTGCAGTCTGTGCAAGTCAGACTGGGCTTTATTAATTTTTATTATTATTATTCCATTTTGTGCATTTATTGCAGTATGATGTTTTCAATTGTTTCCTCTTATTCTGTTGGCTTTGGTAGCCAAATCCATCGTAATCCCAATACTCAGTATTTTTCACTGGCCAACATTTCAAGTGCAGCTTTTCAAACTGGTTCACAGGAAGATGAAGAGATTGACATTACAAAAAAAACCCAACAACAACAACAACAAAAACACACACCACCACCGAAACAAAAAGCAGAAAAACCCAAACCAAGACAAAAAACTGTTCCACAGCAATTAAAGCAGAATAGCAAATAACATCTGTATTTGCTCCCATCTCAGTTTCGAGGGCAAATGCAACCAAATGTACAAGAGATTAAAGGCTGTGTGAGGTACCAGACCTTCACCCTGTGGAAGCTGCAGACAAATCTTCCTCTGATATCTAAGAATGCTGAGTCGTACCTGAGCTTCATCTTTCTTACAGAAGCATTGTGATTTTGTTTAAAGGTATCTCCATATGTGAGCAGCCCCACCTGACTTCCCTGGAAGCAGCCACAGGTCTTTTGACCATAAATACTCCCAAAAGAAACAGAATCCACCCTACAGTGCTGCTTAAAACCGGAACTCACAAAGACCTGGTCACTTCTTTGTAACGCCAGATATTATAAGATAATAAAAAACATAGTAAGAACTTCCCAAGCAGTTTACTTACAGTACACATCCACTCTTATAGACTTTATGGCTGGCGAACCCAAGCCGTTCTCAGCCTTGCAGTAGTAGCGTCCTCCTTGGTGCCGCTGAATGTTGGATATCCTCAGAGTTTCATTGAAGACACTTGAATCTTGAAATCTGTCAGAGGCACTTCCTGCTGTTTTGGTCCACCTGATCTGAGCAAGCACCAAAAAAGATTGTTACTTTAAGTCTGTAAAAGTCAGCAAAGTCCAGATCTCTTCACAAAATCGAGAACCGCATGTGCGGCAGTCAGGATTTTGTGTTGGAGGACTCGTGGAACTTCTCCAGCAAACTGAATAGCTCACGCTTTCACCCAAACACTTCACCCAAGAGCCCCTGAATAGTAATCTTGTATTTATCACCCTCTCTTAGAAATAACTGATTACTTTTCATGGAAACACTCTATAAAAAATCAATGCCACTAGCAGAGACACAGAGAACAACTCTATGCCACCATCAGTGACACACAACTGGAACGGCTGCAGAACAATTCCCTGTGAACAGCGACAAGCAGAGCTCACCAGAAAAGGTGGCTGTACTTGGGCACCAAACGTGGGTAGTTTTCACTGAAATCGTATTCATGAAAGATGAGGGCACATTGGAAAGCACCTTCAAAACAACTGATGGATTATCTTTTAGTACAATCCAATTTTAAGGAATCAAACGATCAGTTGCTTGGAACTGCAACAAACTTCTTGCATGTATTTATTCAAATAGGTGGTTTGCTTTTTTAAATGTCATTCATAGCATTTACAGATTTCTTTACTCTGGTAATTATTTTCCAAAAGTGAAGACTTTTTAAAGAGAATATTTTAATTGCAAAGCCATAAAAATGCCAGTAACAGCCCACTACAACCAAGAGGTGCACAGAGGTGGATATGCCCATTGCTAACCCCAAAGCTTGATGACCCCAGTCCTTGCCTGCATGACTCAGTGGGCTAAGCTGTCTCATCAAATGCACCAGACCTCCAGAGACTCCCCAGCTACCTCCTCCTCTTTCATTTCACACTAATTCAATGACCAGGACAAGCAACATTCAGTTCCAGACCAAAACAGCTTTTTTAAATAGTACATTTTTCTTGCCTATAGAGGCCACAAGTGGGATGCTTGCATGAACAGGCGTTTATATTTCTTCTGAAGCTTCCAAAGCTGTCTCTTCTCAACCCTATCCACTAATTCTATGCCAGTATGAAGACCAACAATTCTGTAGTCACTGATAAAATGAGATTGACACAAGACAAGATAATAAATATTTGGCTCCTAGTTCCCAAGCTACAGTCTCCAAAGATTGTCCAAAAGTAGTGAGTACAGCCATGATTTAAAGAACGGCATTTACACACTGATCCATTGGGATCTGCTAGGCAGGCTGTCTACAAGCAGCCTTGAGCTGGACCAGACGTCGCATCCTTGGCAGCGCAGGCAGTGCATGCCTGCCACCGGTAGCAAGTGCCCATCTCTGTGCCCACTGGGCACGCTGTGCTTCCAGCCCTCTCCCATGTGAATGAAGGTCCCATGGCTGAGCCACGTGGCCCTTGGTGGGCACCGAGGTGGCCGTGTCACCTTGGCTGGAGGGAGATCATTCCCCCAGGGTGCAGAGACAATTGAGTTCCACCACTCTCAGTCCTGACCCAGGACCAGGTTCTGGATCCTAGTCACCTGCCGAAAAGCACAAGGTGGTCAGGGGTCAGTCTTCCTCTTATCGGGAACTCCACCTGGAGAGGACGGATCTTCTACAAAAGGCTCTTAACTGAAAAACTCATGACCAGCTGTAACACATGTAAATTCTCTCCCCTTGAAATAAGAGCAGGCGTGGGCTTCAGAGGCTGAAATTACAGCAAACAATTCCTCAAAAAAACTTTTCATTATCTTCCTGGCTTGTTAAATTCATAAGCCCGACTGGCTTTGCCCTCTTGCTCGGTGACCTGCATAACTCTCACATGGTTGTGCTGCTCTGGGATAAAGCAAATATGCCTGAACTCCACATCTACAACATTTGGTCTGCATGTGAGAGAGACGCTATTAGCACTGCTATATTTACCAGTCTCAATCTGTCTGTACTTCTATTCTAAACTCTTGGCTTCGGGGCTTTTTAAATCATCCATATAAATGTGCTGCAGGATAATTTTGGAACACACACTCAGCTTCTGCATGCTGCAGAATACAATTTCATCATATATATATATATATATATATATATATATAAGCGGTATCTTAAATACATTTAAAGTATTTTAAAACCGTTTCTAAGATGTTCGTTAAATCTCTTGTGTGTTTTATTTCCTTTATGTAATCAGAATTGTAAAAACAGCTTGATTTTTAACTGGAAAAAAATTAATATTATGACTTCTCTTTCCCTCCCCTTCCTCTCTCACAGAAAGTTTCCAGTGGAAGGCAGTCTGCCCTATCAAAAGAACATTTAACTTAAATAATGTGTTAGAAGTATTATCAGCATCTATGGAACTGGTAATGTTACATAACTTACACAGCTTTTTTTTGATACTGTCAGAGATTTATCATTTTTATCAATGCAAAAGCCTTCCACCTCCACTACATCTTAACATTGATGTATTGATCTCTTTATTATAAGGAATTTTAACAGGATGCTGTTTTCCCATTAACAAAAGTAGAGATTTCAGCTTTAAAAAATTGATGTATACAGGTATGTTTTAGAGGAAAAGGGAGCAATTTATTTAAATTAACTAATTTTGTACTTTATATAGAGACCCCTGAAGAATAAAAGGAATACCTCAACTCGATTCTCTCTTAAAAGATATCCTCCAGGAATGTCCTCTGCTTTAACTTCAGTTCATTATTTACCTTAGCTTTACCTCAACATACACACAAAAGCACGCTGATCAATATTGCATTGTGATTTATTGAATGCACTGTGAAGAAAGATGACTCTCAAACCCCACGCTAACGCAGCAATCAAAAACTGGGCATAGGAAAGCCAGGTGTCTGAGACCAAACACCCCTTCAGAGAGGTCCTCAGTGCTTTCACTCACTGCAAGCTGCAGTTCATGCTTTGGGGTGACATCCAACGACTTTTAAAAGACTGAAACCACCAAATCAATCCTCAGAGGTGGAGCACCTCACGGCTCGAGTGTCCAAGCCCCCATCACTGCTTAACACTGTGACCTTCAGAGCAGATGCTGCCACAGCACTGACATTGTCCCATTTTCAAAGTGAGAACCAGTGGCAAAGGGGGACTGTGGGCTTGTGGGACATTGTGGCAGGTATCAGCCACAAATCCCAAAGCATCATCCACGATTCTTTATGGCAGAGGATTCAGAAAGCCTCTAGATGACTAGCTTAAAGAAAAAAAAGGAGAAAAGAAAAAAAATGCATTGGATTCTACATTCACACAGTTCAGATAGAGTATTTTCAAATAACTTGGCACAAAACAATGGCTCACCCAGATGCACTTTATTGGTGTTTGCAATTCATAATCTGCTCCTGTTTGAAATCTCACAGTTCCTAGTGCAGAAGCAGCACTGTGTGCTCTGTGTGTCTACTCAGATAGTGTGGATAGCATAAGAAGTAAATAAATACTGTTCCACCAAGAACTCAAAGCCATTCTTGCTTGTAATGCATTTTTAATTAAAAAGTGACGTCTGCACATCATGGCATACACAAATTGGACTAATAAATGTTAATCCATTATGCAGATACTCACTTGCTAGTTTCTAAGGATGCAATTTCCCAGATTACTCACTGTTACTCGAATGCACGCTTGGGAATCCCACCCATGCATTGTCATTGCTCTGCCATATGACTATGGTCTTCATTTACAAATTTATATTTTTTTTCCTTTCCTTTTCTTTCTTTCTTGCAAAACATGCAGGAGTGAAAAAAAATTATTTATGAACAATTCAATTAAAAATTTTTCAACTTTTACAAATTAGGAAATTATGACCCATCTTGCCCTATCACGACAGATGTACTTGTGTGACTTGTATATGCCCATAAGTTCCCGAACCATCAATATCTTTGACAGTGTATTATTGGCTTAAGCACATGTCCTAAGAGGCACAGTCATATTTCACCCTACAGCTTCAGTTTTCTCAGTGAGCTTTCCTGCAACTTCAGTAGGAGTTGTAGACTTTACATTTTAAAAAACCACAGATTAAAATAACAATCTCTGGGAATATTTTGCCTAACTTTTTTCAGCTTCAACAAAGTAATCATGCCCAAAAAATAAGCAGCAGAATAAGTAAAATATTTAATTCTGACATTACAAAAATGAAACACTTCTGTTTTACATACTGTCTTCATCAAAAACAATAAATATTAAAATAACTTTACTCTGAAAACATTTTCCTTGGTTCAAAACAGCAACCACCACCAACCACCCCCCAGAATAACCCAAAAAAAAACAATTTTGCAATGGTAACTTTTCTTTTTCCCATGGAAATGGTGGAAAACGAGGTTTTGAGAATCTTTTTCTTATACACAACACCAAAATCTGCCTAACGGAGCAACTGTAAGTAAATACATTCCTTAAAACACAGTCGGTGCTCGCATTGGGGGTTGGTATTGCATCCCGCTGCCACTGACTGCAGTCACTGCCTTCTGACATCAGTAAGGAAACATGGATGAGGAGAACCTCCCGATCACTGTTATAATCCCCAGATCCCTGCCTCAGATTAAAGTCCTCCTTTGTATGCAAACAGAGCCTTTGGAAAAAGCCATCTTAAACATACCCACCACCTCTCCTCCAAAAAAAGGGAAAAAAAACCCTTAATTTATTTTTCCATTATTATTTTTGTTCTTAGGAGAGCAATGACTGGGGCAGCAGCTACTGAAGGCAAGAAGCCCTTGCCACCTTCACAATCAACACCAAGAACACAGTACACAGCAGACGGTTTTTTTGGGGCCATGAAAGCGAAAGTGATTTCTGCTCCTTTAGTTAAGGAAACTACCGGGAGCAGTTTTGAACATAAGCATCCTCCCTGACCTCCTACTTCTCTACAGTGGGGACATCACCACGCTGCAGACCTCAGTGCCCTGTGCGGTGTACCCAAGCTCGTCTGAAATGGGGCAGCCCAGGGTCTACCACAGCCCTGTAGAGAGTGTCATATGCTGCTCTGTTGGACAATGAACAAAACAACAAAAAAAAAATACTCTATAGAACACACACAAAAAGAAACTAAGAAAACTCCAGGAGAGTGCACTGGATCCAAGTTTGCATTGCCTGACTCCAGGGGAGGCCATTCGTACCTACGTGCGATAATACAAGTGGAACATGCTTTGACCCCAAACCGCCTTTTTTTTCAGTGAGCTCCCCCTTCTCTTCCTGCAAGTCACACAGCCCAATGACAGCAGGGCAGATGTAAACCACCACTGCAGGAGTGGCAGGGAGGGATTTTGTTCCAGACGTATACAGGCCCAGGTTCACAGTGGAGAGCAAGTAATTCACCTCCAAGGTTTCTGCACAGAACTGCTCAACACCCTTGGCACAAATCATAGAATGGTTTGGGTTGGAAGAGACCATAAAGACCACCTATTTCCCACCTCCCTGCCATGGGCAGAGCCCCCTCCCCCCACCCAGGCTGCTCCCAGCCCCATCCAGCCTGGCCTTGGGCACTGCCAGGGATGGGGCACCCACAGCTGCTCTGGGCAGCCTGGGCCAGCGCCTTGCCACCCTCATGGGGAACAATTTCTTCCTAATATCTCATCTACATCTCCCCTCTTTCAGTTTAAAGCCATTCCTCCTTGTCCTGTCATTCCATGCCCTTGTAAAAAGTCCCTCCCCAGCTTCCCTGTCATTCCCTTTAGGTACTGGACCATCACCAGCTGGATTGAACAGCTCCTTGTCTGAACAGGTGCCCTCTCACTTGTGCCCAGACAAACACTTCTCCAGGGCCTTTTGATGACTCAAGGGACAGTCAAATCAAAGGTACACCTCCAAGGATTTCTAAATATTCTTGCCTCGGTCACCTAAAACAAGTCACAGCTATTCCTGCAATCATGCCCACAAGCCAGGAGATACAGCATGAGCACACCACCTTGCACTTACTTTTGCAAGGACATGTTTACTCAAGGAAATCTTGCACACTTTCACCAGGTCATTATCACCATACATGAAAGGAAAGCATACACATGTCTAAATTATGGGATTAGCTACCCCTGTACCTAAATGAAACGGGAGGGGGATGCTGTATTTTGATTTTTAGCAAACCAGAGGCAGCATGATGCAGCATGCCCGGTGAGAGAAAGGTTACAAAACGTTTGTCGTTACTGGAATAGATAGTGCTACAGGCTCTGAATATGCAACAGTGGTATGAAAAAATTCTCTTCCTATTTATTTCACATGATCATGTCTGAAATACTGGGCTTGAAACTGGCTTCAGGTAAAAGTATTGTTCATTGTTCAAAACTTCTTACGTGGAATATTAGAGTGGCAAAACAGCCATCTCGAAGCCAGCCCTGCTTACTGTGAAAAAATGATGACTCTCTATCTTGGGCAGGGCAAGAAAGTTCTCATCAGTGTGAAACCAAATGCAGGACTGGAGAGTCTTTGGTTTCCAAATGTACTTCTTAAAGTTTGCAATAGCTAGGATGCATGCACCTCGGAAGACTGGGTTTCATTGCTCCACACTTGGACCGCTCAAACTTCACAGAAACACAAGAAAGAAAACAGCACCGTCCCCAGGCCAGGCGTGCAACTGATGCTGTCTGCCTTCATGGGACGACTTGTGTGCTTATGTTTACACAAGCAGTAATGCTTCAACAGGCTGGCATGCAAAAGCACAATTTATTACTCATCTAACTAAAAGCAGTCTATGACAGTAACTGTTAGCATGCAGGACATGATCAGCTCTGATGCAGTGCCAGAGATCACAGAGAAATTGTTACTTTCCAGCTTGATTGCTTTAACACATAGGAAAAAAAAAAAGACTTCTTTTATTCTCCAGCAGAGGAAAAACTGTGGTTATTAATTACAGAGAAAATCAGCATTAAAACCACACAGTTTAAGCAATTAAGTTCTACAGAAGAACTTTGTTCATAGTACACTTTAGCTCAAAACATAGCAGTCACAGAGCGCTGTGGCTGGAGTCTATGGATGAAAACCGTAATCTTGTGCCTCCAAAATGGTTTTGCTGCAATAAATGAAAGGGTCAAGAAGAGTAACCGAAGACTTCAGCATCTGATAATGTGATAAAAACTATATCTAAGCTGGCTATTCCTTCATCTCTGAACTTCCTGCACTTCTGCAAGACAGATGATTTATACCTAACCCCAAGTTACCCAATGGTACCCAAACCCCACCGTAGCACCTTTGGGGTAATGTAGTACCCCAAAGGCAGGAGGTTTGTATGAACTGACACCCTATGCACACATATGACACATCTCATGGCTACTCTGAGCAAAACACAGCTCCTCCAAACAGCACAGCACAGCACATCCAGCTCCTTGTGTCAGGCAACTTTTATAGCAATCATGTGAAACATCATCGTATCCCCCCATCACCTCAGGCCAATCAACCTGCATGCCATGTACAACATGACACGTTGATCACGTACTGCCGCTAAAGAAAACAGCAGGCCTGAATTCCAGTTTTAGGTCTGAAGACAGAAATCAGGTTATTATGTAGCAATAATAGGGTACATACACCTTAAGCAGTCCAAATTTGTTTTAATTCCTATTAGCACTAATAGAAATCTCCCAGATGTGAATGAACAGAATAGCCACCCAAAAAAAGACCAAAGATGGCAACAAATCTAAGTCCTACACGTGCCACAAACTCCTTCTCAGAGCTGGCACTGATTTTTACATACATATATATATATATATATTGATTTATATATACATGCTGCAAAGGTATTTGTGGAACTTTGGCACACCACAGCTCAGCACCCATGGAGCTGATGGAGCAGCATCCATCCCAGGCGTGCCACCAGGCAGCCGGCACAGGGATGGGGTAGTCCAGACCTGCACAGAATCACAGAACCCACCAGCATGGTGGAGTCTGGTAAGGGAAGGGTGTGCTTTAGGTAAGGACATGCCCCCCAAAAAATATATACTTTTTGTTGTTGTTGTTGTTGTTTTGGTCTTTCATGTTATTTGTCCATTTGACTTTCAGAGAGGTTTTCCTCAACAAAAATTGTGTTTTTAAAAACAATTTCTCTGGTGCTACAATTTCAAGGCAGCAAGGTCACTTCACTGTTCTCAAATTTAGAAGGCTCATGTCTCAGTTGTTCCACCCAGAAACATACGTGTCATCATCAAAACTCTTGAAAATTAGGTGCCACGCTGGTCTAAGACATATGAACACCAAAAAATAAGAATTTGGCTTTCAAAGCGCAGAGGAACAATTTCTTACAGTCAGAGTCTGAAACCCTAAAGATTAGGTGGATGTAGGTGAAGAAATTTTTAGTGATCACTGAACAATTTAAGAGGAAATTAATGAATGGATCCTGAAGACAGGAATATTGCAGTCATTAGGTAAATTGGTAAAACAATTTTTCTTTAGATCTTCCTTACAGCACCTTGCTTAGTTGAATTAGTCTGTGTTTCTTTACGAAGAGGTAGTGTCTGGGGAAACATCGATACGTACTTTCTCAAAACATCTTTGAGTAACCTGTTAAATGATTAATTGCAGCAATTTATTCTAGTTTGACTATAATGTTTTTCCTTATGACTTTAAGATGTGTTTCACTGCTGCAAAAATTAGCACTTTTATACTGAATAATCAATACACATTTTACTATAAATATCTCACTGAAGGATGAAGTTTTTTTCATTCTGCATGGCAGGAAAATACCTTCCCCAGCATTAACTGGGAAGGACTGAGTTCAATGAATTTCACGAAGCCTTGTTTCTACTGAGTTCAGTATCATTTTCAAATTGTCAATAGCTATAGTACTTCAAAGGTCTTGCACCGTTATACTTTCCTGATGGGAAATTTTTTACTGTCCAACAACTAAATTATTCAAGGAGTTTCAGGAAACAATCCAACATTTGTGAATGTTGTATTTTTATTATTCTCTCAGCTTTTTTTAGGCAGCAGCATTAATTTGCTTCAAAACGAAATACAACTTTTCACCTTCATAATAAAGAACATAATCTAAGGGCAGAATGAAGTAGACAAAGCACCATTTGAATTCTTGGTTATTAATGTTTATGGTGGCCTTCTGATGTTGGTATACCATAAACACATGTTCATAACTTAAATGCTTGGAAATTCATTCACTATAGTTCTGGTTTAAAGGGAAATACAAGACATTTTGTAACTTGTAGCTACTACCACTAGCAGAGAACTCAGCTTGGTGACAAGACCATCAGAGAACTCTGTGAAATTCACATCTAGACTCTTATTTCTCCTCCGGGACAATCTAAATAATACTACTCTTTCTTTTTTTTCCCCAGTGACAGAATAAATTGTTATTGTTGCCATACAGGTACAGTAAATACCTAAAATCCTTACACTTTTAAAAAAGAAAGGCTGGGATAATCAAACTCACATGATTTAGGAAAGCAATGCTACATTAACAGAGCTGATGACCTGGAGGCCAGTCCTGGGAAGAGAACTGGGTCCAAGGACAAAGTGTCTCCAGTGATGCTCTGCAAAGGTTACTCCCTAGTAAGGCACCATCTGCGTGCTTCTCAGAAGCTGTGGTTGCTAAAAAGGTCTGGAGATATGGGTACCACAGCTAACCATGTGCTCCACGCCGTCCCACCACTCCTCTGAATTACCAACGAACCCAAAAGCCGAGAGATTTTTTTGGTTGTATAAAGCAGAAAATAATCAGATACATGAGCGCTTTTACATTGTCTCTACCTGAAGCTCCTAAAATTGCTCTTGGAATAAAATCTAAGGCGACATTCCTACTCTGAGGGTTATAAACCCAGGAAGATATTTAAGAACGGGCAAGGGTATAGAGAAAAGCCACAGTACTCATTAAAATAAGAGAAACATGCTCAAGAATGCAAGTGATAAACTCAGCAAATTTGCAGTATCAAATAAAAAATCAGGCAAAAGCAATCAACATCTTTAAGACACACATGGGGGACTGAAATTTGATAGCAGATCAATTTTCAACATAAAAGGCAAAGTTAAGGCAGTAATAAAATGGATTAAAAATCATTTTCCAATTGCTCAGCCCAAGATGTTTGTGCAAAACAAAATCCCCACCACCACACACACGCCCGCCCCTACCTACCAAGACATTTCACTAAATCAAAGTCAGCAGTGCCAAAGGACTTTGCCGGGGGTGCTGGTGGTTCCAGCACAGATCCAGGGATGTGAAACCTCCTCCTTGTGCTCCCCAGCAGGCACCAGCTCTGCAGCACAAACCATCACCTGGTAGTGGATGTCCACCACACAGCACTTCCGCACAACCACAACCAATGCATTGTCCTCACAGCATCCAAAGCCATAAAAACCCAACCTTACCCGAAATAACTCTTCTGAGCCTGGTTTTGAAAGCAAAATGCCTTACATGGCTGGTGGTCTTCTCTGCACAACCCTTCAGAGCCCTGTTTTGCCCAGATTCGTTACAACAGAACGCCGGAGCGGTACCAACCCCACCTCCTGGCACCCAGAGGTGATGCCTTCGCCCAGTTTGGGGACAGGAATGTGGCAGGGTGTGAAGAGAAGGACGAAGGTCTGAGGAGCTGCTATTCAACCACAGCACAAGCAGCAGTGGGAAACCAGAAGCCATCAGCTCCCCCGCTCCCAGAACTATATGTCTCCCTCAAGAGCAAAAAGGCATAAAAATGTGTTTCTGTCATTAAGCTCAGAAGACTGGAGTCTAAACAGTGAGAGGGAAAAGTGACTGCTAAACAGGATTTTTCTGCTTTAAATACACTCTTCATAATAGAATAACGTTTCAAAGTGACAAAGCCATCTTGAAACCCAGGCAGTTTAAAATTGATGCTTTTTTTTTTCCTTTTATAACAATCCTTGCAGGTATTACTTCTGCTTTTTGTTCTCTCCATTTCCACCCATTTCACTCCTCTGCAAGACCCCAGGGAGAACCAGCGTTCAAGAGAAACAGCTTTACAGAGCACACCCAAAATGCTATCAGAGACTTACAAGTAAACTGATAAAGCCAGAAGGAAACGTTTCTCTTCTGGCTTCTCAGCAATACAAATCTTGGCTACTTCCTCCAACAGTCATTAGGGGAGATATTTTGGGGCAGACATGCAGCCTTTAAACTGACTGGCAAGTGTCACAAATACACATATCTCTAAATGAGAAAACAGAAGCAGCAGCCGCTGACGCCAGCACGGCTGCACGCGTGGTGAAAATAGAATTGCAACAGAAAGCTATTTCTGTGCAGATGGTGAATGCTACAAGGCAGAGACCTACATACTCTTACTATGGATAAGCCAACAACTGTAAAGAAAAATGCACTTGTTTTCCTTTTGTGCACAAACTAAAAAAAAAACCAACTTTGTTTCCAGAACATGCCTGTACCTCCAAGGGCTCCAGTGCAAAGTTTTGTGGATCATTAATTCCCTGCTCCTGCAGCAGCATGCCTGGCATTGCTTCCCCTCCTCCAGCAAAGCTCAAGTCTGCAGAGGCAGCAGACCCACACCGCGCCGTGCACTCCGACAGTAACCCAGACACGTTTTTGGCCCACCTTTGCTTGAACAAATTAAATCCACTTAACTGAACATCATAAAATGCTGGGTTTAAATGGCTCTTTTTCCACTACATTTTCTTCTGCAAATAGCACCGAGGTTATTGATTTCCTGCAATGCAATATCAGTGTGTTTACTTAAACTAGTTCCCATTTTAAAAACTTCATAAAACGTAATCCAGAAAAATCATGCTGTATTTCAAACACCACTGATAGCAGACTTGGTGCACAAAGAGACTCTGAGAAAAATCCCCTCTAAATATTGAAAACTGATGAGCACTGGCTCTGTCTTTATGTTCGCATTGGACCGTATCAGCACTTCCTACAGAACACCCTGCCTTGCATCCCTCTGAGACTAAAGATGCACACCTGCCTGATTTCCAGACATCTTTCTGAATTAAACCCTAAATCTCAGTGATCCAGTAACATTAGCTGTGCTGCATCTTCATTCCAAAGCAGCCAACACTCCTGCTTGCTGAATTACGCCTTACAATCTCATTGAGCTAAAAATGAGAGTGAGATCCTGAGATTTAGCTTGTTTTAGCTGTGATGACAAAGAAAGGAGATGACATTTTATTTTGCTTAAAAGGTGGGAGAACTGGGAAGGGGGTTAGCTGGGAGAAAAGGGAAAAGATAAGAAATCTTGACAAGAGAGAGTTGGCAGCTCAGCTGAGAAGGCAGCTTGGTATGAAATGCTATCAACAGAACTTAAGGCCAGAAAAGATCAACAGCCACTGAGCACAAGTCACCGATACCGCATCAAGCCCATGTTTTCTTGTAACATGAGAAATCAGAGGCTTTGACTGAAATTATCAAACAGCAACGTTTGATTATTTGGTTTTTTAAAATAACACTTATTTTCTTTCAAATTATAACATATAGTTGTGTTGTATAACCAATAGTCACGAATTATTAACTACCATGATGACATGAAGTCCAGGGCTCTAAACTGATTCATCCATGGGAATTAAATCTATCCATACCTAGTTACCACAGACATGAGATACAACCTTTTGATCAGGTGATTCCAAAACACCGGACATGCAGAGGCTTCGAGGTTAAGCACATCCTACCTATACACTCCAGGTGCTGGCCAGGAGACAGGACATGGGACATCCAGGCTCAGTCAGGATGGAAGTTCCCAGGTTTCTGCTTAAAAGTGCCTGTGACAGACACCAAAAAACACCCCTGTTGCCATGTTTTTGCTTCTGTGTACAGGGGTTTTTCCCCCTTTGTTTCAGAGGATGAAGAATTGGTGAAAATTCAGATGGTGAAAAACTATACAACAATGTCAAGCAACACTGGAAAATGACTGAGTCTCTTCTGCCCTGCACCTGGCACAGTTGAGAACGACGCTGGCAAGACCTTTATTCAGGAAAAAGAAACAGTGTGTGTTTGAATCCTACTGACTCTGAGATTTTAGCTTATTTCCAATTCAGAATCCAATGAGAAGAAAATTTATGAAAAATCCAGTAATCACGAATAGCATCATTCATATCTTATTGAGCTTTCTTGGCATACCTTTAAATGACTCCCACGAATGCCAAGGAAAGGGATCTGGGAACAGTTCCCACATATCAAGAGAATTGCAAATAGACTTTCAGAAAAAAGCAAAAAGAAAAAAACCTGGTTCAGCTTGCAACTAGAAATAAAATGACAGGATTAAGGGACAGGATTAAGGACCTGTAGAGCGAAGGCTAAGGAAATCATCACAACATTAAGCAACGATGAACTGAGATGATATCCAAAGGGAAACAAAGATAATAATAGCTTCAAATCAGGGTATATTTAAAACTGGAAAAGTTAATAGCAGAGGGAAGAGGGCCACAGCCACTGATTCATCGCTGCCTGATATGCAGCAATGATCCATCCCCAAACGCACTTCTGCACTGGGGAGTTTACCGAGGCTGTGGATATCTCACTACATCTCTACTGCATGAGCTTTACCCACTTTTTGCAGTTTGGAAGGAGGTGCAAGGCAAGCTGGTGTGTCAGGAGAAAGGGCATTGCAGGGGCTGGTGATGAGGCTTTAAGGAACCTCCATCCTGCAGCCTCAGCAGGGCAGCACTGCCACTGCGAGCCCGTTCTCGCTGTGTTGAAGTTGCACTGTTGCGTTAAAACAGACAAAAAACCTAACTGGCTTTGAGCTTATGCTCCCTTCTATATTAAAAATTCACAATTATAAAGACAAAATAATTCCCTCCCCAATGAAAAAAAAAAAAAAAAAAAAAAAAAAAAAACCACACTTGAATGAACCACTAAAATCCAGCCTGACAGAGGTCAGAAAATCATCGTCAGAGACCAAAGCAAACACAACTACAGCACAGCTTTTTGCTTTAACGTTCATCTTGCTTTTACAGGGAGGCTAAAAATAGAAGAGGCAGCTGAACTAAATTCAGCCCACTAGAAGTTAAATGGCCAGGTCTTCTCCACAAACATACAGCATTAGAGTTCTCAGACAGAAAGGCTTATTTATTTTTTTATTGTGATTTTACTTTCTTTGGCTGTTGTGCAAATTTCCTTGATTTTACGAGAGATTTTTAGTTAATTATGTATTTACCTAGTTAGCATAATTGTCCTCAATTATGTAATTAGTGTTCATATGTGTAATCATTTGAACATGTAATTATATCTAATTACACCATTAAAACGTGCAAGTCATAAATATCTTTATCATTTTGATTGATAGACATATGAGGAAGAAAAAAAAATCTCACTTGTTATTTTTATCTCGTGGATCATGAAATCTGCAAGAGTAAGAGGATTCAGCCTATAATGTTGCTGTAATTATTTATAAGGACCTATCAAGACTATACCAAGGTTATACCTTTCAAGCAGAGGTAGAACAAGTCAAAGCACTCAAAACTAAGGAGCAGAGTCACCCAGTGCAGCAAGATTTTTCTGTAAAAACACACTAATAAGAATAATCTCAAAATACTTATTGTTTAGTGTCTAGTTATGCTCTTGACTTTAAAAAGAATAACAGCCTACAAAAAAAAAAGGGGGGGGGGGGGGAGGAACTCACACAAGTTGTTCCTGTTTGTTCTGATGGAAGATGCTGCTGTACCCTAGGAAAGGATTATAAAGCTGCTTGTAATTTTTAGCTACCTCTAAGACAACCAGCTTAGCCACACTTATCAGGACAGCAACATTTCTCAGTTCTGTTTAGCTTTATTTCAGCAGCTGTGCTGTGCAACTTGTACTACAGTACCAGAGCAAATACCTTGCGCGTACCACATGAATTAGGACAGCGATAGCCGAGTCTCCTTTTTAATTGCTTTTGGCTGGGAAGGCAAACATTTACACACAGATTAAATAGTTAAGCTCATTTAAAGTTCAACTTCTCCTCTTCAGGTTCAGTTTTCTTGCCTTCACTAACATACAGAACAGCCTATCAAAAAAAAAAACCAAAACCAAACAAAAAAATCCCCACATTTGCCTACGCTGACTCCAAAAGTTGGGGCTGGGGGGGTGAAGGGGGAAGCCTAACACAACTGACATAACAAGAGCTCTTCAGCACCACTTGGGAGTAAGCCTCAATTACAGAGCATCCTTCAGCAGAAGGCATATGGTTTTTCCAGCCTGATAAGCTCCACTCGTGCTCTGCAGAGCATCCAGATACCAGTGCACAGGTGGATGACAGCACAAATAAACCCAGTACTTCCCAAAACAGCCCCTGCCAACTGCCCGAGGTGCAGGAGAGCTCAGCCTAGGATATCACTATCTACAAGAACAGCAGTGCAGAGGATAAAAACCACGCAGAAAGGAACATAGAGGGGCTGTTTAACGATCATACCAGAAACAACCTAATTTGGTCAGACTCTATCAATATCAGACACCTCAGGTGGATAAGGTTTTGTAAGCAGCATTCCTTTCTTTAAATTTCAAAAGCAACAATCTCAAGAGCCTGCCTCAGTAATTCACAGAATCACAGAAAGGTTTGGGTTGGAAGAGACCATAAAGATCACCCAGTTCCCACCCCCTGCCATGGGACATCCCCCCCCAGCCCAGGCTGCTCCCAGCCCCATCCAGCCTGGCCTTGGGCACTGCCAGGGATGGGGCACCCACAGCTGCTCTGGGCAGCCTGGGCCAGCGCCTCGCCGCCCTCACGGGGAACAATTTCTTCCCAATATCTCATCTACATCTCCCCTCTTTCAGTTTAAAGCCGTTCCCCCTTGTCCTGTCACTCCATGGCCCTGTAAGAAGCCCCCCCCAGCTTCCCTGTCGGCCCCTTTGGGCACTGGCAGGTGCTGTCAGGTCCCCCCGCAGCCTTCTCTTCTCCAGGCTGAACAGCCCCAGCTCTCCCAGCCTGTCTCCACAGCAGAGGGGCTCCAGCCCCCTGAGCATCCTCGTGGCCTCCTCTGGGCTCACTCCAACAGCCACCTGGAACCAGGAGAATCACCAAGATACAACTAGTCAAATTATTCAGAATAAAACAAATATTCATTGATAAAAATAAATGACGTTTAGAAGCACACAAAGGTAACTTTTCAAACACCTCTTATGCTGGAGGCCCCAGAGCTGGATGCAGCGCTGCCCGGGGGTCTCACCAGAGCAGAGCAGAGGGGCAGAGCCCCCTCCCTCACCTGCTGGCCACGCGGCTGGTGCTGCAGCCCAGGGTACGCTTGGCTTTCTGGGTGGCCAGCACACATCACTGGGCTTCTTGTCAAGCAGCCCCACCAAGTCCTTCTCCTCAGGGCTGCTCTCAATCCGTTCCCTGCCCAGCCTGTGCTTGTGCTCCGGATTGCCCCAACCCACGTGCAGGGCCTGGCACTTGGCCTTGCTGAACGCCATGAGGTGTGCACAGCCCACCTGTCGGGGTCCCTCTGGACGCACCCCTTCCCTCCAGCGTGTCAACCGCACCACGCGGCCTGGTGGCACTGGCAAGCTTGCTGAAGCTGCCCTCAATCCACGCCACAGACAGTGCAGGGGATAGTTCCTGGTCCTCAGGTGCCACCAAGCTACTGCTGTGACAGTGCTGTCTTCCCAACCATATGCAGATATGTGGAAAACAAGATACCAAGGTCACTGCACACAGAACCACAGTATGTTAACAGAACCATCTTCCCTCCGCTCCCTGCATTTAGTGGGATGTAAGAAAAAGGCTCTGAAGTACAGCCAAGCATTAATGTTCAACGACTGAACTGCCAGTCATGGAAGTACACACTGGTGTTAAATAAATCTCCCCTTGATGGGCATCAGCATTAGAGACAAACTCTGGAATCAAGCGTAGGAGACACCAGCATCAAGTTTGTAGTCCTATCACACATCCTCAGAGGCACTAACATACGGTTGGACTTTGGGATCTGACGTATCTCATTTTTAGAGAAGAACTCAAATGGGCTGCAAACCCAAAGTGTTTTCTAGCCACAAACACTTCTTGCTGCTAGGGGAATACATACGAGGAGCTCACTGCCCTGAGGTTTTACTTGCAGATGTAGGAGAACATGTCCTTCACTATGTCCACAGCAATGGGAACGATTCCTATTTTACTCCACAAAAACCATCTTCAAGTGTTTCTTTAGGAGATATCTTTTTGCAGACCAGGTACCAGAATGTACTGCTGCTTCAGCCACAGCAGATCTGCATGTGCTGCTAGTTTCCCTGGGTTACTAAATTATCTCTTTACTCACCAAAGACATTCTTTGTCAGCGAGAAAGACCTCATAGCAACAGACCTCATTCCAAAGCCACCCACCTCATTTTTGCTTATGAGACTGGTATGTTCAACAGTCACGGAAAACCAGCTACTTCTGCAGCATCCCAGAGCCGCCGCTCCCTCCTTTCAGCCCACAGCCTACCTTTAAAGTGCCGTCAAGGAAAAGGAAGACAAAAGCTGACAATATCAGGGAGAAACTAAAGACTGCAGAGCACAGTTTGGGGGGAAGATCCAGAGGAAGGGGAGAAGACAGATGCAATCCCTTCAGAGGACAAGTGTCCACATTTCAGCAAAACCAGACAATTTTGCTTTTTACCGATCGTGTTCTGTGTTCATTGGAAACTTTCTGCAGGGGATTTCAGGCAGCTTTTAAGCTTCCACAAGCATCAATATGAAACTGGTATGGTAAAAATCACCAATCTGGATGTCATTTCCAACTGCACGTGATTCTCTGATAGTCTCATTTCGGTGATTGCTGATGCTTTAACAAGCCTGGGCTCAATATGCTCAACTAAGAGAGTGCGACTGAAATATACACTTCACTTGCCGTGATGCTGCATTTATCTTGATTTAAGCTGACCTCTTTCCCCCACCACTTCCAAGCCCTATTTAGAAACCTGCAACATATTTCTTGTCGAGAGACAGCAGCCACCTGGAACCAGGAGAATCACCAAGATACAACTGGTCAAATTATTCGGAATAAAACAAGCAAGGAATTTCTTTATCAGCTTGCAAACCACGTGTCTTTTAATCCAGCTTCCTGCAGATGATAGGGTGAATGGCTTTACATTCCTTTCTGTGGCACATTCACAAAATATTCAGTGGGACTACATGCTCCGTGCAGTGTACGGCTGAGTTACCATATCAAAATGATGTTGTTCAAGACAAGATTACATTTTAATAGTTACAGAGGGAACAAGATTGTTGCCATCCTGAAGATGGAAGTGCTCAGGGGACCCCAGCAAGGAAGGGCACCAGCTGTCCTCATGCTGACCACAGCACCCAGCTCAGGGTCCCAGTGAAAGCCTGTGTGCCCCAGGGGCAGACAGACCAGCAAGGACGCTGGCCCTTCCTCACCCCTGCTTCCCTACAAGTCCTGTGCTCCACAGCAGGGGGGAGAAGAGGCTATGTAACTGCCACCTGACAAAGACAACTCCACCAAGTCCTCATATTAATTACAACTTAACTCTGAGTTTTTACCATTAGATTGCTATTAGGCAAGGACTTCAGGTCCAAAAGAGATTTTAGGGGAAAAATGTCTTCCTTAGGGGTTTGTGTTTTCTCCTGGGTTGCTTTTTGGGAAGCCTAAATTCTTATAACCTTCACCATCAATGCCATGTTCAACACAAATTTCTGGGTCTCAGCAACTCTGGACCTGTCTCCTTCCTCACTTGTTTCACCATCTCTGCTTGCTCTTACTTCAACGCTCCCAGAGTCATCCTCGGGAAAGCTTCCCTCCCACGGCTGAGGCTACCTAAGATTTAGCATTGACACATTATACAGAAGCATTGAGACAAAAATATATTTGTCGACAATATCAATAAATGAAGTTTAGAAGCACGCAAAGGTAACTTTTCAAACACCCGTGGTACATCGGGATATCACAGACCATGGCAAAAGCCCGTCTGTGAGTGTTTGGAGCTGACGCGCACCACACTGAGCTGCACTTCACCTCTCCTTCCAGCTCCGTAAAGCACGCTCCTTGCCAAGCAGCCAGGTACCTCCATCATCAGACACATGTAACTGTGGCACATTATAGGCACACCTTCACTATTTACATTGCATACCATCTTAATTACTCAGTGTGATTAATGTAGCCTCCTCTAACGCTTCAGAACAGAATCCTATCTTCACCTTATTAGCGCGCACGCAAAGAAAGAATTAACATTTTCTGGCACTCCAGCCATTGAAATATAAAAAGCAGCATTTCAGAAAAACAAAACAAAAACCCCACGTGATAGCCTCTTTGATCAGCTGCAAGTGAAACATAAAAGGCTCCTCTGAGGTAAAGTGGATGCTACATTTTCTATTTTAATTGATAGGAATTCTTATTAACTGCTGATGTGGTCAAAGAACGCAATTTGTGGGGAGGGGGGTTACTTACACTGGAACAGCTGTTTTCCTATTGCATTCTGCATATCCTTATTACAGTAATTGTACTCGTTAGGCAAATTGATGATGATTTCATATGACACTCCTCAGTTCATGGGAAGACTTTACAAATGTTCAGTGAACACCTGACAAAATCCAGCCTGACTCACGACTAAATTAGCCTGCATTTTATGCTGAAAAAAACCTCATAAACGTTTGAGTCAATAAAGCCCACATTTAGCTATGAAGGGCATGTGTCTTCATTGTTTTTCAGCATTAAAAGTAATAAGCAATTAAACTTCACATGCCATTTTTGCTGTTGAGGCTATGAACAGTTTATTTGATGTTTTCTTCCTAAAGTACAGGCATCTGAACTCACACCTTCTGTAGAGCACTGCAGATACATTCAGTGCCCACTACAAGCCTCCTCTGCTCTGTTTGACAAGTGAAGTAAGTGTTAAATGTGAAAAAAGTCTGGGACAGAAATCACAGCACCCACAGCCAGGGACAGCACTGAAAGACAAGCCAGTAAGTCACTCCTGGAGTTACACCAGGCTTCTTGGGACTGAGACCCTTGTGTATCCCAGAACATCACAAACTGAGCGTATGACACACTCTAACCCATGTTGCTTTGTGTAAAGACCCCACAGACATGCTGGGACCCACCAAAAGCCTATTTACTTCTAGAAGTTTGGTTTACTTCTGCCACTCATATGAGATGGGGGGTGGGTGGAATTCCAATAAGCAAGGAATGGTCTTACTCAACTTTTTGTTTCCTTCCCTGCTGTTGCTTCTGAATGCAAACTTAGAATACTGAGCAAAAGCTGCTGATGACCTGGGCTACACTGACCTCTGGGTCTCAGCACCAGGGGTTTGCCCTGATAAGGGCAAATGTGCTAGTCCTTTATCTACCCGTATGTTCTTCCTGTTGATCCTCCTCCCAAATTTGAAAGCTTTGCTCCTTTCTGCTTCTCCAGAAAGGCTCTGCATTTGTTTGGGGAACACAGACACCCCATCACACAGGAAGGTGCTGGCCAATGTCTCAGCAGGGGACTCATCCATCTCACCTAATTCTTACTATTAGGTTCAGCATGCTTGCTTTGGAAGGAAAAAAAACAATCCCAACAAATTAAATGCAAGGCACCATGAGGCTTTCCCCCACTGTGCTATCACTGCTTTCCTGCCTTGCCTATTGCTTCTTTCACTGCCCATTCAAGCCCCATTGTATCACTCAGCACTATGTGATAATTAAAATCAACGAATTCCTTCTTCTACAGTATAAATCTGCAATACAAACCCTGTGCCACACACTGTGGACAATAGCTGCAACAACGCAGGTGCAAAATGGGTCAGCCCTGCTAACTCTGGCTGGACCCAATGTGGCTTGCCCAGGTCAGCCCAGGCACCTCTGGGGACTAAAGCACCAACCCTATGCTGAGAACATCTCCTGCCAGCCACCACCTCCGTTTCTGCAGGGCAGGCGCTGTGCCCAGCACCTCGCTACTCTGACCAAGCTGGCACACAGCGTGAGTCAGCTCAGCATCCCCGACAGTGCCCCCCTGCCATGGGAGAACATCTGTGCCACTTGGACCACCCCCGCTGGCCACCCAAACTGCCAGCAGGCGGGCTGCAGGTCCCCAGGGCCACACACATCCCAGAGGAGCAGCAGTCCTGGCTCCGCTCAGGGTGTGCAACCACCAAGCCTGGGAAGCAGAAGGGATCTCCTAGCAGGCTCTCAGCTGCAAGGGGACTAGCTACTTGTTGACAGAGTGGCCATCAGCACAGCACTCCACTCCTACAAGTGGAAAGAAAACAGCAAAACAGAGGCAGGGAGAAAATTTTGGGTCTTCCAAAAGCAGATCCTCCCATGCATTACTTCCTGGGAGAGCCAAGCTATCTGCCACTCTCTTCACACACAACCAACAGTAAGTGCACATCTTAGCCCCTTGATTTCAAGGGGATAAAATAATATAGTCCGATAGCGCTGCAGAGGAGAAGGATGTCAGGAGGATGTGAGGAGGTGGAATCTGCTATGGTTCTGCAAAAAAAAGAAAAAGCCTCGTTGTTCACAAGGGCATGTTGCAACCCCAAAATAGTCACAACCCCAGAGCTTGCTGAGGGCAGAGGGCACACAACTCTCAGATGGCTAGACTACATGTGTAGTCTCCTGGAGCTTGGTCAGGGCAGGGGGGCAAATGTGGGGACCACATCACCAGCATCGGCCCATGCTGGTGGGGACAGAGAACACTCCCACAGCTGGCCCCTTGCCAGCCTACAGCCACAGTGAAGCAACTGGACAAGGACTTGGGCATCACCCTCCCTCCATTCAGCATATTTTGCATCTCAGAACGTTCGTGACAGGATAACATCACCCAAGGTGTGACCGCACACAGAAGCGAAAGACACAGGGAAAAAAACACCCAGATAAAAAAAGCAAAAACAAAACAACAAAAAAAAAATAATGCAGGACAAACAAGGCCTTTGGCGGACAACCAGGAATACAAAATCCCAGCCAGTCCCTGCTCTTTCAGAAGATGCTGCTTCCTCTGTCCCCATGGTCCAAACATTGGTCCAAACCAAGGTCGTCACCTTGGTACAGCCACAGTCGTTGCTGCCATGGGCTGGATGCCCCCCCCCCAGCACAGACTGGAGCTGCCAAGGGTAAGCTGCATCCCTCTGT
This sequence comes from Falco cherrug, assembly GCF_023634085.1. Taxonomy (NCBI): domain Eukaryota; kingdom Metazoa; phylum Chordata; class Aves; order Falconiformes; family Falconidae; genus Falco; species Falco cherrug. Next base: position 26,306,778 of record NC_073703.1, read on the forward strand.
AGGCTGTGCAGGAGAGCCTCACGACTGCAAATAAAACGTCACCTATCAGCTACATAAAGCAGCAAATGACTGACTTGTGTCACAGGGATAAGTACATCCTTAGACATCTCTTGTTGAGCCGACAGGCAGGTACAGCACAACAGTTGGTTCCTGGGCTGGGGTCTGGAAAATGGATGGGTCTGAAGGGTGACACTGCAGCCCCTTGCCCTGATGGACTGGCAGCCAGCCCCAGCGATCCAACATGGACCACCAGAGACAGAGAAGGACTCGTCACGCAGCCCTCACCCCCAAACAGCAAGGGGCTTCACAGAATTTTGTTCAAAAATCCAAACCAACCTCTGGGCAAAATCCTGAAAGCAGTAATTTATGAAAAAAGGGCTGCATTTGCCCACCCACCATTAGCCTCACCTGAGTATGGATGTGGCATTTTAAAAACTTAATCAAGGAAAATTAGTTTCTATGGCAACTAATGGCACATTTAATAGATCAAGTGATGAGTGCTGTGTATAAGAATGCTGCAAATTATGAACAGCAGCGATATATCAAGTGCTACACAATCACTCCACGGGCTACAAGTAGACTTGCAATCATGTGTTGGGGTGCTCAGAGCTTTCTGTATAATTAGGAGTGAGGCTAAGTTTTGGGGAACAACAGTGTGCAAGTGTTTGTAATTCTCTTCCCTGGCAATAATTACCGTAGCCTTCCGTTATTCTCCCCGAAGGCCTTATTGACATCGATTAGACCCCAACACATTTTTGAACAAGTTTCAAACCAGTTTTCAGCTTGCGAGTGCAACCACCACTCTGAATACCTGGGGTTTCCCTACCTCTACCTGCCTGTAACTAACTGTAGGGAGAATTTTGTGGCACGTGGTGGGAAGCCAGTAAGAGAAAATCTGAAGACACGTTTTCAAAGAGAGGCCCCTATAGAGCAGCATCATTTCAGCATGACTTGGAGCAGATCACAAAGAGGCACATGCAAGTCATCAGCCTGTTACAGAACTACATCAATTGATCGCAAAGTTAAAAGCAATGCCTGGAAAGACAAAAAGGCATAAATGTGCACTTTGGTAAAGCACGCAGGAGCACTGACATGATAAAGAGAAAAAAAAAAGGAAACATTCACTCCCTCTCCCAGACTTCCACTGGCAGCAGATATCTACTGTGGGCAGCCTCAAGTCATGCAGGGTGTCACGAGAAGCCTAAGGAGGCAGCAAATGGCCTGGCACCACAGCATGCACACCCACACCAGCCCCACCGGCTTCGTTTCCTTACAGCCATCAGTGTCCCCTTAGGAGAGGAGCCCCATGAGCATCACTTTCTCTTTGCCTTTTCCAATCTGTGAAAGAAGGAGAAGAAAACACAGGTCCCACCTAGCGTGGTCTGATTCCCCACTGCTACAGTCCTCCTGCTACACTCCCTCATGCCAATGGGGATAATAATAACAATAATAATGAATATGGTAACACCAAACCATAGCAGGCCCGTGGCACAAGCAGAAGGGGCTTGCCCAGGGCAAGGTGAAAGCCCTCTCACGCAGAAAGGCGCACTCGCTCCAGGGGTCTCAAGCCCTGTCCTCTTCCCCACGGAGTTTTCAGAGCTAGAAGCACGCCCTGGCAGGCATTAATGTCTAGGCACACTTACATGTAAATGTGTCCTAGCTACAAAACCTGGATATTCAGGAGACACCTTGCAAACCAGAGGAGAAAGATAGATCTGCAGAGACTGTTTTTCCTCTCTTTATATCCCAGGGGAACTTTTAATGTGGTAGAAAGGAAAACCAGACAGACACTGTGCTGGTAACAACAGTCCTACAGCACAGGAGGCTGCGACAGAGCATCAGCAAGGTCTCCTCTCCTTGGCGATGGCCCATGGGATGCAGAAGGTTGAGGAGAAAGGTGCTTGGCGTGGCAGAGCACACAGAAGAGCCTTTGGAGACTCCCCGAGGACCATCTCTACTCTCTGAGCAGCGGTTTGAGGCGGACTCACAGGCACCTCTCAGCCAGAGTCACTGGGCATTTTTAAGGCTGACAGGAAGGCAACGACTGGACAAACATCAGACAAGAAGACCTGATGTCTTCTACAGCCAGCCAGAGGGCTCAGCTGGGTCCTCCTCTAGGCTCAGCTTCTTAAACTGACCCATCCTGTAGTGCTGGCATCTCCTCCAGCCCATCGCCAGGTCTGACACATGCCTATCTGCCACCTGGCTGAAGCCTTCAGAGGACTCAGAGGAGGAAACGTCAGGAGATTTTCTTGGACTAACCATTAGATACTTGGCTTCCAAACTGCCTCTCAATAGCTGTGGAGACCTACTGTGAGCTTAGGAGAGCAGGTAAATGCAGCTAATTAGCCCCAAAACCAAGAAAAAAATTCTTTCTTGAGTGCATGATTTTAAAGAGATTTTAATTTTGTAGATGTAATTACCTGTAGCTCCAAACCCCAGCTATTCAGGCACTCAATTACCAAACTCAGCTTGCAAATGACGAGACGAACTTTCTGCTTTAACATTCAATGCTCTTAAATGCTGTTCCCAAAACTGAAGGCTTGCAGAAGGTACTTCCACAGTTTCGCTTTAAGGACACGAAATAAAACTCGTTACTCACGCTAGCCTTACATATTGAATGATCTTTTTACTTGAGCACTGCTGCCCAGCTTCCCTACTTCACTGAGCACGAACAGAAGCAAATGCTCCGTTACTGAAGCAGCACATTTGAGAAGACTGAAGCCCATGCTTACCTCTTGCCTCCATGCAGGGGGACCACACATGTTTATGGGTGGAACCTGGCAACCTCTGCTTCACTGTAATGCCATCACCTGCGATGGCCAAAGCAAAGGCAATTAGCAGAGAAACCAGGCAAGAGAACAGCACATGCAAAGAGCAACTTGCTGTTGGTATCCCTGCAGAGGTGCACCACTTCCCTGCTAACATCCTCACCCCCTGCATCAGCCACTGCCACCCTAGTGTGGCACTTCTGCTCCAAAATACTTCCAGCAGCCTTTATTTATTTAGGAACTTAATTCCTAATAGTCCCTTGTCCAGTTGCTTGCTGAAGTGTAAGGAGTGGCACAGGACAGTGGCTGGCCAAGACCTGAGTTTACTGCAAGAAACAGGGGATGCACGTATATCCCAGGCTCACACTTTAAAGAAGAATAATAAAACAGGCTATGGCAATTCATTAATCCAAATCACCTGGTAAAACCCTGTGTCCTGGTTTCAGCTGGGATGGAGTTAATTTAGCTCCGAGCAGCTGGAGCAGCGCTGTGGTGTGGATGTGGTGTGAGAGCAAGGCTGACAGCACACGGTGGGTTTGGTTGTTGCTGGGTGATGTCTGTACTAAATCAAGGGGGTTTTGGTTTCTCAGGCCCTGCCGGTGAGAGGGCTGGGGAGGCACAAGGAACTGGGAAGGGACAGAGCCAGGACAGCTGACCCGAACTAGCCAAAGGGTTATCCCTTTGTAAGGGGGATGAACATAGACGGGGGATTTTATAAATGCCTAGTCCAGGGTTGCTTACTTCTTACAGTGTTTAAAACAAAAGGGGTTTCTATGTATATCAATATAATGGAAAAAGTTTGAGAAACACATGTAAGTTGAAAAGTATTTGTAAAATAGATACATAATTACGTATTTTCTAAACTCACTTCCCAGGGTCTGATAAAATAACATTTTGAAAATAATTTCAATACAATTTGCAAACTGAATATGATAACCTTCTGTGCAAAAATCAGTGAAAAATTGAAGTACTGAAAATACTGGCAATTACAACAAAATGTGGATGGAAGTCTCGTGCAGAAAAAGATAAAATAAAAATATATTTTCAACACTTTCATCTGCAAGAATAGGAAGCATCTTGCCAGATACTTCCTCTCAAACCCATCTCATATGAAGGCTGTCTGAACATGAGAATCCAACAGTAATATATTGTCCAGTTTCATATATAAATTCTGCACATATAAAAAAGGAAGGCTTAAAAATAAATGCCTTATCTCCCCTTATGCCAGCCATTGCCTCCTCGTCACAACAGAAACATACTGCAGACCTCCCCCTAAAGAACCAAGACCTTAAAGCAGAATGTATTCCACAAGCAAAATAAATAAAAATCTTGGGCTATCTGTATTTAAAATACCCAAGAGCAATTATTGGCAGGCAAGAGTAGTTCTCTGACAGCTGGAAAGGGTGAGCACCCGCTTGTGGATTTTACATCCACCCTGATCTCCTGCCTGACCTCAATCGCTGCTTTTCCCCAGCAGCCCCGCTGACAAAAGCAACACAAACACTGGTGAGATTCATGGCAGTCCTGTTAGAGAGAAACCAAATTTCACGGGAACCAGTCCAAGGGGCTGCAGCTCCCACAGCGCTGCATGCTGAAGTTTAAGTACGGCAATGCAAAAAGCTACGGCGTCTTAAGCCCCCGCCCCCACCCCCCCGCGGCCATTTTTTTTTTATTTTTTTTTTCCTTTCTGGAGCACTAAAATTGAATGGAAATTTAATAAGAAGGTCATAAAAAGGCTAATGTTCAAATGCAGCCCTGCCAAGCCTCCTGTATTTCACTGCAGAATCACCCATCTGAGACTACCAAAACTATCCCCCTGCTCTCAGGCAATTAATCTGCAAAAAATATTGCGAGTCTCAGAGAGCTGTAACGTGAGAGAGAGAGAGCAGACCCAGGTGCTGCCTGACAAAGAAAATCTATAAACAGGTAAAACGAAGATAAATCAATTTTCCATCCTGAATCCCAGATGAGAAAATCGAGATTTTTATGAAAAAAGCAGCAGCATGGTTGCTTTCTTGTAAGACATTTTTGTTGAACAGCTTTGGGGTTTTTTTTGATTCAGCAGCATCATAAGCTTTGTTACTGCTTGAGACGGCGCCTTTCCTAACTGGTCCAAAGCATTGCCTGACAGGTAACAGCCCCACTTGCTCTGAAGCTGCCTCTCAGGCAGGTTTGAGAGGGACCTTCGATTTCAGCTGCACAAACCTCGCAGGCTGCTGGTCAGCTTTGCTGGAGCAGATGGAGATGGTCCAAGAAAGAAACATCTTCAAGGAAGCTCACTGGAAGTGTCAGTCTACCTTTATCCTGCTCTTTTCTGCCTGCGCATGAACGTGCTATTTGCCTCCACCCAAACAGACAGCATGCCAAAAAGGCTGCACATCCAGAGCCAGTTGCTTTGGATCTTAAAAAGAGGTTAAATAAGCCTGGAGAAGAAAAGTTTGGGAAGGCAGAATGAATCCAACGTCACTAACAGACACCAAGAGACATGGACTTGTTTCAGAGAGGCAGCCAGCCTGGGGCAGATCCCATCGCCCCCCGCTGAAGAGCACCTTCTGCCATAACAAACCCCCTAGCAAGCAGCAGCATGTCCTCAAGGTGGGACGTGCTCCCTTTCTGCTTTCATTAAAATGTTATTATCAGCTTTCTGCGAACGAGGTGTGTTATCCATGCAGGTCTCTCTTTCGGCTCTTCCAACCAGCAGCCGCCAGCATTTTCCCAGCATCTCCCCTGACAACATTCGACAAGCCACCGATCCCCCATCGCATGAGCACCATCGGAGCATAGAGGACAATCAGCAATGGGGGAGGATACAATAGCAGGGCAATAAATACTTTTCATACCTTGTGAGGCACTGAATATTAAACTTCAGAGTACCAACCTGATTTTAAAACATCACTGTTCTTATGGGGTGTTATCAAAACAAATCAAATCCGGATACTTCACCCAGTCTGGGGTTTTTTAGACCCTCTTTATTGTTACCCTTCACCTGGCAAAGGTTAGATAGAGATCACTTAATCTAGCAACCATTTAATCTAAGAAAAATGGCTTGTTCTACAACATGGCTTTAAACTGTGACTGCAGCTGGAAGAGTGCAACTACGTGCAGTTACAGTAGAGTTTTCTAAGAGATGGCCTGACCTACACCTTCCCTGGCACCAGCACAGGATAAACTTCAACTCCTTTATTTTAAAATCTTCTCATTAAATTGGAAACCGCTATGGAATAAATGGCACATCTCTCTTTCCTGGAGGAACATCACTCATCTGCAGACTTGAGGTCTCCCAGTGAACCTCCCTTCCCCAGCTGCACTTCACAGGTCCCACCTGTCCCACATGATTGCAGGAGAGAGGTGACTCATTCACCACCTTGCAAAGAAAATCCTTACTAGGTATTGTAGCGTTCAAAATCACATACAAACGCATGCACTGTGAAACGTGGTAATCTCAGCTAATTGCAGGTGCATTCTCAGCTCTCGTACTCAGCTTGTTTACCAGCAGAGCAAGGTGAGGGGACACAGCAGAAGTGAAAGTGGCAATGTCCACATTAAGGGAACAGAGAGCGGGTTTGGTTCAAAGAGCAAACGAAAAGGTGGAAATGGAAAAACAGAACAGATAGGGAATAAAGCATTACACCTGCACGGGTCTTAAGAGGCCCTGATCTAAAATAACCTATTAATGGGGTACCCTGGGCAAAGGGGGAGTGGGACACACACACACCAGGGCAGCTGTAGCACAAACTGACAAGACTCTTTGGCTTTGAATGGGATGCTATAAAATAGAGTTAAGGTCTTGAAAAAGGTAATTTATTTCTGTTTAACTTTTGTCTTCTATGGGGCTGCGGTGCTGAGGTTCCAATGATGTCCAAGACTCAGGCACACAGCAAGACTCCCCCGAGCTTTCCTGTGCCCCCTCTCCAGCTGTTCACTCTCGTGCTTACTGTCTACCTTCAGTCATCCCTGTCCTCATATTTGTTTTTCCTTTCCTTCTACCAGCTTTCACGGATCTCAAACACTCACATCAGGACCACGTGTTAAAGTTGGTTATAGACTTGGTGATTTTAATACCAAGTTCTAGCCAGTCATTCAAAAGAAGTTAAAAACTTTCCTGCTGTTGTTTCTTCTGCAACTTGGTAATACAAACCATCAGCCTGGGCAAATCCCCCATCTCCAGGTCCTGTCGCATTGATTTCTACTTCCTACCACCCTGCACCATTCTAGACCTTAGTGGAAGATGAAAACAGCTTGCACAGGCTCAGAGACAGAGCTGAGGAAAGGTGCAGTGACCAGAGGCAGGCTGCCACCGGGCACAGCGGGGGGCTCACCTGTGGCCGAGGATGGCCGGTGACCAGGCAGGTCAGCTCCAGCGTCTCACCCTCACGGATGGTGTAGACCCTCTCCGAGTAGCGCTCCTCCTCGATGTTGCACGCCAAGCCCGAGTGCACGATCCGCACGGTGGGGGGGGCTGCAAGACCCAGAGAGAGAAACCAGGTGAGCATCATCGCCTGCACCCCGGGACTTGCTCAGAGCCATTTCCACTGCAGCAGCATGGGACCCCTGCCTCCCCCTAACTGGGAGGACCGAGGCTGGAGCTGAGCATTTTCACTGTGGAAAAAACTCTTTTGCTTACTCAGCACACACGTATTCGGCAGCAGAAGAGGTTCCCACGGTATTTATGAATACCTAGCAATCCCCTGAATGAAACCTTCACAGACTCATTTACATTCCAGTTATTTTTGTTTCAAATTCCAAATGAACTCTGCATTATTGCTCTTTTTTATTATATATCTCTCTAAATGTATTATCGCACTCATAATGTTAATGAGAAGCCTTAATTAAACCACTAAAATTAAGCAGAAGAAAGAGAGGGACTGATGCTGCTTCCTTTCAAAGTCGATACCAAAAATCCCATTGCTGTCAGAGGGATCAGGCTTTGGGGTGGAGGTTAAGTTCAAGCAGAACCTTTACTTTAATTTTCTTGTATATGCAACCTGAACTCGGGAAGTTACCCTGTTTTACATGTAGTACCTGTAGGAAAACGGCAATGTCGTTGCTAATACAGCAGGTAAAAATTACAACCCTGTTTTGGCAGGTTTCCAGAGCACATTCCTGGTGCTAGGATTTTCTTTATTTCTGAACCATGAAATTCACGAGTACTAAAACTTCCAGAGCACGGATCGATAGGATAAGAAAGTTGAGTTACATTCCTACTACCAAATAAAGTAACATAAACTAAACAGCAGAAGAGACAAAATTTAATTCTAGTGAGTTTTAAAGACCCAGTATTTTGCCCTCTGCTTGTCACTGGGCTGCTCCCGTTCGGTAGAAGTGGCTACACCGTGAAGTCCTAACTGAAGTCTTCAATCACAACGAGCAAGGAGGGCAATTGCTGCTGAGACCAACAAGACCTGAAGCCTCCTGGACCTGTTTCCCATGGGCAAGAGGCCTGTGCTGCTGCGATAACATCCATGTGTTCTCCCCAAGACCCTTGCAACAGCTGTACTCCCCCTCCCCAAAAATGCAGCTCTGTTTTCAGGGCTCTGGGCTGCACATCACCTCTTCTGGCACCAGTCTACTGGTTCTTCGACCAACTTGCAATTGCTCAGCTAACATCCACATCAAGCGCACATGGGATTCCTGAGGTGCATCGCTCTGCCCCCCGCACCATCACTATGCCCTTACTGGTCCAACCTGCGCATGGCCCCCAGTTGACACTGCTCATTCTGTTATCAACTGCTGCACAACACCTACAAGTCATACCAGCCTGGTAATAATTCAGATTTCTAACCTTTGATCTCCAGAGGCTGAAGAAAATGAGACTCAAGCAAAGGACCCTGAACATGACAGTGTTAGGTCAACTAAATGAACAGGAAGAGAGTAATTATTTCAGGCTGTAATGACTAAGCCTGATATTCCCAGCTACCTTGCACTGCCCCCATCCATCTCAGCCTACTATATTTAGATCATTTTTCAATCTGCCTGTCTAGGTTAACCTCTTCAACAAGTGTTTAAGAAATGTGTCCTCAGCAAAGCCTCTCTGCAGAGCAACAGCACAGGCAGAAGAGCTCGTGCAGGGAAAGAATGTTTCCTGTGTTACTGGTGTGCTCACAAGTCTAACGGTACGAGATGGCACAGGTCTGGAAGACCACTAGATCAGCAGAGACAACAGCTCGGTGGAGCCACTCAAGACTAACAAGCGAGCACAAAAGCAAAAAGCCTTGCCACCCCACGCTGACAGCCTCCCATCGTGCAGGTGTGGCCCAGCAGCTAAAGGTCCAACAGCAGCAGAGCGCTCCAGCAAAGCTTCCAGCAAGTTCTGCCCCTTGAGCCACCAGGCACCGAGTTTCAAAGACCCCTCAGCTCACCCTCTCCACCCTTCTGCAGGCAGCCCCCGGCCAGCAAAGGGGAGTACAGGTTAAAGACCAACGCATCCCTGCTCATGGCAATAGTCTGAAATAAAGCATTCTGGTTCCTCGAGAATCCGGTAACTGAGTGCGCTGGAGTGACTGCTGGTCCCGGCGCCCGCGTGGGGCTGGCTGGGGTCTGTGCTGGGAACAGCGCTGAGCACACAGGGCTGTTCCAGTCGCTGCTGAGCGGGGCTTGCCCAGAGCCAAGGGCTTTGCTGCGCCTCAGCCCACCCCACCAGCGAGCAGGCTGGGGGGCACCAGGAGCTGGCAGGGGACACGGCCGGGACAGCTGACCCCAGCTGGCCCCAGGGACGGCCCCGACCATACGGCGTCACGCTCAGCATGTAAAGCTGGGGAAGCAGAAGGAAGGGGGGGCGCTGGCAGGGATGGCGTTTGTCTGCCCAAGCCCCCGTCACCCTGATGGAGCCCGGCTGCCCTGGGGATGGCTGAGCACCTGCCTGCCCTGGGCAGCGGTGGGGGAACTCCTGGGTTTGCTTTGCTGCTGTGCGCGGCTTCTGCTTTGCCTCTTCAAGTGTCTTTGCCTCAGCCCGGGAGTTTTCTCACTTTGACCCTCGGGTTCTCTCCCCATCCCGCTGTGGGGGGAGTGAGCGAGGGGCTGCGTGGGGCTGAGCTGCCGGCCGGGGTTAAACCCCAGCATGAGGCCAGAAAAAATTGCTCCCTAGCATCAGTTATTTCCAGGTACAACACAATGACTGACACAATGCTCAGCCCATAGTCACATTTAGTCAGACAAGTATATCCCTACACAGGAGCTGCCTCAGCTCTGCTTTCCCACTGCTCAGTAGAACTGTTCTGCAGCCTCAGCACACTCCCTGTGTGATTACACAGCTGTCGCTTTGCAAGGCTAAAGATGCTATTTACTGCTTAGAAGAAACAAATCAAACCTATCCATCTCTTTGTACCACAGATCCAGGCTGCTCTTCCCATGGAGCTCACTGTTTGTCCTGCATGGACAGAGATGTCCTTGCTTAGGAGTCAGCCCCATGTGTCAAACTCTGACCTTAAAAGAATCTGTTAATTCTTTATTATTGTTATTATTTCTTAAATAGAATAGCAGCACTAATGCTTGTACTGTGGCTTTCCCTGTGCTAGGAGTGCTGCTCCACCTCCACACACCTGAAGAGTTCAATGTCCTGGGCCACGGAGTATCCTCCTTGTCCTGCCACGCACAGCCGCTGTACAGCATGGCTCTGGACCACGCCTGGGGCTTTTACAGTGTCCCACAAAACAAGTACAAAATACTGAAATGCTAAAGCAAGAACCACGGAGCAGAAAGGTAAAACAAGGTTCAGCATAGATCATAAGACTTCTTATAAAATTAGAAGAGTCAGCAACATTACGCCAACATCCTGCTGCCTTTTGAATCCGTATTGCATTAATATTACATTTTCATTCATATTATATTCATATAACTTCAAATTACATTTGAAGTGTCCTTTATTTCAGTCTCTAATGCCACTGCTCCATTTCCATTAGACTTGGGAAGGCAATACAGAAAAGAAAAAATAACCCCCTGTGTATTATTATGGCAGAAAAATATCTGCTTTAAGAGGAGATCAAACGAATAAAGGAAAATAAAAAATAATCTTACTTCTTTAAGTTTTAAAGTCTTATGGTTCAGAAGACGTTGCATAATTATGAAATGTCACCTCCCTGTCCACTGGAGGAATATTCATTACAGCTACTTTTGAAATATGCCTCCAAGGACTTAATACCAGATAAGACATTAAAGTAATATATACTTGGCATTTATTTTGTTTGTGGCATTTTAGAAGAATTTGTCTTGTGATTATACACAGTAAATATTGCATGAAAGAATCCATCATGGTGCTGTTCCTGGCAACATGCACACACAATGCAAGGGAAGCTAAGTGTCAGGTCAGGAGGGAAAGCCATAACAACAAAACCAAGCACAACCCTGCCTAGCTTCTGCTGCAAAGAAGTTGTGTGGCGCCATGAGATTTCTTCTCTCGGATGAAAAATGGTGCCAGCCTGACCTTTCACCATGTCTCTTTATATATTGACGTTACATAGTTCCCCTTCATTGGCTGCTCTTTTCCAGCAATTTCAATTTATTTCCCTTATATGTCTCTTGCACGCACATGCACGCCTACACAAGTGATTTGGTTTCAACTTGCAACAAGTTCCCCAGACAGTACAGACCTGGCGGGGGGGGGAAGTCGCAACAACTTCTGTGAAATTGTAAAATAAGAAATTTCCAAAGCTGAATATGTATGCAGGTACCTATTATGAAGGTATGCACACTTAATAAAAAAAAGACAAAGGACAAAGCAGATGCTGTGAAGAATGCTAGCTAACTTCAAAGGGAAATGTGCAGAATAAAAATTTTCGAAAGCAGTGCAGGATTAAGTAGAAAAGAGTTTTTATCAAACCAGGCTGGTCAAACAGAAAAAGCAAACAAACAAGTGAGAGTTAGTACAGTGCTCAGAAAGGAGATGCTTCATGACTTACAATACATTTGTGGAGCTGTTGCAAATAAGAGACCTTGGACAACTGAAGTGCTCCAGTCTGCCTATTCGAAGTGCAGGTAATTGTCTTGACCTCAATCACAATGTTTACAATAATTGGTATTTTTCTAAGGAAAGCTCAACTGCTGTAATCTTATTAATAAATGACCATTTCAGCTCCTATTGCAAAATAAGTTTTAGTCTATGTGATTGCAATTGCACTGTTTCCTAACTGCTCAAAATGGAAGACATTCAGAATCTCAAAAGTATTTATTCACAATTTCTAAGTTAATCTCAAAAGTGTCTAGGGCATGAGATATTTGTTTGTGTCACTTTATGACACTGTCAAATTAAAAACAGACCAAAGCTTAAACGGATTTTTTATAAGAGGGTGTAACTTCCACAGAAAGCATCCTCAGCTTCTCAGTCTTCATAGAATCATAAAATCGTTTAGGTTGGAAAAGAACTTTAAGATCATCGAGTCCAACCATTAATCCAGCACTGCAAATCCATACCTAAACCATGTCCCCCAGTGCCACATCTACACATCTTTTAAATACCTCCAGTGACAGCTGGAAGTTGAAGCCTTTCTCCTCCCCCTTTTCCACATGTCCCCAGCCACCTCTTCAGCTACGTATTAACCCATCCTGGATTTATATGCCTGGACTTGCATGCATCAGACAAAGAACAACAAAGAAAACAAACAAAACCTTCGCAGGAGTTTGGTCTCATGCTTCACCACCACAAAACGAGGTCCCTGCCAGCTTCATCCAGCCCCCAGCAGCTCACTGCAATTAGCAGGAGGGCAGAGCAGCCATGCTCATCAGATGTAACAGCGACCACTTCACTATCCCAAATTTTAAATAAGAAAGAAGTCCTCAAAAAAGACGAGGACCTCAGGTCACATTCATCCCTGAAGAGTTATCATGGCCTTTCCCCCACCCCTCTCTGAACCGGAGCGTACCTACCATTCCAGAACCAGATACCGACAGACAGAGATCATAAGCCATAGATCGTAAGTTTTTAATACTTGCTCAGCAGGAGGAACAATAAACAGCAGTGTAATGAGATGTAAGGAGGGGGGATATAAATCTATCTGCTCCTAGAAACAGCATTATTGTTCCCCTAACTCAATAGATACTCTGCCGATAAGCTTTGCAATGTCAAAATTAGGTCAGCCTGTGACAGTGGTGTTGGGAAGCGGCAGCGTGATTTAATTAGCTCGGTGCCTTCTTATGTTAGTGCTATCAATCAAGCAGGCTTCCTGAGCTCCAGAAACGCAGTTTCAGTCACAGAAGATGGGTGAATATTAAGCAATGTGGCAAAAATCAGCCCAGTCAAAGAGGAAAAGAAGCTGACTTCATCCTTCTCTTGCTGGTTTGGTGAGTAAGACCAGCTCAGGAGAAGAGAGTACACCACAGATGTTATCGTGTGCATAAAGTGAAAGAAAGTAGGTAGGAAATATTTAGTACTGATACATAGGAGCCTTTTAAACTGTGGACGTTCTCCTGCTATCACTTATCACTAAGGCTACTGAAAAGTAACATATAGCAATAATGCTATTAAAAAAAAAAAAAGAGAGAGAACAAAGAAAGGAAGAAAAAAGAGAGAAATAATCTATTTAAGAGTTTTAACCAACTGTAGTAATTTCAAAAATTTCCACAAGAAGACCTGTGCTTGCTCAGCAGCACTTTGCACATTATGGATTGAACCAGGAATGTCACAACTGATTTCAAGTGGCCCTTACTAGGGCAAGCCCCTTGCGCAGCTCAGCATCACACAGCCTCTGGCTGAAGGTTTCCTGTATTAGCTACGTGGCATTTGTCTCGCTGGGATCCAAAATGAAGAATATAATCAATACCCTAAATATTTATTTAATAAAACCTAATTGTTTAACATTTCCCATTCCCCGCCTTCCCCCAAAGAACATTACAGTTGGAAAGAAGAAAAAAAAAAAAAAAAAAAAGTCGGGCCAATAATAAATTTATTAACGGACGGAGCCTAACCTCCAGTTGGAAAAAGACATCACAAATCCCACGTTGCCTGCAGCATAAATACTCTAAACAATGCATTGATGAGAATTATTGCCATAGGGCAGTGCACTTCTCATGGCAATACCACTGAGATTCCTGATTACTTCATTTCAATTAGCTGAATTAAGAGCTGATATGAGTATGGAAAAACTTAATTCTGAGAGTTGCAAACACATTTGCAATAACTTTAAATCTTCCCTTTCTAAAATATATATATACATATATATGTATGTTATTCCCTCCTTGTTATGCTGCAGAACTGCATGAAATTCACTGGGGGCTTCACTCTTGCTGATTTGTTTTACATGGAAAGGCTCCTGATGCCAAGCAGCAGAGTATCACAACAGAAACAACAAGCAAAGGTGCCCACGTACATCCCCAGCTGATGCCCTGTCGTGGAGAGGCAGAGGCTGAGCATGCAGACGTACCCCACTCCAGCCCCAACACTGCTCCCCACAGCGGGAAGCCCAGGGCTGCAGCCATGGAAGGCAATCAGAAAAGGAGAAGCATTTTATTAATGACAAATACATTCTACATCTTCCAGCAGAATCATTATGGGTCATCTATTTCACCTATGTACCTCATTTTTAATTACATTTTCAGTAATCCTACAAGTTCCAGAAATCACAAAGATCTTATCATTGCTCAGATTAAAGGAAATAATTACAGAACCCAAGTTCTGACATTGTTGAGTTTAATCCTCTCACCATTGTTTTCCAACAAGGTCTTCACCAAACCTCTGTGTGTGTAAGTGGAACTTTTCACCAGCAAATAACTGCGGCCAGAGATGACAGAATTGTATCATAGAATCATGGAACGCTTTGGGTTGGAATGCACCATAAAGACCACCCAGTCCCACCCTCCTTCCCCGGGCAGGGACACCCCCCTGCCAGCCCAGGCTGCCCCCAGCCCCATCCAGCCTGGCCTTGGGCACTGCCAGGGATGGGGCACCCACAGCTGCTCTGGGCAGCCTGGGCCAGCACCTCTGGCTTCTTCATATGACTTCTTCATATCTCATCTAAATTAGCCATTCCCCCTTGTCCTATTTCTACATGCCCTTTTAAAAAAGTCCCTCTCCATCTAATGGCATTTGGGAGGGACTGTAACACTGAGGTTCTCCATGCCTGGCAGCACCCCCAAAGCAGATGACTTCAGCCTCCAGTTAATTATGGATGCACAAATACAGAGCATCCTTTGCAAAAAGCTCTTTTCAGGTCAGTTTTCTATGAACTCAAAGAAATAGCTCCTAAAAGCACAGGAATTTGGTTTCTAGTTAGCCCTAACCATTCAACAACTCAGTAATTATTTTACATCAGTGTTTTTCTGTCCTAAAACTTTTATTTTTGTTTAGCAGCACATAGCAGTTGGCAAGCAAAGAGCACTCTTCATTGAGGGACTGAAAAGACCCAAACCAGCCAGGGAAGACCCAGAGCAACCCTGTCGACATCTCAGTCTGTTCTCTGCTCAGTCTACCAGGACAACCACCATGCCCACCCTGGTGGGAGAGCCCAGCTTTGAAAGACTTCTGTAAGATCCCAACCACCACATATTCCTGTACGTATGGCTGTAAGACAAGCTCCCTCTTCTGTATGTGGAATTAACTGATGTTAGTGCATTTTTATTTCTTTTAAGGACTTTTGTGGATTGTCCTGGAATATCAGAGATACCATCACACAGCAGAGAAAACCCTTTTCCTAATGCATAAACATTTCTTACACTGAGTCTGCCTCTTTCTACCTCAGCTGAGCTATCACAGAGACCTCACTGCAACACCATCCCTGCTGCTGTTTCCACAGGAGCAAAGGGCTACCACTGCAGCTGCCATTGCTGGGTCACAATCATGTGTCCCTGCCAAGGCAAAGAATTAAGAAACATTTCCTCTACGCTCTTGCAAGAATTTATCTCCAGGCTTACATCTTGCTCTTTTTTTCACCCACCAAAAGGTCAGCTAATTGAATTCAAGGGGACAGACTGCTCTTCTCCATGGTGTAGGACTGCCAGCGTGCACATGTCTTGGTAAGATTCACAGGTTTGGGCTGCCAAGTTACTCTCCAAAAGGAACCTGAGGACAACACGGGTACCTCCACTTCAACTAGCACCACACATGGGACATACTCAGAGCAACAGTCTCTCTCTTGACCTTGGACATAAAAATTGAACTGCTTGAGTCTCAGCACTGAGAAAACATCCCTCTGGTATGGGATTTCCTGACAGGGTTACTGAGAAGGAGGTTTTGGGTTTTTTTTTTTTGTTTCGTTTTGTTTTTAAACTGAGTCCTGGCTGCAAGTAAAAAGTCATAGACACATTGTCTTGCAAGTCTTGCTTCCGCTTGACACCCTTAAATTGGCAATTAAAGCTTAGCACAGTAGTCATGTTTTCTTACGCCACAGAATCAGTCAGGGTTGGAAGAAACCTCTGGAGATCATCTAGACCAATCGCCTGCTAAAGCAGGTTCACCTAGAGCAAGTATTCCAAGTGTGTATTCCATACTTTCTGCACTAAAATAGTGGCCCCTGCAATTGGTACTTCTAAATTTCCCAGCCTCTTATTCCAGCATGCTCAGAGAATGACACTGTCATGATTTCTTGGTTAGTTCACAACATGCCAGGTTGATATATCCTCTGCACACAATAAATATGGCATCTTTCCAGGACGGCCCTGATCTGGGGGGAATTGTAAAGACAAGTGTAGAGGGAAACCTTCCCACACTACACCTTCCTCCCTGAACTGCTCTTTGAGGAGTTTGCAACCTACAGATTGCAGGCAGTGGGTTCGATGAATCTTCTAAAATAAGAAAAGAAATCATCTACAAGTGACGGGCTTAATTGAAGCAACACTTTGTTGTTCCTGGCATCACAAAACAGATGATGTTGCCAGACCTGTTTCAACAGTATTATAGTCTAACAGTAAACACATCTTACTTATTTGGCTGTTCTGAGCGTACAGTAATATATTGACTTTCCCCCACCTAAAATGGCAGAGGCACATGAAAATCAAACACATTAAAAACCACCTCTTCAAAACAAATCCTGAATTCTTAACCATTTCTCCCATTTGCCCATTTTGACTAAACATCTTTCAGAAATGTATTTTTAACTCTGGTAACCCACTTAATGAGAAGCAGCACCAAGGAGATAGATTCAGCCCCTAAACTGCGCACACACACACGTATATATAATGCTACAGAAATTAGCCACAGGTCGCAAAACAACACGGGAAAGAACATGGCAAAGTTCGTGTCCCTCTTCAGAAACCTGAAGTTTCATTAAGTTGAGACTATGATGAATCACAGATGCAGGCAGGAGGGAATCCAGATACACAGCAGGAGCTCTAGGTGAGCCCCAGACCTCACCCAGGACCAAGAATGTTCAGAGTAGGCCAACTCTGGACCTTCTTCTTACGGTCCATGCAGTTTCCCCTGTCCCACCGTAACAATTGAAGCTACATTTGCTGCTAGTAGAAGCTGGTAGTGAATTAGCTTGCCTGCACCTCCTGTGCCCCCTGCAGCCAAGCACAGCAGCAAATGAAACAAGATCCATTGAGAGTCACCCCGAGGTGCGGAGACACCTGGACCTATTAATTTGATAACGCCACAATTTCACTACACCTTGCTCAAAGCCGTGCTGAGGTCCACAGCACAGCACATCCATAATGGGGCACTTACTGATGAACCAACGGAGTGCAACCAAGCAGAACAAGGTTGGAGCTAGCATGAAATAAGAATATTAAAATGCCTTTCCCCAGACTCATGCTTTATGTTGTAATGCTGGGACATAGCGAACCAAAACCCATTGTCTGCTCCACAGATCCTGTGGGTACCTCCTGGATCCACAGTAGGGTCAGCTGGTTTAGGTGAAAAAGCTCCACTCCAGCTTCCCTGGAGCTACCTAAGCCATTGGAGCCCAGCCCACCACGGCTTGGAAGCACATCTTGGCAGTGTCCACACATGGAAGAGTGATATCCAACAATGTATGCCCAGCCCGGGCACCTCACCAGGAGGACCATATTTGTGTTCCACCACCTGCAGATGGGCCATGAACATCTTATTAGGGTAAGGATGGAAATATTTTAATGGTGCAGAGCACCGCTTAAACTCAAAGAAATTGGACCATGCTTGCACGGGAGCTGCCAGGTGCCTGAACCACCAGCTGTAGGAGAAAAGACAGCCCAGAAGGGTTGTCTAAAAGGAATCATAGATCATTTAGGTTGGAAAAACCCCTTAAGATTATCAAGTCCAACCATTAACCTAACATTACTAAGTCCACCACAAAACCACATCCCTAAATGCCATGCTTATACACCTTTTAAACACCTCCAGGGCTGGTGACTCAACCACTTCCCGGGGCAGCCTGTTCCAGTGCTGAGCCCAACGCTGCCTACAGAGAGCTTGAGGACTACTCCCAGAGGCCCTCCTTCCCTTGCCAATGCAGGCACATGGAGTGGATGGGACTTGTGGCCCAACATGGCTTGCAGATGCAGAAAAAGTCAGCCTCACCTCAGAGCACCGCCACAATCAGACTTCAAACACATGCACAGCCCCCTGCCTCCTCTGAAAGCCAGGTGCAATATTTAACTCCTCATCAGCTTAGGCAAAAGTAATAAAAATACAGTTTATGAGGGTGTTCTGAAGCAGGAGGAAGTGCTCTAAGTGCTACAAAACCCACGCGACTGCCAGCAACAGGGATCACGCTGTCCTGAAAAGAGCCTGTTCTTATTTGACTCAGCAATGAAAGTTTCACTAATGCTGTACAGGCCTGAGAAAGGGTTTCTTTTTTAGTTTTCTAATTGAAAAAACAGTTTAATATTAAAGAGGAATTTTAAAATACATACCCTTACACAAATGCAAATGGAAAAAAATGCTGCTTTATAGTGTTAAGCAAGAATAAACAGCTTTTTAAACAACAATTTGCATTTCGTGTGAGATAGCACAAATCTGTCCCAGTGAGCAGGGACTATCAAGAAAACAAACCTCCTTTCAGGAAGAAAAATTATTTCGCCAATTGAAATTGTGTTTCCTGTACTTCAGTGTCTCACACCTAGTTTTCGCATCTTTGTTTTGAAACACTGGGTGTAGGAGTAATTGCTGAATGACTGGAATGTGTTCCATTATATAAACCTAGAAACCTATTACACCAGATTTTATATATTCCAGGCTCTATCAAAACTTGTGTAATTCCCTTTAGCTTCAGTAGGGAAAGAGTAACACAGTTAAAAATCAAACAAACAAAAAAACCATGAAAAAACTCAGAGAGCAGAAGAACGAAGACAAGGTCTCATTTTTCTTTTAGCTCCCGTACTCGAGGATTTTGATAGTTTTGCAGGCTCAGCCAGCGTGCACACCCCAGCCATGGGCACACTGGGGTGGGAGGGAGACCACCTCCCAGGCTGCAGTGGTGCCCAGCAGCTGTGGCTGAGAATCAGCCTGCCCAGGGCTGCCCAGGCTAAGCAGGATTCACCAAGCACGTTCTTACAGCTTGTGACCTCTCTTAGCTCAGCCCTAAAAACTGAAAGGGGGGGGAAAAAAAAAACCACCACCAAAACTTATTTATGGGAAAGGAGTTTTTTGAAGCAACTGCCTGAATTAAATAACAAACTTTCAGTTTACTGGGACAAGAGGTTGTCAGGTTCTTGTGACCAAGCCCAATGCTCTCACTCCCTGGAGGAGTGGAGCTCTCTTGATACTCCATGAGGAGAGAGGAACCAGGCTTTCAGGACAGAAGCATTGCCCAAGGAGAGGAGAAGCATCGCACACAACCCACCAGTACCAGTGGTCACCAAGAAGGAGCTCTCCATTGCCCAAGAGTGCAGGTCCAGCAGCTCCCAATGCAACCTGACCATCACCAATCCCCGCCAAGCCCACCAGCTCTGAAAAATGGTCTGGGAGGGGATATCCCCAACAGTATTTTCTATTACTGAGCCTTTTAAAGCTGAGTTTCTTGTTAAGAACTTATCGTCAGACAGAAAGTGCTCACCCCTGATTTGTTTTTAAAAGGTCCCTTAACACTAGCAAAAAGGCAGCGATAGTGATGATGGCGTACAAGCTCTTTTCACATACACAGAAGTAGCATGTCCCCTAGGAAGAGGATCCAGACCAGTTACAGAAATTCCGTCCTTGGAGGTTGAAGCCTTGGCAGATGATGCTATGGCTGGCCTGACCAAATCAAATCGCCAGTTCCACCCAACACACCCATGACTGTGATTCTGCCCCAGACCCTCAACTGTACCACTAACAACGATCAGGTTATTTCCATTTTCACTCTCCAAAGTGAACATAAACAAAGTATCGCTGTTTGTTCTCTCTCTTGCTGATATATGATTATACCAAGCAAAACCACTTGTTTTTATAATCATCGTAATTTCTGGAGGAGCTGCACACATGAACCTTACCAGCCCCTGCTCCACTTCACAGACCGCCTGCGTGCTTTGTTTGCTCTGAACTGATTCATGCCCATTGTGCTACCGAACCGCAGGAGCTGGGTCTATCCAGGAGCAGGCTGATCTCAAGAGACTATAAGCACCAGCACTGATTTTACCTGGAGAGAACAAAAGCATAATCTTATTCTTGACCAACCTATACTTCCAGCTTTCCTGGGAGAGGGTGAATACAGGGACTGAGTTTCCCCAGGGCAGAATAACAAAACCTGACAGCAGGAGCAGGATTAAAGTGCTTACAGGGGATACAGAATGGGAGCAGGTGGGAGAAAGTATGAGAACATGCGTGAGGGAGAGGAGGAATTCAGCAGGTGAGCCAGGTGCTGCAGTCCTCATAGGCAGAATAATCTCCAAACGCTATCTAAAACTGGGGACAGAAATGAAAAAGGAATTGTAGATGTGCATCACCTTGCGCTTTTCATGCCTGCCTTGTATCAGCCATTAGCACAGTTTCTCCAGTAAGAGCTCATACAGCCTTCATCTTCTGATCTTTCTTGGAAAACAGGCTCAAAGTGAGATACCCCGCAAGGTCTGAGCCAGGGGAAAAGCAGGTTTAACCTATGGTGGTTCTACAGAGAGCCAGCATCACTCTGGGGAGAGCAGATCAGCTGGCCAGGTGCCTCCACTTGGGTCAAGGGATAGTGCAGCAGCTTACCAGGACCCACCAAGCACAGCACCCCACCCCCAACCACCTCAGCTCCAAATGTGCTTTATCAGTTCAGCTATGCAGTGACAACCACATCGAGCATTGAGAAAGCTGGTAACACCCATTCCAATCCCTTGGCAAGGGACAAACTGATTTGCCCTGAACACACCAGTTTCCTCCAGGCGCTGGGCTGGGGAGCAGAAGCGGGGCTCTGCCAGCCCTGAGCCTTTTCCTCCGGTGAAAGGCACTCTGCAGCACAGAGCTGTGACTGCTTGGGAGCCTTCACAGGCAGCCCAGGGAAAATCCTGCCTGCTCATAGCATAAACCAATCAATTTCCAAATTTTGGCCAGAGCATGCCATGAGGCCAGATAAGCAGAAGCAAGAGAATGCCTGGGTTTTTTCCTCCCCTCCAGTAAATCACAGGCTGTGCTGGTACAGAAGGGAGCTGCAGAGGAGCACTGAAAATGGAGGGGACAGATCTTCAAATGCCGTTTGATGCTTCCATGATTTTCTGTGCCAGCTGCCAGCAGCACAGGACTGTCAAGACCCACCACCCAGCCTGCTTGGAACAGCTACCGGGAGTTAAGGAGGATATGTTTAAAAGAGCCCAATTTCCAGTGGCTCATCCTCCAGGGAGATGTTCTGTATGGGCCAAGTTCAAATCTCTCTGTCAGTCAGTCCCTGCCCTCTCACCTTTGCGATTCACTGATGTCTACTAGGAGATGAGCTCACACCGCAATTTTTCTCCTGGAATAAGTACTGTTTAGGACACTCCTTTGTGTTCAACCATTGCGAATGGAAATAGTTCCATGAGACCCAGCAGGTGAGCAGACTTTGAGGCTCCACCATCAAGTGTGCTTCAGACTGGCCCAATCCTTTCAATATTGATTGGGAGTTGGATTGAGAGACAAACCAGCAGAAAGAGAAATCGAGCCCTCATAGATTTCATTTCCTTGGGAAGCCACACCATCGATGTGCTGTTGAATACATAATTTGCCTTTAGAGGTAAGTTAGCTACCAGCATTTCCACGACTTATTTGAATAAGCGTCAATGAATGATCAACAAATCAGTAAAAACTAACAATGAAAATCATTAAACTCCCACCTTGATACTCAGGCAACAATAGGTCGTGTATTGTTTTTGTTATATGATTTACCAGTCCCTTTTCAGTGGCTGATGACATCTCAAATTTTATTAAGGGTGCAATTAGCCATTAAGTTTCATTACAGAATTGCTCCTTACGTGCAAAATCTGCGTGAGCCTGTTAAAAAAAGTGTTTAGAGTGGGAAACATATCTCATTTCTCCTAGCCAAAATTAATCACTGGTGCTAAGCTTTCCAGTACACCATGCAACCCTCAAGTTCAGCAGCAGGACGCACTGGAGCGGGGCCACATCTGATCCCAGTTACAGTCAATCAGCAGCAGCTTCCCAGGGGTTGGGACCGGCAGATAGGAGCCCCCAGCCATTGATACGCTGTTTGGCTATTTGCAGATGAATGCAAGCAAAACGTTATCAAGCAGAAGAGCTCTGCTCTGCTTTAGTCACCGGGCTCAGTGCAATGATAAAGCACAGCATCGGGCTCAGGCTTTAAGAATAAAAACAGGGAGATAAGGGAAAAGATGAGTATATCCCTTGCAGCTTCTCTATTGTCAGTAATACCCTCCAGCATGCTGGATATGTGGCTTTCCTGTGCGTAACACACTTCAACACAATCTGTGTCTCAATTTCTTCCACCTTCTATTCTACTGTAAAACGATCCTAGAGATCTCAGCAGTGCAAAGGCAAAATGCTGGGAGCACGTGCCAGTCAGACACGCTGACCTGCTGATCTGACCCCTGTTGGCATGGCTGTCTCTGCGACAGCCCTTCGCGCTGTATTCGGCACACAAAACCTGCCGCCCTGGTGCTGATGCAGGAGTTGATGTCACTGAAGGCCTTGGCCCAAAAATTATTTGAATCGCTTGCAAAAGGCATTTGAGAGAGAAAAAAAAAAAGGGGAAAAAATCTTACAAAAATTACTAGAAAGAGTTACTTTTTTAAACTTTTTGTTATTTAATAAAACACCATGGCAAAGTCAAACACTTCCCCCATTGTCAACTCTTGATATTTGGCTTTGCCCATTCCCACGCTTAATGAACAAAGCCAAAAAGTTTAAAAGCTCCTCTTACAGCTGAGCTCTGCTCAGCAGCACAAGGCAAAAGCACATTATTTATGAACAGAGAGAGGGAAGCCACCATCAGCCATCGCTGCAGGATTAATTTGCAAATCCTGCAAGCAGTCTGCTCCCTATTATCATTTCAATTCAGATGCAAAAAGACAATAATTCTCAACTCCTGTCATGAGGTTGTCTGCTCATAGTATTGGATGTCCGATAGCTGCAGCCCAAGCAGAGTGACGCAGTCACCTATCCACATCTTCCAGGTGTGGATTTGTTGGTGTTTTGTTTAAAAAAAAAAAAAAAAAAAAAAAAAAAAGCTGCTATGTATGTGCTATGTATGTCCAGCCAGTCAGTGTGCAGTCCTAGTCCTGTTCATGCTGTTTTCAAATCTTTGCAGTTGCTCTGACGACAAGTTTAGGTGCAGAATGCCCAAGAACAGAGAGAGATGCAGGACTTTGGTCACCAAAGGGTTTCTGAGGACAGGCTAACCCAGAGACAGAATTTACCACTCAAGAAATCACAGCCAGAAGCTACTCCACGTGGCTCAATTCCTAAGAAGTTGCTAAGGCAGAGGATGAAGACGAGAAGGGGGATTCTCCTGTAATCTTGTCTGGCCGCCTGTGGACCACCACCCCTAGCAGCTCAGCTTTTCCCCACTGCTTCCTTGACTCAACCACTGGGGCTTGGTCATCTAAGATCACAACTCCCCTCCTGGGAGCAAGCCCATTCAAGAGCACCGAGAAACAAAAGGAACAGCAGAGGGGGAGAAGAACCCAAAACAACTTTCTAAAATTTTCTTTCTTCATCAAAAAAGAAATTTTGAATTGACTTTTAAATCCAAAACATGCTGATTAACACTACACTTTGTCAATTACTGATTTATTTTTTTCTTTCCCTTCAGGAATTCCATAAAAATGTTTTTCATTTCTTAATTGGAACTTAAAACATTTGTAATGGATAAATAATGAGTAAGTAGCATCTGCCTGCCTGGATTCCTGTGCAGACACTGAGGCACAGAGATGCACTGACAGAGCAGGTCCCAGCACTGCAATAGCCACAGGGGAAATAAGATTCAGAGGGTCTTTTCAGATCTCAGTCCTGGCCACCAGTCTTCCCATCAAAATACAGAAGATATCCCTCTGTATTTCCATATCAACACAGGTATTACTACCACAAAATAATCTCCAGTCATTTCCATGTGAAACAGATTCTGGTGACAGTCAAGGTACTTCCAAGCACATTCCTCTCCTTACATATATCACGAAGTGTACTTTCATGCGAACAAGGCCTTGACCTGAAAAGTTTAGTAATTCTTTTTGCATATTTCCCCAGGCAATGCAATAAACTTCTGGTTGCAGAACTGCCTTCAGTGCTCAGGCGACGGAAGAACTTCACACAAGAAATACGAAGCCACAGCAGATGAATTCTTGAGGGCTGAGCTTTGGGGACCGTATCCTCAGCTGGAGTCCTTCGGCAGCATCTAAGCAACTTCACTAGCAGAACTCTGATTTCCAGCAGATCACAACCCTGCCCTTATACTGCTGCTGTGATCACAGAAAACAAAATGCTTAAGAAGTAACAGATGAGAATGGAAAAAAAGCGTAAGCAGATTTCTTCAAAACTATTACATTATTGGCTCTTTAAATGCACTTCTAATTAGTGTATCATAAACTGTCCTTAATACATTTCTCGGCACAGCAAACTCTGTCAGATTATTTGGACTCCTGGAATTTGAAATTAATTGGAAGAGCTAAAGATAGCACTCAATAATGAAAATACCCACATATGCTTTAAAACATTTGTAGTAAAAATAATGATTGAATACATTGTTCTTGTACATTCTACCTCTAAAAATCAGAATACGGCTACCTAATATCTTCCTTATTATCTAGGTACTCGTAAGTCACCCAAGTGTTTGATAGTTTTAAATTATAGCTGATTTCCTAAGGGTCTGTTTAATATTAAAAACAAGATCCAAAAGACTTAACATCTCACCACATCTACAAATGAGCACCCAATCTACACAGAGGAGGATGTAGGCACAA
Source organism: Falco cherrug (assembly GCF_023634085.1). NCBI lineage: Eukaryota > Metazoa > Chordata > Aves > Falconiformes > Falconidae > Falco > Falco cherrug. The sequence goes on from NC_073703.1 coordinate 26,331,755, forward strand.
AAAAAAGGCTCAAGCTATTGCTCAAGGAACATCGAAGGCTTTGATCAAACGATACTAAACTGCAGTGAAAAATAATACATCAAAGGCAGCAGTAATTCGCCTCTGTGTGAGCTGCTAAACTGGTGGCACTGTGGGGGACATCCTGGGACCCCTGTGCTTGTGCTGCAGCACCAGGGCTACCTTAGTCAGGCCAAGGTGGCCACCCGCACATGGACACCTGCCCCGAGGCTGCAGGCTTGCAGCACCCCTGGGCTGGGTTGCTCCTTGCATGAAAGAGCCACACAGAGGAGAAAAGCACCATGAGAGGGTTTATTCTGCTGAGATTTTTCCCCTCTGGAGCAACGCCAAGCATCTCTCTGAGGACGGAAGGGCTGAGGTAGCTTGTGGGTGCAGACTACAGGAATGGTATTCAATAAAAACAAGGACTCCACATCCCAACTCTTCTTTAGGAGCCAAGACGTTCTTGCACAGCCAGTCTGGGTGCCTCCACTCAACACCCAAGGAAACCCAGGAAAACAAGATATTTTTCTCCATTCTTCTGCCAGAGCTTGGCAAAACCAGACTTCTGTACTCACTGCACGGCTCTAAATCCTAAATATTCAGCAGATGGTTCTTCATTAACTCAACCCAAAATGGAAATGAACCAGCAGGGAAGGAAAAAGTAGCAGGTTGCCCTGTCTGCTTGACTCAAGTGCACTGCCCACACGCACCGTTTGTCCACCTCGATGGACTTCACCCCACCCCGTGTCACATGCTGATGGAGGCGCAACAGTGCCGGTCTGGGCTAAGGGCAGCAGACTGACATGAGCAACTTTTGCTCCTTTCCAACATCAAACTGATTCTGAACTCGCTGATGTAAACACAGAAGATGAAAATGCTCTTCTGACAAAGAGGCTGAGACACTTCCCCCTCAGAAAAAAAAAGAAAAAAAGTGCCTTTTTGGTTTGATTTAAATGAAATTTGCACCGAAAGTATTTGATTTAGAAAAATTTTCCAACATTAATAGCAAAAAATCAAGCCACCTACATTTTTTTTTTCTTAAGGAAAACGTTCTTTTGACCATTTTATTTTCACACAGATGGCAGGGCACAAAGGAATAGTTTAGAATTACTGTAAGGATCAGACAATATAATATAAGCTATTTTAAAATACCTGGTAATAAAAGGACTTGCTCTTTTGTGATTTACAATAGGAATAAATGCCAATGGAGTAAAACTGGCATAAACAGGAAGAAAATACAGCCTTGTATATGTAGTATAACTGTCAGGATAAATTCTCCCTTTACCTTCACACGTGTGTTTCCATCAGATTTCTGTAAGGTCTCAGCTTACAGCCACAGGATGAGGACTCTTGGCTTTCTCCACCTCCTGCCACCCCTCTTTGGGCCCTCACAGGTTGACTTAAGATTAGAAATTGCACAGCAAAGTGATACTTCTTGCTTGTATTCCGTTGAGACTTAATAGACCAGATCCTTGCTCTTGGCTTTCGCTAAAGCACGTTCCAGAGTCCTGACTGGGACATGCCACCTGAGAGATGCACAAAGATCCTGATCTCTCCCTCCCAAGCCTTCCTTTCCACACCTACTCCTGCAGAAATCCCTGCCCCCCCCCCCCCCCCCCCGATCCCACTGGGCATTCGGAGGACACAGGTACCCCCATTTCCACACACACCACCGTAGAGCAGCCCAGGGGTCCTCGCAAGAGGTGGCAGCAAAGTTCTCCAGTGACTAGAAGACAGCAGCAACTTGAAACCCAAGGCGTTGAGGGTAGAACAGGATGATGGTTGATGCCACAGCATGGTCCTACTCTGCATCACAGCCTGGGGTCACCCAGGAACCGCTCACTTGTGATGTGTTGAGACAGGAGGAGATGAGGGAGGGTGCAAACATATCTAAAACCCTGCCCAAACTGAAATGGAAAAGGGCTTCACTTCCACTCTGTGACTTATGGCTCACAGCTTTTCTGAAACTTCTGTAAAAGCTTGGGAAAACATTCCGCATTCTAAGACCAGGAAGCAGGTGGAAGGAAGGAGGTGGTGAGGGAAGAGATGGTGACTCTTAAGCTGCATCAAGCATCTCTGCAGTTACAACCACACTGAAACAGTGTATCTGAAATCAGTTCTGAATCAATTAAGCTAAACCAAATAGAGTTATTCTTAAACTGGAGGGGGGTGGGGGGGTGGGAAGTCAACATTTGCTGTTGAAGAAAGCAACTCAAATTCAGAAAGACACACTTCTGACACAGAAACTCTCATCCCATCCCACCCCTATCACCAGCAAAACAAGGCCTTCTGGGCCCTGGGCCACTGCACAGCCCACCAGATGCTGGCTGTGGTGGTGCATGCTCACCCACCACCCAACAGGGTCTTCTCCATTCACCTATGGCTGTCCCCCACACGTCACAAGAAACTATGCAAAGCTGGATGAGGACATGGTGGCTCCAGCCTTACCGTGACATGATTTCATGAGCACGTTTGGGCTTCTTGACCACTCCAAACTGCCCATCCAAACTCCCAAGGTGCCGGCTCTCAGCCTGGCCCTGCTGAGGAAGGCAAGGACAGGGTCCCCAGCTGCCGCATGGATGGTACACCTAAACCTCACTGCACACAACTGCACAAATACAAGATAAGACCCATCCCAAGGAGCACCTCAGCACCAAGAGGACACGGACAGGCCCTCTCCAAAGGGTGCTCTTCCCTCTGCCCACCCACATACCTGCCCATGAACCCAGAAGATGGAGGACTTGAGAAAACGCTAGCAGAGACATAACAGTCTTTCCGTCCTTCCAGCAGCCACAGGACCAAAGCTTTGCAGAAGCGAGAAGCTACATCTACATGGTTTACTTGGGGGTTTTGTGGGTTATTTTCCCTCAAGCATCACAGTGTGTTCAGAGCTGGATCCTGCTCTTATGCAGAAGTGGCTCATGACTTCAGCCAGAGCAAGACACAGTTTTTCACAGCACAGTTTAGTTCCCATGCTGCACAAATGTGCAAACAGGGTGTCAACCTACAGCCTGTTCTTATGTTGTGATGCTCTCCCACTCCTGCCTTTCTTCTTTCTATTTCTCTGGGTGCATTGAGGCCAAAGAACAATTTACAATACATGACATAAAATACAAGCATAGAGCCCTTAAGGACTGGAATCATAAATATTAGGTGTTAATACAGAAAACGCTTGAGATCCTCAAACCCAGCATTTCTGTTTATACATCTTGACAGCAGAACTCTGCACTTTCTCTTTTTTTGTTAAAATAACCAAGCATGTATTCGTTTGAGTCCATTCTCTTTCCCAGAGCACTTCACTGATGTTTTATGTCCTCTCATCCCTCACCCTGCGATGCCACCGTGCAGAGCCTGCTCTCTGGCTGACCCTGTTTTCCAGTGCCTCCGCTCTTCACCTTACACAGTTCATCCAGGCATACACTTTTGTGCTTCCCTGTAGTATTTCAGCCCCCGTAACTGCTACTGAATGTCAGGTGCTGAAGCTCTTTCTTCTGACAACCTTAGTAAAACAAGAGCTATTTATGAACCAATTCTGCATATCTGGAACCTGCTTGTGCCCCATCTTCCCTGCCAGCTCAGACACCTAAATGTTTATAGTCACTGTTGAAAGCTACTGAACTTAACCTCCTTAGAAACAGAGCTCCAAAAATCTGAACAGTGAAAGTGCCAGCAAATACATATTTTATAAGATGACGCATTAAGATATACATCTTTATATAGGCAAGATCAGCCTAGAAGGCTTTCTGCCCAGATACTTTGGTATGGGCTGAAGCCAAATGGCACAAAATTCCTTTGAGCTGCATAACTTTAGACCATTACTGTCTTTGAGGATGAGTTAAGCAAACTTTCAAGAGAGAACTTCCTGCATCCACAGGCAAACTGCCATCTGGCTGTCAGCTACAATCTCCACCAGCTTTGACTACAAAGTCAACGGCAGAATTTCCCTTTCCGTATCACCAGTCCTCACAGTTCTTCAAGCCAAAGCACTCACACAGCCCAGAGCCACAAGGCATGTGCTTTAGCTGAAGAGCATGATTGTGCAAGGGGTAATTCCACGTGTGGGTCTTCAGGGGTCCTCCAGATCCCCCATGAGACCGTGTGGGCCAGCCAGCTGGGCTCCACCTCACACAGCATGAGAAGCGTGCCATGCTCTGCTCTGTGCTACAGGGATTTTGACCCAGTGGCTCACACTTCCCTTCCTCCTTTTAATGCAGCATCAATACTTGAGCGCTTGCTCATCTTCAAGTGACTGAGGCCCACGGAATATTTACTAAAATAGAAGAAACCAGAAGCCCCAGTGTCACTTGCTTATTCTGTGTCACTCTGAGCATGAAAAAGGAAAGCAAAAAACAGTTTGGGATCAGAATAATGTTAAAATAATGCAGACATGCGTATCGATATATATTTGAATTCTTTAGAAAGTTAAAAGACAAACCTTGAACTAGATTGCCTGCTCCACACTCATATTACATGGCTTGGGAGCCTCACACTCTACGCTGCAATGCTCATTGCATAAAGTTGCAAGGAAGATAATTATTAGTCATTGGTAATGTTACAGTTCATTAGGAATATAAACCCAACAATCGCTCTGTGTGCTCATTATTTAAGCATCCATAACACAACCATTATCAAGATACACACTGGGCAGGACTGAGATTTGACCAGACTCAGCACAGCAGGTCAGAAATTCCTGTGAACTTGACCATAAATGCATGGAAAAGCAAGTTTTGAATAAGTGATTGAGGATGCTCGCAACTCCATTCAGTCAGGATACAGGAACAGAGCGCAGGCGGGAGCTGCAAATGTGAATGACTGAAATCATCTACTTCAAACGCTGAACACCCTGCAAGCTCAAGGAGAAATGAATTACCAAAATTAATCTGCAAATAATTTCAAATAAACAAACTTGTGATGACCGAAAGCTGTTTACACACAATTAGCAATCAGAAAAAAGAAGAGCAAGCAGAACAGCTCTCATTAACTTCAATAGGCTCTAGATCAGGTCCTGTGAATGAGCTGGTTATTACAAAGTTAACTGAAAGAGTTATTCACCCAACCGAATTTACGCTTTTAGACAACACACTGACAACCCTCTCTTAGCGATCATTAGAAGGGTGGGAGTTACAACAGGACCTCCCAGTGCCTCCAACAGCTTCATCAGCCCTTCTTCTTGCAGCACCACAAAGCAGATGGCTGATCGCTGCCATAAGCTGCCTTGATCCCTTCAAGCATTTTCCATCCACGAGGCAGCACTCAAACCACACTCCGTTATACCCAGCCCCACTAGGGAGGCCCTGCCAGGCTTGGCTTCAGGTACTCCAGTCAAACCAAGAATTGTACTATACCTGCTGTGATTTGCATCCAGAGAGTTAGGGTAATTTTTTTTTAAAAAAAAAAAAAAGGAATCCACTTTGTATTGAAGAGTGTAAGCAAAAATGAATGGAGCCTTTAGTCTTTCCTGTTAAAAATGTCGCAAAGCGTGCTCCATAGACAAACCACCTGCCATCGGAGGCAGAAAGTGACATCTCTGAATGACAGCTCAGTTGGAGTTTATTAGCCAATAACAGCTAAAATGAGGCTGAGGAATACAGATCTAACTGAGCTTTCTTCCTCTTAATTTCATTTGTCAGAGTTTAAGCAAAATGAGAAAATGGAGGTGCAGAGCCCTCAGCCAGCCTTGCTCTCCTGAAGGCACCAGCACGAGCCCCTTCATTCACCTATCCATGGGGACCTGTGCGCAGAAATGCTGTTTTGCTCACCCAGGAGACATCATCCTTACATCACACCAGCAATGAGGGAACCCCACCAACAAAACAATATGCAAAATCATTTTTTCAGAGAAACACATTACTCCAAAAGAAAGTTAAATGTTGGGGTTCTTCCACAACAAAAAGTTGACGTGTAATCAAAGGTTACAAATGATAACGTTTCTTGACATTAGGAAATTTCTTTTGAAGCAAATAGGAATATCTTGACTCAAAAATACTTTTTCCCAAAAGAACAAACAGAATCAATTTGGAAAGGGCAAAGTCACCTCATCAAAATTTCAAAGTCAAATAATATTATTTATTTGCCATACAGCTCTACATTGGTATACGTGCTGGAGAAACTGGCATGGGGTGGAGAAAATTCTGCCAAACCATGCAGAATTACTGACATATCTCAGTATTTTCTTTATGGCAACGTAATTGCTCAAAGACAGCACAAGGTGCTGTATGCTTTGAAGCATTACCATATACACCATTATTTGCTTACCCTCCTCGCAGGGGAGGTAGATTCACTCGTGCAATACTCAGACCACCACCCCCAGTCAGTAATACCCTATCCTGTTTGTTTCTGCAATACATTTTCTGAAACATGTTCCACTTTGGCTCAATTTATTTCAGGTCTGGTTGCCTGGTTTCAATAATCCTAAAGCTAACACAAGTGTCGTAAGATATTGATAGAGAGAGGGATTTTAACCCAATTGCTGTGAATTTTTTGGTCCCTTTAACAATGTAATGACCCATTTAGGAGTTTCCATTGTGTGCAGAAAATATAGCCATAGAAAACCCACAGTGCCTATCAGAAGTCAACAAGGACATGTGCTTACCCTTCCCCTTCAGGATAAACACCTTGGAATCCAGAATGACCTATAAGGCTATAAAACAGGTTCTAAATACATATATGGTGATAAAGCAAATTGAGACAGTACGGTGTGACCAGCAGACTTCCCTGCTGCTGACAAGCAGTTGCAACCTTGGTCCAAATGTGATGTCTTCAGTTGGATGCTCAGAAAAAGGGACAGCCAATCTTAAAGGTCTGACTCCTTTAGTTTGGTAAGCGACCAAAGCAACAGTCAGGCAGGGATATTATTTCTGGCTACAAATCCATGCAGGAGATGTATACTGAAAGGAATTCCCTCTACTGCGTAAGAACAAACTATAACCAATTGGTTGGAAATAACCTTAGGATGTAAATGGCAACGTTTACTTTTTTTGAGAATAACACTCTAATTACTTCTACTCACCACAGAAGGTCCTGGAATATCGTGGCAATGATGGGAATGGGCACAGGAGAGAAGCATAGCGTTCAGGTTGAAGTTTGATCAGTTTATGAAGTTAATTATATGTGATAGCTGCCTGTGGTAACAACTCACAGAACGTGGTAATTCAGAAGAACCACTGTGGTCCCGTTTCTCCCCAGGTTATAAATTATTGACCACAGTGTGTCCTGCAAAGCGGCTTTCCAGGCTGCTCATTCCTCCCCAGCGTGCACACAAAGACCTGCCAGGGACTGACGGGTTTCCTGAAGGATTCATTCTCCTGCCTGGCACTGACTTGGGCAGCTTGGCTCACGCTGCTTTGGAGTCTCTCCCAGCGCGCCTCCAGGTTACCCTAAATCAGATTTTCTGTTGTTGCTCTAATGGTCTTATTATCCATCATGGCAAGCTGAAATGTATTTTGTCGCCCTTCCAAAGGCAATTCTTTTTCAACAGCAAAATTTACATCTCTTTAAAGAAGTAAAGGAATAAAAGGAAAAACCACCTAAGATGGCTGATTACATTCAGTTGGCAGGATAGAAGAGAAACACTGTTTTGACTTTTATAAACTGTCATTTCCTATTCCCCTCCCCCCCCTACATAAACCTTCATTTTCAAAGTGCAACTTTCACTCCAATACCAGATCTGTACCCCACTGGGCAATTACTTAACAGAGTTTAATCCCACTTCTCGACATAATCCAAACAAAATATGTCAACGTGCATCCAGAAACCTGGGAAATAATTTATCCTGGTGATCCTTCATGAAAAAAGATGAGAATGTTCCCAATATATTACTGAAGCATAAACACAAATTAATCACAGAGATGTTTGTTTGTATGCTTAAGCATGTCATATACAATTAATTTATTTTTAAGAATTACTGAGCCAGGCTCTCTCATTATAAATCAAGAGCAATTACATTGACTTATAGTCTACTCTCTGCGTAATGTGAGGCTACTTTTACTTACACATTGGTATTAGACACAATCTTTCTTTTACTATAGAGGTACACAATCAAGATTTGAGGTTGCAGTTACCCATTTTTAACGTAGCACTTTACCATCACAGGGTAGGAACTGGAACAATTAGTCATTCGAGCACTACTGTTTCTCATGGTGGTTTTGTGATTTAATAGATGAATTATTATTTTTTAATGAATGTCTTCTCATGTAGCATCAAATCAATGGAAGAAAACGCCATTGAGGGCATCCTATTAAAACACAAAGGTGTCACCCTGACGTGGGGAGGCTCTGCACTGAAGGTTTGTAGGAGCTGGCAGATGACACCCAGCAAGCATCCCTGCCTGCCTGCCCCGCTTTGTCTTTTTTTTGCCTCCTTTTCTGTGTCTCTTCAAAACAGCAACAGTCCCTGGTCATGTCAGTGCCTCCAAGGTTCCTGGACCAGTAATCTCACCAAGGAACCCAGCAAGGGCTCCGCATCTCCAGACTGCAGCAGGAGACCTTGCTGTGCTCTGATGACAGCAGCTTTACCATGGGCTGTTGGCTACTTGCCGCATTGGTGGCCCACCACCACAGCAGGGTCTGGGATCACGTCATGGAGGGAAATTTGATAAACGCCTGGAATTAGATTTGTTTGTAGCATCTGGAGGATGACTTAGAGAGTAAAAATGATTACTTTCAACAGATAATATATATATATATATCTCTACACATGCAATAATGCAATCCCAAAGATCAGACTTCTGCCTGAGACAACCCTCAGCATTAGCTAGCAATACTCCCGAGTGCCAGCTCCTGCCCAGTGGCACACAGAAATGCTCTGCTGGTAGCATATCCAGACACCGCTGAGCTCCCAGCCCACTGGGATGCAACCTCCATTTACTCTGCAGCCTGCTAGGGAAAACTGCCAGCATAAATTTAGAAAAAGCTGCAAATTCCTACTCTGTGGACTTGCTGCATTGCTCTGCCACCACCTCCAGCCTCGAAAGGGGGCACTGCTCCCATTTAAATAGCACTGCACTGAAAAGGTCCCACTTCTAATGGGATTATCCAGCTCAGCCCATTTCAAAGAACAAGGAATAATTATAAAATACTATTGACAACGGAGCAACTTCCAAAGGATCAGCTTAACCTAAGACATTTCTCACGCTGAACGGTTTAAAGCAAACATGACTGAAAATGAATATTTTGCTTATTTTTAAAGAGCTCCCCCAACATCTGCCCAAGGTGTTTAAATAGCTGAGGTTTATCAGAGATGGCCTGCTTTTGCTGTTTCCACATAAGATTACTTGGCTGAAGCACATGCATGTTAAACATTCGGGGGCTGAAGTCAATGGGAGGTTGTTTGATCTAATTAAACTATGGATCTGATTTGTTTTGTTTTGCTTGTTTTGTTTGAAAGCACTTCCAGCTACTGGAAGCCTTCCTGCAGGATGCAACATGAAAAAGGCTATTCCATGCTGTTCCAGCCCCGTGGGTGACTGATCCTTTCAAGCAGTATTTGTAAGCATTCCCCACCCTTTCCCTCAACAGCCAGTGAAAACACTTTTTGCTCTCCAATATAGTAGGATGCTTGTTTCCTCATGTTTAAAGCTGAACATGTGCAGTGCCAGAGCAATCACATTGCCTGCAGGGCCAGGAGAGCATGCAGGCACCAGGACAGAGGGCTCCCACTGGTCCCCATGGCCATCCAGGAAACGAGCTCCTGCCAAAGTCACTGCTGCTGCTCCCTCCCTTGCCAAGACCATCCCACTCCATCCCGGATACCTGGTGCTCACGCTGGCATCCCCGTGTTGCCCATTGTGACATGTCCCTGCAGGATGGCAAGATTCCTGGCCCCAAAACAGCAGCTAATAATAATGTGTCAGAAGAACTTAGTGTTATTGTGGGTACGCACAGGCAACTCCAGACAAATGGACTTTTTCCATCTCCCATGAACTAAAGCACCAATTAATATATATTTTTTATGATGATGTTTGCTTGATGCCCACTTCTGATGCTCACTTCGAGGGTTTTCCCCTCGTTTGCTCCCCAAAGTGCTATCCTCTTCTACAGAGCTCCATCCAGTCCTGCTCATCACGTTCATTTTTGCCAAAATAATTTATTCTTAAAACAGCCTTGGATGCTGACCCCTGCCCTCCTGCCTAACCCCCCAGGTGCTCTGCATGCCTGCCTGTTGTGCTCTGGGTGCCATCAACAAAAAGGCCAAGATCCTCACCTCACTACCACGTACTTAAATGCAATAATCACCCAGTTATTTTACAGACACCACAGCACATAGCAGATGGGATAAAAAGGACTAACCCAATTCTCCATCCTGAATTCTTGTAACAGCTGACAAATGTGAGAATCCTATCTAATATGTAACCTATAAAACTACTTAAAACCAGCATAGTCTGCAGTGAAGAAAATGTTATGTGAACTGAACTTCAGGGTTGGCATTTATATATATATATATATACAAAAAAACATTAAAATATAAGCGTTTAAATATATTAAGATAAATAAAAATGTTAACACTCTAATGACTAACCACTGGGCAAGGCAAATCTGTGATAAAGTAATCCTCTGTGCTTTTTTGCCCCAAGTCAAAAATCTGTATGCATATTATCTCATTTCATGGGTCCAGTTAGAACACATCACTTGCTCCTTCAGCAATTGCAGTGTCTGGAGAGCCAAAGCTGTCACCCAGTTTCTGCAGAGAGCAGGAGGACGCAAAGCTGGCACACAACATGCTGGTCTGATCCCTTCTTCTAATGGTAGTGATGCTAGCTCATCCTTTCATCCCAAAGTCAGGGCTGTGCTTGTTCACGTTCATGCTACAGATTTCCCCATTAAGCATCAAGGGTAGGCAGTGAACAGTGGAGAAGATCCACCACGGTGGTGTAACACTCCCTTACTACTCCTGCCATTACTCACATGCCGAGTCACTCGAGGGCTCGGCGAGGGCTTCACAGGGCAGGGAAGTGATGGAGGAAGGAAGGAATGGCTTTGCTTTTGTGCAGCCACAATGAACAAATTATCTGTGCAACCTCCTCAGGCAAGCCATTGATGTTGGCTGGAGAGGCAGCTGCTCACCCATCTTTGCAATGCAGGAAAGGTCTTGGGCTGGCGCCACGAAAACATGTGACAGTGGGAAAATCTGAGCAAAAGGAAATAAAGAGAAGACTGTTTCCGATGATCCACCAGAAACAGCTTAATAAGGAGGTCCCTGTTCCTCTGAGGAGTCTCTCCATCACTTCAGGAAGCTGCAAGGAGAGATTGATGACAGCAGGGTGAAAGGGGGTCCAGGAGACACATCTGTTCCTCAGGGGTACGAAGGTGACCCTGGTTACATCCACAAACCCCATGGCCAGGTGAAGGAAGGGGAAGCCTTGAGGAAAAAAGCACCTTCAATGGTGGCTTCTTCCATTTCTTCTGCTGGGTTTGAAAAAAATCCCCTCATCCAGAGCTGGCCTTGTTTACTGTACGCTAAACAAATACCAGCTACCTTGTCGGTAATGTGTTTGCCTTCTGCTAGAAGAATACAGAAAGCCTTTTAAATATGCTGGTCTAAGAAATGGTGAAGAAACAACAGCTCTGTAGGTAATGGGATGCCTGTTTGTGAAGTCCATATTCAGGTCAAAATACTAGTATGTAATAAGCCTGTATTCAAACCGACGGGTACCATCATTATTTTGAAGGAAGAGAGTACAGATACAGCTGAAAATGGAAACATTAGGGGAAATGCACTGCTTCTCATTTACTTTTCTTGAGATCTTCAGGAAAAAAAATCAGCTTATTCTCTAAAGCCCAGTTTGTGACACAAAATAATTACTTAAAACAAAGCCTAATCAGGACATCCGTTTCCAGATCAATGAACACCAAGATTTTGAATTGCTTCCCTTAAAAGTATTTTGCATGCCCGCCACTTTTGGTCTCACACTGCAGCTTACCAGCCAGTTTTAACCATCAAGCATGGGCAGAGCAACAACAGCACCTACTAACCACAGCTAAAGAGTCAGCTCCCTTCGGCAAGCCCCCACGGCTGGGGTGACTTGGTTCTCTTCTCCCCAACCCAGCACGGCCATGCTGAGGAGACAATCACTGCTTTGAAACTCTAAAAGGTACATACACGGAGCATTTCCTACATTCAACCACCCATTTAGCTCTCTACTGCATCAAAACCCATTTTTCAAAATGCAAACAGCCAGAACCATGTGGAGATGACCTGACTGGTGTATCCTCACCACTGAAGCACCGGCACGTGCCACCAGCACCCCAAGCCTCCCCACAGTGCTGCAGTGTAGCACTGGCAGCTCACCTTCAGCCAGCCCCTTGCTATGAAACCCCCATCTCTGCAAGAGGTGTCTCTCTCCCAGACCTCCCCCAGGACTATAACATGACCCCAGGACCCACCTCCCCTTTGCAGGGCCTGCACTCATCATCTCTATGCCAATTTTCCATTTTTAAAAAACCCATTTCCCCAAACTTTCCAGACCACCGTATGCAAGTAGCCTCACTTCATCAGCACATACTGAAATTTGTTTCCAGGTCGTCATATGGCCATGGTAATGGGTGAATTCAGTCACCTGCAGCCTCTGTCACCTCATTAGCACTAATTCCCACCAGCAAGGATTCCCCATGAACTGCTCCTGCTCACGAGAGCCGCCAGTCCGTAAGCCCTTCTGTATGTCAGGTTTTGACAGGCTGCAGGGATCACTTTTTAATTAGAGTGATATTTAGTTCTAGGTCAAATGGCTTCCAATAAGTTCAGCGTCTCAGTGAATTTAGCTTTGCCATTTAAACTTGTAACCTGGTGAGAGAAGGAAATTAGGTCTGTGTGACAAGACCACTTTTCCACGGCCAGGTAAATGCCATGGATAATGCTTCTAACCTGTTCATCTTCACTGACGGAGTGTCATGCTAAACCGGCGTATGCAGACAAAATTTGATTTCATCTTCAAAAATTAGCATTTTCCAGAAAACACCAAATTTTATGCAGAAGTTGCTAGCAATGTTTAGTAAGAAATATCTGTACAATAAGAGCAAAGCAAAAAACAGGTCCATTTAGAGAAAACAGAGTAATTATAGTGCTGTTCCAAACTATGGATTTATGGAAATACTTTTGTTCTGTGCTAAATGTCAAGCTAAATAATGCAAAGATGTTCACTTTTGCACAGGCCTGCTTATGGCTCTGCAGCAGGAATTGTTAGGATTTTTACATGAAAAGTTTCATTATTAGAAGATTCATTTAAATACATATTATTCTTTTTCTGTTTTAAATATTTTCATTGCTAAAGCCACATACCCTAGTTCTACCCCAAGCTGTTAGCAGTGGCCAGAGCAGCGATCCCTGCTGCTGTAGCAGAGGACTCAGCTCTGCTCGAGTGGTGGCCATCAGCTGTCATTCTTCTGATGAACGTGCCACAGAGGCTGTGACAGACTTCACAATAAGCCAGAGGGCAAGTTGGGATGGAGAGTATTTGTGTTTGTGTAGGTTCAAACAAATCTACAGAGAAGCCTGAGCACAGCTTTGGAAAAACAGGCTGCTAAGTTGTCAGAAAAAAAACCCAAACAGTTAATTGAATAAAGTCCATAAAAACAAGAGCATGGCTGAGATTAACACCAAACACACAAGTGGCACAGCATGACAAACAACTGCGCAACGCTAAAACGGCTAGCGTGCTGGAGGAAAAAGCAGCGCATTCCACATCACACACAAATAAAGGGACAGAAGCCTAAAATAATACAGCACGGCTGAAAAGCTACACGGGGGGAACAGCGGCGAATGAAACCGGGCGACCTCCCGGTCATTGCAAGCGCTCTTCCAGCAGTGGCCGCATCAGAGGCAGCCTGCCAGGCAGGTGCACACGAGAGAGCTGCTCTGTCTCTGTGGAAGGAGCAAAAACCTTACCTGTATTTTCCGCCAGCGCTTTGAGCAGTAGGTATTACTTTTCTTAGCTTGGAGGCATAGCATTCAGATTCAAAAACTCCTCAAAAATCTTACCTGTCCCACTTCAAAGAATGAAAAACAAAAAAATACCCAAAAACCACCAGTTCTCGAAACAGCAGCTCAAAAAGTATTTTTGTATTTGTGCACAGATATGAGCTCATGCTCTATTTTATATATAAATAATAAATACCTGTGTATTTATAGATATGCTCACAGCCAGGAAACTTGACTATTTTAATGGTTACACACCATTAGAAAACATTTTTCAAAACCATGCCATTTCCAACAAAAACTGTGAGCCAGTTTAAACCTAATGATGTTCAGGACAAAGCCAAAAGTACTGTCCACTCTCTCCACAGGGAGTGACATGGATTGATACCTTAAATATGATGCTTTCTGAAATTGCTCATTTCCTTAAAATTAAAAAAATAAATATTGCAAAAATCCCATGGGAAAAAACCATGCATGCACCTTCATGTCATCATTCAAATGGCCGTAATATCAAATATCTTGCTAATACTCTTGAAGCCACGCTCTATACACACCCTGTAGTTTACAGCAAAAAATATGGGGGGTGGGGGGGGTGGGGGTGTGGTGTGTGAGGCTTTTAGCAAGATTTATAGGATTAAACTTAAGTATGTTGTTCTTAGCACGTTACTACTGACAGCTACTTGATGGCTGAAGACATTAAATGGAAGCTCATGGTACTTTTTGAAAAGATCATGTCTAACCGATATAGGATGCTTGGATTCCAAACTTGTAATTTCACAGTGAGCAAAATTTTTTGTAAAATTAATTTAAATTTATTTTATTTTTTGCTAAGCCATGTTCTTTATAAAACTCTTGATACTATGGCAAAAATAGCATACCAGGAAGATATTGCTCATATTCTCCTTGCTGCTGCTTTTTCAAGTACTTGCTACCTAAAAACGAACTGAGACGCTGTTTCTTTTAATTCTCCCATTGAGATCCATTAACTGTTTCCTATGCATTTTCCATAATGCACATACTATTTGCAGACTACACATATCCTGTAAAGAGCATGCTGCCCACGGAAGTCTAGTAGGCTGCCTGCCTCAAAATTTCGTGATGCTTGGAGCCCGGCAAAGGTTCGCTCATCAGTTTTAACATCAACCCCAGAGCCTGACAGCGTTATCACACATGCCAAGTGTTGCATGAGAACATAAGATAGCTGCACAACAATAAACATTCCCATCTGGTGTGCTGATGGCAGAGAGAACCTCCCTTCCTCATCGTGTCTCTTAATGAGAAAAGGCAAAACTCTCAGCAGGTAAAAAAAATGCATACATTTTTATCTTTTCCCATCCCATGCGTCTGTCGCATAATTACACATAATCCTCCTAGGATTTGAAGCACAGTACAATAGAGGAAGGACTTTAGATTATAAATACCTGAGGTGAAATAATGACACAGAGAAGTGGGTCAAATTTAATCTGTGGATTAAATTAGCAGCACTGGAAAATTATTTTCTCTAAAACATCCATAAAAACCATCTTTTCTAATCATCATTCATAAGAAACTGAAGGGTAAACAAAACATTTAGAGATTTCAACTATTAATGCTCTTTCTCAGTAGATTAATAATCGTAGAAAATTATCAGCCTGGTATTTCAGATGATCCTAGAGACTTGGCTTGGAGAGGAAAAATAATTTATTTCACAGCTTGTCTCCAGCTTCTACAGCATTGGGGTTAGCACTCCTACACAGGAAAGAGGCAGAGACTGTACAGAAGAGAAAAACATGCAATTGCGCTGGATTTCATAACCTTTTCTAGTCAAATCTGGGATCTCTCTATTCCTTAAATCCTATGAGCCCACCACGGAGCTATGGAGCAGATCACCCCAGATGTGCACGATTAAGTACACACTGACACAATAAATTGCTGAATTCTGTGCCAATTAAACATCCTACGTGCCTCAAGAGTTAATTGCCAGAGGCTTCTTGTAATCAATCACTACTCCTTGGAGTGAGTTGGCCCTGGAGCATCCCTCACCAGGGGCTGCTTTCAGGGAAGACCACTGTGGCCACTCCGTGAGGGCTCAGTGGCTGCTCTCAGCCCTTCGCCTTCAGCAGTGTCCTCTGCTCTACATCCCCATGGCGTCTTGGCTTGCCCCATCATTTCCTGACCCTCATCTCCCTGACCGACATCCCTGCCCGTTGAGCGATGCTCCGAGGCCAGCTCCTGACCCAGCCTTGGCAGCCCACCACATGCCACGGTTTCCCTGCACCACCCTGCCCCGGGTGATAAATAAAGATTCATCTTAATACTCAGAAGCCTTGAACAGCATCAGTAAACGCTATTTGAAAATTCACTGGCTGAAAAAATATTTAGTTTTCTTTTTCTCCCTTCTGTGAAGGCAAGGAACTCTTTCCTCCTTCTAATACACAAAGAGGCATCCCCAGAGCAACACTCTCCTCCGCTGGCACTGCATAAATCTGCTCCTCGCAAGAGGAAAACCAGGGAAACAAAGCTAAGGGTCCTGCTGTCCCCATCGCTGTATCGCTTACAGTCTGGGAATTCATCGAGTGGGAACCGCTGAGGAGGAACACAGACTACACACACCTGTCACTGCTGAGAAACCTCCTGGTCCGTACACCTATGGAAAAGTTACTTAAATATGCAAATCGTATTAACAAAGAAGAAAAAAAAGGTGTCCCACAGCAACCTTATCTCCTGGTTATCACTCACTGAGCCAACAGCTACAGGAAGCCTTTGGCATAAACTCATCAACAAGATGGTTTGTTTCCATTGGGAGTCCAGGATGCAGCTCAGGACCACCATTACCATGCCCTATGATGAGCACTCCGCAAACACCCCTGGGGACAATTCTGCTCAAAGCGCTTATCACTTCCAGAGAAGTGGGAGCTTTTAAGTAAACAGATGCAGGGAGAGAGAATGCACCACAAAAGCAAACCATGATGCCGTAACAGTCAGCATATCACCCTGATTCTCAGCCTGCCATCAGCTACTGCATCACAGCCAAATCTGATTTTATTCTCCTTTTGTGTGTTTTTCTTCTGTAGTAGCATCACAGTAGGAAGGATGGTTTAAGACTCTCAGACTTAGGAAAAGATTTTAGACATAGGTAATATTTTTTACTTTGGAAGTTGAAGCAGCTGTAAGACCTCCCAGCAAGCCACCCCACTGAACTTAAGGTCCTCACGCCGATCCATTGCAGACAGTAGCATACTTAGTCTTGTTTGCAGTGATCGGGGAAATCCTCTGGGAATCAAAACTTTTGGTGGACACCTGCACAAGATATTTTTGGGAAAGGAGCTGGAGGAGGGCAGCAAGGCAACTATGCATTTGCAGGGAGGTACTGGAGGAGGCAGGGGTGGGGTGTGGGAATCCCAGGGAGATGCAGGACTGATAGCCCAGGGATGCCCAGAAAGGCAGTAGAGATGGACTGATGGGAAAAGAGCCACCCTCCAGCTCCTGGCCGCTCGGTACCTAGATGAGGCCATTGATATGGAGAAATAGTGTGAAATGGGGACAATGGACACCGACTGTGATTGTATATGTCTGCTCAGGAATGTGGGTATGGTGACTAGTCATGGGTGCGGTGTCTGGTCACATAGGCACACAGCTCTGAGGAGACAACTACAGTTTTGAGGAGACGCCTGCCCCTCCTCCGCCTGCCCCTCCTCCTCTAACAAAGGGGAGACGGGGAGACGCCTGCCCCTCTTTCTCTAACAAAGGGGCTATTTAAAAGAGAATGAGAAAAGGATGAGAGACATTCAAATGCTATCTAGAGGTAGGGAGTGCTAAGTCTCCTTGCTGGAGAAGATCGGATGGTCACAAGGACATGAATCACCTTTCCTTGCTGAAGAGGATCGGACGGTCACAAGAACATGAATCACCTACAAACCTGCAAGACCACCACATTCCAGGCAAAGGACTGATCAGCTAATTAACATACGAAGCGGGGTTTAGGTAACGAATATGTATAGGCGTTAATTGAATATTCATTTGTTTTATTGTATAAATGTGAGATGGTTCGTCGCTTCGGGTATGCACGCTTGTGGAGGAGCGATCCCCCGTGCATCTGCGCGCAATAAACATGCCTACTTTATAACTTTCGAGTTATAGAGTCTAATTCCGCACGTCACCATTATGGATCATCCTCTTGGAGCTACGGACCTGGATGACACCTCAACTGCATTCACTCTTCTAAGCAAGGTTTGGCTGTTAGGCGTGACATCTATGTCTAGCGTCTCCCAAAAGGTCATCTAACTATCAGAGAGAAAACCAGGCTACTGCATCAGGCTGAAACATCTGCTCATGATTTGTTCCTGCACCTTGTCCTAACCCTGAATAATGCACCAAGACTTTTTCTTTTCTTACTGCTTCAGCAATGCTCCTGAATTTCCTTCCACATCCCCTACTTCTCCTTCACTATGTAATTCTCCAAACACAAAAATTTCCCGTTAAGATTTTTTTTATATATACCTTTTCCTTTTTCAATAAACAGAACTAAAGCTGCTCAGACCTGTGTGAATAACACACAACAATGACGAAAAGTCAATGCCTGTTTTCTACCCTCATCTCATCGAAAAAGTAATGAAAAGCAGCACACGACTTTCCCTATTTTTAGCTCTGCTCTGCAGGTATGGTTTCCAGGAAGACTTATGCACCGTGACACCCCAAAGGGCCTGCAGGGCACTTATCTCAGAACTTATTATTTCACTTCAAATGCCTCTGATGAGGAGAAGTACATATGAAAAGCAGGTCCTTTTTTCCCTCTAAGGCAGCATTTAAGCAGACAGACAGCACAGCTGAGGTCACAAACAAAAAAAAAAAGCAGAGAGACTTTACTGTTCAAGTCACCCTTTCAGATTCAGACGACTAAAATATAGGTCTCCTTAAAGACCCTAATTAATTTCAAACATAATGAAGCATTATCTCCTTATAGCATTTCAGCAATTTCATTTGCTGGTAGGAAAGTTTTAATGATACTGTAACTCTTGCGCCATTTCATGCCACTGCATTTGTTGGCAGTGCACATATCCTGAAAACAGTTTACAAATCCAGCTCTTAGCTTCGAAAAGATATTTTTACAGCAACTCTCTACACCAGTGCTTTGAGATCAGCACTGCAACTCTGGCTCAACTTTGGCTTTGCTTTCCTGGAATAAAAAGGAAAACACCTATTTGACTTCAGAAGCAGAAAGCCCATCAGCCTCTGCTGGGGACAAGTTAGTCTCTTGACTAACAAATTTGGGGTGAAACTTTCTAATCATTCAAGTACAAGCATAAACGTTCACGAATTGTGAGATTATTTACCATCTCCAAAATTCTCAGTGGACGTCACAAAACCCCAAAAGCAAGAGAATAGGAGCTCCATGGAAATTAAAGTCTTCAGCAAGAAGCTGAAAAGACCACTCAAGAAGATGGACACTGCAGGGTCTTCAGAGGACAGCTCTGGCTGAGCTGGGTCTCAGAAGGCTTTGTTAGCAACCTTTCAGGACCAAGCTGCAATACCATATCTAGAGACCTTCAGGACTGGCTGCCAGTCCATCAGACCTATCTACAACTTTAGGTATTTAATTAGGGTGGCTCGTTTTGTGGCCTGATTTTAGGCAGTCCTGATCATGTACCCTCAAAGTCAGACCTCCTTTGACAAGCAGCACTAAACACTGAAAACCCACACAAGTTACTATTTTCCTGTAAAAACACAAGGTTCTGCATTGATAGGAAAGAATTAAGTGAGAAAATAATTAAGGAATAAAATGGACACTAGACAACAGCGGTTTGGGAGAATCACAATACCATGTGGAGCTCTCCTACATTTCAGAAATGATTTTTAATTACTTCACTTAAGCCATGGTTAATTGTGCGCTTCACACATGTGCCTTTAAACATTTGGCCATTATTATATTTTTATTAAGTTCAGCTCTGACTTAAATTAACATGGACATATTAAAAACCCAGCAGCATCACAGATGCAATAAACCAGATGCTGAGTAAAGCCAAAAGATAAGCGGAAAAGATAACATCATTAAGAGCTTACATAACACTTTATTTATGGACCTTGTTCTCAAAATACCGTTAAATTTCAATGCACATAAACTGACAAAAAGTCATTGCTGCTGTGGGACAGTGCTGCTTGCTCTGACACTGGGCAGGAGCCCCTCTGCTGTGGAGACAGGCTGGGAGAGCTGGGGCTGTTCAGCCTGGAGAAGAGAAGGCTGCGGGGGAACCTGACAGCACCTGCCAGTGCCCAAAGGGGCCGACAGGGAAGCTGGGGGCGGCTTCTTACAGGGGCATGGAGTGATAGAACAAGGAGGAATGGCTTTAAACTGAAAGAGGGGAGATGTAGATGAGATATTGGGAAGAAATTGTTCCCCATGAGGGCGGCGAGGCGCTGGCCCAGGCTGCCCAGAGCAGCTGTGGGTGCCCCATCCCTGGCAGTGCCCAAGGCCAGGCTGGATGGGGCTGGGAGCAGCCTGGGCTGGGAGGGGGGGGGTCCCTGCCCAGGGCAGGGGTTGGAGCTAGGTGGTCTTTAAGGTCCCTTCCAAGCTAAACCTTTCTGTGGTTTTCACACAGTGAAATGTATGCCAGCCCTCCTTGTAGTGAAATTTTCCACATGGATTTTGCTGAAAGTCAGCTTACACACTGTGTATCTTGAAGATGCCACAATTATTCACATCAATTTAAAATAAATGGCTTTTTCCGGAACATATGGGCTTACCCTGCCCATTCCCCAGGCTGGCTGGCGGCTGCGCTACAGTCTCAGGGTGACCCCCCAGCTGCACCTTGTCCTGCTCAGGGGTGACACGTCCCACCCCAGCTGAGACTGTGGGCAGGGGACCCAGCACCTGGCTGCACAGCACCCTGAGAAAGCTCCCCAAGTGTACTCTGGGAGAACAGTCACCCCCAGTTTTCAATAAAAAGTAACTTTGGGGTTGACAACTCAAGGTTTTTGAGACAAACAAGTAGTCCTGCAGATTCCAAAGATCATGTGCCTGTAGAAGGCCATAAAGACATGTGCCTGATTGCAGGGTCAGGGGGTGAGGGGTGGGGGGCTGTGTTAACATGGAAAGCTGAAATTTCTGACCTAAGCCCCCAAAATTTATAGCACATCTTCAAGGAGAAGAGTTGACATTATTTGGCATTACAGGATACTGGATACAGAGAACAAATTTACCTGAGCACTGGAGTACAGGATTATCCTGCGATAAGTCAAACTATATTGATCCTAAGAAAAACCCCACCTTATGAACAAATAAGCCTTGAACGCAATAAAGTCCTTCCCCAACGGTGCCCAAATACAACCTGCGAGGAACTGCGAGCAATCTCCTGACACGTGAAGAAGCCTCTGCTTCACTGCTCCACCTGTCACTTCTCACATCTCCGAACGGCTGCCACAGAGAGGTTTATTTCAAGTCTGTGTCTCAATCTCTGCTTCTCTTCCCGTGTGCTTAGAGCTGCAGAAAGCTCAGAGAGTCATTTTAGCTGCAGTCACTGCTAACACCCTTCTGATGCTGCCCCTTGCTACCAAGCCTGCCTTGGAGCATTCAGAAGGGCAAGCTAGAGAAGAAAGAGGACAT
Organism: Falco cherrug; assembly: GCF_023634085.1. Lineage (NCBI taxonomy): Eukaryota > Metazoa > Chordata > Aves > Falconiformes > Falconidae > Falco > Falco cherrug. The sequence continues at coordinate 26,353,242 of NC_073703.1, forward strand.
CAAAACCCCTGGATGAGACTCCATGTGTGCTGAGTTAAGCCTGCATAGTAGGTTTTGTGCAAACTTTGAGCAAATATCTGTACTTCTTCTGGTCTCGGAGCATGCTAGAGTTTCTCAAAGAGAATATGCAGGACGTAGAAAACATAGGGAATAGGGACTAAGCTTGGGAGGGAATATAAATGGGAATACTAGGGAGCAAGAAAAAGCTTGAGAACAGAAATGGAAAGCTTGAAAAAATTAGTAATACAAGAGCAGCAATTGATTGAAAGAAAGAAAAAAATGGAAAAAGGTGAAGGGAAAGCAGCAGATGATGCAGCTGTACGACTATATATAAAAAATAAACTATTCAGGTAGGCTTTATTTATTCTGTGTCATGATATAGTACATATATTGATACAAGTGCCATGCATACTTACACAAATATATGAGTAGTTGCAGGCCATTGCTTAGTAAAATGCCAGTGTGGCTCTGGGGTTGACTTGTAATACCTATTTCTTGCTGGATACAGACCAATGTCTGCTATCTGTGTACTGCATTAAGGTAATCTTCTGATCTCCAGAGAGCAATGCATCCAGGGTATTCTTACTTGCACGCCAAAACTCAGGAAGCAGCTTAATCTCCCAACTAATCCTACCAGGAACAGTGCCCAAGCCCAGGGGAGATGCCAAAGTGCTGAACATGAGATCGCTCCACTCCACTGCAGGGCGAAATCTGGGATTCTGCCTTCCTGTTTATTCAGGGTTGCATTAAGTGGTCTAAGACGTGGCACCCTGGCTCCATCACCTGTCACAAGACTGATCACAAATTTTTAACCACATAGTTTCTACAGGAACTGCTCTACTTAGACATTCCTTTCAAATTCTTTCACAAAAAAAAAATTAAAGGAGATCCCACATTTTGAGCTATTTTTATATGAGCTAGAGCACTTTACACAACATGGACATGAACTATTTTGACGGTGTAACGCTGATGTGTTCCTCTATTGTGTTACACTCCTCCTTTCTCCTTACAGCTTGGCTTCATCCACAATGCCAGGTAATTTCTTTCTCACTGGGCACACTGAAGCCAATTGTTAGCTTTGCTTTCAAATTCAAATATCTCCAGAATAATCAGCTTTGCCAAACAGAAAACCAGAAAATGTTGAGCTCATAACCTGTCTCAAACCAGAAACCACCACTGAGCAGAGCTCCCTGCAAACCAAGAGGTATTTTAGCGGCGCTTTGCTGGGGAAAGAGGGGAGGAAACGGCGCTGAGAGGAGACTGAGCTGAAACAAAATTGAGGACAACATTCTCACTTTCTTCTCCTAGATCTGAAGACTTGTATCTGGCACAGACTACCAGCTACCTTTAACTGGTTTACACTGCACACTAAAGCAGACTGGTATTACACCTGCAATTACTTGAAAGACTTATTAAGAACCAGACAGAGATCATAAAACATTGGGGACTTCAGGGCACGCTGTAATTCTGTGCTGAGATGCAAGGAGCTGCAGTGATGAGCGTTTTACCACCACCAAGCCCTAAGCCAAAGGAAGACTTTGTTCTTCTGCTCTTGGGGAAAAAAAATGGTCCTAGTGCAGACCCCCACCCTGCCGTAGCAGTACTGCAGCCGTAGTACTGCTCTGTCATCCCAGCACTGACAGTGCCTTTTAAATGGTGGGGAAAACGTCAGAGCTGCAGCGTAATTACTCTTCCTTCTGTTTTCTTACAAGGCAAATCAAATGATCAACTACCCAAGATTTAACAGTTTCACACTTTCCAAGGGGCTTGAAATCACACAACTTTTTTTTTTTTTTTTTTTTACAAATTATTTTACTTGCTGGCATGTAGTATACATGTTTTCATCCACTTTTAATTGCTTATTTCCATCTCCTAATTTAATTTCTACCACTATCCAAGATTTCTGTTTTTGTTTTTTAAACTACTCATTTTTCGTGTGCATGCAGCTTTGGCAACTCATTTGGCATGAATACATGCTTTTGTTTCTATATGCTGATATCTTCTTTGTGACAGTTATTCCAGTAGAGTCTCTCAGTGGGACGTGTTCCAAAATATAATGAAAGTGCTTCCCAGCTTGGGTGGCAGTATATGTACTAGGATGGAAGAAAGCCAAGAAGGTAGACGGAAATAAAGGGGACTACATAACTCCAATCATTTCCTTTCTACTGAAGTGTGGATAAACCTTTGGCTCACAGAACGGTCGAGATTGGAGGCACCTCTAAGACCATCTGGTCCAACACCACTGTTCCAAGCAGGCCAGCTAGAGCAGGTCACTCCAGGGAACAGTCAGGTTTTGACTGTCCCCAGGGATGAATTCTCTCTCTGGGCAACCTGTTTTGACAGGAACACAGAAGGTTTCTGGCATCCCAGCTAATAATGGTCTTCCCACCCCGAAGTCCACATGTTCTCTCAACCTACAGGCTCACGGCTCACAAAAACAATCTGAACTACCTGTGTCTACAATATACCACAAGAACACAACCACCTACACCACTGACCTTCTGGAGCCACACTTCAACATCACTCAGCTACTTCTGTTTCCACTAAAAGGTCTGTAAAGCCACAGGGAAAACTAATAAGCAAACTCTACCAGCTGATATTTTCCTGAGTGGAAATGCTTTCTCAGGAAGGTCTTTTTCGGTGACAGAATAACGCAATCATCTCTATTTTCCTGGTGACCCTCTTTTTGCTTTAGCCGGTCATCCAAATACAGTATGCCTATGATATTTTTTTTTCATTTTTATTTTTAAGATTCACTTAGCTCATTTCTGTCACAAACATGCATCCTGCCTTATGCAGCCTAGCTCAGATTCAATTTACACTCGTGCTGAAATGCCAGCCATATGTAGCTGAGGTATTTGGTCTGTATTTTATTCCATGTGACTAGTAAAGTAGCCTCAAAGCCACAGAATTACAATGTCCCTTCAATTTGCGGTCATTTGGTGCTTTATGATGCCCTCATACATAAATAAGTCATAATAAAGGGGCACGTAGAAGGGGCAGTGAGTCCTCTCGGTATAAGAGGTTTCTGGTCAGGTGGAAAAAGGTGAGGAACTCATCACTAGGATCATCACTCAGAGGCTGCTGCATCAGCTGTGTATTTTCAGTCAGTTTAAATACGAAAAGTTAGTGGCCACGTTCTTGTTCAGCATTTCCAGCTCAGGTCCGTACCATCTTAGTGGTCCCACACAAGATGCAGTAGGAATATGGTGAGGTCCATCTCTCAGAGTACTGCAGGTCCATGTTCCCAAGGGAATAGTACACATCAGCATGAAAACAGACTGAGGCAAAAGAAGAGGACCCACAGCATGGCTGACACGCTTGTCAGCTGTGGAGAACAGGTTGCTGACCTGTCTGCTCTAGCATGAGTAATCTAGGGAAACTGCTGTTGGCTACAGGTTTAAGCCCACGTAAGAGTCTCCAGAGGAAACTACAGTGCTCAGTCCAAGCAGTTTATTGCAATCCTACGAACAACCCTAAGCTCATCAAGGAATTTGTAAATCTGCAAAAGCATAAGACAGTGGGAAAATGAGAAGTCAGATGACCAGAGGTGCAAAGTACATGGAAGTCAGTCCCACTGACTTCAATCAGGGCTTCTCTGAAAACTGATTTTTTACATTTTCACCCTCCTCAGGAGGAAAAGACAAGCATAGTGGGGGAGATGCAAGGATTGCACACATTCTACATAGAAGACAGAGTCATACTGTGCAAAAAACCCCCACATTCAGCTATACAGGAGAACTCGGGACTCGTCATTAGCTCCATAGAGTTCCTAGCTGCTGCAATTACCATTCCACACTCCCTCACCATACCCCTCAGCTTCTCCAAAGGTCTTGAGCAAAGCAGCTACAAGCTCCACTTCATCTTACTTTGAACACAAGAAGATATACAAACCTCTACAAAAGCCACAAACCCTCCGGTCACCTTAAGTGATGCGCACAAATAGCCAAGACCTGATCTGGCATGGTGAACTGTCTCCTGTCCTTCCTTTTCTGAGTTGCCAGCATGCATGTGTGCATGTATAATCATATTTTCTCTATGATGTTTCTAGTACAGCCCTCTCAGCACTTTCTCAAACCAATAAATTATAGACCACAGCCTTTCCTCTCTGAGAAAAATCTCTACAGGCAAAAGTGGGAACCCAAAGGCTCGTGTTGACCTTTCAATTCATTTTTATCTCCATGGGCACACCAGATATCTTGTGTTTTTTTCCACAGAGCTCCAATAACCAATGCACTATGTAAAAATGAGACCACCTCCCATGAGGCTTTATTAGCGTTGCCCCAAAACCTCCAGGCAACTTAAGCTGAAATGACCTCTACTGCAAATAAAGCAGGAGTCCTGAGAGCGTTTGGAATGGTGTTGTCAAAAAGCAGCAGCAGCCTGGAAATTGCCGCAAGCAAAGGAACAGCACAGCAGGGAGCAATTGGTGTTCTAGGAAAAATATCTGCAATGCTTTCTAGTTAGCTAACCGCACCTTGAGCTAGTGCCGGTGGGCTGACAGCCACCACACCAACCTGCTGCACGCTCGTGATGCTTCCAGGGGCCAGCTCAGCTGGGGAGAGGCAAGGATGCTGGTCAGGCACCTGGCACCACCACCCATCATTTGCTGTATGCGGCTTCTTCACAGATGCCAGCAGATGCCACAGTTTGTGAAGCAGCAGCGTCACAGCTACTTTCTGGTGTAGAAGCGAGCAGGTGATCACAAGCCTGTTGCTATGGCCAGCTAATAACACAGGAGGCAAAATGCCCATCTCCTCCTCACTTCAATATCCTATTCCCAGGGACAGGAGAACGAGACTGATTTAGGGGCTAATTCAAGCAGAGGAGCAGGCAGGGCTGGAGCAGGCTGCGTAAAAGGTACAAACAGAAGTAAACCTACCCTACAGCAGAGATTAAAGCTAATGCCAGAAGATGCTTTTTCAAACGTAATGGACTCTGAGCTGTGTATTAGCAGTGGGTAACTGGGAGGTATAGATGTACCTCTTGGAGGTCAGGTTTTCATTAACTGACTTGCATGGGAGGCTCTGGAAATGCAGTCTCATTTTCTCCAGTCAAGTAAACCCTTTCCTCACAGGAATAAGCCGGTTCTCATTAAAAAATATTATATGCATCCTCTTTCACTGTTGTATTTGTTTCATTTCATGCCTGTGGAACATTAAGTTTTCCCAAGAAAGACTTGGGTATAAAAACTACAGTCACATATTGATAAATGGGAATCCAGACAAGCTTTCCAGCTAAACAGAAACTAAGGGTATATAATAGGGACAGAATTATTATTTACATTCAAACGTACAAAGAGTAGCACAGCATCCCCTTCCTGGGGAAAGAAATCCTGACACACAACTTTTCAGGCTGGGTGGCTTCATGTAGGACAATTTAGGGCCTTCTGGATGGAAACCTTGGAGCTGGAGGGAGCAGATGCCTACATTCACCCTGAGCCACACCATGTATACAAGATAAATTCAAGAGCAAGTATCCAAATATAAAGGCAATAGGAATAAAAGGTGCTGGAGCCTCACCGTCCTGGGCTCTGACTCTTAACATTACAGGTACCTCCAACACATAGCCCCTTCTATGAACTATCTACCTCGACAGTCCAGAGCTGGTTATCACCTCACTGCTGCTACTTTAAAGTTGTCGTAGAGCCTCGCTATCCCCACGATTGTAAATATCCTTCTTAATTGGAGTCCCAAATGTCTTCTTGCTTTGTTCTATATTGATTTGCTCTTGCGCAATTGCTCTTCTTTGGTTTAAATAGCTAAACAACCACTTTTGCCTTTTGTGCTAAGAGCACTGGATCCCCTCGCAGCTTGCAATTCGCCAAGCTGTAGAAGCCAAACCCACAGGACAGAAAGGCTTTCCAGCTCCTGGCTCTTCCCAGTCACCCTTCTTTCTCAGCAGAAGCACAATTCCCTTTCAGCACTGGGCAAGGGAAGATGTTAGTTCAAATGTGTAGGTGGAAGACTAGATACATCTCACTGTCGGTGGCCCTACCATTGGCTAAAACACGTTCAATGCACTCAAAGGTTTCCCAGTACAAGTAGGTTTGGTGCATTCAGGCTGGAGAACGAAATGGAAGACTCATTAGGAATACTGTAGGTCAGTAGAAGTAAGTTAGTAGAAAGTGATCTGCAGGATCTAGGACTTTATGCAGTTACCTAAGATGCAGAAATATGACCAGACAGTATTAGTGCAGGTAAGTGTGACTGGCAAGTTATGGATATTCAAGTGTTTTGTGATGCATTAGCACAGAAACATATAAAAAGAAAGGCTGTGCATGCACAGAGAGATGCACGGCCTTCTACAAGAAGTCCTGTGGGAATGGTTGTACCCTTGCTGTGAGATAAGCTGATCTGCAGAGACACAGTGGGGCACATCCAGCTCAAACAGCTGAGCATCTCCACACATTGGTAGCTGCATGGGGCTCAGGCAGCAAACACTGACCACCACCTCCTCAGGCAGCACACCTGAGACCAGGGTCAAAAAGGGTGAGGGGTTCCACCTTGGACCTAGAGGCAGAAATCTGGTGGCTGAGTTCATACCAGAGACTATCCTTAGTCAAATCTGATGTAAATATATGCAGGTCAGTTGGGCACAGATACAAAAACAAGGTAGTGTGTCTTCTTCTCACATGCCTGTGGCACTGACTGCTGAGTGGTGAACCTTCAGAGCCACGTGGGCTTGGATGACATCATGATGCTGCTTGATCAGCCCAAGCATTTTTTTCATAAGCAACTTAAAAGAAGAAGAAAAAATAAACAAGAACAAAAAACCACCAAAAAACCCAAAAACACTTGGAGAGAAAACAGGGAAGACTGGGCCCAATCTTCCACCAGTCTACAAGTCATCAGGTAACACTGGGCAGCCACGAGGCATCCCAGTCATCCTTGTGTGCCCACCACTGCATGAGCTGCCTCTGCAGGCAGCAAAGGGGCTCAGAGCCAGCTATCTGCATTTCACCCATCCCAGCAAACGCCAGGATGGCAATCTCCTTTCCGGAAGATTGCCAGCAGGTATATGATAAAGAGAGGTATCTGTGATGATCACACTGTTCCCCACATTGGCAAACTTTAATAATGACTGATAAGCTTTTCATTGAGTGTGTCCTTTTTCATGCTGTTAGGAGCTTCAGCAGATTCCTACATTAGCACATGCATTAGCTCGCTCCACAGTAAAACAGGAGACTTAAACAAGCACAGAAAGCTCTAACCCTGCTATGAATAACAAATAGATGGTTTCATTTTCCCCCCCAGTATGTTTGCAATGCAAGACTATAGCTTTGTTCACTTTTCAGGGGACAAGGATGTAAATGACAGTGTCACCTCCAATCCTCCACAGACCTCAGCCTTGAATGCCAAATTTTTCTACAGCTTTAACTTCCCAGGTGTCACAGCAGCCACATCTAGGTTGCAGTCCTTCATCTTCGTGTCACCAAACACCTATTTTTCAGAAGACAAAAGCACATTTTACGAAGAAACAACACTCCAAGGCTGAGATTTCTGTCTCTAATAAATACCCTTTTGTGCCTGTAAGGAAGCAGCGCAGAATGGGATTCACACTGTATATTACCGATACGCTACATTGCTCTGTTGTTTCCTCCAGAGCAGTATCTAATTTAGAGAGGAGCAAAGAAAGGGCACCGGCGTTTTTACTGAGGAAAAAATAGATTCAGAGATTTTTCAGACATCTGGGCTGTTGGGATGCAATTGGGGCTGCAGCACAGAAGCTTTCATTGAAAAACTGATTACAGAGACAGCGTTACTAGGTAATTCCAGGCCTTCCCATCTGCAGCTTTGCAGCCAAATGCTGACAGACAGCAGGAGGGGTTCACACCACGTCACTCAGCACCTGCTCCGGGGGTCCATCACCACGAAGTCACTGCTTGACGAATGACGGTGGTGGCTCCTACCTGTGCTCCTCACACATAGGCAGTGTTAGCAGGCTGGCTCTGTCAGGTCCCCCTCTGCACCCCCCACCAGCGCTGCATTTCTGGGGCAATCCCACCCTCATCACGCTTATCGCACCTCCAGGCCCATCGTCTGTGACAGCACCTGCCCCCCCATCACTCAGCACCCAGCCAGACACACTCTTCTCCAGCCATAGAGCCAAGCAGAGCAACCTGCTGCTGTCCTCAGCCGAACCCCCCTGAAGTGACAGTCCTGCCCTCAGGTCTGTGTGGCCTGTCTGCCTTCCCCAGTTCAAAGAACAGAGACCATGGAGGGGGATGCAGAGAGACAGCAGCTCACCAAGAGTCTTAGCTCTTAACTTTAACTGTTCGTTAGATTCCCCCAGCGGGTAATGCCTCTGCTAACCCAACCTAATAGTGTTTTAGGCCAAGTTTTAATTATTTTTCTTTCCCATAGCTATGTCACTGCAATGAATTATATATAACATGGCGTCTGACAGTGATGGCATTGTTGTAGGGATAGCTGCAGATATACAAGCCATCCACACAGCTTCCCGCAGAGATGCTGTATAGCCTTGCCTATCCCTCAGGTCTTGGGCAGAAATTCACATTCAGCTGCACTCTCATACTTTTGCTCCTAAAAAACCCCACCGTGTTACCCACCCACATTACTTTAAGAATTTTGTCCTTAATTTACCTTACTTATTCATCACTCAATCTTCCCTTCACCCCCATTCCCCTCATATCAAGACCTGCATCAACACCATCCATGAGGATGAGGCTGCCCAGAGGTCCCAACTGGTGCTTTGGAAACCCAGATGCTCCTGGGCTGAGGTCTTTCCACCAGTCTCTTGTACTCTGACCACCTGCCGTGACTCTGGAAGTGACAACATGGCTGCAACTTGCTCATAAGATGGGACACAGGTGGAGGCTACTGTCCAGTTGGCTCAGACCTGGGCTCAAGGTCTGGATCTCTGGGCTCCCCAGAAACCCCTCCTGGCTTTGGGCATACTCAGGCTTGCTCAGCAAAAGCAGGTATCTGGGTCCTGAATGTGGCAACATGAAGCTGAAGCACGCTAAACACCACTTGGATGTCAATTCAGTAATCGTACTATCTGGGTCCTGAATTTGCCAGAACTCAGACAGAAATCCTGGAGGCAGACAGAAATCCTGGATACCTGACTGTTCCTATTTTTAAAACGCACTGACAAGTTGTTAGATTTAAAAACTGACCTACTTTAGTGGCTGTTTCATATTGGATTTTTTCCTTCAGAACACCAGCTATTCTACTTTTTCATCTGAAAAGCATTTTTGTACTTTGAAATAAACGTAAATATATAAAACAGACATGCTGCTCCAATTGTGGTGGTTTTCCTGCCAGGTTAAGTGCAAGCTTTCAAATTTTTTTGTGAAATATAGACCAGAAAAGTACAAGAAAGATATACACAAATGGTTTCCACTGTCATGCCTCTTGTTTCACACACAAGGATTTACATATTAAATAACCACATACCTTTTGACAGGCAGCACTCCTATGCACAGTTTAAGAGATGAGATATTCCTGAGCACTTACAACAACCTGGCAATCACAAGCTACTCAAATGCATAAATTCTCAAGAGAAATATTGCTTCATCTGTCAGAGTACCAGGTAACCCACTGAACAGAAGTTAGTACCATTTCCTCAGCACTACTGGTTCACTGCAACTACCAGGATCACACCACTAACTGGAGTGTGATGGGAAGTACTGGTTATCCCCCCTCTATTAATGGCACTGGCTAAGGATGAACCAAGCTACTGACAGCAGCAATTGTGCCTACAGGAAAACAGGTATTACGGCTATTTACTGCAAATAGCTTCCTTAAATTGAAAACTAACTTCTATTGAAATGGCCTACGTGTATTTTGCAATAAGCCAAAGAAACTGGAACAATTGTTGCAAATATTTCTCCCAGAAACTTACACTCGCTGTAGCGCATGCTGAATTTGAGTATCTCCTTCCTATGCAAGCACTCAGATTGCAAGCATTTGTTTAAACTTGTGCCACCACCACGGTTTACAGCCCAGAAGTCTTTCCGCCACAGAGCAGAAGACCTCTGTCCAACATAGCACTTGCTTTACTGCTAAACAAAATGTGGTAGCAGTCAGCCTCTCTATAGCCTTCAGTGAGCCTCGGAGGACAGGTAGACTGTACCTGCTCATCAAGCAGTACTCTAGAATTTGCTATCAAACTTGCCAAAGACTCTTGGAAATGCATCTTTAAAAAATTCGTAATAATGTATGATTCATATTATAATTGCTAGTCTTGCTAGATTTTCCCTGAAAGTGCACTCTCTTGGCTTCTGCACTGGAGGCAAACCACGTGCCAGTGCCCTCACAACGACGGCTCCATGTGAGTAGCCAGCACTCAAGGAGAGGTTGTTCTAGTCAATCGATTGCTTTGCAAGAGGAAAACAGTTCAGTCCAGTTTCCCAGCTTTGGCCGAAGCCATTATGCTTTGGAGTGTCAGCATATTGTTTCCGTAAGCAACTGCACTCATTTAAAAATAACAAAAACCAAACAACCTGTGGAAACACCTTCCTGCCTCTTACTCCTCCAGCGCACACTGAATGGAAGTCTTCCCATTTTCCAGCAGCAATAGAAGGGTTTTGGCTAAACCCTCATGCCTGCCACAAGCAGCAAAGCAATTTGGTGTGCTATCATGAAGGAAGATATGGCTTAATTAAAACTGAAAGGGAGATCAATTGCATTGATATTTGGAGAAGTGTTTCCTTTAGAGATATAATTGCACGTTTCTATTAACAAAGCTTTTCTAAGAAGTTTTATACCTCCTCCAAACAAATTAAATCACAGGTTGCCCTGCTGAGGATGTCTGAATACGTATGCCTGCATTTAACTGCTCACTTGTAAATGCAATAGCCAGGCTTGTCAGAGCCAGCAGGCTTTGTACGGCTGGGCAGGGCAGGGCAGGCAGCTGAAGGACTCTTCCATGTTCTGGGAGAGAAAAATCACAGCTTGACCAGGCACTCAAATAATGCAGTGATGGGATATTCTTATATTCTTATCCATTATAAAACCACAGCAGCACACAGATACAGGTAAAAACACATAAATTCTACAGGAGTAGAGGAAGGAATGATAAGCAGTGGGGACCGGGTTTTTTTTCAGATTTATTTTCTCATTATTAGCTGTGGGTAACGGTCAGCCTAAGGCAACAAGGTGCAGGAGCACACTTTGCATCTGCAGGAGGAGACAGCTGGCTCTGCGCCCCAAGGCAGCGCCGCACACCATCCTCCTGTAAAGTTTATCAAAACATTACTTAGATCATCAATTACAAATTCATTTTGAGAGAGAAAACCACACTAATGAAAAATGAGGAACAAGAGCAGCGATGAAAGAAAAAAGGGAGAGGAGGAACAAATAGATTTGTAATGGTCTTCCAGAGACATTAATTAAAGAATGAATGCTCTTGCAGGTAAGAAGCAGATACATTGCAGTTTTCATAGTGTTTCAAGTGCAGGAGTGTTAGTTAGTGAGCTGCTATGTAATTATTCTTTAGGTCCAAGTACTTGAAGTCTTGGTAGAAACAGTAATTAAAAGCAAAGTAGAAAAGTACCTGGAATATGTAATTAGACAAATTTGAGATGGGCAGAGCGCAGGCACTGGGCAGGAAAACTGTGTGCAGAGACCTCCACTGGTCCCACCAGCCTCTGGTGTGTGCTAGCCCACGCAGGAAGCCCACCGCTTCTGCACTGCGTTGCTTGGCTGTGCGTGGCACGTCATGTAGGGCCTCTTAGACCTACAGACCATCTTCTTTGCCATGTCTCCAGCAGCCCTAACCCCTGATGAGAAACACAACCAGAACAGAAATTTATAATAGAAAGCGCTGGAGCTGACACAAACAAAGCCTATTGAAGAGGCAACCTCTGAGTAGACCACAGTAATCCCAAAAGCTTCCAAGAAGCAGCCTGGTGTGTCAGGTCCCTGATCCATCCCTTTCAGCATTCAGTTGATCATTTATCCATCTGAAGTGGGGGGTCAGCACACCCAGAGCTGGGCTGGAGCAGCTCAGAGACATCTCAAGCTCCAACACAACCAGTTATCATTCATAAGGAGCTGCCACATGCGAGCCGATCCATCACATCAAAACCTCTTCTTCTAGGCTTGGCAGGGACTTGTTAAGCCACAGTAACACAGCCAACAAGGCTTATTTACAATGCTGTCCCAAGGCTTGCTTACTCACAGACTGAATTCACATCTGAGTGTTGGTCAGTATTTTCTCAGATTCATCCCACAGAAGTGAGCAAAAATAACACCCTTATTCATTTTAAGAAATAACTTCTTATTCCAAAACAAGCACATTATAAGTGTTCCATGCTGTGCATTATGCAAGAGCTAAGTTTTCCTGGTTGATGTGGGTGACTGCCACAATCTTCAATGACATGCCCGTGTGCTGCTCTTCCACGAGCACTCGCTCTCATTCAGCAAATGTGAACTTACTCAGGATCTGTCCATGTCCTCTTCGTGCACCTGAGCTGCTTTTCCCACTCCATGCCCACATTCCACACTACACAGAGATGCTCATAACCTTTTGGGCATTTTTTCCCTAAGATGGTCTCACTGCAGTTGATTAAAGCTGAAATTTTAGAGGTATATAAAGGTGCAAACGTTTATCTAGTTGTGTCCAAGTAACTATTTGTACACTGAAATCGATACAAGACTGGACAACTAAACACTTCTGAAAATCTCTTCTGTGCATCTGCTTTGGGCCCAAATCCAGAAATTCATGCTTTTTGCAGTACCTGATCCATAGAAATCTGGAACCTTCCTCCAAATGCCTTCACTCTGGAAAAATACAGAGAGGAGTGCGAGGGTGTCTATGTGGGGCTACAAAAACCAGCACCCTTGGCGAGTAGCTGCTCAAGACAATGCTCTGTGCCTTATCAGCTAGTCCTCATCCTCTAACCCCTCCTGGCTTCTTCTCAGGTCACCCCACCCTACTCTTCCCTCCTCTATGCATTGAACGTGACTTTTACAACACTTACTCTCTCCGGTTTTAAATTAGAAAAAGCTCCCATAAGTCTCCATTGATCACACATTTAGATTTTCAAGTGCTTGTAACCTGGTCAAATATGAGCATCTTTTACAAGAAAAGCATACGCCTCCATTAACTACCAAGACATTACCCTATGGTATGAAGGTACCAGAGCTGTCTCAGGGAAATGGCTCTAAGCTTTTTAAGATGAGCAAAACGACGTCATTTTCCTTACTCTCACTTTGTCAAATGGCAGAAACGTATTAGCCGCAATATTCCTGAAAACCTGAGACCTAGAAGGGCTCTCTAAAGGGAAAATTGAAGCCTGAAGAGTTGAAAATGTCGCTCAGTTACACACTACCAAAACTCAGATGTTACAACGGGATGTATCAGGCAAACTCAGCCACCTAAGTCATTATAAACAAGTCAAGCAATCAGCCTGGAGATGACTCCTCCAGTCCATTATGGTGCAGTTTCAGTGGAACCACTCTGGTTTATCCTGCTGAGCAGTCTGGGAGCCAAAAAACAGAAATCTCAGCTGGATCACTGTGTATAACAGCATTTCATTCACCTGGCAGATATCTTCATTAAATCTGAACTGTCATTTTTCCACATACACATAAAGATAAAACATAAGGTCATCTGCGTGGTTTTTGTATCCATCTGCCACACGAGCAGTCACAATACATTATACTTTAAAATAGCAGCCATCGGCTTTTTTCCCAGAAGTGTCCTTGATCTACAGGTAATGCCTTCCTGAAAGCCTATATCTGGGTCTTAACAAACAGTACGCTCCAGGATGGTGACTATATATCAGACTCCTAGCTGCCCTGCTAAGTCCAGATGATGCACACCATCCTCTTTATGAAGCCCACTTAGCTGGCTCCCAAGCACACTCACGCAGACCTCAATACAGCCTTGTACATCACACTGGCACAAGCATTTGGGTTTCTGTGTTCAACTGTCACCAGCTGACACAGGGTCCATTCACAGGGCAGATACAAACCCAGCCATTTTTATACAAATGTGTGTAGGACCTGCCTTCTGGAGGCACACGGGAATAGGAATCCATGTCAGGAAAGCTCCCTGCAGGGCAAGGCAGAGCTCGCATTTTTCCATTCTTGGGTGTTTCATTCTTCTTGCAAGAGTGCAGGGGAGACCCACACACATGGAGCCCATCACCTGGTTTAGGTGCCTGCACATGAAGCCCAGTGCTTCCAGGCTCTCCACATCACTGCTAGCAGGTACACACCTCGTATGGACCTACAGCACTCAATGCACATGTAACTTAAGGGTTTACATTTTTTTCTTCTCTCCATCAACTATATAGAAAGCATGAAGTCCAGGCTTGGACACACAAAGATGGTATATCTAAAGCACACTTTCTGTATTTTTTAATTTTTTTTATACAGCAATGATAGCAAAGCCTCCCAGATCCTGAGCTAAGAAGGGAAAGGACACTGCAGGGAGAGCTAGAGTGATGCCACAGACTGCCTAGGCACCGTGAAAGCCTTTTTCTTCCCTTGGGCCAGAGAAGAATGTATTTGCACCATTGTATCAGCAGACACTTTGCACCTTGATTGTCTCAACTATTTGGGCAGAGAAATGTGGTCTGACTTTCAAATAAATTAATCACATCCAAGAAGCATGAAGCTTCTGTTCTCAAAGCCTTCACAGTACGTATGCCCCTTTTTCAGGAAAATATGCCCACTCCACACACACCAACAAAATCTTTCTACATGACTAATTTTCAAGTTGAACTGTCTTGATAAATAGACTGACTCACTGCAGAATTTAACTATGCATTAGGTCCTATTAGTGAATTAGGCCCTTTTGTTTTGCTCCAGAGTGCTGTCAAGAGCTGTAACAGCTTTCCTGATTAATGAAGAAGGGAGAAAAGTTATTTCAAAGACAAGGGCAGATTGGAATTTTCTCCTCCTCCCCCTCCCCCCCCCCCCCCCCCCGCTTTTTGGGGGGGATAACTTTAGAAAGATGGAGTATTCCATCATTAAGAGTAGCAGAGGATGCCACAGGCTTTGGCCTTTGCCTGATCTGTGCTACAGGTGCAGGACAGAGTGGGGTGGGACACCTCTGCTATTTGCTCTCCACTCACCCTAATGCTTGAGATTCCTATTATGGGAGCTCTGGCACAGGATCCCTGGTGGCTTCTGATAAATGGCTTGTGCCTCCCCTTGCCCCTGAGCCTGCCTGTTCCTACCACAGGATATATCACGGTGAAGCTTGTCATTTTGTGAAGTGACTGAAAATCGTTTATTGGTGTTGCACCAGTGACCCAGGTCTGGTGACCTTGGCGTTACTAGCTCCCAAGGACACACCTTCATATGTTTTACTACATTTCTGCTTTGCAATACTCCACAGCTTTCATATCTGAATGCAAACCCACACCGTAATGCCGCTCACCTTATAGCACTTATTTCCACAGTGGAGACTGTTACAAAGTAAGAGCATATTTTAGTGATTGTACAAAATGGCTAGTTCCCGCAAGATGACGATAGCATTGATCTTGAGGGCTCTCTGTATTGAAGGAACTCCATTAGCTATGTCAATAGCTTCTTTGTCTTGCTTTCCTTTTAGCGTTTCCTCCATTGATCTGATACCGATTGGACAAGGGTTACGTGTGGGACTTTTCTTTGAGAAAGAAAGGGATTTTGAACCTCAATCTTAAAACAAACTACAGAACATGACCGTATTGTGCAGCAGTTATCTCCCCAGGCATCCATATCTCCCTCCATGCTGATGTGCTGGAGAACAACGACACGCATGCAAACCCATGACATGCAGGCAAAGCTAAACTATCTTCCCTGGAGAGCTCCTGCACGAGGCCCAAAACCAGACTCAAAAGAGACCAAATCCATCCTGAGTAAGGGAGGCCCTACCCCAAGAGAAAAGGGTGGAGTTTCTTCTCCTGTGTCAAACGTGCAGTAGAAGTAATGGACAAGGGACAAAAGTGCAAAGAGAAACACAAAAAAAAGGCACCAAGGGTATCTCAGCACTGCAGGCCTCTTCTCTCAGGATTTGTTTTGCAGCATTTGCTCCTGTTTATTAATAACCTGCTCATGAGATGTTGCTAGGGACACTGCTCCTCACAACAGATTCCACTTCTGAGCTGTAGTGGATCAGCCTATTGCATGCAGCAGCAATACCAGCCACGCTGGGAAGGACTGGAGACCTTCAGCCATGTCACATGTAGGTTCCACATGACACCTAAACATTACTTGGTGGTTTGGGCCTTGTAAAACCCACCAGTGCATTTTTCCAGAGCCTGTGGTTGAGACGGTTGGGCATCACCTCTAAAGGTCTCAACATAACCTTATCTATGGCCAGTTTTGTCCATTTGCACATTTACAGTTCTAACCTTTTGCCTAAATTGCTCTTTTTCCTGCCACATATTCCCACAGCACAGACATCACACACAGCCTGATCATCACAGCCTCTAATTCAGAAAATTCTCCTCTCCCACTTTGCAAGCCCTAGTCTAAAGGTCCACAAACAGAACCAAAGCCTTCATAATAGTCTGCTGATGAGTCTGTCTTAAAACAAACAAAAAAAAGTCCCAAAATGTGTCCATATTTCCCTTCTCCCACCTCAGGAAAAACATCATTTATTTTTTTCCTCTATAGCCTGCTGCCTAGCCATGTCCTGCCAGCCTATTTTATGTCAAATCTAACTTGTGTCTTTTCATTCATGTTTAAAGTGCCAGGCACAGCTCTGGTGCTACATAAATAATAAATAACAACAGTGTGACATCAAATAAGGCAGTTTAAGAAATGCAGCTGACAGGTTTTTCTCCCTTGACATTTTTGCTATGAAATCCTTCGCCTCTGTCATTTGACTTAATGGCATTGCAAACTACATAACTATAATTACTTTTTAGTTTCTATTAAGATATAAGCCTGATGCTTCACCAGGATAATACCTGAGAGAGGGGGAGGTAAGGCAGGAAAGTGTAGAGGAAAGGCTTTCAGAGCCAGAGCGGTTTCTTGTAGGTGGCTATAACAGTGACAAACAAAATAGGAACAGCGAAGTAATGAGTCAGAAAAAGGAATTCAATTTCTTAGTCCTGCAGTAGGAAGGTACATGACAAATAGAAGGGAGAAGAGAAGACAAACAGGATATAGCTCTGCCCTGAGGATGTGATTACAGACAGGCAGCTTGGGACCTTCCAATACCGAAGTCCTAAAACCTTCAGGCACTTAATGAAGTGACTGGATTTCTGGGTCCAGCTTCAGCACAGCTCCCCAGTGATAATACCTAGCTTTTATAAACCTGTTCCGACCCAGATCAAAAATTATTAAGCACATTTAGATACTTTACTCCAAACACTGGTAAAAACATCCCTCTCACCAACTATCGCAGTAATTCATTATAAATCCCAGACTGGCCAGACCAGACAGAATTGTCGCCAACAGCACATCCAAGCTGCCTGGAAGCACACCACAGGAAGAAGTAGGCATGATAGGAGAGTCCTGCGTGTTTGTGCACATAGAATCACAGAATGGTTTGGGTTGGAAGGGACCTTAAAGACCACCCAGTCCCACCCCCTGCCATGGCCAGGGCCCCCCCCCCCAGCCCAGGCTGCTCCCAGCCCCATCCAGCCTGGCCTTGGGCACTGCCAGGGATGGGGCACCCACAGCTGCTCTGGGCAGCCTGGGCCAGCGCCTCGCCGCCCTCACGGGGAACAATTTCTTCCCAATATCTCATCTACATCTCCCCTCATTTAGGTTAAAGCCATTTCCCCTAGTCTTATTGCTACATACCCTTGTAAAAAGTCTCCCTCCAGCTTTCTTACAAGCCCCCTTTAAGTATTGAAACGTCGCTATAAGGTCTCTCCATTTACTATGTTTTATCTGCAACAAAGGTAATTCCCCGTTTGGTTTAACACAATGAAGATCCACTACACTGGAGCTCTGCCACTACAGAGCAGGAAAGGTCTGGTCATGAAAATGGTTCTTAGCTTGGAGAGTCAAATGAAAATATAGTCCATCAACCTATACAGCATCAGTTAGGTCAGCCATGAAGACTGAATAAACTGAACCAAAAGCAATGCTCAGCTGAAGTGATACTGGTCTTTTACAACCTAAACGATTCTATGAATTTATGATTCTAAGGGAACATGCTTAGGCTGCAGTGTCTCAAGAGACCGTGTATTTTTGGTGCATATTATCTGGAATTATTCCAATGTACCTGTCAGCCCACTGTTTTCAGTGAAGCTATTCCTTATTTACTTCAAGAATGCTTTAAGGATTTGACCCGAAGCTGCATGTTTTTCCACCTACGTAATTTTGGCAGCTCCAGTTTTCAGGTTCCCATTTGCCATCCTCTTCAAGCAGACAAAGATTGTTTTTACTTACAGTACCACTCTGACACAGAGAAGAATTTAAGGGGGGGGGGGGGGGGGGGTGATAGTAATCCACCAGTACCACAAAATCATCAAAAGTATCATCCTGCAGAGAGTTGCTGGAAAGTTCCCAGTCTCACACAATGCACCCAGCTACTATGTCAGTACAGTAACTTGCCTGTCCTGAGGTGTCCCCTCATAAAGACAAACATGGACTCTGTGACTTCTGACAAATCCTACCTCACTCAGACTTTGGCACCTTGAGTAAGGAATAGTCTTCACTCTTCACACAATCAGGAACATCTTTTGAGAATATTTTGAAACCACAAATGGAATTCAGACTTTGACTGATGGTCAAGTGGAGAACAAGAAAACATCCATCACATTATCTCACTGACTGTATTTATGGACGGTTTCCAGAAAACAGCACACAACATTTTGTAAAGAATATGGCATTTCTACGCACACCTGTTGCACTTCACCCTTGTCCTGGGATGATGTGCATGTCTGATTATTCCACAACTTATTCATAGATCAACAGGTAAATCACCAGGTAAAAATAACTCAGGTGAAAACAACCAGTAAGACAGTGACCCATTAGCTTACGAAACTGCTGGCCAAAGCTGCCTATGCCATTTTTCATTGGCTTTCCAGCAGCAAGTACCACTTCACATCCTCCAATTTCAACCTCCCATCTTGTTCTCACAAGAGTTTCCTACAGATGTTTTCTCGACCACATCAGGCTGTTTGGCGCTTGTTGCAATTCCTGTTGTTGGTCTCTGCAAGACTTTTGCCACAGGGTATTATTGCAGTAAGTGTCTTAGTGTTAAGTGCTGCACACCCTGTTCCCAGCATGGATTAGCCCTGTCCCCCTTGGACACAGCTGTCCAGGCAAGTTACATACGATGTGTTTGAGCAAAAAGCATAGATGTTGTTTCTGAGAGATTCTCAGTCATCTTTGGACTCTTGATGTCAGCTGGTGGGAAAACTCAGTTTGCAGCAGATGTTATCAAAGATGGCAAGGGATGCTAAAAAGAATCTGTGTGGGACTCATCCCACTTAATTTTACCCATCCAAAATGTGCCATCTAACCCAGCTAGGTACCTACTCCTATAACCAGCACAGAAAGATCAGCAATGCCGGGGGATGGTTCATCCCACCTGTTTTAAAGTGTCACTCCACTGTTAAGGTTGGATTCCAAAGACAGATGAAATGGCAGCACATGCCAGGGGAACATTAGGCAGAATGAGCCCAGCCCGGCAGCTCTCTCCAAAAACCTTCCCTTACGTTTTGTTCAGCACAAACATGGCAAATTGGCTCTTCCCTCATTTATGAGCAAACCTTCTGCTAACTTGACTTTGTTTCCTTCATATTAAGGACCCAATCCCTCCACAATGCTTCATCTCGAACGAAGAGTAACTTTGGCCCAGTACTTGTACTTGAAGCTTGCCTTCTCCAGTTAACAAGACAAAGAGTAACCAATGAGTAAGGGAAGCACCAGCTGATCACACACTTCCCAAGTTCCCAAATATATCCAAATACGTGCCCAGTTTCCTCTGTCAGTGTAGTCAAACCAGTATGTTCTCTGCAACTGAAAATTACAGTAAAGGCATTACCGTTCAGTCCTGGGCACGCACCAAACTTAGTTGGAGACAATGGAAATCTTACTGGCAAATTAAATACAGGATGATGCTCAAGAGAGGTATGAGCCCAGCTAAAGAGAATTAAATGACTTAGTTGCTGCAACAAGAACAAAATAAAGGAAAAATAAGACATGATCTGCAGAAGAACCACAGCTGGCCCCGTCTTTTCAGCCCAGGCTGCACCCATGACATGACAGAGGGGACAAAGGTGCCAACTCGGTCACCCTGTGCTAACCAGGTTTCTCCAGAGTCAAATATCTACACGTTTTTGTCACTGTAAGTATGGTACAGAGTGGCTGATACAAATCTCTGCATTGAGATCCCAGCTATTCCTTCTTTAGACCTGATCTCCATCCCCCACGTCCTGCCAGTTCTGAATCCTTTTAAACACCTTTTTTTGCTTGTCATTGAGAAGCAGCTTGCATTTTTCCTTCTCAGGCATTTATAAACTCTTTTCTAATGGAAGAACAACTATCTAGTGAACTTACTGATCCAGGAAGAAAACGATCCGTTCCACAACCTCCTCCCACAGGTCAGGGAGATGTTCCCTGTTTTGCTTCTTTAAATTATGCAATCCCAACAGATCTGAATGTCAGCCACAACCATGTGTTAGGTTACCAAGCATGAAACAGAAGCATTAGCACCAACCCCCAACCCCAGCTTTTCATCTTCTTTTAAGTAGACAAACCTCCTCTGTCTCCAGCAAAGCAGCACTCAATTATTCTCTGCAAAAAAAGGAAGTAATTTCTCTATAGAACTTTTTTTTTTTCGTCCATGGCTGCTTCTTATAGCTGTTTTTATGTCCCCATGGATAACTTGCCTCTTTCCTTTGGTACAAAGGTATATCAGATAACGTTAAGTGTTCTGAAGTAAAGTTTGGAGTGCCTGCACAGGAATGTTTCATATCTATGTATCTATATCTTATTTGTATATGGTTTTCAGGGACAGAAGAAGAACCCATGGGTGGAGTTCAGTAATATGCTCTTATGCTGCTGGGTTTCCTTGGATCCATTAAAATTTGTTGCCCAGAAGTGCAAAGAGCTCATTTCTTAAAGATCTTAGTATCACTTACTGAAAGCTGTTATCTGTTTACGTAGCATTACCTGCAATGAAGCTTCTAACAAATGTTTTCTTTCCATTTTTTTTCATTTTTCTCCTAGCAAATATTTGATGCTTTATGATAACCTTTATTTATTTATTTTTCAGCTTGAATGTACTTTTTATACTCCCATATTTTCAGAATAAATTGACTTCCATGTCTGAGAGCTGCACATTAAATTGAGGGATTCAGGGATGTCTTTTGCCAAAACTGTTTTCATTTAGATCTCAATGCAATCTCATTTATCTTCCACTGAAGATTCCCTTTCTTCTGGCTTACCAGCTTGAGTGTCTGAAGATACAACACCAACAGTGTGCCAAGACCACTGCAGTCCTCCTGGCTAATCCAGGTAGTAAAGCTGGAGCCAGTGCCTTATCAGTTGTGCTCGGAGTGACCTTCTAGTTAGACAGGTCCAGACTCCAGGTTCTTATAGGAGTCTACAAAACTGTCCATTTTGATCAAGCGTCGCACATTCATTAGATACCCAAGCAGACTACAAGATAGATTTGACCCATTTCTATGGGAAAACATTCTTTGCATATGCTGCCGTGTTTAAGTGGAAACATGTGGGATGCTAATCAAGAAGCACTGAGACCTCGAGATGCACAGCTTCTTCTGGCAGTCCTGCGAGGCCAGCAACGACCTGATCCAGCTTCTGCTAAAGTGCCAGACGCAGGGGGACTGGGATGGCACATTGAAATCTCAGCGTGACTGCAAACAAGTCTGTTCTCCATTTTTAACAGTTATGTTTCTACTTTAGTAGCACACCCTGCCTCTAAGAACACCTCCAAAGTAGGAGCTTCACCCCCTCATCACTTTCATGAGCTCTTCTAATTTCCTCTAGAGTGCTGCTTGTCCCATTTCTCAATACTGCAGCTTTTCTCCCACCAACAGCTTCTACCCAGGTACTACCAGCCCCTACCGAGTTGTTGCACCACACTCATTGCCAACAAGTCACCCAGGAAAAAAAACATGTCCCTTTGGTCAAAAATATCTTCCTTCAAGGGGATGAGAAACTCAGTTTCACTAATCATTAGCACATTGATCCATCAATCATCCACCAAGTGACTAAGTGAACAGAAGGAGGTCTGAGATCCTGGTGGAATATGAACAACTCCCACCTGGTTCATGATATATGGACAGTCCTCATCACTTCACCTGCAATCACCAGCAAACCCAGGCTCGTGAGCCAGGCTGCCGAGCAGACTATCCCATTGCAGACTAGCAAAACCTGAAACAACCTAGAGCCCTGGATGTGTGAGTAGGACCGTGGATGCCAGGGAGGAGGATGGGATGTACAAGGCCTTAAAATCTGATTTGGAGTACACAGGCAAAAGGACCCATCCTATGCCACACCTCCTTGTTCCTCATCCAAGCAGCCTTTTCTGCTCCTGCCTGCCTTGTATCTCACTGAGCAAAGGGTTAAATTCTGTGTTCAGACAGACTTTCCTTTGTACTCAACCAGCAACATTATCGTCCTGCAGCATGTATTCATACCAGACACAACCAACAAAGGTCTTCATCTGGGGATTGTGCACAAAATGAAAGATCACGCTCTTTGAACAGTGCTTTGTGACACAAACAAATGGAAGACAAGGCAAGCTAACACACAGCCCTGACTTCTGCAACAGTGCCGGGTTAGGATGGCATTTCTCCCAGCGCTTCCCACCCCCTAGCAGGCAGGCAGGCAGGCAGGCAGGCATGCCTGACAGGCAGGGATGCCGCAGCCAACGAAGCCCCCGGCATCTAAAACCTGTTTCCCATCAGAAATCACCTAATCTGATACTGATGGGATTAGCTGTGAATCTAGGAGTTTCCTCATACACGGTAAGTAACGCTCCCCTTCCCTTCCTTTCAGAGGCACACTTAATGCAAGATACTCTTAATCCTGGAGACTCAAGGAGAATTCTTGGTTGTGAGGACTAATTAAGGACCTCTAGATAATATCCTCTGTACCATACCTGCAGAGAAACATGGTCAGGTCTCACTTTACATAGACTTTGCATGATTTCACTGGGTGATTGGATGTTTCTCTTTGCCTAATGCACCACCAAAGCTTTCTACCAAAAAAAAAAAAACCCTCAATCAACTTTGGTTCAGCCTTCCTGTACTCCCATCTGCAAACTGGGGTAAATGACCTGCGGGGATGGCTACAAAAAGCCTCACACCTTTCCAAACAAGCTTGCACCATGGTGGCTTTGGAAAAACCAGACTCCTGACCTGTTTTACATCTTCCTTACCCAGATGCAGCACTATTTATCACAGAAACGTTGTTGCTTCCTACGAGTGCCACGTTATCGATTTTACTGATCTTTGTGGGATTTACTGTGATAGAACCAAGAACAGGAATTGTTCTCTTAGTGCAGAAAACAATTTACTTTGCCATCCAAAGTATTTATGATGTTTCTGCAATGTTATTTAGTATATTTGTATTTTATGTTTCTTCTTCACATCATCATTTACTTTTTTTTTTCCTTATCTTGTGAGTGAGCTCCCTTGTCCTTTTCTAGTTGATCCTAAGTTTAAATTGCAATTTTTTGTTTTGTTCTGTTTTCCACTCTTAGCATTAGGAACCAAGATTTCTTTTCTGCCTATACAAGCAAATCACACAGACATATTAAAAGTAACATGCCTGGCACAACCAGAAGTCTGTGTATGTCATAAATAATAGCAAAGCCACGGGGATGCTGCTGTTGGAATAATTGACATTAGGGAGCAAATATGGCTGTGTGTTTCTTGTAGCTAATTATTTCAGGATTTAAGAATATTCTGCGAACGACAGAAAGGAGGACACTGAGGAGGAGAAACCCCTGTTTAGGTGTTATTCTGCTACAGTATATGTGGAACAAGGAGAAGAAAGAGTGTTTTAACAGTGACAGGAGAGCACGGTACCCCACGATAATGGCTGTGCTCCCTCCGACACCTTTCCCTGAGGCAGCCCCAGCTCTCCCCACAGCAGACCTGGACCTCCACGCCGTAGGACCGACCTTCACGCCAGGGCCATCAGCAGTGAATGTGCCAATTGTGCAGGGCCTGAAAGGCAGCAGAAGTGGCTCCGATCTGCTCCCGGCGCCCAGGCTCTGCTCCAGGCTCACAAAAGCAGCACAGTAGCTCAAGCAAACTGCGACGCAAACAGCACAAGAAAGCGGTGTTTTATTCCGACCAGAGAGCTGGGATTGGGATTACTCATGGACATCTGAATGCTCCTTACACTCATTTGAATATTATGAGGGGGGTGGGGGGCAGCGTTCCGATTACACATTTTGCAGGGAAGGAACAGCTGCAGCTAAAAGGAGATGTAGACACGGGCGCTTTTGGAGCAAGCAGACTCACTCCTGCCCCAGATGCACGTCTGCTGCACCAGGACCAGAGCAGAGCAGGAAGCTGCTGCTCAGCCCCACGGCAGCGGAGGAAAGTTATTAGTCTGCTCAGATAGCGGAGGACATCTTTAACAACTGCATCTTGAATGGCAAGAAGTGGGAGAGCAGAGAAGCAGATAAATCAGTACAGTCACTCTGGCTGCCAGGTCAACGCTGAAACAAAACAGAACAACAAAAAAACAAAACAGCAAGAAGCTTACAAGTTCCTTTAAAATAGAAGACTGGAATCCGGAAATAGATCCAAAAGCTGAAATAAGCCTTGTAATCAGCATTAGGAAGAACTGCAGCAATTTCAATTGCATGTGGTATCTGAGGTAAAGGGCCTCCTGCTGCTCTTGCTCCCTCCCCAGCAGACTCCAGGCTGCAAAAGCATTCAGGTCCCTCTGCACAGCCTGCCAAGTGTAGATTTTACCATAGTAAGTCATAAAACCAGGGTGACAGCAGAAGCGTTCAAAATAAAGGTCTCAGCACTGTTCAGTAACAGCAGCACACTCCTCGTGCGGTCAAAATGGCATCATTGCCTTTCAAAGCCAGCGATTTTGTCAGATCGTATTTTGCAAGCAATTGCTACAGAAGCAGAGAATACAGTCTCATACCAATAAAAAGAAAAAAAAAAATCACTAAAATATCAATAGTTGAAGAAAGCTGGATTTTACAGCTTTAAGTGATCTAAAAATAGCAGCACTTTCAACACTGCTGTCCTGAAAACAGTCTCTTGTGAACATAACTAACTCCAGCAAAGACCATCCTTACTTAGAGTGACCCGGAGGAAGGAGAACCTGAAAGATTAATCAGAAAATGTTCTTTTGCTCCATGTTTTCTCCAAGTGGAGTTTCAGCCATCAGGAAGTTGTAAGTTCAGCTCCACACGATGTGCAGTGAGGTGAGGAGGTTCCCAGGGACGGCCCAGGCTGGCAGCTCAGCTCTTGCTGACACCCCAAAGTACAGAGAGCAAATAACACAGACAAGGGGCAAAGCATCAAATATTGATACAGTTATTCACTATATCTGCAGAGCAAAGTAAAATGGGAACCTTTAAGGGGATGAAAAACATACCCCTTTATCCTCTGTTGAAATATTTCTAACTTTGTGTCCACCAGGAAGATGGGGATGAGGGTGCACAGCTCCGCTGGCAGGTTGATGGGGAGCACATGGCTCCCACAGGCTGTTGCTACATTCATCCCCCACCAACACCTGCACATGGTGTTGTTGGACATGGTTACACCATGATCCTGCCTGAACACCGCCCAGCACCAACCACTCTTCATGCCAACTGTTCTTATCCGAATGCTTGTTGTTGCAGGTGCAGCTGTTTGGGGTTTTCAGCACACAACAACAAAAAAACACGTATCATCGGCTCATAGAACGGTTTGGGTAGGAAAGATGACCCAGTTCCACCGGGGCAGGGACATCTGCCACCAGCCCAGGTTGCTTCCAGCCCTGTCCAGCCTGGCCTTGAACACTGTCAGGGATGGGGCACCCACCCACAGATGCTCTGGATGATGTATTTGCTGGTTATAGTGTGCATAAAGGTGTTGCCTTGGGTACCTCAGACGGCATCCCTGCATTCACAGGAATGGTTTCACGCAGACAGACATGCAGAGCACAAAAAGCTTATTGTTCTTTCTTCCCATCCCCTTGCCGTCTGCATGTGCAGACCACTGCCAAAATATTGCATTGGGTTTGATGGCAACTTCAAATTTCTGGTGGTATATAACGACACCCACTTAATGTAGAGAACTTGGCCCTTGCAACACCACTCAATGAAACCCAAAACTTTGTGCTTTTTTTTTTTTCCCCACAGGAAATGGGTTTTAACAACTTAAACTTTTTTTCAGTGCAGACTGCCAAGAGAGGATGCAACAAGAAGGAACAGAAGAGAGGAAACAATTCACGCCTTGATGGGAAGAGCGAACACAACTGGGAGGTTTGGGGCAGGCAGAATTTTTCCCGTGCCCTTCACCCTGTCACCCAAGCCTGGGTGACAGCAGTTATTTGTCCTTATGTGCCAGAAAGCTCTCAATCAGAGCTGAGAGGAGTAAGTAGTTTTTTCTTTCTGAGGCCTCTTCAGGAAAAGATTTACGAACACCCTTGCCACTCTGATCTTGATGAAGCATGGCAGCTTAGGCCAAAATTAATCTGATCCCAAATGATACTTAATAAATCAGTTAAAAATGCAGCCTCACATCCTTAGACATGGAGAGCAGATGTCTCTTGGTCCTCATGTGTGGAAGAAGATGCTTCCGCAGCACACTGCACTGGCCAAGGCACTGGCAGCCTGAGCCGACCACACAGACAGCACTGATAACAAGACCCCCATGGTCTGGGGTGGTGAAAAGATTAATGCAATGGTGGAAAACCTCCCCAGCAGCATTGCCATCCTGCAGGATGCTGCTTTTGAACCATTTTACCCTGCTAGAGGAAATGTCTCTGCAAGCGCCTGCATCATTCAGCTCAGCCTGGCAACCTGCCCTTTAACAGTGCCTACTCCAGAAAAACATGATTTGGCTTTTCAGAGTTAAAAGCAACATAGATTCATCACCACAGTCTCCATACCTAGAAGATTTCGAGGCTTTAGTGTCTAAGCCTTACACAACCAGAACCACACACCTCAGGGCCTCCAGATGCTCACATATTGTGTTCAACTTAAGAGCATGTACATCAGATCAAGACCTTGTTAATTGTTTTCAGAGGAGGTTATATAGGAACACACACAGATTTAGTGGATTTATCTACCAGGCAAAACAGCAACTTCTCTGCAAAACGGAAGACAATTTGGCAGGGCCACTGCATCCCAGTGAAAGCAGATCTCCTGCACACAGTCCCACCTACTCAGCATTTCCCTTATGACCTGGTGGTGCTTCCATGTTCAGCTCTGTTCTCCATTGTCCCCAAGTTCTCTTTTTTTTTTTTTTTTTAAAAAAAGGCATTAAGAAGTTATTACTCGCCTTTAAACGCCCCTTCTCCACTCAGGTACCAACAGCAATACTGATGAGAACCAAGCTGAGTATTCTGTTTGTCCTACCCAGAAACTGTTTCTCATAAAGTTCCTTCTATTTAATTATTAGCTTACACTACTTACAAGTGCTCAGCCAAAGCTGCAAGTTGAGCAGTCTGCAATGACCATTCTGCATCCACATCCCATTTCTAACTTCCTCAACACCCACATGGGTAAAAGGGTGTCTCTGCCCTGACTTCACTAACGAACCTCTTCTGTTCTGGCCTCCCTAATTGCCGCTGCCCTCCCCCCAACCCTCCTCCTCCCCAGGAAGGTGCTCAAGGCTGGTTTCAGTGGTGACACAACAGCCATATTCCCGTCTAGCTTGTGTCTGCTCCGCTGTTGCTGGGTTTCGTGCTGCACCTCAGGCTAGTCACCACTACAAGTAGGCTTTATCTTCCCCCACTCCTCCTCAAGGACATAAAATTAAGCACTTACCTTTCAAAGGGTGCTGTTGACTCTGCTCCATCAGCATAAGCCTCACTGCCACCTTCACACAGGATCCCACCCCTCTCCTCCACCTGTGGGTGCCAGGCAGGCGCTGGTCCTGGCTGGGCTGACCCATGGCACAGTGCAATCAAGGATGCTTCAGCATCGGGGTACCAACCATCGCTCCCCTGGGCACACAGTGACTTCAGGAGCCATATTCTTGGTGCTAATGAGTCTAAATGACAATAATTCTTGCTACCATACAGAAACAAGTGCTCTCCGATGTGGTATTACAAAACAATGCACCTAAAAAGGGGGTCGAGGGCTGCAAGGTCCCACTACCCAACCCTGCCACAGGCATGCAGGAGCTTCACCCCCTGCTCCACAGTGCTCAAGAAAAACCTAAAATGCCTGGTATGGTCAGGGAGACAAGTTAACAGGGTGTTTTCCCATGCAGAGAGGAGGCAAGCTATGGGGACCAGCTCTCCCAAGGAAGCCTACAATCCCATCCCACAGCCACCTCCCAGATCCACCTTGCTTCCCCCAGCCCTGTTCTGCAGCACCGGGAAAGATGGCTGAAGCCTACATTCATTTTCAAGGTCTGGCAAAAACACCCCAGGTGTCCTAAGTCCCTCAAGCCCACGGTGAAAGCAGTTCCAGCTCATGGACCAGCAGCTCACCAGGTCTCAGTGCAGGGCGTTTCATAGGTCCCTTGAACCTGTTCAAGCACTTTCTGCCACACCACACCAACAGTAACTCACTCTCTGGAAGCACCCAACTCACATCTGACTTTCTGGGGGCCAAAGAAAACGTTAGAGACTATCCTGCCATGGGCCACCCAGGTCTAGGAAAGCACCAGACCGGATACCAGATAAACACTGAAAGAATGGCAATGAAAAGCAAATTGAAAGGTCTGGACTACACGAATATAATGTAAGCAGCAGAATATTTGTTTGTTAATATAGCATCATCTCAACCTCAAAATGATTTTAAAGTAAACTTAGTTGTATATGACCATCTATGTTACATTCTTCTGTACAGAAGCATCATGGCTCAAATTACTGAGACATTGCAGTTGCTAAGGTAATTCATGTTTTGCAAATACATCCCGGGCCACTATGATAAATTCAGGGGTGGTAAGTTATTAATTGGTCCAGGAAAGAAGCAATTTTCCAATGGAGATGCCAGGTCCCAGGCTTTGTGGTGCAAATTATTGAACACATAACATACTGCTTTTATAATCAATCACATTTTCAAAAGTGGATCATAAAGGTCAAGCAGCAGTATGTCCATGCATAATTAATATTTGTTTTGATATAGCCATAACTGGCTGTTTAGTTATTGAAGTTTGTTATTAACTATTAACCTTGGCATACAGCTTCTTTAACACATAACTAGCAGCTTCTTTCATTTAATAATTGCATTAAAACAGAAACTGTGTCAACTACAGATTAACTTTAAAAGCCTCCATGGGCTAAAAATAATGAACTAATCTACATTTACCGAAAGAACAGATTTCAGATGATTACTAATCCTTTCTCAGGATGGGGGGGGGTGATGGGGGTGGGTAAAAAAGTTCAATCCTCAATTTCTAACTTTAAACACGATGAATTTGCACTTAATCCAAGCCCTGCAGTTGACAGGACTAAAACATCCAAACTGGATCTACCAGAGCAGTGCCTGAGGGCTATAGTTTCTGCAAACCCCATCCAGCAGGGAGGTGATGTGACAGGCAAGGCTGAAGTTCACAGAGTCCACAGCTACTAATGTGGCTTTCAAAAGGCTGAAGCTGGAAGGACATTTACCAAAGAAACTCCTGCAACTTGCAGAACGATCAAGTGATTTACACCCTTAAGACCAGTCAGGTAATTCCAATTATCTTGCAATGAGTCTTGCCACAAGAATACCAGCTAAAAACCAGCAGGCAGGGACATGCGGGGTCCTCTGCATTGACTGGCATCTTTTATTTCCAAGTTTCCTTGCACAGAGAAGCTCTTGAACAACTACCTGCATTTACAGAGGACCCAAGCTCAGAAGACCAAGCTGAGGAAGGTCACGCAGAAGGCGCACATGGCAGGTTGACGGTGCACGAGAATATCGCATCAATTCAAGCCATCTGCCCTGCTTCTCATTGCCACCACTGGGAACACAGCTACACTACTACAAAGACTCACTACAGCGTAGTTAGTCTGATAGAAGGCCAGTAACCTACATTGTTGAGCTAGCAAAAGGCTCCTTTCTACTAATAAAAGTAGAAGTCAGCAACAGCCAGATAAGCAATTATCCATTTAGGTACTCAAATGATGGTATCACTATAAATGTCTGTAACAAACTGTCCTGAAAAGGGGCAAAAATCCAGAAGACCAACATTTATTTCTCACCCAAAATTAAGTCCTGAGTGCAGGAGATAAGCTGCCCCATGCATGAGGCATCCCCTCCTCAGGACAGGGAGCAGCGGACGAAGCTGCTGAGAGCTTTGGTGCTTCCCATAAGGCAGCACTTGTGTGCAGAGCCGACGACTGCAACGGAGCAGGGTCTACGGAGATTCACCCATTTGCCTCCCAACATGCAACACCTGGCCAATACTCAAGTAGGCAGCAGCAGCAGCTCTGCCATGCACTTACAGACATCGCATGTGCTGGAGTACTTTAAAGCACAAAACTGCTCGTCAGCCCTCACCTGAACCCTCCTTTCCTCTGCAACTCCTACAGCAGAGCACATACCTGAACTGCTGTAATCACTTCTCACGAAAAAAGGCAAACTATTTCACATGCATTCTGGGACTACAGGGATGCTGCAGGCTGAAGAGCTGGGACTGAACACACATCCATGGCTTCTACACTATGACCCGCTCTCATTTAAGAAGTCCCCTTAACTATAACGCGCCTAAGGAGAAGGAATCATACAGGTAGCCCCTCCAGTGGAGGGATCAGTTAGAAAAGCAGCTGAGATCCCTCAAGGCACTGCCCCATACCTTCTTGGACTTGCAGGACTTTAGATCATGCTTAAACACATAGGACGCAAACCTTTGGGTGCGCAGCATTGATAGCAGTGGCATAAAGGCACACGTGTGGAGACACAACACTGCTTACTTAGCTCCTGTTTTAGTTCCTAACTTCAAGAGTAAACACAACATCGGACCTTATTCCCAGCTGTGATCTAGGATCAGCTCCCGCTGGGTTCTCTTCAGCAGAGCCCTTGGTGGCTTCCAGGGAGCTGGAACATACTCTGCTCCTCTTGCAGCCACACACACCTGCATGCTCTTGCACAGCCCCCAGAATTTCTGAGCCACTTGCAAAGGAGGCAAAGTCCTAAGAGTAGTTTTCTGCCATAGCTTCCAAGAGGAGACCACTAACATCGCAACAAATCCAAAGCAAAGAAGGCAGCCTGGTGACACCTTCGAGAACAGAAGTGCTGGCATCCTGTGGCTTTCCCGATTGAATTTCAATAGGGAAGCAGTGGGGTGCCAATCTTCAACCAGGCAGCACTGAAAAGCTTCACCTGAAAGGGCACTCTCAGACAATCATCTCACCTCAAACACTTGCCCTGTTTCAGGGTTGAGTGAAATGAGTTATTTGCTGAGGCTTGACAAATTTAACCCAAAACATATTTTTCCCAGACACCTAGGCTGAGGTGTCAGGAATAAAAATACCCACTCCAGCAACCCCCTCGCTTGCTTGCCACCTCCAGAGCTGCTCTTCACCCTCACACCTTCTCCAGCTCAAAGGTACAAAGCAAGTATCTATTGCTTATCCTGGGCTGCACTTAATTAAACTCTTGTTATCAACTAGGTGAAACATATTCCTGATGTAGCGCTATTTATTCCATTATTGTAGCAGGACAGATGACAGGTGGTAGGGGCAATGGTATTGATTATTCTTTCTGGGAACCACTCTGGTGCTAAACCAGATGGCTTATTTTCCAGGCCGTTTGTTTCCCTGGCATTACAGGGAGCCACACAGTGCAGAAAATAAAAATAAATAAAGATGTCACAAAAGAAAATCCTCCTTCCTTTGCTGTCAACAGCCCCAAAGACTCAGGCTGGAGGTGACAAATCACCCCGCTGCCACTGGCAGGAGCTAGGTGCTCCACCCAGGCATGGTCTGTCAAAGCCTGAAATCAAAGGTTGACCCAAGCCATTTCCAGAGTGATAACATAGGTAGGATGATCTTAAAAGTCTTAGAAAAGACATGCTCTGCGTGCATGTGCACAACTGCATACACAGGGTCTTGCTGCCAAGCGGTCACTGGTCAGACAGTCTGTGGGATGGAGAGACAGACCAGCCAGCCCATGATAATCTCTGCTGAATCAGGTAGATAAAAATAAAGGACATGAGCTCTGGTGCCTGTCCAGCATCCAGACCTGCAGGATACATTGCTGCAGCTTCAGCCAACTAATGTCACATCTCACTTCTTTGGCTTTTCCCATCCCCAGGAAAATCTGGCCAACGTTTACTAAACCCTTCTTGCACAGAATGCTGTGGGGGGAGAGCTGGGGTGGACGCAGCTTGCAGGGTCTGCTTCTGCATCGCCTGGTGCCACAGCAGTTAGGAACCTTCTCCAGGGTACTAAGAGGGATTTCCTTTGGGAACATCTCTGAGCTGCTGAAACAAGGGTGCAGAGCAAAGATGTTGAGAGGAAAGGAAATAATTGGTCCTCTTCAAAATCACTGGTGGTTGGAATCAAGAGCTTTCTAATTTCTACTGAAACATGCACAAGGCTGTCCACAAAGCAAAACGCACAACCTGCTGGCTTTTTAGATAATTAAATATATATTTTAAAAAAAACAAACACAAAAAACAACACAACCCCCCCAGCAAACTATTCTAAAACTTTTAAACCTTTAGATCTTCACTAAGAAGCAAGTTAAACCATCTCAAGGCCACTCTGATGGCTTCCTGAAACCTGCTCAATCCAGGCTCAAGTCTGTTCGAAACACAGCATCAGACAAACTTTTCCTATTGCTTGCTCAGGATCAGGAGCACTTAACTGCACTTTTTAGGAGGGCCTGTAGTGACAAAACAAGAAGGAATGGGTTTGAACCAAAAGCAGGCAGACTTCAATTAGAAATGAGAAAGAAATTCCTTACTGGGAGGGTGGTTTAGACCCCGGCCCAGGCTGCCCAGAGCAGCTGCGGGTGCCCCATCCCTGGCAGTGCCCAAGGCCAGGCTGGACGG
Source organism: Falco cherrug (assembly GCF_023634085.1). Classification (NCBI taxonomy): domain Eukaryota; kingdom Metazoa; phylum Chordata; class Aves; order Falconiformes; family Falconidae; genus Falco; species Falco cherrug. The sequence continues at coordinate 26,386,267 of NC_073703.1, forward strand.
GGCTGGGAGCAGCCTGGGCGGGGGGTGGGGGGGTGGTCCCTGCCCGGGGAGAGGAGTGAAACTAGATGGTCTTTTTGGTCCCTTCCCATTCTGTGACTCTATGGCAGCAGTCCCCTACAATGCCGTATCTGTGCCACCAGCTAAAAGAGAGGAAAACCTGTCTCTACCTAGTGTCACTCAGCCTTACCATAACAGAAGCCTTGCACAGGCGCATCCCTTACAAAAGCCAAAACCAGCTGGGCAATGAGAGGCGAAAAGTCGGTGATACAGCAGCTGTGCCATCAGGTAGAGCCTTGAAGCCTCGGACCCAGCAGCAGCCACTGTGCAACGCTCAATTGCTGCAAGATTCAGAGGAAAAAAGCAAAGACAGACCCACAACTAAATTTATAGAGTATAAACCACAAATGGTGTATCGTATTTTGAGAGGGCTGACAGGACTGCCTCATGGCTTGCTTGTTCATTTCCACAATTGCTGCACTGTGCTGCAACTGCCATGACGTAGAGCAAGGACGGGATGGAGAGGAAGACTGTGAGCATCTGTACTGCCTGGCCCTGGATCCCAGCTCATGATGCCTGCCCCTCATCTCACACCTGACCCCCCCAGCCCTCCTTCCTTCAGCACTTGACTCCTGCCTGGCATGACAGACACTCTGCAAGCACCTTTGCAACAGGCAGGGATTAACTGCTGATTTCATCCCAGTCCACAGACACACACCACAAAGGCAAGTGGTGTCACCTCCCCAATGCATGTTTTGCTGTGCAAACCATGACCCCAGTCTTCATTCAGGCTGGTGGTGCAATTCATTGCCTTGCCTACTACCACACAGATCTCGCTTAATGCAACTCTTGCTGTGGTCTAGATTTTATTCTGCCTTCTCTGATAGAAAACTCTTCTTTATTTTGGGGGAAATTTTTGCACACAATTCCCTTTACATCTTCACTGGGCTTGGTTGGAGTATGTTTTTTCCCCCACTTTGGTAATGCCATTTTCACACCTGAGTAAATCCTATGAAGACAGCTCAGAGGATGGTTCTTTGATCTTTTTATAGGGTTTGGGGTTGAGGGGGGGGGGAGTTGGTGGTTGGGGGGGGGGGGGGGGGGGAGTTGGGGGTGGGTTTTGGGGGTTTTTTGTTTGTTTGTTTTTGTTAGAAGAGCTTCTGCTTCCTTCATAGTGATTCAGTAAAGCACTCTGGCAAGCCCTTCAAAAATATTCCCCTTACTCATCTGCCTCCATTTTCCATTTTATCACGGCCATCAGTGGTAATTTGTAATTATTTAACCAAATTAATCACTCTCTTGGAAGCAGGGGGAGGCAAAGCCCTCAGATACCTGAACCTCTGCTTTCCCTCATTGAAGCACCTGCTAGCCGTTGCTGTGCCATGGGGAACCTGCTTGGTTTTGCATGCCTTCATAGCCAGAGCAGGGCAGCTTGTTCAGCCTCCAGTTCGGGATCTCTTTCTAACCCCAGACCAGTTGCCCTTCTGACAGATGTGTTTTACAACCAACATACGAATTAAAATGAAGCTGGAAGAACAGCTCATAGAGAAATACTTTTCTGGTGTTTCAGAAAATTGTTTCTGTTGTTAAAATCTGCTCACCTTGCACATCTTGTACTAATGCAAGGCCTATTTGGAGACATGTTGTAAAACAGGTTCAACAAATAATATTTAAGGTGTTCTGTACCCTGCTTATGGACAAAGTTGCTTCTCTGAGACCTTAAAAATACTTAATGATGAGTAGCCATTCTACGAATGTCTTCGTAAACAGCCTGGCAGGATAATCTGGTTGCTCCAGAGACTCCCAGGCAGTTTGCAGGAAAATTGATCCAACTGTACAGAGGTAAGACACTTGTTAATAGTCAATAGAAGTTGTTCCTGCAGATGCAGAAGTGGCTATATAGGACAGTGGGTCTGTACACAGTCAAGACAGCTGTGAGGTGTTTTGTGCACAGTTATGATAACGACAGCAGTGGATCACAGATGCTGGAACAGGACCATGGGTGGGTGCAAGAACTGAGCAGAACAACGATTCAGGAAGCCTCACAATGCTCCAGCCACTGTAAAGAGCCTCCTACCACTCCCCTAACAGCAACTGCCCATCCTGGTCAAGAGACTGATTCCCCACTCCAGCGTTACCCTATACCAAGATCCCAATAAATTATTTTTCTTACCTAACTCTCCACCCATGAGCACACATGCAGCACATACCAGGCCAGAGGACAGGACCAGCCCCAGCACCGAGGCTTATGAACAGGCATTGTGTTTTTATACGCTGTACAGCATGGGGTCTCCATGCCTCATACCATGCTTCCCAGCAAGCAGAGCATGCTTGTGACCCAAGCTCCTGGCCCTGACACAGCTGACCGAGAACATCAGGGTGACTCCAGCTGGGACTAATGAAGTACATCACGCATCCTTTCTCTGCCCCACAACTCTGTGCAGAAGACAACATACTCTCCTGTAAATAACCACGTCTTCATTTGGGTTCTGCCCCAATGTTTCCAAGTCCTGCTATCCCAGGAACAGCTTGCTCTACCTGCACGGCAAAATTATGCCACCATGCTTTCAACACACAAAGTAGGATTGTGGCAAGATTATGCTTTTTTTTTTTTTTTTTTTTTTTTTTTTTTTTTTTTTTTTTTTTTTTTTTTTGCATTTAAAGACCAGCTTAGAAACCTGTAAGGAAAAACCAGGCAGGCAAGAGAGCAGGGCCAAGTCAAGAACTCCCAATGCTGTTCACACTGGATTAAAAGCAGAGCAGTTTCTTTTAGTATTTCACACTGTGTCTCAAGGACTCCAAACCACCCTGGAAGGCCAATGCAATTTGCTGTTTGTTTTCAGATATGGAGCATATCAGAAGTGATCACAATCTGTCCCATATGATGTCAGTTGAAACGGTCTTTCAGGTTAACAGAGGTTTCCCTTGAGATTATTCTGCCCTCACCTGCAAGGCAGACAACAGCCTCCAAATCACCGCAGCACACGGCTGGGGAAGATAAGCCATCAGCATGCTGCAGGGATACCAGCACGGCTCTGCAGAAGCCCATGCTCAGTTTTTACTACTTAGTACAGCACTAAAGTTTCCTTTTCTTCCTTCCCCCCTCCCCACCCCCCAAAAAAAAATTCTGTTGGAGCACACTCACTGACAGGGACCTGTTACATCTCTCTTAGCCACAGGATGGATGAATACCTGAGACAATTTGACCAAAAGGCTCCAAACCTACCATAGCTGCCTTTTTTAACCCTCCTCCCCAGCACGGTGTCTCCTATCTTGCTGCTCTATTTATGCCACAATGGCCCTGAGATATGCACATCATCTGGTTGCTTCCAAAACACATATAATGCTTTTCCCAGAGACACAAACGGCACTTTCCCCCACCACCCACCCACCCCTCTATACAGCAGTTCATCATCCCAGAAGCATTCATTATCCCTGAGATGATTTCTTCTGGTGGTTAACACCAGTCTCTGGGTTCAAAAATTTTTGCTCAAGCAGGATGGCAAGAAGACAGGCAGATGCATGGAGAATGGGCCAACTGCCTCACTGCCTCTGAGCCAGGCAATAGAGAAGCAGTGGCTTAATATAGGCTCCATCTGCTGGGCCACGGCTCTGGAAAGAAAAAACAGGTAGGAAAGCACCACAAACAAGCTCATTACTATATATACATGACCATACTCCCCATATAGCATTAGCACTTACACCGACAACATGCTCTTTATGCAGATGGTGGGTCAAGATCTCTCCACAGGCGCAGAGAGAAGTCTCCACTATGCTGAGGGAGAAATAGCTGCACCCCTCTGTGGTCACTGGAGCAAAGCTGATACTCTGCTCCAGGCTGAAGATGTCCTTGGGGTGCACCACCTCTCCCCAGTGCCATACTGCCAGTATGAGGCCTCCCCAGTCACCCTGCCACTGCAGCATCTCCTACTGCTTCCCACCCACAGCCACCCTGGAGGTGCCTGTTCCCACTCCTCCACTCCCAGAGGTGCAGGGAGACATCTTCAGACTTTGGAGTCCACTTCTTCTTAAAAGCCTACATTAGAACTAACAGGTTACTTCATGTGTATCAGGAGAGGTTCCCACAACCCCTAAGTTACAAGGGCTCAAACACCCTGCTGTGACTCTTACTGTGATACCCAAGATCTATAAAGCCTTTTATAAAGCCCAACATTTTGCATCAGTGTAGAAAATGTTTTAACACATAAGGGAGGTCATGTCAGGGGCCCTCTCCATAGGAGCATCCCCCATTTCAGAAATCTTGGCCAAACTCTGCTGTTTAAAACTCATCTTTCTCCTGTGTTTGTTTCCAAAACATTTACCTGGGTGAAATTAAGTGCTGGGTTGGCAAAAGCCTCTCACAACTAATGTATGCAATCACGCTGGTGTCATCCACATGTCATCACTTTAAGGTAATTTAGCAAGCCGATGGTTTTGTGTGAAGAACTAATGACATGTTAATCTGTAAAAAAGTCAGGCACAGAAAAACAAGTTTTTGGCATCATACTAAGGAATAAAATTAACGTACAAGCTCTGTATGCTGAACTGAAATAGTCTTTTTTTGGATGCACAGTTTTAAGCATTCGAGTATTACTAATACACTTGCAAATTTGAAGTGAATAGGCATTTGCGGTTTTCTTTGCTCAATAAAGGATTTCTTTGTGCTGCACACTAGGAGCTTGCTGAGGCCAACCCAAGGGTAGATGCACACAGCCGAGCAAGCCCTCCCTGCTCTGTGCAGCTCCACAACACATTGCAGGGTTCATACTTTCAGTACTGACACAAGCCCCCGCAGGACCGTGGGGCGATTCCCTCATTAGCCTGGCCATGCCTGGGTCTCAGCTACGCTCGCGGTTTTGGTGAGTTCCCTTGTAAGTCACCAAGGAAGAGAGAATGCGACATAAATCCACAAATAAATTCCAGCCAGCTTGTACAGAGCTAACCCCGACACTCGCAATTGCAGGGAAAAGCTTTAAAAGAAAACAAAGACCCCATCCCCAAAGAGCACGCTTCAGAAATCAAACTCTTACAAAGTCTTGGGAGAAAGAAAACCAACTGTCTAATTCTCCTCCTTCTTACTGTTCCATAATTTGTGAAATACATACGATTGTAGTCAATGTAAAATATTAACTTTATAAAAAAGGAAGAATTCCTGCCTGTCATTCTTGCACATCGTGCTTGGTGTCACATCCCGGCTCGCAGGGTGTTCCTGCAGCTACAGCAAAGTGACCTGTTGACTATCGGTACCGTCAGGCTATCACACACGACACTTCTTCCACATTGGCTTATTTGCAAGTCTTTTCCTTTTGGTTTTTTTTTTATTATTATTATTTTTTTTTAACAGCTTACAGTGAAAACCCAGATAATACTTATAAAAGACACTATTACAAATGTGTTGTGACTGTTCAGTTTAATTCTTATTTCATTCTTCCTCACTCATCTCTACTGCATCGCTCTGAGGGATTAATGGACTTGTCCTCACGGTGCAGCTCCACTCCCTGCCTGGTGAACGTTACCATTCCCACCCTGGAGCACAGGGTTGGAGTAGTTTATCCCAAGCACCCAGATCTTACCATAAACCTGTAGCACAGAAAGGGACCAAAAGTGAAATATCCCAGCCCAAAATGCTTGTTGTAACCTTGGAGAATTTCATTATATGGTTAGGTACCTAAGGGTTTACTTAGGTCTGTGTTTTTAAACATCAAGAATTAACACACTGCATCTTGTGTTCCTATATATCTTAAAGCAAGATCTTTGAGGAATTTCTGGGTTTTTTTAATTATTATTTTATTTTTTAAACCAATGCCTAAAAACACACTCCTTTGTGTTTACAAGACAAACCAATTTCTGGCAGGCCATATTCTCAAGAAATATCATCAGCCCACAGATCAGAAAAAAAACCAAAAACCAATAAACCAATAAAGATATCTTTAAAGTTTAACAGATGTTTCCTAGAACATGATTTAGCACAACGAAAAGTCCACTGTCATGAAGCAAAATTTAATCTGAAATTAAAAGGAAAAACAATGCCATTTATTACAAGTAACTGAGAACATGTATTGAACTGTTCAGTTGGGTGCAAGCTGACCCAGTGGCAGACTGGCACAGCACCAGGTTACTAATCGCTGGAATAAAATAATTGGATGTTTTTACATCTCCTCGAGTATTTTGGAGCAAGCCTGATTCTTGGATGCCCTTCTTGGCTCAGTCTCAAACTAGCCACAGCCTGGCACGGAAAACTGCCTCTGCAATGACTTTGCAAACAAAAAACCCTACCAAAACAAATGCAAGAAGGCCTCTCCCACTTCCAAGGAGATTCTGGCTTCATTACCAATCTCCCAAAGATATAAAAGCACCTTTTGGATTTAGAAAAGGCACTATGATCCCCCAACCCTGGTGCAAACACACAGAAGTTAAACACAGCAAGGGAAAAGTGCAAGCCCTCTTCCAACTCAATGCAAGAGTCGTCTTCAAGTGTGTGGAAACAGGAAAGAAAATTAAAAGGAAAACACAAATAGGCTGTGAAAGCAAAGGAGAAAACAATAGGAAGACCCTGTAACAGCAGAAGAGATGACATTTGATAGCAAGATTCCTCATCTGTTGCCTTAACGAGCTACCAGAATAGCTGGGGCTGGCTTCAGTTTACTGTCGCGCACAGGAACTGGAGAAGCAATCAAAAGCTGATTTGGTTTTCTCTAGCAAAACAGAAAACTGTGGTAAAAACAGTTTCGGGCAAAATGAAGTTCTCAGCAGCCCCAGACTGAATCTCTGTTTTGTTTTCATTCCTGGGACTGCTTTAAAAATAAAAGCTCATTTTGACATGAAAAATTAATGTGTTCCCTTCTGAAACAGAAACAAAATTCACTTTTAATTGCTATGTTATTAGCTTTGGCTGGCTGTTTGCTGAAAGTAATCTGAATGTGCGAGTAATTCTATTTGCTTCTCATTGTGAAAGCTCCTTACAGGAAATAGTTCATTTCAAAGAATAGCTCAGCTACCACTAAAACATACATGATTTGTACCAGAACAGAGCAAAGCAGAATTTGCTTGCGCCTTGGAAAGTTCTGTTAGAATTAAATAATTGTTTGGAATTTGAGGTCAAATTGCTGACAATTACAGTTTTTATTCTTTTGCCAGCCGTACACCAACTGGTGCAGTTGTGGTTCATCAGGGAACCTGAAGAACCCTTTAAATGTTGCTGTATGTAATCGCTTTGCTGTAAGGGGAGAAAGAAAAGACAAGACTGAACTCCATCTCTGTTCAACCAAGACCCAACAAAAAGAAAGATGGCTCATGGAATGACATCATGCAAAATCCTTCCAGTTGGGTTTGCTGTGTATTTTGGAGTAATTCTTCCCCATCCATGTTTGGCAGAACTGAATCTGCCTATAGCCACCCTCTCTCCAATTCAGATTTTGAAACATCAAGAGCTAAAACCTGCTCAGCTGCTCCATTCCAGAAGGCTCCTCCAAGGACTGCACCTTCCCCTTCCTCTCCAAACCACTTTCCAAGGAAAACTGCATTCTCCAGGCTCTGCCCATGGGACAGACCAGGACTCCCTACCCTGTTTCCCATGCTGTGTAGCTGGAGACCCAGAGCTTCACCTCTCCTCCCTAAAAGCACAAGCAACCATCCAGGAAGAACCTCACTCTCCAAAAAACACACGTAAATTTTCTTAATCTAACAGTTAAAACTTCCAGAACAGAAGTCTAAACAGTTGCTAGCTAAAATCTTTTTCTCCTCCAGCAGGACAGGATCTATCTGCAGCCTGATCCTGCCAACACACAGGCACAGCCGTACCACACGTCCTCAGCCACAGCAGAATTGCCTCTGCAAACCATCAGGTGGACAGTGAGGATTTAGAGAGATACCAGGGCAGGGAATGGTAGCAATAGTTGTAAAGCAATATAAACAAAGTCAATCCATAAAAAAAAAAACAACCAAAATCATCAGATGCTGTTCTACCACTAAGAAACAAAAACAGGGAGGGGAAAAAAGAAAAAAAAAGGAAAAACAGCAAGAAAAACAAAACCAGGGGAAAAAAAGAAAAAAAAAAAACCAGAAAAAGCCATAAAAACATGGTGAACATATGAATAAAAATGAAGCACTGAGCTGAGTTTTATGGTTTCACAAACTTTTCTGCTCATCACATCAGGCTTCACCTGGCCAGAACAGGGTGAATCCACAGAACTGCTGCTCTGGATGCTAGAATACACACAGATTTTTGTCCTGCAGTCAGGACTGGACTAATCCACTCAAAATACACATGATTTGCACAAATTTTAGATGAATCTTTATATCAAAGAGGTTTATGAGAAATCATTGACAAGGTCTTAATGGCCAAAATAAAAGAAAAAGCAAGTTTTGCTGACGGTCATTGGGAAAAAGCACCTACAACCTTCTCTCTTATGAGCATCTTATAAAAGAACTGAAGTACAGAAACACACAGAGAGGCCAATATTGGACAATCATGAGAAAAGGAAAAAAAAGGAGAAAAACAAACATTTACTGGGCCCTTATTATGTAAAGATTGCACTTCAGATTTGCCCATCTCCCTGATTAGGCCTATTTGCAATCCTGAAGACTTGCTTGACATTAATCAAATCACACTAAATGGAAAGATTAGTTACTCAGCTCATAAACAAACTGCCCCCTCAGTGCACAAGAAGTTTCTCACTACCACTTCAGCTTGCCGCATCAGATTTTACCTTCTCCTCTTGTCAGGTTTAGAGGTGCAACACCAGAGGTCACAGGCTTTGCACAACTCTGCTGTTGCTTCCTCACCCAGCAGAGATGTGCAAGACACAGGTATCCGAGTGATTTTGTGCAAAGACCATGGCTTCAGTTTCATCACACTTTGTCATGGTTTAACCCCGGCTGGCAACCAAGCACCCATTGAACTTCTGCACTATTGACCAGCAGCTGCCATCACCAGATGGATGCTGCCAGTGCACAATGCTCCCAAGCAGCTTCTGCACACCCCAGACACCCACCTCCAGCTCCTATCACCATCCTGGTGCTGACCAAGAGCCAAGTGGCTCCTCTTGGTACTTCTCCACGCTTTGCTAGTGATATGGCAACTCTGTGTGGTGTAAAACATGCCTACAGCTGCCCCCTGGGGTGCTCAGCTGAGCATCCCAGTTAAAACACAGTCAGGGCAGGACAAGGCATGGAGTTGCAAACTTGTGACCTGCAAATTAAAGCTTTGCTTTCATTGCTCCTCCATCAGATGGCCTCCAAAGGCATGAGGATTTCTGTCCAAGATTAAACACAGCTTTTCTCCTTCCCAGCTCAAACACAAACTGGCCATGTAGGGGTCCTCAACATCAACGATAACAAATTTCTATGTAGCTTCATGGGTAGAGGATCCAGTTTTTGGAAAGCACTCTATTCCCCTGCAGGCATCCCATGATGAAGCCAGGTCTCCACAGATGCTCAGAGCTGAAGTAGATCAAAGAAGAGTTGGAAGAGTTTTGAAAACTCTTTCCCTACGCTCAAGCAACAAAAATCAAATCTACTGACATGCAGGACCGTCAGGAGCTGGACAGACAAGGCACTGGCGACTATTTCATTAGCTGTAGCCCTGTCTGCTGTGTCAATTGACATTTCGTAGCATCAGTGTCTACGGTAAAGTGCACATACTGGAAAAAAACAGATTAGGATGCAAGAGAACAGCAGTTTTCTTGGATATCAGGGAGTGTCACTGTTTGTTAATACCACACATACAAAACAGTACAAAACAAATACCTTTGACATCTGAGTTTTTTGGTGAGTTGCAGCTTCTCCGTGTCCAGTCAGGCCTCAGAATGACTGCTGTCACACAGACTGATAGTTTTCACCAGCAAAGAAAGGAAGTTAAATACAAAAACCTATTACAGTCTTGTTAGGGTTTTAGCTGCATTGACAAAAGCAGGGCATCTCAGGTTCAAGGTTGCTCTTCTGCCCCTAAATCACCTGCTCAGCAGCATCCAAATGCTGGAGGCAGAAGCTGAACAAAGTACAGCACAGTTCCCTCTGGGTTTCTTTGCTTTTGCCCAGTTTAGTTAGCCCCACAACATCATTTTGATGTTGATTTCATAGTTCTGCACTCTTCTGCTCCTGAGTGTCACAAACTGTTTATTTTCCCCTTTTTGGTACACAAGTTCTGTGGCAGTGTGCTCCCCCCATCCCCATCCTGACCTTTATTTCTGTAGTAATGCTCAGGCAGCAACCACCAGTGAGGGTCCTAAGGGATGCCTCTGGTCGTGATGGCTGTATCTGTCTCAGAGCGGACTCAGGGGAGACAGGTACACACGACAGCCAGGGGCTAATTTGAACAATGTGCCCACCTCCCCCTGGTGCTGGTCAAGGTCCAACTCAAGCCAAGTTTGAAAGAAACCAACTTCCGTAGCCAATATGCAAACGTGGCTGAGTCAATCACCTTCCTCCATAAGCAGTGGGCAGCCCAGGGCCCGCTGAGCTCTCCTGCAGGGCAGCGGCTGCACGCCAGGACCTCCCCTGGAGCAGGGACACCTCCTGGGGGGCTCCTGGGGGCTGAGGGGTTCCTTGCCACAACAGATTCTCGGTAAGCGATTAATAGCATGCTAAACTGACATCTTAAAAGGATTGAATGTGCACATGTAATCCTTTAGATATAAGCCATTAACCAAGTTTGAGACTAAATCTGGATCCAGCTGCACCTAAACCCCCCTCTGAGGAGTTCAGAACACAAGGGGGTCCTTTCTGAACCTCATAACTCAGCAGGAGGGTCACCTGGCCAGCTTTGCCTGAGCCTGTCCTCTGTGCATTAGTAAATAATCAAGTGCACCTTGCCATCGAACCCTGTTAAACTCACCACATGCTTCTCTCTTACGAGTGAAGAGCATCATTCCATCCGTGACAAACTCCCACAATAACATCCCTACAGCTTGCAGAGCTTGCTATGTCTGCATTTGGATGTGGCTAGCAAGAGCAAGCACGCTGGAGCCTGCACCCCCAGGGAGAAAGGCTCGCCAAAAACCATCCAGGTTCCCCATTTTTTCTAATAATAAGGCTACATTATAGCACAGCCCTGTAAGGTCCACGCCATCAACACCTTCAGCAGCACTCTTACCAAAAGGTCTTTTCTAACACTAATACATATGAAGTGGCCTTGTTCAGTCAGTTTACAGAGTCACCTTCCTTCCAACCCTTTTTCTCGACTTACGCCTTCAGGAGACTTATTTGCCTTCCACCCATGAGAAAAAGCTTGGCAAAATAAAAATAAATAAATAAAGAGTAAGGATTTTTCTTTGGGCAGCTGTCAGAAAAACAGAGAGAAGGGCAAGGTACGTATGGCATTTTCTCTTCTCTCTAGCATTCAGGAGCACTTGCTGTCAACGTAACAACCCAGACCCCAACTGCAGTTGTCACTGGCTCCTCCACCAAAGTGGGACTTGGCACGTGGAGGGGGTGGAGAGGAACCCTTCCACTCTCATACCAACAGACAACAAATGAGAGACCCACACAAATTTTTTGCACTTGCAAAGATTCAAAATGAAACTTATTCCCCCCCTGAAATAATGACAGTGCTGGTTATACAGAGCTACATGGCCAGCAAACAGCAGCAGGGACCAGTGCTGGAAGATGGATCGTGAGTCAGGACCTGGGGTTTTGGCTCACCAGCTGAACAAACACATTCTGCCAATGAAAAAATGGAGAAGCTTCAGAGTTTCCAGAGGAGAAAGAAAAAAAGGAAGATAAATTGGACAAAAAGAGGCTTTGTTTGCAAATGTGTTGGGTTTTCTGCATTTTTAGATACTAAACAGAGGCAGAAGCAGAAGTAAAACCTCATTTCAAAGTGGCAAAGTCAAAAAGTTTCCATTAGGAAATGTCAGAATGGAATAATCCATAAAATAGGTTTCCTTTTTCAGGGTTATTTTTTTAAATCAGCTGAGGAGTTCAGGATGAATTCTTAAATAATTCAAAGGACATTGATTGAAATATTGCACTTCACCCTACTCTTGACTTGCTTAAAGCTACACACATAAATAGCATGCTGCAACCGGATTCTTATCTGATTTCATTAAAATATCATCCAAAAGGTGAAGGAGAACCTTGAGCCCAGGCTGGGGAAAGGCAGGGCCAGCCCCAGACACAGGGGCAGCACCAGGGAGCTTCTTCAGCTGGTTCTTCCTTCAGAGCATGAGGAGCACATCAAAACAGCACCTTAGTACTGATGATTGTGAGGATGAGGAAGAAAAAAAATATCTTGCCATTGTGGGAAATAAGAAATTATAACAAAGCCATGTCCACAAAAAAATAAACCAAGTCTTTCCAGTTAAAGCTTATACCATGGTGAGGGGTACCTAAGAAGGGTCATGTACCCGCGTGATAGAACACAACCAAGCACCGACAGCAAAGGACACTCACCGTCCTCATCTGGAAACTAACACCCTCCTCCACAGCTGCCACACTACAGCCCCAAGGAGACATTGTTCACACTCAGAGCTACGAAGAGTAAAGCATTGCTGAGGAAAGCCACTTGCCCCGTTGGCCAAGCCACTGCTTTGGTGCCTGCACATGGTGCACCCATGACCTGCTCACTGCTTGGCTTCAAACAAAAGGCTCAATACTTTTGCCTAGAGGACAGGGAGGTGTTTTCATGGCTAACTTCAACAGCTGCCCACCCGCTGGGGAAGCTGGGGGCTTCTGCCAGCACGAAGAGTCTTGGGAAGGGCACAGTGGGGTTTGGGGGCTGCAGCACAGTAAGCACAAACCTTGCTAATTGTTAGAGACAAACCCTGCCCACGTGGCCATGTGCAGTCTAATACTGAGGCATGAAAGGAACTAGAAGATGAATTAAACCAACTGTTTTACTTACTGAAATGATCTCTGCCTTTGATACAAGAGACTTATGAAGAGTTGCATCCCTCTCGGACACAGCAAACCCATGTCCATCCATACAGTGGCCTATGTTTGCTTCAACTGAAAATGCTGATTCAAATCTATAGTTCAGTGGTTCCCTCAAGAGATGACCAAGTAATGTTGAAATTATTGGTATCTGTTTCTGGTACAGGAGATTCCCCATCAGCAGCATAACGTACATGTCATGTCATGCCTGTCTACAAGAAGGGCTTGAAGGAGGATCCAGGGCACTAGAGGCCCGTCAGCCTGACCCTGGTGCCAGGGAAGGTTATGGAGCAGATCATCCCAAGTGCCATCACACAGCACGTATGGAGTAGCCCGAGGATCAGGCCTGGCCAGCGTGGGTGTGTGAAAGGCAGGTCCTGCTTGACTAACCTGATCCCCTGTGATGAGGTGACCTGCTTAGTAGATGAGGGAAAGACTGTGGACGCTACTATCTAGCCTTCAGTAGCGCCTTTGACACCATTTCCCACCTCATTCTCCTGGAGAAACTGGCTGCTCACAGCTTGGATGGCTGTACTTCTCACTGCGTAAAAAGCTGTCTAGGTGGCCAAGCTCAAAGAGTGGTGGTGGATGGAGTTCAGTCCAGCTGGTGGCCAGTCACAAACGGTGTTCCCCACGGCTCAGTGCTGAGGCCAGACCTGTTTAATATCTTTATCAGTGATCTGGACGAGGGGATGGGGTGCACCCCCAGTCAGTTTGCAGATGACACCAGGCTGGGCAGTGCTGCCCTGCTGGGGGGCAGGGGGCTCTGCAGGGGGGCTGGGCAGGCTGGGCTGATGGGCTGAGGCCAGGTGTGTGAGGTTCAACACGGCTCAGTGCCGGGTCCTGCCCGTGGGTCACACCAGCCCCAGGCAGCGCTGCGGGCTGGGGCAGGGGGCTGGGAACTGCCCGGCGGGGAAGGGCCCGGGGGGCTGCTCAATGGCCGGCTGAACACTAGCCAGCAGGGTGCCCAGGTGGCCAAGGAGGCCAACACACCCTGGCTGGTGCCAGGAACAGTGTGGCCAGCAGGGCCAGGGCAGAGCCCGTCCCCTGTGCTGGGCACTGGTGCGGCCGCCCCTCGAACCCTGTGTGCAGCTCTGGGCCCCTCACGCCAAGAGGGACGCTGAGGGGCTGGAGCGTGTCCAGAGCCGGGCAGGGGCTGGGGAAGGGGCTGGGGCACAAGGCTGATGGGGGGTGGCTGGGGCAGCTGGGGGGTCAGCCTGGAGAGGAGGAGGCTCGGGGGGGACCTTATTGCTCCCTACAGCTGCCTGACAGGGGGCTGTAGGCAGAGGGGGGGTCGGTCTCTTCTCCCCAGTAACACGTGACAGGACAAGAGGAAACGGCCTCAATTTGCACCAGGGCAGGTTTAGATTGGGGATTAGGACAAATGTCTTCACTGAAAGGGTGGCCAAGCCCTGGCACAGGCTGCCCAGGGAGGTGGCTGTGACAACATCCCTGGAGGTGTTTAAAAGACCTGTAGATATGGCGCTTGGGGCCAGGGCTTGGCAGTGCTGGGTTAACAGTTGGACTCAGTCTTAAAAGTCTTTCCCATTTTCCTAAACGATTCTATGATTCTATCTTGCCAAACATGAAGGAGTGGCCATCTTTGAGCTGGCCAAAGAAAGAAAGTAGAATATGTTTCACCACACTTTTTTTAACACGTTCCAATTTCTTTACCCCCAAGCTGCACACATTTGCATATTAAGTCAAGACTTGAAAGGGCAATCTTTTTTACAGCAAAGCCAATGAAAAAAATCTAACAGTAACTTACATTTCCGATGACTAAAGCAGAGCTATTTCAAGGGTAACTGAGGAACATAATCAGGAATGAATGGGTCCCAGGCTGTCTTAAGTAGAAGGCATTTAGCAAAGAAAACAGCCCTTACCAGAGCTGCAACAAAATATGTTTTCTTTCATTTACGTCCCAAGCATCTTGCTCACCAGTGTACACACGCCACACGCAGCACTACCCAGCTCAGAGCAGAATAGCTGCTGGGAGCACTAACAGATGCCATTAACACAAAGCTCTGCCTGGGAGAGGTGATGGCCACAAACTTGAGACTTCCCAGCTCCCACTGTCCTGTGATGTTATAAGAAAGGGGAAGAATGGCCTATCCAATTCCTATTACATCAGTTTCAGGTAAGGAAATGATATTGCTGCATCTAAACCAAATGTGTTAACTACAGAAATGAGTCTAATCCAACATGCAAACTCAGCTCCGTGTCCATAGATGAAATACGAGATTAAAGATGTTCAGCTTGCTTTCCCTGCCTCTGATCCAGACCTTTGTGTTTTGCCACGTAAGAGTCAGGAGCCACACAGGTTTGGCTTATTGCTGTTTCTCCTTCTGTCTGCCCTTTGAAAAGGGGACACACTGTTCCCTCTTTCTTTCTGGGGACTTCAAGTAAAGCCAATTATTCATTTAGCAACACTGCACCTCTATAATAGCTTCAATAACAGCTTATGATTACAACCCTCCCAGGTATTGCTGTATTTGTAGAGAGGACGTGGACTCCTTTAGGAGTTGCACCTGCAGAAAATACTACAGACAAGAAGAACCCACTCCTTTCCCCTCCCCAGCCATCCCACATGACACTGGGGCCACCTCAGCCTGACCTGCACCTCTGAGTAGAGTAAGGCACAAGCAACCTGATTTGATCCATGTGAGCATGTGTGTCTTCTACTCTTCCCAGTGCCTCTTTCTATTACGCTGCAGGGCTAAGGGAAGGACATTGATTGCCCATATGCCATTCCTCCCGCAAACACTGACCAAAAATATATCAATGACTACCACCATTGGGTAGATTTGCTTCTCCTGGAGTTACATTACAGCATGCTGGACTTTTACATCTGAAGGTTACCAGTGGAAATCTAAAACCTTTGATATTTACATCATATTAATACTTAACACCTAGTACATATCTAGGACAATGCAGAACTCCATGAGACACGAGTCTCCATCTTTCAACCTCTCTTGCCATTCTGGTATATTCCAGCTGAAATAAACCACAAAGTGCTCTAAAAGGTTTCTCACACTCTGCCAATCCAACAATACATCCTCATTCCCACTCTCCTCAGGAAAAAAAAAAAAGATCCTGATGTCATTTACCATAAGGGGAAAATCAACACGAGGACCCTGAGCAGAGTAAATTCACAACCAGGGCACTCACAATCCATCAGCACAGCTCAGATATCAGCGAATAATCTTCAAGCATCAACAAATATTTTCCTAGTGTGAGTCTGGTGACTACTTGTCAGACTGAGAAAACATCAAAGCTCAGTTGCAATTCATTTGGAACAGGACTTAGAGTACATATTGAAAAAGTCTAGAAAGGGTGTATATGTGTGTGTGTGTGTTTGCATGCGCCTGTATATATATATATATATAATATCTATATTTTAAAAAGTGTGCCTGCTGAAAACGTGCCTGCAGCTGCATTTTACAGATAACAGAAACTGACTGAAATGTGGAAGTCAAACAGCCATTAAAATCAAGAGGAGTCAAGTAAAAAAAACACCTGGCAGATGTGTAGGGAAATTACAACATGGAAACACATCCCTCAGATGATGACTATGGGTGAAATTGTTGCAGGTAAAAATGCAGACAGTCATCGTGTGCATTTTTAGCCCCATATATAATCCCCAAACACGAGAGAAGAAGAAAAGCAATCCAAAGCGACAAAGAAAATATAACTGAGGAGCTCAGGGGAAAAGTGCTATTATGGGCTACTGATATCTTTATGACATTTTTTCCAATCAACTCCACAAACGAGACACACATTATCACTGCAATTAAACCACTTTTTTATATTTCATTCAAACAATTTTTTCTCCAAAGCATATGCTCTATGGGGATGTCTGAGTACACACTCAATTATAAAAAAAAAAAAAAAATCCAACACCACCACACACAATCACCATCAGCAATTATCACAGTATTGCTTTCTTCCCAGTCCCATTAGCAATGTGCTAGCTGCTGCCTGCACAACATATCCAAGACCTACAATTTTGAAGTGAAAGGGTCTAAAACCTATTGATTTGATTAATTTAGTGGGAGTTAGGTGCTTACATGCCATGGTGGGCAAGGCTCAAATAGTCTCAGCTCCCAGGAACTGCTGGGGACACAAACAGTTTTCAGGTTTCTAGAGGAGTTGCTCCCTTGCTTTCCTCAAGAGTTTCTTGGAAAACCCTATTCATTTTCCTTGACCAATTGTGTCAGAAATAAAACCTTTTAACTAAAAATAGCTGGGCTGGACTACTTGCTAATTTTAGAGGGTGCATTTGTGGAGATGTAATAAGAAGATCAGCAAGCAGCACAAGCGTGCTTCACTCATGCTAATAACAGAGTAGAACATTACACCGAATAATAACCATAAAATCATCCAACTACCTTTATGTACCTAGCACACAGCCTTCTCTCCAGATAACTCACAGCCCAAAATATCCATTGCTATGCATGGCCTTTGCATGAAAATTAAAATCTTAATCTGTTGACATTACAGGAGTTTTTCATCGCTGTATCCAAACTAACGTTTGTAGCAAGTGTTCCCCTTGTGGTACCTAGGGCCAGCTGCAGAGGATGCTGTATTATGATGCTACAGAAACCACCAACTGAAACAATGCCCACCCCTTCCATTCTATGGGCAGAGGATGGTCCTCCCATCTTTTGCATCTGCTCTCAGCCGCCTCATATGCTTTCTCTGTTGACCAAAAGTCTGCCGTGAAAACCCAGCCCTGGTGAGTCTTTCCGTTGGGAAGTTTTGTTGTTGAATTCAGCTGAGCTATGGTTTCACCAGGAATGCTGCAAATCTGCCTTCAGGAAATGGAGAGCCACTACTTTATATTTTGTGATCTTCCCCAAGTGCTGAATGCTTTATTTAAAACTTCGGGAGAGAAGATTTAGTGGGATCTTCCGTGAGGCACTCTAGGAACATCTCCCATACCCATGGTTCACCAGCACAAGCTGGGCACCAACTGGGAGTTCCACAGGCACTGTTGGCACTTCTTCAGCAAGGACCTACACCCACACCACCATCACCCCCATTAAATTGCCTCTAAGTCAGAGCTAGTTACCACCTGGGTTACTTGAAGAAGAGAGTCTGGGGTCATCAAAAATATGACAACAGACATAATCCCAGTGGCATTAGTTGGGAAGCAGAGCTGAATGTCTTCCTTGCCCATCAGCTGAGGTCACCTGTGCCTTTAGAGGTTGCAACCCAAACTGCAATTTAACAGAATAGCCTGCTCTATTTCCTTTTAATAGATTTTATTTAAGAAAGGATGAGCAAGCAAATATGCACTAAGCAAGCACATTTACAAGCTAATTCAAGATAGAACAGAACGATGATCAAATTGTGGTTCATAACTGAGACTTGAAGTACTAAGTTTAAGTAGCTCTAAATCATCAAACCACTAAATTAATACAACGTAATCAAATCGCGTTATGAAGTTGAAAATGCAATTTTTCAGCATTGGTCTTGCTGTGGGAGTGTGCAAAAGAGTAAACAGATTTCTTAAATCTGAGACCTAACCAAAGGGCTCTTCAGCTGAGGCTTGTTTCATGCCTTCACCACACAATGCATTTGAGACCACCAGCAAAAAATATTCTCTGTTGAAATATCTTCACACTTACTCAAACACTCTCCAAAAATGCATTTTTCCCAGAACAATTATCATAGCAGCTTCACTAAATATCCTTTTTTTAATATTTTAGAGTAAAAACCAAAAGAACAGTATACAACCATCCTTTGACCTCAAACTTCTAGGCGTTTGGTGGGCACGAGCCTTCCTCATGACCAAGTCATTAAAGTTCTGCCAGGCATAAATGAAGTTTGCCATGTTTCATGAGCTGGAAAACGCTGAATAAGTTCAAGCAATCTGCCCCCTTGATGAGGCTAGGAAAGTCCAAAAATGTAAAAAGATAGATTTCTAGAAAAAAATTCAGCAAAAATAAAAATTACCTAAAAAAATAAAGCAGCCACTCAATGAGCTGTAGCTCCTAATTTGGTAAGATGCCTATGCCAGGCTGAGATATAACCAATTTTTACATGCTTTAGAGACAGCCTTGGCTGGCAGCAACGCAACCTCAGTACCAGCCTCAGCCCTGACCTGCTGTCACAGCCCCAGACATGTGCCTCCACTCCGTCAAGCAGTGGAAATTACTCTGAATTTCCTCCATAAAACATTTTGATGTATGCAGACTAATCATACTACAGTACCACAATACCGCTGTATTTATCACGCACTGAAAGGATGCCATTCCTGAAACGCTTCTCATTTTTTAGGATGAGATGGCATTTCAGGTGTCAGACAGACCTGAGCCTTGGTTCCCACAGCCGTAAGTATGGACTGGTCTCTAGAACAAGCATGTTCAGCCTTGCTCACCTCAAATACCAAACGCTTCTGTGAAGAGGCAACCTCCACACTGCATCCTGCGATGGATCACTCCCCACTTTGGCTGTCTCCAGTGTTAGCTCAAGGCTCAAACTCACTGCAAACAGAAACCTGGGAACAGCTACTCTACCAAACTTTATCAAAAAAATACCTGCAGAAAATTTCATTATTAAGACACACTGGACCAGGGAACAAAGGGCTAAAAAAAATAATTAAAAAACCCACACAAAAAACGCCACCAAAAACTCCCTCCTGACTCCTAGGCCTAAAAAAGATCCTTCACTGTTCTGCTGAAACACCTTATAAAACCCCATTTAATCTCTCTGCTTCTGCAACAAAAGAGTTTAATTACAACACTTAGGGACATAGTTTAGTGATGGACTTGGCATTGCTAGGTTTACAGTTAGACTTGATGATCTTTAATGTCTTCTCCAACCTCAATAATTCTATGATTCTATTACAGGTATACATAAACCCATGTGCTTTTAAAGTGTATTTGTATTTATATGGGTAATTAAAAACAATAGCACACAAACAGCCTCCCAGCAGTGTAGCATCGGCACAGGTTTCCCTTTACCCTCCCCAGTCAGGCTACGGCTGAGCAGCCAACAGCAGAGCAGAGCACACACGATAGTTGACATTTTATTAACAGCTCCATTAAAATAAGCAGGAGTGCATCCAAGCAAACAATCCCCAATCAATAGCAGAGTTTAAATTAAGACCTCAGCCGAGTCGGAGAGGTGGGGCAGGACTGAAAGGCAGCCAAAGCAGCATGGTGTGCAGGCGACATCCCTGCCCGGGGGGTCACGCCTGACTCACAACCCCATTCTGAGCCAAGGAAAAGTTACTGAAAAAGAAATAAAAAGAGCCCAGAAAGCCACCCCAACATGCTGTGGAGGAACGAACACTGTGGCACAGCAGACCCAGCAGGGGATAGACGCACAAGCTCTTTGGCATGATCCTGGCTCTGCTGGTGGTGGTGGCATCGTTCCTATGCGCCTGGCTGGGGTCAGAGCTTCACCTGCTGCACTTTAAAGGACAGAAATATCGCAGAGGTATGGCCAGCCTCAGGAGAAACACTTTGCCTGCTTGCTCTGCACACAGCACATGCATCCCCTTCGCATTGCCTTTGGCTGCCCCTTCCATACCCAAAATATTTGCAGCAGCCAGAAAGACATTGCTGAAGTTTCCTTCGCAGCTCTAAGAGCCCCAAACTGCCATCCTCATGGCACATGTTGCTCCTCCAGCCAACGGTGCCACCACCCCGTTGCACTTGCAGAGCCACATCCAGGAGGTGCAGCACAGGCAAAGGCTACACCCTGCCCTCCCCCCCACCCCCTCCCAGGAGGATTCACAGAACGCCTTCCATCCGCGAGCTGCATGAACTATTTCAGTGACAAAATGTTTGCTCTTCAGAGGTATGTTTATGATGTAATCAGGTGCAAATCATCCCTTGCAAGGACAGTTCAGCAACACACAGACAAGAAGTAGATTCCTCCCATGAGCAGGGAAACCACAGTGAACCCAGTCGTGGCTGAAACTGCCCCAAATCTGGCTCTCCTTCCCTTCCTGCTGCCCCATGCCTCAGCAAAATGAATAAATCCAACCTCACAGCAGCATCCCAAGGATAAAACCCGTATGTAGCTAGCCAAAGGTCAGGCGTGTTCTGGGGATGATGGATGCAGCCAAGTGGCATGGTTTGGGATAGCTGGTTTTGCTCCTTATGCACAGTAATTGCTCTCACTCTATCTTCCACCTTCATGTGTAGTTCAAAAAAAGGCATCTTTACACATTAAAAGTTACCTATAAGTAATCTCAGGTGGCAACTGGCTAATAGGAACCGTGCTTCCAAGCACTTTGTGTCCCTTGTCAGCTGCCAGGACACACAAAGGCGTTTGCTCCTGCCTCAGCAAAGCACTACCCATTTCAAATCAAACGGACAGTAGCCATCACTTGAAAGGGATAGCGGGGAGGCAATTAAAAATACTCTTTAGATTATGAAATTTATTACTTTTTGCAATAATATCAAGGCGCTGTAGCACATTCTGTACCCACTCTGGGCCAAAGCTGACTTCATCAGCACACCCAGGATTATTTGCTTGAAGCAGACCAGGACTAGGGCATTTGAAAGGGCACATGCCCTCATGAATTATGATTGATTAGCACTCCACCAAATTAAAAAGAAACAAAATAAAAACTTGGATCATTAACTAATTCTCTGTTAGAGTAAATCAAACTGTGCTACATTATACTGTTGCTTTAGTAAAGAAGAACAGGGATTTCTAAAGACAGACACACACGCACAGAGAGGATGCACACACATCCCACTAGCCCACTGGCGCTTCTTTTATCCTTTTGCTAAAAAAGCAGCAAGTCCCAGTTTGAATCTCCAACATTCATTAATCATCTTCTACTGACTTTATTCAACAGAACATTAAACGATTAAAACTTCAGCATTTCTCTTTTAAACACTGAGGCATCCTTTTTATCTGCCAAGGATGAACAGTTTGGCTGCCAACTAAAGTTAAACAAAGCAGCAGGAAGATTTTAGGTAGGCAGAATATAATGGTCCAAGCTGGATTTTGGCCAAATTACTAGAAGTGACCCCAGCGCATTTCTAAATTGCCATCTGGTCCCACAAGTGAGAACAGCAAACTGATCTTCCAGGCCAGAGTAAAATGGATGGTGTTCAACCTGCACTTAACTTGCAATTAAATTTTCAGTGGCTAATGAAGCATTATTGCAAACATAAGCACCCAGGTTCCTTGGCTTGGCAATGAAGAGAGGGAGAAGTGCCTCTTAAAAGGGTCTCCAGGTGAAAAACCTCATTAGAGAGCGGTGGCTTTCAGAGGCATCCCCTCACAGGGATGGTGACTACACCAGCTGAAGGTGAAGAGCTTAGCTGGTCAGTTGGGGTCGGCCCTTCTGTTTTCTCAGCTGACCATGACAGCTCCAATGTAGATATCTCAAGTTAGATGGGACAGATTAAGCTGAAATATTCAAGCACACAGAAATCCTGGAGGATTACTGCAGTAAACTCTGGATGGGCATCAATCTCATGAAGGCCTGCTCCACAGAGTACCTTCGTATTTATAATAAATGTGCTCTAACAATCACAGCAAAGGTACGCAGCCTACCCACAAGGATGTGTTTTCTCTTTCCTGCAACCCTGTAGAACCTACCTAGCCTGGAGCAGAGATTTCTGCCCCTCCTACAGAGCTCAGCAGCCACCCCAGAAGTAGGACAGCTCCAAAAGAGGCTTCCCAAACAGCCCAAGCTGCTAGGAAAGCCACCACCAGCTTTGGTAAGCAGCACAGAGGCGCAGTGAAAACCTCGTTGCATCAGCAACGCCACTGGGTCTAAACTGAGCACAAAGAAAGTGCTGATTCAGATGAAGAAAAAATTTTGGCTTTTTCCAAGATCAGCACGCTAAATACTCCTTTTTTTTTTTTTTTGGCAGCAATGTCAATGAAGTTGCAGGTTAACCGAGGCAGAAAGTGAGAAAAGCCCTCTAGGTCTGTATCCCCCACTTGGGAGGTGCTGATGTGCAGGTTTGAGGGAACCACCTAATGAACCACCCATCTTGCTTTTGCTTGTACTGACATCACAGCCAACAGCCCGGTCACATCAAGGTTTTAGTACCTGATCAGAACAGAGACACATCCCCAGCCTCATAATACAGCCCGTCACATTAGAAACAGGCTTTGCTTTGGAAATGAAACAGGTGCCACCATTTCTTCCTTCAGCAACTTACAAACAGAGAGGTGTATCAAATGGGACCACAATGCCATCACTGAAACATTTACTTCCCTGGAAACAATCCACCTATGGTGGAACTGACAATGTTTTCCAGTATATTTTTTCAATTTTTCAGCAATAATGAAACATCCCTGTGTGATCAACACTGTTTTCAGCACAAATCCAAAACATAGCCCCATACCAGCTACACTGACGAAAATAAACTGTATATCAGCCACAACCAGCACATTCTCCACTCTTTATTCCATACCATTTAAGTCATGTTCAGGTACCAGACTACCCGATACATCCTCATTACCCACCCCCCACCCCCACCCCCCACTTCCCATCCTTGATATAATACACAGATATCACGCCCTTAGTCTATGGACCACCCCTGTAAAATGTCTATAAAGTGTCCATAAACGTCCACTGAATTCATTTAGTCCATGACTTTGGACTCCACCTGTTACGGTGGTCACTCAGGAGAGGAGAGGCGGTGTATTGTATGAGGTTATCGGGCATTAAAGCCAGCTCAGGTCGGGTCACCGCACCACTTGCACTGCTTCTTGTAAGGCTTGTCCTCCGTGGGTTCAGCGGTTCCTGCTATAGTAATTCCCATAAAGTGCAACCCCAATCATGGGTTACAACAATCTAAAAGTATTTCCACCACAATTCCCACCCCGGCCCCTTTGGAACAGACAATTTGGTTTAACAGTGCAATGAACTCCTCCCCTTGCCCCTACTCCAGTTTGGACGTACCCACAGACTGCAGTCCCTTAGAGGTGTACCTGCTCCAAGTGGAGCCTTACCTATGAGCCACAGTCTCTCCAGGGCTATTACCTGCTGCAGCACTCACTCATCCACAGCCAAGGTTGCTTTGAGGTGCACTGGTTCCAGCACGGCCTTATCCATGGGCCACAACGCTCCAGAGACATACCTGCTCCAGCATGGCTTTACCCACAAGCACAGTCCCTTCAGAAGTAAACGTGCTCCTGCATGGCCTTATCCCTGGCTGCAGTCCCTCCAGGGCAGTACCTGCTCTGTCATGGGCTTATCCATGGCTGCATGCTTTGAGGTGCTCCGGCGTGACCTCCTGCACAGCCACTGAGGCTTCTAGGTGTACCTGCTGCTGCAGCACGGACTTATCCACAGCCACAGATGCTTCGAGGTGTACCTTCTCCAGCATGGGCTTATCCCCGGGCCACAACCTCTTTGGAAGTACACCTGCTGTGGCACGGCCACAATCACAGCCACAAACACTATGAGATATACCTGCCCTGGTGTGGACTTATCCACGGCCACAGATGCTCTGGGGTGTCCTGCTCCCACAGGGACTCATCCACAAGTCACAGTCCCTTCCACTCGAGTTCACACCGGAGCTCCAGCCTGTCCAGGCCAGCAGCACAGACACAGCAGCGATGCCCTGGCCTCTGCCAGCCCAGGCACGTGGCCATTGCTCTTATCAAAATGTTCCCAGGCACAGCAGAGTCAGAGGATAAGCAGTGCAGCAAGCAGCAAAAGCAAAAAGCAGCCACTAAAGAGCACTAGACTCTAATATACAGCGAGGCAAGCAAGTGCCACGGTAAGTGCAGGAGACTGCCAATTAACAGATGAACAGCAAAAACAGTTATAAATTCAATCTAGCACATTCCAATCAAACTTTTGTCGTTACCTCAAACCCTTTGAGCCCCAAGTTGGGCACCAAAAAGGACTGTTGGCGTTTAACCCCACCAGCAGCTCAGCCCCTCACTCACTCCCCCCACAGCGGCATGGGGAGAGAACCAGAGGGTCAAAGTGAGAAAACTCCCGGGCTGAGACAAAGACACTTGAAGAGGCAAAGCAGAAGCCGCGCACAGCAGCAAAGCAAACCCAGGAGTTCCCCCACCGCTGCCCAGGGCAGGCAGGTGCTCAGCCATCCCCAGGGCAGCCGGGCTCCATCAGGGTGACGGGGGCTTGGGCAGACAAACGCCATCCCTGCCAGCGCCCCCCCTTCCTTCTGCTTCCCCAGCTTTACATGCTGAGCGTGACGCCGTATGGTCGGGGCCGTCCCTGGGGCCAGCTGGGGTCAGCTGTCCCGGCCGTGTCCCCTGCCAGCTCCTGGTGCCCCCCAGCCTGCTCGCTGGTGGGGTGGGCTGAGGCGCAGCAAAGCCCTTGGCTCTGGGCAAGCCCCGCTCAGCAGCGACTGGAACAGCCCTGTGTGCTCAGCGCTGTTCCCAGCACAGACCCCAGCCAGCCCCACGCGGGCGCCGGGACCAGCAGTCACTCCAGCCCGGCCAGCACCAGCACAAGTCGAGGACAGATTAAGAAAAAAATGCAGCAGTCCAGTGTTTTTTTCCCCCTCTCTCCAGCAGAAAATAGTACTTGCAAATGAAAAATATCTACTTCACTAACTTTGTTATACAAAGCATATTTGGGAAGAAACATGTTATTATCATTTCAAACCAAAGTACGTGCAAAGCTTTAAGCCTGGTTTATTAGAAGATGTGATTGAAGGTTTACAAACACTGCAACATACAGAAAGCATTTTTATAGCTAAAATAATTATATAACACAAGTTGAGAGGAATGGTGACAGTATAGAATAGTTAATATCCTGAATATACATGGGAACCAAACAGCAAGAATGAGTCATTGGGACCCTCCACTTAAGTTATGCTCCTGGAAAAGCACCTATTACCTGGGTTGCATGGTACTGCCAACTAAGGGGATGAACCTGCCACAGCTTCTCCCAACAGAAATTCTGTATTTGGAGACTAGTAAAAGGTATTTGCGCCCTGTATCAGCAGTTGTCAGCATGCTGACAAAGCCAGAGGAAATTAGCCATTGGATTTAGGCGAGAAGCTCAGAGGAGACAGGTTCAGTTTGCCAGCAGCACATCTGCCATTGATCAGGAAGGTACTGAAATGATCTCTCCAAAGCAAATATTTTTCCCCACTTACTGCGTGAAAGACACCATTGTACCCTCTTGTCCTCTCTGAGGGAGATGAAACAGAAGGTCCTAGGACACTCAGGCTGGTGTTGAGCCTCTGCACCCACAGTCACTCATTCGAGAGCTCTCACACCAGTTCCCTGGCCAAGCCCGTGACATGCACCGTGATTACCAGCTTCAGCAGCCCCCGTGCTAATACATTTTCTGGCAGCCATCTCTTTCCTTCTTGCAAACACCAGGTCCATATAGTTTATCTGTCTTTTCCTCTACTATTTCTCAAATACCATGATGACCAACTGGCTCTGGGTACTACCTCAGGACACCTCAGTGGAGGACTGTGCAGGTCTCCTAAGGAGACACATTGACATCCAGCACCATCTCAGAGCTTGTCACACAACAGCACCTGCTTCACCTCAATCATACGTGTGTGCCAGCTTTCTGGTGTTGTTCACATGGCTGGACATGAAACACACCCTCAGCCTGATCCATCCATGAAAAAGTCCTCAAACTCGTAAATCAAAGATACCCCACCCCTCACCCTTTGGCAGACCAGCAGCTCTAGCACAGGAAGCCACAATCATCCCTTGCAAGCTGAGTGGCACAGTGTGTCTCACGGTTCTCCCCACAGACCTTTCCAGGGTTATAACACCCATCGCATCATCAGCCTGTGGGCTCAATGCCCAAGGCAGGAGGGTGACCACAGATAGTGACTCTGCCAGTTCTGGTCTCCAAAACCAATGCCCAAGGGGTACCACCAATGATGCTCGCAAGGCTGAAGTGACAGCAGAACACATCTTACCTGGAAAAAATGAACATAAGGCTAGAAATAATTTACGATGACCCAATAAAACTCTGCATAAAGTCACCCCTCCTGCTCGAGGTAACAGGGTTATTTTCTCTAGCCTTTCCTTTGCCAGAGGTGCAATGCAAATGAGCTTTCAATGCAATTTGCAGCTGACAGCCCACAGCGGGAAGAGGGCTGCTCACAGGCTGAGGGTGCAACAACTACAGCAGACCTGCTGCTGTAGCTCAAGACAGCATGAGGTTCCTCTGATCCTCTTCCTACCATAGAAGTATGGAAACACTCCTTTCAGGGATGCTTTTTCCTCTTACACATCTCCAGGCTTTCTCATTCAAGCTATGCAGACAAGCCAAGGACAAGGGAGCCTTGAACCACCTCAGCAAGAAGGATCCTCTCCCCCTTCCATCCCCACCAGTGCTCATTAATCCAAAGCCATCTGCGCAGAGGGCTGCAGTGATGCCACAGATGAATAGATGCCACCAGCCAGCCTGGGAGCTGCGAACATGTGCTCAGGGAAGAACGAAGACGTGGTTGGGTTCAGTGCTGCAGCCTTCCTGCTGCCAGCAGTGGAGGAGGCAGCTCAGCACCAGCAGATGAGACACAGGCAGCCACCCACGGGCACTACACACCCCGCTGGGGAGCTCAGCATCCCCGAGGAAACATGCCTTCCCCTGCACATGCTGCAGAGCGAGCTCTGGTGCTCCGCAAGCATCCCTAAAGCCACCCCACCATGAAGGAAAAGGGGATTGTCCTGGCTGCCCTCATGCAGCAGACTGTGAGCTTCTTGGGGCAGAGACTGCGCCCAAAGCACCATCACCAGAGCGAATTAGAGAATAAAGTCAACAACAGAAAAAATTACCAAAATACAGAGGAAAACTTGATTTGGAGGAAGGTGTCCTCCTCACGGACATCTCTGAGCCAGGCAAGTGCTCAGCCACTGCACGGCAACGTGCCACATGAGTACATAAATTCATCATAGGCAGATGGCTGATTTGACTAAACCAGCCTTAGTTTACACTGGAGCCGATCCATCCGTCCCGTGCCAGAGAGTTATGGCTCATGTCGAATCCAGCTTCGCTACTCCATAAATTTCAGGAGAGGGAGTCTCAGGAGGGTAACCTTCACTTTTCAACATATTGCCTGTGCAAAAGCAATGGACAGAAGCACAGCGTTCAGCTGGAAAGCGGCCGTGCAGAGGACAACGTGCAGAAGGCTATCAAGGATGGCAGGCAGGGGACACGCAGGCAACTCGAGTTCAACGCAACAGGGAGGGTATACGATTCAACCGATGCCTTTGAAACGTACCCCTCACACTATTACAGAGCTCAGGTTTTGCTTCTGTATCTGCCATTTGCAATTTAAATCATGAGGCTGAGCTATGCAAATTGCATTTAAAAGAGGCAAGAGATAAACAAGTGTTACAGAGGCTCTCATAGAGCATCCTGAAACTTTGATAGTATATTTTTATGTGTACACAAATACAGGAATAAATGATGTGGTGAGTTCGCATATAGAGGTACGTAAGGTCTTGTTTGTACCTCCATTTTCTCCCCGTTTCACTGATTAGGTGCTCCATAAAGGTTGCGTAAAGGGCTGGGTGTACAGATACATGCAAAACATAGCTTATAACCAATAAAGGGGTTTTTAATTTAGAATTATCACTTACAAATATACATGATTTCAATGGCATGCATCCACATGAGTCATTTTTATTCAGTCTCTCTCCTAGCTCCAGTTTAATTTCATTTTCAAGAAATTTGAATAAAAACAGTCTGCTCTTTTCAAGAATGACAGTAGTGGGGAAAAAACTTTATTAAAAAAAAACTAGTAACTTTTTTCCATATTTTTTTCATCACTATCACATTCCTGCTGGACCACAGAAATCTAGCAGAGATGAACAATCCCCAACCTTCAGACACACACAGTCACCACCTGGAAAGACGCAGCTGTACATTGAATCAAAGTGCTCACGTGCAATGAACAGCCCCTGCAGCACCGCTAACCCTCTGTCAGCGCTTAGTACGCTACACACAGTTGCTTGGGAATATTTGTCAGCACTCCAGCATCCTCCTCTGCATTTAGCAGGGATGGATGGACCTCTGTCCCCCCAAGACACTCCTCACCTCCTCCCACTTTCAGCCCTGTTTGGTTTTTAGTATTGTCTTTTAAAGTTGTCCTTACTGCAGACATAAGTAGTAGCCAACGTAAGCTTCGGGTGAAAGCCATTGTTTGGAGTAAAATTACTCTGTGCCTTGGGGAAAAGGAGGGCAGAAGGGCAGATTGCACTAGCAGGTTCTTTTGGGATTTTTCCTCACTTACTGGCTGCAGTTATGTTGCCATTCTAGAGCTCGCTCAAGGAAGATCATGAAGTAGCTGCTCTCACTTGTGTCCAAGTTACAGTTCGGACTTTTATTCTAAACCATGCATTGCTTTTTCTGCTTTTTTAAAAATCATGATTATTTATTTCACTGTGTGCTTGGGCTCATGATTAATTACAGATTTTGTGATTCTGTGTCAGAAAGAACCCGGCCAAGACTCTGGCACACCAGACCCAGCGAGCCCCCAGCCCTCATCCTATCAACAACCCCATCCAGTAACAGTTTTCACGCCAACCACTTCTGGCCGTTACAAGTCCAGGAATTTCGCAGCATCCCTTACCCACTTCCCATTTCCATTACACCATTCAGGCTTCCAATTAAAATCCAATTTGTAATTATGAAACTCATTTCCACAGCCTTACCAACACTGACACACCCTGAGACCTTCGTGGCTGGGACAAGCTCAGCAGTACCAAGGATGCAACACTTCATGGACACAACTTCATGGGACAGCCCTGCTCCCCACCTCAGACACCCAAACAGCAGCTACCAAACCACATCAGGGCTCAGAAAAAGCAGAAAGAGGTGGTGTCATAACAAGTACCAGTGATTACTCTGAACCTCCCATCATTATCCCAGCCATAAACAATTTATGGACCAGAAGACCACTCTGCCCACCTAACCACTACCTGAAAAAATTGTACACCGCAAAAAATAGCATTATGCCTGCATTTAGAATTGTAAACCCCACTCATTAATCCCACAATATATTGTGGTGGAAATGCAAGTGGTTTAGTTATCCTGATGAGGCTGGGAGCCATTTGCCAACATGTGCACATTGGTTTTCTTGTTCCTTTGGATTGGGCTTAATGCTTTTGAAGTGGAGATTTTGCAGCTCCCCCGTCCCTAGGGAGATGTTCTGGGAGATCAGCAAACCTGCTCACAGAGCTGTCAGCACTGGCAAAGTACATGGCCAGAAAGGCCACTGCATTCACGAGAATGGCAAGTGAGATGGCATCTTCTTTCCACCACGTGAAACAAAAAAAGAACTACCAAAATCCTGCCTCGGAAAAAAACCAAGTTTCTCAGGGAACCATCAGTGTCACCCTGCCAGAGCACAGGCTGGGGACACATTATCTACTGAAGCTACCTCTAGCGGCGTTTAACACCTCAACCTTACCTAGAAGCAGAAAAGAGTCTATGGAAAAGCTGATTTCAGAGATTTAAAACTTATTTCTGGCACTTTCATGAGGGGCTGGAGCCAGTTTTAGCCACAAACCATAAAATCCATAAAAATTATTTCTTGTTTCTAGAGGAAACAGAAAATGCTTGACAGGCAGGACAATCATTTCAATTTATACCATTCCGCATACACAGAGATTAGATGAGATTACAAGGAGCGGCTGCAGATGCACAGAGATAACCTAAGGGGACTTGGGAGCGTTTACCCATTCAAACATTAAACCAATATCACTTGCTTAGACTGTAGTCAAAGCCTGTGTTTCCGTACGGACTGCTGTTAGCTTAGATACAAGGTATGTGACCTCCAAAAGTGTAAAAAAAGTCTTTTGCTGCATGTGTATTTGTGGCTTGCTATGTATACTGAGAATTTATGTCTCACAGACATGTAAGTTGCAGGAGTAATATTTAGCAACTTGTTATCACCATGAAAAATAAAATAGGAATCTTAAAACCCCAGCATCTTTAAATGCAAGGACTCTGACCTCTAATTGGGCACTGAACACTAAACAAGCATTGCCATTGCTGGAGTCTGCCAAGTCAACCCAAGAAGCAAACAGCCATAGTAGCCTGCAACTTCTTAGTAGGCTTCAGAACCACCTGCAGAACATCCAACCCAACACACAGAAGTCAGTAGGACCTGGCTGAGCCCCTCACGTTCCCAGTACACAGGGACATGCAGAAATACACACCAGCACCCCATCACCATGCTCAGCCCTGGTGATCCTGTACTGCCTGGACCTGCTAACAGGCATGCAACCTCCCCACTGTCTCCCCAGGAGGACCTCACAGCCATTCTGATACCATTAATACAAGCATTAAAAAAAAATAGTGATGCCAGCTGCTTCTGATGAACGTTCACACATCCTAAATTAGCAGTTGCTCGCCTGGTATTAGTTTTTATTTATTTGTTGTTCTGGGGAATAACATTACCACCCTGCAGTGCTGTCTGCTGATGGACTGGTTCATGGCTGTCACCAGCAGTGGTGACAACCTAGTGCCTCCAAAACACCAGAAGAGAGGCACAAGGTGTTACATGGGGAAGTTAAGCAGAACCAGAAGTGCAGATGCAGCTCTTGAGAGGTTGCTGGGTTTTTTCCTCCTCCACAAGTCATTAATGAGCAGCTGGATCCTACAGTGATAAGATGCAGAAATTCGCAGCCATATATTCTGAGCAGCAGCATGGTCCTGTGGTGTCTCTGGATAGTGAGGGGCACCTGCAGCTATGAGGCTGGCTGGGTTCCTGCCCAACAACGACTCCTATGCCATCCCAATTTATTTATTGTGCTACTAACAATGCGACTGAGGACACAACCCAGATCAAGCACCGTTTTCATTTTCTGTTCAGGTTTAAAATAATAAGAAAGAAAACACCACGGAATGAGGAGAGAAGAATATCTCAAACAAGGTTCCTGTTCTGTGCTGATGACTGGTGATCTTGAGAAAGCAATTCACACTTATCTAATTAAAGACTACAGTAACATGAAGCCAGAGGGCCTGATCCAAGGCTGCTTAAACAACCCTCCTGCCCCAACTTTCATCTCCAGCTATACAGCTGGCCGGGACTGCAGGAAGCTTCACACGCTGGGAGTGGGTAAGGTCACACATGCTATCTCACATTGCAGAGATGCAATTAGGTAAAAAAACCTAAAAAACCTTCTACACCATGGAAGACCAGTGCCACCTCCGCCACACTCCCAGCCCAGCCTAACACGTTCCTCTAGCAGCAATCAAAAAAGTGGGTCTGTTCACATGGTGAAGGGACCTCAGCAGCTGCGGCCTTAATTACTCATGAATAAATAAAGCACTGCCTACTTTGAGATCTGGCAGCACTGGAGCAGAGTATGGCTGTTCCCCAATATTTGCCTTACCCGCAGCATATAACCAAGTCACCAGCTCAGCTTAAAGGGTAGCAATTGTTTTAGTTGTATTTTCTTCCAGGCATGGAAGTCCTCCACTGCAAAAGAGAAAGCCATACACACAAGCACATACAAGGAAGAAATTTCTTTCCCCACTTTTAAAATCCATGATTCCAGAGTGCTGCCCAGTCCCACAATCACCGCAGATGAGGCTGAAGCTACACTGATGATTTTAAGTACAACCACATACTTGTGGACCCTTCCCTGTCAAACAGAGGTTGCCAAGGCCAGCAACACCCACGATGAAACAGTAGATCTGTTCTTCTCCCAGCATGGATACAAAGGCACCTTTCTAAGCAAGGATAAGGCTCCACCAGTCCCACTTGAAGGGTTACTGCTGGATTCATCGTCATTTGCAGCACTCCAGTCTGCATCTGTGACTGTTCAAACATTTCTGGGATCCCAGCAAAGATAACTGGGTTCAGTTCTGAAGTGCAAGGGCCCTGTCACGGAGAAATCAAGGATGAGGATGCAATCTGCCAAGTGGACATGTATATCTATGGTATCCAGAAAGCTGAATGACAGTTTGGGTTTTTTCCTTTTGTTGTCACAAGTCAGCCATAACCACTCAATGCAAAATAAATACATAAAATACACAGAAAAGATACAATTATTTTTCCTGAAGAAAAAAACTGCCCATTTATAAATCCTAGACACGGAAGATGTCATCCCAGTAAAGCCTTCCTATTTCTTCAGATAGCCCCATTTGTGTTACGTCTTATCTGAAAGAAACAGTGAAAGCTTTGAGCAAATCAATGACTGTGTCAGCCCCAAAATGCAGGCAAACCTTCATCCTGTGCACTCACTACATATAAAAACTTTGTTTTTAACTGCCACCTCCTGCTCCCTACAAAGCGCAGCCCCTGGACACACAGCAGCACCCCCCACCACCCCCCCATGCTCATCTCTGCCTTAAACAGAGAGGAGGCATTTAACCGCCCGATGCCTCAGTGCTGCTTCCCATACCAAAGCAAAGACAGGTTTGCACATTTCCAGGCTGCAAAACCTGTTATTTGGAATAGGCAATATTCAGATGTTTAATCTGAAAGTTATTCACATAGATTGCCTTGCATTTGAAGCGTTACAGCTATGGAAGTGACCAAATGAGATTACGGAGACAACTAGCAAAGACAAACCAGCCATTGGTGCCAGGTACCGACAGCGCTGGGTCGGGGCAGCTTGTTCTGACCCACAGCCACACGCCTTGGCCAGCCTTACTTTTTTAACGTATCTGTAAAGCGAAAAGTAAATATGAATCTCCCCTTCCACTACCGCAGCCCTCAATTCTAGATACGTAATATAAACAAGTGTTTAGTTATTCAGGAGGAGGTGGGTGCACTCAGCACGTATGTTCAGCTCCTAATGCTGCCACTAACTGTATGTCAGAGAAATAATTTAATCTCCTTTTGACCCAGTTCTGGAGCTGGGAAAATATTGATTGTTTTTGTTTACTCACCAAACTGGGGGGGGGGGGGGGGAATAATATATATATTTAGGCTAAGCTGAACAGAAATGGAATTTGTTACCACCACTGGGGTTTTGATTTTCTTGACACATCACCACTTTTGATCCTCTTACTCAAACCCAAAATATTTATGTTGTTGTGCTCTGCTTTAATCTCTTCATTAAATATAAAAAACTCCAAATAAAAATATTGGGACACAACAAAAACGTTTTAATAAGACATCAGCTAAAGGGAACCCTTGCAGTTCTCCAGGTTCTTTCCCCATTTCTCACATGCAGCTATATCCAAGAGCTATTTTCATGTGAATAAATTATTCATGAAAAAAAAAAAAAAAATGAGAGCTGAACTCTGCCCTGATGGCCAGCTCCAAAGGCAGGGAAGTTTTCTGAACCTTCTGTCTAATTTGCTGTAATGATTTTAGGTATATCAACTCTGTATTTTTAATACATAGACTACATGAGATATACAAAATATATATATATATAAAACATATACCTATGTAAAGGAGGTCCTTATTTAAGTATTGTTAGAATTGCTGGAGCCCCAGTCTCAACTAGTACCTTTAAGGATGGCCATCGTACAACAGACAGCATAACTATTCCATTTTACTGCTAGGGCGATTACCAGCATTTCCATAAATATACTGGGTATTTGTTTCACATACCAGCAGTGTGAGACTGTCATGATCAAACCCCTCAGAAACAAACCACTGGGAACCTTTTGATAAATATTCATTATTGTGACACTCATCTAAGAGTGAAAACTGCAGAATAATTAGCGATCCTTGCATGCAAGCTCAGGATGCACAATTATAGTTTTGCCATGGCACTCAAGGGGTATTTAATGAGTTTATTTGGTTGAACATTTGTTATTTTCTGAAGCAGATGTCAACACTTCTATTTCAAGAAAATAATTCCCCCCCTCATGATTACCAAAATGTCTCCAGTTATTCCATATGCCAGGAGGCAAGTGACTGCCCTGCTGAAAGTTACAGAAATGATTCAAAAAGTGAAGACAGGATGCTGGAAAACAGCATCAGATCTCCCACCACACTGCAATATTCAGGAGAAGAGCAGCTTTGGAAAATCACGGAAGCTTGTGGGTGGGAAAACATAAGTTCTGTCATTGGTCGTTTAATGTCATAATTACTTTTTACGTTGATTAATTGGTCTTCAATACTAGAGTTAGAGAGGAACCACACAAAGCTGCCAGAGCGTTCTTGCTCTCTTATTGCACGATTATTTCCATGCCAAACAAAAAAAAAAAAAAAAAAAAGAAAAAGCATGCAATACCCTAAAACAGCATTCTCCTCTGCCCAGCTCTCTAAAGCAGGACAGCTGGCCTGCAGGTTACAGACCATGCTGAGTTCAAGCATGGTGGTGCTTGAGGATTTGGGCACAAGGCTCAACAGATGCGCCCAACCCCAGGGAGTGAAGCAGCACCAGGGGACATCCCTGGTAGGTCACCTCTACAGATGAGCTGTTTGAATGATCCACAAAGTGATTTGGCCCAGGCTGAGCAGTGCTCTCCTAGCTACCTGGGCACAGCTCCGGCATCCCCAGGAGCTGGGGGCCTGAGCCAACAGGCAGTGCCACACATGCCCACCCCTCCTGTGGAGGTTGAGCAGAGGTTTGTGTGTTTAACCACACTGCTCCATGCCAGGTGGGCACTCCTGAGCACACCGAGTTTAACTGAAGATGACACAGACTGGAAACCAAGAGACCAGCCAAACTGGAGACAGGATTTTATGGGGTCCAGATGCTCTCATGAAGGATCCAAGCACCTGAGCTGGGGTCATGCATTTGCTTTGAGCTTTGCCCACCTGCTCCCCACTGTGCTCATCTCCTCCAGGTACACCACAGTGCTGGGATGCTTTAACTTCTAGTCCGTCCACTACAGATGGCTTTTTACACCTCACTTGTGTTGGGAACCTCCATTTTGTTCACCATAGCCAGCAGCTCTCTGGCTCACTCTGCTGCTGTTGACATTTCGGAAGCTTCAATTCGTTTCCTCACTTGCACTGTCCTTTCTGAAACCCATTTACCCCCAAGGAGGATTCAAGCAACCCCACTCTGCCAGAGCAGGGTCTCTGCTGCAGTCTTTGGATTCTGTTCCTCGCTCCTCCCGTCATGTTGATTTTCAGCTTTTTCCCAGCTATTTCCTTTGACCTCAAGCACTCACCAGCTCCATTAAATCTGATTTGATGTGTTTTGGGGCATGTGATATACTGCAGTTCCTGGACAATACTCAACCCACGGGAACGGCCAGTACATCAAGAGTTCTTAGAAGTAAATTCAAAGTTACTGCTTTTCAAACCCATAAGAGTCACATTGTCAAACTCTTCCATACTATCATGAGAACCATAAATTTCCTTTAAAAGCAACTGAAAGTTCAGATGCTATCTGTGCCACCATCCTAAGCCTTTCAAATGGAGCTGACAGGGTCTTGAGGAGAAGAGGAAAAAATTCTGTTAGTCCTTCAATAAATTCCTCGAAGTTATCACCAGCAATAACTACTCACACTCATCTTTCCTGCCCAGGCTCCAAAGCACTTTGCAAAGAATATCAGCAACTTCAGAACTTGTGTTCAGGAGGTGGGACATGCACATAGACATGAAGCCTGTGTGCAGTTAGGAGTCTTCCTCTATCCCTCTGTCATTTAATAAAACTGCAACACAACTAATTGAAAAAGAACCTTTTGGATCATTCAAAACCAGAACAGAAGTGTGCAAAGTACTAAAAAAACAAACCAACCAAGCAAAACTCTGAAAGCATCACTCTGCTCCGTATGGGTATTCCATCTCTGACTATAGGATCACCCCTTAGAAACACATATGAATCTTTAAAGGCCTTCATGTTACGTCAGAAATAAATCAGATGATTTCACAGGTTGCTTCAAACTTTAAGGTCCAGGAATCTATTTTTTTTTGCCAGAATATGGACATTTGCCAAAAAATGCAGTCCCATTCAAATGCCCTCAGTTCCACGCTATCCAGTGTGGTGCATGAGCACTTCTGTCATCTGCTGGAAGAGCCAGCATCAGTCTGTCATTTGTGCCCTGCAAAGGGAAATGGCAGCAGCCATCCTTCTTCCATCCAGCCTCATCTGGTGCTGCAGTCTCTCAAAATCATTAATATCACGAGAAGGTGGCAGAGTGAACCTGCATTGTTTTTCGTAACACAAGAACTGGGAGGCAGCAATGAAATTGTGGGTCTGCTGCTTCACACCATGCAAGGAAATTGTGTAGCTCACTCAGAGAATATTTTGAAGACCAAAATAGGAAGTGTTTCAAAAGCAGTGCAGAGAAGTGAAGAAGGAAAGGCTCATTCGAGATGCTTAAATGCACAGATAGGTGTGCAACCTCCACTTCAGGAAATCCTGCAGAGGTGGCAGAAGTCAGGAGGGCACATGGGCGAAGCACAGTTTCCAGAAGGGTCCTTATACTCTGGAATCATCTGCCACAGGTTGCTGTGAAGGGAAGACACTGGACAGTCTGACCTAGGGAGGTCATGCTCATGCCCTTGTTTAGGGCTAAGTCACAACTTCTGCTCTCCCTGTTGCACATTAGCGTGGAAGAGACCCCCTTGTACAGGTGTGATGTTTCCTGTAAATACATACGAGCAACAACCATTAAAAAAACAGTTTAAAGCTGTTCAACCCCAGCACCAGGAGGTGATGCTCACTCCTCAGCCACACTAGCCATCCAACCCTCCTCCCAGCCTGCCCGGGCCACAAGCCAGGGGGGCAAAGCAGTGTTAACAAGTCAAGATGTCACCACGAGAGGTGAGCTCATCTGGGTACCGCAACAGATCCAGGCCCGAGAGCCTGGAATTCAGGATGACCTTGAAGGGTTGAGAGTGCTGATCCATAAAAACTTGCAATCCTACCCAAGCTTTTCCATGGATTCACACCTCCCATGGCCAAAAAAACACCCTGCCAACACAAGCGTGGCCAAGGGAATTAAAGCTTGCTGCACAACCACCACATGCATAACTGCTTCACATCCAGAGGCAAGCTGTTGGCTGGAAAAAGCTGGAACAGCTCCTGAAGGAGCCTGGCAAGAGGAAGAGGTGGCTCTCCTGCAAGGATCATGGGTGCCCAAGGCACATGCATGGAGGATAACCGTGCTGTGTTTGTAGACAGTCAAGTGTCTGTGGAAATTCAAAGTAACTCTTGCATTCCATCTGATGATCTGAACTATTTTCTTGCAAAGTCTTGATTATATTCTTTATTTAGCACTTATGTAACAGGATGGTAATTTTGATGTTCAGTCTCCCGAGCTTCATAGCCCTGCACTGTTCTCCATAGCAAGAAACAATGTGCCTTAAAATAATCTTCAATTTGACTTCTTTTTCCTTGCTCTCTCTCCCCCTGGAGACTTTAAAAAGGACTTTTCAGAACTGATTTACCTGAAATATGTATGGTTAAGAACTCTTCAACTCACAGCTGCTCTAGTGAGCAATTTCATTCATGTGCTATAAAAAGCCAACATGCTGAACTAGTTCAACTTTTGCTGTTGCCATTTGCTTAAGCAGCATGATGTCATTCTGCACATTTTTATTCAATTCACACAAAATGAAAGCTATTTCCCTGTGATAAAGGAACATGTCACACAAACATAATTCCACAAGACCTACCTACCATGGCCAGGAATACAGAGAAAAACAACGTGTTTATGTAGCTCTAACACTTCTACCATGCTACATTGTGATGAAGCACTAAATGATGCACCCTAAACGAGATTCTCTCTCACGGTACTGACTTGACACATGAAAAGCACAGAGCTGCAAAGCTCCTCCAACGCCTCAGACCCTGAGCAAGTGGAAAAAGAGACATTGCATAAAGACATTTACAATGCTGGATCGCTCATAAGTCTTTCACACCCTGCACAGAAAATAGAAAACAAGCCAAAAGGTTTCCAGCCCTCCTTCCCCTATCTATAGCTCTACACAGAACTCCATCCCAACTGGAAAACCTCCTAACCTGTCCAGCTCAGATCATTATGGCAATAGACCTATGTAATTTCTATAATGCAAGGAGCTCTGCTACACTTGTGAAGAGTCCTCACACATAAGCGTCACTCACTCTTCCTTGCCGTCACCATCACACACACGCAGCAGATGCGGGCTGGCACATCACTGCACAGCCCTTGTAGCCAAGGGGTTGCTATAAAAAGATTTTTAAAAAATGAAATATCAAGTATGTTTTTTGCAGTCAGCAGGTTCAGCTGTACTCTGCGCCCCTGGGTACTGCCCCCCCTCCACAACTTTGGCTGTAGGGGAAGGGAAATTCCACTGCAAAATAAATTTCTACCCCTTCACTGCTTATTTGAGAAAGTAGAAGTCCTCACAAGAAACTTCAGTGCAGCCAAGGCCAATAGGGGTATTTTTAGCAGTAGAAGGGCAGGAGGCAAGACCAGCCCATAACTGCTCACACCACATACCTCACTGAGCTGTGGCTCCGTCTGCCGCTGCTGTGAGCAAAGGAATAAACTCAGCAGGAGCTCAATCCTGCCATCCTGACGCTACCTTAAAGCCTTGGACCTACAAAGAGCCCCCAAATACTCCTGTACTTCCACCGCAGATTCCTCAAAGCAGCAGACTGGAGTGGGTCTCTCTCCAGACCGCCCCAGAATCTTCAGGGGACACCACAGCGTGGGAGGGAGCAGGAGATCAGCATGGCCAGGAAGTGCGTAAGGATGGGTTCAAAGGAACGAAGGGAAGTTTGGGTCCCACAGAGGGTAGAAGAAGGTTTTTTCAGAGGTCTCCATGCAAAGCTTGGAGTCAGGAGCTTAGGTGAGGCAATTCTGCCAGATGTGCACAGCTGAAAGCAAACATAACATCCCTGGAAAAGCCACACTGACATCTCCTTTGCTCAGAAAGGGGCCAGTTCCTCCATGGGGCAGCACGGCAGCTCTGAACCAGCCCATGAAGGAATCACATCTTGGTGGATACATGGGAAGCCCTGAAAGAAGCTGCTCCCCCAGGCTCAGTCTACGTGAGCTTCATCTGGTGCCCAAGTGGGGACGTGATTGACTTCCTGATGCATCTTCTCCAAGCCAACATTTGATACCACAATCCTGTAAATACAGGACAGTTTTATATATGAGTTGTTATATATGTAGACATTCATATATGTTAACCTTATCCCACAGTTCTCTCCTATTGCATGACAACTTTTAACTCAATATCCATAAGTCGATGGACTTTGAAGCACCACTTGTTCACCTGCCAACATTTTGGAAATAATCAAGCCTCCTAGACACACACACAGCTAAGCAAACCATAAAGAAAAGCCAGCACCCTTCCTAGCAGTATTGCTACTCTTTAGAAACTATATAGCTTCTCTCCTGCACCTCAGTTCTTGAAGTAAGAACTGGAGCGGACCATCTGACCTCAAGTTTGAAGGCAGGACATCTTCCATGACACTGTTAGTGCATGTCACAGCACATCCCAGCTGCTCAGCAAGTGTTGCCCCTGCACCATCCCACACACTCCTCACTTTACTCTGTTTCCTGCTTTGACAAAAGCAGCTGCAGGAGAGCAGAGCACATTTTTCAGTGCCACTGGATTAAGTGAAGCCTTTCAAGGGGAACCTGGCACCCGCCACAGGGCTACATGCAATTTTTTGTAGTACTCTGCATTGACAGTACAGACAACGTGGTATGTAAAGCCTCCACCTGCTTGCCACTTCATTTAACGTGGTATGTAAAGCCTCCACCTGCTTGCCACTTCATTTAACGTACTGCTTTTGCAAGGTATAAAAGACTGCTTTACCTTCGGGCAAGCATTCAGGTTAGTTAGATGGAAGTCTAAATCCCATTAGCAAATAAGAGGATCTACATACAAAAGGGCCCCACGTGGCAACAGGCTGGGTAGCTCTCCCTGCTCTAGGTCTTCAAGGATACACTACAAAAAAGGACTACAGCATCTCATGCCAAGACATTTCTAACACTGCAATCAGTTGTACCTATGGGCATAGACTCGCACAAAAAAAAATAATCATTTGAATGACAAATGGGAGCAGGCATTCCCCCGACTCTGAACATGGAGTGTTGCTAATGGTAATGAAGGTCCACAGCTGCAGGGCTCTGTGCAGGACCCAGAGCCCATCCCTCATCCTCCCGAACTCATTCAGACTGCCTCAGATTCAGCAGATGGAGAGGCAGAGGTGCCAAGCCTTGGACCACAGCTCAGACAAGCAGGGAGAACTCATTCAGCTCCTTTGCCAACAGTCTCTACGTGTTTAATGTGATTTCACAGCCCATCTCCAGGTGCACATCCACCACCTCCGTGCCACAGCATAGAGCTCTGCTCTGCGCACCCTGTGCTGCTGCTGGCAAGTCAGTCTGAGAAAGCTTAGGTTTTGATTCTGCTGCGAACTTCACAGAAGTAAAAAAACATACTTTTTTTTTCCCCCCGCTGTAACTTTCTTTTCCACTTATAAGGCAGCAAGGAGAGGAGGAAAAGGAAATTCAAAGATACCTTCATTTTCATAGAATCACAGAATGGTTTGGGGTGGAAGGGACTTTAAAGACCACCTCATTCCAACCCCCTGCCATGGGCAGAGACACCTTCCACCAGCCCAGATTGCTTCAAGCCCCATCCAGCCTGGCCTTGCACAAAGACCATCATCCATCACGCTGGTCTGCTTTGGTAATCCCTGGTGGCGTACACAGCCAGGAAAGCACGCACGTGTGTAACGCTAACATGCTAAATGATGGGACACTTGCAGTCACTCGCTGCCATGGGCCCAACAATGGGAAAGCAGGCTCAGCCCTGCAGTAACCCAGAGACAGGGATTTCTATTCTTGCAGCAACTGCATCCCTATATGAATTCCTAGCTGTCTGCACTGTATAGAAAAAGATGAACTGGTAACTGTGCATCTGGGACTGCACAGGGCTCAAAGCGCAGCCCACATAAAATTAAGATCTCCAAAGGAACAAGTTGCACAACAGACACTATGTACATCTGTAACCAGTGGCCTCTGCACATTTGGCCACTTGACTTCTCTGCATCTCTAATATTGCTTTTTACAATGCAATATTGTAAAAGTTTTGTTAAAAAATTAACATTTTTTAAAAAATACAAAAACCAAGACACCCTGTCCAGGTTTCGGCTGGGCTAGAATTAATTTTCTTCTTATTAGGTGGTGCAGTGCTGTGTTTTGAATTTTTGATGAGAACAGTGTTGGTAACACACTGATGGTTTAGTCGTTGCTCAGTCATGCTTACTCTAAATCAAAGACTTTTCAGTTTCCCATGCTCCACCAGCGAGGATGTGCACAAGAAGCTGGGAGGGGACAGAGCCAGGACAGCTGACCCAAACTAGCAAAAGGGATATTCTATACCATAGAATGTCACGCTCAATATATAAGCTGGGGGAGGGGGTTGGCCAGAGCCAGGTGATTGCTGCTTGGGGACTGTCTGGGTGTTGGTCAGCCGGGGGTCAGCAGTGATATTGTGCATCACTTGGAGGTTTGTTTTTTACCCCTTGGGTTTTCTTTCTCTCTCCCTTTCCTCTTCATTACAATTATTATTATCTCACAGGGCTTACTCTCCCCCCCACCCAATTCTCCCCATCCCACCATGGGGGATGGGGGGGAGTGAGAGAGTGGCTGCCTGGTACTTAGTTTCTGGCTGGGGCTAAAGCACAGCACACCCATAGCCAGCACCAACCTGCTCTCCAAGGAAGCAGAGCTCAAGTGCTTCAAAACCCCATGTTCCCTTGAGGCAGGTACAGGCTTTTCCCAAGCACAGCCCTGAAACTGCAGAGCACCGCTGCAGGGGACAGGGGACACAGGGGTGGCAGGGATGAGCAGCCTGGCTGGATGCCTGCACTGCCTGTGTCGATGGCTGCCTCTAGGCAACACCAGGTTTAACTGCAAGGGGAGACCTGCCCAAAGGCACACAGTACAGACCTCCACTGAGTTAGTCAGTGTGACTTTACAAGTCACCCAGATAAATAACCCGAGCAGGACATGAGCATGAGGCATGCCGAGCCAAAGTAAAACCTCATGTTTAGACTAACCTTATTAGTTCTTAAACAAACTACAACCCTGGCCTACAAAAATCATACCTGCAGAGGAATCATCTGAAGGCTATGAAATAAACTTATTTCTGCAGTCATGCAGCACTTGTGGCAACAGCATAGAAAATGCCTTCATCTTAGGTTAAAGATGTTTAGACGTGGCACTTGGGGACATGGTTTGGTGGTTAATTTGGCAGTGTTGGGTTAACAGACTTTATGATCTTAAAGGTCTTTTCCAACCTAAACAATTCTATAGGAAGGAAGGAAGCTTGAAGCACCACTCCTCAGGCAAAATACTTGTTCCTGGGAGACCTGCTCTACCAGCTCCTTGCAGGACGTGGTTCTGGACTGACCCCAATGCCTACACATGGGCCATGACCACATCCAAATCTCGTGTGTACGCCTGGGGTGAGCCCATGGCACAGCTTCCTCCATAGCCTGAAGCTCTTCACTGCAACCGCCCTAATTAATAACAATCCTCAGAGATGCAGAGCTCTCAGTACTTCACATCTGCAAATCTCCAAGTGCTTTCCAAAAGAAGTTAACACCCTTCTTTCTGTTTTCACAAGGGTACTTAGCCTCAGCCTTCAAATCAGGCCTACACTTAAATCTCTCTTCAAACAGGCCATAAAATACTTTCTCCCCCTTCATGAGAAGGGACTACCAACTGTGC
Organism: Falco cherrug; assembly: GCF_023634085.1. NCBI lineage: Eukaryota > Metazoa > Chordata > Aves > Falconiformes > Falconidae > Falco > Falco cherrug. The sequence continues at coordinate 26,429,639 of NC_073703.1, forward strand.
CTACGCAGCAAAATTAACAGCTCCAGCTTCCCCAGCACCATTTGCCACGTTATTGCATTGCATAGGGTCTTTGCACAGGTCAGTGGTGATCCCCCTTCCTGGGGGGCTGCAGCAGGCTCTGCAAGGAGAGGACGCTGCCAAAAATCAGCATCACACGTTAACCACGACCCCCCAGCTCCACAGGTACAGCAAGAGCATAAACATACTGAGCAAGCTACCAAAGCCAGAAATATCAGTAACACCCACACACTGGCATGGGGATCAGCACAGCGAGCAAAACCTGCTTGTGATGCTGAGTGCAGTCCTCAGCACGTGAACTGCTTAGTTATACCCACCTCAGGAGCGGTATGAGAAGGTCAAGTGCCATATCAACACATCTCCTTACTCTCAGGGAAATAATGTAGTAACTTGGGGTGTAGCTACATAATTTTGGAAAGGATTATGGTGGGGACCCAATTTAGGGTGCTTCCACCTACATTCTCACTCCTGCTCTGCAGTTTGGCTCTCCTGGGTTCAGCCAGGACAGCTGTTTGTGCAGATCCACTATAAACAAGGTCGCTGAACACACCCAGGGAAAAGGCAAAACCCAAGGGATTTCAGGACAGCTGAGAGGGCAGAAAACACAGCTGAGCCATGAGAAACTCTTTACTTTTAACAGAATAGGACCCTCACCAGCAATACTGAAACACAGAAACTGCTGGCAACTTTTTAATGCAGTATCTGTAATTAGCTGCGTTTGGTTAAAAGTTGTTTGGGATTTTAAGAGTTTTGCACAAAATGTAGCAACTCTTGCTAGAAGTATAATCCATCTTCTAGAAATAATGCAGATACAATAATGTATCCCTTTATACAGGTGGGGATATTAGTTTAAGAGCATACTGTAATTCAGCACAAAGAACGCAACTTTTAGTGAAATCAGCTGTAACTGGAACTACCGTAACATCGCTTCAAACAGAAGCATCCTGTGACTTCTCCCAGAGCTCCCATGAACCCCATTCCTCAGCACAATGACTGAGTTTAAACTGTTTGGGTTTTGTTTTTAAAAAAATCTATCCAGTAAGGGTTGAACCAGCCACATGTACAGGAATAAGGGCACAGGGCAGGAGGGCACCAAGCATTTTGGGTTTTGTGCCCTTGGAACACACCCTCAGATGAGTAGGAGTGCTCTCCAGCTCTGAGAGCCAGCGGTGAGGAACAGACACTCAGACAGCATGGCTGAGTAAGCCTCATTTTCCCAGGACAGTGAGCCAATAAATCACTTGGCCACAGCCACGTTATAAACGCAGAGTATTGCTTTTTACCCATACGTAAGCATTGCCTTGGTTTGTGCCTCCTTTCACATTCCCAAGGAGAATGATGCTCTCAAGGTCCACAAGATTGCTACAACCAGATGGGTTGTTAAGAGAAAGATTTCAGCCTTGAAAACTCTTTCTTTGGCAACTCTACACCAAGAAGGGAAACAAAAACCCCTGTGTCTTCCCTTAGAAGTCAGAGGGCTGAACCAGAAGTTTCCAGGTTCCATTAAATGCCACCCAGGTCCTGCTGTTGCTCCCACACCCTCTCCCTGCTCTAGAAGGGCCTTTCAAAAACCTCCAGCAGCCAGCAGCATGGTGCTGTTCCCCACAGTGCTTTCTGCATTGCGCCCCTGACTCATGGCGGGGTTCAAGCCCACCCTTGGGGCTGTCCTGTCACCTCTTTCGTGAAATACCATTCCCATGGAGCTGTCCTGCTCCATGTATGCACACATACAAGTGACCACCTCTGACCCAAGAGCCACGGCCACCACCTCAAGAGGACTCAAACCCATGCAGACAGACCTAGACACAGATATGCCACCCACCCTCCAGCACATTGCTTTGCCCAAACACCCTTTTCAAAATTAGAAGGCTACTGGATGTCTTCAGTCCAACAACCTGGATGATATGGCCACAGGCACCCATTCAGGAAGAAACCCTGTTTATGGCATGGCAACAGCATGCCTGTTTCAAGTCTGGATGCTTCACTGGGGACTATATTCCATTCTCCACATTTTCAGTATAAAGCAGCTCCATGCACTTCTGGCGAGCAGTCTGCACCTCAGCTAATTTGAGGTGTCCCTTGGACATTTTATCCCTCCCTTACCTTTAAAATACAACCTGTCCAGGCTGTGGGTTAGCATCCTCACCATCCACATGTGATAATAAAAGGTATCTTGTAGTATCTTAGAAGAAACATTAAATCCCTTTTTTTCCAGGAAGTCTAAGGCAAAAGCTTCCTATTGCATCCGAGATGCCCTCAAAGCAAGCTGCTTCAAAACATCTCCCATTTTTCAGAGCCATTTTGTCCAAATACAGCTGCTCTGCCATTACATACTCCACCTTTTGCAGGCTCCACATCATTTTCTCCCAAAAATCCATCAAAAGAAACACATAGTCCAAAAGTAGTAAGAATTCAAGGGTTGCTTCCCTGTCACATGTCACTGGTTTTGCTGGGACAGAGCTCCTTTCTGCAGAGGCGAGAGGTCCATGGGACGGTTTTGTCACGCATGGCACAGAGGTTTAAGCCTGCGTCAAGACGGCAGAGCAAGCTCAGGGACTAAGGAAGGGACACAAACTTCAAGATTCATCTTAAAATGAAAACATGCAAGCACACCCTGAAGATGGTTATTTTCTGAACAGATCTCCTAGACTTATTTTAGCTCTCACTATTGCAGGGATAAGAAAAGAGATACCATGTACTTACCCCTGGAGAACAGACATCACAATAGCTCAGTGTGCAATAAGATAGCTTTACTGTTGGGATTATTTCTGTTTCATCATTTTGTAACTCTTCAAATGCCTAAAAGCTTAAGTGTTGCTGTTTCTGGGCTGCTTTCCTTATCCTACACAATGCTCTGACCAGACTGTACCAATTTATGACATTGTGTCACTGAGGCACGAGACTCTTCTAGTCACATATACAGCATTACAACAGGGGTGCTCAGATGATGCAAAGTTGAAAAAGGTTTGGGTTTTTTTCCCCAGGCAAAGAATAGACTCTGTTGAATTACAGTATCAGCACATCAATAGCAGCTTTTTCCCTAGAAGGGCATGAGAAAGTCTTTCAGTCAGCTAATTAGAGCATGTACTTAGCACTAACCCCCCCGTGACCCGAATCAGATGCCCAGGCTGCTTCCTCATTTCCCACTTCTCGCTCTGCTCAACTTTGGGAGGATTTGCTCCGTATTTCTTTGATGCACCTAGGAGGTACTCTGAGACAATTTAGGAAGCCATCACCACCCTTCCTTTGATTCCCACTTCATTTCTCCATAAACCTCATTTTCACCTTCCTGTTTAAAAAGGTAACAAGCTGTCAAGTCTTGCAGAGCCTGCTATATTTTTCTTTACTTTTCAACTTCTTTGAAATGCATAAAAATAGGAAGTGTTCCACAGGACCTTGTAGAAATTATCCTGAAGTTGGGCAACATCTTACATCTCACCCACATCTGGGGCTCGCCCTGCTCCATCCCTGTCCTTCTCAGCAGCTGCAGGGATGGGGCCAGCGCAGAAGAGCTGATGGGATTCATACTAAAATGGGCTCCTGGTATCACATCTCCTACACTCACCATGCCTTTGTGAAAGGCAAATGATACTGTAAGTAGTATTAAAGGAATTAATAATGCTTCCCCTTTTGTTTTCTATTCCCCCCCCCCCAACTAAATACTACCGTGACTGCTTCCTAAGGACAGGCTAATTATTATTACTTACATTGCAATACATCCTTGGAAATTCTGCCAGAAGCTATGATCCCACTGTGACAGGTGATGCACAAACACAGCACAGTCCCACCCTAAAGGCTTTTCAGGCCAAGTAAATTTGTCTCAAAAAAAAAAAAAAGGAAAACAAAACCACAGCTCTATTTTTCTGCCCCCTGCTACAGTTCTTTGTTTCCTTGGCACACTTCTCTCCCTTCATTTCCCTCTCTCTCCCTAACTTCCCAGCATACATAGTCCCCCAGTGACCTTTGCATCACACCCTCCAAATGGGTTTTAAATTGGGAAACCAGCCTCCTCTTTCCAGACCTTCAGAGCTTTAATAATTCAGGAACCTTGTGTTTCCCTGGCACAGGGATACCTGGAAGTAGGCACCTCTGAGGGAGCATCCACAGAAAGTCCTGAATTAAGGACCATACACAGACAAAATAGTTTAGCTAGTTAAAACACCAGGTTTGTACAGCTTGTCAGTTTTGCTTTAAACCCCCATGCTTTAGGTAAGTTTTACTGATGTTTTAATGTGCAATAACACAGTCTTACAATTATGAAGTTAATGACGCAGCCATACTCTTAAGTGGTAAAATGCATTTCCTGCTTTAAGTGAGCAGCTGTAAACTTGAAATTTTAATTGAGAAAAAAAATCAACCCTAAGGGGATCTTAATTCCACACATGAGCTTGTTCTTACTTCACAGTGATCTCAAACTAGTTAAAACTAGAAACTTTTCTAGCACAACAGACACCCAACAGCATCTCTCAGCAATGCAAGAGATTTGATCCTCTGGGGATATTTTATGCACCTTGCACAGTTTGGGAGTAGCATTCAGGCTCCCTGCATGCATGTGTGGTCAGGCAAGCAGCAAACACTACAGGCTACAGAGGTTAAACCACTGGCACAAAGCACATGGGAAAGATCCTGAGTAGTTGGTCAAAGATGGGATTTGAGAGAGAGAAGGCAAAGATGCCACAGTCACAGGAGTAAGGTCTTGCTAAAATAGCATTGGGGACCACGACTGCAGATGTCTCCAGGCTCACCTTATCCTTATCACATCAGCACTGAGTTCTGCCTGGGCTCAGCATGAAACCCAGAGCTGAGCACCACTGCTGCACAGCTGACAGACACTGCACACTTCCTCTGCGATGCACAGCTGCCTCCTCAATAACCTAATCAAAAATGGGTGAGACACACATATAAGGATTAGCCAGGGTAAACCTTATGTTCCAGTGCACAACGCAGTAAGTACAACAGCTTTTCTAGTCAACATCTTATATTTAACAACATCAGGGAGCCAGCACTGAAAGTTCAAAAGCTGTAATAAATTGCTTCTAAAAGCTCCACAAGATCCTCTCCACCATCCACCTATTACACATCTGATTTGCTCCACCAGCAAAGTTACATACTTTTAACATGACTGAACCAGGCACATATTCTCATGCACACCTGATTTTTGTGACCATTACTGCTACATATGTAACTAGAGACTTTGGGCAAGGAAAGGGTACATCCAAAGCCAGAGATGCATTTCTGGAAGGCAGTGACCCAAAAGCTCTGCTACACCGAGGAGTACAGTGCCACACCGAGGGGGAACAGCCCTCACCACCAAGGCACACACAGTGCAGTCAGCCAGCACGAGCCTTGCAGAGAGCTCCTCAATTTGGGAACATGTTCTACATCTGATTCTGTTTTATCGACCCCAGGTCCTTCTTGTGCTGACTGGCTCTTACCTGCATCAGCCCTTCTGAGAGGGACACAGCACACAGTCTGCAGCAGACAGTAGGGAGACAGCCAGAAATGCACAACTGCCATCCTCAGAAGGACTAGTGCTATCAGCTAACATCACTCAGAACTCAAAGAGCCAGTGCTTTATTTAATATTCTTCCATATGGTGCTTTATAAGATAATAACTGCAGAACAAGCAGCCAAGTGCTGTACATTCACTATCTGAAGGATGCGAGGAAGGAAGGAGCACATACTCATTCCTTGCAAGAGCAAAACCACTGGTGAGTCATTACAGGCTTATGAAATAGAGACCATCTTGGCTAAGAAGCCAAATGTGCAAGCAAAACACCCGGTGGGTTTTGCTCAAATTATGATTGTAGAATTGATTCCTTAATGTGCACCCTTGGCTCCTATTACCCTTCACAGGAATGGCAGAGGCAGAGCCCTGCACAAGGAGGGGGCTATCAGCCTGACCTCCTGCATGACAGACTCCGTGGGATTAACACTATCAGCACATCTGGGCACACGCAATGTGCCGATTTTTGGTTTGACAGAGCCATCTGTATTACAGAGCTGCATTACAAAGCCTTGCGATAGCAAAGCCAAGCAGTCATGGATTTCACACATTAAGGAAAAAGCATAAAATAATTCTGCTATAATGGAGAAATAATGAAATAAATCTAGAAATGTGTGACTTGAACAGCAGAATGCCAATTTGCTGAGCACCAGTGTAAAGCAGAGCACTTTCCCACTCATCACACCAGTACGATTTACTCTGCTTTTATGGATTTCTCCACCAGGCTGGCTCACCTTCCCCACCACGGGCATGACCTATCTTTCTAACCTTTTTTTCTTCCCCAGCCTATGGCCACCCATCACACAGGACTGCCAATACAATCGGCAGCCTGGCAGCAGCAGGAGCCACAGGCCCCCCACCAGCACCCACCCACCTGGGTGGGCTGGGCAGTGACAATGTCCCTCAACCACCACATCCCCCATGGCCCCACAGCAGCGTTTTCTTGAGGCAGGGCACAGCCACAAAGCATGCTCGCTTCAAGGCTCGCTTTACAGTTCTTACTCAAAAATACATAACAGCACGTGGTTAAAATTAGTTTGCCAGGGCAATTTTAGCCATCATGTTTTGACAGTGTAAGAAAAAGGAGCATTTTCCAGTTCTTGTCATCCTGTACCACAGTAGAAAACATGCCAGTACCTGTTCTTCCATTTCTTTTTCTTGATCTTCCAACAGCAATGTGGACATTACCTATATGTGCTAGCCTTAGGGGAAACAAGAGTGAAGAAAAAGGAAAAGCAGGACCGTCCTTGTAAGGTCTGCAGTTCCTTTTGGGTCAACACTCATGGAGAATCACAGAGCAGCTGAGGTTGGAAGGAAACTGGAGGTCATCTGGTGTGACCCACCTGCCCAAGCAGGGCCACCCAAAGCCAGTTGCCCCGGACCATGTCCAGACAGCTTCTGAGCATCTCCAAGGATGGAGGTAACCCAACCTCTCCAAGCAACCTGTAAAAGGGCTTTTCTGTGCTGAATTCTCCCCCCTTGCTGGCACTGGCGTAGTTAAAGTGGTTTTAACTCCTGTCTTAAACACAAGACCCTAAAAACAAACCAGGCTTTAAATAGGGACAATGGTAGACAAGTTCCTCTCTGGACATATTTCTCTGTGCAATCAATTTGTGGAGCAGGTTTAAGTTTTCAACACCAATCCTAACTACTGTTGCAATTTAATTTATTCCTGTATTAGCTACAGCTGTGCAACTCTCACTGGTGAAGCACTACTGACCCACAGATTAATCTTCAGCTGTCCTCATTACTGCACACTCCCATCTGTTTTATTTCTGCCTGTTTATTCACCCCCAGCAGCAGAAACCAAGAAACCGACCAAATGTCAGCACTGCTCCGAGCCAGTACCCTGCAGCCAAGCACGCTGACACAAGCTGGGGATGGCCAACAGCAGGTTTGATGCACTTGGACCATTCAAAGACTACAGACCACCAAGACATCAAGATACAGGCACATTAAGACCACTCAAGCCTGCGGGGCAGTATCAGTAGCTTAGTAAAGGTTACATAAATCAGTGCAAGGGCTGAATCACAGCCCCACTGCGAAGGTACTTCCCACTTCCATGCACACCAGTTGTGTTTCCAGCACAGCTGCTCCCCAACACCTTCACCAAAGCCACCATCCACCGTGCCAGCACAGTTGTGCTTCACACCCAGAGTGGAAAAGGAAGCCTGGGCTCCTGCCTCGGAGGAGAGATGTTGTCTAAAAATACAACTGCCAGCGTTGCCAGCTCCCACAGTGGGTTCGCAGCCCAGGCTGAGCTCCTCCACATCCACTGTCACCTCCGATCAAGAGGGTGCTTCCACGCCAATAAAAACAGAGGTGAGAACTCCTCCATCACATTGGTACTGCAGAGCCTTTGGGGTCAGAGCAACGTGTCCTCCCATGCACTATGCATACATTTTCAGCCAGCAGTTAGAGAAACGAGAAGAGAAACCAGCCAAGCCCAGAGCTCTGAACATCCATCAGCCATGGAAGATGCCAGGAGTGCTGGTCATGGCACTCAGCATGGCAGCTCTGCACTGCCCACACACGCTCCATCCAGCTGCTTCAACTCAAGACTTAATAAAGAGAATTATACAAAGGCAAGACCATGATTTTGCTTACAGCAGATCTGCAGCCACTCAAAAGTATCATCCACCTGATGCACAACTGCAGTGCCCAGAGGTCTCAGCCCTCTCCCACCCTCCTCCTGGCTGACTCGCTGCACTGACTTGGGTAGCTTCAAGGTTTCCTCTCTGTACTCTCTTCTGCAGCGACAAAACCCAGGCCCCCCATGGGATGCAAGCAACCAGGGCTTACTGCCTCCAGAGTAGCTTAAGAGTCTCTGAACACCAATTCAGCCATTTCATGGCAATGTTTTCCAGTAAAACCCGCCCCAGCTGGACCAGCTGAACACCATGCAGACGTGCCACTGCATCAGGGAGCAGATGAGCTTCGGTCCCATCTAGAAGAGTATCACAGGCAGCAGTGGGAAACAGTTCTGGGAAGAGAAGGCCACTATGCATCTTCCTTATTCCCAGCTACGAGGAGTTTTCCTGCAGACAGGGGACATGAACATTTTTGCAGTAATATGACCACACAAAAGCTCGAGAGGTCACAGCGAAAAGCACCTTAAACTCAAATCCTGTTTGCCACGTGAACACTGGGTCTGCCCTGCCTTTGGTTGGTTCACCTGGGTTGGTGAACAAGACCACAGTTGCCCTCATGGATCAATCTGCCATGCCCATCTCCAGTGCAACCAATCTGGCTACCAGCCCATAGCGAATGAGTAATGAAGGAACTGGCCAACTGAGCTTCAAGTATTTCTCATCAACATCAATCAATCAAGAGGAGGAAGGTCTTCAGAAACAGCAATACCCACATCTAAATATTGCCCTGTTGTGTTTCCACTCTTGGTGTCCACCAGATCTGTTCCAGGGTTCACCAGACAGCTTATCTCACACTGCTGAGACGACACAGCCCGTAGGTAGCAGAGTACCCAGTTTTCTGGTTTCCCCATCCATATCTACTATTACCTGAACAGCTCAGGCAGAGCACGTGGCACCAGTTTCTCCAGATCAGCTGCAAAAGGAAACCAAGAACTAAAGAGTGAAGGAGTTCAGAGCTTTGCTGGTAAACACTGAACGAAAGGACTCACACCTATTTTTTACTTAAACACAATTTCCAATGCTTGCCCTAAATCTATGCATCACTCCTACAACTTACCATAATCCTTAATAAAAAAAACACATACCACCCAGGAATTCCACTCCCTTCTCTGACTCATCACACCGCCCAAGGAGAGGGCTCCCAGTGAGCTCCTACGTGAGCACTGGGAGGGTGGGAAAGCCCATTAGTGAAATCCCATCAGATTTTGCTGGATGGGTGTTTAGTTGCAGGGTATTGGTATTACACTTCTAAAAGCCCCTGGTTTGAATATAGAGTAGCTGTGGGCAATGAAGTGTTCTCTTTATATTTAGCAGCAACAGTAATTTTTTTTTTTTTGTGCCTGAGGTGAAGTTAATCTTTCCTATAGAGCAAGTTATATACATTAATTAAACTAACTAGCAAATGTGAGAACTTTGCCTCAGATGAGCACTCTCATAGCTTATTAGTGAAAAGCTCTTCAGCCTGGTTGACCACAGATTACAGATGTCTTCTGTTTGTATGGAAACAGGCACTTAGCTAAGAGCAGGCACTGTCTGAACATCCACAGCAGCCCAGGAAGGCATTGATACCAACACCAATTAAGTCACACCCCATGGAAAAGGCTCATTTGTACACATCAATCATTTCAGTCCTATTTTCTGCCGACAGAGGCACCCCAGCTTCTGCATGGGAAGGGACACCTCAAACAATTGCTCACCCCCATCTCCATTAGCATTTACAGTCATGTACAATGGATTAACTCATGACCAATTAATTGGTGTCACAATACAACAGGACACAATAAGCTAGACAAAACCCAGCTGGCATCACGAGCTCATCTGACCTCCAGCCACAAAGAAAGCCAAGTAGTGACAACAGCCTTGCTCATTTAAAACAGATCACTCCAAATGTCAGCACAAAGGAAGCTGATAGCGCATGTACAATCATATTATAAAAGCAGAATTTACTGAAAGAGGACAAGTCTTCTTGTCCATGATTGGAGATCAGCTCATTTCTCACTGACCTAAGAACTTGGGACACAGCACACCAGATGTGGCTTACTGCTATGCAAGCTCGTGTGAGACATTTCAGCCCTCTCCTCCCACAAAACTTGATTCCAACAGCAAGAAAAATGGTAAATTTTTCTTAAATAAAAAAAAAGCCTGACACATTCCATGAACTCCTGACTGCATTCTTGAATAACTGGAAAACATTTAAATGCTTTAGAATTTTCTAAGTGAAACAGGTCAATTTTTAATTTTGCAATACCTGTTTGAAATTTCTCTTCTGTTTTATATTAAAGCACTCGCACAGGTAAAACCAAACAAACAAAAAACCCAACCAAAAAAAACCCAACACTGCCCAAAACAGAATAACTTCCAGCAAATCATCACTTTGTTGAAGCACTCTGATCACCTGGGATAACTCCTGCAAGTCTTGGAAGTTACTATTAATCCAAAAAAACATATACTCCCCCTTGCCCCGGGTCCGACCTCAGGGAACTTCAACCAGGCACATCCCAGAGACCAACCTCACTTTAAAGCATCATTTTTCTCTGTTCCTCACTGGGATTCAGTCCAACACTGCACACAATAACCTGGAGAGCCCCCTGGCAGGGCAGCCCCAGAGGCAAAAACGTGGTGCTAGGACTAGGGCTGCCCACAGACCTACCACAGAGCCCTGCTGTGACTCTTACACAAGAGCCCCCAGGAAAACTGAGCACCACAACAAAGCAGCCACCTCCCTAACTGACCACATTTTAATTTATTTATAAAGCACATATAAGAAAGCACCGGCTTCCCCCACACACCTTTCACCCCCCGAATGAGTCATTTAATGAAAGAAGAGAAAAAACACTCACATTTGGAAAAGCAGAGTAACTAGAGCACCCCAGCTCTGCCAACTCACTCCAAGGCTGCTCACAGCCCCTACGAGAAAACAAGCAAGCTGCTAGCCTGTCCTTGCTTTAAGTAAGGATCAGAATTAATTCCAGCTGTGGGGCTGCAGATGTGCTGCTTGTAAACAGCTCTGCAATTGGCTTTGTATTAGCAGCCTTGCTTACGTGCAGAGAAAAAAAGTGACGCTGAGCTACAGTTTTGGGGAAGGTTGCAGGAAAGTGGCTGGTTTACAAAGTTCTCTTTTGCAGTGTTTGGCAGTGATGTGGGCAAAAGGGAATCGGAAAAAAAAAAAAGGGGGGGGGGGGGGGGGCTGGGTAGTGGGGAGCAGCCCTGGCTGGCAACTGAAGTAGCAAGCTGTCTAAAAGGCAGCTGCGTGTATGGGATGCTGTCAGCTGCACAAAATCGTGATGTTTCTCTCATATCTGCATCTTACCCCTCTGCCAGAAGAGGTACAGCACGAGGCTTGCAAGGAAAGGAGGACTTCGCCCCACAGTGTGAGGAGATGGAATGCTAGGGTAAAACTTGGGCTAAAACAGCTACTGTGGCAATGCTCCCTCATTGCTTTGACCCTTGCAGCATAATGCTGCCAAGCCGGCTTTATTGCTTTATAGTCCATCAATACAATGCTAAGCAAAAAGGAGAGAAAAAAAAAAAAAAAAGCAAGCAATCCAACACCCAGAAGAGCAGATAACTCCGCCTTCAGGAAAAACAGCTATTAATCAGGTGGGCAGCCTAATGCAGCGTCCAATTCCTTCAGCTCTTTCCACCAGGAAATATTCATTTATTTGCTAATTCATAATCCATGCCCCTGGGCCCTAAACTGTAATGACGTCCAATTTTTCAGCTCAGGGTGAAGCTGGAAGCCTCTGGTGGCATGGCCAGGATGGGCAGCAACATGAAGCAGATGGTTTGATGGAGGACAGGGTGCGGCACAGGGATGCGGTGGGGGCACAGGTGGGAACGACCACAATCTTTCCTCTCCTCTTGCCTTTCTCCTGCCCCTCAGTCACACGTTTCTCCCCTTTCCAGCACAAAGAGCCACCAAGAGCAGGCAGATTGCACAGCTGGGATGGTAAGGATCCTCTTTTTTTGTGACTCTTGGGGAAATCCTTGAGTTTCTCAGGTACCCAGCGACATTTTTATCAAATCCTATTGTTAAAAGTGCAAATAATTTTCTTAGAAAAGGAGTCACATTTATAAGATAAAGGGCTAATAAGGCAGGAGAGGCTGGATGAAGTGTGTGCATTGTAGTCACAAACATTATCTCGATGACTTTTTATTTAATCAGTTCTTCAGATAGGCTCATCCTTCTCCAAACGGTTGGGTTAGTCTAATTACAGAATGCAAATCACCCCAGTTCTCTCCACCACGTTACTCCCACCAAGCACATTTCAACAGCCAGCACTTGTTCCAGCACCCATCATGTAGCAAGCATATTCACAAGGATTTTCAGCTTCACAGCGGTACACTAAGACGCCAGATATTCAAAGGCAAAACCTGCACTCAAAATACCAGTGCACACCCCTCATTCACACAAGGCAAGGACCTCCTCCCTGCAGGACCCCTCTGAGCTGCTCTGAGATGTGCCATCTCCATCAGATCCATGAGCAGTTATCATCCCAGCTCAATCAGCCCCAGCATGGTGAGCAGGGGACACAAAACAGACGTCTTCTCTCCAAGCATGGGGCAAGAATCAAGGCATCAGTCTGCCCTAGCTGCTCATGTTCCCCCGTGCCCAGAGGAGGGTCTCCTTTTCTTATGGGAGATGCTTGGCGCACTGTGCCACTCTGAGGAAAGGGACCATGTAGAGACGTGGCCCAGAAGCACAGAGAATGGGTGGGGAAAGCCAAAGAGCAGGACAGGCTGGAGAAATGGGCTGACAAAAAAATTCTGAATTTCAGTATGGACAAATAGAAAGTCCTGCAGCTGCGAGGCAACAACTCCAAGTGGCAGGACAGGCTGAGAAGGTGTCTCTACAGAAAAGGTTTTGGTGCACTCCTGCAGGGATGAGAGCCAGCTGTATCCTGGGCTGTATCAGCAAAAGCACAGGCAGCAAGTCGAGTGACATCCAGCCTGGAGAAGAGAAGGTGAAGACACTAATTGCTATCATCACACACCAAGTGGATGGTCATAGAGAAGATGGAGCCAGTGTCTGCGTGGAGGTGTCTGCGCAGCAAAATGACAAGAAGCAACAGGCACAAGAGACAGGAAGGGAACTTGTGATTGGGTACAAGGCACAACATTTTCACAAGGGGTTTAGTCAAAAGTCGGGACTCAGACTCAAGAGTGGTGTGGGTGAACACCTGCAGACATGTTCAAGACTGGAGTAGGCAAGGCCCTAAGCAACCCATCCCAATGGTGGAGTTGGCCCTGGTTTGAGGAGGGGCTGGACCAGAGAGCTCACAAGCCCCTTTCCACCCTAAATGATGCTCTCATGGTGCAATACTTTAAAGTACACGCCCCCTGTGCACACCAGCTACTGTATAACACGATGCCAATGAAATGTGAAGGCCAGTGTTTCCAAAGAGTTTGAGCAGGAGCAAATTAATGTGTAAATCATTAAGCAACTGAAAAGAATGACTTTGACTGCCAAATGACTGCAACTGTGCTCAGTGAACATATAATCTTAATCCCTGTAATAAAGGCAGTGACCACACGACGCTGCAGAAGGAACACTGGAGCTGAATTTTTATTCCCCAGAAGTAGGTTATTGTACAACTGTGTCAAGGTAGCTCCACAAACCATCACCAGCAAAACAGCAAGGGATGACTTTGGGAAAGGAAGAAAACTAACAAGAGTACAAATCTGTGATGATCTAATCACAGCAGCTCAAAATAGTGAGACGGTCAGCAGGATTTACCTGGAAGCCTGTCAGGCTCCCATTAGACCAAAAAGATTTCCAGAAAGCAGGCACAGACTAGTGGAAGAAGCTACCCAACGTGGAAATCCAGGTCCCCATCCCAGTGGGGTCAAGCTTTTCTGGTGGATGGAAGGAAGCTATTTAACGCCTGTGGAGGTGCAGACCCTAGTGACACGGAGGCAGTAGAAGTAACTTCTCAAAGCACTACACAAATAAGAGGTACCTGAAATCAATGTCATTTTATAAGCTTCCTCCCAAACTGCTTGAGAAGCACTGCAAAGCACAGTAGCTCTAGTAACATCTCATGGCACATCACCTCTCTAGTATAGAAAATACTCTCAAGTTCAGCGTTAGAAACTTCCCCAGGGCTCAAGATACTATAAAACAAGAACTGCCCCGACAGGGTTTAACTCCAGTTTGAGAAATGAGACAGGAACCCAGAATATCAAGCCCAGTATTAACAGCAACAGCGGCTGTGCGTACCTGTGAGGAAGCCGTGGAGAGCCGTGCTGTGGTACGAACACACCTTGCCCCACAGGCAGATGGAGCAGGCACAGCTCCTACTGACTCCTCAACTGGAGCGAAGCATCACAGCACACCCCGCTGAAATGGGAGGATGGTGGCTCCTCAGTCGGCTCGGTGTAAGGCTTTTATCTCCCTGCTGCTTTGATCCCTATCTTGCAAATCCGTAGACCACCAGCCAGAATTAGTCAGTGAAATGATGCAAGGAATAGAAGTCCTAGCAGTTTCACATTCAAAACGATGGAGCAGCTTTTCTGCCTGTCTCCCGAGGACTGTAGGCTCCTGGATTAGTACACCAAGGACAGCTAGCTTTCACCATCACCAAACGAGAAAGGGTCGCTTTAAAACAGACACCAGTGCTGCATAACAGGTCCCTCGGCGTGAGGTTGCTGGACCCAGACTCTCCCACCTCTCCCATCTCTCCCAGTGCCCAGGGAAGATGACAGAGATGCTAAAAGCCGTAAGAGGCTCTCAGTAAGCAGCACACAGACGGCACATATCCACCTGTCCTTGCAAGGCACCTCTGCCGGTGACAAAGCACCAACGTTGGTTGGTGGCAGTGGGCAGGCTCCCAGTTCTGCTAACCAGCACACCACCAAAGCTCCTCTCGCCTTTCCAAAGTCCTCCCAACCACTATGGAAAGCAAAAGTCTCACTGGCCACAAGTACCATTTAGCATACAATTACAGCCCTGACAATCAGCATGCAAAATACTGCCCTCTCCTCCAGTCTTTCTGGTGGTCCCAGTCACTCTCTGATTCCCACCTGGTGGGTATAATCCACAAAACCATTTTTCTCAAATTTGGTGAAAACAAATCATTTAAAAAATCATCACTCATAAAGAAAACTGGTCATTTTAATAATTTTTAATGGAAACTGCACTTTTCTAGGAAACTAGAGACTCAATAATTTAACTACATTGCCGAAGTTATTTCTATGCAGTACAGACATGCAAAGCAAGGCATCAACTAGCTGCAGCAGCCATGTGTGAACCAACTCCAGCCTGCAGCCAGGAGCTCACCGACACCTCACCAAAGCCCCAGGCCAATTTCTAATGGGCCCCATTTATCACAGAATCACAGAATGGTTTGGGTGGGAAGGGACCTTAAAGATCATCTAGTCCCACCCCCCTGCCATGGGCAGGGACACCCCCCCCTAGGCCCCCCAGCCCAGGCTGCCCCCAGCCCCATCCAGCCTGGCCTTGGGCACTGCCAGGGATGGGGCACCCACAGCTGCTCTGGGCAGCCTGGGCCAGCGCCTCGCCGCCCTCATGGGGAAGAATTTATTCCCAATATCCAAATCTAAATCTACCCTCTTTCAGCTTAAAAACCATTCCCCCTCATCCTATCACTCCATGCCCTTGTGAAAAGTCCCAGTGAGATGTAAAAAATCCCCTTGTAAAAAGTCCACGTTTCAGTGGGACAGCAACAGTGACACCAAGCTTTGTGCAACCACACACTGACAGTCAGGATACAGCCGCTCCAGGCTCCTACATTTGCTACACAGCCTGTGTACGGCCACGCCACAGCCACAGGCAGCTCACACCTACACCCACGGCCATGGGTGAGCTCATAGCAACTGCCGTTCAACTTTCTGGGTGCTTATTGCAGCATCCTTACCACCTTACAAGCTCCAGCAACCATCCTTGACTGGGGAAAAGCAGGATGACTTAAGAGACCAACTGCTTGTATGGATACGTGATGCTGTAGCATGTTGGGGTACATGTCAGGTACAGGTCCTGTGAGAAGAACAAGGTGCTCAACAGAGGCATCTCAACACCATTTAAAGACCTGCTCTTCTTCCCTAAACATTCAAATGCTGAAGTATTGTGCAGCCACATCCATTTGTTAATGAGGAAGTACGTGATGAGCTGAAAATCATTGCAAATGCCCTACAGTCCTGCGAACAACTACCAGCCCAACATGTGACAAAATCCAAACTGTGCCATCAGTGAGGCGCACCAAGGTGTCCCTTGTCATTCAAACGGCCCTCAAGAGCCCATTACCGTGTCCTGATACAGGATGCTTGGATGTTTGGGGTGCCTGTGCCAATCCACAGGGTGGGATGTACGAGTTCCAGCAGCATCCCACAGCAAGCAGGACACAGGCGAGGCTTTGGCAGGAGCCGAGGAGGCTCATACCTGTATGTGAGGGGTGTTTTTATTTCAACTCAAAATACTAGCATTTTATGAGCCCACAGCTAGACACTCTGTCTCCAGCCCAGGAACACCCCAAGGTACCGGTGCTGGGTGCCAGGCAGTCCTGGGGAACTTTTGGGGAAGCCTCCCATGGGGCGGGTGGTGGGAAGGAGGCTCTTCATCACTGGCTCCTTGGCGAGCACTGCAAGGACTAGAGGTGATCAAAAGAGCCCAATAAAGGCAGCAACAGGGTGTTGTCTTCACCCTAAAATTATAACTCTCTTCCTCAATTACTCCGTCATGAAAAATTGCTGGGTGCCACCCAGCACCCTGGCAAAAGCCAGGGGAGCAGCGCAGGGGCTGGAGGATCACATCACATTGCATCCTTCCCACCCCCGCATTGCCCCCCTCGCTCCACCATTCCCACCCCCGTTTCCCTTTGCTCCCCCACTGGCATTTACTGCTCCTGTTAAACATGAGAAAACATTACTGCTAGCGTGGATCTGTACTGCTAACAGGCTAAGGAGAGAAGCGCATGTTGAAACACAGCTTGTTCTCACTTGCCTAGCAATTCCAGCCTTGGGTGGTTGTTGGTTTGGGTTTTTTGAATAATTTTTTTTTCATACTTGAAATCAACCTTGGATGAAATGTGAAAAGGTCCAGAGAATAAAAGAGGCTAAGGAAGGGATGTGGCTCTTCCCTAAGCCAAAGCCATGGCCATGCCACGTGACATGCCTCTGAAGAGCTTTAGTGGCACCAGAGGAAGCTTCTCCCACCCCGCTGCTGCCCCCGGGCAATGCGATTAAGAGAGGACACGGCCTCCCCAGCTCCCAGTGCCTGCTTCCCCCCCCCCGAGTCCAGCCATGGACAGCCCCCAGCATGGTCCCAGGCTTGCTCCGGTGTTGGTCTTCCTCTTCCACCCCACCTTCCAGGTGGCTTCCATCCAGCACCACTCCCATATCTTCAGCAAAAATCAGGCTGGTGATGATGAGGGTCAGAGCAAGCATTCTGCAGGAAGGCAAGAAGGTGCCTGCTCACCAAGGGCTGCATCACCCTGCAGTGCCTGTACGCTCCTGGCACGGGGAGTCCTGCACCCCCTCCAGCCACCTCATCATGCTCTGAGCCCTGCTCATCTTTCAGCTCCCCAGCTTCAAGACACCAACATTTGTCTGCTCTGCAGAGACAGCATCTTCCAGGGCAGTCTTACTGCATGTGAGGGACAACCAGCTACTTCATCCAGTCACAAAAACACATTTCCAAGTTACAAAATGATGCTCAGGCTGCTGCCATGAAGCCCGATGACATGGCTCTGGCACAGCAGGCAGCGCTTGGTGAGCCTCGGCCCAGCCACCAGATTTCTGAGCATGGCAGCCCTCAGCCCCAGTGCCCCCAGAGCCCCCCACAGAGCCCCGTTCCCCGGGTACCTGGGCACCGCTGTCACTTTGAAGCCAATGGCACCTGTGCACTCATAAGCCACCTG
This sequence comes from Falco cherrug, assembly GCF_023634085.1. NCBI lineage: Eukaryota > Metazoa > Chordata > Aves > Falconiformes > Falconidae > Falco > Falco cherrug. Next base: position 26,447,689 of record NC_073703.1, read on the forward strand.
TCAAAAACCTGGCTGCGAGGTCCCAAGCGATGCCTACCACGGCTGGAATACCAGAAAGCCCATGGAAAGCGACACTGCAGGTGCTGCACATGCACAGGAGTGGAAGGGACCTTTCGGGCCCTTGATCCCACCATCTCCTCCCTTCCCACGCCGAGAGCTACCTACTGATACATTCCATATGCTGCACTCTGAAGGATACACAGTGTTTTAATCATGTCATGTATTAATAACATAAAGTCCAGAGCATTCCGTAAGTAACATATATTACTCTGATCACTGCTTTGATATATTAAAAATAGATTAACTGCTTCATAGAGTTTGAGGTCAGGAGAGACAGTGAGTCTCATCTGAGTTGACCTCCCACATACCCACGAGCCAGAGATTTCTCTTAGCAATCCCTACCTGTATCAAGCTCGCCAATTTAAGAAGCAACAAGCAATTGTAGATCAAAAATGTTCAACAACAGGGAGTCCAGCACGTCTCTTGATGAGCCGCTCCAACAGCTAGTTACCTCAGCTGTTAAAAAAACTCATCTTTATTTCCACTGTGGGCCTTGATAACTTGAAATGATTGCTGTTGGCTCTTCTAACACCTTAGGTGGTTGGCTGGAGCTAGCTCTTCACCACTGCCTGCCTCTTCCTTCCTGAGGTAATTATAACATATGTTTATCTCTTTCTTTAACTACCTCCATCAGTGTTAACCACCTTACGCATGGAGCTCCTCTAGTGCCTCCTCACAAAGCCCGTTTTCCAGATCACAACCTCCCCTGCTACCAAATATGCTGCCAACAAGCAATCGGGGCACACACAGACATCAAAATCAAGCTAAATGCTGCCAAGAGCAATGTGGGCCTGTAAGGATGTTCAAGGCAACTGCTTGGTCCTTCAAACTTTCATGGATGCAAGAAACACCCACAGAAAGAGGTATCTCCCAGGCTGGGCCACCAGCCTGGCCCTGGGCAGCCACCATGTCTTGAAAGAGAGTCCTCCTTCCAGAAGAGCCACGCTTCAAAATCTGTCTAAGAATAGCAAACTGACTTCCCTCCATTTTCATCTATATTTAGCAAGGCCATTATTTATGGAGATGGCAAGGAATAATTCAGCCAGATCCAGACATAACTCGAAATTGAAAGAGGGTCTATAAAAAGATAAAACAAAGGACCTAATGGGGAGCCAGCATGGGGGCTCAGCATGGCTACGAGGGAGGGCTCTTCCAGCAGTGAGGAGCAGCAGCGTTGCAAACGCTGAACGCATGCACTGGGTCAGACCCAGGTTGTGGGGACCAATGGAGCTGCCTTCCCTCAGACAGCCGCTCTCAAAAACCCGTTTCTCAAAAAGAAAAAAAAAGTCTTTTCCAGGTTTAAGAAACATCGTTTAAGAAACAGCTTATGGCGCTGAGCCCATCCAAGTCAGGGACAGTGACAGCATCCTGGCACTGGCAGGGGGAGGCAGGGAGCATCCTCCCCACTTGCATTTGCTTCCCGCATGGCCCGTGGTTGGGTGCTGCCCATCTGAAAGGGTTTTTTCTGCTGGCAGAAGGGGACATACTGCAGAAGACCCAGTGCCCTACAAAAGTATACCTATATATACATGCATATATAGGCTCGCACTGCAAGGCGTGCAAGAAGCAGATCATCACTTCACCGAAGGAGGTCCCAGAAAAAATCTGGGGAGGGTAGAAGACAGAACTGAGCTTTAATCATTCATCTGTTTCCTTCCTCTCCAGCACTACATCTGACCAATTGTAATTAAACTGGATTTTGCTCTTCTGAGCCAGGAGATCTTTTGTCTTATTTGTTTAAAGACCGTTTCCTTGCCACCAGATTTCCTCCAAATCTCCCTCACGCGGAGTCAAAAGCAACATTTTGACCAGAGATGCAAAGAGCATCAGCTGCTCCTGGGAGGATGAGATGTGCTGCGACACCATCCAGCCCAGCACAGAGGCAACTCACCGCACACCAGCTTTGAGCTGTTGCACACATCCTGGGACACGCAGAAGCTGATGGAAGTTTCGGCATTGATTCAGCAGATCTGGAATCAGGTTTAATCTCCATTTCTGGTCTTCTCCCACACGTTTACTGTCAAGCACTGTTACAATTTAACTCTATGCATTTGCACCCCTCAACCCCAAACCACTGCACCCCAGGGCCAAAACATCCCCCTGAATGCACCGACCAGCACGCCCGGACATCAGACCCCCTTGCTCCCGTGATGCCAGGTGCCACACATCCCCTTACCTATGGCACAACTAAGAACCATGGGAGTAGAGTCGATCCCAATCTCTTGGCTGTCCATAAGAGGCACGATGGCCGCTTCCACACCTCTGCGTGCTCCCAGGTTTAGCTGCTGAAGCTGAAGTTCATCTCAAACCGCTGCTGAAATCCCAGTGTAAACATCTGCGGCATGCGAGGGAGAAGGAGATCCCTCTCCAGGGCTCAGTTAAGAGTTAAAGCTCTCAGTGATCAGTTGGCTCCTGCAAAACCTCCTGGAGCAGGCGGCAGAGAAGCACACAGCTGCTCAGAAATGTCGGCCCCTGCGGCACTGCATAATTCCTCCCCTGTTCCTGGGGCTGCCGTGCTTCCCTCGCACAATGTCCCAAATTGTGCAGGGTTACATCGACCCACACAACACCCACATTCACACACCGCCGAGGCCAGCAGTGCCACGGAAATACCCTCCATCCCTGCACCGCCGTGGTGACATCTGGGGCCAGTGATCCAGAGGCTGCCCTCACCGGCAGAAATGGGCAACCGGCCTTTCCAATGGGGAAAAGGGTCTTGCTCAGCGAGCCTTTATTCTCCCCTCCCTCTCTTCTTTCATCCTTCCAATCCACTTGTTCGAACAGGGTAAGTGTTAGAGAAAGGCCAGGGTCAGCAGTGGCACCGCAGACACTCCCAGCTCCCAAGCCAGCAGTCATTAACCCCCCCGGGGAGCTGCACGTACCACAAAATAATCATCATCATTATAAAGAGGCAGGTGGAAGTAACAGAAGATCTTTCCCGACACTGTGTGACCCTGCTCCACCTTCCCTGGGACACAAAGCACTTCATCAGACCCCAATCAAGCTGCCATCTGGGCTGGAAGGTGCAGCTCTGGGTTTTGCGTTACCCGTTTCCAAACCTGCTTTGTTCTAAAACATACACCTGCAATAAAAATTAAGTCCGTTGGAAAACACTTCATGCTTGGCATGAGGAACAAGGACAATTTCTCTGACATTCAATGCAATAAATACCCATGCTGCCACGTTACTTTGCACTAGCAACAAAAAGCCTGGTGGTTCCCTTGGCCATGGTTACTTCTCCCAACACTTTGCATGCCAAGTCCCACACCCTGATTTGGTGCAGAGGCTGACGTGGCTGAGCACAGTGGATACCTGTTACATCTGTGATCCCTTGCTTTCAGGAGGCATTTATACCCATCCTAACGTTATCAGCATCCACAGGTGGGACGTTCAGCACTTTTCATTATAGGAGTTGATATAAAACACAGTGTGGGGGTGCACAGAAGGGTGACTGTTGCACACATGCACTTTTCCCTATGACATAACTAGTGTTTACATACAGAAAAAACTTGCCCTCAGTAGCTGCCCTGCTTATTTCCAGCTGAAGGCACGGGAAAATAACTAAAAGCTATGCAAGGAGTGGGTAAAACATGCCTCAGTAGCCCCGGAGAGGCCAGGAACTGCTCCGTGTGCTGAGGGGACTGCACCCCCCCACATGCAACACTCCTGTGGGTGCAGCATCACCTCGCCCAGCATGTACCACGGCTGCTCCCAGTCACTGTGGCCACCTGTGTGTTTTGGAAACAGCTTCCCAGAGTCAGTGTCGGCTCTGACACCGGAGCAATAGCTCCCCACAGTCCTCCCACTGCCGAGCCGTCATTCCGGCGGTGCTGGCAGGGTCCCTCCTGCTCCCTGGGCATCCCTCCGGCCCCCACCCAGGAGGCAGCAGCAGCGCTCAGACTCTTCAGGCTCATTTCCAGGCATTCACTACGCTGCTCTCGCTCCACAGGGAACAAGGTGGGACCCTGGGGACACCGCGCATCTCAGCACCTGAACCCCCTGTCCCCAGCAAACCCCCCCCAGCCAGGGCAGTTCAGCACCAGGGAAACAGACAAAGAAATCTGCTCTCCACTCTCATGAAACTCCCACATTTTGATGAGCTGCCGCTTATCTGCTTAAAAACGCTCCATGCCCACGTCGGCCTTCTCATTTAGCCATTTCTTCTCTTGTAACTTGAAGTTCGGTGAAAGGATAACCATCATGTTCTGAATACCTACGTTTTCTGCTTTATGAACAGTGCAAGCCATGCATAATTTAAAGGGGAGGAAAAGTGCACACAGCACTTGAGTTTTTCTAGATTATTTTGCCAAGAAAACAAGCTGGGCAAAACAGAGCAGAGGCATCGTACGTCTTGCCGGGGATTTTAGCAGCTCTGCTCTCTCCCCATCCCCTGAAGAAGCAGCGTGTGGCACAGAGCAGGGGACGGTGGTCCATCACTGACCCACTCTTCAACCTTGGGAAACTGTTCCCAGTGTCAGTGCCTCAGCTCCCCCTTAGGTTCAGCTGTACGAGCAACCAGCTTTTTAATCACAGCCTTACTATTCGGAAGCAACAGAGTAAAGTTAACGGTGAGATGTACAGCCAGATATCATGCGACATTAATTTGCTTTTTTTCTATGAACAAGGAATAAGCAAGTGGGGTTCATTTATTTGGCATTTAGAGGCACCAAAACAGAAAGCAGCCAGGTGGAGCTTGGGCAGTGCACATCACGAGTGAGACCCCATCCCAGGGACACAGGTCCTCCTACAGATGAGACACAACCTCAAACAGGAGGAACGGGAGAGAAGCTGGAGTGGAAGAGAGCACCTGAATGATGGGTCTGAGTGACCTGCAGAGCAGCAAGCTCTCTGGGCAGGACTGCAGAGAGCAGCAGGGCTTGGGGAGGATGGCCAGGCACCGCAGCACGCTCCTTTGCCTCGCAAAGCAGAGCAACACCCCAAGCCTTCCTTACAGGGGACGCTGCTGGGGCTCTGCCCATTCACAGAAGGGACGCCGGCGTTCCACGTTATTGGCACAAAAGCAGGGAACCAGTGGGTTAATTCAGCAAGACATCTTCCTAACCGCACCACACTTGGAAGCAGAGCTGGGGGGATCTTGAAGTCTTCAATAAGGGACAAAAAAGTTGTCCAGATCCCACAAGCCTATTCTTCCAAAGCAACAAGGAATAACTCGCCCAGTTTGGGGCTCACTGTTCCTAATGTAACTCAGGGCACTACCTTCAAACCCTCCTGTCTCAAAATGGCCCTAGCGCAGAGCAGGCTCCCCAAGGCGCTCCAGGCTGCCGGGAGGCATATGGGGGGCTTGGCTTTTTTTGGCAGAGCCCTGTCCACTTTCTCAAACCAACCTTCGGGAGTCAATGGAGAAACACAAATTCACATGAAACAGGTTCCAAATACAGTGCAGCCACATATGACTGACTTCACACTACTCCCCCCCGACACTCTCACCAGCCCTTTACCCATCGTCCTTAAGCAAAATAAGGCGTTACATTTTACAGGATGGGAATGCATCATTGCCAAACAAAAGTCTTACTACAAATCTGCATGTGATATCGCCCGTGCATCGATGCTGGCATTCAGTCTAGGGCAAGGGCTCCCTTTCCTGTAGCCCCCCCCCAAAACACGCTCTGCCCGAACAAGCCCTCTCCTATTCACAACAGCAGTTGCTATTCCAGCGCATCCAACAATATGTGCCTGTGTGTCGGGGAAGGCAGGGAGACCCGGAGGTGCCGGTGCCGAGATCTGCATGTTAGTAATCCAGCCGCTGTGAGCAGAACCCCTCAGATATTTTCAATTACACTGAAATTTTGTAAAATTAAAGAAAAAAAAAAGGGGGGGGGGGGAGGAGTGAATCTCTAGCTGGGGCTTCTTTGCTGATGGGAAGCGAACATTTTAGTGCCAAAACAAGCACGCGGGCTCAAAGAAGCGGATGTCAAATGAAGCATTTACTAGCAAATTCATGAAGTCTCCTCAACACCGAGTGCCAGAGCGGAGGCTCCCAGCGGCACCGCACCGCTGCCGAGCCCCGCCGCGCCGCTTACATAACCCCCACCGCCGGGCCGGCCGCCACCGGGACCGGCATCACCGGGACAGGGGCATCACCGGGACAGGGGCATCACTGGGATGGGCCATCACCAGGACCATGGCATCACTGGGATGGGCATCACTGGGACAGGGGCATCACAGGGCCATGGCATCACCCGGACCAAGGCATCACCAGGCTGGGGCAGCGCCGGGGCCAGGGCATCACCGGGGCCAGAGCAGCAGCAGGACGGGGCATCACCGGGATGGGGCAGCCCCGAGGCTGGCGCATCGCCAGGACGGGGCATCACCGGGGATGGGGCACCACCGGGACGGGGCAGCGGTGGGGCATCACCAGGACCGGGGCATCATCGTGCCGGGGCCGGAGCCAGCGCACCGGGCGGCGTCCCCGCCGCGCAGCCCCGCGATCCGGCGGGCCCGGGGCTCTCCGCGCTGCTCGGCGCCGGGCTTCGCCGAAACGGCGCCAACTTGGGGGGCGGGCGGGGGGGGAGGGGGTGGAGCAACAAGCCCCGCGGCCCCAGCGCCTGACCCCACGCAGCCGCCCGAGCCCCGGGTGCTGAAAGCGGGCTCGGGGCTGCCGCCGGCTCGGCCCCCCCCGCCCCCCCGGCGGAGCCCCCCGCGTCCCGCTTCGCGGCGGCGATTTGCAAGTCACTGCCAGGGGGAGGCCGGGGGGAGCGGGGCCGCGGGGCGCTCCCTTGCGCGCTCGGCCGCGGGGACTGCGCGCCCCCGGCGGAGCAGCGGGAAGTTTGCGGTTCGCCCCCGCCCCTCGCTCTGCGGCCGCGGGCGGACGGCAGCGCCGCTGCTAACAAGTGCAGCGGCCCCGGGCGGCCCCGCCACGCTCCGCGGGCGCGGAGAAAGCCCCACGGCGGCGGTGCCCACCCGCCCCGTTCCGGGACCGGCCAGACACCCCACCCCCCCGACCCGTTTTTCTCCGTGAAATGTCAGCGTCTCATGGCAACGGCACTGCCTCCGCTCTGCCTCCGCCGGCTCCCGCGGCGCGCAGCGGGGGCCCCGCCGCCCCCGCGGCCGCAGGGTGGGGGACACCCCCACCACCACCACCCCCAGCGACAGTCGCGACAAGGTCACGCCGCGCCCCGCACTCACCGTACACCCCTTGCCCGGAGCTGCCCTCCAGCAGAACCGTCAGCAGCCCCAGCAGCCCGATCGCTACATCCATCTTCACGTGAGCATCCACATATCCAGCCCGGCGGGAGGGGGGGGGCGGGGGGAGGCAGCGCAGCGCCCGCCGGAGCCCCGCGCTCCGCTGCGGCCGAGCCGCGCACGCCCGCGCAGGCAGGGCGGCGGGGGGCAGGCGGCGGGCACCGCTCCGGTCCTCCCTCCTCCTCCTCCTCCTCCTCCGCCTCCGCCTCCTCCTCCTGCGCAGCGGGCGGCGCGGAGCGGCGCGGAGCGGAGCGGCGCGGCGCGGGGCGAGCCCCCCCTCAGAGCGGCAGCCCCCTCAGGGCGCCGGCCGCCGCCGCCGCCGCCTCCCGGGGCCGCCGAGCGCCGCGCGGGGCCGCCGCAGCCGCCTGCGCCCCGCGGCCATCAGATGCCATCGCAGCGCCGCGGCCCACGCATGGTGCGCGGGGCCCGCCGCGCGCGCGGAGGGGGGCGTCGGGGGGCGCGGGGCCGCGGGGGCGTGTCCTGCTGTCGCGCGCCGGAGCAGCCCTCACCGCGCGTGCGGAGCGGCGGCCGGGCCCATAGCGGGGGGGTCCCTCTGCCGTGCGGCGGGTGCGGGTGCGCTGCGTGTGCGAGGGCGCGTGTCAGTGCGAGTGGCGGGTGCCGTCACGTTGTGCTATACGTGCTGGCAGCCGCGGCCGGGGAGCCGCAGCCCGGCGACGTCAAAGCTGCGTGGCTCGCTGCTGCGCGCCTTCCTCCGCCTCCTCCGCCGCCGCCGCGCCGCCGCCTCCCCGTGTCCCCGCGGCGCCGCCGCCGCCGCCGGGCGCGCAGGGCCGCGGGCGGTGCCGAGCCGGGACGCCGCGCTCCGCTGGATGCGCGGTGCCACCCGCTCCGCCCCGGGATGCGCGGTGCGGGGTGACCCGCGCTTCCCCGGGACGCGGGGTGACTCTCTCCGCCCCGGGACGCGCGGAGCGCAGTGACTCGCTCTCCCCCGGGATGCGCGGTGCGGGGCGACCCGCTCTCCCCCGGGATGCGCGGTGCGGGGTGACTCTCTCCGCCCCCCGATGCGCGGTGCGGCTCGTTCAGCTCTGCCCCGGGATGCGCGGTGCGGCCCGGTGCTCCCGTGCTGTGCGAACGGTGAGGGGCGCCCTGCGCCCGCGCTGGCTGCGCGCTCCGCTCCCCGCTGCGGGGCTGGGGGGGGGCTGGCCCGGCCGCGGGCGTCCGCGCATTTCCCGCCGGTCCCGGCAAAGCCCGGCCCGGGCTGCGCCCTGAGCCTGCACTCCCCTCGCTGCCCCCGCGTTCCACCCCGCTCCCCCGGTGCCGAGGGGCACCCCAGGGCTCACACCTGCTCCCGGCCCTGCTCAGCACCGCTAGTGACACGCGTGCGTGGGGTGCCGAGGGGCGGCCGCGCCGCTGTCCCCAGCCTCCACCGGCTAAACACCCTGGGCTGGCTGAAGGCTGAGTGCCCCAGGGCACGGGGCTAAGGACAGCCAGCAGCCGGGGTGCGCCCACTCCCTGTCCTGAGGAGAGGTGGCACACGGAGGGGGCACAAAGGGGACCAGCTGCTCCGCTGGCAGACAGCGGTGCAGCTGAGCACACCCCAGCGCTCCCCACTGCTGGAGTTCCACCTGATCATTCCCCACTTCAGTGGTGTTTGGTCTCCATCAGATACCCGAGATACCTCGCTGGGTCCCAGCACCTTCCCAGGCTGCACTCAGGCCGCCTGATGGCCGTACATGTTGGGGTCCCATGGGACTTGTGCTGCTGAACGTCTTTTGCCTCCATTTTAGCAGAGCCAACCAAGCACTTGTTAGGAAGTGACTGCCCCCTGTCCTCTCCCCTTTTTGCTTGGCTCCTGCAAGGGTTCCACCAAAACCATGGGCACCTTGGACGCAGTTACATTCAGCTTCCTCCACTGCCTCCATCAATTAAGGATTAGTACTCGAGGCCAGGGCAAAGTGATGTGCTCCAGAAGAGAAGCAATTGCGCTGTCAGGGTTTCTTGTGACCCCACTGGCAGGAGCCAGGATGCTGTTAACAAGGCTTGGACTTTCCTAGCGCTGTTGAGTGCTCTCCTGGCCACTGGTGACAGGGGCTGAGTTCCTCAGTGCTGCCTTCTGAGATGATCCAATGCATTGCTCTGTTGAGCTTCCATCCCCAAGGGGCTCAAAGACATCCAATCCATCATTTGGAAATACACTGGTGGATGCAAGGGGCCGGATTCATTTTTTGCTGGGGCTGCTCCCTCTTCCCAACCCGGTAAGAAAGCGGGAGGTGGAAGGAGGGACAGGTGCAGCCATTCTCTGCGTGAGCCCTGTGCCCACAGATCGTAGGCTGGCTCTCGGCACGGGCTGGAGCCCGTCGCCGACCCGCTGCCAGCTGGAGCCTGTGAGGATGGCACTGAAATTGCACTGTGACTGCGCTCCAAAATATTGTGTCCCCCTCAAGAGACACGCTGTTCTTTGCCGTTCCAGATACTCTCGCTGCCTCTGGCTGCAGTGAGGGTTTGACGTGTTCACAGAGCTGACCCTGTGTGCAACCGTTTCCTCTTCCCATAAGAAACCAGGTCAGTGGGGAATTCAGGAAGGTTTTCTCTGCAGGTTGAAGGCTGGGAAGCCTTGCAGAGTTTCATGCTGGTACATAGATGCACGCCAAAATCCACACGGTTGTTGCTTCCTTGTTAAAGCAGACAGTGACACTAGCAAAGCTGGGGTAGTTCCTCCAGCTGCTCCAGCTTCTCGGGACAGATCATGTGTGGCCCCTGGGTGGGTGTCAGCACAGGTTGCTGTGTGGGGCAGCAGGGTCGCTTCCTCGCTCACAGCAGTGTGCGGGAGCAAATGACAGACTCTTGCCAAGCAGCTTCATATTTGAGCGTAGGGTGTGGCAGCACGGTGGACATTTAATGCAGGTTTCCTTCCGCTTCATGTGCAAAAAGCCTTCCAGTTGTCATGGAGCTGCTTATCCAGAGGAGGTGAAGGACTCCCAAGTTGTGGACATGTCTCATTTGGTGATGGAACATCTAGGGGTGAGGGGGGATGGAGGCCTGTAGCTCCCTCCCGCACAGCAAGTCCCAGGGAGGTTCAGCTCAGTAGACCGAACCATCTGGAAGCTATGGGCACTGCTGGAAGATGGAAGGGGAGGTCCTCAGCTGCCATTGCACTGCTGAGAGCCTACCAAAGCTATGCTCTTCCATGAAACCAACCGAATGCATCTCATCACCTTCACTGGGTTGGCCTGCCTATTTGAAGAGAGTCCTAGATTGCATGTCTGGGTCCATCTGATGCTCCTTTTTACCCATCTTTCAGTTGCAAGGAGAATTTGGAGTAATCTGCCTCAGCAGATTGTCCGAGGTTGCACTTGCCGCATGGTCTTCAATAGGTTACATTCAGGCTCCAGTTGACTTTAGTCTTTTCTCTCCCTTCAGCCTCTCCGTCCTGCCACACATGTGACAAACTGGCCCTCAAAGCAACAGCTGTGCCACATCTTCTGGGCTATGGTCAGCCCATCCCAGACTTGTACCCAGGGCTCTGGTCCCCCCGCAACTATTCTTCACCCTAGTCTCTTAGTCTTACGGCCAACAACCCTACACCATGGAATGTGGACATATTCCAAAAGCTTTTTTAACCTTATGAGGACAGTGTGTCTTTTTCTTCACCTGTAAAGCCCCATCCATGGCAGGCCGTGGCAGCAGAAGCCCAGGTCCCATCCCTGCCCCTTGCTGGAGATACTTCAAGCAGAGGTGGAAGGAGGAGGGGCGTTACCTCATTGTCTGCTTTGTAGGTTGCATGCCAATAACCCCTAAAGGGCTGATCCTTTCTCACCCTGTTTCCAGACTTCACACAGGTAAACCCAAGATCCTCACAGCACAGATAGACCTTTTTTTGATCCTGAAGGCTGAAATCATTAACTGGCTGCTGCTCTACCCTGTGGAACAGCCATTAGAAGGGATGCAGCATTTTGTTAGCACACCATTGGCACACTCTCCTGCAAGTTCAGGCTTTGGCGCTGCAGAGGCGAAGGCACCTAGTAAACCTTACCATAAAAGCACTGCACTTTAAATTTGTGAAAATAACTCAGGGTCTGAAATTAAGCAGGTGCATAAATCTCTGTGGGATAAGTGCTGGAATGTTTTCCACTGAATAGTATCATCTGACATGCCTTTTTTTAGAGTACCTTGTTGTTAAATATTTAAACATTACAGCTACTGCTAAGATCTGCTTGACGACATTAAGTTGTGAACATAAACCCAACCATCTCACTAGATAGTAGTTTACCAAAGGAGAGGGGAAGAATTAAAATAACTCACCAAGTCAAAGCTGACAGCTACCCGAGTTTGCTGAGTTTCCCAAATCACTCTCCATTATGACACTAAATAGCAATGGATTTGCTCCCCACTGAAGTTAGTTGGGAATTGATGTGGGGCTTGTGAAATTCAGCTGTTCTCGTCCGGATGTTCCCAGGGATAGGACTGGGATTTGTGGCTGGGCTCCATCAGCTCCAGCACTTGCGGTTTGCTCTGGGAGGGAAAACATGTCATGAAGAAGGTCCCCACAGACTATTGCATACGCCCCTTCAGCCTGCAGATCCCCTCAGGTTCATTTTATAGCTTTCATTTATCATTGGGAAGGCTCACAAGGCTCATCTGTTGCTTTTAACCCCAAAACAAGTTCCTATTTCAGTACCATCCCCTTCTCCCAAAAGCATGAAGGCCCTCCTCTTGCTCAGACGATGCAGAGTGACCCACCAGCGCTGGCAAATTGTATCCAGAGGCTGCCCGAGGAGACCATGTGTCAGACGAGTGATGCAGCCATGGAGTTAAGAGCTGGGAGAGCAGAAGGACATCAGGAGGACATGAAGGTCGAACCAGCAGCCAGCAGTCCCTGGCTGTGCGTGCAGTGCCCAGCACAACCTCCTGGACCTGTGCTTGGGGTCCCTTGGAGGAAACAGGGAGCTTTGGGACCCACACATTGCAGAGCACGTCTGCACACAGCCAGGGCTTTGCTGAACTCAGCAGGTCATGGGCAGAGCACAGTCCCAGCTCCCAGTAAAAGTTTACATTGTGTTGTCCACCCTGTAAGGCATCTGCAAGCATCAGGTTGCTCTTTTATTAACGGGAAAAATGCAAATAGCCTTGTAGCAGACACTGGGGTAGGTTTTTCACTGCTCGTTAGGTTAATTTTAGCCAGCCCTCACACTTCAAGGAACTGTGCAGTAGGTTATCACAGCTGGGGCTGCAATGATTTAGTCTATCAGAATATCGATCGTAAAAAGGCATCAGAACCCAAGCAAATGAACTGCAGCACTTTCCTGTGGGAGGTAACGGCAGTGTTGGTCCCTCAGCGCCCAACACAGGTCTGCAGCTGGACACAGGGCATCATTCTGGCCTTGGCATTAACCACCCCGTGTGAGCAACGCTGTGTGAGCAATGCTGTCTTGCTAGCAATACAGCTGAACCGCTTTATACAAAATATTCCCATTTAAGTAAAGCTGACCGTACTCTTCTGCCCGCAGAAATAAGGGGCCAGTGGTGAAGCACATCACGGTGGGCTGGTTAATCTCAGTATCAAGAGGATTGTACAGTGGTATGTAGCACCAAGTGTGTGCTATAGACCCCTCTCTTGCAGGAGGGAGTGAGGTAAATAAAATAAAATCTATCAAACTGAATTAGGCTAACTGCTTGAATAACAAAAGTTCTGGGCCTCTAATGCTTCCCACACTCCAGCAGCCATTTATTTCAGAAGCTCTTTTCTTGGCAGCTTTTTCATTTCATCCAGCACCAGACAGAAGCAAATTATTTTCTCTCTTGTTGTTGGGAGCAAGTCTACAAATAATTGAGTTTTGACTAAAGGAGACCATTAAGTAGCGTTAAGATTCTGAGTAATTTGGTGGTGTCGGTGAGTTCTGCAAGTTACTCTAGTCCCTCTTTATCAGCCACACTGGCCTGATTTTTCCAGCATCCAACAAAACTACAGCAAAACCAAATAATTTAACTTGGTCTCATAATTTTGCTGAATTTGGGGACTGCACGCATCATGTGAGGCGTGTTTAGTGTGTGAACAGCTTATAAATAATTGGCAAACCATCCTAGAATGAGTATCTAAAAAAGTGGCAGGTATTTGTTAGGTGCTGGATTCAAGCCAGGATCATTTACCACTTGAATTCTTATAAAGGTGTAGCAGGAATCCCCATGATGGGACAGTGCTCATCCTTCTAAGGTGACCCAGACAGGAATTGCATAACTCCATCAAAGCCAGATACTGCATTTCCCAGCCTTTCTATCTGCATTAACAGTGCTCTCTGTGAGCCAGGGAGCAGACTGATTCCCAGAGGGACAACCTTTGCACATGGAGGTATTGTGGGCAAGCCTACAGAATCACAGAACCACAGAATAGCCAGGGTTGGAAGAGACCTCTGGAGATCATCAGGTCCAGCACAGGATGGCCCAACAAGAAGCATTTGCAGAGTCAGTGGGAGCATCGCCCTTACCCACCTTCCTGCCCAAGGCGTAAGGCCAGTCTGGTCCCTGCGTGTATCGCATGGGATGGGCTGCACCGGTGCGAGCTGTGCCTGAGAAAGTGTTTACATCAGCTGACCATGACCAGCTGTGCTCTGGTGGAGGTGCAAGCAGGGGTGGAATGCCAGTCTTAACCGTTAGAAACGGCACAAAAATTGGAGCATTTCTTGCTGTGAAAATGTTGCTCTTCTCCATAGCCAGGTAAGAGCCAACCATCAGCTCTGCTTGTGTGTTGCAGCGTACAGTATTTTTGTTAAAACTCCAGTTTCTGTGGTTGCAGCATAATGAGAGTTCCTCCGTTTTTTATGTAATTTTTAATTTTCTCTCAGGCACACACAAACACATACACAACGTCTACCTCTTGTACCCGCAGAGGGGCAAGTTAAGAGCACAAACACCAAATACTCTCCTTTTGGACAGCACAGGCTCTTCCCAGCTTTGCTCTTGGCCCTTGGGTTTCAGCTGCCGTGCCAGCGAGGTTTTCCCTTCTTTGTGTCGGCGCTGGAAATGCAAATACCCACCAAAGACCTGTTTGAAGTGATGGCCCAGATCCTCCAAAGGTTTCGGCAGCATCTGCCTTGTGCCTTTTCACACTCTCTTGATAAGATGTAGTTTGTTCTGAAAATTGAAACAGGCTCATTTAACAATGTTTAGGACCGAACCTCCAAGGGATGGAATTATTAGATAAATAACTAAGTGTGACGGACCCTTTAGACACACCTGTTATCTTCAGTGGTGCAGTTTAAGTCTCAGAACTATTATAAATTACATCAAACTACCTAATTTCAGGCTAGGTCTGCTCTCCAGGAATGGTGTGAATTGAGAAGAATCCTCCTGGCATCTAAGAATTTACATGGATGAAACAATTTGGGTCACTGGTGGGAGAGACACTTGTCTAATGTTATTGTGTGAACTGGGCTGAATCTCTCTGGTGGGTTTCTCATTTGTTCAGATCAAAATGCTGTCGTTTTTGGTATCCATGCACCCCAGAATAATGACAGTTGATGGCCTGTGTGATGCTTCATGGCTGACGTTTTTTGTCTGGGTTATTGCTCTGGGTCCTCTGGAAAAAGTAACTCTGTGGTAAGTGCCATGGCAGCGGCTGCAGCCCTCCTAACCCTCAGTCTTACACAGAGGGAGCCCAACCACTGGGCACTGCCCAGTAGAATCTAGAATAAGATCCATCTTCTCCAGGACCATAGTCCAGCACAAGCAACCAGGCAAAATATTGCTTCCCACTGGTTTTCAGTAAAAGGCTTCATCCCATAAAGAAGTGGAAAGAAGCAAACTGATTGAGTCAGGCAGGCAGAAGGGACCCCTCTCCTCCTCCTGGTACCCTGAGGGAGGCAACAGTAAGAAGCCACAGCACTCTCAGGGGGTGAGGTGGGTTTGGTGGCTTTTTTTCTTCAAACAAGCTGTCATTTTACAATGAATATACTTATAGTTTGGATTAGAGGGAAAATTTCCAAACATCCATTCTGTGATTCAGGAAAAGAGAAGCAGTGATCTGTAGGTATGTGTTTGTCTGTCTCATTGACTGGAGACATCTCTGTACACAAGCGTGCAGCTTGTTTTACACCACCCTGAGGGGGGATGTCTTGTCAGAGCAGATTCAGGTTTACCCTCCTGGGACAAAGAGTTCAAATCCGTGTAACAACCCTCTGGTCTTTCATTCTTTCTGTAATGTATCACTTGCTCTGTTTCAGAAATAAAGTAATAGAGACTGCAAATGAAACGGTTAATACCTGCCATGAGAACAGGGTTCTCCCACTTTGATGCACAGTTAAAGCTTTCATGTGCATCAAGCTGTAAGAGTATAGAAACACAATAGTAACATCTACACCATGCACAAGCCTTCCTGGGCTCTGAGTCAGAGGGCAGCAGGAAACACCTGCAACAGCAATTCTATGCAACTAAAATATGGTGCTTTTTGTGCATTTGTTTCCTGGATAACTCAGTTTGCTGTATGTCCATAAGCTCTTCATTGTCTTTGTGAAGAGGCAGGTCTCTGTTTGGGGCTCTAGGGCCAGCAGCCATTTCATTCAGATATGGCTGCATGTTGGTGATGTGGGTGCTCCAGTTAGAGCCATCTCTGTGTCTCTGGAGGTGCGTAGAGGTGGAGCGAATTATTGAGTGCCTACATACATGCCATCTGCTATGAGTGAGTAACAGGCTGGTGGCCAGAGCTACAACCTTTTTGCCCCATTCTTACAAAACCTTGCTAGGATGCTTGCTAGGACTCACTGGGCTTTGTAGGAAGCTCGCATGCTCACATCTATTGGTGTTTCTGCTCACACCAAAGGGGCACCCTTTAAGCAGCCCCTGCCTTCATTTGCTGCTCTCACCCATATTCCACCCCCACCTGTATCTTGTATCATGAGCCCTTAACAAAATGCTTGCTTTGCTGACAAGCTTCATCTCCCCATAGTGTTTCTATGAGGAGCTGTGGCTTGTGGTCATAGGCAGGACAGGAGAGCTAGGGCTTGCAGAGGAGCAGGGCTGTGCCCTGCAGCGAGCACCAGGCATGCCAGCTGTAACGTGGAAAAAAAATACCCTCCAGGTCCTTTCCCTGTGAGTGGCTGAATCATGCCCTGCTTTGGTCCACTAGTTTTCCTTCATCCTCCTGAAGGGCCTGTGTTAAACTGGCAGAAAAATATAAGCTTGACTGTGAGACACTACGCCTGCCTGTCTCTGGGTCCACCTGCCAGCCAAGAAGATGCTCGCTGTCCCCAGAGCTGCAAACCTTGCAGCAGGTCCAACAGTGCCCATGGGGTGCCCAAAAGGGACATTTCAGAGGAGACAGGTGGACACACGCAGCTCACTGCCACAGTGCCACTGCTCAAAGGCAGCTTTCATTGCTTGCACATAGTTAACCTGTGAGTCACCTCTAAGTCCCCATCTCCTTGGACCTGGAGGAAGGGAAAAGGTCCTCTCAGATCCTCAGAAACTCTGCAGTCCCATCCACCACACCAACGCATCACGTCTGGAGGGACGGGCCAGCTGAGTTAGCTTAACCCTGCTGCATTCAGACACATCCACTGTCTGGTTTTGGCTTCCTACAATGGCGATATTGTTGCACCGGCAAGATGTGTGTTATGTTGTTTGTGCGTATGCACACACATGGTTTTGGCTGCAAAATGCAGCACTGTTGTGTCAAATAATCAAAATAATATTCTGCCCTGCTGTGCTAACACTGACTGGCATGTGAACAGTGATTCCCCGGAGTGGAAAGGAAGGACAGTGTGAAAGAAGTGGGTCACATTTAATTAACCAGTGACAAATGGGGCTGCTCAATGCATAGGCTACATTGTAGCCACAAGCTTCAAATTATGGGCAACAGGAGAAGTTGGAGAACCTGGCAAAAATAAACAAAATACTAAAAATGCAGTCCTTACCATAGGCTGGCTATTTTACAAACAAGTAGTGCACAAAGATAACTCCAATAAGGCTGACATTCAAAAAATAATGAGCATCTTGTGCATTATCAGCAGGAAAAAAAAAGTGAATTCTTGTTAAGTTAAAGGGAAATATTAATACACAACACTCCTGCTGGTGAAGTTGCCCCTGTTGCACTATGGAAATGAATCCTGGGAATTATTTAAAATAACACAATCAGACTGAGTTTATTTCCATGAATAAAATGAGATCCCATTGGAGTGTCTCTATTCTTCTTCATAATGCAGGGGGAAACAATTAAGTTTCAGTAGCTCCTCACTCCACCCACTACATATTAAACACAGGATGGATTTTATTAGCAGGAGAGGTTCACATGAGCAGAGGATGTTTTTTGAGTGCACTGCGCTGGCCATGGGCCAGGGGATGAAGCACCATCAGCTCCTGCTTTGCCTTCTCACCCCAAGCCCTTGCAGGAAGGCAGTTTGCCTTCTGGAGAAACCTGCTGCGGTTTTTAACCCACTGTGGATAAGGATGAAGAAGAATATACTTATTTTAATTCCATTTAGAGGCTTGGAGGGGAGCTGATGGGATGCTGGGCATTGCTTCCAGGGTGCAGGCAGTTTTCCTTGGTATGCCGTGCTCCTGGACCGTGTGGGATGAAACCTGCTGGGAAAGTGCTAAGGGATCAGCTCTGCGAGTCTCACACTTCCCAGAAACCTGGAGATGAACAAATTAATTTTTTGCTGGGCTATTACACTGCAAGCGTCGCTGATGATTCACGGCCATGGACAGGGAGCTTAGAGGTGTCTGGAGAAAGTGTTAATAAAATTTCAGCAGCATGAACACGGTGTAACTGCATTAGAGTTTGGAAGATTTTCAGCTGAAGGAACCAGCCAGCCAGCTGGTGCAAATCAGTGTGTTATCATTTACACCTGAAAAGCAGCTACCCCCGCAGGGTTATACTGCTGGCAGGAGCGAGGTTAGGTGTGCATGGTTGGGGCTGCTGTGTGGCCTTTGTTCCTTTCTGCTTTTCTTCCAGAGGGTGTTGAGTAGATTGTGTTGGAGAGGTGAGTTGCAGAGGTTACAACGGCTTTATGTTTTGTACCAGCTGTGTATTGGAGGTACCCAGAGGACATATGTACTGTGCACAGCATTTGTTTCTGGGGGTGAAGCTCCAGCCGTGGAGCTGTGCTACACCTCACGGTGCTCCTGCAGCTGGACTGCTCCAGCTTGTCTCCTTCTGATGCAGCATGTGGACAACCACCATGCAAGCTGTGAGCACAACACTGTATGGCCCCAAGGATAATGTGTTTGTAGTGGTCATTGCGTTGTGTCTCCTGTTTTCTCTTGTGCGACGCCCTCCATGAGAAACTTTTTTTTTTTTAATAATTCTTTTTTTGTTGTGGTTCTCCCTTGGTGCTGTTACTGACCAAAGCAAAAGAAATTTAGGCCAGAAAACCCTGCACGTAAGGACAAACACCCAGTCTGACCACCACCTCTGGCAGCCTCTCCATTACACCGCTGACCCACGAGCTCCTGCACCCTCCCCAGGTGGGGGCTGTGATGCTTTGCCATCTCTTCCAAATAACAAGAGATTTGCAGCTGCTCTCCACTGTCAGCTGGACATGAACAAGTGTGTTGAAATTGCTTAGGACAAATAGAGTGTTCTTAAAGGGGAAAAAAATGTTTTCAGAAGTGTGGATGCCCAACTTTTGATAGCTCCCATCAGGCAGCAGTGTAGCAATGTAATAACAGGAGATACTTTGCAGATCTCAGGCCCAGTAATTGCTATTCATGTAAAAGAACAGCAATCAAACTGAGACCTCCTCTTCAAGCTTTATATTGATTTTAATTTTTTTTTTTAAGTATTGCTGCTCTGGACTTTGCTTTGTGTGTCCCTGATTACCTGCCCCTCCTTGAACTCTGTCATCTTGTGGATTTTCATGTCTTTTTTTTTTTTTTTTTTTGACTCTCAAACGAACACCCATGCCTGCCTTGATTAATGTGAAGAAACCCCAGAGAAACAGGCTTTCAACAATTGTGCGATGCACTTAGTTGCCTGAGAAATCTCCTTCTGGTTGCAAACATGGCTACACCTCTGTCAGAGGCTCTCCTGAGAAAGTCTGCTTGGAAATGCTTTGATTTTAAGCTAAGATTCGTGGATGGCACATGAGGCTAGAAATTAGCATGACAAGATTGAAAGGAGAAAAAAGCCTAGGAGATGCAATGACTTTAAATGACTTTCTTTCCCAGCCATATGTGGATGCCAACTGAGGATGGCCAGGAGAGCTGGAGAGCAAGAGGCCATGTTTACTGTGAAGCAGGAGCTTGTCCTGGACCACTGCTCCCGTTTGCTAGGGGCTGCACAACTGCAGGGGAAAGGTGGTTTCTCACCTTAGAGCACATCTTGGGAGAAACTGGATGCCTTCTCATTCTCTGATCCCTGAAATGAGCTTGCTTGCATCCCCACCCAGTAAGAGGAGCTATTAACCTCTTCTAAATGTTGATAAATGGAGATAGTTCCCTTCTGGAGAGTGACGGTCACCAAAAGCTCTCACTAGTGAACTGACAAATGCTCTTTTGTCATCACCGTTCATATCTTGCCACGGCCAGCCCCTAGCTGTTGCCAGAAACTGCCACAAAGACTTTCATGGGGCTTCAAGCGATACATTCAGGGTTCAACTTCTTCATCTTAATTATTCATCCAGCCTAGACCTTGCACATAGTACATTAAAAAAACCTGACAGAGGCACCTGTGTGAAGTCTACTCCATTTTCATGCCGGCCATCACTGAGCCAGTGCCCAAACACTCACCGCAGCTGTCTTCATCATCAGGTGCTCTAAAGGTTGTTTCTCTGTAGGAGAGGTCAGATCAGGGTGGCTGCAAGTGATGCCAAGGCTGTTAGCTTTGAGGAGCCCAAAACTGGCTCCAGGACCTGCCAGACCCCCTCCTGCCATGGGACAAGTCCAAGGAGCACCTTCACCAGAGCTGCAGAGAAAGACTTCCAGTTGGGTCTTGCTGGTTTTCTATCAAGTCACCTTTAAGTCCATGGTGTCCGTGGACTCATGGCACCAACAGAGGGATAAGGGTATGATCCCAAAGGCTTGTTGGGAGTAGCATAGGAGCCAGGGAAAATTTAGACTGGGTATTGTCCCACAGGGTGACAGCTTTACTGACTGTGACCTTCTGATCATTGTTACGCTTAGAAGAGCATAACAGTGGGGACAGGTTGGAGCAATTCCCTTTTGTTAGCCCAAAGGGTGACTTCTTCACAGTGGTGGGTACTCCACAGACTAGAAAACCCCTTTACAGACACCTACACAGTGGAAGAAACCCCTTTGTTTCACGGTCTGAATCCACTGCATGGTAGTGGCAGTGGATAAATGTGTGCTTTCTGGGTGACTACTCCATGGGGCAGCTTTGTCAACAGCCTGCCAGAGGTCTCACCATCACTCTTGGAATCACAGTCATTTAGGCTGGAAAAGATCTTTAAGGACACTGAGTCCAAGCATTAACCTAGAACTGCCAGGTCTACTACTAAACCCTGTCCTAAGCGCCACATCTACATGTCTTTCAAACACCTCCAGGGATGGTGACTCCACTGCTTTCCTGGACAGTTTGTGCCAGTGTTTGACAACACTTTCAGTGAAGAAATTTGTCCTAGTATCCAATCTAACCTCCCCTGGTGCAAATTGAGGCTGTTTCCTCTTGTCCTGTGCTTGTTACTGGGGGGAAGCGACCAACCCCAACTGACTGCAGCCTCCTTGCATGTAGTGAGAGATAAGATCCCCCCCACGAGCCTCCTCCTCTCCAGGCTGACCCCCCAGCTGCCCCAGCCGCCCCCCATCAGCCTTGTGCCCCAGCCCCTTCCCCAGCCCCTGCCCGGCTCTGGACACGCTCCAGCCCCTCAGCGTCCCTCTTGGCGTGAGGGGCCCAGAGCTGCACACAGGGTTCGAGGGGCGGCCGCACCAGTGCCCAGCACAGGGGACGGGCACTGCCCTGGCCCTGCTGGCCACACTGTTCCTGGCACCAGCCAGGGTGTGTTGGCCTCCTTGGCCACCTGGGCACCCTGCTGGCTAGTGTTCAGCCGGCCATTGAGCAGCCCCCCGGGCCCTTCCCCGCCGGGCAGTTCCCAGCCCCCTGCCCCAGCCCGCAGCGCTGCCTGGGGCTGGTGTGACCCACGGGCAGGACCCGGCACTGAGCCGTGTTGAACCTCACACACCTGGCCTCAGCCCATCAGCCCAGCCTGCCCAGCCCCCCTGCAGAGCCCCCTGCCCCCCAGCAGGGCAGCACTGCCCAGCCTGGTGTCATCTGCAAACTGACTGGGGGTGCACCCCACCCCCTCGTCCAGATCACTGACAGACATTACACAGAACTGGCTACCATGGCACCGCTCTTGACACCACACATGGCCCTCACCTTGGCAGACAAGGGCAGCGATGCTCGGCATGCAGTGCTGTGCTGTGCCTCTGAGCAGCCGAAAGCTGTTGCCGCTGGCCCAAGGAGGGCCATGTGGAGGACCGCACAGTCTGAAATTCGCTCTGCTTCGGAAAGCAATTTTAGGCAGCGTTTCAGTTCTTTCCAAAATGTAGTGATGAAAACCCTTTCCCTTGTTAGCCCATTCAGCTGAATCCAGAGTGCTGAGAGAAGCCAGGCGTTCCTGGACACAAGTGACGGAGGACACTGGCTGATTTTCAAGACCTTTAAACCCCTTGCTGTAAATGGTAGGGTTAATGTGCTGTGTCTGGAGTAGCGGGGTTTGTTGAAAAGTTATGAACAGGCAATGGTCTGTGCCAGCCTGGAGTAGATGGGAGCAACTTATCCATCTGCCCCAGCCCAGGCCTTGAGGTGGAGCTCCTTGCAAATGTCTGCCTGGGTTGTGTTACACCTCCTAATGTGCAATAAATGCAACTGCTGCACTTGGTGGCCAAAGTGCTTTTGAAAACATAACATCCCTGCACCTACAAGCTTTTTCCTGTATGCACAGGAAATGCTGCAGTGAGTGGGGGTGATGGACAGCTCCTGGACAGGCTCTTGTTCAACAGGAACCGGTGTCAGACATTGCAAAACTCTCGTGCATTGTGAATCTTATTATTTTCCCTGATACAGGCTAACAAAAGTAATTTGAGACTAAAATAGAGTGAAATTTGGGACCAGATGCTTTTAGAGGTGCAGTCTAGGTGAAGTCAATGGGGATGTCTCCTAGCTTTTAAAAAGGGTTGTAATTGTCTAATGTGCACTAACTTCTTCTGAAAAATCCATCTTTTAATTTATATCTAGTTTATTAGGTACTTCACACAGCTGTATAATAATTTTAACAGTAAGAGGCTGTTCACCTCAATAATAGCTTACAGCAATGAGTTTTGCAGGTGAATTCACAACAAGAATTACTCCTTTTCCATCTCTTTTCAACAAAGATGCTTTTGTATTCCTGTTTCAGGTGAGTCAGACTTTTCTTCCCCTTCTTTTATTTTCTAATGTCTCTTTTTCATCTTTGCAAACTGCTTAGCAAGGTGCACTGAAAAATGGAAGTGATCTGAGCTGAACCACAAACCTATTTCAGTTCAGCTTGGAAGTGCCATGACGTTGCTCCATTTGCAGCATCCTTTTGCCTTATTTTACTGCATCCCCAGTGGGAAGAGCAGAAAGCTGGTGACAGGAGTGGGGATATATCCCCTGCAGAAACCCTGGTGGCTGCTGTTTATCTTCTGCTCAAGTCAAATTTATTTTTCATTTTTTTGAAAAGTCAGAATGTCATGGCTGTGAAAAAAATGTGCACCATTCTCCATATGATTGAGAAATCAATGAAATAAAATTTTAGGCAGCTCAGGAGCATTACTGTATTCAATTTCTTTCCACATGCATGTTTCCCCTGTGTCTTTAATAATTGCTGTGAGGTTTCCAGGACTTGTTCTGCTTTTTGACTGGTCCTTGGGTATGCAGGAGCAGCAACAAAGAGGGGACCCGAGGTGAACACGAGCCTTTTGTTCATACAGCAGCACTGCAGTACCGTTTGCATCGCCTTCCCTCAGAGGAGGAGCCCCGTTATTTCAGCTAAGCAAGGAGGCAGGACCAAGGCTCCAGCAGGTTCCCACCATCCCAGATGGCTGAGCTATGGCCCTGCTGCCAGCAGGTCCTGGGGCAAGTCAGAGCATCCCAAAGACTGTTTTGATCTGCGCTGAAGGACAGCCCATAACTGACAGTCTCAGTGTCAGCATGAAGGTAGTTTTTGACTGCTCTTGCAACCCTCAGTCTTTCTTGAGAGCAGGTTCATAGCAGTGGAAGGAACATGGCATGACTTGGTGGCAGATGTGATGGAGGACCAGGGGTATGAAGTCTCATCGAGGACCAGCTATTCTTGTAAGAAATTGCCCAATAAATTAAAATATCAAATATTCATCCAGCAATCTGTTTGACATTCCATTCAAACTCATGCATTTTGAGGGGAATACATATTTGCCCGTTTTATTAATAACATATCTATTATTTATGTATTTCTGTATTATTCATAAGACAGAAAAATAAAGAGTGTTTTTTTACTGAAGTGCACATGTGGGAGTAGAAAGAAGAAAACGTCTACTATGCAATAGTTATATGAGGATTACTGAAACTTTTAAAGATACGCACTGTAGATCAGATTTTAGAGGGGTCAACTCTCCATTCCTCAGAAGATGGTTTTGACTATTTTCAGTTTGAACTAGGAGTTTTAAACCAGTTTCTGGGGTGAAAAGTCTTAATATAGGCTTTCAGCCATCTTTCAGAGAAAAATGGCTCATAGCTTGCTATTCCTTATTTCATTATTCAACTTTTGCTGTTATTTCAGAATATTCCTTCTCAGACTTTATATACACTAGTGAGGTCAAGCCTGCACAGAGAGGTAGCACTTTTAATTGTTTGATGGGTACAGGCAGGAAACATAGTGAAGTCTTCAGTACAAACACATTTTCAAAGCTGGAGTATCACCTCTTCCAACAAATGTCTTTCTTGTTCCTTTAGACTAGCACATCCGTATTTTGAAAAGCAAATCAACAGCAAAGTGTGGGATTAGTTCAGGTACCGCTTTTAGTGCTACACCATGTGGGAAGGCTCACAATGAGAGGCACTTAAAAAGGTTGCGGTTTGACTCTCACAGAAATTAATATAAATCTCTACATTTCTCTCTTCTGGGTAATATGCAGGTCTCCAGTGGGTGATAATAGCAGCGCTGTATCACAGCATCTTCTACTAAAACCAAAATATCAAATGAACGTGTCATGCAGAGACAACGTATAGAGTATACAAGTTCTCTTGTGTTACTGCTGGTTGGGTCTTTCTTGATGAAGAAAAAATGCAATGGGAATGGTTTGCTTTATGCAATGAAGAATTGGACCTTGTAGTCCACATCTAATTTGACAGCACCATCTTACCATCCACAAGATGGAAAAACAGGTCCCACAGTTTCAGCTGTGTGAGCAGAGCCAAGGCTGAGTGCCCTCATTCACACCTAAGTCAAAATGCTTGGAAGCAAAACAAAAAATAACCTCAGCCACTCATGTCCTGAAAACCGGGCAAAATACATTCGTGAAAATACATATAAGGATAAAATAGTAAGAGAGGTATTGAAGGACAGAATGACTTAGCCATAGGATAGTTTTGCCATGTCTGTCTTTGATTGAAAGGATAATAAAGGATTTTCATAAAAGCTATTCTCAGGCTAAGACTGATAAATAATTGTATTTGACTGCATTCCGCACTTGTGAATTCCCTGTTGTGACTGAGGGTGGAGGCTGTGATTTTCTTTTGCTTTAATTATACAAATATGATAAGAGGCGTTTGTTCTCCTTTTTCCCAACAGGGAGAAGGAAGAAGCTCAGAACATTAAACAGTTTACCAGAAGTTACACCTTTGATTGGCCTCAGGCAGCTACATGACTATATCCAAAACGAGAATATCCTCAAGCCTTAGAAAACAGGCTATATGTTTAATAAACCCAAGCCAGAGTTTGCTTTTCAATTGCTGTTTTAAAGCAATCTGAAGCATTTAACCATATATATCAGTGTGGAACCACAGACCTCATGAGGCTGGCTTGGACAGTGGGTGCAAACCTGAGATAGGCACAGTGGGACACAGCTGGCAATGGCAGGGAGCAGGCAGGCAGGTCATTGTGGCTGGGGACATGCCGTGGTGCACAGAGATGGGCAAGCAGAAACCAACTGCATGTGCATAAGTGTCCTTACTGTGCGCCGTGAGAGAAATCCCACTGGGAGGTGGCCAGTGTTTATAGGACTTGTCTCAACAAGGACATATCTTAGGCATGAGCATCTGCTCTGCCTTGTTCAGAATGGAGATACCTCTGTACGTGGTCAGGAGAAGATCTTTATGCATGGAAGACCTTTAGGACTACCAGGAATGAAGGAGCTAAAAGATTCCAGAGCAGGGAATCAGGCAAACAGAGGTTCAGGATCATACTTTTAGACTTAGTTAATTTTTTCATTTAAAATTTTCCTCTTTAAAAAAACCAAACAACAAAACACTTTAACTAGGCAAAGTGAAATTCATTGTGATAAATTGTCATGAATATAATGGCATCAGCTTAGGTGGTCATACTGAATATAATTTCAAATTACAGAAACAAGTAGCTTTCCTAATTACCATGGACAGTATGCTCATAAGCTGAGATGATATTTATCTTGAAATATGAAATCATCTCTGTGGAATTTCTTTGGTTTAATCAGAGTTTATATTTAATTATTAGAATTAAACCCATAGTCAGGTGGTGTGTTTGGAGAAAGCTTCACAGCACTGCTGAGCCTTCAAAAGAGCAGATGAGACCCCTGGTCCTGGAACAGCAGTTGAGCACTTGCTTTCCTCTCCTTCTCAGACCCATTTGCTTAGTCCTTATCTAAGCATAATCATTTTTCTTGGGTCTTTTCAGCACTATATATACAGTCAGCCCCTTCAATGGGAACGGTGGGAGTGTCACCACGCTGCCCAAGATGTCTTATATCCACTAAATGGCCCTGGAATGAGCTTACCCAGCATTTTTAAAAGAGAGAAGCTTGTTGTAGGGCTGGTGTTGGATGTTGGGAATCCACTGATGCAGCTGACTGATGTGGAGGTGTCCCTACACTGATGGTGGACAGCTCGGAAACCAGCAGGTCTTGCTGAGCCTCTCCAGCACCAGCGACATTTGGAGATGCCAGAATGACTGAACTTGTGCATTTCCTCATGAAAAGCAAACTCTGTGCCTATTCAAGGATTGCAGCTCTACAGTTTTCTTCCTTTTTTCTTTATGGAACAGAAAAAGAGAGAAAATAACCCTTTGTGTACATGAGGGGACATCTGCAGCACGGTGATATTTGGTGAGAGCAAAACAGATGTCTCACGTGTTTGATGTTTTCAGCCACTTCTCCCTTGCAGCTAGCTGCAGCTAGCTACCTCGCACTGAGAAGCAGAAACATCCTGTGGGTGGAATCCAATGCCTGGCTGGTGGGTGTCCTTCCACTCCCTTTGATGGGCTTTGGATAGAAAATCAATAGCTTTTTAAGGCCATTTATGCTTTGGAAGTTGGAAGGTCCTCAGTGGTAACAGCAGCCAACGGGCACAAGAAGCCCCATTTGCAGCTCCGTTTGGAGCCCTTTTTGTGTCCAAGAACATATGGTGAAGAATATCTAAATGCCAGCCAGAAGGCAGTTCTGTGTTAGCCCTGGTTGTTCCTTAATATTGATTTATAGTCTTGATACACCATTTATGTATTTATATGCGTATATATTTATGTCTACAAAGCAGAGGTGAGCCAATCTGTGTATGTATATAAACACACATCGACATGCATATCCACTGAATACACATAAAAACATACAGACATTCACGAGCACATGATTTAATTGTGCTCTGCTCCCGTAATGTTTATATCGGCTCCCAATCCTTTCTTGAATCCTGTTAATTCTTTCCCGTTTCCATAACATTTATCAACAGTTAATTAGACAGTCTAATTCTGTGCTAAGCGCTTGTATCAATGTAGAATCCTCTACCTTTTCGTGTCCATGAGCTGACCCTCATCCCGCAGCGCAGCACAGGGAGAGGAGGGCTCCCAGCACTGCCCTCTGTAGATTGCTCATTAGTTTGCATAGACTTATTATGCTCACTGCTGTTTGTCTCCAGCGTCAGGAAAAGCAACTTAACTGCGAACAGGGGAAGTTTACAAAGTTTTCATTCTTTCTTGGTGAAATTTTTCTGCAATGATTCCTCCTTTGTGTAAAATAATAGATACTGTAAATAGACAAGTCACACGCTGGCTTGCAAATTTTGTCTTTATTATTTCCTATGTGTAGTCCAGTGGTTTTACTTGCTGTTACTCTCACGTTAAACAGTGTTATACCCTGTGTGAACCCTGTTATCGTTTCCACAACTGGCACAGTTAACAGAGAAACTGGGGGGCATCAAGAGAGCTCAGTTATGCAAATGTGGAAGAGGCAAGAGGTACTGCCAGCTCCATATTCCCACCAAGAAATAAAATGCACCGACACCAGCTGGGTAAAGCCACAGACTTTCCTGGTCATAGAGGAATCTCAGGGAAGATACTGAGAATGAGCAGAGACTTCCCAGCAAGCAGAACAGGGGATTCTGGAACAGTAAATTTTGCCTCAGAGGTCAGAAAATATGCAAAGAAAATAATAATGGCCAACAGCCTCTTACAACAAGTTCTGTGATTGTACATGTAAAAAGGGCTAAATGGCATGAAGATTAGAGATAATTGAGAAAAGGCTAAATGTTGAATGAATTTGCCTTTATTTTCTCTAAGGAGAAGGTGTTCAGGAGTCTGAACCCACCGTCTAATTTAGAGAAATGGAAATGATGCAGCAGAAATTACAAAATACAAAAGGCAAGAAAACCTCTGAATGCTGCATGTGAACAAGCCAAGGGCCTACCCTCTCCCTTTAGTAGTGGAAAAAAACCCAAACAAAACAGCCACAAACTGTCACTATCAATAGCAGGGCTAGCCAAAGAACTGAGAGCTTGAGAGTCTTTGTGGTTTTAGCATGTACTATACCAAAACCCCTGTATCTGTGAAGGGACCTGGGGAGCTCCAGCCTTGATGATTTGAACTCAATATTCTGCTCAGTCTCCAAACACATTCCGAAGGAAAGAGTAATTAAGGATGTGAACGCAAAGGGTAGACAGGATAAGTTACATCATGGTTTTATCAATGTATAATTATAACAGAGACATTGCATATCTTTTTTCTATGTATATATATGAAAACAGTTTCTTAGATAAGGGAAATGCAGCAGATCCAGGCTGTCTAATTTAAGTGAAGCATTTGACTTTGTTCCCCACAGGAAATTATTACTGAAGGTAGAGACGCTGGTGATTAATTCCTCTATTGCCAGCTGGTAAGGGAGCTGGCCAAAGGGAAGGTGCCTCTGTGTGTTGAGCAGGGGTGTCCTCAGACAGAGAGAGGTGACTGCTAGAGATTACTGCAAGTAATTTGACAGGTCCTATTTAATATGGGAAGTAATGACATCAGAGAAAGAACTACAGATCAGTAGTAGATGCAGAAATATGGGGTATCTAACTTAGGCACTTGTGCTAAGGAGTTTGGCTCCATATGGGGCCTATGGGAAGAAGCAGCCGTAGGAATAAGTGGAGTGCCCTGGAGAGAGGCCAACCTGCTGCAGACCTGTGGACTAGGAGAAGGCTTGGATAAATGGCACAGGTACCTCCCCGAGATGCCTGCTGATGAACCACAAGGAAGTTTCCTGGAGCATCTCCCTCCTGAGGGCAGGCTGAGAGCCTGGGGCAGTACAGCCTGGAGAAGGCTGAGAGGGATCTTATCAATGCCTACAAATACCTTAAGGGCAGGTGCCAAGAGGACAGGGCCAGGCTCTTTTCAGCGGTGCCCAGCAACAGGACAAGGGGCAACGGGCACACGCTGCAACACGGGGAGTTCCACCTGAACGTGAGGAGAAACGTCTTTACCGTGAGGGTGCCGGAGCGCTGGGACGGGCTGCCCAGAGAGGCGGTGGGGTCTCCTGCTCTGGAGACATCCAAACCCGCCTGGACACATCTCTGTGCAGCCCGCTCTGGGAGACCCTGCTTGAGCAGGGGGGTGGGCTTGGGTGGTCTCCAGAGGTCCTTTCCAGCCCCCACCAGTCTGGGATTCTGTGATTCCATGGTGAGAGGTATTCCTAGCACCAAAAAGGATCAGTTTCTTGTAAAGGAGTGAGATGATTTGAAAAGCAAGATGTTTAGCAGAGGTCAGTCTGAGAGGGTAGGTTTGACCAGCCTAAGGTGAGGCAGGTTTTTTGCAGGGGTCCTAATGATTTTGCACTTGTTAGCACTGAACTGAAACAGCCCATGTTGCTCACCCACCTGGCTTATTCAGCTTGGTGCAAGTACTCCTCACTCTGCTAGACGGGACTTGGAAATGATTAATTACTTCCTTATCAGATTAACTTAATATTTCTTAAAACCATAATGAAGTAGCTTTATTATGATTTTACAGTCAGTGCTATTTAACCAGATATTAAATTAATGGAATCTGGGGGTAATTTAGGTTGGAAAGGACTTCTGGAGGTCACTTGGCCCAACATCCTCAAAGCAGGCTAGATGCAAAATTAAATGAGGTAGCTCAGAGCTTGGGCCAGTTTACTTCTGAGTATCTCCAAGGACAGGGTTCCCTTCTTCTTACACTCAGGTCAAATTCACATATTTGTACTTCTAGAAACTTTTGCTTGATTCATCTGTTTGCACAGTTTTCCCAAGGAGCCAGGACATCATTCACACTCACTAAGCTCTCTTGATCTTCAAACAAAAAGCCCCAAAACCACTGGAAACATAAAGTCAGAGCTGGCTTCAACAGGGTGTGGAGATGGTGACTGCTTCTCCACCAAGAGTTTTGAGAGGTAAAAATGGCAATCAAAATAGTTATTGTTCATCCGTCATAATTGTTTTCTTTCGGCCAGAGTCAGAATTCATTCTCTAGGAAGTGAAGTTTCACACCCAGAAAACTGACTAGAACATCCCGTGCCCACAGTTGAAGGTGACGTGAAATACTGCGAAAGCTCATGGAATCCCTCCAGCTGGGACAGGGCACACAGAGCTGAGGGGACCAGAGCATCTTGCCAGGCGGGGTTAGACAAACCATGCTGCAGTGGTCAGCCAGAGATTTCTGCAGAAGTGCAAATTACAATAGTTAAAAGCCAGTTGTGAAGGTACAGACATAACACGATGTAGTGGGTTGGCCTTGGCTAGATGCAGGTGCCCACCAAGCTGCTCTATCGGTCCCCTCCTCAGCTGGGCAGGGGAGAGAAAAATATAACAAAAGGCTCATGGGTCAAAATAAGGACAGAGAGATCACTCACAGTAACCATCATAGGCAAAACAGATATGACTTGGGGAAATTAACTTAATTATGGCCAATCAGATCATAGTAGGGTAATGATACATAAAACCAAACCCAGCAGCTTCTCACAGGAGCCACCCCTGCAGCCCCCAAATCACCAAAAGCTTGCCACACAAACCCAATACACATGAAAATACAACATTTTTTCTGCATTGGAAATGTGAATATGAAAGTTGCTTCGTAAGAGTTGTAATGCATGTGTAGGTTTTTGGTGCAATCATCATCCCAGGGAAGAGAACTACCGTTAATTATGTTTTACTTATGCTGATCATCAATTCTCTGAAGTGGAAGAGAAACGTGTTTGTGCCGTTGTGGCCCTGCACTGGGGCTCGTATGAGCTCACTTTGCTTCTGGCTCCTGATAAAGACTTTCTGTGTGACACCGAACATGTTCCTCTGCCTTCTGCCTCAGTTCTCTCAGCAAACCAGACACAATACTTCTTCCCCTCCCAAGGTAAAATCACACAAAGCACATTAACGTTAATGAATTCATTAATGATAGCACTCAGGTAACTATGGTGATGAAGGCCATGTAAGTACCTAAATAAATTAGAGGGGCTGTGCCAGAACATGGCCCTTCTACTACCATTTATAACAGCATTCAGGCATATTACGCTCCTCCAGGACTGATGAATTGTGCTTTGCAACATTAAATCTACTGCAGAATACAAGAAGGTTAAATGGTAAAAGTGATGTTCATTATACTGAAATTAAATAGGCATCAAAGCCACCAAATTCTTGAGCAATTAGCAGTTGAAACCAACCATGATTCTGCCAAAAAACTAGCTTGCTCCCATGGCTTGCAAAATCAAGCTTACTTAGGTGAATGCTTCCTAGCTGGCCGTGCTGCTCGCCCAGGAGCTGGGGTCAGGGAAACGCTCCAGCCCCTGCCTCAGCTGTGCTCCCCTCCTTTGGGAAGGGGTAAGGAAAATGCAACCACGAATAGCAAGCTGTGATGAACTGTGAAGTTAAGCAATACCAACTTGCATAAATAGCTGGAACTGTGGAAGAAAGGCGGCATTTAAAGCATTAGCAGTGACCTAAAGCTGCCACAGATTTCAGGTTTCTGTGTTTTCTCTTCATTTTGTGTCGCTGATGCTCCTGCCAAAATGCCATGATTTAGGAACCTGGTTGAAATACTGGCTCACATTTCTTCCCCAGTTGCCTTGAATGCTTTCAGCATGCTATTCCTCAGCAAGTCTTGTCAGAAGGATGTCTTTCACTGTATTATATCTCTCTGGAAGTGAATGCAGCAACAGATTGTTATTGCCATTCAGAAACCTTCCTTCTCTGTGGTTATGGATGAGAAAACTCAGAGGTACCTTCCAAAAATGAAGCTCCTTTGAAATCTGAAACAATTTTCTGGTCTACTGGTACCCTTTAGTAAAAAGATGGAGTGAAGTGGTGAGTGGGACTGCTCTTGTTAAACAATCCCCTAAAAGGGGAAAGGCTAAAGAGCTTTAATACTTACCACCCTGGACCTACCATAATGCAGTTATTATTTTATAGCTTTAAATCTGCACCACTTGAAAGCAGCAGAAAGCAAGAGCCTCGTTCAGCGCAGAATGGCTCAGTCAGATAGAGCAATCATATAAAATGAAACTGTGTGGCACGACACAGGGGACTCCCTGTTAATTCTCCTGGACCAGCAATGTTCCTGGCTGGCACGGCAGCAGCACTGGCCAACTCCATTCCCACCAGGCTCTGCTCTGTGGCCCGTCCTCAGGCTTGTTCAAGGCCATCCATCACCACGTTACTCCAGCTTTGGCTTGGCCTCCATGCCTCTTTATAACCCAAATAATGACGATGGGTCGCAAGCCCTGTGCGTGGGAATATCTTACAGCCTGTCTCAGCATCGCTCCAGCACCCCAGCCCATGTGCAGAAGCCACTGAGCTCCATAAGCAGGATGTAAGCAAGCTCCAGGGCTTTGGATGGAGCATGAAGAGGTATCAGCGTGAGGCTGGTGGAGAAGGGAGGTGGGCTGGGGTGTGGGTGTCCAAGCATCTGCACCCAGGAAAGGCTCTAGAGCAGGGCGGGGGTGGCCCGGCTCCGCTCCAGGCAGCCTGTTGATGGGCTCCACTGAACAGGGGAAGCTGTGAGGTGGTGGTGTGTGACACTTTGCACTGACAGCTGCATGACTTCAGCGGTGTTGGGAGTGCTGTGTTCCCAGCAGAGAGGCAAGAGCTGGAGCTGTGCTAGAGCTGGTGGGAGGAGAAAATGCCGCACAGATGAAAAGAGGCTCTGGCATGAATTTTGCTTGAGATGACGATTCAAGGTCTTCTGCTTTGCTGTGAACAACACTGAGCTCTTGCAAAGGAGGCAGTGCCCTCCTCCGGCAGCGTGCTCCTGGCAGGCAGACGCAGGTGTTCGGAGCACAGCTGGGGAGTGGGCTGCAGCATGCTTCTCAGGGGCTGATCTTCGTGTCTGCGAAAATGCAAATACCGCTTTTGTTTGGGGCACTCTGGGAGCTGTGCCTGCCAAAGAAGAGCATAGGAGATCACTAACAGTGGAGAGGAATGAGTGTCACGATGAAGCTGTCCTTTGATGGTCTATTATAGTGGCTGTCACAGAGCCGTTCAGATCTGTGGACCTGGTTAAGGAGGTATGTAACAGCTGCCATCAATGAGCATTGCCCTCAGCCCAGAACCTCTCTCTGCACCCCCATCCCCCTCTTACAGCTACTCCAGCTGAGACATCCCATCCTGGATTCAGTCCTCTCAGATAGTTCCTTGTACCAACACAGCCAAAGCTCTCCGTGAAGTTAACAGAGATGTCTCCAAGCACAAAGCAAGCTGGGCACTACCTCGCTTGGCCCAAGGAAATGAAAAAAACATAGCAAAGGGCAATTCTGGATTCATTAATTAAAGTCTTGCCATGAATGATGTACTCGGCTAATGAAGAGAGACACTAGGTAGGCACTGGATGAATTAATATCCAAATGACATTATTGCTGAAGCAAGGCAAGCTTCGCAGGGAGCGGCGGGCAATGGAAATGCAAAGCAGCAGCTCGTGAAAGCATCTCAAAATAAACTTGATTCATTTAGACCTGGTACTCATTACAGGGGAAACCAGCACAGCCTACTAAAAGTGCCGTGTGCTGGGAGATGCCGGAGCAACGCGATGCTTGCGAATCTAGTGGGTGGAAACAGTTACTCACTGCCGGGGGCTTCTTGGGGGAATTTCCATGAAATGAGCATGATTTAAATGCAAACTGGGTTTTACCTTTCTGGGAGATGCTCTGGTAGGAAGTGAATGTGTTTATGAGCTTCATTTCATTTGAGTTTGTGGTTATTAAAGGGAAACTCACAGTTTGGAGCTGTGATTTGATTGCTGGGTCACCGGCACCGCTAGCCCGTGCTCCTGCAAGGACACCTAAAGCAGTTTCCCTTGATGGCTCCCATTTACTGCTTTTTGGTCACCTTTGCCCTGCCTGAGCATCTCCTGCAGAGACTGCAGGGGTGCTGGTGTTCCCACCAGGGTCAAGCCAGCCCCAGAGCACAGGACCTTGCTCAGATGCAGAGGAAGGCAGGTCCCTAAGGCCACCCCCTGGCACGGGTCCACCACCTCCCCGCAGGCTCCCAGAGCGGTGCACACAGCCAGGCACAGGGGTTTCCAGCTTTTAAACCCACTGCATAGCAAGCCACAAGCAACAGAATGCCCAGGATGTTTGCAAACATCAACAACAAGCTCAGCCCTTCCCTGAAAGACCATCTGTCCTTAACTGGTATTACAGTGTGTCTTAAAAAAATATTGCCACACTGAGCTGCCCTGCAAATCATTGCAGCATTTCAGTTCAGAGTCTGAAGGGAAGGTAACGGTGGAGGAGTGCTCAGAGTCAGTGCAGAGCTGCTGGCACCGAACTAGGCATTGCCTACAGTCTGGGATGGTGGGGTTGGAAGTGTGTGCATGAGTGTAATTGCCAGGAAGGGACTTAATCAATTCTTGAAGGACTGAGCCGAATCCTGACAGTCGACTACAGGTGCCTGGGAACAAATGCAGAGGAATGGATTCGTCTCCCATTTCTGCCATTGCGACTGGGGGACGCTTCCTATATTTCAGAAAGGAAGCAGACATGTGATGTGGTGGTATGTCAGCAGGCAAGGCTAAAGCCATTTGCTCTGTCATTTTTAAGAATTCAGCAAAACTTGTTCTGACCTGAAATACGATAAACAACATCATTGGTGCAGCGTTTGCAAAGGGCAGTGGTTAAAAATACCTGGCATTAAAAAGGAGTTTAACTCAGCTGAAGAAAGAAACCCATTGGCATGATAAGAAAAACTAAATCTCTTAGCTGAATTCATGCTAAGCAGTGCATTAACCACGTCCGCAACAATGGCATCGCAGTGCTGCCCTCCACTCCTCGCATGGGCCCTGGGAGGTGTTAAACTTTGGAACGGGTCTGATCCTCGGCACTCGTGTTCCCAAGGAAACGGCAGCACTTGGGAGAAGATGCTGAGGGGTCCCTCCCTGCTCAGGGCTGCCAAGTACAGGGTGGAGATGGAGATGCCACCTTTATTTTTAAATATAAGTTACACCTGCAACTGGAGGGTACATTGTAGGATGCAACTCTTCTTGAACTTCCCACCAAGGCTAATTCCTCTTTTATGCCCTTGCTTCTTTTTTCTCCTCTTTTCCCAGACTCCCTGCTTATTAATCATCAGAGAAATGACTTCCTTTGGTTGTGACTACAGAAATTTTCAATTAGCCAGTGTGATTGGCTGCATGTAAAAGAATTAATGTAACATATGCTAAGTGTATGCATGACCTATTTAAAATGATGGATAATCTTTCCTGGTAAAAATCCTTTAATGGTACGTGCCTGCTACACATCAGTGAGTGTAAAATTTTGATTTTAAGTAACATTACAGTATGTGCAACTGCATAGAGAAACAAGGCAAAAACAGGAGTCAGGTGTTTAACTCCTGCAAATCTATGATAGTTATTTTTAACAAAGAAATTGTGGGAATAACCCAAAGGGTTGAAGGTGGAAGGATCACAAACTTTGAGTGCAGCCAGCTGGCCAAGACCTTTAGAAAATTTGCCAATATAGTGACATTTAACCAGAAGCTGAACTTTCCAGCAAATACATTGCTCTAGTCTTGGGTATTGTTAAAGAGCTGAAACCCTAGAAAAATATTCAATTTTTTTTCCTTCAAAACCCAAGCTCCTTGGATGCATTGCAGGTCTTTGTTTTAAAATATTTATAGTATTGTGTAAAACTTCCTCTTGTTTAAAGTTGTTAATTTGCTATTTGAGGGATCAGAGAAGTCACTACTTGAAAACTTTCAGCTTAAACTGAGCTGGCTTATGATGTGGGTTATCTCCCTCCCTTGTCAGATACCCTTGCCCAAAATACCTGCATCAATCCTGCAGCTTTTGCCAGCGCCAGAGCTCTCACAGCCACATTCAAACTTGATTTAAGGCCTTCAAGTGGTGTCAGAGCCACTAAATAAATTGTTTGAATGGCTAACTACTCTTCTTGTTAACCTACCTTCTTGTTCACCTCATCTCAAGACTGAGTTTTCCCAGGTCCAGGTGCTAAATATTATCCTTAATTATTCCTTTTCCTGCTGGATGAAAGAGCCCTCTCTCATCAGAAAATGTGTCACATGTAGGTACTTGTAAATGATGAGCAAGTCACCTCTATGCTTTCTCTAAACAGACTCATCTCGAGTCTCATTACAAGTAGCTTTTCCAGGACTCGTGTGCTCCTGACGCCCATGATATTTTCAGGCTAGACACCAAAATTGTATCTACTCAGTGACAATGATGTTGTTAATGCTGGTGCAAATGTGACATCGTGTCCCTATTAGCGCTAATCTCCTCCTTGGCTGCTCGGTGGTTGTGGTCCCCTCCAGGCTGCTTGGCGCTGCGGCAGGTGCTCAGTGGCATCTTTTCAGGTTAGTGCTTTGCAGAACATGGTCTCTCATTTTACAAATGTTGCTTACAGCAGTGAATTGTAGCTGTAGAAGTTCTGCCTACTTGTTCTTGAAAGTATTTCTACAAAGCTAAAGACAGACCCGAATCCTCGTTGGGATCTGATGCTGTACTGCAGCACAGCATCATTTTCTTCTCACAGTGTTTGGGAATGAGCAAAGTGGAGGGGAGGTGGGAACAGGGGACCTTGAGGTTTACAGACTCCTCTAAACCCACAAATATGGGACAGAGATGATCCAAGGGCAAGTCCTCAGTGAGAGGCTACCCTGCCATGAGTGCTCACTTTCAGGACACACAAGATGAACCAAGGCAAGCAAGGGACAGAAAGGCACAGAAGTGAAGTCACTTGCCAACAAGCACAGCCAGCAACAGAGCCCGAGTCTTTGTCCAAAGCTTTCCCATCAGGCCTGCCAGCCTCTGAAGACCTTGATCTGTTTCAGGCAGCAGGTGCAATTTGGTCAGGTTCCGCCTAATGCAGTACCAAATGGCAGGAAGAATTCGCTGTAAGGATCAGTACCCCAAGCTCATGTGAAAATAAAGGGCACCTGCACGTGGGAGCCAGTCAGACTGTCTTCCACCGGGTATTTTTTCCATAATGCTGATTTTCTCCGTATGATAGAATTTACATTCTTTTCTTCCCTTAAATGCGCTTGTCTGAAGCACAGAGTCCAACCTTCTTTGGGTCATGCTGGAGGCCTACCAAGGAGAGACAGGTTTTCTGGAAAAGCCAACAAAAGAAATGGGTTTCTGCCAGTGTTTGCAACTCCAGAAGGAGACTACACAGCTTCAGGGGGAAACTGGACTAATTAATGGAGCAGAAATTCAGTGAGAGTCACTAGCTACACAAATAGTACCCCTTGTTCAGTTCTTGAGTTGCAAATGGCTGGAGGATGGAGTAGCCAGGCAAGAATAGCGTGCATTTTCCTTGTGTTTATACTCTTCCCTGGACATCCATTTTTGGCCACCATGAGGGCCGGGACACTGGATTAGCTGGACCTTTGGTCTGAGAATAGCTGCTGTTCCCAGCATGATGTGTGTCCTGCAGAGTCTCTGGTGGGGTACCTGGGGTGCCCAAACTGTACAGCTCTGTTCCACCACACCTCAGTGCTCCTCATCCTGCAGGCAGGACTACCAGCATCCCAACGTCTGGTTCTTGTTTTGTACATTGGAGAACAGCATTGCACATGGGACAGTTTTCCCATAAAAGGGTTGGGGTTTTTTTGCTTTAAGTATAGGACATGAGGTGGCACCAGTAATTCTCTTCAGGACAGATCCCATGCTGGCTGCAGGAGAAGCAGGGACCGTTGACTGTCTGTTTAAATAGGGAAGATTTGTGTTTCTCTGATATTGGACAGATCTACACAGTTTCTTCCCAATTTCTTTCCTAAAGGACAAAGTTAACTTTAAAACAAACAACTAAATAGCTCTAGTGGGATATTAAATTTCTACCAATATGAAAGAAATAAAACAGTTGTAACGGTAGCAATTTATTTTTGTGTTATGTTATTTCCCTTTACTGTGTTAAGGATTGCGTTCTGGGAACTGATTGCACCAATTTCCAATGCTGTTACCTCTTGATGTTGTAAGTACCATGCTACAAGCAGATGATGAAGGACTTGTCTTTACTATGAATATAACAGATGTGCTCTTGACTTTACCCCAGTTAACACTCCAGTGAAGACAAGGCATTTTCACACAGTCCAAAAGAGACAAGCCTTCATCAGGCATTATCTATCCTATCATGAAATACAGGTAAGACACGGGTCCGTATGTATTACTGCCATGTAGCTGGTCAAGGCTATAGCTAGGGGAATAGTGTCTATTAATGGAAATACCCTACTTCATGAAGATATTAAAAAAAGTGGGCTGAGACTACGGACTCTTGATCGAACATGACTGTGTTTGGTGCCCTAAGAAGGTACGGGCCCTGGAGGAGTGCTAAACCAATGCATTTTATCTCTCATTTAGAAAAGGTTATGTTGTCAAAACTCTGTGGTGTTCAGGAGTGCAACTTTCCACTGTATGGTTTAAGATGTCACTTCATAAAAAGGAAATTATTCTAAACTTGCCCACTGGTTTAACACAGGTGTAATCTGCTCCTTGGTAGCTTCCTCTGAAAACTAGGTAGAGCTTTGTTTTCACTAAGATTTTTTTTTTGTAGGTTAATTAGCTCTCTTTAATAATGCATGTTAAACCAGGTGAAATTAAGGATATGCACATGGAAACTCCAGAGTCAGAGGATGACACCAAACTCCTAAAAAGACCAGAAAACAGAGGGGTTTGTGTTTGAGAGAGAGAGAGAGAGAGAGAGAGAGAGAGAAACAGTCATGGAATAAGGTTTCTGTGGGATTTCAGGAACTTGTGCTGATTCCTTTTCCTCCCCTCCCCTCTCCTCTCCTCTCCTCTCCTCTCCTCTCCTCTCCTCTCCTCTCCTCTCCAGGACAGGCTCTGCTCCCTCTTAGGCAAACACTGGGAGCCTTGGGAAGGACCTGGTTCTGCGCACAAAACCCCAGGAGGACGAGGACGGGTGGGGGTGTCCCAGCCACTGAAGTAGGAGCTCACCTGCCCCAGCCCCAGTGCAGGTGATGACAGAGGCTCAATGATGAGGGGGAGGAAAAGCCCTCGGAGGGCCCCTGTAGCCCAGTGACTGGGCTGTGCCGAGAGCCTCCCTGCATGGATGGAGATGTGGGAGAAGATGGGGACAGCCATGGGGCTCCAGCAACTGGACTGCCCCGAGGGTTCAGCATCTCACTCTGCTTTTCCCTTTATATGAAGTGGATCTTTCACCCGCGGCCCCTGTTTCAGCCATGCTGCGAACGGCCCTGGGTTCCTGGCTTTGGGTTAGAAAAGTGTTTGACGCAGCAGAAAGTGCAGTGGGAATGGGTGGGAGGTTAAAGCCAAGTTACAGTGCAGAATGAGACCCACCCCAAGGGAAGCTGCCCTACGAAGCAGCTCAGCAGCGGTGTGGGCGACGCTGACATTTCTCATGTCTGGGCTCCTGCAAGGGTCTGCGGACAAGACCAAGCTGTTGGTTGCAGTATGAGGGCAACAGAGAATGATTCGTGTGTCACGCAGAAGGAGAGAGACAGTGATTAAACATCATCTTTATTGGCCATTTCCTCACAGGAAGTAAATCAGTGTGGCTTTGCTGACTTCATAGATTTATGCTAGTTCAAGGAAATCGATCCGATGTATTTACGTTACTTTCTGCTGGAGGCTGTAAGTTCTCCACAGCAGGGAGTGAAGGGACATCTCATAACGCAGCTGCATGCTCCAGCCTCAGCACACCAGGTCCATGGCTGGTGGCTCCAGGTGGATGGTGCTGACTTTGCCCTTGGGGTTCTGCCACCTTCCCTGTCTTCACTGTCTGGGGCCACAGGTGGCATCAGGGGACACCTTTCAACATCACATTTCTTTTTCATGGAAGCAATGTATGGGTTTCAGATTAAATAATAGGAACTGAAAATGTTTCTTTAAAATTGTTTGTCTTCCACATACAACCTCATACTAAGATGTTGTATAAGGATAACTCTGGAATTGCAAAGTGTTAAATTCTTTGTCTTTCACGTGCCTTCTTATTTATCCAGGAATATGTTTGCTTTAGCCAAAGTACTGCATCTTTAAAACTCTGGGGCAAAACCTAGAGTTTCACCTCAGACAGCAGTTCCATTCCTCCTTGCTCTGAGCAGTGGGCTGAAGGATGGTCCCTCTACATGCTCCATGGCTTTATTCTCATCCCGACATGGGAAAAGCAGACCTGGAGCACAGTCTGTTCTCCAGACAGGTATCTTGTGTCTCCTGTCACTGAGTGTCTGAAGTCAACTAAAGACGTTGATGGTCTTTGATGGGTTTTATTTAGGGTTCAAGCCCATGGCCTTCTGAAAGCATCCTAAAGTTTTCCAGCTCTGGTGTTTTCATGCCACAGAGAGGAGAGCCTCTGTGAGCTGTCTGAGCTTGATCTGAGAGCTCCCTGCCTCAGCCTCAGGGAGCAGCAACATTTCCATCCAGTCTCTGGCTGCAGTTTGCTCCTCAGCCCTCATTAACAGCAGTCAAGTAATCATGTCATTCCTGTGGCGAACACCTCCTCCATTAATGTTATTTTCCTTAAACAGACGGTGCTTTAAATGCTGGCAGTATGCCTAATCACTCGCTGCAGAAATTAAGGTTGAGCCAGAAAGGTGTCGCTTCAGACCCTCTGTATGCCTCATGCCCACTCCTTAATCCCAAAAGACACTTATTTACAGAAACCTCAAAATAATCATGTCCTAATGCTTCGCTGCAGCTAGCCTTGCAGTGAGAGTCCACAGCAGCTCAGTCTGTTCAGCTCAACAAAAGAAAGGTTAAGAGTTGACTTGAACACAGTCCAGAGATTCCTGCACTGA
The DNA here is from genome assembly GCF_023634085.1 of Falco cherrug. Taxonomy (NCBI): domain Eukaryota; kingdom Metazoa; phylum Chordata; class Aves; order Falconiformes; family Falconidae; genus Falco; species Falco cherrug. Next base: position 26,488,523 of record NC_073703.1, read on the forward strand.
AAGATTATTGTGTCGCCTTAAATTCTGCCAAAAAAAAAGAAAAAAAGGCAGAGGAAAAAGCACCCATCTATGGCTGGAAGCTGAAGCTTGACAAAGAAACTCAGGCTAAAAACAGGGCACAGATTTTAAAGAGGGAATCAGCCACTGGAGCAGTTCTCCTAGAATCATGGTAAATCATAAGGTTTTCAAATGTTTACTTGGTGTTTAGGTACCACCTCTGAAAGACATCATACGGCTGAGCCACAGGTTAGGATTTTAGCTGTGCAAACACGTAGTAAAGGATATGTTTGATAGAGGTAACAGGCAAGACTATGTGATCAGAGCAGTTTCTACTGACCTTAAAAATCAGTAAGTCATTCTGATACCAGGTCGTTCTGCAGTGGGTTTTCTGAGAAGCCCTTGTACTTGGGGCACACATCCTTCTCACCCCAAGCACCTCTTGTGTCAGCTCGGGAAGGTGCTGAGCACTGCCTCAATGCAATGCTGTTGTCCAGGATGTGATGTCCAAGAGCCACGAGAGACTGGGTTTGGAGGCTGCTGTGCCAGGGCTCACTCCAGTTTGAAAGGATGTGTGCAGGCGGGGTTCAAACAGCTTATATTATTTTTGTGTTGCTTACTGAACATAACAAATCAGTGTCCATCCTATGAGAACATACCATGGTTGCAGATCTTGGTTGGCTGTGCACTGGGTGCAGGTGTTAATTGAGAGTGTCTTTTGGATACCATCCCCATGGTCCTATTGCAGAAAGTCTCTGTTTCCATTAGCAGAAAAAACTGTGTTGTTGCAAAGGCAAAACATACACATTCCCTTGAGGCACGTGCATCCCTCTTCTGTTGAGGACCAGGAGAAATCTCAACCTTAGAAGACCTGTGGACATTTAAGATGGGAAGAAAGCTACAAGATGATGTGGTGGATCAGCACAGGGCTACACAACTTAGTCTCAGCTCTTCCTTCAGATTGAGATGGACAGAGCAGCTGCTTCTGCTGAGTGATGGTGCTTGGCTAACCCACAGCTCCGCACGTCTCGCAGCCATACACACTCAAGGATGGTGCTGATCCTGTAACACACCACTTCCCTCTGAGGAACAACCGAAAATACAGAATAATGCATGAGGACTAGAGCCTGGCTCTGGATTGGGTCACTGTGAGCATCAGATGAAAATTTATCTTGTGAAAGATGAAGCTTTGGTTCACAGCTCCTGAGTACTTGGAGTGCCCTCTGTGATGGGCACAGAGTAAAGGGCTGAATAAGGGTAACCTCGTTAAGAAACTGAGGGCTGGGGGAAGAGAGAAGAGGAGGAGAGGACCAGTAATGAACAGCAATGAATTATTCAGCCACACACAGCGAGACAATGTTAGGGGCCATGTAATTCCCTCTGCATCATGCTGTTGACCCCTGCAGCTACAGCAAAATAGCTGCAGCTGACATCCGTGTGAGCAGGTTTTCCAAGGTTTGATCTCTTTTTCCTACCAGAAGTCTTGCCCAGGTGCCATGGAGAGCTCTAGGTGCTGCGGGCATTTCGGGCGAGCGGGAGTCAGATTCAAATACTCACAGAGTTCAAGATCTGATCCGTTTATTGTACAAACCAGGTAGACTTTTATAAGGCATTCTATAAGCGTGCAATAATGTGGTTGGCTATTTTGCAAGCGTATAATAATATGATTGGTTAACAATTGTTTACTGGGAAGATTTCTGTTTCTGCTTTCTCTGGCACGTAGGCTCCTTTCTGCGGTTTCCCAGCTCCTCTTATCACGTCCCGTTGGCCTTGCTTTTGAGCAAACATCTGCAATTTGCTCCTTTTTCTTCATCCCACTGTTCTGGCCGTAACCTCGTCTTATTTCTTCAGTATTTTTCCACTTGCTTCAGAGTTCAGTATAATCATTCAATACAGCAAGAGCCCCAACATCTAGGTGTTTGTCCTCATTTTCTGATTATCCTGTAGCTTCAGCTGTGTCAGTGAGTGAACATCTTCACCCTGCAGTTGCACTCCCAAGTGTGTGTGTGGCACATGCCTGGGGTGCACTGGGACCTCCTGCATGAGAAGTGGTACAAGCCTGGTAAAATCTCAGCTTCCCAGGAGTGGGTCGCCTATAGCTGCCCATATAGAACACAAAGCACACTTCTCAGCTCCTGGGAAATCCCACACACATGTGGTGACGGAGGCTGAGGCTATGTCCAATTCAAGCTCCCTGGAAGCTTTTTTCGTTAGTCTGCTTCAAAATTGCTTTCTACTTGTGATGCAGATAGAGGAGCCCAGCAGCTGCCTGGGACTGACATGAAGCCTTAAATGTTGGCAAAAGGGATCAACAGCCTGCTTAGAGGCAGTTGAAAATTGCATTTATGCACCAATCCCAGGTGGGGCACTTGTTCTCCTTGCATGCTGTTCCAAGCTGGTTTTGGGTGGGAAGCATGAGAAAGTCTTGCCAGGAGCTGTAAAGAGTCGCTCACAGGCACGCTGCGCTCCCGCAGGACCCTTCCAGCTGCTTCTACCTGGAGCAGTACGGAGGCTGTCACAGCTTGCACTGGGGCCAAACGAGTCCCTGGGCAACCATAGGATTAAGGGTTTGCAGTGACTGCAGGAAAGCAGTGAGCATTTCAAGGTCTGTATAGTGCACGGGGATCAGGATTTGGCCTTCATGGTTTATTATGAAGGGCAGGCATGTAACTCTGTGAGGTTTGATAAAACACCATCCCTGAAGCTGGCACAAGGCCACAAGGATGCTTCACCCTACTCGCCTCCAGTCCTGTGTGCAGGCAGCGCCTGGGACACTGCTTGCCATGCAGGCTGGGGGATGTGGGCAGCACGGGGAAGGATGTGCCCTGCTTGGCGTGGTGAACTGCACTTAGTAACAACCAAATGCTCAAACAGCATGATGAAGAAGGTTGAGGGATCTGTTCTGAATGATAGGACAGCATATCCTTAGAGCAGCCAGACTCATACATTACCAGCATGAGTGATATCTCTCGTGGTAATGTTCACAGCTGCTTCAGGCACTCATAAGCGATCCTATATGTAGCTATGGGTAGAGAGAGTCTCTTTATCTTTGAGCTGCCCTGCATGCTTACACTGCCTTCAGCTTATATGAGCATCATAGACTGGGAAGGACCTGGAACAACTACACAGATTAGGGCTAAGGCTCTGCCTGGCCCCCCCTGCAATGTGTATTTCAGCCTTTCCATCTGTCTTAGGCCACAACCCTGCTGGCCACAGCCTGACCACTTGATGCTCAGTTAAAAGCCCTGCTTAGGTACAGATGTATCTTTCCAGTCTAATTCCTCAAAAACATTTTTTGTGTGAGCAGGGCTCCAATACAATTGTGTTCTAAAGCTCTTTTTTACTTGCCAGAACACCTGAAAAAGATCTCGAGCCCCACACTAAAGAATATAGCACTGTTGCTGATAATGCCAACTTATATGCCATTTCCAGGTGAAGTATTTTGGACCGATTGCAATCTGTTTAATTCACTGTACACCTTTGGGATACAACAACATGGTAGTTACGCAACTCTCCATCCTGGAAATCAGCTGAAATGGTCTTTTTTCCAACACACTTGTACTTATACTCTGTGATACTTAGTCTCATCAGAGGAAAATAAAGCTAGAAGGATTTTCAGGTTGCTCTGTCAGCATCATTCAGTCCCTTTCAGAGCCCAGCAGTACTTAGATTCAGCGACATGTCCTAATCAGGCTGGGCAGAGAGCATCACCCTCCCTCTAATCTCTCTCCATCTTTTTAGAGTATGCCCTGTCTCCGTGTGTGTGTTGGGTCTGGCTGAGATGGAGCTGATTTTCCTCTAGCAGCCTTCAAAATGCTGGGCTTGTAGCAGGGGCTGGAAAGGCGCTGATAACACACCAGTGCTTTGGCTGCTGCTGAGCAGCACTGCACAGCATCGGGGTGTCTGTCCAACATCGCCCCGCAGCAGAAGATCTTGCGAGGGGACACAGGCAGGACAGCTGACCCAAGCTGACCGAAGGCATATCCCATAGCACATGACAGTTCTCGGATATAAAAGCTAAGAGAAAGGAGGAGGAATGGGCGGGCATTCATTATTATGACATTTGTCTTCCAGAGCCACCACTACACACTGCAGCCCTGCTTCGCGGGAGGTGGCTGAACATTGCCTGCCGGTGGGAAGGGGAGAATAACGTCTTTTGTTTGCCTTTGCTTCCATGTTCAGCCTTTGCTTTCGCTTTATTAAACTGGCTTTACCTTGACCCACGAGTTTTTTTCTGATTTATTTTCTTCCTGCTGCCACTCCCCCATCCTGATGGGGAGGGGAGTGATAGACAGGCTTGGTGGACAGCTGGTGTCCAGCCAAGGTCAATCCAGCAAGCTCATCCTCATTTCATGGATCATGTCAACAGTACTAAGGTCTGGTTTTCCACAACCACTTATGCACATGGGAGTGATATTAGTTTCCCAATAGACAGTTCAGGTGCATTAAATCGTTTGCACAGTAGATGTTTATAAGGTCACCACGACTGAGAGCATCCCAAATAATGTGATCTCCACTGCCTTTCTTTTGAAAGGTGGTCTATTTGAGAGCCTTTGAAAATCTTTTCTGTTAATTAAACCTGAATCTTCCGTTTCCATTTTTCATCTCCTAGTTCCTAAGTTAAGAACTTTTTCATCATCCTTCAGCTTTCCTGAACCAAAACCTTCCTCACAGCACTTCCCTCTGTTGCAATGGACGTTTCATGTGTACAGTCAGGAGAACCCTGGGGGCTCTACAAACCCCACTTCTTGGCACCCATCTGCAATGGCTTGGCCCTGCAAAGAGTGGTACTTTTTGGTCCATAGACACAGCTGTGCTAAGCGTGACTGTTGCCTTGAATAATGTAGAGGGAAAGGACAGTCCTGCCACAACAGAGCCATGGGGGTCCCGATCTGTGAGCAGGCTGGATTTTATTGGCATTTATTATTTATTTTACATTGGTACCCTGAGATGATTCTGGGCTTGGTACTCTACAAGGAGATAATGTTAGACCCGAGCTGTCTGTAGAGTTTCCCAGCTTATTCAAGATACAACAAGCAACTGGGACAAAAAGGAGGGGGAGATGCTTTAGGTGCTGGCAGTCACCAATATCATTGCTCTGCAGCAGAGAATGTAAACTCCTCTTCATAGCCTGAATAGTATGGGTATAAAAAAAGGAGTTGCTAATACTTTCCACGCTCATAAACGCGTAAGTTGTAATGAAGCCATGAAAATTGTAACAGTGCAAGGCATGCTTTCTGGGAAGGATGAAATCAGATAAAATGGCAATTCAATTAACTCTCCAGATGAGGAATGAGTCTAGTGAGAAAAATCAACATATCACTGGACTGGCGCATTTCAAAAGGCAAGACAGGCGTAAACAGTCTAAAGCAATGTTTTATTTATATTCTCACAAACCTCTAAAAGAAGCAATATGTTTCACTGAAATTACTAAGTAAGGTGAAAAGAAGGTGAGAGCTCTGATTAAATTAATTAGTTCACTGCATTGAGTGCTGGGTCTTGAGTGCTGCTCTGAAAACCTGTGTGCATCCTTCTGGTATAAACTATGGGCGGGGAGGACCTGAAAACTAGGACTCTTCTGAAAAGCAACATCTGTGATGGGACCTATTTCTGTGCTGCCCATTAGCCTACTGTGATTAAGAGACTGCCCCAGGAGGACATTAAGTGACTTTTAAAAGCTAGGCTTGTGTCAGGAATAGTTTAAGTTTGCATTCACTCATTTTTATACTTTCTCAGTGAAACTGTATTTCCAATTTTATACTCCAGGACTTTATCCTTTTGCATCACAAAAAATAACATGCATGGCTTTCCTTTGAAATAGCGTAGTTTTTAAAGCTGTTCAGGTGTAGCTGACAGGGAAAGAAGGAAGATACGTTTTCTGAGCCCACGTATACAAACCTCATCACAAATCCACTGCAACCCAACCCCAGGCTGTGGTCCAAGAGTGAATTTGGGCTGATACTGCTGAGTGCCGAGAATAAGGAAAGAAATTCATAGTGGTTTAACCCCAGCTGGTGACTAAGCCCCAGGCAGCCCCTCGCTCACTCCCCCCACAGCGGCATGGGGAGACAACCAGAGGGTCAAAGTGAGAAAACTCCCGGGCTGAGACAAAGACACTTGAAGAGGCAAAGCAGAAGCCGCGCACAGCAGCAAAGCAAACCCAGGAGTTCCCCCACCGCTGCCCAGGGCAGGCAGGTGCTCAGCCATCCCCAGGGCAGCCGGGCTCCATCACGGTGACGGGGGCTTGGGCAGACAAACGCCATCCCTGCCAGCACCCCCCCTTCCTTCTGCTTCCCCAGCTGATACCCTCAATATGACATACTATAGTGTGGGACATCCTTTGGGTACTTCGGGTCAGCTGTCCTGGCTGGGTCCCCTCCCAGTTCCTTGTCCCCCCCAGCCCTCTTGCTGCCAGGGCCTGAGAAACTGAAACCCCCTTGACTTAGTACAGACATCACCAGCAACAACCAAACCCACCGTGTGCTGTCAGCATTGCTCTCACACCACATCCACACCACAGCGCTGCTCCAGCTGCTCAGAGCAAAATTAACTCCATCCCAGCTGAAACCAGGACAAAATCTTCCTCGCCAGCCTTTCAGTGTCTCTTTGCGTAGAGACATCGGTGGAAAGTTTATTTACAGCTGTAGGACTAAAGCCCTGGGAAAAGCTGAACAGGAGGAAATAGGATGAAATGAGTAAAGGATTTTTATCGATCAGGACCTCAGCAGAGAGGCTGTGAGCACAAGCCAGTTCAGTAACTTTGCTGTGACAAAAAACACATGGACCTGACCCAAGACAACATAGTCTAAGCAATTTTAAAAAACCATGTTTCTTCTAGAAATACGTTCTTTATACTTGTTTTTGGGGGTGGAGGTGTGTGTGTGGTGGGGCATGTGTGCCTATGTGTGACTTCCTCCCTCCTCCTGAAATAAAACCTTTTCTGGGGGCAGGTCAGGGTTGCAGAACAGAATGAGTCCTTCTGTGTGCTGCTGGTGAGCTCCCTTCCTCATGCGTCCTGCTGTCCTCCTCCTCTACCAGCACCTGCTGCTGGTGGTGGAGATCAGCATGGTCCTTTGGTATTTAAGATCTGTGTGCTTTTCTGGAGAGAAGCATCAGCTTGGGAAAAAAGGTAATAAGTGCTTATTATATTGATTATCACAGTGGGATTAAACTAATCCTCTGAGGGATCAATTCACTATTGTTAACTTCCTAGTTCTTGACAAATTGACAATGTCTGATCCCAGGTAAAGTGATAATCAGACCTGGGAGGTCTAACTATTTCCCCTCAAAGCTTCTCACTTCTCCCTCCACTCTAATTTGCTCGCCTTCACCCAAGGTTGACTGCAATGTTCACCTCTATGGGCTGGGGTCGTTCAGAGGTACAAAGCTAAATAAGAAAATGCAAACATTAAATAGACTGTGATGCCAGTCACAGAGCACAAGGAAAGAAACTCCTTTGCTGAGGCTTCTAAAGAGATGCTTTAATTCAATACCAGTAAACGAAGCTTTGCTTAAACAGATGTGCTAACTCCAGCAAATTCTGCAAGGAGACTGTGCTTTCTTCTTCCTTTGTTCTGTAAATATAGAATCCTTTGGAATATTTATGTGCAATAATGGCTGCCCTTTAGACGGTGCCCCGATACGTGGAACCTCTGTGATGCTGCTTGTTCCAGCGCTGCTCGAATACAAGGAAACGTCACAAAATAAATGTGAGGTGCCAAGACCTGGGCACCAATTGCTGCATTAACTGAAAGGGACCTGATGAGTCCTATGGAAAACTGTTCAAGATGTGTGTCTCTGAAAGGTAACAAACCTCCCATGAGAGAAGCAAAGCCACAGCCAGATGCTCAGAGTTTTTTCTGCCGCTTTTTCCCATCTGCCTGTTCCATCCCAAAGGGACTTCACTCATTTTTGCTGCAGTTTTGCAAGCCCTTCACTCTGGATCCAGGTGCTGTGAAGCAGCACACCCTGTAGCTGGCTGGCACGGTGCTGGCAGGCGCAGGGAAGTCCAACGGGATGCAGTGGCTGGGATGCAACCTCCCACAGCAGAAGGCTGTGCAGTGCCGCAGGCAGGGTCAGGATCCCATGAGGGAAGGCTGCTGGCAGGCGTTGGAGATGCAGACCTGTTTTGGTAACCTCACCTCAGAGATGGTGTCATCACAGGTTGTTGCAGTTGTGCTTCCAGCAGGAAGGTGGTGCCACGTACATGTAGAGGTTGGAGGAACCCCTGATGGTCCTCTATGCTCCTCTCTGCTCACTTCTGTCATTTCTTCTCCTGCCTCATGGACCAGATGGTCTTCTCTCAGAGGCTTCTCATGGTTTCTCACTACTTCTGAACCTCTGATACAAATTGGTCCCATTCACCTTCAAAGTGGCACAAAAATTATCACAACTCTTGGACATGAGCGCAGGGACTGAGACCCCCCTTGGGAATAACAGACCTGTCCTTTTTCACAGAAAAACCACTTACTGCCAGGAAAGAAGGGAACCAAGTGCCCACCAAGGAAATTTCCTGTATTCCCAATCCTTTCACTGGCTTTTAGGACAAGGAAGACATAAATCCTAGATGAAAATTCATTAGATTCTTCTAGCAAATCTGAACTAATGGGATTAATTAATCTCATTGTTCTATCAAGTAGACTAAAGTGATGATGATAAGTGTAATGACAAAATTACTTGCTATAGATGGCATTACAAAAATCACAGCAATACCAAGTGATTAAGCAGCTCTTTCTACAGCCTTCATAATTCTGTCTTTTCATTGTGTCTTCTGTTTGAAGACATTTTATTTCCCTCCAAATCTTTGCACTCAGCGAAGTTTGGTTAGAAAATTGAGACAAGCTATTGTGCCACACCTCAGGGTGCAGTAACCTACTCATCTGGTCCCTGGGAGCTCATGGGGCAGTGAGGGGGGGATCAGCCCACCCTAACAGTGCTGTGACCTGCTCTGTCCGTGACAATGACAATGCTAATGAGCATGTTCAGATTAAGTCATTCCTCTAAGGGCTACTTGGCTTTGCCCTCAGCCTGGCTGCAAGAAGAGACTAATACTTCCCCAAGCTATTTGTTGCCTTACTCTGATGAGTAAAGACAGCTCAGTTGCAGCTAAGGGTACAATGCCTGCTCAGCCTGGCTATGAAGATGTTCCCTATAATGTCTACCAAGTGCATCAAAGGTGGTGTTTCTCTTTACTGCAGAGAAAACCCATCCACACGCTTCTCTGAGCAGGGTCAGACCGAACAGGTGAGAAACCACATTTCCCTTCAAAATTCCCCTTCATCTGGGGAGCAAGAGTGGGAGGGGATGGTACCAAGGGTTAGGAGGGACCAGCTCTTTATTTTGAACCCTGCTGCTTGTGGCCTCCTGGAAATAAGTTGGCTGCAAGCCTCAGAGTTTTGACCAGACTCAAGGGCTAAACTTTCTGGAGAGGTAGGGACAATGGAATTATTGTGTTTCGAGGTGGTGGCCAAGAAAGGAGTGAAGGTTGGACATAGCTGGCGAGAGGGGATCACGTGAGTTTGCTGCTCCTGAAGAGGTCAGAGAGGAGCCAGCTCCCAGACCATGAGCACCAGCTGGTCAGTAAGCACCACATTCGCTTTGCTTAGCACTGTGAGAAAGAGTACCTGGGGCCTTCGGGTAGGTAGCAGCCAACAGCCATGACCAGGCTGAAGTGGGAAGATGAGTTTCACTGGGACCACGGCTCTCTGTGAGCAAAGCAATTGATCCAGGCCAGAGCGTACGGCCACTGGAGACCTCGCTTGGCAGCGTGGTGCCAGAGACAGAAGCAGACAGATGTGAACTAAGTTTATCAAACTTGGCTGAACTAGAACATCCCACATCTTTGCTTAGGAAGCTCATGAAATTCAAGCAACCAATTAGTATCACAGTTATGCAGCAGGAGCTGACGAGCTGTTCAATAAACAAGTGATCCTTGCAGTACATGAAGTCAAAGGCAAAAACACTTCACATGCAGGCAAAGCTACGGCTTGAGGCAGTCCCACAGCAAGAGAGGAATTCTCAAGTTTTGTCTTAATTGGATTTTTAATGGGTTTCAAAACTGACTTGTTCTGTGAAGTACTCAATAATTACAGAAGATTAAGGTGACACTTTGAAAAATGGGTGGAACAAGAACATGAATGAAGGAAACTTTGCTTTGGCCTAATTACAGATAAACAACAGATAATGTGGACTTGATAATCCTCCAGAATAAATAAACAGGAGAATCAGGCTCTACAGAAAATTTTTCATGCGGGTAAATGACCTTTTAATACTGTTATTAGCTAGCACTTACCTCGATGCAATGGCAACGGCCAGAGATTGCCCTGTACTGCCCACAGCTGAGTGAACAGATCCACCATAATTCACTTTAGCCACACTGTTTCCAGGAAGAGACAAAATTATTGGCCTTCCTTCCACAGAGTCAGGCTTTGGCATGGGGAAAATGCAGCACTTTGCTTCCTTGTGAAGGAATATATGTGCAATAGCTGCCATCTGTACATTGGTGTCATGTAGGACACCAAGGACACTTGCACTAGCAAAACTAGTTAAACCTCTGAAAACTTTTGTGCAAAATATTGACACTACTGCCACAGTTAAATGTGCAAGCTATCAGATTGTATCCACACACATGCCTAATTATCCATTACACATGCAATTACATGATTTTAATGTGCTCTCATCATAATTACAGCAGCAAATTAGGGGGCATAATTGCACATGCAAATGTGCATGCCTGGCTTGTTTCTTTCTTTTCTTCTCTAAGATGTTAGGATCACCAAAAAATAAGGAAAGGTCAGGATTAAATTTCATTACCTGTTCTTTTAGGAGCTTTTAAAATATCAATAAGCAGCTCTTAAATATTGAGGAGGGTAGCTTCAGCTCTTAGCCTGGAACCAAGCACGCAATAGAGCAGATGTCGGAAGATGGTGCAAGTTTCCACTGCTGGGGATGGTTATCCCAAACCAGCTATCCCAGCTGACCATTTATTTTGTGCGCCTGCTTTCCTGTTTTGTTTTTTTTTTTAATAATCTTTGCTTCTGTTTTTGCTTTACCTGCTCTTCAGAATGTGATTATAATAAGCCTGTACATACCAATGGGACTATTTCTCTGTCCTCCTGGCAGCTGGATCCAAATCTGCAGTCCTGCTTCTGAGAGATGACCTTTTAAAGTCCTCTCATCTAAAGGTTCCTGTGTTTTGCCTTAATTCTGCTTCAGATCCCAGAACAGCAATTTTCCAGATCAAACTCAGGTTAGTGGGTGTATAAATTTGTTTATTTGTTTAAAACATGTTTGCTTTATTTTGCTTTCCTAAATCTAGGGATGACAAGTGAGGATGAGCAGATATTTTTATTCCTAGAAAGAGATTATAATAGACATTTTTGTTGTGCTGCATCTGAGAGACATTAGGATCCCGTATGTCGCAAGCTGCAATTGAAAGTGGTAAAGTGGTCACCAGCTCTGCACTGATGGAATTATTTTCCATCGCTGAGCGGTTTTTGCTCTGGGTGCTGTGACAGCACCTCTCCCTCACTTCACACGGCGTGATGAGCTTCTTGCCAGCTCTGGCTGCTGGGGAGTTTTGGAAGTGCATATTGAAATATCATTTTGTGGATTTTTTTTCAGGTCTGGAAGACAGAACAAAAACAAATAATTAAGGAGGGGGGGGATGGCGGGAAGGCAACACAACAGCAGTAGTGCCTGCCTCTGTCCAAGCTTGCCAGGTCAAACACTAGGCACATACTTAACCACTCCTGGGTGAGCTGGGTGAGCTCAGTTAAATTGCTATCATGGTGACTGAGAAGTAGTAACAAAAGCATCCCTCCATTTTTCCTGGTGTGGAGGGCTTGGTGGGACACATCCCCCATGCTCGTTCACACCCTCCTGACAAGGCAGCTGTGAAGCTGGAGCTTTTCTTCTCAGAATGAAAGAAGTACAGAAGTGACTTTCTGCATCATAAAGGCTCCTGGTGCACTCTGATGCAATTCATAATGAAAGGAAATATATGTATTGCTTAAGCCCTGAGACGGCCCCTTTGTCTTTCCTTAGGCAGTTGATAGAGCCTAGATACTTTTGCACTTTCATCTCCCCAGCGCGGCTTGAAAGCAGCAGATCATTGTTGTGCTTTAGATATCAGTTGCTAGCTGGGGATTTTGGAGCCACACTATGAGAAATAAAGGGAACAGCTGATAAAACTTTTCCTACCCTGGTTACACATTGGGACCAGCCAAAAATGTTGCCTGACACTTCAAAAAGAAGAAAGAAGAGGTTTAAAATTGCCAGCTCCCTCCTGGAGAAATCAATGAGCAATGCTTCCTTCCAGACATACCCTAATTAACCAAAAATGCATTTCACTTGAACCATGGGTTACAGCACTGGGGCTTCACTAGCATCTACTTCTTCCACGTACTGTGTGCTGGAAGATGCACAGGCTCCACTGCCCTTTGACTGACATTGTCCTTTGCACAGGAAACCATCTATGGAGGGGTTTCACCAGAGGTTTCACATTATAACTGCCTGTGCAGTCTTGGAGGTGCCTCCAACGTGATTTCCAAATTAGCATGTAATGCAGTAAAACCTAAAACTGGTGAAGAAGAAGAAGGGTGGATGTGTCTTTGGTCTAAGCACCTGATGGCTCTGTCCACCTGCACCGGTTAAGCACAACAGGATGTCTCTGCAGGAGCACAGTGATGTCTCACAAACCACAAGTCTGTAGTCCAGCGGGTGGTTGTGATGATACAAAACACAACAAGCGTGGCCAGACCGGAAAAGAAAAATTTAAAATGTAAGCACACTATAAATTATAAGACAGAAGGGAAGATAGCACCATCATTTTTAACATAAAAAGGCAATTTACTGTCCCATCAGTACTCTTCCCTTTTCCTGCACAGCAATCTAACCCTAGAGCTGGCAGCTGGTACAGCCGGCCTCCCTGCTGCATGTGAGGTGCGATGGGAAGGAAAACCCCAGATGACAGTTGAATAGTAGATGTTGCTGCTCCATGCAAAGCCCCAACACTCAATTTGCACTGAAAAAGGGAGGGAGGGTGTTGGAAATGCAAAGCCAGACGGAGGTGGGTCCGTGGCAGTCCAGAGCATGGGGCTGCATCCCTGTGCTGGTGGGGAGCACATCCAAGGAACACTGCCAGGGGCAGTCTGGGGATGATGTGGGGCATGATCCAGGGTTCAAAAAGTTTTCTCTCATGGGAGGGAAAATCCCAGTCTTGCAGCAAAGAGAAGCAGAGCTGCTCTGGAGAGGCCTCCAGCCCTGGTGTGCCTTTTTGGGGCTCCTTTTAAATTACAGCTATGGGATACAGTTTTGCATCCACTAAAGTCATAACTGTGCCTATAATTGTGTCCCTTCTCTGAGACACCAAGCTCTCATCTCTCAAATGGATGTGGTTTTCCTCCTTTTGATTCTCAGTTTCAGATTCTTTTTTTAAAAAAAGCAGTCATCTTCCCCAGTAGTGCTGAGCATACACCTTTACATCTGCTTCTGTGCTTCTGATGTTCCTTCTGACAGCAGTGTTAGTAGCTTTCTTACTAATCAGAGAATAATATCATAATTACTTTTTGTATCCCCATAGGCATCTCTTTATGCAGAAAAGTGATGTTTCCATGTATTGTGTGTAACACGGCAGTCAGGGAGCTCCCTGTCCTGCCAGAGCTGCCCTTCGCTTCAGGCTGCTTCTGTTTGAGTGCCAGGGTGTGAATGTGCAAGCTTCTGGACTGAAGTTCATCTACAGGACCCATTTGGGGTCCTCCTGGTAAGGAGGATAATGCAAACTCTTTTGTGGGCTTCAGAGAAAATGATGCTGCTTTCTTCTAGGTTTTCATATTCCATGTTTCAGTTGAACGTGGATTTTATTCTTGAGCTGTGCCATAGAGACTTGACAAAGCCACTGCTGTTTCCCACGTAAAAACCCTAAAAACTCTTAACAAGTTGCTAGTGACATTTGTAAGTAAATATTGCCACACAGGTGGATACCGCCAGTTTTATCTAAATAACTGAATCCCTGCTAGACAGAGAGCTCAGGCGTGCATGAGGATCAGAGCACTGCGTGAATAACACTTGAATTCCCGGATGGAGCAGAGTTTATTGCAAAGCTCATTTTAGTGCTGCTACAGCTGGAACAAGAAAGTGGTGTGGCCAGAGCCCAGCTGTTCTCCAGGCCGTGGAGTGGGAGGATTTTGGGGGACAAGGCTGCCTACTGGCTGCTCTTGAAAATATTTTATTATTAGATTTATTACCATGTTTTCCTATGCAACAAATGCACTCTGGTTGATTGCAGTCCCAGCCCTCATTCTGTGCTGGATTTTAGTCTCATGAACAGCAGACTTTTCCAACCCACAGACGTGTCCCCAGCTGGAAACATCTCAGACTATTTGTTGATAAGGTTTGGAAAGAGCTGAGACATATTTTTTCCCCGTTCCTGGCAGGAGCAGGCAACCTTACCTTTACAGAAGGTTCATGGTAAAATAAAAAAAGGAAATAAGCTGAGACAGGCATGTGTTACAGTGGAAATCTTATTTAAATCCATTTATTCACATCATTTAAATATAAGTAAGAGCAATGAAGAGAAAAAAGTTGGCATCATAAATACAGGTTTTTTGTCATGTTTTTTGTGCATCAGATGTTTGTTTTACTGCAGAACTTCATGGGAAGCTTGCTGCAAGCTGTCAGGGAATTGCCAGCAATTATTTCTCTGTTATTTGCTTAAATAGCCTTGAGGTTTAATGTTGTTTGATGCCTTCTGAAATGCCCTGAGAAGACAGGACTCATATCTGTGCTTCTGCCCAGAGATGAATGTATTTTTCAGAAGATGGGGAAATAATGCCACATCACTCACTCCTGCCAGCAGCAGGAGAGCACAACAGCAGGAGACCTTCTCCAGCAGCCACATTGTCCATGTCAGGAACAATTTCCAGGTGGGGCTGCATGATGTCGTTATGAGACAGCCTGAAAAGAATGAGAACAACAAGAACAACAAAGGAAAAAACCCCAGCTGTGGGGCACTTATTCCATCAGTATTCCTCAAGGGGTTTCTTCCTTCCTTCCCCAGAGGCATCTGACCCATTGGTCTGATAAAACTGCCCCCACGCTGCTGCTTGGGGAGATCTGACCGTGCTTAGGGACCTCTGGAATATGTTCTGCATCATCTGCAGAGACTGTAGAGATCCTGGGGCAATGATGCAGTTTTGAAGGTGTGCCTGCATGTACACACACACACAACATAGTGTGTGTGTGTACATGAAGAGGGGGAACTTCTCACTTTGGTCTTTGCAGATAGAAATGGCTTTGAGTGAACTGATGTTTGGAGCTGATGCTGAGAAAGAAATCAAAAAGCTTGAACCAGCATTACCATGTGTGTAACATGCGTAGCTGTAAATAAATTCCTGAGCTTTTCTCACTCTCCTAATCAAACTTCTTGAAATATATATAATGATTAATTTTACTGCCGCTGCTTTGCTTAGCCATAGCGGGCAGGAGGGCAGGAAACATTGCATGTATGTGCTGAAATGGACCTCTCACTTTTTCCATAGTTAAGTTTCTGGGTTTTTAAATATTTTTTTAACTCTTATTAGTCTAAGTACAATAGGTATAAATAGTTAATTTTAGATTATTTTAAACTGATTACTTAATTTAGACTTAGAGTATTTAACCATTTAGACTATTTAAGATACAGTGTCAATACAACTGTGGGGAAGTGAGGTGGACTGCATCGTTCTGAGCAGCCACCTGCAAAGGAGCCAGCTACGAGCACTGGCACCATGATAGCCTGAACGCACACAGCTGGACTTTGAATTATATTTAAATACTAATAATTTAATTGTATTATAACATTGAACATTTTAAAATGTGTTTTTACTTGTAATTGAACAGAAGTAATTTCTGTTCCCACAACCATAGCCTTCTCACATTAATATTTTCAAGTATTAACATAAAAAAAACCCAATAACTGCACACAGATCTGAGATTTTGTTGGTGACCTGAGGTTTATAATTTCTGCAATAAATTAGAGCCAATCCAGAAAGCACATATTTATTACTGTCCTAAGAACTATTAGTAGTGCCCCAGTCAATAAAAGATTATAACTCTAAGTCCAGGAAGTGGTTTAAGATCACAACAGATGATTTACTGGGTTAGGAGGGAGGAGAACAATGTCTGGGAGGAAAAAAGCTCAGCGAGATGCTCTCACGGAGGTCTTTTCCACCTGGAGTAACAAGTGTACTGGGAGATTTAGCTTTTATAATTCAAAACAGATTATTGGCATTTTGTGACATGAACCTCATCATGAATAAATGAGCTCTGAAAGTGGATTCTGTTCAACACATTTCCAAAAACCAATCACACATGAAATTGGTGGTGCTCACATGACACCCATGAAAGCATGGTAAAACGTACACTGTGATATAGACCTGCACAGCAGAATTTGCAGTTAAATTTCACAGTCTGCAGGGTTTGAAGCTTTGGTTGGAGGGCTAAAGTCATATCAACCTTTCTTCTTGATCTTCCTTCCTCAGTGCCCCTATGAGCATTTGTTCTCATAGACTCAGCAGTGAACCTGGCAGGGTACATATGGCACATCAGTACAGTCCCTGTTCATCAGAAATGTCTTGGAACATCATTTTACTTCCTTAGCTGCTGCTGCATTCGAAACAACTGTTCTCTTAACCCAGATATGTAATTTTACAGAAAATGTTTATCACTTCACCTAAAAAAAAAAAAAAAAAAAAAAGGCAAACCCACTAAAAGGTCTCGGCTTTGCTCCAGAACAGAGAAAAAAGGAAAAATAGGAAAAAATCAAGATGTGAAATAAAAACATGAATAACTAGACAATCACAAAAGAGATGCAACTTGCATAGCCTGGTCTGGTACCTTGCACACCCAAAAGCAACCTTGCAAGACAATCCAGCTAGTGGTCTTTCTCAATGTTGTTAGATCACACTCTCCCATCAGTGGAGTTATTTTGGTGCAAGTGCCAAGAAGCAGCTTTGATTTATGAGGTGAGAGCTGAAACCTTCATCTGCACAGCATGTCATGCCCTAAACATCCCTAATGCAGTGGCAGCAGGGGGACAGTGCCAGCGAGCAAAGCTGGGGGCTGTCCTCCCCTCCCACTGCCCAGGGCATGAAACAGCAGCCAAGATACAGATATTGATACATAATACGTATTGTCCCTCAGCTAACTTCTACTTTGTTTGCTAACCTATGTGAAATTGCAGTGGGCAGAAAGGACCGTGCAGTCCAACCGCGTTCAGCATTTATTGCTGCCCCCCCAAAACAGGGCAAAGCCACCGTGTTTCCGACCCAGCACTGCATTTGCTGTAGCTATGCAAAACTCTCACTGCACAGCATGAGTCCCTGTGACACCAGCTTGCTTTCAAATTCGTAGGCACATTTCTGAACCAGCTGAGGTTTAGCGAAGCGAGTTTTGATCCTGTTAACTTTTCTTTCAAATTTGAAAAGGCATCTGGCTCTGTCTGGGGAGATGCAAATTGCAGAGGCCAAAATTTTCACACGTCTTGTCTGTCCCCGTCTGTGGAACAGTCCCTACCTCACCTCCTTTGCTCTGCATGACATGCTACAGTACACTCTGCCTTCCTGTTCTACCCTTTTTAATCCTGTGTGCTCCATCAGAACTGTGCAAAGAAAATCAGTTTTCTCTTTATTTTTTAAAACCACTAAAGATCTATATGTTGAAATGCTAATGAGTCAGTCACTTAACTCCTTTGGGTTTCTGTAATAAAAGGCAGCACAAATGGCTATGGTTCAGCTTAATTGGGCATCTCATTAAATATCTGAATACTGAAGCCACCAATCAGCTCCAGCTCACTCTGAAGTTGGTGGGGAATGTCACTGATGGCGCATGTCAAAAGTAGGTTGTTACACAGATGGCCCAAAACAGGTGTAAAAAGTGGCTGGGAGTTTTTCTGGTGTGTATTTGGATATTTTTTTTTCAGGTTATTTTCAAAAACTTAAGATGTCATGAGCTTTAGCATGAGTTTCATGTCTGTAACTTTTGGGAAGCTTGTGAAGTGTCACCAGGAGCTGTCCTTGCTCTGATGGATGCAATTTGCCCATTATTGCATCGCCTGGCTCAGCTCAGGCAGTCGTGGTCCCACGTCTCTCCCTGAACGTTGGCCCTCCTCTTGTGAGCTCTCAAAAGCTAAACTGAACGTGGGATTGCATCAACTGCCGAGCTTTTCTGTGAGCAAGGAAGCGTTTGGTTCGGCAGCAGAGAAGCATTTCACTTCAGTGCTATTGGTGTAACAGGAAACAGGTTTACAATTATTTTATATAACATCAGAGCAGCACAGCCTCAAATAGTCAGTTTTGGGCAAAAAACATAGATTTGATTTTTCAGAACAGAATGAAATAAAAACTGCCTCCTGGGCCAGATTGCTGGTTCTGTGCAGTATCCTAAACCTGCTAATATAAACAGTGAACCAGAGACCTCAGAAAATTAGCTTGAGTACCTGGAACAGGGGATTGCCAGCCATCCTAAGAAGCCGAATCTCATCCCAGACTCCAGAGCCACCTGGCAACATCAATCCCCAAAGCCACCTCCTTTTTTTTTTTTTTTTATCCTCTACAAGGTGGGGATTTGTATTTCTCAGCATCCCATGTACCAGTTGCACATCACAGCTATGCAACAGAAGCAGCTCTTGAGTAACTGGCATTGATTTTGTTTGGGGTTTGGGTGTGGGGTTTTTTTCTTTTTTAACTTGACTTCTCTCAGAGCTTCCATTTATTGACCAGTGAAATTTTAGGCAGAACTCAAGGGCTCCAGCAAACCCACATGCATGCAATGACTTTAGCCTAAAAGCACTTGCAGGTCTGGTTCCTGTGTGTGGGAAGAGAAGCAGATGAATACTTGAACAGCTAGCCAGCTCGGAGGAACACCAAGCCCTGGGCACCAGCCCAGCAATATTTATGGGGATGTCAGCTCACCGTGTCAAAAGAGCCTGAGATCACTAATGGTGTGATCTCGCTGCCGCTCGGTTATCCATCATGCTGTCTCGTTGCCCTGCCAGCCCGCTCACAGGCCCCTCGAGTGGTTTATAATGGACAAAGCTGCTCATCGTGGGCTGTAAGCCAGAAGTGCCTCTGCCTTTCTGTGGGGGGACAGATCCCTGGGTCAGAACCGCTGATGATCGCGGCTAAGACGAGCTGGCTGCTGGGCAGCTGCAGCAAGGTGACCGGCCCCCCTGCCAGCTGTCTGCTGGGCAGCACACAGTTTTTTTGGCTGAAAAATACAAACCCAACTGCTGTTGGGAAACAGCAGAGAAAACGGAGGGAGACAACAAGGGAAGAGCCAGGGAAAAGTTGCCCCATATGGGAATGTGTTTAAACAGTCCATATCACACGTTCCAAAAAGACTACAGACACCACTAAAGTACCACCAAACCCAGTGAGATGCAGGTTTCTCACTGTCTGCTACTTGAACAGAAGGATTTAGGTTCCTAAATCACCTAAAAGATATTTCAGCGTAACTTTTGGGAAAGCTGGAGAGCCCAGGGAAGCTGATGGGATTACTTGTATTGACTTCAGGAGCCATGGGGTCAGCATGGCATTCCCTTTACCCTTTTTATCTGCTTTATTTCTTAACGGTAGGAGGAATGGTTGAAAGAACAAGCTCAGTTCAAACAAAACCTGGCGACAGTGCTAGTAAAAGAACGCTTTGGCATAGTCACTATCACTGGTGGAAGAAACTCCACATGGACCACAAACTGGCCTGAACCCATCTAGAAGAGCATTGTGTACCATCAGGGCAGGAGTAAAGCCATGGAGAGCACATTTCCTCAGCTCACAAAGTGGAGTAGACACAACAGCCTCTTGGTAGACTCTCTCAGGGCAGAGCCAAGAGGGAGGACAGTCCCGCTGTGCTGTCGGAGGAAGACCTGCCATAATAGATGATGCAATGAGTACTCAGCTATGGATTGTGGCAGTTTGAGTAATAAGGCTAATCAAGAGACCATGGCACAAACGATTTGCCGCAATTCCAGATGTAATGGTATTTAACTTCTTAACTAAACTCGTTACCTTTCACAAGCAATCTCTTGCTGCTTTAAGGGAAAGTATGTATTGATCTATAGCTGCCATCAAACTGCAAATTCAATTCCATTACAAGAAGACGCAGACTGAAATATTCGCTTCCAAATGGGCAATTGCTTAAGGAACGAAGTAAAAAGGTGGAAACGGTTCCTCCCTCATGGGAGTCATCTGAGGGCAGGGCATCCCTCTGTCATGATGGGATGGCCAGTCATCCTCCAGGCACCTTTACATTCCTCCAGCCACGTACCTGTATGTTGTGCAACACGGGACAGGAGACAACCCTTCAGCTTCCCCTGGAGATCTGGGTTGTCCACTTCCAGGGGACCATCTGCAGAGTGAGGCAGGGGCCAAGGTAAAGCTGTACGAGGGCACTGAGATCAGCTGGCCCTTTTGAGGCAGGATGGCAGAGCCCAGCCAAGCTGAAGCTGGTGCTCTGGGGTCATTACAGGACTGATGAGCCTCTGAGGCATCATATAAAGGGATTTTGAGTGGGGAAGCTACACAGCAAACCTGCCTGTGCTTCTCCTGTCGGGATGTGAGCGCAAAGTAGATGCTTCTTTCAGCTGCTCCCCTGCCCTGCTTCACTGCTGCCACTACTGCACAAACTAGTGGGACTACTGCAGAAAGTATTTCAGAAACCGTTGCAACTACTGCAGAAGCTACTGAGAAACACTTGTGTTCCTTGGTAAAGATAAAAGCCTTCGGTACAGCGGGTACATTCATCCTTTATTTTCCTGAGGCTCTTTAGTCCTTTCTTTTCCTCAAGGGAGCTTTCCCAGGCTTTGCTGGTGCCATCGCAGGGTGGTGGCCATGGAAGGCAGAAGGGACTTCTGCCTTTTGACCCATGGGATGACAGATGACACATCTTTGGTCCACATGTCCTCCTATCACAGTGGGTGCACAGCGCTGCCCCAGGGTCTGCAGGGAGGACCTCTGCAAGAGCATGGCTGGACCCAGGCTCTCTCCCTGTCTCCCTCCCACTGGCTCCGGTGTTGTGGTGGCTCAGCGTCCCCACATCAGGGAGCTGTGCTCAGCCACCAGCTTGAAATGTTTTGCCTGCCCCCTTGAACACTGCTGTAACAGCCTTCAGGGGTGTCAGATAGCAGCGATACATTCACAAAGCTAGTCAGTGTGTGGTTAAGCAATTCCCATGATTACAGAGGTACTGTTGAAAGGCTGCGAAAAAAAATATAATTATCTTAACTCTTCTTCCCTTCAAAGAATCTCACAGCAGTCATCTGTGCTTCTGTTTTGGGCAGATAGTGTTTGTTGCAAGGCTACAGCCTGGTGTGCAGCGAGGGGGAAAAGAGCATCTAAGGCCCCCAAATTCTCCCTCAGCCTTTGCAATTGGTTGCAACTGCAAATGAGCCCACTGGGGTCTTTTCTTCTCTGAGTTTTGCTGCTTCAGGAGAATTAGCTACATTTGACAGACAATGTAGACAGGGCAATGGCTTGGCCTCTCTGCATCAGAAATGAGGTGTCTCAGACGTGGCTGTAGCTGTCCTGGTTTCCCTTGCAGAGACCGAGCAAGGCTTTGTGCATCTCACTGATGCCTGCAGCACTGGCAATTGCAATTCCCTCCTGCTTCCTGCCCTGGGCACCCTGCCCAAGCCTCCCTCCACCTCTGTCCCCAACCTCAAAGCCCTTGCACCCAGCATTTTGGGTCATGTTGCACCAAGCCATAACGACTGCTTGGTGCAGGCTGGAGTGCCTTTCTCCTGGCCTCAAACACATACACTCCCTTTAATTACTAATGAAGCCAAAGAGTGGGGCCCCTTTGCTGTCTCAGAGCTGTGTGGTGCCAGAGGATCTCAGCCAGTACGTGATCTGGAGCTCTCATCAGCATGTACAATGTGTAGCTGAGCCAGTGGAGATGATCTTTGTGGGTGACCGATTGACCTACATCGTTACAGTGCTTTCAGTTTAAAATTAACTCGGCTCTAGCAGCCATATATTAGCGAATGCGTTGAACTGTGTATGAAGGAAAAAAAAAGAAGAAGGTGCTTTGATTTGCTAAGAGCTGGCTTGAGAAGTCTTTGAAGGGGGAGAAAAGGAAAAAAAAAATAATGGGCATTTATCCAAATAAGTATTGAACTTCCCATTTTGTTTGCAGTACTGCACAAATCTAAGTATACTGCTGGGATTATCATGGGGTTGATGATTCATTTATCAAAGAAATCAAACATATGTGATAATCCAGGTTTATTTTGGGATCAGCTTTATTGTCATACTATTGACTATGGTCACAGAAAAAAAAAAGCCTGTGCAAAACGCGGTTAACGATTTTGTTCATTTTTATTAGATTTCGATTTACAGAATGAAAGAGTTTGCTTCAGTCCCCTGCTCTCCCTTTGCTGTGCCTCACCTCCAGCAGGTCCACAGACACTGTGTTTCGCAAGTCCACAGCCACTGTGAACAGAAAGCTATGGGAAAAGTTGCCAGGAGTACAGTGTGCCATAGTAATTGGGGTAAAATCATTAATGAAGCAAGTGGTGGAACAAACGTAGCACCAGGAGTAGCTGGAGCAGAACGGAGGGTGTCAGAGGTGCTATAAAAAAGATTGTGCTTGCTCAGCTGATGGAGGATGCACAAAGTGTGTCTTCGGGGAAAGCAGAGCAGATGCGCAAGGCCTGTGGTTCAGAAGTGCTAACTTGCAGCAATCTTGTTGACTTACAAAGCATGCTGCACATTTCTTGTTCTTAATATTTCCTTGTTTGTTTACATTCAGCATAGCTTTCAGAAGAGTCTGAAGATCTTAAAAGAACACATTTCTGAGACCTTATGTTGGGCCTATCTTCTTTAAAGGTTGCATTTTTGTCTTAGAACAGCTGGCCAGAACCATTCAACAGAGTGTGCCTAAGGGGCTGTTTCAATGCATCGCAAAACCGGGGCATTATTTTGCCCAAGTGGCAAAGTAGTTACCCTGAACTGTTGAACCAAAAATTGTTTTGGTAAGCTTGAGCTGATCTGCCTGTGACATAACCTGACCAGGATAATGTCAGAAGTCAAACTAGGAGAGCGTGATGTGAGATGCTAGCTGATGGATGGAGTCAACGTGGGTCCAAGTGTCTGGAGGCACGCACGCCTACTGCCCGAGGTCCCCACTGGCTTGGGTACCTCTCTAGCACTCAGTGTGTTCCCAGGAATCAGGGACAAGAGGGTGTAAGGCAGAAGCTCACCAGTGGGTTACACTCGCTCCTTTTTGAATATTTGCAAACCATTTCCAAACTGGCTCATGTGTTTGGGGAAGTGTGTTGTGCCTTTTGCCTCTATCCAGAGTTGCTCCTTGGTATGTCAATGTCCACATGCTAAGGAGAAGGCATTTTGGTCTACAGCAGCAGTAGGAGATAGGAACTCTCTCCACCTTCCTATCCATCTGCCATCTGGATGGGTACGGCAGGATAGCGGTGGTAGTTCTTTGTGAAACTCCAGCACGGTGCCTGGACATCAGCCAAAATGAGCAGCACACTGCCAGGCTCAGATGGAGCCAGGGTCACTGGTCAAGCCAGCATGTCTGGCAGGCTTGTGTGGTTGTAGCTGACACACCACTTAACTGGCTTCTCACAGAAATCAGCTGCTATGGGCAGGAACTCTTATGAATCCGCAAAGAAGAGGAGAGATAACACCTTTTCTTGGCACAACCTGACCTCTAACTGTTGGAGATGACTCTGCACTGCTGGCTCTTGGGATGCTGGGTGCACCTGCCCCTCCTCTGCATTCATGTGAGTGCCCACAGGAGGGACTGGCCACTGCTCACAGGTTCCCCTGGCATTGCACTGGGGCCTGATCCAGTGCTGGCGGAAGTCAGAGTGTCTCTGAACATGGGCTGTGTGCGCAGCCTGCAGAGTTGCACAGGGAGAAGAAGGTCCAGACCTGTGCCTGGGGAGAGCCCTGATGCACAGATGTGTGCTTGCAAGACCTGACATGGCTGGGTGCTGTCCTGGGGTCTACGAGGACAAATTAACCCTAACCATGGAACGTTTAATGGAATAAACCTCATCCACCCCACTGAAATTCCACATTTATAATTTCTGTGGAGCAATGGATTTAACGAGCCACATTTAAAAGCATATCCTTTTCCTGCCATCCTGCCTGCATCTTCCCCTTGCTCTTGCCTGGTACTTAATGCTTTCCAAGATACCTGGCTCTGCTTCTCAGCACTAGGGAGCTTTCAAACATTCACTTTGACAGTGGAGTCAAACCTCACTACCTAGAGAAAGCTTTTGGGAAAGACACAGAGCAGCCTCCTGCATGTATGATAAATATGAAATGTCATTTACAGTCCCAAAGGGACAGAAGCTTCACTACCCTAAGGATTTTTAAAGGTACCCACACATGACAACCCAAGGTGAGACGGGATAAAATCCCACCAGCCTCACTTCTCTGAGTGATCTGAGTCCTTCTTCCGTCATGTGTCTGGTTACAAATTCTCCTTGACTTTCTGCAGTGGATTGCACAAAAATGTATGGTTAATCAAATGAATCCTACTGGATTTCTTGCTTGGTTAGGGGAAATAAATATTTACGAAGGCAAGAAAATCAGAGCTGGCTTTAAGAAACCAGAGATTGCAAGTTGTCTTTGCTGGAGGCTGATGGCAGTTTGTTTTCAAATAGCAAAACCTGCCTTAGGCTTAACCACAAAAAGCAATAAAAACTTCATTTTTGAGGGAAGGAAAAAGAGAAATAGTATTTTTTAAAGCCTTTCTTTTTTTTTTCTGAATAATCTTTCCTTTAAGCAGAACAAAAAGTTTGGTTTTCTCTTTCTGTCGTTTAGATCTTCATCTGTAAGTGCCTTGTAACCCCATTAGATCTCCCATGCTACGGGTAGGTTGGTTACAGGCAGCTAAGCCTGCTGTTAATGCGGATGAATTAATTGCCAAAATACAGAAATAACTCATCTGCTTGAAAAATAAAGACCTGTAAACTGGGATTCACCACCTCTCTGCGTGTCTATTTGAAACCTGCCTCTTGGAGGAAGAAAACAGCAGGAGGTGCTGTGTTTCTGGAAAAAAAAACCCAAACCTTTGGTCATATAGAGCTCATAGCAGATATGAGGGTGCCAGGTACTGGGGGAAGGGACTCTCAGGAGCAACAGTGGAAGAGCAATGTTGGAAAAGCAACACAGCCAGTTTTCCATCACTCCTGCATTTCTGTGTGTGGTGCCCAGAGCTGCCCCACTCCCACAGTCCCACCATCAGATGTGGACAGGGATGAAACCTGTCCTCTCCAGCCCTTTTTGTAGCTGGTAAATAGAAGACAAACAGCAATGAGAAACTTTTTTTTTTTTTTTTTTTTTTTTGTCACGAAAAGAGTCCATCTGTGTGGGCAGGAGGCTGAGCAGCAAATTAAAAAGTCATTCTGAAATTTCTTTCTGACTCATTTTGAAATTAAAAAAAGAAAACGTTTCTGGAAGTTTTTGCAAACCAGACGTGTGGGGAAAACCTGGTATTCCCTTAGTAGGTGTTATCTCAATGTTCAACATTTAGAAATAGCAAAAGCTCACACAAAACTACATGTACATCAGGCTGAACGTGTGCCTGCTCAGAGGCTGGAGTGGTTCACCTTGACTGCTTCAGAAAGGTCTCAGCTCTATTCCAAAATGCCAAAATAAAGCTAAATGTGAGCTAGGTTTGCAAAGTCTGCTGGCGGTGTTTCATCAGCACTTCAGAAAAAGAGTTTGCAAAAAGACTATCCCCCATCTTTAACAAGGAGAGAGTTTTGTTAGCAGTTAAAATAAGGGATTTATCTGTGCACAACAGGGGCTAGTGCATGACAAGGCATCCGATTAGGTGCTTGCATAGGAAGTGTCAAAATCTAGTACTAGTCTTGCTGAAATAAAGGGGAATTTAATTCCCAGCTTTATGTAGGAATGAGGCTCATCCAATCTGTTGCAGGACCTGCCTGCACCAGGGCTCAACTACGCACCAACCATTCCTGCCTCCAACACTTGGCACTAGTGAAATATTCAGAGCTTTACAAGTAGGTCGATAAAATGATCTAAGGGAAGTTTCAGGTTCTGAGTCCATGCATGAGTGGTTCATTCACCAGTCATCTGGTTTTGCTTTCCTTCTACCCTACAGTTAAGCAGGGATGGAATAATCAATTTATTATGAAGTTGGTGCTGTCCAATATTCTCAGTGATTTGGTTTGCCAGGTGGAAGCACCCAAGTCATTAATCATCTGTTTTGTACTTGGTACTCTTTTAATATTTAACAACAGAAGAATGCATTTGTTTGTTTACCAGTGTCAGGGACAAGCAAGCTGTGATATCAATTCAATCTAGACAAGAAAGATGAAAACATCTTTTAAAACAGTACTTTAAAAAGGAGTTAGTTTCTGTAAACACAGAAAAGCCACAAGGTAGCCAGAGTAAATCAAGTCAGACTGGAGCTTCAGAAATGAGAAGACCAAGTAACAGAACAACATTTTTCACTTTCTCTACACCTGAAAGCACTGTATTTCTTTATAATTGCATTGAGATGCAATTGCCTGCTTGGGTTGGGTTCGTTGCAAGAGCTTTGCAGTAGCCCCAGCTGTGCAAATAGCGGCTCTGGGGAGAAGGTCCACAGCTGCCCTGTACATCCCTCTGTTGGTGGTACCGAGGGGTGAAACACTCAACAGCAAAGGTCTCCTCCACCCAGAGAGGAGGGCAGCGAGCAAGGGTTTGCTGTGCAGGAATGTAAAGCTCCACACCCACCGTGTGTCCTCCAGCACACTGCTGACCCCCTTGCAGCCCGCACAGAGCCTGATTCCTCAGAGGAGAAAAAGGGCATGCTCTTATCTCCTTAATTAGTGAGTGAAATCCTGCTCTTCAGTGGCAAGAAGCAGCCAGGATGCAAGAAGGCTTTGAGGAGCTGTTTTGATCTTGCTGCCCTTTATTCAAGGAAGAACCTTGAAAACCCCAGCAAATTGTGCAGGATCAGACCAAATCTGTCAGTCCATCAAAAATGCTGTTGCATAAAAAGCTGATGCTCACAGTGATGGCTCCTTCTGCCCTGCAGAGCTGGTGCCTCTGTGGGTATGTTCGTGAACACCGAGTTTGGTCCTTCAAGACATGTGTTTGAGTGTTGTGTTGAATCTGGGCCTTCACAGTAGTTCATCTGAGGACAACCTGTGCACAGATTTGAAATGAAACCACAGCTCATGTTTAATTAGCTCAGCTCCAGACTTCATTATGGATTAGAAATTCAAGCCAAGCCCATCAAGAAGTGTTTGAGAGAACACAGGCTGATGTATAGGCTAGCAGTAAAATTAGTAACACCTTCCAAATCTGATAGCAAACCTGGGGAGGCATGAAGGGCACTGCCGGCTTTTACTGCTTATTAGCAACTGCATGGAAATGGCCCCATTGTCTCCAGTCCTTCAGATGCTGTGTGGGCACTGGGTGGAGGATGTGTGCCAGCATGCAAGGAGCCAGTCCTGCAGGTGCCAAAACGTCATCGCATCCGTGCGACGCCAGGGTAGACACACTGGGCTGGTAACAGGGATGAGATAAAAGATTAAAAAAAAAAAAAAATAATGCCCAACCCAGCAGCTGCTGCAAATCCTACTGCCTGGAGAGGATGGGTGCACTTGCTAGGCTGGCCCTCCCTGGCTTTAACTATGGACCATACAGCAAGTTACAACATGTATGACTCTAAACACAGACAGATAGGCAGCACTGGCTGCTGACACTTTGGTTTCGGGGAAACAGTTTTCACTGGGGATTATTTCTTCCCTTTGTGTCTTCTTTGGGGAGGTTACCCTGGGGGAGCCCAGCAGCCAGGTGATGGCCATTCTGCAATGAGAGCTTTGCTGGGAAGAACATGTCTCAGGGGAGAGCATCTGGTGTGTCCAAAGAAGACATTTTTTTTTGTCCTGGGGAAGGGGGAAGGAATGTAATAATAATGTGAGAATACAATTAACATGATAGGTTGTACTGCAGGGAATACGTCCAGAAAACAAGTGAGCAGACTACCCCTGGTAGTGTTAAATGAAGCAAGAAACAGGGGCATTTAATGTTCTTCGCTTCAAATTAAAATCCCCAGGAAGAACAATGATAATTCCTTAATTCATCATTAAACGATCCTAAATATTCCCAGTCCTTCCATTTTGTTCTTTATCTAGCAGATTTTTTTTGTCATATTAGCAGCCACATGAGTTATTACATACTATTTGGAAGCCTTGATTTAAAAACCTCTATGTAATTAGTCCCTGAAAGTTCCATTTTTTTCTCCATCATTTGTGTGGATGGAGTTAATGACTCATTTTAGCTTTTTCTGTAAAAATATTCACTATGAGTGCTCTCCCCAAAATCAGAAACCTTAGCCAGTACAAAGGCAATAAAAGGCAAGAGGATTAGGCAAAACACTTCAAAATAAAACTCACTTTGAGAAAACAAATGAAGTTGCCCATAGATATTACCCTCAACACCTGTATGTTTAACAGTTGATTAAGACACAGATAAATGAATTGAACTTGTCAAGCAACTGTGTAAATCTCTCAGATTTATGTAGAAAGACAGATTTGCCCATTCTCCCTATTAGAAGAAAAGCTTCTTCTAATGGAGTAGCCCACTTGCTGCTGCAATGCTAATCCTTTCCATGGATTTTGACCTGTAGGCACAGGGCAATTGCATCAAAAACTGCCAATGAAAAAGTTATTTGTGTCTTTCCCAGCTCACCCATGCTGCTGGCTTTCCTCGGTGCAGGGAATGATGATGCTGTGGATGAAACAAACCTGATCCAAAACATTACTTTTAACCTACCAAAATAAAATATGTATTTCCTAATGTCCCCAGATGTTCTGGAGGCATCGTGGGGGTGAAAGAGGAGGTTCGAGTGCCTCTGCTGGTCCCCTGTGCTTGGGCGACTTGAAGTAGAGCCCAAACATGATATCCCTGGGCAAGAGGTTGCTCTCCATCCAGGACAGGGAACATCAATTCCCCTCTGCTCCGTGGTGCTTGGGGTATGAAGGGGCTTTCAGGATGACAGGTCTCCTCGCAGCCTCTGGCCAAACAGCATGGCTGTATGAGAGGTCCCTACTGAGAAAACCCTGGGGACATGTGCATTTTAGTCATTTAAAGCTGGGAGAGGTTTATTATACCCCAAGAGCCCAAAAGCCCTGGGGACTATGGCTGAACAGGGAATGAGCAAAATTGGTCCATTTTGTTTGAAACATCCTGCAGGAGAGAGAATTATGGGGAAAGTTCAGCAATTTCCAAAACTCTGGAAATGGCAAACATTGACTCACAATCAGAAACAGCAATAGAGGCAAATGCCATCTTCACCATCTTTTCTTTCATTTCCATTACACCTCCCAGAGCTGGAGTACAGATTGCACTTCCCATATCACATACACTTACTTTGTTTCAGCAGGAAACCAGCGACCAGTTATCCTGTCACTATCTGCACATCCCATTATGGTAACGAACAGAAGTCATCAAATTATAATACTCTTAATCACACTAAATAATGCTTCACGCTACAAGTTGCCCCATTAAAATCAATGGCCTATTTGTAGAGTGGAGAAGATCTCAGTGTGAGTAATGACATTAAAATCCCTCCCTGGCTGGGAATAAAATTGAAAACTCCCCAGTGTCTCCCAATCTACCTAACAAACAACAGGGGAAAGGTATTGACTGTTAATGTATCCATATATATGATGTGTGTTTGTAAAACAGAGTTGTGACTCAAATTCAGCAGATGAGGAGCATTTAATAAGAAGGGATGCTCGTCTTTGTCATCTATATTGATTGGGGGCACAATGGTGTCTCCTGCTGACAAAGTAAATTATTTACTCGGCCACGGTGGCTAGAAGGAAACTCACACAGTCTTTGATTTCAACTGGTTTTTAAGTTTCCTTGGGGAAGAGGGAAAGCACAACGCTACCGGGCAGCCTCAAGGAGAAGGAAACAGCACAACAGCGGATTCCAGTGATGAACCACTTACAAAAAAAGAAAAACACAAGAGCTTAGCTTGAAATTCAGTGTCTTGGCAAAGCATTCCCAGGACACCCAGGCAGGCTGGGAAGCTCTGCTGTCAAGCCAAGCACAAACGCTGTCCCCAGCCAGGAGAGGAAGACCGGGTTCTTTCAGCATTGAAATATCCCAGAGAAGCCTGGCCAGTTATGCACACACATATATACATTTGTACACACATATTTTCCCACCCTGCTTAAGCAAAACAGACATAGGAAAGCAGCTCACAAGGACCGAGGAACTGTGAACACCAAATCCTAGAAAAAACTGGGAGCGGGAAAATCTTCCAAATACCAGTGCTGGGTTTTTGTATGGTTTTGGTTGGTTTGGTGTTGAGTCGGTGGGTTTTATTTCATTGAATTTAGCTGAAAGCCACACAGGGTCACAAAGTTCATGGCAATAACAGCTCAAAGTGGAGGGAAGGGATTGCCTTTGTCCTGGGCAAGCAGCACCTACCACCGTGCAGATTCCCGGGGTCTCCAGCGTTACAGGGGATGCTCCGCAGCATCACAGGCCACCTGGGCTGGGGGGCTGCAAGGTAGTAGGAAGGAAATGGTGCCAGATGACAGTAATGCCTTCTCATTATCCTAAAAGCTTGGGAAACTAATTCAAAAACCAAAGAGGGTTAAACAGGATTAGAAGCATTCTTCTTTTCCGAATGCAGCTAAGTAATCAAATTGTTATTCAAAACAGGGAGTGGATAGTGTTTAACATAACAAGCATGCTCTTCAGGAGGGTTTTTACCTCCCACATGCGCTAATCTCTTGGCTTTCAGGCTCTCTGCCACTTCTGTTTGAAAGCGTTGGAGGTGGCATGTGGGAGACCTTGCTCCTGGGGGAGGGGACCTGCCACTAGCATGGCAAAGCCAAGGAGGAAAGCAATATGTGAATGCAGTAGGCATGGGGCAGCAACAAATTTGCTCTGGTGTGCAAGCAAAAGGGTATTCGCTGTGTTTCTGCTGTCCTGAGTATAAGGAGCTTTTTGTCTGTTGTTTATATCTTTGTAGAAGATGCACCTCACAGTCCCATCTGCTTCACAATGTGCTTTGGGGAAGCTTCAAGGAGAGGACATAACCATTTCCAAACCTGCCCTCTCTGTCCAAAACCATCAGCTCTCAAAGAGCACATAAACCAAGCAGCAAATCTGATTCTCATCTGCCACGCTCAGGATACCTCAAGCCTGTGATTGAAAGTAACACTCATGTTTCTGAAAACCTACTGAAAAACTATGGAGACAGATGTGTTTGTGGAGCATGAGGCGCCACACGAAGGGCTCGCAGGTAAAGAGGGTCTGGTTAAAATGCCACCTGAAAACCAAATTGGTGTTTCTTCCTCTTTCTTTCCTGTCTACAGTTTTCACTAAAGGACTCACTGTTGTGGCCTGAAGCATCTACAAGGTGTTTGGACAAATAAACATAATTGGAGAGCAGGTTGCAAGGTACATGCCTTCATGAAGACGAATGTCAAAGCATTGCAGGAGTACCCACAGGGTACCTGCTCATGCATTAGGACCAGGGGAGCTGAGCATCACTTACTCTTTAGACCTTCTGGCTTAGCCTACAACAGAAAGGGAATCCCACAGCTCCTGGTTAGTGCAAGAATAGGTGAAGCCTTTCCAAGATGTGCATTATAAAGGTCGCACATGAGATGTAAATTCATAATTCCCCTGGACTGTACGGTCAGTGAATCTCTCTACGTCTCAGTCCCCCCAGCAGTAGAAGACTTCCATAATTCTCCTTGTGGAATCAGTTTGAAAAGAGGAAGGATGATACTATCTCACCAAGCACTGGAGTAGTGTTCTCCTGAAAACAGGTAGAGAGTGCTGCTGGTGGTGACTGGGGCCCTGTTTTGCAAAATACCATGGGTCCTGCAAATATTGCCTGCCCAAAAATGCACTTCAAAATATGTACATTTCCTGTAGTGGTACAAACGAAAATGCATGTCCCAGATCTGGGGGATCTGGGCCGTGGATGGGAAAAATGGTTAAACATCATCTCGCCATATTCCTTCATTGCCGTGTTCATGCAGCTTATTAACCTCCCAGGAGCACAAACCCCAAGGACCTCCGTGAAATGAGCTTTTCTGCACAATGCTGTCCACGCATTTGCCATGAAGAGGTTTAGACCTGGACCTTCAAGGCTGTCCAGCAACTCATGGGCCAGGTGAGCCTTCCAAAGGAATCCACTTCCATTTGAGGAGCCAAATAAACATCTAGCTCTGACCGTGTTGTCCCAGCAGCTGCAAGTAATCTTTAATTTCAGAACAGGGGACTGAGTTTACTGTAGGAGAGGGATTAGCTATTACTGTAGAAGCAAGTAGAAGAAGGTCATTGTTGGACTTTATTAGACTTCTTTTTTATGGAAGATTGAGCTTGGCCTGGCAGTATTGGCTTCTTTGCTATTGAAGCACAATCTCAGCATGCCCTTTCACAGCCGTGTGGAAATAGGTAGCCACAGAAAACTTTCTAATTCTGAACCTGGTGATTTTCCCTGATAGATTGCTTATACCTGGCCATAAAATTACACACTGATCTCTGCAGGGCATTTTTGGGGGGAAAAATAAAAAAGGAATCAAGACAACCAGTGAAACAGCAGGCAGACTGTGATGGTGAATGTCATCTTCTTCAGCTCAGGCACTGTTAATTTGAAGCCACTGCAAAAAACTCCCCAAAATCTCTTGGCATTAGCTGTACAACTATACTAATGATGTTTCTTGTTAAAAATTTATAATGAAAAAATATTTGTGTTAGGGTTTGATTGTTCACAATATGGAGTCCCTGAGTTCTTGGTTTCAGTCTCAAACCCTTTAGCAGAGTCAACTTCTCACTTTAACAGGAGTTTCACTGGTGAAATAATGACCTCAAATTAAAATATTCCAACCTGAAGGACATGCAGAGCTATTCTCCCCCTTCTCCTACTCCATCATGCTCATCTCCCTCTCCAGAGCACCATTTCAGGTGGATGAGGACAGCTTTGATCAGTCACTCTCAGGTCCTGCTGCTCCCCCCCTCGTTGCTTGGCTCCTTGGCCAAGGCAGACCCTTGGGTGTGGGGCAGACCTGGGTCTCCCCAGGTCCTGCGCTTTGGATCTCTGAAGCTGGCTCATTTTCTAGACACATAGTGCCAGTAATGATGCACTGGCCATGCCCTCTCCTTGCTCTTTCAAAGAGGGAAAAGGTAATTCGTCATTCCTGACACAAGCCTTGTCTCCTGGGGTGCTGGGAGCTAACTCACTCTGCAACACACATTGCTTCAAGAGCCAGGTGGCTGCTGAGCCTTTTGAACATCCAAAACAAAATTTTTTAAAAAAGTAATTTTTGTTGAAAACAGCGAATAATGGCACAGATTTTAGTCAATGGACATGCACTAATTGACATCTGTTGTGTTGCAATTGGTAGAGAAGAAAGTATGTGGTTACTAACATTCAAAGAAAAAAAGATGCCTAGATTTTTCTGGCCTTTTCTAAATGATAAAGCTCTCTTCCTCTTTGAACCTGACAAAAATGAGCTGCAGAACTGAAGAAGAAGCACTTTTTGAGAGATAAAAAAATTACAGCCCTAAATGCTAACCTGGTGATTTTTCATTTGAATCCATGCATTATCAGTGGAGCTCAACCTTCACGCAAGCAGGTTTGGATTATAAATAGGGCTCAACGGGAGTTTTCAAAAGCATCTCTTTCAGCGGATAGTATCTGCCAAAACCAGAGCCTTTTCCAGGAACATATGAGTTTTGACAAGTTCCAGGTGTGAGGCGAGGGCAGGCGTTAGCCTGGCAGCTGACGCATTCGTCGATATACAGGAAACACATTTTCAAGTTTCTGCTTGACCTGATTCATCCTGAAAACTTGGACTTGACTTGCTCTTGTCACAGGGAGACCAAGCTGCTGCCGGCTCTCGTGGGAGCCCTGCACCCTGTAAGGCTTTAGCATCTCCACTGGTTGTCTCGCTGAAAAGCAGGAAAGGGTTGGCAACACTGGACTCCTCACAGCTGTAAAACCCCGTTTCCTCCAACTCCTTCCCCCCCCCGCCCAGGACATTGATGGTGACAATTTCCCTGCACCTCTCACCAAGAACATTGTCTGACTTGACGACACACATACTATTTCACAAGAAAGCATCTAGGATAGTTTTAGTTTCAACCTCATTTCAAGGTTATAAAATTGAACATAATTATCAATAGGATCTTTTTCCCTAACTCGTCCCAGGCTCCAAAGATAATCTTCTTATGAATTCAGGGTCAGATGGAGGCTGGAAAACAGCTGGCCAAAAAATAGTAGCAAACTATTCTTAACTTCCACCCCAGTTGTGCAGAAGTTTTTAAAGAGCTGCATAAGCCTGATAATGCTGATGTGTCACTTAGGATAGCCTAAGTGACACAAAAAGGGGGGGTCGGGGGCTGGGGGTGTTTCTTTTGGTCCTGAGGGACATGCAGTTGTGTCTCACTCCCATGGAACTGATGTTCTCAATGTCTAGAAGCACCTTTTTAATTCATGCCATGAAAGAGAAGGCAGATTGGTGAATGAATATGTTTCTTTCCTTGTTTTACAGGGAACAGCTTAAAAAGAAAGAACATCCAGCACTTTCACAAGGAATTCAGGTCAGGCATGCAAAGCGATTCATCAGATGATGGGTTTCTCTGTCTGACAACAGAGAAATTGCAGAGGGTTTTTGACTGGTTCATGATAGACCTTTGCTATTTTGGGGAACAAAAGAGAAGCCTTATTACTTTCTGCTACATATACCTTCCCTTGTCCCCATTGGTACCAGTCATATAGAACGGAAATAGTTACATCTTGCTGCCACCAGATGCCAAGGAAATCAGCAAAATTAAGGGGTAGGAATGGGAATGTGATAAACAGGTCGTGTTTCAAGACCCCACTCATCTTTTGTTCATCTTTCATACTTCTTTCACTGTGGCACAAGAATTAAGTGGGTGCTACTCAAATCCAGGAGAGGATCCTTCTCTAAGCTGTGGTAGCAGAGGGAGCATGGAGAAAAGCAATGAATATCCCTCATAGGAGCAGGACGTGTTGCAGCCTGTTTTGGGGGGGTGTATTTTTTTTAACTTCCAGCATCTCCTAACACTTCTTCTTTCAGGCAAGCATGCCCCCAACAGCCTCCAGGACAGAGATGAGCATAAACTGATCTCACCTTGGGGTTTGCTCTCTGAAACAGCTTAACGGTTCCCCCTTGAGTAGGAAATTCACCCTGCTCCTCAAAATGTTGCTCACCTGTTGAAGAGCTTCATTTGAGGAGAAACCTGGGAGCTTCTGCAATGAGGAGAACAGCAGCTGTTGCACCTCAGGTCTGTCTGGGGTGGGATTGCACAGCCAGAGTGGTGAACACCTGAGCATCCCCGTGGGCATCCCCATGGGCAGTCAAACATGGATGTGGGTGCTGCACAGGGATCCTGTACTGTCCCATGGCCCCTCACCCTGCTTAGCTGAGGGATCCTTTAGAAAAACACCATTGCAAGTCTGTCTATTAGTGCAAGAAACCCTCATGGTGTGAGAAAAATGTGGTGATCAAGGGTGTTGAATCAGTTGCCAGATCTAAAATAACCATCAGGTTGGCCATGGATCTCTGGGAAACAAGCATCCTTTGGGCTTGTCCAGATCATCACTGGGCAGCAGTGGAAACATACCAGCCACACTGGTGTGTTATCACCACAGTGGTTAGCCTGGATGGGAAGGCAACCATGGTATTAACACAAGCAACCTACTGCTTTCATGCAGTTTCGGAGACAGAAGGAGATGGAGTACACCTGGACAGTGCTCTGCAGTAGGTACCAACCAGCCTCTGTTTCCAGATCCTTAACCCTTGCAGTGTGTTTGGCAGAAACAGCCCAGGGGGTGGAAAACCCAGGAGTTTATATTTCAGGGAAAGCTGGATAAACTGTTTTCCCCTGAGAGTTTTTTGTACTAAACTGTATTGTTCACTAAAGATCAAAATGTTTTGTGGGAACATGTCAGTTCTGACACCGTTTTCTAAAGAAAGGCATTGAAATGAATCATTTCAGCTCCCTCATTTTGATAAAGCTAAAGTGTGTTAATAATAGTGAAATGTTTTGATAATCTCCAAAACATTCCTTTGGATAAAGCTGAAAAATATTTTGATTCTCCTAACAAGGATAAATGCAGATTTATTATTGCGTGCCTTTTGCCTATTTTTTTTTACCAACCTCTAACATGTTCCTCTTTTTCTTGTCCTCACATCAGAGCATTCCACAGATCATTTGAGAAACCCAAATGTATATAAAAATTCTCTTTAAAAAGAATGTGGTTTTCGGTAGTTTACTGTGTGCTCCCTTTTGCTGACTGAATCCTCCAGCATCCCAGAGTTCAGACCATGTAGAGAGCAGGAGCCAAGGGTATGGAGCAGTCAAGAAATCTGGACTTTTTGGAGACCAAACATCAGGTGTACATGGGTTAGCAGTGTAAATTCATGATGACTGCCAGAAAATGAAACAGTGCTGCCCCTGTATTTAATTGGAAAAAGAATTCCTAGCATCTAGGTTGAGATCTTGATAAGACTTCTTGCTCCAGCTGTCCTTGCTCCTTGTGCAGGGGGGCTCTCAAAACGCTCCATCTCCTTGCTGAGGGCAGGGCTGCAGCCTCACCATCTGCACGGAGGAAAGGCTCACCCAGGGCTGCCGTGGCCACAATAACTGCTTCAATGTGAATGGAAACTCGGTCTGCACACCTGTTTGGCTGCAGCAATGGTGCCTACTTCAACCCTGTCCACGAGGCAGCCCAGACCCTATTTATGCTTCTCTCCCTGCCTGCACAGCAAACAAAATCCAACATATGTGCATGGGGTCAGCCCTTTCTTGCCTCTAAAATTTCATCTGAAAAAAGCTCAACAGATTATTAAAATGGATTCCTTTCTTTACCTCCTGGCTGCTATAACAAGAGCCCTGCCTATGTATCTATATAGACTAGGCAAAGACAGTAGGAATTTTTTCAGTAACTGAATCAAATCTAAGCTGCTGGTGTTCTAAAAATAAATGTTCAACAAAATGCTATTATTTTTTCCCCTGTATTTAGATTTCAGAAGTAAATTTCATCCACTGTTTTGCAGCAAATGCCCTGCTGTTTGCCATCTTTCTGGGAAAGTGGTCTGATTTTGAGCTTCAGTGGTCCCTCAGTGGTACCTAGGCTTTCTTTTCTCTTTGGAGAAGGAGCTGAAGGGTTGTCAGTGGTAACAAGGGCAAAGAAAGATTATAGTCTTTAGGTTTAATTTAGAGAGAAATTTTGAAGAAATACCCTTAATTTAAGCATAGGCTTAAGTCAGTAAAACCACTAGTTTCAATACATCCATAGCTTGAGTTTGGGTACTACCAAAATATATGCATGTGCATGCATATGCACAGAAAGCCCTATTAATAAAAGGAAAACAAGCAGTGAAGCACTTAAATGTAAACCTGAATCTTAAAAAATGCTATAATAAGTATATTATATGCTTATGTGTGATGATGAATTCATGTCTTTGCTTAGCATTAGGCACTTGACTGAATAGCATCTTTAATCATTCATAAAACCAAAATATTCACCCAAGCAGCCCTGCGCACACTGATCCCGTTGAATCTCCTGCCTTTGCTGCTACCGCATTGGCAGTTTCTGAGCGTGCAACATCACAAGGCCTAAAATTTGGTGCATGCTTCCAGCCTCTAAAAACGGTAGAAAAACCAGGTGCAAAGACATTGCAGGATCAGGTTATTTCTCTTGATATTTTCTGACTGGGCTGCAGTGGATGCAGGGTGGCATTTTCATCATGGTTTTTCCCCCAGTAAATGGAGATTGGCCGGTTGCAGCAATTTTTTTTCCTGCTGTTTCAGCTAGGAAAGTCAGGCATACTTTTTGGAGCTAGTGTTGATAAGTGCCACAGGAAAAAGGCAATAGGCCAGTTAATTTATCGTGGCATTTATCTCATGATCATGCCACTGGTTTTCAGATGTTTTATAAAAGAACCTGTGCTCAGGTAAACAAGTGGTCTGATGGTGCCTGGATTTCTTTCCCCTTGGGCTCATTGGTAAAGAGGGATTGTTTGCATGAGTGTGGCTTTAATTAATATTTTGTAACACGCTGAGATGCAATTGCATATCACTAGCTTTAAAGACATTGGCTCCTAAAGAAAGAATGGAAAAGCCATCACCACAGGACTTTTTTTTAAACAACTTCTCTAATTAAGAAACCTGCTGAGCAAAGCGTACAAACACATGATTAAGTCCATCTGTATTCAGCCAGGCACATAAGCACATGCATAAAGTTTGGCACGTGCTTTACTCAAGAGGAATTGTCTGATGAATTGGGACCTAAAAGAAAGCAGGGGAGATGGGCTGTGTTCTTCTTTTAATGATGCAGTATTTTATATTCTGGTAACTAGCTATTTTACAATATGGATTTCCCCCCCAACCTCCTTCCTTTTTCCCTTGAAAACATCTCAACATAATATTTCTTGGCACATTTTTGTCAAACTTAGTTTTGCATATTGAACGACTTGCTGAAGAAAAGGAGCTGCACATTTCAAACCACCTCTGAGAACCCAGAGTTCAGCTCTCCGCTCCTGACAAGGATGACAAAGAGTCTGCCGTGAGCATCTCATATGTTTCCATCTAATATGAGATTTCACATTCAGCATCAAAGGGGGAATTTTGCAAGGAAAAGCATCCCAGTGACAACACGTCCTTCACAGGCTAAGTCAATTTTAATTTTTTAAGCCATTATTATTATTAGGCAGCAAAATGTGTGGTGCATAAATCTCATCCATTACCGATGGCTTTTGTTTCATGAATAATCAAGTCAATTCCATTCAGGAACAGGCAGAACAAGATAAGGATTTGAACGTCCTTTGCCAACAGCCACATACTCTGCAGGTGCAAACCTGTGGAGCTGCCCTGGCCACACTGGAGCCACACTGATTTTCACCCTCGGAGGATCTGCCCCTGCAGTGCAAAAGCCACCTGATTTCCTAGGGGGGCACTCTGAGGGTCCTCCTGGAGATGAGATGGTTTTTCTTTGCCACGACTTTTGAAGTCCTATTTTTGAGGTAAGTGGTTCAGCAGCACATCATGATGGAAATGTGACACTCATCATCAGTGTTGGGTTTAGGGTTGGTAGGTTCTGTGCTGGGGGGGAAAGCCCCTGAACCTCCTGGCACCATGACCTCCTACCGACCACGTGACATTTGCATTTTGTATTGCCCATTTCCTTTTGGACAACCCAATTTCCAATATAAGCCAGAGTGATTATTTCACTTTTGAGAAATTAAACCATCACCTTCCCAATTTTAATTCCTATAATTTATTTTTATGAGGTGATGCTGAAAAGGGCAAAAATAATGAATATTTTGAAAGATGTGGAAGCCAGACCTGTGCTTTCCCTGAAAGCTATGCAGGAGGCACCTGTAAAAGATGCAGGAATAATCATTATTTTAAGAAAGAAACATGACTACTCAAATATGTTTCTAGTAGCACTGCAAATCCTAATGACCATATTTCAAGATGAAAGCTTCGAGGTAACGACGTTGGCTTTTCCCCTTCCTCTGAAGGAGGTCAGGTTGGATAGAGGAAGCTGTCCCATTTCCGAGAACTACGACTGCCTTCTCGACATGAGACAGTGATGAGAAGAGACCACTAAATCAAAGTCAGCTGGATTTCCTGGAAAAGCTATCTAATATTAAACAATGTTTTAAAGCAGTGAAAAGCAGAGACCAGATAGCTAAAGGGAAAGTCTATAGCTGCACGTGCTAGACCACTCCAAGTGCGGTCTTCAGTGGCCATAGGAAACACTGCTTGTATAAAACCAAATATGCTGTGCAAGGACAGGAGAAAGAAGAAGGAGCAGCATGGTCTTCATGTGCATGACTAGGGCAATAGGAATGCAGGAAACAATATTCACTCTGTATATAGCATTACTGAGACCATCACTGTAATAGTGGGTCCAGTTTTGGCATCTGCGCTCTGAAAGGAGATTGATAAATTGAAATGTCTGCACAGAGCTGCTATCAGAGGGTTCTTTACAGAGAGACACTAAATGCATTCAGTTGCTGAAAAAAAAGAAAGTTAAGAGTTAGCTTGAGCACAGTGTATAAAGGATCCATGAAAGAGCAAAAACATTCCTCTTCCTGAGCAGCTCTTTTATTCAGGACACTGAATCCAATGACTATAAATAAAAGCCAGCATAGCTGCACTGGTAGAAAAGGTACTAGTTATTCCATTCTTTTTTTTTTTTTTTTTTTAATGATGATTTTGGGACAGCTCAGGAAGGGATGTAACCACAGCCTCATAAACCAAGCACAGAAAACCTTCCAGAGCAGAGCTCAGCCCCGAATGCACAGCAGAGCAGTCCATAGAGGTCACAGCAGCAATTTCTCCGCTAGCTGCTGATCAGAGCTGCCCATCCTGGTGATCCCTCCTGGACACAACATTTATGAACCTAAGAATCCTCCTGGCACTTGTAGGCTAGGATGTGGAAATGCCAATGTGAGCTGATTTTCTGGCTCATCATTTATGCTATGAATATTTTATAAACTGACTTGTTGGCTGGGATACAAGAGACATACAGAAGTGAAACAACCCACTTCATTCACAGCGAGCTTCTTCAGACAAACATGATGCACTTTGAAAGCCTCAAGACCAGACATGAATGTGGGGTTGACAAAATCACAATGAAGACATGAAACAGACAGCGCAGAGAAGCAAACGCTGCCCAAAGAGAGTCATGAGACCATGATCAATGTCAGCCCCCTGCCACCAGCATCTTCCTGCTTTGGACCGGGCAAGGGTCAACTATTGACCCGTCACTTGGAGCATGGGGTGGGGGTTGTTTCTAATGATCTTTTGGGAACTGGGCTCAAATCCACTGCCTTGAAACAGCTAAAAAAAAAAATAAATAAAGAAGGGAATGGCTTAAATTCCCAAAGGCTACTCTAGTTTGGGGGAATCATCTCTGCAGTTGTAGGACTTTTTTGACCATGGTCTATCTGGGAGACAGTTTCCTGCTTCTCCCTGTTGTAATTCTGCCAAGACACACTTTGGAGTGTTGATTGGTGCTGGGTTTTGCTTTATTTTTGGAAAATGTTCTTCGCACCTGAGTCTTGAAAGACCTGTAGACCCAGAGCAGTGTGAGCCGACCTGCCTCACACAAAGTGAGAATTGAAATGGCTCGATTAATGTTGTGAACATTGTTAGGAGGAGAAGGCGGCCAACAGGTTACCAGTGGCAGCTTTCAAGAAGTCTTTTAAAGTTCTCAAGTAAAGAGAACCCTCAAACCCACAACATTAACAACACAGAGGGCTTTATTTGCGTTTACCCTGAGGTCATTAATTCCTCTGGGTCTTCCTCTGTCCCTGAATTTTAAAACCCTTTGTATTTTTAGAGTGGTGTAGTAGGGCTTCGGAAGTACTCTTCAAAATTAGATATATTTTTTTCCCCAAATCTTATTTCTAGTTACAAATTAGCTGTTTTCAGCTACTGGGGAATGTTTTGGCTCATGAAAAAGAGAATCAAATATAGTAAAATGCGTGATCAATCTTTTTTTTAAAAAAAACTACTGTTTTTACAGTACAAGAAGGACACTGACCTGTTAGAGCAGGTCCAGAGGAGGGCTGTGAAAATGGTCAGAGGGGTGGAACACCTTTCCTCTGAAGAAAGGCTCAGAGAGCTGACATTGTTCAGCCAGGAGAAGAAAAGGCTCCAGGGAGACCTTATAGCAGCCTTTTAATATGTAAAGGGAGACCTTTTACAAAGGCCTGTAGTGACAGGACAGGGGACAACAATTCTAAAGTGAAAGAAAGTGGATTTAGATAGGATATAAGGAAGAATTTTTTTTACAGTGAAGATTGTGAGATGCTGGCACAGGTTGCCCAGAGCAGCTGTGGGTGCCCCATCCCTGACAGTGCCCAAGGCCAGGCTGGATGGGGCTGGGGGCAGCTTGGGCTGGGGGGAGGGGGTGTCCCATGGCAGGGGGGTGGGAATGAGGTGGTCTTGAAATCCCAAGCCGTCCTGTGATTCTATGATTCTATGATTTCAGGGTTTAGAAACACAAACATCCCTAAAATAACTGCTGTGAATTAAGAGTACTTGCAGGTAGTAAGTCAGTGGAGAATAAGATAAACCAAAAAGAGTCTATTTTTCCTCTGTTACACAGAACTGTACAGCACCTAGCTCATCTATGGATCTATGGATCGCCAGCACTCACACCAAGAAAATCAGAAACCACTTGTACTCAGGAAAGCTGTTATAGTTTCTATAATCAAGATAAGAGTCATTCTACTCACCAGTAGCTGTCTCTGTTACAGACATCTGCATTTGAACCAGCTGCAGAAACAATCCTCACTCAGGGGAGAAAAGTAGGAATTTCTGGAGCGTGACTCTTCTGGAGTATTTTAGTCCTCTCTATTATCAGACAGTGGATGATAAAAGGAGTCTGAAGCTGTTGGGATTCTACAGTACAGACACTGACACCTCCAGTGCACTCCAGTCCACATCTCTGGTCCCTGAAGTCCCATAGGATGCGTCAGTCCAGAAAGGGATCAATAGTGTCCTTGCAGTTCTCCCTCCTTAGCAGCAGCATGAGCATCAGGTGTGTGATGACTCTCAGGAGCTTCATTTCATCAGTGAAATAAAGCACACTGATATATTATTTCTGTCTCTGCATCTTCATTGTCACCTGGCCAAACCTTTCCAGCACGCTCCCTGCTGCGGACTCCAAGCTCCACAGAGAGCTCCATTGCCCCAGCTGCCCCACCTGGTCCTTGGGCTCCAGCTTGTAGCTCGTAACTCCCACATCTCTTCCTCTTCATGATTTGCATGCTTAAATGCTCTTGATCTGCTCGGGAAGGCAGAAGCTGGAAGAAATAAAGAGTATCTCCCTGAATCTCAGGTAAAGGAAGGAAATAAACCTCAGTAGAAAGAGCCACATGTTAACAATATGATTAAGAAAAAAGCCCCAGCTTTAGAGGAGTAGTTCTCATGTTGGAAATATATGAGGAAAAAAACTAAAGGAAATCTAGAAGTCAAATTAACAGGTCACTGAGAAACAAGGAAGAGTATTAGGGTGAAAGGCTTGTGCTCTCTTGCAGGAAGAATATGTGCAGCGCTTGACAGAGCTTGCTACACAGCAAAGCCAGCAGCAAAGAAATGTCCTTCTCAATCACAGCAGGGACTGAAGGTGCCTGGCAAAGTCTGTGCTAGAACATTATTTGGGGTTGTCAGACCAAGCAGGGCTTTTTACTTTACATCTGAAACTTTCATACAGCAAGAGGAAAACGGAAAAATCATAGCACTGGCTGGGCATTCCTTGATTGTTATGAGATCGAGGTTTATCTACATATAGAAATAAATGAACATGTAACCCTGTAAGGTCACTTCTTCAGGTTGTCTGTCCTCTTAGGACGGGGTATGCACTTTAGCTTGTATCATTTTTATACCGATTTAAGTCCCCTGCTTTCAGGAAGTTTGTCTCTGGTTTATACTGTAGTAAAGAAGAAGCATCAAGTCCCAAACCTCTTTGTGAGACAGGGACAAAGGCTCATACTCCGTGCAAAACTGTGTTCATGTGTTTAATCTACTGAAGTGTATAGTTGCATTGAAATCAGAAGTTTATAAAGAAATGTTTCTAGGAAGTGTGAGAATTTTTTCAGAAGAGGACTACAAGTGTGTTTAAAGTACCTAAATCCTATAGTTTGGTCAAGAACACTCCATTTTTAACATCCTTATTTAATAGAAGTGAATTATTTCTCTAAAGAGATACCTTAGCTCCAACACAAAATGAGAATTGGCTATAGGAAATGTTGCATTAAATTACAGACAAAGACCAGAAGGTCAGCATGATTGACAATAACACTTTTCTCTGCAAAACTGTGCTCTTTTGGGCACTTTGCAGTGTTACTTAGTGACAGAAGAAAAGGGAGAAATTCCTCTTTGAATAATTGATCCTACTTTTTCAGTTAAAATTTTCAGAATGTTGCTGGTCATTTGATCATCTCTGCTTTTAATTTTAGAGCCAAGCACCAATCCTCTTTTCAGTAATAATTTCAATTATAATTCTTTACATTTAAGCTAGGAGCTTCTTTTCCATCATAACACATTCTGGTGTCATATTCTCTGTCATCCTGGCAATAAGCCAATACAGCATCTTCTGCACCCTTTCCACCTCATTTCCTTAAGTTCCTGTCAATCATCTCATAGGCACTGGGAACAAAAACCTCATTTTCCATCACTATCCCACTGCAAAAAATAATGG
This sequence comes from Falco cherrug, assembly GCF_023634085.1. Classification (NCBI taxonomy): domain Eukaryota; kingdom Metazoa; phylum Chordata; class Aves; order Falconiformes; family Falconidae; genus Falco; species Falco cherrug. The sequence continues at coordinate 26,532,773 of NC_073703.1, forward strand.
AAATTCAGCTAGCAGGCACTGCGTTGTGTCCATACACTGGCATTAAACTAGTTATGAAGATGATGCTCTCAGTATCACGTAAGCTTCCCAAAATATCTGTCAAGCTGTTTCTAAATTTCCTTGGGGATTCTTCTGTTATCACTAGGTCATTCATTAGGTTGTAATGAAAAGACTTGTATAACTAGATTAGACGTAAAGAATAAGTGCTGAAAGTCGCAACATCTATTAATGTTTTTGCTGAGAACTTTGTGGAATGAGGCCTTTTTTGCAAAGCAAGAGAAGTTGTTCAGATGGAAGGAATGCTGCTAAAGTAGGCTGTGGGAAATGTCTGATTAATGTCCCAACGAGGAAAATCGTTAGGTCAATACAGAGACCACTCAAGAAGAGGGCCACAAATGAAATTCTAGACAAGATGGAACATCAAAGGAGAAATTTCAAAAACAGGGTCTATGAAAAAAGTAGCTGATAAATCACATTGTCTGTTTTTTAATCTGACCATATTTCTGCTAGTCAATTCATTTCTATTAAAGGGATGGACCTCAGGATAAATCAGAAGCAGCTCCATCAATCTCACTAGAGTAACATCACTGTAAAATTGGTCTGAAATCTGAATCAGACGAGTATCTGCTGCGTAAGCAATAATCAGTTCTAACCACTAATTTCTTGTGTAAAGCAACCCCTCATCTGCCATTTCTGATAACACCATCACTAAGGGAATGGTGAGAACTTCAGTTCTGCTTTGCTAAGCCTGTAGCAGAAAGTCAGCAAAAGGTACAGGGAAAGGCAGGGCAGGAAAAGCCTGGGTGATGAGAGGGGCAGAATGTCCTTTGAGAAATATCTATTCAAGTTTTTGAAATATCACTCCAAATAATTATGTCAGAATAGAAGATAAGGCAGAATGAGCATTGTGAGTAGAGGTGGTAAAAGGTCTGATTTTTTTTTTTTTCCCAAATGTCATTAATAATTTTTAAAAGAGGATTAAACAGCCCTTTCACTACTTGGAAAGAAAATCTCATCACTGTTAACATTGGGAAGGCTTCAGAGCTCCCACAGCAAATACTGTGCACATATAACTGGTTTATCAAAAGTTATAGCACAGCTTTAATACACTGCTTGCTTTAACTAGAGTTAGAACTGTAAAAGCACCTCGGTATAGGCACACACAGGGAGATAGAATCAGTTTTATAGACTAATGTAAACTTATTCTCCTGAATTTGTCATTTTGAAGCCTAACTCAAATATTCTTCTAAAGTCAGCTGACATCTTTAGCTCTACCATCTTTTAACGCTTTGGTGCTTAAATCAGTTTTGTGGATGTATTTGTTCACCTGTGATGCTTGGCAGCTGTTGAACTCTTACTTTCACTCTGTTATGTTACACTTGACTTTGAACATCCAGCTGTAACCTGACTTGAGAGTCCAACCACCAAGCAAAGCACATTGCTTTCCAAAACCTCGCTTTGCAGAGCCTTCGCTTCCCCTGTGCTGCTCTCTGCAGAGGCACCTTCCCAGCAATGCCATCCTGTCCCTGAGTCATCCTAATGAGACTGAAAGATTGCTTTTGTCCCCAGACTGACAACTCTGACCTGCAGGGAGCGGTGACATGATTAGCAGGTCATTTCCCAAAGACCTTTGGTTTCCAATAATTTTTGTGTCTGCCCATGCTATTAGATTTAGAAGGTAAAAGCAGTTCTCAAAGGGTTTTAATTTTATTTAATGAATGAAAGAGCTGATTTCATAGTGAATGAGGCTATTCATAGCAAGTTACCAGATTAAAATAAAAGATAATATAGCTTAAGCAAATGCATGCACTTTCATTTCCACTAGCATTTCCAAGTGAGATCTTTGCTTTTCCTGCTCCTTCATGTAGATTACAAAGAAAAACTGAAGAGCTGTCAGGAAAAACAATGGGAGTTTGCAAAGGCAATGGCTTCTTTTGGCTAATCTTGTATCACATCAGTGGCTCACAAACTAATTTGATTTGACTCTTGATAAAGCTCCAGGAGGTGAATCTCTCCTGTTTACAGTTCCAGAGTATGCAGCTCTACCCTGTACAAAGCAATGCCTACTGCCCTAGAGTAATACACCTGGAACACAAATCAAACAAAACACTCACAGCTGAGTCATGTTACATGGATCCAAACTCAAAAGGCATTCCAATTGTTTAACAGAACAGAAATTAGAGGACAAATATGTTAATTCCTGTTGCTATGAAGATTTTCTTTCCAGTATTTTATAACATGTTTCTTTCATTTAATCTCATTGTTCCTGGTTCTACCTTAAGGCATCAATGAAATTACACTCATGGTAACACTTAAGTGACACCCACAGTCTGTTATCCCCTCCCTGGAGACAGCAGGAGAGCTAAAGCTCTCCCAAATTCTCCTAAAGGAAAGCTTAAGCTATACCAATCTTTTTCTTTTCATCCAGCAACATGATCTTGATTTCTGTTGCTTTTCTGTTGATTCTTGTTCTCTGTTGCTCTTACATTTGGTTAACGTCTCTCAAGTAACACATTGTGCAGCAATGGAAACCAGACTCTTTGTGCCATGAAACCAAAGCTGCCTTGAGGGAGAGGGTTCCTGTCCTGCTCCAAGGTACTCTGGAGTGATTGCAATGGTTTTGCTGCTGCACCACACTGAAAACTTGCATTTAAGGAGAGTGTGCAGAAGAATCACCATGTTAAACCAAACTATTAACTTATTCTGCTACCTGCTTTATGGCAGCAGTCAATATGGAGAGCAGGACTGTCAGCTCTGGGTTATCTGCCTGCCAAGGGGTGCCTGGATGTATAGCCACATAGCTCTGGCTGCTTCAGAAAGTGTCTCCTTTCGCTTGTGTATTATAGTCCCTTGTTCTTATAGTGATGGTGTTGGGTGCTCTGGATTCATAGAATCATAGAATTGTTTAGATTAGAAAAGACCTTTAAGATCATCGAGTCCAAGCACTAACCCAGCACTGCCAAGTCCACCACCAAACCATGTCCCTAAGTGCCACATCTACATGTCTTTTAATTACCTCCAGGGATGGTGACTCAACCACTTCCCTGGACAGCCTTCTGTTCTCATTTAGTATGTGTTTCATTTTCAGCATGTCAAGAACATGATGCTGTTAATGAGGTCCAGAAGTAAGAACACTAGCTCCTCCAGCATTGCTGCCTGAGTTGCTCACAGCCCTTCTCACATCTCTAGCCAAACCAGAGTCAACCTGGAGGAAGCTTCAGTGTGAAACTGGATTTTTGACCCATAGCAACACTCCCCTCCTCACCTGGCTCTGCAGATCCGCTAACAGCCTCTGTGTGGAGGTGGACCACAGCTGTCATAGTCAGGCTGGTGCTCCTTCATCTGGTCATCTCTTAATGCTTCTAACAGTTTTGAGGTATTGCATAAAGCAAGCTGATTAGACCTTATCAACTAACATTTTTCCACATGCTTTTGTCTCTGGCTTTTTATTTTTATTTCAGTCAATATAGATAGAAGGCATTTGTCCCAGCTGCACATTTTGAATACAGGTACAGCCTTCAGGCAGCGTCTGTCCAGCCCCCAGGTCACTTGGCTGCAAGACTCCTACAGAAATGCTCCTTTCCAGGTTTATCCCCAACACTTCTCAACGGCCTCTGCAAAGTTCCTCGAGTTAATAAACAGGGATAAATAAAAGGTTTTGTGTCAAAGGAAGACAAAGTACCACATAAGATCAATTCAGAGAGTCTTCCTTATGCACGGGACTAAATAAGTGTATGCTTAAGCTTTTTGTAGTCCTACATCCCATACCTAATTCCCATAACTAGTTGGTTTGCTGCAGTTTGCGTCAGACAAGCAAGACCAGTCTAGGGCAGACAGCTGTCAGTGTGTCCAGGTGAGGGAAGAAGGAATATCTGATGCTATTTACCATTTACTGCCCATATAACCATTTCTTCTCATCAAGAGCTCAAAATGATCTTCATTTAACCTGATTTCCAAAATGCATTTTAGCCTGCATTTTGTCCCTGTTTTGTTTTCTTTAGTTTTGCATTAAGAGTACTACGATTTTACTACTATCCAGTGTCTTGAGATTGATGCATGACATAGACTGGTGAAACGTATATTATTCATCTGCCATGCTGGGATGGCTATCAACTCCAATGTATTACTAAGTTTACATATATTTAGGGTATTACTGTGTTTCCTGGTCAATGTTATAAAACCAGCAGAATATTCTACCAGAAAATGAGGAGATATGTTGTGCCCTGGACTTTTCCATTTTGTAAATCCCTTTTGCAGACATGTTTATAGTATTTGTTATTTATTCAAAAAGCTGGACTGTTTTTAAGAAGAGCTCTGTGACTGTTAGACTGCATTTGTAAGTTATTTAAAGCTGGGGGAAAAATAGAGTAAATATCCTACATTAACTTATTCCTACACATTTTTGCAACTTGTGTTACATTGCATACCATGTAAATCAGAACACAACATGCATCTCACAATGATAAATGGATTACTTGTATTCTATGGGCTTGTCCTCCATTTCCAGCTGGTATCCCTACAGCTAAAATACGGGATGCTTTCTCTTTCATATTGTAAATATTTTTTGATTTAGCCAACACCTCTCAGACTCCCTGGAAGGAAGACAAAGGAATTCTGATGCTGCTGACTTAAGATATCCTATTCATTTGTATCTCTTCTGCTGTTAAGATGATCCTCAGCTGGTCCAGGCTTCATTCATTTATGGACTAAGAACATTTATCAAGATAGTGGGAGTACTTCATAACTACTCTACTAATGATGAAAAGGATGAGGTCCGTCCCCTCACTTAGGTATATTTATGGTAGTTATGAGTATCAAACTGATCAAAAGTATTACAAAGTAGTATTTTGGTGCTCAGTATTGGAAACAATAATGGATCTGCGTTACCTTCTTTCAGAAGTATCTACCACTTCTGATTCACAAAGCAATGTGGAGCAAAGATTTTTTACAAAAAATCAAGGTAAAACTCTGAAAATTATCTTAATACAAAACCTTGCCAATTATGTTTTAAGATATTAATTTAGCTTCTGAGCAGTTTTACTTTTTCCCAAAAAAGAGAAAATGGGGACATTGTAGCTGGGTCAGAATCTCCCAGAGCTGTGATACTGGTGCGATAACACAGGAGCAGAGGGTGAAAGCAGCAGATTATTTGGTGACAAGGAACTCCTCAGGGTGCTCTGAAAGTGCAGCTCATGTACAGTCAGGCAGCAGCCAGGCTGAGGCCAGTTTACACACAGCACTTAGTGTATTTGCTGTGTTTTGCTGGGAGTGGAACACCTCCAACGGTGTTGAGTCCACATTTTCATACACTAACAAAGTTTAAAAAAACACAGGAAAACAACTAAGTTCCTCTGAATTCCTTAAGTTCTAGTCCCATTCTCTAAATCTGATCCTGATGCCCTTGGAGCGAAAATTTGTGTGCACTGCAGCAGCAGTTTCCCATTTCTGTCTATCCATCCACTTCCATACATCCCTGCACTGAACAGACCAGATCCCATGTGGGTTTTTTTCCTGTCAGATTGAACTATGCAATAACTTGAGAGAAAAGGTGCAAAAGTTCAGGTTCTTTTCATAAATAGCTCACAAATTATGAGTAAACCATAAGGGGAAATTAATTAGGGTGATATGTAACAGAGATAATTTATATGACTAATTAATCTAAAAAAAATTAGTAGGTCTAATTTTGATAGTGTAAATAGTTACGAACTTGTTGGTGTAAATAATCACATCTGATGTGAGTTACCCAACTTTTGAATTTTACCCACTGGGTCTTTCCAGGGAAACTAATAACCTGCAAGTGTCAGCATAGATACACATTTTCGGGTATTTCCTTAGTTCTTCATAAAATAATCTCAGTCATTAAAGGTCTTCTCCTTCTGTCTCAAAAAAGTTAGTTTCTGTTGAATGCCCTCCCTTATATAAAAAACTTTATATCGATTTGCTGATAAAACTGTTCAAGGCAGTGCTGCTCGGCAGTGCTGAGGCCAGTAAGGGCATTTTGCAGAGCTGGACACGCTCTGGTGTGCCCAGAGCCAGCGTTGTGTCCCATGTAGTGTCCTTTGGACATCCTTGCCTGGAGGTGGCACGGGAAAGACTTTCAGAACTTTTTGACCACTCAGAGTTCTCTTGCTCAGCGGGCAAACCTGCTCTGCAAGCATGAAGATGTCCAAGGACCAAACAAAAATCCACCAAACACCTAGCATTAAAAAAAAAAAAAAATAATGATGAACCGGTGAAATGGGTACATTGGTACATCTGCTGGGTCTTAAAAAGAAATTTACAGCCTTAGGAAAAGCCACTCAGGTTTCAAAGGACATAGAGATCATTTAATGTTTCTTGCCTTTAAGTAAACATATTTTATGGTGTCTTCCTCCTTCCACATATCCCTTCATAGCGGGAATTGGGTGACAGCCGATATTTACAGGCATTAACTAGATCATGAAAGCAAATTTTCTTGAGCCCTGCCTTTGGAATCTGATGGAATTCACAGTAACTTAATTACAAACATGGAGAAATGAGATCAGAAGAGGCAGCTGACCTCCAAAAACATTGTGATAAAATAACCTATTTTATTAAATGTTGTAAACCAAAAAGATTTTCTGGAATGGAACAATACTAACATTTAGGAGATGCATTTGTGTTCCTGGCTCTGCCATAGCTCCCTGTGACCCAGGTCAAGACATAAAGTCTGTGTTCCTTGTGCTGTAAGACAGGTAATGACCCAGTCACTCCTCCACAACGCCTCTCCTCAGCCAGCATGTTACATGTCAGGACATTTGCTTTCCTTCCTTTGCACAGATCATATAATTCAGCAGGTCCCTGACATCAGATGTTGTCCACAGGGCTCCCACCACTGACTTTACGGAGATAATACACAGAGATTTTTAGTAGCTGAAGGATGTGGTGGAGGCCAAAAAGCATTAGCGAGTGGAGAAGGGGTTTGCAGATGTGTGGATGTTGCATTTACTAGCACCAGTCAGGACAGAGCCTCCAGCACAGACAGCCATCAACCTGCTAGGTCTAGGGAGCTGGAAAGCTCACACTGTCCTGACCTTACCCAAAAAAATTACTACTGGCCAGGTCAAGAACAAGACACTGGGGTAGAGCTGGCTCTGGTCCAAACCCACATGACCCTAGATTGCCTGTTACCCTAAAGCAAGATTGGATGGCTGTAAGAATGTGCCTATTTTTTGCTTGCTTGGTGGGGGTGGTCTCAAAGATGCATGCAAAGACAGAAGACCATATGGAGAGCCCCTGGCCAAGGGTCACCAAAGGGTCCGTAAATCCCTTAGCACCCAGGGAGAGACAGGACCAGCACCAGTGCCCCAAGGAGCAATGTTGTGTTCTTCTTAGCTGATGTGTTGGGCTGCTAGTTGGATTACCGACCAACACAACCTCTGAGCACAAGCCTTGTCAGAAGAATAAGGGCAATGAAAACTGTGTCCTCTAAGCTGGAGGGGGAAATTGCAATTACTTCTGGATGCCTGTTTCTATGACTTCAGAGGATGATGAAGCATAACTTACAGCCTATGTCTCTTACAGGAACTTTTTAAGAAGGAAACCTCCGTGCAGGAAATAAAATTCTGAAAGTTTCAATGTTCTCAGAAAAAAAAGATTCTTTAAGGAAAAAAAGAATTAACTGAATATTTATAACGGCTCCAGCTGCAGATTGAAATTACTGTCCTAAATTAGATCCAAGGCCAAGTAGGAAGGCAGATTTTAGCAGTATTGCTGTTAAACTGTCAGCAATATGCGGGTGGTCAGTGAGCAAATATGGGTGAAGAGAGATTCACATCAGAGAGGGGTTCATTACTTTAGTCCTGTGTTGCAGGTTTTCTAGTGCTCTTGAACATCTACCTGTTCTGGCGGGGTGCTGCCTGCTCCCGGCTGTGTGTAGGGCTTGGGGAACGGTACTGAAATCCATTTCTTGCTTGAGGCTCTTTTAGTGAACTCTGGAAGAAATGAACCCAGATACCAATTAGACCTTTCATCCTCACATGCACAACAATATCACGGTTCTTCAGTAGTACTAGGATCTGCATTTAAATAAATTTAATAAAGAATTGCTAGCAGACTATCATTTTTTATTAACAGCTTGATTTTTTTTTCTTTGGCAGTTTTGAATGAAAACATGCAATGAATATTTCAAAGAAAGCCATAGGACGGCTACAGCCTGATGCTCCTTTTATGTCTCTTTTTCATAGAGAATATAGCACCTTGATTGGTATAAGTTAATTGCTACGTGTACTCCTTAGTTTTATATCAGTTGAGTGAATTACTGTAGCAAGCTGCCATTTGTTTCCAGGGTTTATTTCTCATGATAAATGTAAATTACTCTTTAGATTGATGACACCATCCTGGCACCTTGTTCCTCAATGTCACCCTTAGGGCAGCCCTGGGAACATTGCTGCTAGTTACTGGTGCATTTCCCTATGTTCAGATGTTTTAAGAATGACACTAATCAGAACTGCAGCTTTTTTCCATCAGGTTCTCTTTCATATTTCAAGAGGTGGCCAAGAAACGTGCAGCATGATTGCTTTTGCCCTAATGATGCTATTTATTAAAATTCTTTGTCTTTCCATTTTGTGAATACTTTTTTTTTTTTTTGTCTCCTGACAAGGTTCGTAAAATAAAATGTGTCTGCAGTGGGACTTCAGACCCTTTTTAAACGGTCATCTCCTGTGTCAGGACTTGTGACTGGGGGCAATACTTTGGTCTGAACCTGTAGAAGCCACATGTCCTTCCCAGGTTCCCATGTCTGAATGTACTTCCCAGTCTCATCCTGACTCCATGTGGCAGAAGGTTTGGGTGTCCACCCTGCCTTTCCCACTTCACACAGGGAAGCAAATGTGTTCAACACAATTTCTGAGTCAGGGCAAGGACAGGACTTCCACCAGCCATGGACCGATGATTTATTGTCTTAAAAACAGCACTGCAACGCTCAGAGTGGTGCTGTCACAGACTAAAGGTTTGGTAGTAGCTATGGTAGAAAGCTACTGGTCATATTAATTCATATTTGAGTAATTCACTTGAGTGATTTGGGATTAAAAAAAATACCAGTGGACACTCTTCTGCACGGCCTGTTGCAAATGTGCCTCACCTTGTGATTTATAATAGGGAAAGCATACTATCCCTCATCTTGGAGCAGGGTTGCAAATCCCTTAACATACATGAAAAGACTAAGACAACACTGGGAGTTGTTCTACAAAAGCTTCAAAGGGTAAAGATAAATCTGTGAAGCCACATGGTTCTGGAGAGAGGACAAGTGGCACACGAGGTGCACCATGGCAGTGCCAGGAAATACTGCGACTCTTTCTCCAAACGCTGAGCCGGGCCAGAGGGAAAACAAATGCACATGTGATCCCAACATCCACAATGGAAGGGCTGGATCCAGCCTGTGCTTGCAACTTTAGTTATGGCATTTTCTGATATTTGGCTTGGCAGCATTTAAACGGCTTTTTTGGGACAGAGTCAGCCCTCATACTGCCGCTTGCACCAGCGGAGCTGTGCCGCAGTGAACGGCTGCCCTCGGGGAGAGGGAGCAACGCGCACTGTGCACAAGCACAGCCGAATCTGGGCCACAGTTATTTCATATCAAAATACATTGCATTAATCAGCTGGTATTTAATTAATAGAAAAGATCTGTCTGATTAAATTTCAATTAAGCCCTTAGCAGTGACATTTCGGATGTTGTTGGACAACCTTGCTGACCACACAGATGGCAGGCAATGAAAACATTAGCCAAATATTTTTACCATGACTGGTTGAACAAAATAAAGTACATCCATTATAATGAACCATGTTATAGCACAACCCCCTGTAGTACAGCAAGCAGTGAAATTACTACCATAACAGATTGCTGCTCACTCTAACATATGCTGACTCTCTAACTTATTCTGTATTTCAGTGCACAAACAAGGATATACAGATGAATTAGGTTCTTTGATCTGTAATGAGTGCCATGAATCCACAGGTTCCCAAAGAACAGCACGGAGAATCCAGTAGTTATTATATTATTAAAATAAGGTGATTTTTTCCTCCCTCTCTGTCTTTCTGGGTTCTCATTAAAATACCTTTCCAGAGGAAAGTTATTAAAGAGCCTGTTTCGCTAATTCATCAATAAGAAAACAGCAGCCAAAAAAAAGTCACCCTCAGTACTTAGGCAGATAGACATTCATTGCAGTGACAAAGCTTGAACATAATTACTTAGCTGTGTGATGTGATGACTTTATTATATGAATCTGCATTAATCTGACTTTGAAATGACAAATTTCACAGCAGTTTATTGGGATATGATGGCTAAATGACTGATACGACAATGACATGTGTAGTAATCATAACCTCCTAACACAGTTGTACTTTTTTATCCCCCAGATGTAGCCCTCATCATGATGCTTCAGCTGATTCCAGGAACCTAAAAATAATTTACTGTATTGTACTGATTATAAACTTGCTAAAAGCTTGTTGGTTTGTGGGTTTTTTTTAAACACAGTAGACTCACACTACACTGTGCTATGAAACTACACTAGTGGGTATTGATGTTCAAAGTATCACCATGGGGCTTTACAGTAAAATTAAGCAATAATGTTAATAGAATAAGACCCTGCAAGAGCAGCAGTAGCAGCCTTTACCACTGGTAGGTAAATGCAGGGCAAAGGCATTTACTTTCGAAGTGAGCTGAGCACATTGCTGAAGTATACTCTTACATGGCCTGGGGGCCTCAGCAAACCTGAGATGTCGCAGTTGCTCTCTCCAAACTCTCTGTGTGTGCTGAAGAACTGTCATAAAGTCAGAGCAAAGCCCAAAGGTGCGACAGGAGCAAGAGCAGTCACTGTGCTCAGCCTCTTTGGGTGGCACAGAGCTGCCACCCTCTTGCTCCTGTTGCTCTGAATGACCCCAGCTCAAGAACGAAGTCAGCCAGAATGCTCCTCTGGACATCAGTGGGTGATGGCTTCAGAGGTGGCGCTTCCTAGGAGCATGGAAGCATCTGCCCTACCCTGGGCTGTGCCATCTTCTTCACCCTGGGGAGAGGGTAAAAGGAGGAGTCAGGGTAGTGCATGCATGAAAACATTTACATTAGACCACTCCTCTCCACAACAAATTTCTTTCCAGTCTCCCCTTGTTAATAATACCTTCTTCAGATTGGAAGGAATAACCTTGGTGGTTCCAAAAGGGCCCCTGCAAGACTCACTGCCAGACCTTCTGTCCTGCCCACTCTCTGCCATCACTGCCTCCTGTTCCACTCCAGACATTTCAAACACCACATTTTGGAAGGTACGGCATATTGGGGTGCACCCCGTATGGGTTAGGGCATCCAATGGGGCAGCCCACTGGGCATCACTAGGGCTTTGCAAATAAAGTGAAAGAAAGTTTCTGTGTGGAGTGGGCACAAAGCCTCTTCTTATACCAGGTCTAGTGCGGGGGAATTAGTTCTATATGTAGTTACAATTTTCATTGCTGCTGTACCTGTAAAAGAGTGTTAGTATCCTCATTATTCAATTAGACAGATACGCTGGCAATAAAATATTCATTTTTTTGCAGCAGAAGCTGAATGGTATTTCCTTGAATACCTGCAGACATATTCCCTAATTGTTGCCTCATATATCTTAACTGTATTATTTCTGATTTGCAAGTGTAAATAAATGTACTGCTTGGGATGATCATATTTCACACCAATTTATTTGAATGACATTAATGAGTTCCCTCTACCAGTGAGACCTTGCTTTGAGAGCTAGGCTGTGTTTTGCTACCCATAATTTAATATAAGATGGTTTCCCACCATCATATATTAGAATTAAATAAATAAATAAAAATAAGCCATGGGAATGCCTGAAAGGAATTAATTTTGTTAGTTACTTGCATTCCTCAGTTATGAGCCTGTGACACCATTAACAAAAAATAATTTTAGTAAAATACTGGAGACTTGGAAGTGATCTTGATGTATTTGAAAGTTACAATTGCTAACAAAACCCACTTTGCTGTTGGAAGTATTCTACAGTTATAGCAAATTTAATATTGTAATCCTGGAAGGCACAAACAATGACATTTGGCTAGTTTCAAAAAAAGGGCATACACAGAAAGAAGGAAGAGATGTTTCGTTTACAATACTTGGTATTTCTAAAATATTGCATAATTGTTGCCTGAAGACCTAAATCACATTCACATTCACCGTAGATGCTTAGCAGAAATGTCTCAGAAGAGTTCCCCTCACATTTGCCTCTCATTTTACACCATTCCCTTAAAAATACATCTGGGAATCACCACCTTTTAAGCCCCTCCACAGTGATCTGTGCATTTCCCCATGCCATGAAGAGGTGTTTCCAGGGCTACATGTACCTGCAGCTCTTTCTCATCATCCTTCTGCTGATGCTTTAAATGTCACTTCGATGCTGGAGCAGGGTCATGATGCCAAGCCGACGAAAATCTGTGCAAATAAAGGTACCAACTTTATGTGCTGTTGTACGGTGTGGATAACTGGCTAGCTGAAAAGGGTCACATAGACATAGTCCAGCTGGCTGGACAAAAATGCACATCGCTCTCAGCTTATCTGAAGTAAAGCAAAAATACACTGTCTTTGGCTGTCCTTGTTACACAATAACAGGAAGATTTTGGTGGGAAAAGAATGTTGCAGGTGGGAACAGATAACTACAGAAAAGAAACTAGGGGCGGGCTTGGTATTTAGGCAACTAACCAATAATGAGCTTAACTTTTGTAATATGTATGAGCTAATTATAACAAGGCATAAAAGGTGACTGTAAGGGACAATAAACGAAGTCTGCTGATCACTCATATTGAGTGACTGTTTCTTCCCTCCGTCGCAACAGTATGGAAACTGAAGAGCCTGACTTCGGAAAGGGATTCTCTGTGATGACTCCAGACGTGAGTGATGCAGGAGCTGGTTGGGGTATTAATGGAGATGCAGGACTTGGGGTTCAATTCCTGTGCTGCTTTCAGTGGGATTTTGTGCCGTTGTCTCAGACTCGGGGATTTTCAGTGTGTCAGTAGGCATGCTTGAGGGCCACGACCTCAAAGACCTCTGAGGAAGGGGGTCTAGGACAGGAAGGATGAATTACCCTCTGAAAGGGCCTTTTGTTCTACTTTATATCTATGGGTGAAGCCGTGGTTGATCATTGAGCCTAAATCCCTGGCTGTTAAATCCCTTGGATGCTGAGGTGATTCAAAATCACTCACCTTTTTCCGTCCGCTGCGCCGCCCTGTCTCAAAGGGGCGTGATGATAAATACATTAAAGACTGGGATGTCTCCATATTTTATATTAATCGGTATCTGTAACTACCACTGAAAGGTAGGTTGGGTTAAAGGGTGGGTCATGTCAAAGCCAGCATTTTTTTCCATTCCTATTTCTTCTAGAAAACCCCCGTCGCTGTGGGAAACACCACTTCTTTTGGAACCATCCTCATGAACATGTGCTGGTGGCAGCAACAGCTCAGCGACCTTCACCCCATGCTCTGCTCCGTTTGCTCCATCATTGACCTCAAGAACTTAATCGGGGGCTTTCTGCCCACGTGCAAAAGAAGCCTTAAATAAACGAGAATGAGATGGTTGCACAGACCGTGTGGGGTTCATTTGTACCTAAAACCGAGAGATCTCGCTCGACTGAGTGGACCTCACTGGCCAGCCTCTGGGTAGCCAGGATCCTTCAGTATAATTGTAAATGCATCTCCCCAGACTAGTTCTTCCTTTACGGACCTGCAAGGTTGTTCCTCTAACATTGTTTATCAGTGCGGCATTTCCGCAGGGCGTCTGCATCAACATTCCTGTGCCACCAGCCTGCCTGCTGAAGCATAGTATATTCTCCACTTTATATTCAAGGCAGCTGAGTGATTCTCCTTTCTTTGAGTGGCACACTGCCACCCATACATTACAGAGAGAGCAAAACTCTGAGGAATCATTGAAGCTAACCATACATTACATGCATGATGGGCTTACCAGATGTCATTTCTTACATTGTTATGGTTTCATAAACTACACTGACATTGTCATTATGCTCAAAAATTTGATCCCACTCTGCTGTTCTTAAAATGGATGATTCTGAAGGTTGTTGCATTAACAAATAAGAGTTTGCAGGAAGGCGGATTTGCAACAGGAGTTTGTGAATGACTGGGTTATGACATTTGCTGGAAAATGGCATGACAATTGATTCATTGCTGGAGACAGTAACAAAAAAGGCAATGCTAATTCAAAGGTTAGAGGATCCATAAAGCTTTAAAAACAGATTTATTACAGTAGGTGGACTTATTTTGCTCAGAAACTGGAATTGCAGCTGTCTTCCCTGTATTTATGAGACATTTAATTAATCAGTCATAATAAGTACGTTAAAAACTAAATCCCTCTTACTAATATCTACATTAGCCTTGGTGCTTTCTCCATTGTGGCTTGTTTGCGATAGCAGACAAACTCATTTCAGATACATGAAGAGAGATAAGTCCTCTCTATCAGAGTTTGCAGCCAAGAGCACCCAGAATGTGGGAACAGGGGGAAAGAAACCACAGGGGAATTATCCTTAACCTGCAGGGAAACACTGTGCTTGCTTCCATTTGGAGTGGAAGGGGGAGCTCAGGCTGTGGCTCTTTGGGAGGGAGGCAGGTGCGCAGGTGAGGCCAGGGGCAGCAGCAGCAGCAGCGGTGTGGAGTTGCTTCTCACTAGAAATGGTGAATTTGAAGCAGGAAGGTGCAGAGACACTGCTAAGTGGTGTTAACAGGCACCACAGACAACTACAGCTGGAAACTCTTGCTCCATTTTCCAGTTACACATCACAGAAACGTCTGTCAACCCCCTGACCTCCGTGGAAACTGGAGGTACTCAGCATCTCTAAAATAAGACAGGGATGCCTGCAGGCAATGGGTAGGCTCAGAACTGGGGCCAGTTTCTCAACAGGCTTGTCCTTAAAAAAATCATTGATTTCATCAGGGTCTTGCCTGTTTACACAGTTGGGGAATATGGCCCTGTACCCTTCTATGAGGACAAGTACTGGGTATTTGGGGGTCTTTTCTTTTTTCTCTTCTTTATTGACTGGCTTCCTCCCTCCCTTGTCTCACAGTGAACACACAGAGGACTGCGACAAGAAAAGCAGAGACAATAGAGGACCCCAACAGCATACATTATTAACCATGGCTGCATTCTTTAGTGCCCTTGCTGCTAAAATTAACACAGCCCACGTGGCACTCTGCCAAACCGAGCAAAGTGCATGTCATAAACAATACAGGTGGGCGCGATGGATAACCATTTGTCTGTTCCTGTAAATGTCCCATCACGTCCTTCTCGGCTTAATAATGCCCTAGCTAACTAAACTGAGTGATAGTTTTCGCAGGCTAATAATGACTCATTTGTCACAAAGTCTGACTTTCATTTGCAATAGCATCGTAAATTTTCTGCGCTATACGGCATGCGTGAAAAGCAAATGCTTTTCTTCCCTCCTCTTGTAGCCGTGGTAACATGTAGGCTTTTTTTCACAGGTGTCCAAAAAAAAAAAAAATTTTGAAAAATCCTACCTCAAGAGAAGAACAGAAACAAACTCCATTGCCTTATGACAAAGGACAGAATAAGACCAGTAAACTCTATATTTCTGGAAATGCAGAGTTGAGTCTGTTAGGGAAGCTGGAACAGAGGAAGGTACCAAAATAGGTACCAAAAAAGGGCTTATATCCCATTTTTTCAGTCCTTTCCACCACGCTTTGCTCCTGAGGTTTCACTGGGGAAAGCAGTCTATGTTAGTTTTCTGTTGACTCATGGACATCATCTTCGAGCTTGCACACCCCAGGATAAACCAGGTGATATTTCCTTCCTCCCACTCAGCTGCTTGCTCTGCAGAGGCCACCATTCATTACTCCTCCAGGGCTTGTCACGGGACAGCCTTGCTCTGCCTTCAGGTCTCCAGGTGCAGTCCTAGGGGACACCCCTGCCCACATGGGACCTGTCCCCAGTTAGAAATAAAGGAGGACTCAGGAGTGGTTTTAAGCTCAATTGCAAGTGCAGTGCACCCACTGTGTCCTGCCTCCATGGTGGAGCAATAGCACATCCGGGCATCCTCCTTTCCCAAATGTCCCTGTTTAAACGTAAAGGAAAATTGGGTCCCAAGGCCGGCTGGGAGCCAGGTCTTCTCTGAGCAGGTCCAGTGCTGGGTGATGCATGTTGCAGGACCTCTAACATGGCTGAAGTCTGTTGATTTTTGGAAGTGTCCCACCTGGCCAAGAAGGAGGTGCAAGCAGGGAGTGTTCACGAGCCCCATAAGCCAATACTATTGAATTCCATGCATGCACCAAAGGCAGTGGAGTGATCTGTAAGTCATATAATAAAAAACTGCAGGAGGTACATGGACACCTGTGCATAAACCAGAAAATATTATCAGAAAATATCATGTAAGTCCTTCTTGTGCCTCCCAGACGTCTATCCTTTGTTCAGATTTTCTTCCCCTCATTTCACAGGTGCTGATGCATCTGTATAAAAGGAAAAGATGTTAAATATAATCTGTCAGCCTGGTCTGACGTGTGTTTCCCAGATGTTGGTCTCTACCTGTTCTCATCATCAGGGATGAAAGGTAGAGAGGGATGTTGAAGATCAGACCTGGATGAGCGGGGAGGAGTTGTTCCCTGGAGCATCTTCAGAAGAGTTAGGGAGCCATTTCCATCCCTGTGCAAAACCACATGCTCCTGAAGCTCTTGGGGCTTGAATTACTGCACTCATTTCAGGCTCAGCGAACCATGCTTAATCGACCTACACCCTCCGGCTCTGGGAGAGTTTAGGGCTCCCAGGACAGGCAAAGGACATCCGAGGTAAGAGAGAGATGCTGATTAATGAAG
Source organism: Falco cherrug (assembly GCF_023634085.1). Classification (NCBI taxonomy): domain Eukaryota; kingdom Metazoa; phylum Chordata; class Aves; order Falconiformes; family Falconidae; genus Falco; species Falco cherrug. Next base: position 26,549,591 of record NC_073703.1, read on the forward strand.
TTGAAGGATTCTACCCAGGTTTCAGGGACAGAGAAACAGTCCTTGGTCTTTGCTGTCAAACAGGGCGTTATCAAATGGAAGACTTGAGCTGCTAAGCAGTAAATATCAGAATTCACATTAAATTAGCGGGATGAATATTGATTTCAGTCAATCAAGAATAGGATTTAAAGGTTTTACCATACTGTTGCATATCCTGCAGTGTATGCATAGTACAAGGAATAACAAATCACATACAAATGCATTACATTTAGGTACATGAGCTCTGAATTATCTTAAGAAAACAGAATACTCCACAAGTGTATTCAGACATTCATTTCTATTATAGCAGAGCATCACGGAATTTAAAGAAGGTGAAAATTATGCGTGATGGCGCTCCTTTAAATAGCAACACACCTTGACTGTTCCCAAAAGAAGCCTCATGGTAGCAAAGGACTTAGCAGTTTTTAAGCCACAGAAGCTAAGCAGGTGTGAATGGGAAAAACTCCCCTGAAGTCTGAGATGTCCCTGAGTTCATTCCAGCAGAGGATCTAGATTGTATTTTACTAAAGACCAGGGACTATTCATTAGCTTTACTTGTGCTGTATATTCCGCTCCTTAATATCCACTGCTCTTAAAAAAAAATAAAAATAAAAATAAAAAATCATGTAACTGTTAGACCCAGGACAGAATCACTCAGGTCCATCTGGGCAGCAGCTCTTCCTCTCTGTTTTCTAAAGATGGAGAAGAGGCTCAGCCTGTGTCTTTGCACTGCAGCTTACATGGGAAAGCACAAGGGACTCTCCTGTTTCATTTGTGTATCTCACTTGCAAAGCATCTATCAGTCCTCAGGGAAGCACGAAGGAAGTGTAAAAATATAATTAAAAAAACAACAAAACAAACAAACCCGAACTTTCCTTTTGTTGCAAGGAATAAAGGAGAAAGGGAAAGGCACGATATAAAATCTTGTTCTGTCTGGGAACAAGCAAAGCAGGTTTTTTAACTGTTTGGGCTTGGTTAAACATTCAGGAAGGATAAAGACTTGATGTCTATGCTAGGCAGGGGAAGGAGTTGTAAACTTTTTCTGCAATCTTATAGAAGGGGCAACATTTTGTAGTGTCACAACATTAAGCCAAGATACTATATGAATTGTCCGTAAAACTCAGTATCATTAATTAGTGACCAAGGTGAAATGGCTGTTGCAGCTGGTAAAGCTCCATACTTTGTTTCCAGATCATTGTCACCTTGCAAAGGATTTCAGCCTTTGTATAACTTTGAATTCCTAGGACTACATCAATCTCTTCAGTTTCTCAAGTGATTTCAGCAAAATTACACTAAATTTGACATTGGCCCATCTTATCTTCTAAATATTCTTCTCTGAAAGATTAGCAAGACCCTGGCTTTATCCTACTGTCATGAGAAAGCTTCAGTCCCATCTTGTCCAGTAATTGCTGGAAATAATTCTCTGGCAGTTGCCCTCCTTGCTTTTGATCTCTTCGTCTGATCATGCCATTAGTCATTTTCTTCTTCTATAACGTGAATGTCCAGTTCAATTTCATTCCTATGCAGCTGATATCTAACATTATTTCTCATTCCGTACCATGTTGCCCTTCAGAGCTCTCTATGAACTTCTATGGCCCCCTACCATTAGTAATTGAATATCTCTAAATTTTTTAAAATTCTTCTCTTTTGTGCTGTAGAAGTGAGATGACCCTCACTTCTCCACTGGAGTGCTTTCCACACATGATTTGCACTCGTTCTGAACAAGGGACTTTGTCTCTTGCAGCAAAAGCTAACTATATGCAATCTGGGATGAGTTAATCACTGGAGAAGAAAGATTTGTCAGGTCAGCTGGTGTAGCCTTTGCAATATCGCTCTGATTAGAAATTGCCTGAGCTGGATTTCCAAGAAAGTTTTTAATTTAATTCAATTCAGTTTATTACTTGGTGACTAAGGGTGTCTAGAAATATGGTATTTATGGTCATTGGATGATGGTGATTTGTTGGCTTGGAAGCTTGGTAGACTACAAGGAGAATACGGAAAAGGCAACATTTCAGTTCTAGAGAAAAAACTTTACTCTATGGTGCAGTGAAATAGTTACCTATCCTGTAAGCTTTGAAGGAAATTCACCCCTCAAATGCCTTTACTGAAATCTGAGTGGAAAGAGAAAAGATGATGACAGAAATCACCTTACACCAATCTGTCTGCATGGGAAAATTCACTGACAGCCAGTACACACGGCTGGGATTTCCTGTATTCAATAGTCTTCTGATCACCTAAATAGAGTCAAACACTGGCGTGCACCTTCAGCGAGTTGTGTCCAGTCTCAGGTTTCTGCTGATGGTTCTGTTTTTCTTTTCTCCCCTGGAAAGAACCCTTTCTTATATATAGCATTTACTAGTCCATGCTAGTCAGAATATATATTTTACAATTTTATGAAAAAATCTTGTGGTTGACTCAGGCTTATAGTAAAAAAACCCACCCAATTATTTGTTTTCACAGAGTCGTCTCTGCCAACATGCAAATTAGCATTCAGTTTATTCATCTAAAGCACAAATTGGGGAAGGAATATGCAACAGCTTTCGGATTTTGTAGGCACAAGAATATATAATATGCTAAAAATTTCTTACTCTGTGACACAAAAGGTAATGTACACGTGAATGTGTTTGAAGGATGTTTGGGCCACAAGCACTAAAGAAATTTTGTATTTATTCTAAGATTGTGAAAGTTCTTGGAGAAACGTTTCTTCTATTTCCTCATAATATACCTGCAGTTTTGCTTAGGAACACTTGAACCTTTCACAGTGATAGGCTAATCTCTTGCTGCTTGTCATGTATTTTTAATAAAGTCTGAACAAAGCCACAGCTGAATTTTGTTATTGAAGAAGGCTGGGCAGAATGATTTAACACGAGATATTTAGTAAATCAAGCCTTGGGAAGCAGCGGAAAGGATTGGAGAGCTGAGCGAAGGTTCATTTCCACATCAGAGTGCCAAGAAATGAACAATGATAAGTCAGAGTTTAATTTAGTAATGAACAGAAGTTATCAATAACCAACTGGTTTTACACCAGCAATAACAATATAATTAGATTTGAAATCAAAAGATGGAGATGAAAAAACTCAATTAGTAAGATAAAAAATGTAAATGGTGGAAAGTGCAGTTTACTGGATTAAAGGAAGTATGAAAGGTTAATTGGGAGCAAGAACTGAAGGAAAACTATTAGCAAGAATCTGGAAATGTTCAAAACAGTGCTGGGAATATTACAAGATAAAGCTAGGAACCGCACACCTAGGAAAGATAAGGAAATTACATACTGCCATCCCGCTCCACATGGACTGTGGAGGAAAGACATTATAGGGAAAAAATTCTATTTATGGTGAGCAGAAGGTGGCAAAGCACCCAGCCAGTGAGGAGCACTGCACTGGGCACTGACGGTGCCTCGTCCTCCCTCTGCAAACCCCACCGTGATGATGCCCCTCAGCTCCCATGGGACCCCCGCGCTGCTGAACAGCTTTACTGGGGTGGGGATGTCCCACGTCTGCTCTCGGCTGCTCATTCCTACTGGGAGCCTGAATCATCTGCGCTGGAATCAGGCCAGAATCAATGCGCCTGAAAAGCTGCAAAGGCGACTGCAGCTGGCGGGGGGGGGGGGGTGCAGCTTGGGTATACGAAGTAGCTCAGTTTCTTCCTTAACTTTGTTTCCCTTCTCTTTTTGTTAAAACACAAATGACAGAAAGAGGAGGGAAAGTGCAAGGAACGGAAGATTTGAAGTTTGAAACTACCTTTCTGGGGAAATAAAAAAAAGAAAAAGAAAATACTATAATTGCCTTTGCAAAGCTGCCCAAGCAAACAGTCTTTTCTGAGTGGAAATCTTTCACAAGAATACTGAAAATTGTTATAATTTTAATTTTCCAGCCTACAGAAAACTCATTTCACATAGCGTGGGAAAAATCAACACACAACTGAACTGAAGTTTCTGGTTCTCAGCTGATGAGAAAGGCAAAATATTAAATCAGTTAAATTGGCTGTCGTGGGAGAGAAATCCATCTTACCATGGCTTCCACTTGGCTTAGAAATGAGTCCTCGTGCACAACTGAAACTGGACGTAATGTGTGCGGGGCTTACAATAAAATAAACTTCCAGCCTACCCATGTAGCTCTGACGATAGTTATGGTTTGAATTTGTGGACTGCAACCTTAGCATATAGTGCAAAATTGCAAACTTATTTCATACGGCTTGGCTACCAAAAAAAAAAAAATTACTTATACAAATAAGGTGCAGATTCATTTCAGTCATGAAAAGAAAAAAGTAAATGTTCCCTGTAACTCACACATTCTGAGAGTTACTTTGCAGGTATTTTTCATGTTAAGATGCACTTTTTAAGCTTAAAAACCTCAAACTCACAGAACTAGTCTCAGTGTTCACATGAAGAAGTACTGTTTCTGATGACAAGTACTTATAATAGATGCCTCAAAGGGAGGCTAGAGCCTGAAATAAACAGATGAGGAATAATCCACTCCACAAATGAGGTTTTAACTTTATAGCTAGGGATTGCTTTGAGTGGTAAAACGTGAATTTTCATCTCTTCCAGAGTATTTTTGTTATGACTAATTGCAGCCACTCTGGATATTCCAAATATTCATCCTTGCCACTAATTCTAGGTCTTGCCATGTTCTTCATTTCGTTGACTCACTGAAGTGGTGATTTCCATGGGGAAATCACTGTTTTGCATATAAAAATGTTTTTCTTTTTGATTTCTTTTGATGTCTTCATGTTGAGAGGGGGGAGGCAGAGTTTTCCAAGCTACCTTCTCCAGGCATTTTGTTACCTGCTAAATGCCGATATTCCCATGTCACTCGTCTCTTTTTCCAGGTAATCAGCCCTCATTTTTTCAGCCTTTGCTCACCAAATCTGTTCTTGCCAAGCTAGAATCTTTTTTTACCTGCTTTCCTTAAATTCCTGCTGATTTTGCATTTTCCATCTGCCATGAGCCATGCCAGGTGCATTCCAGATGAGTCTCACCAATATTAAGCCCAAAAGTTTTTGATACTTTGCCTGGTTCACCCTTCTCCATGACACATTTCAACCTCTGCTTTGTGCACCATGAACAAGTATCAAGGCGACCTTTCCACTGTATCTCTGTGCAGTTTATGCTTATTTTTTTAACTTCTCAAGTAATACAGAGATATATGGTAATTTTTAAGTGCTTTCCAAATGAGTGGAATATGATTTCCCTGATTCTTATATGAATTGTGTCAAAAGAAGGAATTGTAGTCGTTTTCCAAATGAAATGCCTATGTAGTTACAGCATATTTTGTAGGTGCTCAATGTGTCCTTTCAGCATATAGAAGTTCTAGTGAATGTGGAGGGGGGAGACTAGTGTTTGGGCATAAATAAAACACATTCAAACATAACAGCTGTTACATATTCTTTTTTCTTTCACATTATGAAGTACTTTGAAAATTCCTTCTGATGTCTTACAAAAATGCTGTGAGGAGCAGCTTTCTCTAGGTTTTTCTTCCACATTAGTAAACTGTTTATTTTGCAAAGTTCTGTTTCCACATTTTTCAGGCAAGTCTGTCCCAGACACTAATTCTGTTAATTTTTTTTTTTTTTTTCCCACTGGTGTTCAGATTTGTCTTTCTTGAACTTAGGAGGCCACAATGAAACTGGAAATTTAAGTAAAGAGACCTCCATCCCTAGAGCTGCAGCAGTTCTCGGAGCTTCTTGCATGGAGCAGGAGAGACTTAACTCAGTGCCAGAAGCAGAGTAAGGCACAAAAAATTGGAAAAGACTGTTTAAAAGGAAAAAGTGGAAGGCAGGAATAGCACAGTATTTTGAAGAAGACAGCACGATGGTATTTGCTTGCATGGGTGTAGAAAATTTAGAATGTCACTGTTTTATCTGCATGCTTGACAAATGGGAGACACACAAAGGACCAAATCTACCAACCAAAATGATTTCCCTCTTGACCCACTGGTCACCATCCCAACTCTGCAAGCTTCACTTGTCCTTAGGTAAGGAGCATCCACCCCATACAGCAGCGGCTTCGGTACATCAGATGTATCAGGGAGAGGTGACCACTCCTTTCCCAGGTCAACTTCAGGGATGCCACAGCTAAAACGATTGCTACTTTGGATTACATTGAAGCAAATGTACATTTGGGCTTTGTTAGTAGAACCTCCGTCTTGTTTCTTCTGCAGACATTGCAAATACATTTAAAGAAGAAAAACCATAAATGATGTCATTATACATGGATACACTAAGCTTAAATAAATGCAAAGCCCAGTGTTCGTTGCAACAGGCAATTCTTTCATTATTTAGTTGGACCTGTTGGCTATTTACATTTAATTTGTCCTTTTCCTGGTAGACAGTAATTAACCCAAGCAGCCTTGCCAACCAAATAGCGAGGACTTTGTACTGGAGCAGAGCAAATTAAACTTTGATGTGACGATGATGACTGCCAGCTACTTAAAGGTGAATCATAAAGGCTTTAAAAACCCTGCTTGCAAAATTCTCAAATGTGAACAGAAGCCTTTGGCTTTAAATGGTAATTAGCACTGTAGTTAAACAGAATTTGAAATTAAAATGAGGACCCTCACATTTTCCTGGAAGTTGATCTTCACTTCTCTGGCCAAGACGACTATTTCATAATAAACCTGCTGGAGTTTGAACAGCTGTTCATTCCCAACCCAGTATTTTCCATGCCTGGGGAGTAAATCCTTCGGCTGTGTTAGTCTTTGGTCTTTTAGGACCAGCTGCTCACTTAATCTGAGCAGCAGCCCATAGCACACAGCGATTCCTTGCTTCACACTAACGGGCTCTGCAGAATTGGGTATAGGCTGGTGAATTTTCAAGAGGGATCTAAGAGCCATCCCCCGCCGCCACCATCACCTTTGCACAGCCAGGCAGTTGATGGGCCACTGCTTAAACCTAAAACAGGTGGCCTGTCAGAGTGGAAGACACATTGCACAGAAATGACATTTTGACTGTGTGATTCCTGGTCTCCTGTCTGTGCTGCTCTCCCTTCAGATGCCCTCAAAGACAGGATTACTGATTCATATGTACCAAGGCTCCAGATACAGCAAACAAGGGCATCAGTATGCACAGAGTCAGTTGCCACAAGGAAGGGTTTTACATGTGGCTATTGTAACCGCTCTGACTCTTCCGAGAGCAGCATTGCAGTAAGACCCAGATGCTGTTTCCAGGCAGGCTGTCACTCTGTCCCTGTGCGGGACTTGCAGGGCTTGCAGATTTCAGGGTGGTAAACTTCATCTCCTGCTCTTACAGCCCGATTTGGGCCAGCCAAGCAGGTAACCTAAATAGACGTCATTACTAACAAGGTTACGTATGAAGTGACAGTTTGCACACTCTGCGAGTCTTCCATGAATACTGCTGCCTTTGCTATGCAACAAATATTTACCTCACAGTGTAATGAATGATAGCTGAGTGTGGTGAAGAAGACAGCACAGTCAGCTGGGAGACAGCTTGCTTAATCTCCCGTGTGTGTTGTAATTTCCTTTGGCCTCTCAGTTTTTAATATTATCTAGGATGATAATAGCATCTGAGAATATTTTTAGGATTCCTTTGTTACTCTGACAGTGTTAGGACTATGTTTCTTTTTCTTGTTCACTGCTACCCATCCAAAACTTTGTGCTGAAGGCAGTTTGGAATTAATATTGTACTTATTTCCCGAAACTTTCACTAAGATTATGCCAGGATCTGTTCAAGTAAATGCATTGGAAAGAATAGCAGCTATCACCTGAAGATCTAGTCCTGCAAGTATTTCTGCATGCACTGGGCTCTGTTTTGGGGTTTGGAGACCAAGCAGCTGCAGTCCTAAGCTCAGAAGCAATTATGCCCCATGAGGGATTTCAGACCCAAAGGGAACTCATTGGCCAAAGTGGCTGCCACAGCAGCATTGAGTCCAGCAAGAAAACTGGAACTGGTGACCTTGATTAAAAAGAAGTCTGATTCAGGAACAGTAGTCTTCAAAAGTTTAAGGAGTAGGTGAAAAAGCAGATGAATGCAAAGCTGGCTACAGCACCTTTCTGTGTTGGAGCTTCCCAGGGCAATGAGCAGGTGAGGTCAAGCTGGACCACAAGCCTTTGAACTCTGCAAAGGCAGCTCTGCTGAACTGTCCCTTGATTTTCTGTAAATGAGAGTTTCAGCGTTGGGGCCAAAAAGGGCAACAATAGGGTAAAGAAAAGGTATGCGAGCCTCTGAAAAACAGCTGTTTGCCAGTGCCAGCCAAGCAGAGCCAGCCACTGGAGATTGCCTGGAAGCTTCCAAATCCTGCAGAAATCTCCAGGAGATCCCCTTTGGCATCACACCTGCCTTTTTCTGACCTGCTGCTCAACCCCGTCTCACCCCAGATCCTGCGGTGTCAAGCAACGACTCCAAGATACAGGACCTTCGCTACGTTCCAAGGCTGCTCGTGCATCTATACCAAGTATTTCACACAGACCCATTTCCATTTTTTTCAGTGTACTCTGTAAAGAAGACTTTCTAGAGAAGGTAATTCTCAGACTGTTTCCCAAAACAGACTTTAAATCTGACAAGTGAAATATACTGAGAGTTGTATACCATAAATTCCAGTGATTTACAACATGTACTCTGGGCTGGCTGGAATCCAAGAACATTTGAAAAAGATTAAGGTATACAAAAGAATTAACAGTGTTACAGGACGTAACAGCTTACTCCTGCCTTGAAGCTGAGGTTTGACATATATCACCAGGGGGTGGGTTGTTTGTTTGTTGGGTTTTTTTTCATTCTTCTTTGCAGTTCTTGACAGTCAGCAGAGTTCCTGCATCATTTAAGTCACTAGAAATCACACTAGTTTGAGACACAACAGTGACCTTAACGTCAACATTTACGGTTTTTCCACTGCTTACTTCAGTCAGGACTCATCCTACCAAGGAACATCCTCCCACAGCCTGCTGTTGAAGTGCGGTGCTTTGTGCAACTCCGCGTGAGGTTTGCTCAACAGCACCAGCAGAAGAGCTGCCTGCATTGCCCCCCTGGGTGCTGCAGTGCCCAAGTGCAGTCACCGACTCAGCATTGCCTTTTCATGGCTCATTTTCCTATGAGCTTCTGGAAGCTGTCTGCAGTCATCTTCTCCACAGCTCTAGCGCTGTGGAACAAAACTTTTTGTTCCCTCATTGCTCCCCAAAGTCACAGCACTCATGTACCATGGCTCACTGTGGGGAGGAGCAAACATTCCTCCCCAGCTGATCACTTTTGCCCTTTGGTTGAAATCGCAGAGCTCATTAGCAGGTGGGATGGAGCCTTAGCCCCCAGCCCGCTCCAAGCAGCTGTGATCTTTTCTAGGTGCTGAGTATTTCAGGGAGCTGCTCCCAAAGGACAGGATTTTTTGCATCTGCAAGGCATCCCAAAGGTAAGAGGGAAATGCTTGCAAATCCCAGAGAAGACATCACTGCGCCAGACTGTCTTTTATAGTATTATATAGTATATAGAGAGTATTTATCTTTATTATAGTATCCATCATATCGTGGGATCAAAGAACAATGCCACAACCAAGGTGAAAGCTTCTTACACCTCTTCATCAAGAAGGCTGCTGCTCAGTGTGTTTGCAGCAGTGGGCTTCCTTGCACCCATGCTTGGGTGGTTTTGCCTGGATTTGATCCATGTCCACTGATGCGCACCAACAGCCTCATACCCCGAGGGCAGAGTGCCTTTCAGCATCAAACACCCATTAACTAACATTTGCCAGTTACAGTCAAGGCCAACCCTTGTTCAGTAGGAACTAGCTTACAACGACAAATAGGGTTCACAGAGTTTATGCAACACCCATTAGTACCTCCATCTACTGCTCAGACCACGTGCATTGCAGCTAGAGATCCAGACACTACTAGATAAAACTCTCCCACATTATCAGCTCCCCTGATCTAACATCTTCTTTCATGCTGCTCTGCCTTATGATGTCTGCTTGAAGGTCAGTATTTAGTGTTCATCATTGTAGTCTAGCAATATCCTGAATTATCCTTTACTTTCATGCTAATGATCTTTGGAACTGGCTCTTGGGAGATAAAAATACCAATTTAAATACATTCTTTTTGTCTGTGGCTTTCAGAAACAAAAGCTTTGCAGTTTTAGTGACTTGCTCACCCCTCGCTATTTAAATAAACTTACAGATTTTTTTTATTAATTTTTTTTTGCCTCATGAGCTCATGACAACTGTAATTCTTGTTTTTAAACACAGATTTCCTTACAGGTGAAGATAATTTAAAGTGTCTATCTGAGGTCTGTGGGATGAAATTACTTGCAAACAAACAATAAGTGAGAATTGAATTTTTCTCAGGATAGCTGAGAGCTGTGGTTATCTCCCATACACATGACTTCTGTGCCACCTCCAGTGTTGCTTTTGCTTAGAAAATGCATGTTGCACCTTTAATTACCTCTTGTTCCATTTTGTCCTCACCTTTTACTGGATGTATGGTAATTTAACTAACAAATTCACTTACATATACTTCTCAAAGCTTTTGCTCCTGCTTTTGGTAATTAAAGCATTCTACCAAAAATGAATTGGGATATTATTTCCCAATTTTGATCTTGTTTTCACTTTGACTTGAACGCTTCCACTATCACCGATATAATAGCCACTTCATCACATCTCTTTTCATTAGGGGTTGAACAGTATTTTCCTATTTGAAAAGTATTTGTTTGTCTAATTGCTTTTCATTGCTTTATTTGAAAATAGGATACAAGCATAAAATAATAGAACTGGTTTACTAACTATCCATTCTAATAGGAACAGCATTTACTATTCATAGCTATATTCATAAACTTACTCTAATTCTTCAATCATCCCTTATGCAAATGCTTGGAAAATGAATGAACTCAAAGTAGATGTTAGGGGAACAAGGACATTGGGGCTCACTTTGAGCAAGGGAGAACGTGCAGCTCATTAAAGCTCTATGTTTTAAGCATGGCTGGGGAAGATGCCTGCTCGGTGACAATCTACAGCACCTCTTCCTAAGGTATCTTCACCGCACAGAGAATGTGGCATCAGGAGAACACCAGCAGCACTTGCAATAGCTAAAGAGCTCTGCTGAATAACAGAGAGCCATCCTAAGCATTCTCAGGCTGCCTAACTTAAAAGAAGAGATGTTTGATCCCAAAGACAATTACAGATTATTTTACAGTTGCTCTCACAGTCCAAACTAAAGATAGCACTAGCAGCACTAGAAAAACCTCAAGTAATCATAGAGCCATTTAGGTTGGAAAAGACCTTTAAGATCAGAGTCCAAGTGCTAACCCAGCACTGCCAAGCCCACCGCTAAACCGTGCCCCTAAGCATCACATCTATACATCTTTCTAGATAGCTCCAGGGATGACTGAAAGAGAAGGAGATTGAAAACACAGGAGGACAGCAGCTTCTCTAGGTTTGGTCTACAAATTTCTGGAGGTAATCAGAGCAAAGGGAGGAAAATCACGACAGCTGTTGTTTCAGCATAAATACTCCCCAGCTTTTGCTCTACTTGCTAAGGACAAACATGGATGAAGGAGGGTAACAAGTCACCATCCCCATGCCCAGTACCACCACCAGCCCAGCACCTGGGCTGGCACAGGCTGCAAGCACAGCTGGGGACTCCTCAGAAAAGCCCAGATAGAAATGGACACCCAACTTATTTCCACCGTCAGAAATCCCTATAGATGTCATGTCACCAGCTGCTTTTACATCTTCAAAGTGGATTTAGAGACAGCTAAAATAAACTTCCAAAGTGACTACAACATCTCCCAGGGCAACCCTGTAGCTTAGCAGTTCTGCTTGCTAGGAATAGCTGCTCCCATTGAGAAGAAACAGCACCCATCTCCACCAACCTGCAAAACAGGCTCCCCCAAAGCCACATAACAAGGCATTATAGCTGCTTCACCCCACCTCCTGTGGGCTTTGGCCAACAGCTGATGAGGGGATGGCTTTAATACAGGTGCTAATTAACTCTTTCTGAAGGCAGCTTTTTTTTATTTCCTCTTGTGGCTGAAGATGCTACAAATAAATCTAGTGTAACGTTGTCCTCAGAAGAGTCATCCTGGTAGCATCCATTCTCTCTTCAGTCAGTGGAAAGAAATCATGTTTAAGGTGGTTTTTCTGCTTCCTGTGCCTGCATTGGGATGAGAAGTATTTTGTGATGGGATTACTCATTCTACTGATTCTAATGGAAATCTGGGCACCAAGGTATGGTGTGCGTGTATATATATATATATTTGATATGATATATGCATATATGCAGGCATCTCCTTTTGATCAGATGAATCCCAAACCTTGTGCTTAATAGTGGTGCTTTGATACCGTAAATCTTCTGAAAATTTTCCTTGATAGGAACACACTTTAATATAGGAGCAGGAGATCTTTAAAGATGAGGATCTGTCTTAAAACTGAACTGAAGAAACCTGTAACTTTCTATAACCCATGATAACTTTTTGGCAGAACTCAGCCACCTGTACCTACCACTAAAACAAACTAAAGTGCACAGTTCTTTCCAGCCCACAGATCACAAAAAAAGAAAAGGCAATAGATACTGGAAACTAGAAAAATAGACATTAAAGCAATCATAGGATATAAAATTCTGAAGGCAACTCAAAGAAAAGTATGACCACCTTCATTTAGCTGCTGCCTGGGCATTGCATCTGGGAGTTCATCGAAGTGCCTGGGAAGTGCAGCCTGGAGACAAGGACTTCAGCATATTTCCAAAAGATCACTCAGCTCCTGCAAAGGGATGCTGTCATAGCAAAGAGGAAGAAGTTAGCTGACTGATAAAATAATTCAAAATGCCACAGATAATTGAATAGTTAATATGCTCATTTACTCAAGTTCCGTAAGCCTCAAAATAGCGTTTTCAAGTGTTTTCGTTTTTCCTTCATCAGTTTCACATAGGCTCCTTCTTGGGCTCAAATACCTGCTAAAGTGAGAGTATTTCAGGGGAACAAGTAGTTTTCTGAGCCTATGACTGCACAACCCTGCCCACACGGAGCTGCGATTGCAGCCTTCCCTGACCTTCTGCTCTCCAGTGAAGGTCCATGTGGTTTGGTGCTCTGCTCAGAGGGTGAAAGGGATTCATTGCACGTAGCTTTTTCACAGTTAAATTCTTCCACAAGGGGTGTGAATAGTTTCCCAAATTTTATTTCACTTTTATCTGTGCACATAAAATTCCCACTTGCACGTGAAGATAAAGTAACTGTGCTTTGATGTAGCACTTCCATGTGTGGATGCTGCTTAAGCATACACTGACCAGGCTGCTCCTCACTAGCAAGCACATTTCCTTAGTCTCGCATGTCTATTAATGGCAATGTAAAGCACAAACGGAATATATTTAACACTTTGTCATAGAGAATTGTTATCTTAAGGTATTTGAGGCAATGGTCTCTTGTTTTACTTAAATCTTTCTGCTGAACTGAATGGAGAAAAGCTCCGATCTGCAAGGTCTTCAGCCGTGTGGGGCAGCCTCAGTGCTTTGCAGGCAGTCATGCTAGGAGCATGAACATCCATCACCTCTCAGTGTGCCTGTGTCTCTGATTCCTGGCTGCCTCCCGAGGGTTTAACCCATTGAGATAAGGAGATTATGCTGTAAAACTGAGGCCCCTGTTCCTTTCTGGAGTGGAGCTACAACTGAGGCCATGGCTGGGGTTTTTTGCTCCTCTCCTCCAGACCGGTGTCCCACAGTGATGCTGGTACTCCCCAATGTTCACACCACCCAGGGATGATGGTTAATGCTCTCCTTTCAGCAGTCAAGTGTCTGGTTTTGAGCAGCCAAATATCAGAGGAAACATTTCTTGCAGAAAACACTACATACTTGGGGAGCATGCATTCCCTCCCCCTAAAACCTGTAAACTGGTGTAAAGCTAAAGAGATTTAACAAAAAAACCCCACAAAATTTATTCCCTTTTATCTGTCTCATTCTACTTGTGACAAATACAGTTTCCATTTGCAAACTTTTCTCTATCCAAAAGCAGAGGCTCAGGCAATAATGTGACTCCAAAAGAGAGCTCTGAGGAAGAAAGACATCCTTTTACTTCCCAGGAGACTCCTGGTAACTTGTGAACGCAAGCTAGGCAGAAGGGCTTAGTGCCAGCGTGCTATTCACAGGAAGGTTAATAACATTTGGGGATGTATCAGGCTGAGAGCTGTAAGATTCACCTGGCACAAATTCAAATTGGATTTAAGGATTTACACCAGACAGAGCTGGTGAACGATCCCAGCCTGGGTCCTTTGCACAAGGAAGAGCTTTGACTCTAAAGCTAAATGCCTCCAAAGTTTCATCCAGGTACAAATCTGAGTAATATTACTGACGTCATTTGCTCTGGTGCAAAGGGAAAGAAACATTCTCTTCCATGCTTCTGTAAGAGATTTCCTTCTACCCTGATGGCATAAAGATATGTAGAGGGCCATAAAGGAGGATGGATGTGCTTGAGCACAAGGCAAGCCCAACATAAGGCTATTGGCAAAGCCTGCTCTCCGTGCCTCTCCTCTCCGTCTTTCTCTTGCATTGATCGCTGAGGATTGCTAACTGCAGCTTAATGCCCTGGTTAAGAGGTAAAGAGCATTGACTCTGCTGGCAGCGGTGCTCTCCTGGGCTTTGAATTCCTGGAATAGTTCAGTGCAAGAGAATTTTGCTGTGTGTAAATATTTACCTGTCTGTCCTCCTGCTTGGCAGGTGAAAATTAAACCAGCAGCCTGTGTGTATAGCGTAAGTCTCCAGGGTCTTTTACTGTTCATACAAGGCTTGTCTGTAAAACAAGTCGCTCATGTAAAGACATTTTACCCGCAGCATGGAGGAAGGATAGGTTAACCAGCCAGAGAACAAGCCTCTGAGAAGTATGCCCAACCCTCTCATAGCCACCACAGCCATCAACACCGGGAATCTGCTGCAACCCACCTCTGCCAGAGGGAAGCACCAGCGATGCCCATGGCACAGCTTCTGCTCCCAAGCCCAGAGTCACCTCCAGGCATTAAGGAAAAGTCCCCCTGCACACAGGCTTAATGAAAGAAAGGTATTTTCAGCCTCTGGCACAGCTCTGTAGCATCTCAGGTGGGAGAAGCCTTCAAGGAGATCAGATCAGCCCTTAGGCACTGAAATACGTGAATACAGGCAACAATTTCCCTTGCTCCAGCTTCTCTGCAATTTTTCTGCATGGGTGTGTGTTTGCGTGAGACTTCAAATGCAATGGGTAAAGGCCATACAACTTACTCAGGGTAAGACCAAGCTGGCCCAACAACAGGGGCACCCGCAGCCCAATCTTCAGGGCAGGACTTCTGAAGACAAATTTTTTCTCTTTTGGGAAAGGACCTTAATCCCTGCCCAGCTGCGCTCAAGTGTTCCTCTTCCCAGCTCCCCGGTGAGTGCCCAAGGAGTGATGCTCACCATACACCTAGCTGGTGAAGCCCTTCAAATGCTCCCTTGCAACAGGCAAATCAGAACAGTCTGAAGAGAGAAATTCAATTTGTTTCTCATTGCTCATCTCCTTGGACTACGAAGGGTGAAGAACTCTCCTACCATGTGATGAATTATGCCAAAATGATTGTTCAAAAGTTGTACAAATAATTGAAATAGTTATGCTAGAAATTACAAACTGCATTACATTCTCATGCCCAGGATTCATGTTCGTGTTTTGCACAGAATCATACAATCATAGAATCATTTGGGTTGGAAAAGGCCTTTAAGGTCATTGAGTCCCAGCACTGCCAAGCCCACCACTGAACCATGTCCCTAAGCACCATGTTTATGTGTCCTTCAAATACCTCCTGGGATGGTGACTCCACCACTTCTCTGGGCAGCCTGTTCCAATGCCTGGCCACCCTTTCTGTGAAGAAATTTTTCCTTGTATCCAACCTAAACATCCCCTGGTTCAACTTGAGGCCGTTTCCTCTTGTCCTGTCACTTGTGACTTGGGAGAAGAGACCAGCAGACGCGATCTGCTGAATTCAGCCTGAATTGGCAAATAGCTTTGGCCACTCCATGATTGCATTCTTCTCTGAGATTAAATGATAAATGAGGAAATAAAAAAACATCCAGCTGCACTAAGGAGATGAGGTTTGTGCTCTGGAGCTGAACACAGAGCTGCTCTGCGGGATGGTCAGCCTTGCCGCAGCAGGCATGCAAACTGCTGCTGGCAGTCAGGCTCCGGTGGCTGATGGATATCAGGACTGCACATTTCAGCCCCTTGTTTTTATTACCATGGTTTTTCATGTATTATAATTTCTATAATTTAGTCCTTGCAGGGAGCAGAGAGCAGAGCGATTGTTAATAGGAGCAACTTCCTAAAGCCTTTTGCTTGAGTCATGGAAAAAAATGCCTTAAACAATATCGAACCAGGTTCCTGCTGTGATTTTCAGGGCTTATTTAAAACAAAATTACCAAACCCCCGTGCATAGGAAACTGCACCTTCTTTGCCCCAAAAGGCTGAGGTGCAGGCGCCCTTGGGACGCAGGACCCCGCAGGGGAACCTCTGCTTCACTCTCCACCAACTTGATACCGAGGAAGATCAGTGTCCTGAACTTTTCACAGGACAAAGATAATGGCATGCTCTGAAACACAAATTAAAAGCAATGCTGGAATGAGGGCCTCGAGCTCTGGACTTTTGTTGCTGCTGCTTAATATGGGTTTTCTCTTACACGTCCCTTCCGACTCACCAGTCCTGCCTGGACAACAGACCTGGGTAGCTCCAAGTATTGTGCGTAGGATGGGAAACAAGAAGGTTTGGCCATCTCTGTTAAAATCCCTATTTCTTCTATGCATAACCGGAAATAACCATGCCAATCCTCACTGTAGTCAACCTACTTCCCTCCTAATGAAGGGCTAGCTTCTTCCTTCTAAAACAATTCACACTGAAAAATATGTCCCCGAGAGGAAGATTTTCAGAGACACCTCTGGCAGTAAGGTATGCAGAGCCCCCCGAATTTCAGACTTGATTGACAAGCATCATCATGCCACCAACACTGTGATTTGCATGGTAACACTTGATGTGGTGCTTTTGGATCCGTTGGCCAAATGCAGACACTTTTTAGAAGGAGGCATCTCAAGGGTGATCTGTGTCTTTATATTTGCTTGAAATTTAGAGATCAGGTAGAAAGACTTATGTCAATAAACACACCTGGAAAACAGAGGCAGAATCATTACATATTTTTAGAAATTGTGTGATTTCTCCCCTGGGAATTTACCTGGGAACAACCACCTGGGGAAGGAGACACATAGGAACTGGCTGATCAGTGTCAACCTGCTTCAGGCTAATCATCAGGCTGTTTTTTCTCACTGGTCTTACAGGGAATACGAGATATTGGATCACTATTTCATTGGAATAGTTGTACAGTTAATCAGCCATTAGAAATCTTCCTGCTCATAAATGATGATGATGACCATGATGCCTATTATTGTTATTAGTGATTATGGTCCTATTTTATTATTATTCCTCTAAAAGCAGTAGAAAAATACAGCTCTTGTCCTGTATTTCTTATGATCTTAATGTAAAACACAAGAGAGCAAGAGGATATACCAAGAAAGGGTGGGAAAAGGAAAAGACAGGTCATTAACAATATTAATAAATTGAGAATAGATGTAAGTGTCCTCCAAAGCTTGTGCTAATGTACTACAATGATTCCTTTTGACTTCAATGGTATTTTCTCCAGAGCTTTGTATCCCTGGGTGGATCCAGGCACACTTCAGAGCACTCTGAATAATAATAGCTAATAATAGCCAGATTGAAAAGCTCTGAAAAAGGGGAAAAGTAGTTCATTGTGTTCACTCCTCATCAGGTATTATTGGAATATGCCATTGATAATGCAAGAAAAGATCTTCAACTACAGAAGAGATGAAACAAATCTGAATGTGGAAGGGATAAGCGTAATACCAAATGCTTATAGTGTGCTGGAGCCTCATATAACACCACACAAAGTAGCACCTGGAAATTGGCTCTGCTCTAAGACTACAGAGAGCAGCAGCAGTGCCACCTCCAGCATGCTGAAGGAGTCCTGGACTCACTCATGCTTTGGTCTTGCTAAGACCTGCATTAGCATTTGCTCTCCAGGTTACTGAAGGGAAGCGATTGCCATGGCAGGACTCAGAGCTTAGAAACAGGCATTTCTGGAGCCTTAACCAGCCTTCTCCAATAAGAATCATTTCACGTGGCTGCAGCTGTGCTGATGTTCGTTTAGCAGGAGAGGAGGGGGCTGTTGGGCAGTGATGTTCTTGGCGGTCCCCACCAGTCATCATTCAACAGCGTCAACCAAGCGACTGTCGGACAGGCGTGCCATCATGTACCCAGTCTCAAGAAAAAGATAGTTATTACACCTTCCATAAGACTGACAACCAGGACTATGCAAAGCAGGGATCTGCCGCCTATAAGTGCTCACATCTCATTCCAAAATACAGATAAAAGCCTGACATTTCCTCCAAGCCCATGATTTTATACAGATCCCAGGAACTTAGCCTTCAGATAGCTGTGCTACATGCTGATGAGTCAATCTGTTGCATTGGATGTCTTTGGAGAAGGACAGAAATAATGCTCCCACTGTCCCGTGAAGAGAGCGGGAGAGGAAATGTCAGCCAACGGCATATGAGCATGCAGGCACTGCTGCCGCACGGGGACCAGACGGGCCCGGGCATCTGCTTGCAAAGATGAGGCCAGGCAGAAATGAATCCTGGCAGATGGCTGGATGGGGTGCTTCATCCTCTCCCTGTCTGATGGCCTTGCCAGCCACACTGAAGCGCAGAGCAGAGTGTCTGGGAGACTAAGAAATGAAGCAGTTTAGCGGGAGGAATGCAGGAATGCGTTGCTCCTGCCCATGGGCACAACAGGTCAATTATTTACCATTCATATTCTAAGGCTGAGCACAAATGTGCGAGCTACAGCGTTGTTTGTCTTACAGGAAATTGTTTTCTTGAGTGACACATTGAAGGTCATGGCTTATCCATCATGTACAAGGTAGAGATGATACAGTTGGTTGTAGCAGCTTCCTCCTCTAAAACACATTCCAAGGGGAAATGATTGGTTTTGCCATGTTCTGTGGGAAAAGTGATAGACTAAGATCACTCTGTTCCTTTCAATTGTGCTTTTAGCTCCTCACTGTCTTTCCAAATTTATTTCACACTTTCTGTGTCTGGATCCCTTGTATACAAAGCAAAATGTTATAAATATTTTTAAATATTTATTCATGTTTCCTTCTGCAGTTACTTTTAAAATCTTAGTGTCTTGCCTAGCAGTGATCTAAGTGACGATGCAAACCTCTCATACCTAAAATAGTACATCAAGGCAAAACCTTCGGAGCAGTCAGTAGCTGAGATGATGAAAATATGAAGCTTAACAAGAAAAGTCTCCTTGAATAATTAATTCCAACATGCAACAAAAAGAAATCAGAGCGATCCATGTTCAAGAAAAGACCCCTGTGAGAAGTCCGTGTGGTGATGGAAAACTGGGATAATTACAGAAATGGCAGAGAAATGCAAAACTCTGTTTGCATTTGTATGGTCAAGAGGCAAGAGGGGTCTTTTTGGACCTTTGCTCAAAGGGGTTTTTCTTTGCTTTCCATACATTCTTGTGTGCAAAGAGAAGGACTAACAATGTCAAGACGATGGACATATTCTAGTGTACTACTTGCATCCCATCAGGTTCTTATTTCTTGCAGATAGTACTTAAGAAGTAGAAGTACTTAAGAAGAAAAGAACATGTCAATTTTCTGGTTTCCACAAATCTCTTTTCCAAACCTTTGATACTTTGCATGGTACATGCATGATACTTTGAACATGCTCAGCAAGGATACCGATATTCACAGGAGATCTTATATCAGTTTCTGCTCTGGCATTCATCAGGAGTTTCAAGGAATACAAGTCACGTCACAGTTAGGGCATTATCTCCAAACCTATCCAGGCCCTTAAATAGCTTCCTCTGTGTTAGGACTTCACCAATGTGGATGGATTCTTACCTCACAGGAATAGCCCAAGACACATCCCCGTGGTATTGACACCAGTCTACAACTGAAAAAAAGAAAAACCCCACAAAGTACAATATGTTGTAATTGTCTGACTTCATGAATAACACACACATTTGGTCTTCCTCTCTTTATTTCCTATGGGAATACAGTGGATTATTCAGTAAAGACTGTAGTCTCATTTTAGAAATTTGCAGTGATGGGGAATCTGACAAAACTCTAATGAAATTGTTGCAGGATTAATTGCATCACTGCTTAAAAGTTCTTCCGTATTTCTAAAACTGCCTTTTTCATATTCTAGCTATTGGAATAAACAGACCAACTCTCCTGCAGAAATTCAAGAAATATCCCACATGAAGGGCTGGCATACATTCTTTGTTCCTCAGTGTCTGAGACTTTATTAGGGTGTGTTAAGTCATTCAGTGTTTGTTTTTACCTGTTTTTTAACCATCATTGCAAAAGCTACTCATTAGCACCCTGTTCTCTTTGTAATTTACTACTCTCCTAATTAATGTCATCTGCAATCTTAATTAGTGATAACTTCTTGTTATTGTTTCAAATAGCAACTTATTTAAGATGTAATATTAAAGATATCAGCTAGATAATAACTCCCTGATAGCTAGAAGGGCTTTAATCCACATGGTAACTGCCACGCAGCATCCTAGCCACTGCTCTGAAGGTCAGGTGGTACAAAATGCTTCATGAAAATCTAAGGATACATCAATATAAGCAGTTGTATGAACATCAGCTAGCTCAGATATTTCTAGCAAGGTAACAAGAGAAGCTATTGTCATGGTTTAACCCCAGTCAGTAACTAAGTACCACCCAGCTGCTTATTCACTGTCCCCACACAACCGCACCCCCCACCCCCCAGGCATGGAAACGAGAATCAGGAAGGCATGTAAAACTCAAGGGCTGATACAAGAACTGACGTGCGGAATTAGACTCTATAACTCGAAAGTTATAAAGTAGGGGATCGCTCCTCCACAAGCGTGCGTACCCGAAGCGACGAACCATCTCACATTTATACAATAAAACAAATGAATATCCAATTAACGCCTATACATATTCGTTACCTAAACCCCGCTTCGTATGTTAATTAGCTGATCAGTCCTTTGCCTGGAATGTGGTGGTCTTGCAGGTTTGTAGGTGATTCATGTTCTTGTGACCGTCCGATCTTCTTCAGCAAGGAAAGGTGATTCATGTCCTTGTGACCATCCGATCTTCTCCAGCAAGGAGACTTAGCACTCCCTCCCTCTAGATAGCATTTGAACGTCTCTCATCCTTTTCTCATTCTCTTTTAAATAGCCCCTTTGTTAGAGGAAGAAGGGCAGGCGTCTCCCCGTCTCCCCTTTGTTAGAGGAGGAGGGGCAGGCGGAGGAGGGGCAGGCGTCTCCTCAAAACTGTAGTTGTCTCCTCAGAGCTGTGTGCCTATGTGACCAGACACCGCACCCATGACTAGTCACCATACCCACATTCCTGAGCAGACATATACAATCACAGTCGGTGTCCATTGTCCCCATTTCACACTATTTCTCCATATCAGAACAATATATTATTTAATAATTAAAACAAAATGGGGGGGGGGGGAACCCAATATAATAATAATGATGACAGTAACAACAATTCTAATGAAAAGGAAGGGGAGAGGAATAAAATCCAAAGAGAAGGAAGAAAAAACCCAAGTGATGCACAATACAGCTGCTGACTACCTGCTGACCGATGCCCAGCCAGCCCCTGAGCAGGGACTAGCTGGCCCTGGCCAACTCCCCATTGATATCCTCAGCATGCTGTCCCATGGTCTGGGACATGCCCCTGGCTAGTTCGGGTCAGCTGTCCTGGCTCTGTCCCCTCCCAGATTCTTGTGCCTCTCCCACCCTCTCGCTGGCAGGGCCTGAGAAACCAAAACCCCCTTGATTTAGTACAAACATCACCCAGCAACAACCAAACCCTCCGTGTGCTGTCAGCATTGCTCTCACACCACATCCACACCACAGCGCTGCTCCAGCTGCTCAGAGCAAAATTAACTCCATCCCAGCTGAAACCAGGATAGCTATAAAGTTTACCAAGCGGGCTGGCTCCACGTTCAGATCACTATCCTCTCAGTTTTTAATAGACTAGCTACTGCTGAAATGTAGTTGGAAGGGAAAATATTTAGTCATTACCTGATAAA
The DNA here is from genome assembly GCF_023634085.1 of Falco cherrug. Classification (NCBI taxonomy): domain Eukaryota; kingdom Metazoa; phylum Chordata; class Aves; order Falconiformes; family Falconidae; genus Falco; species Falco cherrug. The sequence goes on from NC_073703.1 coordinate 26,571,682, forward strand.
GTATAAGATTAGCTAGTTATTGGTTGGGTGGCGGGATTTTTTTCCCATTAATGAAAAATCACCTACCACTGCTACTGCCTGCAGGTTAGGAGGTGACAGGATTGAAGATGGTGGTGGATGAGCAAAGTGTGCAAGGTCACAACAGCAGACCATTCATACGCAGTCAGTTTAAGGTTGATATCCCAAACTATGATCCTACCCATCTGTTCATCCGGCTAACATCCTTGTCAAGTCAGCTCACTCACTCATCGGGAATAAAGAACAACACGAATTTCTGAAACGTTTATAATTCTCAAGGCAATGAATGTCAGGATGTTATACTCAGACCTTACATTTCAGCGATATCCCACATACCAAACTCACATCCACCAGCTAATTGTGGTGATTCTGGGTGCAAACAAGAACTCAGTGTGTGCATGCTGTCTCTATGTGGAGCACTCTTTTTCTTCAACCGTGTGACCCCACAGGTCAAAGATTTGAAAGATACCCATGCACACCTCTCCAGACTTCATGAGAGAATAAGAGAGGTGAAACTTAACTGATGCCAAAGCATGGCCCAAAAGCCCCTAACCATGATGAACCCAGAGCTCAAATGCCAGTCAAATGGAGATTTAAACACTGGTGGGGCAACCTTCTCCCAGGAGATGTCTTGGCAGGCTTATTGTGTCCTCTGTTATAGATGAAGGCAAGTGTCATGCCCATGCACGCCACAGTCCTTCTTCTGAGATATTAAGCATCCCCTGCATGGCAGCAAGCAGTCTGTGTTTGCACCACGGAGACGTGTGAAGGTGCAGGCATTTCCCAGCCCCCTTCACAGGGGAAGCCCCCCCGTATTCAGCCACCTGGCCCAGCTGCCATGCCTGGCCCCACATGTGTCCAGCCCTTTGCTAAGGTGAAGCAGGCACGAGGAATCCCCCCCCCCAGCTGACCAGCCTTAGGTTTTTTCCTGCAGTCCTCCCCCTCCTGTTTGCAAACTGACCAACACAAAGACTCCATTCTTGGCAATACATGCATCCAGGGGTGTTTTCCTTCTAGGATGTATCTTCTGCCTATAATAACAGTTAAAAGGCTGCCTTTCTCAAGCCATTGTAGCATAGTTCACATGGGTATGCCATATTCCCAGCATGGATACATTGACTGATGCTTTCTAAAAGCAAAAGGACAGGATTCCTCATTGAAATAGATCCATTCAGTCAAAGGAGGTGATGTGATCCACAACATGACAGAGTTTTTACCAGGGTGAAGTGGTTAGAATTGGAGTGAAAAGGACCTGAAAAAGTCAGATGCCTCTTATCTTAATTGGGGATTGAAGAGTGTATGGGAAGGGGACCAGCCCTGCCTGCATGTCTGCATTGTGCTAAACACAGCTGGGTACTTGCCTCCAGGTGCTATTAATATACAAGGATGAAATGGTAATCACTTCAGTGAGATGTGTGGGAAAGGAGCCTGTTTTTCTCTAAAAAACACAACAACCTCCTATCTGTTCAGGTTTGAAAACCTGCTTACGGTTTGGGTTTTGTTTTTTTTGGTTGGGTTATTCCCCACCCCACCCCCAACAGCCTAGTTTAATCCTTATTAAAATTCTCTCCAAAAAGTTGGAGGTATTAATTTCATTTCCCCCCTGCCAGATATGACATTTATCCCTTGGCAAGTCGGAAAACCTCAGGCAGTTCTAATGAGGGGTGCATTTTGGTTTCATGCAATGTAAGAGGCATTATGTTGTGGTCCATTTCAAGACAGACTTGTTTTCAAGCTTTCTAAAGCAGAATTAATCAATAATTACAGCCATCGTCAGCATGTGAGCCCCTGGAGTTTTATTTATACTCCACTCACGCTGCTCTGTGACCTACAGCAATATACAGTAGTTTCGCCTGTTGGAAAATAAATCATGTTACATTTTTGCATGCACATATAGTTAAGGCTTATCTTCTTTAGTCATGAAGGAACAGAAATTTCTTCTGGAATTGCCTCTTTCATCTACATTTAGTAATCTTAATATTTGGGACACAAAATGATTTCCAAGCCATGTTTGCCAGTTGGGTTTAATCCTTTGAGTTTTTAATTTTGAAAACTATATGACTATGTTAATTTGCAAAACTGAGATTAAAATAAAAACATCTTTGTGTTTGTACTCAAAGTGCAGAGATTTCCATGCCTGAGTATCTGAATGAATAAATATATCTTCATTTGAATTTCTGATCAGGAACTTTTCCACAATGGGGCAAGTCTCCTTTCTGATCAACTTTCTTAAATGAGTTCAAGTGTATAGTCAGGATAGGAAGTTAAACGTTTTAAAGCTGCTTTTCCAAACGCTGGGGATGGGGAGCTAGGAAAAAGAAGGCAAAGAAGTTGTTGCTGCCACAGAAAGCACCTTCATGCTGAAAGAGAACTGGAAGTGTTCCAAGAAGTGATGAATTTGAAAGCGAGTGATAGGTGCTCAGTACTACCTACACTGAAACACATTGTAGGAGCCTTAGTGGGCTCCTCACGGTCATCGCCGTGTAATTGCCATTGGTCATTGCCATTGGATTGGTAAATGAGCAATAATCACGAGTCAGATGGCATTGGTCTTAGGCTCCAGTCCCTGCAAAATGTCAAGTAATTATGCCTACTGGAGGGGTGAGCCCTACTCCAGGTACCCAAACCTGCTGCTGTAAGGACTGACAGTGGCTTTCCCTTTCACAGCTGCCCTGATGACCAAGAGGTATGTATGCTCTTTTGCAACACCAGTATTGCCATGGAGCTAAAGGAGAAGAAGGAAACTGGCAGGGAACTGTTTCCTGAATACTGGAGATATCAGAGGAAAATTACTAATGTTTAACAGCAGCTACTCCAGGTGGCTTGATAGCTTATCCAAGCACATTGAGGTTTCTTACATTAAAAAAAAAAATAAAAAAAAAATCACGTGCTCCTCTTCTGTTTGATGACTTGTGCATTCTCTGTAGATTTGGCCTTTTGTAGAGGGAGTGCTTTTCTGTAGTGTGAATGAAGCTGGGTGGCCCAGCAAGGACTGTGATCTCCATCCTATGCTGGTAGTATTTCATGATCCCATATCATGACCACATCATACAGGCTACTGCTTTCATCGGTGTGTTGACACTCCTGCTGTGAAGCCAGGACTAATCAGAGCCTCTGATGCCAAGGCTTTTTCACACTATGTGTAAAGTCTTCAAAACACCAGCTGGATGGCAGCTGTGATAGTCATGACCACATAATTCCCCAGGTGACTCACTGGAGTCTGTGACAGCAGCCCTGGACTCCTGCTGGTTCCTGGTGGGGAGGACTGTGGTTGTCAGAGCAGAGAGGACTTCTGCAGGAAGATCTGAAAGACGCAGGAAGTTTCTGCCATGCATAAGTGACACTGAGAAGCACAGGGAGTCATCCATACTCAAATGAGATCAATCATGGAAAGATGCAAACAGCTGCATCTGCAGAGATATGTCCCAGAAGAGATAGCTGGTGAGATATCATTTGCAGAGCACTCTGTTTTCCCTTTAAAAGTCTCAGGTTGACAGTGGTTAGGAAACTGCAATGTCACAGCAAGATACACGACTTCCTCATGGCTTAAACAGGCTATGAATAAACTCAGGCTGCAGACCACAAAGAGTTTTGTAACACCAGGAGCAGCAAGACCCTTGAAGAGCTTCCCAGTGACACCACCAGTGAGACCAAAATCAAAGCACCTTTGAAATGCAGTGTGGTCAATTTATGATCTCAATGGCTCACCACCTGGGACTTCAAGGGACCTTATGCAGTCCTCAAAAGGGTCCTTGCACCCACTCGGCTCTTCCCAGTCCTCTGTACTAGGCTCATGAGCCTGCACCAACACAAGCCACCACAGCGAGAGACCCATCTGCTGAGGACCCGCAGCTAGCACCCAGCACAAGAAGGTCAAGGAGCTAAATGTCTTTTGTGGGTTTCAGCAGCACCAGCGACAGAATATGTCCCAGGTAGATGAAAATGAAGACTTCAGGTGCCCAGGACAAAGTGTGTCTGTTCCACTCTTGTATCACCCACTAGCACCATTGAAAAGATGTCCTCCTCCCTGTTATGGCCAACAGAGAGGTGAGCAGCCTTGTGTGCCTCTCCTTGTGCTCTTGCTAGAGAGGGAAGTCCAGAACATCACCTCCGCAGGGACAGTGACCACTCATGTGGAAGAGCAATGGCTTTGAATATTGGCACTGCAGCAGTGGGAGATTCTTTGCTGGATGGAAATGTAGTATCGGGGACTAAGTAGACAAGCTTGACTGGCTTGTGTAGCAGCGCCCTAGGCTGAGCTTAGACGGTTCTGTACTACCGTGATCAGAGCTGCTCAATCCATACTGCAGCATAGAAAAGTCTCCAACAAAGATGTTTCATCCAAGAAAAATGTTCACTCCCTTCACATTAGCAACCCTTCGCCAGTGCAGCTTACCCTTCCTTCGTCAAATCGGCACACTGAGCTTTATACCTCCATCATGACCCTCTTCTAGCAAAAGAATATAGACTTCCTACACTATAAACACTTTGGGGCAGAATAAGTCTTTCCTTGTAATTTATTCTGCACTAGATTGATTTCCATAAATTAGGTGCCAAACACACAGGCAGTATTAACAATAAAAAAAAAAAGAAATCAACTAGTCATAAAAATTAGGAAGGATGATCTATTTTGTTAGGTCATACGATAAAAAGCTCCTCTGTGCACCCTCATAGAAGCAGGGGGAGCAATGGTGGGGGGCGGGGGGGGCAGGTAAGCTAGCTGCCCCCAGGTCCATGCCAGGAGCTGTCAACCGTCCAGGCCCATCTCCACAAGCTGAGAGGACCACCAGAGAGCAAAGGCAGGTGAGGAATTAAGGCTGAGTGCTGGAGATGATCTACCATGTCCAGACCCTCCCTGGGCAGACCCAGGGCATCCTCAGCCCCACGGGGCCAGAGGTGACATCCCTGAGGAGCAGTCAATGCTGGAGCATCTTTGGAACTGAGAGGTCACTGCCCAGGGGTGTGGGACATGTTAGGGAGTGCAGGGGAAGTGCATTTGGGGATCGCACAGGGCTGATTATGGGATGTTCAGGGGAGGATCAAAGGGTAGGGGAAGGGATGGATTTAGGTGATTTGGTGAGGAAGAAGCATGAGAAAATAGAGGCATAAGGGGATAGAAAAGGCCAGTTGCATGTTGGCTGGTCAGTGTGCTGGTCCGGCCATGCCCTACATCTGGCCAGCATAGCCTGTCCTGCCTTCTTATCACAAACCATGGAACTCCAAACTCTCATCCCGGGTGAGGGACCCTCTAGTCTGTGCACATGTGTGTGCACGGGGGTCTGAGTGCAGCAGCTGGAGAGGGCCATGTGCCCTGGGTGCAGCACACACTTGAATGAAATACTTTGATTCAGATACATTTACATGAGGCATGTGCAGCTCATACGCAACATTTAAGCGGAAAGCCCTGCTGCAGTGTGCTCCTCTCCGAGATGAGCAGCTGCACATCATGGAAGGCTGCCTTTGAGGCCACTAGCATCATGCATTAATGCAATCACAGACCCCACAAGGACACTACTTTTAAAAATGCAGATCTTTATTGTTATTATTATTATTATTATTGTTATTTATTAACCTGGATGAGTAGTTCTCCCCCAAATAACCCCCCAAAAGCAAGAAACAAACCCAAACCAAAATGCCAAGTCAGAAACCTGGGGGTTTTTACCGGGAAAAGGATTTTCCTGGACTGGAAAATATGCTACTTTGTAAATAATCCCCTTGACAAAAAAATATGGTGCTATTTGAATCAAACATGTGAAAACTAGCCCTAAACCAACTGGCATGTACACAGGTAGTTGAGATACCCTAGTCTAAAAATAAGCAGAATTGATAGAAGGCTGTACACCCTCCTCTTTACAGGTATCAAAACAATGTGTCACTATTTGAAGCTTTGGAGCTCCCCAGCAGCTCTCTTCAGATGATACTTTGGTCTATGATGGACCTGTTGCAAAGTACTTTTTAACTTTTTTCCGGAGGTGGAATTTACAGGCTTGGGGATCATTGTTTTCCTTTGTTTTTAAGAAGGAGCCTCTAAGGAGGGCAAGTAAATTTTCACATCTGACAATATGAATAGCTGGATTTGCTATAATGCTCACCTAATCTGGGCTATGCACAATCATTAATGCTATCACCAAATGCCTTGATTTAATATAACTTACGAAAAGAAGCTTAGTTATCGATATAAATTTTTTTTCAGTAGATTAAAGCCTTCTGTGCTTCAGGAGTATCGCTACATAAAAGTTAATGTGGAATAGATGATTCAATATCCTACAGCAAGTGTAGGAGCAAACAATGCCTAAATATTTAAAAAGCAGGAAGATAAGAATACCAAAGCACACTAATATGTTATGCACATATCCCATATCTCTGATCCATACTCTTTAAGCCTGTAAAAATAGCTATGAATTCTTTCATTTACCAATTTAAGAGAGAGCTTCACAAAACCTGATGTAACTACTGAATGCTGAATGAAAATCTTTGTAGGGGCTATGTTTAGAAACTGGTATTTATCTTCAAGCAAAGGCCAAAAATTCCTCTTTTCTGTGCTTTCCAAAAGAGTTAAAAGAAGTCTGTTCTGTATGTTTTCAAGCGCCTGGAAAATAACTGAGGGTAGCTGATACACGGTCTTGCCTGCAGGGTCTGTGACACCCTTGGTGGCACCAGAGGAAGCCTGTACATCTGATAGCCCTTTTAACACCTTTTTTCTCAGTGTCTTCCAAGTCACTGTGATTTATTACATGGTCAGACAGAGCCTAAGTAGAAGGGAGACTTCTTATGCTGCATTGAATCCTGCACTTACACCAGCTAAGAAGGAAAACCAAGTTTTTACTCAAAGAACAGGCTTGTGCTACAGCACTGAACAGACACCCAAGGAGTCCAGCAAGTGCAATAGGTTTTCCACCTGCGTGACCTCTGAGAAGTTGTTTTCTCTCTGTCTTCAACACCTGTTAGCAAATGGAGGTGACATTAATCCCTACATCTCTTCCATGGGTCTGAGTTGTCGATTAGGACGGCACTGCTGGGTTATTCATACAGTTGGTAGCACTGGTGGGAACAGCTCTGTGTTCAACCCTGTACCTGCCACTGAACTACAAAAAAAAAAAAAACAACCCACAAACAAGCAGTAACAAGACCCTGCTTGGTCTATATGGCAAGGCTGTTTCCCTGATAAGAAGGCCATACCAAGACTTGGAAGGCAACAGTTCTGCCAACTTCTGAAGCTGCAGATTCTCTACCCTTAGCACTGGTGCTGTGGCTGGGTTTGGTGGGAGCACACAGGCTACAGAGCCCGTTCATGCACTGGCACGGAGTGATGGGGCATAGGCAATGACACACCTGAGCACTGTGTTCTCCCTTTGGAGAGGAGCTAATTCGTCACAGGAGGGGAAGCCTCAGGATTGCTTGGCTGACTCCCAGTAACACACAGTGTCCTTTGAGTCAATGCATTTTGTTAAATACCTGCTCACTTGCACAGCCAGGAAAAGTAGGAGTGCCTTTGTAGCTACAACAAATCAAAGAGCTATAACAAATCAAAGTCTGCTTATTTCTGTGAAAGCAAAATTATAGTGCAATGAGCTGGGTGTTTGCCTCCACTTTGCTCCTCAAAGGTGAGTGGTTTCTGTTGCAGCTGCTTGCTGGAAGAGGAGGCAGCAGCTGGTGCAACACAGTGTGGACAGGACCAGCAGCTCACAGCTGAGCTTCCCCCTGGAGCAGGGCACTCAGCCCAGGGAAGACCTTGTGCCCTCTCACAGCACTGCAAGAAGCCCAGGAGGGCAGTCTCAGAAGGCTCAACATCTCGTCATCTCAATCACATCGGCAGTCAGGGGCAAATCTGACACATCACTGTGGAACCTTATCCCAGGAAAATCTTAGCTCTGCTTTAAACAGGTGCTGCTTTTAAGGATACGTGTTTCATCCTAATCAATGTGAAAGTTGCATATTTCATGAAGCATATTGGCAAAAGCTTGCAAAGGAAATAAATGTTAAATGAGGTTTCTGAGAAGTGCAAATTTTACATTTTCCTTCCAACACCCTTACTTAGTGATGAGAACACCTTTGGAAACACCTGTGTGTTTACAGTTCCCATCTACCACACTGGTTCCTTGAATCTGTCAGAGACAGCAAGTCCAGCTTTGGAAGATAAGCCCAAACCACTTACTTAAAGAAACAGATGGTTGTAGACAATACTAAGTGCTTTTACTTTTCTATTCTGAGCTCTGAGTTGATCATGAGGTTTGGTAACTGAACCATGTTGTCGTGGTTTAACACCAGCTGGTAACCGAGTACCAAGCAGCCACTTGCTCACTCCCACCCAGCCAGAGGGATGGGAAAGAGGATCAGAAAGGAATGTAAAACTCCAGAGTTGAGATAAGAACAATTTAATTGGTAAAGAAAAAGCCATGCACGCAAGCAAAGCAAACCCAGGAATTCACACACCGCTCCCCAGGGCAGGCAGGTGCTCAGCCATCCCCAGGACAGCGGAGCTCCATCATGTGTGACGGATACTCAGGAAGACAGACACCATAATGCCAAATGTCCCCACCTTCCTTCTTCTTCCCCCAGTTTTTACACTTAGCATGACGTCCCATGGTATGGAATACCTCTCTGGCTAGTTTGGGTCACCTGCCCTGGCTGTGTCCCCTCCCAGTGTCCCGTGCCCCCCTCCCTGGCAGGGCCCAAGGAACCGAAAAGTCCCTGACTTGGTATAAACATCACCCAGCAACAACTAAAAACATCAGTGTGGTTATCAACATTGTTCTCACATCAAAGCCAAAACACAGCACCTTACTAGCTACTAAGAAGAAAATTAACTTCATCCCAGCTGAAACCAGGACACACGTAGAACACATTTCATCTCAGAAATTTTCTTAAGAATAAGGTCACAATAAAGATGTGAATAAGTGCCATTTATAAGAAAATACTGCTGCTCCTAATATGGGCTATTTGAACAAGAAAAGATCAAAAGATCTTTCAGATTCCCAATCTACTTGTTTCTGGTGAGTGGTTGTATTTTTTTAAAATTTAGTGGGATATATTTTTTTTTTTCTTCCTTTTGAAGTTGGATTATTTTCTTCTGGCCAATGTCCTTATTTAGCCAAAGATAATTCAGTCATTGCTAGCTTTCATTTCCTGAATTACACAATTGAGTGCAAATGTGTCTCAATAAGTGAAATGCCATCAGAAGTGACGAGGGACTTGCTTGGGAGCAGGCAGAGCTCATAATTGCCAAGTTCTTCTCTCTGTGAGTTGTTGCACCATGCCTTGCTATTCTAATGGAAGTCAATTTACTGATGTGCCAGGCAATAATCTGCAGAGGAGGGCATGGTGGTGACCACCCGTGGGCACATATAACTCCAACACACACCATTACCAGAGATCCACAGGCCAGGGTTCAAGCTGATTAAACACCAGGGTGTCTCCATGACAGCCAACTGAGCCCCTGCTCCCTGGTCTTCTGGTTAAACCACCCATGCCTCTGTTTTTGTGGTACTGTAATTAGGAGATTTGGTTCAATGATGTTTCACCCAGGTCAGAAATGCAGAACTCCATGCTGGCTCAGTTGCTGTTGAGGACAGTTTTGTTAAGGAATGTTCAGCAATGGAGCAAAGCCCATGAGGATCACCTTCTAAAAGGCTTTAAGCACTGAGTCAGTAAAAAAAGGTTTGGTTTTGTTAAAGGAGAGCTGTGAAATGCTCCAGTTGTTGCTATTTTTAGTTCATAGGTGTTCTGATTAAGCTCCAGAAGCCTATATATCTTGGGAATATTTAACAAGAAGCAATCAAGTCTGGAGTAGCAAACTTTATTTCCAGCAGTCTGTTCTGGTGCCAGGGAAGGTTTCAGCTCTCAGCTATGATTCCTCAAAGTAATGAAGGGATGACTCACAACATGGAGGTACAACAATGAACCCTTAAAAAACCCCAATCGTTAAGAAACTCATGCCTAGTAGTTTACAAAAGCGGATGGATGGTGGCTGGTGGTTGTTGAGTTCAGAGGAAATTTTCAAATAGATTTAAGAAAAAAACAACAGGAAATAACCATTTCTTCATTCCCAAGAAGGCTTTAACAAGAATAAATAGTTTTCACTTGCTGAAAGGAAGATTTGGGCTAGGCATTGGGAAAAAACTTCCTGGTGTGAAGGGTAACAGAGTGGTAGAAGAGAGAAGTGGAGGCAGTCACATCTCTGTACTGGAAGTCTTGGAGCGCAAGTTAGATGTGTATCTGTCAGAAAAGTGTTATCTATGGTCCTTTCTTGAACTACAGGCACGGATTACAAGGTTTCCATTCAGTGTTGTGATACAGGACAAAACCAGAAGATCATGGGACTCTGCGTTCATCTTTGCTGATTCATCTGGAGATTTTCCTTAAATCTTCAGCCTTTAAGCATGATTTGGGACCTTTAAGACTTTTGAAAGCAGTTTCTGTCTGAGCTGAAAACGAAATTGCCTCCCTTTGATCAAAACAGAAAAATTTCATCGTTCACATTTCTTAAGCCAAACCTGCCACCCCATATTGTTCCCAGAATGAGCTGGAAAGCCTGGAGACCTTAGAAGGCACATTTTCAAAACACCTCTCAGTGCCTGTAGCGATTCCAGGGGAGCCCTTGCATGCACTGACACCGACCCTGCTGCTCGAGCCCCTGGGGCACGTATTCCAATTGCTTTTTGCTTTGACAAGGAGCTGATAAAACTCCCTGATTGCTGCTTACAACTCCTCTGTTATTAACAGAAACGTTGTCACTGGGCTTCCTTCATTGTGCTCAGCCGTGGAAATACAGAACTGTATTTCAGATCCGGTGATTTTGTGTGTTGTGTGCTCCTGTTTGAACAATGCTATCACTCTGCTCATCCGCTGCGGGTGTCACCGGAGACCATAACTCATCTTTGTGGAGTGCTCATCCTTTTAATTTTTTTCCCCCCCGAAAACATTGCTTTATTTAGTGGTTTTTTTTTCTCAAAGGCTACATTGCCTCACAGTTTTTGATGCCAGCTGGAGCAGGTATTCATTCCCAAACATCCGACGATCGTGCTCTACTATCAGAATGCATTACTCAGGAGGTGAAATAGGCCTGCTACAACGTGGGTTTCAGCGGAGGGTTCCCAGGCAGCTGTAACAGGACCCTTCACCCCCCACCGCACATCTCCGTGGCACTCTCTCTCAGCTCTCCTCTTCTTCAGCAGAGTGAAATAGGTGCCCTGGGAGCAATCCATCATGCTTTTGGATGAAGGGACTCCACCAAAAATGCCTGTTTCTCTCTGTAGATGATGAAAGGAGCCTTGATAATTAGCTCAGGATGCCAGCCAGCATCCACATTTACAAGTGAATCCCACCCTAAGCACACCTCTTACTTGTCTGAGCAGTTAAATGGCACCGTGCCAGCGCACACGGGATGTAAAGTAGCCGGTGATGGGGAGGCAGAGGAAGGGGCTGCAGTCAGTGGGTTGCTTTTAATCCTACCGATGGTTTTCCTTTGGTTGATGTGCCCAAGGCATTTTGGGCAGCTTTAGTCTTAGTGTAAATCATTGTCACTTCTTTGCAGATAATGGATCTGCTCTGATTTATGTTTATGGAAGAACCGGTCCTATATGCGTAAAGAAACAGGGTGAGAAACGTCATCCATCAAATCTTCTGGAAGATTTTATTGATTTGTTCTCCTGGACAAACGGGTGGCACCGGCTGTCTCAGCGGCTGTTTTCCAGCAGTTCTGGGCTTTGAATCCCACCCTGAGACCAGCCTAGATGCTGCAAGCCCCAGAGGATGCCTCTACTGCAAGGTCATGATTTTTTAAAAATTATAATTCTGTGGAGGAACTTCCCAGGCAGATAGGCTTTTTCATTTTGCCTTCGTTTTAATATATAGACAGGTGGCTCACACCTGTAGGGGCTGTAAGGTATGTGGACACTGAGAATTTTTTTAATAAAACCCCCATGTTACATAATCACAAATGAGCATCTTAGGACTGTTTGCTAGCAGCTACTTTTACTCTTTCCAATGTTGTTGGTTTTCCTTCCTGCTGTTAATCACTGCCCCTTTTTCTTTATCTGCCTTCTCTGACAGGTAAAGACACTGGAATCCATGTCATGTTAAGAAAACAAAAATTCCTAGACAGAATAGGTGCATCCATTTCTTTAGTCTTGCTTTTACATTGTCCTAGAACATAATTTATGCATAGTCAAAGAATACAGGAACACAAGTTCGGGGATTACTGTGATAAAATCTCAGTCTATTTCAGAAAGTCTGCATTTTGGTTTCTTTGTTTTGGTTTCTTTGTTATATAGGCAAATAGATGTGTATAGGACATCTGTCAAGAGGGTATTACAAAGCTTAAACAGTTAATGTTTTTGTAGTGGATGAAAGAAGAACTATGTTTTATAATAATCTTATGAGGAAATCAAGTGCTATAATTTTTAATGCTTTAATCTCAGAGAGATAAAATAACGGTTTCCAGACTCGAGAAGTTTTTGGAACAATCTGGTGTATTTGTTCTGTAACTATTACATCAGCAGCTTAAGGACTAGAGACTGGCCAAAGTACCTAGATAAGTGAGTGGCGTCAAGCTGGCTCCAAAAGAGCCAAATGGACCATAATGGGACTGGGAACACAGCTAAAACCAGGCACTAATTCAAAGGCTTAATTCTAAGCATCTGTTGAAGCATCTCATTAAATGTTGGCCTTGATACTAGTATGTATATACTGTATATGACTGTACGTGTGTGCATACACGTGCATTTTATTTATCACATTATAAAAATCTACAAATAATCGAGTCACCTGGATGGCAATATTAATTTAATGGAAATGGTTTATTTGATTTTCTGTGTAATAAAGAATTAATAATATTACAATCACTTGTATTTGAAAAGCAATGCAGATAAGATGTCATCTGTATGTTGTTTTAACTAGGCTAGGCAGAGTTTAAATTAGACTCCAGCTACACACAAAGACTATTTCAATGAGAGAGATCTCGTCATCTAATATTCTTAGTTTTAAAGTCATACTGCATAAATACTTCATTACATATTTAATATCATTTTTTCATAATGAGGAAACATGCATATATAAAAAATATGTGCATTTAAAGAGCTGCTGACACGACACGGGAAACTTTGAAGAATATTCTATTTGGGAATTAATTTGGCTTGGGGCAAAATTCAGAAATAATGATTAAATAGGGAGAGCTGAATACATTACGTGTTCCCACACAGGTCTGAAACAAAAGCCCAGGTTTCCTCCACTACTTGTTCCCAGTACAAAAGTGTATTTCTGTGCAGTTAGTTCACATGGATAGTGTTACAAAACAGTCCTGAGAAGCTTACTGAGTCAACAGCTACAGTGAAAATTAAAAGAAATGACCAGGTCCAGGCGGTATAATGGAGGAGGAACATTAATTGTTAGGGGATTGTTATGTATGTCCCACACAGAGAGCCCTTTGGGAGGGCCGGAGAGGCAGCCACCATGTGATTTACAGAAAATACAGTGCTGGAAATTAGCCTCCCAGGCGAAAGGATCCATAAAACTTAAGGGTGTCAGTTTGACACATTTCAGTATCTTCTGAGAATTTGTTGTTAATGTTACTGTTAACACTGTTATTATCATTAATGTAATGATATGGAGAAATAGTGTGAAATGGGGACAATGGACATCGATTGTGATTGTATATGTCTGCTCAGGAATGTGGGTATGGTGACTGGTCATGGGTGCGGTGTCTGGTCACATAGGCACACAGCTCTGAGGAGACAACTACAGTTTTGAGGAGACGCCTGCCCCTCCTCCGCCTGCCCCTCCTCCTCTAACAAAGGGGAGACGGGGAGACGCCTGCCCTTCTTTCTCTAACAAAGGGGCTATTTAAAAGAGAATGAGAAAAAGATGAGAGACATTCAAATGCTATCTAGAGGTAGGGAGTGCTAAGTCTCCTTGCTGGAGAAGATCGGATGGTCACAAGGACATGAATCACCTTTCCTTGCTGAAGAAGATCGGACGGTCACAAGAACATGAATCACCTACAAACCTGCAAGACCACCACATTCCAGGCAAAGGACTGATCAGCTAATTAACATACGAAGCGGGGTTTAGGTAACGAATATGTATAGGCGTTAATTGAATATTCATTTGTTTTATTGTATAAATGTGAGATGGTTCGTCGCTTCGGGTATGCACGCTTGTGGAGGAGCGATCCCCCGTGCATCTGCGCGCAATAAACATGCCTACTTTATAACTTTCGAGTTATAGAGTCTAATTCCGCACGTCAGTAATGTAATATATAATAATAGCAATCGCATTCATACTATATATTATTATTATTATTATTATTTCATTTCATACACTAGTAGCAGTAGAAAAAAAGTCACATTGAGCACAGGATGGGTACAAATGGACCAAAAACCTGCCGGACTGGATGAATAATGAATACAAAGCCCTGGTCCAGCTCGCCTGCAAACACCAAACAGGTTTAGAGTATGATACGGGTGAGCCTGGAGATGCGAAGACAAGAGGTGTTTGGTGTGAAGGACGTTCACCTGGGCTCGGTTGCGATAAGCTTACACAGCCATCAGCTGGACTGCGCTGGGGCACCAGGAGCCTGGCAGCTCTGCTAAACCATGGCAGCTCCTGAGACCCACCAAGGGTGCAGGAGCGACCACGACCATCACCTTGACCACCTCAACCAGCCCCACCAGCCTGAATCCCTGGAAACACAGACAGGTTTTTACAACGAGGAGACTTCATGCCTACTCTGCACAACTGCTTTTTCCTTCCAGGTGACTCTGTTTCCAAATACTCAGTACTTTACGCCCTTTTTTTTACCCCAGACTGTAGGGGTAGGCATTGAGTGGGCGATATAGTTTCACCTTGTTTATTACTGCAAGTGTCATATTTTTATCCCATTTGTAATGTTTTAAGAGCATGGATATCTAACACCATAGTGGGCTCATTCAACAAGAGTAAAATGAGTAAAATACAAAATCTTTTTTTTATTATTTTGTAAACTAACACTAGACATACTTAAATGACATATAATAGACACACTTTTGATTATGTAAATAATTACTTTTTAGAACAAATGTGGTGGGCTGTGGTGTTCAATAGCTTTTAATCCAGAAAGAATTTCTGATTTATAAAAATTCTGAGTTCACCTCAAAATTATGAGGGTTCAGGGAGAAGCTGCCAGAGGGATCCTGATCCCCTCTCATGCAGGAAACTGGGCTGCCTGACGAGGCAGGCTCTGCAGCCATAAATCCATGAAATCAGAAGAAAACTGCTAGAAGTTGGCATTCGTCTTCTGAATAAATAACATGATAACATTTATCAAGACCAATACATCACAGTGAAACAGCATGTTGTTTGCCTTTGGTTTAAACGAGCCATTAAGGCAAATTAAAGAGAAACAGTGGCTACTTAATTAGGATAAGAGCCTCACATTGTACACAGAATGAGTAAACAACCCGGCTTTTTGGTGTGGGCAATCAGTAACCGATTGCTGACCCTCCTGACTCAGGTGCAGCCTTTTCTCCCAGCGAAATGAGATTCATAATCCTTCTGCAGCCCTGATCTGTGAAGTTCTCTAGTCAAATGCATCATTAATTTAAGAATAGTTTAAATGACTATATTGGCATAATTAATTATTCATAATCTGGCCTAAAGTGAGTGTTAATGCAGGAGTCTGTGTCAATTAAACCGTTAAACTGAGTTAAGGAGTGAGCTAAAATCACATCAACAGGAGTCTTTGCTCAGATGCTCTCAAGCCACCTGTACTTACTCTTTTTAGTGGTAAAGTGGGCACAGCATCCTTTGGGAAGGACAAAACAGTTAGTGCTCCACATAGTCTTTCCCACCCAGCACATCAATACTGCAGCCACTCACAATTTTTTTGAGGAGAGGGAATGGGGTCATATTTTCAACAAAACATTTTGAAGTAAATATTTCTGTCCATCCCAAGATGTGCAGAACACCAAGTTTAGGAAGATTGTCTCAAAAGCTGGGATTTCTATAGATATCAGTGACGATACAAAGTGTATGTGGGTAGAATTATACAGGCAGGCTTAATTATAAATGATTCTGCCTCTTCCTTAGTACACACACTTCCTCTCACAACAGTGAAAAAAAAGTTATAGACCAAAATGTACCATATCACCTCTTCTATCACATCTGCTATATCACCTATGATTTCGCCATGTAAAATCCTAAACCACAATTTTTGAAGCGGATATAAAAATGTCATAACTCTCCTGAACTTCCTTCATACAATGCCTTCCATTCCATTATTTTCAGTGTCACACAAGAAGTTTGCTATTGCTTCTCATTTCAGTGTGCTGCTTTTATTACAGGTCACACTATGCAGGCATTCTGCTGTGGGGGAAACAAAAGGCTACTCAAAGGAGATAGATAATTCATGTATTTTCATTGTTTATAAAATTGGACAGAAAAATCAATTTTAATGAACATTTTCAAAGCATTTCTAGTGCACTCATGAGATAAGAAACTGTTAGTAACAGGAGCTGGCAGATGTGTAATGACAGACATACATTTTCTCTAAATAATTATACAGATGCTAGATAAACTATCATCTTTACTTTAACAAATATTTTGCAGTGGGTTTCTATACACTGGATACTCCAGTAGGGGTGGTTTATCACTAGAAAAAAAAGAAGGCATATGAGAATGAACAGCTTGCACAGTAAAACTCCTTCTGCACCATGGATGGAAAAAGCAATTTGAACTAGACAACTATAAAATGAGAGTTGTGAGACAGTATTTTGAGAAACAGCCATATTTAGTTTTGGTTTAGTCTGGAACTTCCTAAAATATCTTGTTGCTGCCTTTTCTCTTTGTCAGGATTGAAGCATTGCAAGAAATGCCATGCTGGGGAACTCATTAAGCAATAGTTTCAAAGTGGGATTCAACTTGGATCTGTCTGTGTCTACCGCCTTTCTATTCTCTGACTAAACGATGCAATTTTGAGTTTTACATATGACTTAAAATACTTTGGATTTAGTTAATTTTTATAACAGTTTGGACTTCTACCACTGAACAACAGACTCAGAGATCATAACTCCTAGTAACAGAGGGATAATAGAAGTAGAGCAAAAGGCTTCTGATCACCCTAACCAGAAAAACCTTTGTGTTGGGACTCCCTAAAGAGCCCATGACCGCCCACACCTCAGGTCCTGTTAAGAACTGAGCGCCAGACACTTATCTCTATTGAAATGATGATAAAGATAATGGTTGGTTTTAAGTTAGTTGTTGAAGTCATTGTGGCCTTCCAAATCTTTGCATCTTCTCAGTTGCTTGAGGTGGACGTTCATGGAGTTGCCTGCAGTCCAATGTTCTGCAGGACAGCCAGGGAGGAGATCTTCCTCTTAGCTGAAATAAGTTGATTTAACAATTTGTTGATGTCTGTATTAAAGAAACATCATCATTGAGGAAGTGACCCCCACAGAGAAAGGCGAGATGGGTTTGCCCTCAGCTCTCACTGCTGATCAGTCACTGCCTCCCTCGTCGAGAACAAGAGATGGAAACCCGTGAGCTGGAGGACCTGCTGCCCAGGCTGGCATATCTGTTAGGGCAGCCCACTGACTGATCAGGCACCAAAAATTTGGAAATTTGGCTGGTTTCCCTGCTAAGCCCACTGCTGACCCCTGCAGCTGCAGGCACAGGTACCCCAGGGAGCACAGGGACTGCTGAACTCATCCATCTTCCTCTCGTTTTTCTGCAAAGTTTTCTGCTAAATCACTGTTTTCAACAACAGGAGTCAGAAGACACAGTAAATAAAAGGGCTGAGTGGGGTCTAAGACTCACAGTCCTCACATAAGCAGTTTGTGAACTCTCCCATGGACTTGTAGCTCAAAACAAGCCGCTGACACTGCAGGAGGCACCACAGATACTGCATTGATCAACTGTGGTCTCAAGAACCATCTGGACCTATCATAGCCTTTGAGAATTTCAGGATTTTTTAGCTGTGGCAGCAATTGTCAAACTGTCACAGAATTACTGCCAAATTACATTTTAGCTTTAGTTTAACTTCATGTAATTATGTGGTATGATGCATGCTGTTAATTAATAGGCAGCAGCATGCAGTTATTCTGCATGGAGTGGACTACCTATGGCCCCTGGATCTGACCACCATTTTTTATCTTCCCATTAAATCCAGCACAGTGACTAGGACAGGGGTAGCCCCAGGGACAGTTGAAGTGAAGCTGTGGGTGCCCCATCCCTGGCAGTGCCCAAGGCCAGGCTGGATGGGGCTGGGAGCAGCCTGGGCTGGGGGGAGGGGGCCCTGCCTGTGACAGGGCGGTGGAACGAGATAGTCTTTAAGGTCCCTTCCCACCCAAACCATTCCATGATTCTATAAGTCAGTGGAAAGTCCCAGATTCCCAGTGTTCAGCTCCTGTAGCACCCACAGCCCCAGCTGCCTTAAAGCACGAGGACAGCAAAGTCCCACTAAGTTTTCTTTACGTTTTCGGTTATTTCATAGCACAGGAAATTGCTGTTCAACCTCGAGAGAGGAGGCTATTACACGCACCCTCAAACCGAGCAGAGAGCACTAAAAAGTTATTGGAAGAATAATTTGTACTTTAATGTAAAAAATTGAGTAAGTGCAGAAGCAACAAGAAAGGAATTAAAACAACTTAGCCAACACCCATTCACACACAAAACCCCCTAAAAATAAAAATCCTGAAAGCAGTACAACAGAGCTGTTATATTGACAGGGAATCATTCCACAGCCCTAATCCAGCATCTGTTATCTCTAAAAACATGCTGCAATGAATTCCCTGTGCTCTGAAGGAAACTGTGATTTGAAAAATACCACTATCAATTGATTCCACAAATTAACTGCTAATCCAAGAGTCCTGATTATGATTAGTCTGCTAATCAATTTATTTGATAGAAAGCTTTTTAAATTTTCCAAATTACACTTCAGCTCTTTTCTCTGTCTTTTTCACTTGTTTCATCTAATTAACTGCTTTTCCTAGCAGTGAAAGGCAAGATCTTCCTTTCTTAATTGCCTCTTGACCCTTTCTCACTCTCCAGTGTGGTTGCCTTTAGAGGTTCTTCATCATGAGAAAATTAAAATGCTATCAACGAATTAAAAATATTGTTTGGCCCAAAGGAAACTTCCCAGCATGGCTGTGAATCCTTTGGAGTTATATTTACACAGCTTTCCTGGGGAAAGTCTGACTCCCCAGTATATTGGATTGCCCTTCAGTTAATACATGCAGATGAACAACCTCCCTGGTGACTCTGCAAAAAATGGTTCAGTAATTGCTGATTGCAACACCAGCAGTAAGAAGTCTGCAGTGCATGAGCGAGCTGTGCTGCCACTGGAGCAGTGCAGCTGTCCCTAGCTAGTCGGGGAGTCATTGAGAGGATGTCCCAGCAGGTTGAGGACTGACCTCAAGCATGGTCTATGTGTGCTGGAAAGCTGGGGCAGCAAGGAGGAAAAGTAAGCAGAAAGATAAGAAAAACCACAAAGCACGGTGCACAGCTGTCACATCCATGTCTGATGATTGACGGGCACTCTCAGCATCAGCCTGTTCCAGATGGGTGGATATCCAGAGTGCACAGAGGTTTTTCCTTGCTGTTCCTCAAGGTGAGATTTCTGAAGGAACATGGTAGGAAAAGTTAAGGAACAACTATCTTCTTACAGAGACTGTGCGTACTGCAACTTCATATCAGCTTGTCCATAGTTAAGGGTTGGCTGTGAACTATGAACTTAGAGGAATAAAAGAGAAAAAAAAGTAAACCTCTATAATTTGATAATGCTTGGAATGAGAGGACGGGACTGAATAATTCTCTTTTTCCTTCCCTTCATGGAACATCCAGGCTGGAGAGCTAAATGTGTGGATGGATAGGTGGGGCTGGTCCGTACTAGATTTCCAGTCCCTTCTCCATGTGTGGATGTCAACCCGGGTTGACATCCATGAAAAGCAGCATGAACTCCTTTGCCATCAGGCCCCACACAGTACACACAAGCATTTCTAACCTTCCCAGCCACCATGTCTGGCTCACAAGCGAGACTGTGGCTGGTCTGGCTTCAGCATTTCCTACGCAGCTACTGCTCCCAGCATCAACAAGTCTGCAGCTCCAGTCTCTTAGTGTCATGCCTTTACCCATCATCATGTCTTAAATTTGCACCACCTGTGTGCATATAGCATTAAACCTATGCAATATACATATTGTCTTCCCATTACTTCATCAAAATGCTTCTGTTCTGAGCAGAACCCAGAAGGCTCAGCTATTCAGAGCCCACATCCTCATCAAGGGATACTTCATGTCTGTGAATACAGAATCACAGAACTCTTCAGGTTGGAAAAGACCCTTATGACCATCAAGTCCAACCATTAACCTAGTACCACCAAGTCCACCACTAAACTGTGTCCCCAAGTGCCTACGCATCTTTACAAATACCTCCAGGAATGGTGACTCAACCCTGGGTAGCTTACTATTATCACTTGTTATTGAGATATCTCACAACTTCCAAGTGGTTTCACTGCGTGATTAGGTTATTTCTCCTCCCTCCCCTTCATCCTCCTTCTCTAGAGACTGGAAGATTTCCATTCAGCCTCCCCTGAACAGCGACTTCTTTGGGAATCTTCCCAGGTCTGCCCAGCCCTCCTCTGCTCTTTGAACCAACAGAAGGACACTTGGTCAGAAATCCCTCGTTGATGCCTGCACCTTGTGCTTTCACCCCCGCAGACAGCCTCCCTTTGTTTGGGTCTCAGCTAATCTGAGGAGGGGGTCCTCAAGCACAAGGCACTGCTGTGTAATTACATCATGGAGAAACGCTGCAGCTGGAGTATAAGATCTTTGCCTCAGGAAGCGTTGTTCTTATGCACAGCAGCTGCTCAACAGGGCTGCAATCTTTTGGTGTCAGTTTGATCTAAGTCAGTGGTGACAATCGTCATGATGGAGAGGCCTATAGATCTTTTCCAAAAGTACTAAGTACTCTCTCCCTTTTCTTTGCAAGTGATTTTATAGTAGGTGGGCAATTGAAAACCCATGTGAGAACTATCTTTTATATATAAATACACATCTTAAAATAACAGGTTTTTAACAGCTGAGTGATGCCAAGTTTATACCCATGGATTTCAGAATATTTAAAATATTCTCTTAGTGCAAAGGCAGGAAGGCCATGTTGTTTTCTCCATGGACAGAGAATACACATACACTCACAGCTGATGACAGGCACAGCGTTTAAGTACTCTGTGAGCAATCACAGCTGAATCGGAGTTGAGTCATCTGATAGCTATAAAAATCATGCATTGCAGCAACGTGCCAAAAGGATTTTTTCCCTGTAGTGCACCAGCCAGTGAACCACGATGCACAGGTGAGCAAACTGTGGGACACGCTGCATTTATGCTTGCCAATCTGAGCCAGCTCTGACACTCCAGGAAGAAAATGGACTTTCTGAAAATAGTTTTCCAGCACAGATTTTAAAACAGGCAGCTTGGGGGACTGTTTGCCATAGAAACAGTGTTACACCTGGATGGACAGCTTACCTGTAGCAGCTTGCCTTCCCTTTGGTCTTGACCTGTGTTGGCAGAGCCATTGGTGGTGGCCAGGCTTGCTTCTTCTCCAGGGCATTTCTTCCTCACTCTCCAGTTCTGCCTTCCTGAGGGCTAACCATCTCCAGCCTTCCCCACGGTGGTGTGTGCCCATGGTCCCTGCCACCTTTTTGCCACATGTGACTTTCTCCCTGGAGCCTTCTCTCTTTGCTTCTCTGTCCCAGATTTTGCTTGTTTCTTCTAAAATAAAAATGACAAATGGAAGATTAAGGTTCACCTTTTGTTTTCTTTCCTTCACTCACTGCTTTTCAAATGTTTTCCATTCTTATGTGTGCTTTTCCCTGTCCTCTCCCTCCCCATCACTGCCTCCCCTCTCTTACAACCCCAAGGTCTCTGGCTATTCCCCCCACAATACAAACAAGATTTCTTTTCTCCTGTCTTAAGACAAAGCAAAGCAAAATCATACCTCTGTCTCTGCTTGGTTTTCCTGCCACCACTTTGTGATTTTTTTTTTCCCACTGCTTGCTTTCTTCTTTAGTGCTTTGCCTGCATAGACTGTAATTTCCTCAAGACATATACAGGCTCTAGTTGATATTTGTATAGATTCAAGTACGGCAGCATTAGCTTTCCTGGGGCAAAGAGGTCTAATACTGGTAGTATACGGGATACCTCCAGGTGGTGACTGATTATCTTCTGTCTTCATCAGTTTGTCATTGACTTCAGCTGAACTCTGGGACTCATTACTCTTTCCATGGCAAGTCTTTAAAAAGGATCTGGAAGGAGAAGATATTGCTCTAATACATTAAATACATTAGTTTAGAGGGCGAATGACTAAGGTGTCATTTAAGATTAGCCTACATGTACAAACATGTTTTAAAATTCTAGCTGAGAATGACAAACTTACATTCCTCTCAGGAAATTTTCCACCCATCTACTTGTTTTCACCTCCCCTTGGTTTCAGCTTACAGCCAAATACTGGAGTTGCTGTAGCAAAGTATTCACCTTACATAATGCTCAGGCAAGGTATTGGGTTTCCCATTAATGTTAGGACTGAAAACCCACTCATTGATTTAGCTTCATTACAAAGATAATGACTAGATATTTTTCATTCAGAGATTTCTAATGAAAAATGGCTTTCCCATCCATTAAATTGTTGAATTCTAGTGGGCCTGTATTTACAGGAATCTCACATACAAAAGCCCAACTCCCAGGCGTAGTTGCAGGTATACAATGTGGAGGATGCCACTAACAATAGTGCACACAGCTCTCCATGAGCTTGCTTGGATCCTGGAGCAACAGCACGTTAAAGGTGAAGCCTGCCAAGGTCAATATCCCCTGCCTCATCCTTCTCACGTTGCACATTATGGACCCTGTAACCGATGGGATAAGATTGTAACTGGTCTGCCGCAATCATGCTTGTTGTGCTCTAAATTAATTTATCTGAAACCCAAAATTAGCCTTTCCTATTATATTCAGGCTTGGAGAGGTGTGCCAAAGTGTTGAGAGCCTGTCTATCTTGTTGTTGCATCAGCATATTCAAAGACATATTCAAATACAAGCTCAAAATTAAATATCTGAACCATCAGTAACCTAGCAGGTTAGCAAATCATTTACCAAACACCTAAGGCTGTGAGGTCCAAACACGTCCAGGTACACCATCCCTCTGGATGAGGGGACTGTGGGGTGAGAGGCTGTCCTAATGGGATGGTTGCTATCGGTGTCATCGATCAAAGGCACTTGATTTCAGCATCTAGCCTAAAACAGAACGGTGGGGTGGGAATCAGATACAATCTCTCTCCATCATTTCTCTGCAAACCTTTACTTCAAAAAAAAAAAAACCAACCCAAAACCAAAAACCCAACCCAAAAAACCAAAACAAAACTACCCAAGGCCACTTTCCTCTGTTGCTGTCCCTTAGACAGAGAGCTGTCCACTCGATGTTAATAACAGCCTGGCACGGGGTCTAGTCTTGGTTCAGCCACTATCACTTGGAGGAAGCGCACAGAGTAATGGTTTTAATCTTTTAGGCATTTTGAAACCGTAAACCCAGTATCAGCTACTGTGCTACCTGGAGCAGAAAGCAATTTGATTTTCAATTTCTGGCCTTTGTAGCACGTTGACTAAAGAACTCTTTCCTGGGAGGAAATCTGTGCGTGTACATACAGGCCCCAAATTTTACAAAGATCAGCAGTATTTCTGCTGAAGTCACTGGACCCAGACCAAGGCAGGGTTGGTGTTAATGAAAGGAAAATCCAGTAAAGCCTAAGGAAATTACCCAAATCCTCCAAATCCTCCATATTTCCAAAGGATATTAGTTGACTGAGATACCTTAAAAGCAGTGTTTTATGGAGAAAGTTGCAATTCTTTTCCTTTCTGTTCTTCCTTTTTCTTGCAGGTCAGTCTGTCCCTGCAGAGAAGAGGCAGACTCTCCTCCGGTCCCTCCATGCCGATGATGAATGTCTTCTGTCCTGGGCATCCCTTTAGTTTATATCTCCTCAGCTCTGTCATGACAGCAAATGCCCTCCTGGCCCTGAGCACTTCATGCTCAGGGATCTGTCATGTTTTTCCAGACAATTTTGGAAATACTGCTATTTAAAAAAAAAAAAAAAAAAAAAGCAAAGCATTCCAGGGAAGTATGACTCCACAAATAAAAAACATTTATTTCCACCGAAGACTCTTATTCACTTGCTCTGACCTTGTCCTTACTGCAGCCCCTCTCAGCATCATTTCTGAACATGTGGGCCATTCATTTTTGGTACCCAACTCCTTATGCCTATTTTGCATGCAGTGCTTTGCACTGAATTAAATCCATTCTTACACTGGCTTCTTTCTTCCTCACCTTTCCAGGCCTGTGTATTGCCCAGCAGCTCTTTCTCCCTCCTCAATTAACCTCATGTTATTTCTTTCCTTGGGCAAAAATACCTTATACTGCAAAACAAATGTCCCTTCTGATACTGTTTGCTCTTCTAATAATTACTTCATTAATTTTTTTTCCCTTTTATTTTTATGAGATGGTCAAAAAAACCATAGAAGCAATCTAGCATTATTAATTACATGTGGCCTTAAAGAAACAGTATAAATCTCTAATAATATTTTTATGGCAGAATTTAATTCTTATTGATTTTCATGAAGGTTATGTCAGTAAGCAAAAGTGAGTTACATGGGTTTTAATAAGAATTTTATTTTCTTGCCATGATGGTGGTCTAGAAGTAGAAAAGATTCTACAGGAAATATTTTGCTGACTTTGGGGAAAAAAGAAAAAGTCACAAAAAATGCAAAAAAACAACAAACTTAAGAGTGAGGCAAAGTGAAAGAAAGAAATGAAACAAATAATGATGCTGCTCAGAAATATAGGTGGGAGCCTAAATGATTATTTTCAGGCACAAGTAATTAAAAGCAGGAATAAGATAAGGCATCAGGGGTTTTATTTGACTTTAATATAAGACTCAAATGTAGTAACAAAAATAAGTAAATAAACTAAAAAAGTAGCCTGTTGAGTAATTAATCAAAGTGTTTTATAATTTAGGGAATAGTGCCATAGTATACTTTTAGGAGCACTAACACTTTGTATTTCAGGCATCTGGCCTTTTATGTGCAGCAATATTTTTACTTCCATCAACACTAATATATAAGCACAAGGAGAAGAGCAGTAGGGTGAGATATATTTAATGATTTGCATTAAGAGAAGTACACCAAGTGATATTAGCTGAGGATTTGGTGCTTGAATCATTATTCCTCTGTGCTATATATAAATATGTATACATGAGGACAGAGGTGATGTATATGCATTTATGAAAAGACCTGGATGTTAACTTCACGGAGACATAACAATTCACACCAGCTGTGAATCTGCTTGTAGTAATATATGACAGTAATAAACACGTGAAATATGCTAAGGCTTTTCCCTAGAGTAAGCATTTAGGGGACAGCAGCATCAGACAGTGTAAATCCACGGAGCTGTACTGACAGCAGGGCAGCTAGCTATTAAAAACTGGTATTAGCTGCAGCTTATTCAAGCTTTTAAACCAGGTTTCCAAGTTTGCAAAGGGGGACGTGTCTGGGCTCTCCAAGTCAGGAATCTTGCTTTGAAAAACCATAAGCTTTCTTAATATGTACTGGCCTTGTTGCTAATCACATCACAGTGTTACTTAACTACCCACTGATATATATACATATAGATATATACCCATACATATAGAAATACATATATATGTACACCCATTTGTATACACATAAATTCATATATATAATACCTATATGTATCTGCACACCTGCTGGGTGGGTGTCTTAGCTGGTAGGCATGTTGAAAAGTTCCCACTTGGCTTAATCTGCTGAGAGCTTCCCATGTGGCTTGTGGGATCTGG
Source organism: Falco cherrug (assembly GCF_023634085.1). NCBI lineage: Eukaryota > Metazoa > Chordata > Aves > Falconiformes > Falconidae > Falco > Falco cherrug. The sequence goes on from NC_073703.1 coordinate 26,597,558, forward strand.
GCTCGTGCTTTTGCAGCTGGGGGAACATTATAGCCTCCTTTGTGGCTATAGGTGAATGCTAAGAACCGCATTTCACTTTTAATTCATACACGCTGTCATAAAGCACATGCTGGGAAAGCATTTGCTATGCAAGCTGATGAGTGATTAGTTATACATGGATGTTTTTATACTTCTGAAGAGATGTTAGACAGAGTGGCTGCAACTGCATTTTGATTCGATAATTGGGTCTGAAGGACTCTTAAATCTATGAAAATGCTTTTCGGTCTTTAAAAAGGTGGTTTAAAACCCCTTTATGTTTGATTTTGACAGCTGCTGGAATCATTGCAGTAAGAGATCAGATAATCAGCTGGGGAAGTTCTTGGGAAGTTTGATACTGTTGTTCACCAAGGAAATGCTGCCCAGCAAGCGTGTCTCTTTTGTATTTCTTCCATATCCATATTACTTATTCACTACAATAAAAATGAGATTCTTTTTTGTTACAGAATCGTAAAATGGGTTGGGTGGGAAGGGAGCTTTACAGCCCATCTAGTCCAACACCCTGCAGTGAGCAGGGACATCTTCAACTCCATCAGGTGGCTCAGAGCTCCGTCCAGCCTGGCCTTGAATGTTTCCAGGGATGGAGCATCCACCACCTCTCTGGGCAACCTGTGCCAGTGTCTCATCATGAAAAATGTCATGAACAGGTCCAAAGGCCACCTTGAAAAGCTTATCTGTGCCCTGGTGAACAGCCATGTGCCATGAAAGTTCCTGAGATCAGTGGCCCAGGACGGAGCAGCTCCCAGGAACACCAAGGCAGGCCTCAGACTAAGGGTCTGGGGTTCCAGCTGCTCTCTGGGCGACTGCTTTGGCTGCGCTGTGCATCTCCTTGACTTTTGGGTTAGCAGCTGGCACAGGCATTTTGGGTTTTTTTGGGTCATGTGTGCAGAGAGAACAGGGCCAAAAAACCTCCCTATTTATCATAGAAATGTTGACTGGAAGGGACCTCTGGAGATCTCCAGTCCAACCTCCTGCTGGAAGTGAGACCACATCAACACTTGTCCAGGCCAGGGCCATCTTTTGTCCTGCCTACCTTACCTTTAGTTTAAGTGTCCCTATTAGCTTGCTCTTCACCAAAAGCCCTTTAAAAACTGGAAAAAGACAAACCCATTGAATGGGATTAAGATATTATCACTAAAAACCCCTTTATTTTCCTTAATTCCTTAATAATATTATATTCCTTAATCAGAATTACTTATCATTGATGATATGTATGTAGGTAGTTTATTTACAGCGGACTGTGAGTGACCAGAACTCCCGGGTGTTTTGCAGTCCTAGTGCCTCAGCTCACCTTTCAGGGCTGTGAGAAGCCAGCCTTTAGAGAACTGGTTATTCTCATATATCACGTATAGAAGTAACTGTCCGTTTATTTTCCTTACAACAGGTAAAGCTATGGATGCCTGTTTGTGTGAGGAGTCACAGATACCAGGAGCCACAGGGGTGGCAATGAAGATGTATCAGTGTGCCCTTGTGCGATCGTTATTATACAGCCCAATTCCAAGGGCTGGGGCAGTACTTCTCAGGGTATTTTGTATGACAGAAAAATATCAAGTCTTTGGAGCTACAAATTCCCCTGATGGAGTCTTGCTTTTTCTTTATACAGTGCAAACTCACACTTGGTAGTTCCTGTAGGTTTTCAGCTAGAACTATAACCTTTCTGTTACACTTTCTCATTTGAATAAACGGGATTATTCTTCTTCCAAAAAGAACAGAACATCTCCAGCCTGTGGGAGAATTAGATCAGTAAGTCAAATTGCATGGCTGAAATCATTGAATCTGGTCACGTTCAGACCCATTGCATTGGGCTGCCAGCAGTCATGGAGGGACGGTTGCGAGAAGAGCCACCAGTGTGCTGTAAATCCCAAGGCAGGTGCAGAAACGTGACTTGGTTCCAAATCTTACAAGATCTGTGCCAGATCCTCAGCTGATTAAACCAGCAAAGTTCATCAGCATCTCTGACAACAAGGTTGCCTGATACACTTGAAATGAAGATGTTTGTGAAGTACCTTATGAGGGCTCCCAGCGGGTCTAGAGGCTCCAACATGGAGCATGAGAGAAAGATCCTGAAGGTCAACTTATGAGCCTGAGCCTTAGAGATGGACTAACCCCCCTGCCCAGGGACTGCACCTGAGGATGGAGAGCAGTCACCCACCAGTGACCTCCAGGAAAGAGCTGAGAAGAGGTCAAAGGCAATGCTTGGGCTAAAATTGCTGCTCTGGGTAGGTTAGCTGGATAGCTCATTTAGTGCTGAATTTCAAGGAAGAATAGCTGATATTCTTAAAATCAAACATTAGGGAGGAAATTCTATCCAGGGGTAATATGCTGCTTAAATCCTCAGAGAAAGGCATATAATTTACCACTTCTTTAGCTAGACAAATGTAGTGTATTTCTAAACATCAGAAAAGCATTCTAATGGTAAGATGGAAATTATTCTTATAAAATTACCTGGGGAGGCAATAAAACTTCCATTGTCAATTACCAGGAAAAATGACCAACAAGTATCTGTGAATGGTGAAACCAGTTCTGCTGGAGGTGAGAGGGGCAGAGAATAATGGACCACGTACCTTTCTGAGGTACCTTCTGCGTGCATCTCCTGGTGTTTTGCATTGGGATTCCTACCCACAAATGCAAACTAAATAATCAAGAACAAAACGGGACTAAGCTGATATCCTGTATGCTAGTTCTTTCTCAGCTGAGACCTTTAGAAGTTGTTTTATGTGTAAACAAAAGTCAGTATTTTACACAATGAGCAAGCAGAACATCTTTCTTTCCAATGCTCATAGTCTAACCACCCACAAATCAGCTGAGTCATGCATTATTTTATATTAACTGTATTCTAGATAGATGCCCGGTCTGCCATCTTCCCAAGTCCTTCCACTGAAATGATCAAAAAGAACAGTTTGCCTTGCACAAAATAAAGCAATAATGGTGCAGCCCTGGATCAGAATTTACATCAGCAAAAGCATTAAGGGTTTGTTTGCTTGTTTAAGTTTTCTTGCTCCTCAGAATTAAACTCAAAACCAAATAAATTTGTTCCTTGGCTGTTGGGCTGTGTTCTTTCTTTGCATCTGACAGCAGGACAAAAACCGTTTCCCAGGCTTTGGCTCTGCACTGCTGTTCACTATAAAACTTTTTCTCTGCTTAATAAAAATGGTGTAACTAAGCAGCTGAGAAGAGTGCTGGTGGGAACAGAGACCCTAAAACATGAATCAAAGCGTGTGCTGCAGACTCTGTGCCCACTTCCCACTGACCTCTGAACAGAGAGGACAGCATGACCTTGCTGAAGGCTAGCGGCTGAAGTTCTTCACACCTGTCCCTTGGACTTCTCCACCAGGCTGGGCAGCTAGGGTACAGCTTTCTCCTGACTTGTCATTGTCCTTGAGAAGATTGTTGGGTACCAACCATTCCCCAGGTTCTTGGCTGGTTTTTTCCACAGAAAAGGGATGTATCATATGTTATATTTACCTTTTCCTCTAGCCCCAGTAAAGGTAAAAGTCAATGAAATCTGTACTTGTCTAAGAAATGCTGTCAACGTATTTTAGGTAGAAACAAAATAAAATCATTCACACAGCTCACCTTCTCTGCCCAGTTCTTCCCTGGGTTCATGCTATTCAGTCCTTACCCCCAGCCCTGACCAAAGTATTTGTTTGGTTTTCAGTTAAACCACAGCATTAGCCTCCACACTCTCTCCTGATGGACGTACTGCTGCATCTTCCTACTTAGTCATCAACACAAACTGGTAGAAAACTTGTCTGGTGCTTAAGTTACCACTTACATGTCTGTTTAGCCTATCAAAGCAACATAGCTCTTTATTTGACAGGTGAGAATTTTTTTTATATTTGAAGATTGAAATAAATTCAGGAAAATTCAGATGATGATTTCTGAGATTTTTTTTGGTCAAGGTTATTACAAAGGAGCTCTAAAAAATTAATTTCATTTTCTTTTAAATTGAATTCAATACTCTTGAGTGGGAATATAGCATCAACTGATAGTGTAAGGCTGCGCTGCTTGTTTTGAATCGGTTTTTACTGCAAAACTCTTTGCTACTGCAGACAGTCATAGACAAGAAAATCTGTAAAACAATATTGGGATTTAGGAAGGTAGACTCCAGCTTGTCTCTTTTCTGTCTAAATCAAGATTAGACTTGGACATATTGTTACTAAGACACGTGTTGAACTAATTACACTCAGAAAAAAGATACACTTTTCCTCAGCGATGATAAAGAAATGTCTCTCACTCCTCTCTTACTTCCCTAACACATGTATCGTGTGGTTTTTAGCTGTTTTAATGTGCTTTGCTTCTTGGAGACGAGCTATCAGTCAAACAGTCAATAATGGGCACATACATTTTGCCTTCAGTCTTCTGCCATCCTTGAAGAACATCTTCACCAGCAATTCCTTGAAAAGTCATTAGGCAAATACTCTGTAGTATCACACTCCTGTTCTGTGTCTGAAATCAGCCTCTTCAGTCTGTAAGCTTTGCCTTGAATTCAATTACACTGAACTGGTATCTCAAGCCTGGTGCATATGATCTGAAAGATTTGATGACAGTGTTAACGAGAAGGTCCACATCATGTTCAAATAGTCCTGCTATTTCATTGTAATAGATCGGTATTTTATTCCAAAGAATACTTAAAAATACCGATTCCAACATCTTCTCTTTTTATTGTTTAGCTGCAATTTAATGCAAGCTCCATGAATTGCATGTTTCTTGCTGAAGTTGATTATTGTACAAAGAATCAAGGCTGCTTTAATAATTTCATAACTCAGCGTGAACTAGCCATCAGCTGTTAGAAACAGCTTCACAAATATGTGACTCATGCAAAGAAAGGAAACGAGCACATTCTGGCATAAGATAACTAAAAAAAGGCTTTATGAAATTTTTTCACAGTCAAAATATTGCACCCCGCAGAGCATATGCTCCCCAGAGAATATTCAATTCAAAGCCACTCAGTATGTGCCGTGCCTTCAGACTTGTCAAGTGTCCTAACACATTTGATGAGAGGGTAATCCAATTGATCCTGACAATCTGATATAGGTTTTCCTTTTGCAAGAATTTTACCACCACTTCAAAACATCCTGAACTCCAAGGCCATGACTGATGACAAAAAAAGCCACCAAACAACCCACACACAAAAAAGACAACCTTCTAGTGGTATTTTAATTAATTATTTGTTGGAAACTGAAATTCAGGTGATAAAGATTACATGTATCTTGTATGGAGCCTATAAAACATGAACAGTACTCGGATAAATACTCAAAATGAACAATACTTCTCAGTTAATGCAAAATATTTCTCCCTCTTTGGACAATAGATACTCTTGCACTGAGTATTGTCTGTCTGTCTGTACACATTCTTCTGTTTCTTCAAGCAACTGGTTATCTGAGAAGTGACTCCAGATTTTGCAGTCAAACTCCAGATTTCACAGACAAAATGCACTGTGATTGCCAATTGGATTGTCTCCACTAAGTCCCATATTTCTGGAGCCATGAAAAAACCCCAGTCCATTGGAAATTGTTTCAAACCATTAAAAATATTGCTGTTCACGACTGAATCACGTACTTTCTTTTTAAAATGACCTGCTTTTTTTTTTTGCCCATCTCTGCATCTAAACACATTATTTTGACATTTGGGATATTTTTTTTTCTCCATTCATTGGGAATGAGGAGCTTTTTGCATACAATGCAATAAAAAGCATTCACAATTCATGGCTGTGATGTATGCTGCATTTTGCCCTTTCAAAATAGCTTTCATTAATATCTGATTTTCTAAATTCTGAAAAAAATGAGAGTGCATAGCTAAAGTTGCATTCTTCATTCCAGCAGATTTTTCCCTCCTCCAGTAGTCATAGATGATGCACCTGATTAAGCCAATTCCAATATAAAAACTCAATTTGACTTCAACAGATTTTTCTTTTCCATTTCTTTGGCTGTTTTCTTTTTCCCTTTCTGTGTATCTGCTCACATATGCTCTTGTCAACAAAGGTGATACTATGATATGAAAACACTGATAAAAAAGCAGCAAAATAAGAATGATAATAGTCAGCCGTATATACTGTACGTGTTACCGGCAATGAGTAAATGACAGCAGGCTGTGAGAGGATCCTTAGTAGTGTAATTTCCACAACCGTGTGCTTGTAGTCATTTGATCATTAATACAGCATGAGCACATAGGGGTGCAATTTTTGTTCTTTGGGTAGTTTTGGGATTACGCTTTTGGAATGCTGATGCAATTCCAGGATCAGGGGCTAATCCTTCTGCTCTGCTCTGTGTGCTGGGCTATTTTTATTATGTATTTATCAACCATTTTGGGTTGGTTTTTTTTTTTTTGTTGCGATAAGCAGTATTTCCAAGTTTTGTCTCAGAATGATGTTTTGGGAGTTTTTTTGAAGAGGTCACTTTATTTGTATTTTGGTCTACAACAGTAAATATGGCCCAGGCTCACCAAAACTGTGTATTGGTATTTCATGGCTGTCAAATAATCCCATTGATTTATGGGTTTATTCACAATGTGTAAAACTAAATTAATAGCTAAATCCTGATTAACTGGTATGTAATTTGGAAGTAAGATGAAAGATCTTACACCATAATTAATGTAATGCTGCTGAAATAAAATGCTAGTTCTAGCTCTTTATGCAGGTGCTAAATAAGTATGGCTGTGAACATTACTTCAACATCAGAATTTCATGGTTAGCAGCTAAAACAAGCAGGAAAGAAAAAGAGAGCTTTCATAACTCCCCTGTCTTTAAAAGCTATTTTCTAACTGTTGTGGAATAGAATAAAACAATCAAAACCTTCAGAAATATACTTGCAGTTTCAAATTTCAAAGTATCAGTGAAGTCTCAAATCAGGTTACAAATTTCTCTTCAAATTTTGATGGGTTCTGGTTTCAGATGATCATTTTTTTTCCTCTGCCCTCTTGTTCAGAAGTTTAATTATCTGCATACTGGCTTCATAACATTTTTTTTACCTCATAAGCAAATGACAACAGATTTACAAGATTTCTACAGCAATGCATGTTACTGAGTTCCTATGTTTATCTGGTTGCTTGCTTCAGTTGCCAGCTAAAGGACAATGTTTCATTTAATTTGGAGGTTTGCATATGCTGCCAACATAGTCTGGCATTGATGTTACTAGAACAAACAGTCCATGACCTCTCACTTCACTTCTCATATTGCATGGTTTTTTCTCAGTTCGAGTACTTCAGAAATATTAGATCTGTAAGACATCCTTCCCTTCCTGTCCTCCAAGCACCTTCCTCTATAAGATCCACCTGAAAAATGGGAGGAGGAATGGAAAGGCGCAAATCACAAACCAGTAATATCTACTCGAATGTAAAAATTTTTTATCCTAGCTGGTTTTGGAATAGAAGATCACTCCAAACTACCAAATCAAAGCTAAATCTAAGCAAAGAGCCTGAAGAGATTTAAATAAAACTTGAGAATTTTCCTAGTGCGAGACTTGGAGCTGATAACCTGTGTTCAGTTGATGTTGCACCAGCATCACGTAGCTTTCACTTTCAAGGGTGTCACCAAAAACACAGAGTGAAAACAGTTAAATAAACCAGACTTTCACAGGAGCAACCATGTGTAAAACTGTTTCAAATACACCAGTCAACTGGCTATGGGATGTTAACTCCTTCCTAATCACCATGGGCCAAACCAACCCGAAGTGCCCATGATCACCGCAGATGCTACCATCAGCTGGCGCCTGCAACGTGTTAATCTGTCAATACTTTACAGGTGCGCACCCAAAAATCCTTGCTATGATCCCATAAATATTGATCCAAAGGGATTTGCACATGAGTTCGTTTTTAAAGATCCAAGCTCCATGTAAGAAATAATAACCTAAAACCGATGCTGTGTTAACATCCAAACATGGGTATATGTACATGAGGATATGTGTGTATGTATATATATATATATATATATATAAATAAAAGTATGTGTGAGTGTGTTTGCCTTTATACACATGCAATGCAGACCTATCTCAGTACTATTTCACATTCCTCAACACAGCCCTTATTGAACACTTGTGTCAGTCTCAGTTTTCAGTTATTTTCAAGCTAGAGACACCAAAATAACAATAGTTCACCACATATTTGGAAACATTATGGGTTTCCAAGGAGCTTTAATTTTTTTTTTCCTGGCACAGATATAGATAAGAAATTCACTTTTCTCATGCCAACTGTATTTGTTTTTCAGTAAGTCTGAATGTGTTTTTTTTTTACTCTCCTCTTGTGATTGTTGAATAAGAAAGAAGATTAATGCAGAAAAGAAAATGAGATTGCTGCTGTTTCACATTTTGTGCCTTATTTATATTAATAATTGAATACATCTAAGATCACTTTTATTGAGGAAACGATAAATGTTTAATAAGTGAATGAGCAGTCCATCATAAAAGTAAGCGTTAGCCATAAGGCTTTTGAGGGGGGAGAACTGTTTTTGCTTTAAATCATCATAGGGACACTTTATTACCATTGCTGCGTCATTAACACCACACATTATTCCGCAGTGGGATGAGGTAACTACAAAGATATAATGAGATTTTAGTAGAGACAATATGCAGTATCATAAAATGTGTGAGCTTTGGTGCTCAAATTGAGCTTGGAGGCTGATATGCAGTAATAAAGCTTTTTCCAGCCTGCAGATGCTTCAGCTTTTGTGCATGGATGGGTGGTACTGCCAATCTCAACCCGAGCTGCTTTTCACGCTGGAATTAAGCAGACGTCTCTTGTCAGCACATCGCATGAAAGGTCTGAGACCTTGATTCAGTGCAACAGCAATGTGGTTAAATAATTGAAGAGGTAAGGAAAACGTCAATACCTTGCTGAGACCAAGGCAGGCATTTGGATTTTGAACTGGCATTATTGTCAGAGAACAAAAGGATGAGCCGCAGCCAAACAACACAAGGAAAATAAATTAAAAGCATATTAGCAATGTAAAGGAATCAGAAACACACAGATAAGGGGAAAGCAAACATATTGGTGTTAAGTCCCTTGCTAATGCCTTGAATATGCTAGAAGGATTTGTCCTGTTTGTTTATACAACTACATAAAGAAAATACCCACTTCAGACAGCTCTTTGGTAAGAAATGGATTCAGAAAGAAGAGGAGGTCGGTGTCATTAACTCACCCCTCTGTAATTAATGAAGTACCTGGTCAAGGATGAGCAAAGGACTTGCTCAAAGGGATCGATTCATCCTATTAATTTATTTTCAGCATTTCACATGTTCCTTGTATGAACAAAATAGTCCTCAAGGATGAATGAAGGACCTGTTCAAGAGGCTTGATTGATCCTATTAACTAATTTTCAGCATTTCACATGTTTCTCGTATGAACAAAACAGTCCACAAACCCATCCCTGGTGCTGCAGAAGGGTGGTTCTGACCAGGCTGCAGATGACTGGTTCTGCCCAAGGGTGCAGGTTAGGAAGGGCACGTTTTTGCATGCTCCAGGGTGAAATGCTTTCTGCTTTTATGCTGCTGATGCCTCCAAGATCAACAGTGATGTGAGAATTAAGTCCACTAAGCCTCAGGCAGCCTACATAGTAGCAGCACTGGTGTCCTGTGGCCAAAGGTGAAGATGCACAGTGGCCACAAGCAGCCTTTAGCCTGGTGTCTGCAGAGCAGGGGTGTCTGGTGCCACAAAAAGTACTTGAAAAGCACTTTAAATGCCTATTCTGACTTGACCCCAGGAAAACAAGTAAGATGTTTGCTACCAGAGCTAATTTCTCAGGAAATTGCTGCCTAGGGTTGGGTAGTTTAGAAAGCCAGCAACTTCTCAGCTACAGAGAGAGAGGATAAGAGCAGTGATTAAAATAAAGCAGAAACTTCTCCCTGCTGCGTCTCCTCAGCAAAATGCTGAAAGGAATCAGGTCATAGCTCCATTTGTGTTGTGCTGTCGGGGACGATGGGACCCCATCATGAAAGGACATGCTGTGAGCCTCTGCAAGAGGCATCAGAACATCTCCTTGCTTGGCACTTTCATTACAACAAGTTCTCTGATGAAAAGGTATCCCTGCATCATTCCCAGTTAAGAGATTGGGCCTGAAGATTTTGAAGGACTGGTTCATCCTTCACTTGCCAATATTTTCTGATTGCAGCTGTCCAAGAATCATCTCTAAGAGGCAATGAAAGATCATTGTGGAGGGCACATCTGGGATTAGGAAGATTAAATTCCTTTGGTGGGAGCCTCTGACTCCCAGGAAGCAGCAAATAACATAGTGAACCCTTATCTTAGTCATCAGTTTTCCAATGAGCCAAAGCATTGCTGAAACAGAAGCTTTAGAAGGAAAAAATGTGCTTTTGTCCTATTTAAAGATGATTGCTGCAGCACACTGCAGATCAATACTTACAGCACTTTCTTCTTGATCTGATTCAACAAAACCCACCTTCTACAGAAAGTTCTCTGTGGTCAAAGAAAAGACAAAGCGGTCTTGTGGGTCTGCAGCAGGTTAAACATGCACTTGTAGGGCACATGTGGCACAGCCACCCCTGTCACCCTTCCATGGCACTTTTGTCTCCTGTGTCTCCTTTGCTGTGAACAAGGTAGACACTTGACTGTGTCCCTGTTGCCTTAGCCTGTGCTCAGACCTCAGATGTGCCAAGTCTCATTGCTTGGAAACAAACCCACCCTCAAGAAATTTGGTGTGCAAGGCTGACTAGCGTACATTCATTACCCTCCAACATGGGGCACCAAAAATGCCCTTTATTTGCCATATTGATGCGACTTAGACTGATGCTGGGAGGCAGTTTTGCTGTAAAATCCCCCTTAGAAGGACAGGTCAGCTTGTACAGAAGTTGATGGGATCTTCAGGAGCCTGTTAAGTGCTTTGCACGCCCTGGGGAGTCACACAGGAGGAGTAAGTGGCCTGCCCATGGCAGCTATGGTCATGGGGAATGTCATCCTTAAACCCTGCCTGAAAGCCTCTGCTTTGCTGGGCACTGTGTGACAGCCCCCCTTCTCCCCCCATCAGTCAGTCTGATGGCTTGGAAAGACTGTCTCTCCTGTGGTACCTTCTTTACATAATGTATAAGTCAAAGCCTTCTGATGCAGTGGGAACACAAACAGTTCTTTAAAAGCCCATCTTCACACACACTTTCTTGGATGCACCTTGCTTCCTGAACACTAATGCCAGATTAGATCTGCTTGGGAGGGCTGAAATTTGTGACAGATGCCTCCTGATGCTACGAACATGAGCCCACATATGCCTCTCCACAGGGACTTCTTGAATATACTCTCATCGCTTATGCCAGGTTCCAGATTTAACTACCAATACGGAGTTTTTAATGGATCCCATAAATATGATTTCATGGCCATCAAATGTTGCTATTGGTTTCTGTAGCTTTGGGAAGTAGTATAAGAGTGTTATGAAGATGATAAATCTGTAAATCTGCTGAACCATCTAAAAATGCTGGAAAAATAAGTAGATGTGATATATGCTTCCTCTTGTATAAGAATTCACTGCCCAAAATAGGTGCAAGTGCTGCTCATGGCTCCTTTTATCACTGCGGACTATGGAAACGGCATGGAAAAGGTCCTAAAACTGACAGATAGAGCTGCTGTCTTCTGGCTTTTCCAGTTGGCCAGGCTGAGCTGCTCTGCTCTAGGTCCTTTTTTGCTCTCCAGTGTGTGGAGGATAAAGACGTTTTACTATGAAAGCCCCCTTTCCACCCCATTCCCCATCTCCAGGGCACTCGTTTGTAACCATCCTCATGCACTGCACTGCAGAGAGGTGCCACTTTCCCCTCTTTAGTATGTTGCCGAATTAACAAATTTCTAAGATAACAGACCAAGAAGAACCCAAACGTTTATCCACTGCGATCCTTTATGCTGAATAATTGCTGCAATGCAATATTTTGTGGAGGAGTGGGTAAATATCAGGAATGGTATACAACAGGGATTGTGAGGAATCATCATTTTACTAATGCATAGTTCATCTTTCCTAAAATAAAATTAATTCATATGGCTTGCTAGACCTCCAGGACTGGGAAAACAAGCTCTTCAATACAAGCTGTCTCCCACCACAGCCCCTCCATAATGGCCACTGAAGGACCAAAAGCTATTGTGTTTGGAAAGCGTGCACACACTTCCCCACGTGCACTACAGCTTCGTGCTTCAGCAGAAGGCAGCTTCTGACTGCTGGGTATGACACAAGAGTGTCCCCACCAGCTTGTGACGTTGCATTGGTGATTTTCGTACCTTCTTCCATCACTGGTGCTGAATGCCATCAGAGGAAGGGCGCTGGGCTGAAGCCCTGGTGCAGTCAGATCCCCCCAGACCCAAGAGGCAAGATATATTTTTTTCAATGAATTAAGACTACGCTTCTTTCCAGAATTTATTTGTGTTTCACAAATTACTTTCTAACATTCAGCATTAACAGATTAATACGTGAAAATAAAATTCTGCCAGTTTGCCTCCTACAGACGATCACTGGACGCAGTTACCTCCTATATCCATAACCTTTAAATCAATACAGGTGCTATGCCGTTGGCCACCTCAGTTGCTTGATAACATTCCTATGTTTCCTTCAAGAGCTCCTTAACCCAGAAGGAACTTTTGCAATTGCAGGTGTGGAGGTACCCAGTGTATAAGCGAAGGGCAGTATGGATGCGTGATAAAGTTCTTGTGATTGTCAGAATGTCTCCTGCACCCACAGGGATCTTTCATCTCCACTGTGGGGAAATATTTTTCTTTTCTGCCAATATCCATAATATTCAGAACTTCCTAATAATCCAAAGGGTGCCTGGTCTGAGTGTTTATGGTCTCAAACCCAGCAAATATTTGCAATTGCTTTGATATTTGCATGTGGCTTTAGTTGCTAAATACAAGCAGTAGAGACATTACAGAAAGGTACATCGTGATGGATGTCAGCTATCTCAGGAGAGGATGGAGAACTTAACAATGAATGCAACCTGGAAATGAAATTAGGAAATGGGTTTTAAAGATGATGAATTAAGATGCAAGTCATGGGCAGGTAGAAGCAGGGTTTGTGGTGGGAGGAAATAGTGAATGAATGTAATTATGGGCAGGATGATCTGCTCATGCCCCTTCTGACTCTGTTTTGTGAGACTGTGGATGCAAAGATGTTAAAGGCCAAAGTTTCTGCTATTCCTATTACTAGTGTAAGTATGTTACTGTAACTATGACAGTCCAAGGTGATGGTGTTTTGACATGATGCTCTGACATGAAGTATCTTTTTTTCCATAAGCTGTACCAGGAAAACCTCTTATATTGTGGACAGTCCACATAAAAGCCTAAAGGGAAAAATTAGTTACTAGAGAGGATAAGAGTTTAGTGGACCATATCCAGCAAGCCATGTGGTACTGTATTATACATAATTTCAGCCCTTCACACTTAGCAAGGATTTATGACCCAATATATCTCATTTCAACCTATTGGTTGGACTCTGAAAGATGGCAATAAATCTGGCATTGCTATTTCCATGTTTTGTGCTATGAACATGTATCTTTAGCAAATAGTAACCCAGCTTTGGAAACTGGAGTTTGAAGCGACAGAACAATGTTCAGAGAAGCTTGCAGGCACGGGCAGCTGGTTTTGGTTTGAAGGGCTGCCAAAACCAAAATGTTTTCAAAACTTGGCTTTTCCCAACCCCGTATATCCTTCACAAGCTTTGCCTTCACTGCAGAAGTAAACAAAAAAGCTTCAATGAATTCAGTAACTTGAGGGATTATTTTAGTCAAGATAAAGTGGTATAATCCTCTCATATGAGTAACCAGTGCTATTAAAAGCTCAATCAGGGCATTCATGTGAAATTTCCAATCTGTCCATCATTTACCTGGACTTTACCTCTAGGTAGGCTAATGCAAAAAAATGTAACTCTGTCAAACATATGGAGAAGAGAAAATTCCTAAGAATTGGCTGTGGTATGTGAAGGATTTTGCCTGTCTCCTAGAGAATACATAGCCCATCATCCTAATTTTGAATCCGAAATTCATGCATCTTGACCTCATTTCTGTATGTGGGGATGCTGACTCTACAGCTGAGGCTGTGTTTTCCTTCAGGACATGCTCATTTATCCCGTTTCATGTAACTTATTTTGGTTATATCCACACATCACATTTTCTGCCACAGCACTCTCAATTTTCTTTCTGCACCAAGAACTGGTCCTTGCTGTGATTTATGAATTTGTCCTGGGATATCACAGGCATCTCTTCCACAGTGGCTCAGCCACAGCTGGCCTGTGCAAGAAATAAGATATTGTCTTCTTAAACTTAGTGTTTTTAATGCAAATCTCATGCTCCCTTCCTCAAGGCTGGCAGGTTATTTTCTCCCTATCGTCTCCAACCTCTGGAGTTTGACATTGTGACTCCTTGGAGGTGGACCAGAGAGCTGATGGTGAGATTGTCAACAATACAACGCATTGTTAATGCTGGAAGCAGAGGAAGAAAGAGGTACATTTCAGGAATTAGGCTGCAGGAAGCTAACTTCAGGTACACGTGGAAGCAGCCAAGGTCTCTGGAGCAGCAGTAGTTGTCAATAAAAATGTCACCTTCTGCCTTCCCAGCCAGGCACAGCTGGGGAGGGCAGGGAGCTGGCACAGTCCTGGCTCACCCGTGCTGGGTGGGGGTCTATATCATGCATGTGCTGTCTCCACAGCATCAGTCATCTGAAACAATTTGAATAACAATCTGAAAAAAACCCTTCTTTGAAAAAGCCCTGCTTTTCCTTGCTCTGTTTAGTGGACTTGATGGCATTCCATCTCTGGCTGTTTTTCGATGGCATTGCTAGCTGCAGCAAAAAAAGATGACTGACAATAACTTACACTGAAGCATTACTGAGGAACAGTGAATAAATTCACTGAGGAACGCTGAGGCATGTAAGCAAAGCTATCCCACGAGTTTGCTGACATAATTCAATCTCATTTCCTGAATGTAAGACATACAGTAATAGTTGACAATGGCTGCTATGTGCTGGCCATGATTATTTTTCTCAAAAAGATGTTGACGGTATCCTAGAGCCTTTTTTCCTCCGCCATTGAACACAACAGATAAACCAAAGTTAGGGTAAGTCAGTGACAGGTACTCTTGGTTTCATTTAGTTCATGTCCTTGCAAGATTTTATCTTTAAAAACTACTGATTATTTTGGGGAGAAGTGTTAGAGCAATCATATGACACAGGTTAGCTCCAAGAACATGCTGCAATGGCCACTACACCAGCGTGAACCTTTTTTATTAAGTGCAACGAGCACCAAGTGTGGCCTTGTGGCAGCATCTTTAATATATTTTGGGTGCGTCTAATCAACTGGGAAGGAGTGCTTGCTCCTAGTCAATATCCTGTGCAATTCAATTTTTGAGTTATGAAAAGAGATCATGTAAATTTTTGGTTGCTGATTTACATCACAAAGGTGCAGCTTTTCTTTGTGTCTCGCTGAGATACAGAATTTCAGCGATTACGATGAATGAGAGGGGAGATTAGTCTATCTTGTCAGTCTATTTGACAAATAAGGTTGTAGCTATTTGTACATGGCAAACAATCAATTGTTGTATAATTAGTTGCATTTTGCACCATTGGCATTAAAGTTCACCAGGTCTGAACTTCTTCCCTGTCCTTCCCTGTTCATTAGAGCTTCATTCACATTCTTCACAGAACAGCTTAGTTTGCTTTTTACTTTTAATTAAAAAGGCAAACTTTTGACATCTGCATGCTCTGAAAATGCAAACAGTTCTTAATTAAAGTGCAATATAGTGCCAAAAATAAGCATATTAGTTGGGCAGTTCAGCAGTTAACAATGTGCTTCATTCTGTGTATACAAACCCACAAGAAATTGCAAAAACAGGAGCAGAGTTTAGTGAAAGGAATAAAATAACCATAATAAATCAATGCTGTACAGTTTAAAACCTCTTATTTCCCTCATTACAATTATTCCTATGAGAATCATATCCATTCTCTCACAGTATTGCATTGAAATCTTGACAGTGTGTCTTCATACTTGGTGTTGTTAATAATCATGCAACTGTGTATTTATCATTGCTTATTCACTCACATCTAATAGAAAACCTGCATGCTGACTGCGTTAGAGCACTTTATTACATTGTGTTACAGCAATGCCTGTAATTTCTGCTGTAGAAAATGGATCCAAAACTGAGATTTTGGAACTAAATTTCCAAAGCCCTTGATAGATGGATCCAAGGCTTTACTTGGACATAGCAGTGTTAATTTAAACACCTTTAAATGCATCCTGGGTTTGCTGGGGTAGAGTTAGTTTTCTTCCTAGTAGCTGGTACAGTGCTGTGGTTTGAATTTAGGATGAGAATAACGTTGATAACACGCTGATGGTTTAGTCTCTGCTGAGCGGGGCTTGCCCAGAGCCAAGGGCTTTGCTGCGCCTCAGCCCACCCCACCAGCGAGCAGGCTGGGGGGCACCAGGAGCTGGCAGGGGACACGGCCGGGACAGCTGACCCCAGCTGGCCCCAGGGACGGCCCCGACCATACGGCGTCACGCTCAGCATGTAAAGCTGGGTGGAAAGTTGGCCAGGGGGGCATACTGCTCGGGAACTGGCTGGGCATCAGTTGGTTGGTAATCAGCAATAGTCTTTCATTTGCATCACTTGTTTTTCTTTCTATTTCTCTCTCTTTTTTTAATGTTCCTTTTCATTGCAATTAATAACAACTAATATTATTTTATATTACATTATATAATATAATATTATACTATATTACATTACATTACATAACATTACATCACATTATATTATATTGTTTAACCATTCCCATCTCAACCCACAAGTTTTCTCACTTTCACCTTTTCATTTCTCTCCCCCATCCTGATGGCAGGGGAGTGAGTGGCTTCTTAGTTGCTGGCTGCGGTTAAACCACAATATGTTAAAGGTTGGTTTGAACTGAGTTATCCAGAGTCCGGGGATAACTGTTCGTCTCCCCAAATAGCAAAATCCTGTAGAAACTACATTATCTATCAGCCTTTAAATATGCAATTTAACTTTTAGGTTCTTCCAGCTCTGAATTCAAACAACATTATAAACGCCAAGATGGCCTGGTCCTCCTACTTTTCCATTTTTCTTAAAGCAAAAAGAACTTGTTCCAAACTCCTTTTTCTTCATTTTTCCTTAGAGATAATTACCCATGTGATCTAATATGTACTGAAGACAATGGAAAGGCTTTAACCCAGGCTCCCAAATACCCCATGATCCCATTAAAAATATCTTGCCTGTTTCCATCCATCTTTCATTTGGCTATGAAAGAAAAAGGGAGCGCCTGAAAAATTCCTTCTGGAATGAGCATACCATTTGTCCCAGCCAGTGCAATTTGCATCCTTCCCCAGGCAGCTAAGAAGGGATTCCTTTCTTGCCCCTACCAAAAAATAAACAAACTTGTGAAGCAGCAATCTGCTACTAGATCCTGTGCTTCAGAAACCGCGACAGCAGCACTGTGTTTGAAATTTCACGGTTTATTTGGTCATATTTTAATTAGATGTCTGCTCATTTTGAAGTTAATATGCTTGTCCAGCTCACATTCTGGTGAAAAGTATTTCTAATAGATGTACTGATTTAAGCCTGTAAATCTTGCTCTTGAGCTCTTTATGGGACTGACTGCAGAAAAGACAGAAGCCTGAAGACCAAAATATTTTTTGTATCTGTATTTTAACACTTTATATTTTCTGTTTGCAATTGCTGATAAAAATAAGGCTACTTGTGCATTCAAGAATGCCACTTGACCATTTGAATTAATAATTGTCTGATTTACAGGTGCAAGTGTAGATGTACAGAAGCAGTATCAACTCACAGATGCTTTGAGCAGGAAGCAAGGTCTGAAGGCCAGTCCAGCAGAAGTTAATTACTTAATTGATAGAGACATAAAAAGTCATAACCCAGCCATGATTTAAAAAAATAATTTACTAATTTTTATGGTGCTGAAGGAAGCAAAATGGAACAAATATCATATAACTCACACAGTCCTGTTTATATCCCAATTTTTGTTTTTTAACACACATGACTCCCTAGGTCAAGCTAGTTTTTGTCTGCACATTTTAAAGCAGTTATAAAGGAACAGTAAAGTTTCCTGCACGAATATTGCCATAGCCACCTGGCAGCTTTGGAAAGTGGAGAAAAAACGTACAAGGACAAACCAAGCACCTCTGTCTAGCACAAAAGAAATAAACCTCGGTGAGAACATTTAAAATATACTTTGCAAATCTACTGTTATGCATTGTTTAGCTAAGCCTCTTAATACAAGCATTTCGGCATTATGGGAGGCTGGTTTGCAATTTAGCAGAACACAGAAATTGTCATCGTCCCAGTAAAAATGCAAGGTAAAATAACAACCTAAACATATATTACTGCTTAGCATAAGACAACCTAAAATATAAAAGCACTCTCTAGCGGCACTGCCTTCTCTGCTTTTAGAAGAGCCTCTGAAAATGCAATAAAGTATTTCAGATGGGAGGCAGATTAAAAATAACTGCAGCAGCTACACTCCAGTCGTATAGCATATCTCAACAGGGATATTGCCAGGTTTCTTGGGTATCTTCCTCTGGATGACTGGCACTTTCATTAAAGGATCCAAAAATGCCCATGATTTCCTCGCCTCTGAAATTCCTGCAGCTCTAGAGAAACTGTGGGTTAGGTTCAGAGCTCACAACACCTCTTCTTCATCCTGCCTTCTCTTTCACAATTTCATTCTTCCCTTGGCCCCAAGGAGGGGGCAGGGATCCTGAGCCCATTAACTTTCTCAGCAGCTCCAGCCAGCAGCGCTGGGCTGGCCGGTGCAGCCCTTGCTCCAGGATGCCCCGGCCACCCCATGAGGCTCGCAGACAGAGCCTGCTGATTAATGTGGCTGCTTAATGCAGGTTTACAAATCTTCTGTCCTTTGACGTGAACTGGCCTGCTGGCCTAAGAAAATACCCAAGGCCAAAGATTATCATTGGCTGCAAATGTACAGCGAGCAGGACAGGAAAAGGAGCTTGGTATTGCCGGCTGGACCGGAAGAAGGAGAAGGTGCTGGCCAAAGGAGGCAGAAAATGAAACCCAAACAAGTCTCTCTTAGGGCTGATCTGTCTGCATATTCTCCATCGCCCTCCTTTCTTTTTCACTGCACAAAACCAGCCTTTCCCACACAGTTATCTCTATCTAGCAGGTAACAGCAGAACCAGGGTCTGATCCTGCATCCTCTTAGTGAAAAATCCCAAACTGGCGGTTTGCTCATGGCAGAACCTCAGTGCAAAGACCAAAATCTGGCCCTTAGCACTCTGAAAATGCAAGGATCTTGGCAAGATCATTGCCAGAGCTCTGTGCTGCTGCTGCAATGTGGAGCTGTGAAGACTATCTTGAATTTTGACCCTCTCTGGAACAAATGAATTGTGCTGAAAGGGACATGTCACTTCTTATGGCAATAAATCAAAGGCTTCTTCCCAGTTGGTGTGTTGATAAAATCCACTCCTGTGTCTATCTCACCTCTGAAAATGTCATCTTCTCATTAATTAAACTAGTGCTAGAAAGGGGTTCAGCTTATACAATTTTAGCCAGCTGGCAGGTTGCAGGCTAGTTTAAAATAGATATCTACCCTGCTTCTGCCAGTCAGTGAAGAAATAGCAGAGATCACGAAAAAACAAGCAAAATAATTCCAGTCTCTTGTGCTCCAGCCTCTGACTTTTTTCAACATCCTTCCTGAATTGGTTAAGTCAAAGCCCAAAATCTACAGTGCCATCAAAGTTTTCTTGCCATACTTGTGCTTCCAAATCGCTACTAAAGTCTCAGCCTTACAAGGTTCTACTTTGTTTTTTCTTCAATAACAAAAAAGTTATTTTCATCACTAGTCCTTGTCATTAGCTACTTTGTAAGCCATTCAGCATAACTCTTTGCTCTCCAAAAGTGATATGTGAACTGAGTTGAATATTTCTGATTTGTCACATCTGTCACATAGTGTAGATAAATACCTTGTGATGCTTCATATCGAGTTGCTGTGGTGAGGGTTTGCATGGACAGTGCCGAAGCGCACTCTCTGCAGGTAGCATTGCAAAGGCTCAGCGACTGCTAAGTGTTTTGGCATCGCATTGAACTTCCATGGAAAGAACTTCTCTGTTTGCTGTTTCCATGGGTTTTCTACAGGTAAACCTCCCCGGTAGGCTGCCTCTGGAATATGACCTCAAGGGCTAAGCTGGATCCTGTTCATGCATAATGTTCATTTAGGTGTATGTCTGGCTGTATTTTCATAAAATTTGCCCTGCTTATCTCTAATACTGTGAACCTAATATCTCGTCTGATGCATGTGATGTGTAGTATTTAGTAGGTAAGCCAGCATTCCCCTGGGATGGGAATTAATGATGGAACGTCGCTGGGCTGTATCTTCTTGCTTCTAGGGCTGCTGAAAGGGTTTTTGAAAAAATTCTGATAGAGCAAGGAATAAAGAATGTGAAACGGTGACTTTAGAGCTTGTATTTCTCTCTTTCTCAGTCCCTGTTTGTACAGGTAAGGCTCGTGGAAGCTGAATCTGTAGGATGCCAGACTAGCTCATGATATGCCTCTATCCCCAGTTTGGACTTCTGCAAATAATGACATAATCATAAAGTAACAAAAAGCCACAGTCATCTCATTCTGCTACCTGTCAGGCTACTGTCTGGAGCTGAAAGTGCTTCCAGTTTTGCTGACTCCTTTCTTAAGAAGAAGAAGAAGTGAAAGGACAGGAAAGTCACTGGAGAGCCCATGGGTTGAGAGACAAGGTCAGCACAGGTTTAAGCGGTTGACCTTTGGGCTTTTTACAGACTCTGGTTCAAACCTCAGTAACACACCAGCCCCGTTTTACTGAATGCATTTTCACTTGAGTCCTTTGCAGACAACTGTTGCACAAAACCGTTGATCCTGGGTATTCTTTACTCGGTAAACTCCTGAGATTGCTACCTCAATAGTGAAATTAATTAGGACTGAGTTATCAGTAGATGTGGTGACCTTGAAATTAATTAGGACTGAGTTATCAGTAGATGTGGTGACCTTGGAGTATCTCTAAGCGCACAAGGAAGGGCTAAGGAAGAGCAGAGTGTACTGTGTAATCCCAGATCTTCCCAGCCCCAGTACTTCACACTGCAGCGGTCGCATACTGGTATTGTTGGAAGCAGATCGAACACCTCTGGGGGTTCGTTTCTTTGAGGTAAAGGCACTCAGATAAATATGATGTATTCAGTGCACAACCTATGCCTACAACATTTCCTAATCCTTTAAAATAATATAAATTGGGCTTGATCTTTGTTCTGGGATCTGGCGAGGAGTGGATCATGCCCATGGCCTTTTTCCATTTCTATAGGTGCTTTGTCTTGGGAATGAGGACAAGGGGAGCATGTAGGCTGCTCATGCAGCACACAGGGAGCCTTGGTTCCCAGAGCACTGCCGTACCACGGAGGGACCCATGCTGAAAACCTCATTTCTTGCTGTTCAGGGACGACAGACAGAAGAGAATTTGATGGGTGCCAGCTGCAACTCTATGTCTCTTTCCCCTCTGGGAAGGCAGAAGCAGAAAGCCAGGGGCTTCCAGCACAGGATATGGTCTCTGGTCTCCCATCTTCTCCTTCTGGGACAGGGAGCTGAGAGGCAGCAACCTCCCGAGCAGGAAGGAGAGGGCCAGGGCAGGCTTCGTGCCTTGGGGCACTACTTGGTTTGGAAGAAGCCCAGGCTGACAGGCACTGACAAAGGAACACTCACTACAAAATTACCCTGGACACCAAGCCCTGTGTCACGGCCTGGTGTTATTATCTATAAACTTAAGATAGCTTATTCTTACAAATGATTTGGCTTAAAAAAAAAAAAAAAAAGAATGCAGAAAAGAGGAGGAAAAAATATCTTATGTTTATCCTATATACATAGTCCATCGCATAATTGGGTAGATTATCCTATGTGGAGTCATTGCCTGGTGCATGAAATAAATTAAATAAAAGCACACTTAAATCTCACAAATGATATAACAGTGTTTCTGATGTGTCTCTGTTCTAAGATAAAATGCCTGTGGGAAGTGAGTGTTTAGGTAAAAGCCCTGCAAGAGAAAAATCCTTCTGGGAGCAAGATGCTGCTTCTCTGTGCAAAACTCCTTAGAGGAAACTGGGTTTTAGTGAAATGTTTCTGTCGGTTACATGAACAGTAAGCTTTGCGAACCGTGATTCCTTTTTGGCTTCTTGGGGATTTTACAGGGGAAATTTTCAGAGACCGTGAGTGATCCAGGGGGGAGCACTGTTGAGACATCAGCCCTGCGGCTTCCATGCTGCTGAAAATGGGTCACTGAGATAAATGTTAATACAGGCTTCCCCTCTGGGAGTCTGTATCTATAGCTGCACCGCTAGAGAAATTGCATCACAGGAATGATGCAGTAAAATGTGGATACATGAGGAAACAAGCAGGCCACCGATTAATACAAAAACCTCAGTGCCATCTAATCACCGCACAGACGAACAAAACTGACAATTCATTTTGTTTCAGAAAATAATTTGACAAGCCAAATGTCATTTATCTGTCATCCTCCCAAACCAAGGCCCCGCCAGAGTCGGTGTTAATCAATACATACAATATTTTATAACAATTTCACAAAGAGAAAAGGTGTTTAAGAAATTATCAAATAAAATCAGTCTCAGCCTGTTCCTCTCCTTCCTTTTATATGCATGCACTCCCTCCTCTCCTACATGTCTTCTTCCTTTCTAGACATCTGCTGAAAGAAGAAAAAAACCCTGTTAGGTTATTAATGCAGAAGCATCCTTCTACTAAAAAAAAGAAGCAAACTAAAATTGAAACATATCCAGGATGCTTTGGCGCAGCTCCCAAACTCTCATTCCACTTCTAGCTGATGATAGGATGCCACTTTGTTGAAATGATTAATCAGTGGCAAAAGGGCTCTTGCCACCTAACCCTCAGCTAGACTCTCTGCAGCCCACTCATAGGCGTTTGCCCAGCCTCTGAATCTTCTCTCCGCTCCTCCAAGGGACGATAGCTCCTGCTTGAAAGTCTCATAGGTCTGGTTCCTTCTCCCAGTAAGCGGTGTAGTCCTGGACCCTGTGGACCAGGCATAGCCTGCAAGAGCTCTTCCACTTCATTGTCAATGTGCAGACTGGGATGCGCATATTATGCCCCAGCAGGTCTCCTGCATGCGTGTCAAACACGGCTCACCACAGAGCACCACAGATTTGTTACACATCTCAGCCGATCACAGTGAATTGCTTACATTGGACCATGCTGAGCATTTTGGTATCAAGCCCGGGCCTTTCCTTTTATGCAGTCACTATTTTAGGAAGGTAAATATTTAGCATGCATTCTGTGGAGAAGGTGGTTTCCTATCATCGAGCAAGAAGGAGGTCATTGTTCGTGCAGATCAGACACTGGTCTGAGCAGAAGTGCAAGTTCTTTGCAGAAGTCTTTGTTAATGCAGTTGAGGCATGTTTTCAGTTGATTTTTTTCAAAATATTTCTGTTTTTAAATTCTGTAGTGTCAAGTGTAATTTAAGTCTAAGAGTAATTGAAGTTGACTGTGGAGCTAACACAGTATTGAGAGCTTTTAAAAAAAAATGCCTTCCTGGACGTAAGAAAAGACTTATTCTTTGTGATACCTATCCATAACATACAATAAACAGTATATTTATACCGAGACCCTCAGGTCACACTCCCCCCTGGTGCGGACTGATACAGCTCTCTGGGTGTCAGCAGAGCAGAGGAGGCTGAATTATAACAGCCTGTTGCAAGGAACATGCCCAGACTGTCATTCCTGATGTCAGGATTGGGAAGCACCTTCTCTTCTTCCATCATGCCTACTCTCAGACCTGTAAGACCCCTCTTCTGTGGCTTCCTGGGGGAAATGACATTAAAAGATGTCTGAGGGTCTGTGCTGTGTGGCATTACGGCCCTGCTATATATTTACGGACAAACCCATTTGCTGAGTAAGTTCTCACCAAAGGGATCTCTTCCGGCATGTGTCTTGCAGCGGACTGGACGTGCAAAGTTTTTTTCTGTGACTCCTGCCCTAACACTTAAAGAGTCTCTGAGGTGTTTTGAGGAGTGCAGATGGATGTGGGATGCTCTTATGCAGACAGGTCTTCAGGTTAGTTTTCATCTTGTCTTTCTAGCAGTTTCCTATTTCCACGGCTTGTCTGTCAGGCTATACATTTTAAGTGTTTCATTGCCACCCCAATAAATAAAGCAACAGGTTCCCTCTGACCTTGTGTGCCAGCCCACAAGGCTGCAGAAGGGCTCTTGCAAGGCAGCCTGCTGAAAGCTTTGTGGTCTTTCCCAGGTAGAGACTTTTTGGCCTTAATTCTGCCAGCACTTGACACACCCCACAAAATGCAGCCAAGAGCTTGGAGTTGAGCACAGTCACGTCTGAGATGCCTTCTCGGACTGTAAGCCCATGGGAGAGGTGAGCCCCAACCACAGGGACAACAGTCCCTCCGCGTCTGCAAAGGGACGGGTGCCATGCCAACGGGATGTGGGATCAAGGGGACATCTTCTCCTGGGTTTCTGTGTTTGGATTATGCTAAATCCAGTAAGAAAAAGATGAGATTGAGATCTTTACCAGGGTTTAGACATGCAGGAGACATCTTTCACTTGCTTTGTTCCCTTATATGTGGATCCCAGTGTTCTGGGTCCCAAAACACTGACCTTACACAGCAGGTTGTCCTCCAGTCACTGTAGATCTTGGTGAGCACCTTGTCCTGAGGCTGTAGCACTATGTGGGGTGCGAGGGAGAGAAGCTGTTTTCGGCCCTTTTCAAAGGAAGGCACAGAAAGGGGAAAAATGAGACAATTCCAGCAATGCATTTGCGAGGTTCACCTGAAAGTGGGTAGAGATGTGGTTTTGTTTTCAACTACATGCAATTATATTCCATTTCTGTTTGGCAGCTACTCTAAATCCAAGAAAGTAATTTCTGAAAGCACTTTCGGATTTTCACAATAAAATTTCTAATGAAGAAAATGTAAAAAAAAAAAGAAAAACAACAACTAAAATGTCACTGCTTATGAAAATCTCCTAATTTGCTGTCATATGCTTCAGCTTTCAAAATGTTCTTTCCAAAGTAAATGCTTTTACCAATAAAAGCTTCATGTTTCATTGAAAAGCTAGATAATTTATGTCCAAGTGGAATTTTCATTGTTTCAATGAGTTATTTCTAACTTAAAAAAATCTGTATATGAAGCTGAAAAACAATTTTAAATGTAAATAAAAGAAGAATGTAAATAAAATAAAGAAACCTTCACATAGTAACAGCATCGTTCAATAACATTTGCCACTATATAGGACAAATTAATTCATGAGAAAATAGTGTTTTAATTTGGTCCTTTCTTACAATCTTTTGCACATTTCTGAGAAGATATCTAAATTGTGCAGTCCAGTCCCATTAGCATTGTGTGAAAACACAGACTGAAATCTGACCTAATTAAAACCAACAGGTGTTTAATTGTTGTCTTTACTGGAGCCCCAGTTTTGACTATAAACTACACGAAGCACTAAAAGTAAGGCTGTTAAGCCCAGATTTTTAGGTTGTGGGAGTTTCATAATTCAAATACCAAAGAGAGAAAAAACCAAAGATCCTTCTTATTCACTGTGTATCAAAACATCCCATTCTCCAGTTGCAGTTCAGATCAATTGCCGTACTTTGTACTGCTTGTTCTATCCTATTTTTTCTTTTTAATTTCTTCTAAAAGCAGAAAATGAGAAGTCCTTTCAAAACTGCCAGTCTAAAAGCTCCCTTTGAAAAAAAAATTTGGTGGATTGTTCTGACCTTTTCAAAACACTTTTCTTCTCCCCCATTCCTGTTTCAAACATATTTTTTTTTTAATATGTGACAAATTTCTGTGCAATGCTTTTTGATGAAGAGACTTTCTGACTCCCAAACATTTCACTGGAAAATTTCCAAGCAGCTACAACAGCCTCTGTAGCCTGTGGGATATGTATAGATAGATGATGGTTGCTCCTCCAGAGAGCAGACATGGTTGAATCAGACCGTGCATTAGCCTATATGTGAACTTTCTGAAAAGTTCATCACCCCAATCATTTTTTCTTGAGTTTCTTCTTCATCTCCTTTCCATTTTTAATATGCTGTGGGCAGAGTCAGAGTCACAGAAGCCTGAGCAACCTGAGCAAGCAGAGCACAGGGAATGTAGCTTCTGCGGTGGTGAGCACCACGGCAAGTCTCTCCTTCCTTCCTTCCTTCCTTCCTTCCTTCCTTCCTTCCTTCCTTCCTTCCTTCCTCCCTTCCTCCCTTCCTTCCTTCCTTCCTTCCTTCCTTCCTTCCTTCCTTCCTTCCTTCCTTCCTCCCTCCCTTCCTTCCTCCCTCCCTCCCTCCCTCCCTCCCTCCCTCCCTTCCTTCCTTCCTTCCTCCCTCCCTTCCTTCCTTCCTTCCTTCCTTCCCTCCTTCCTTCTTGCTCTCCTGCTTTCAAGCAGTAAAACCCACGGCAAAAACAGAGCAGCGTTTGCTTCATTCACAAAGCAGCAAATGTTCCTGGTTCTCTTTGAATTATGAAGAAACTATTTATTCCACCTGGCTCTTCCTCCAGACGAGTTGGCTTTATCTCTCAGATTATAATAAGGATTTATTTTTAAATCCTTTGTTTATTCATACCCTGTAGGACACAGCTGTAATCTCTCCCAGTTTCGTGTTCAGTGTGTGGGGTAGTAACATGAAAAGACTTCCAGGACTCTAAAACTAAACTGCTTTTTTACTAGACAAATTATTTACCGAAATGCTTCAATAGGATTTGCATTCTGACCGTGTTCCTGCAGTCTCCTGCAAGCCCTTCTCTGCCATCTGTGCTTCTCCCTCCATGCTCCATGTGGGCTGCTCCATCTTGTCATTTAGCAACTGTTGTTGTGTCTTTTGTGCCAGCTTTTGTTACCTTTATGGGGCAGGAGTTGGTAATATATTGCTGAACCTCAAGCACTGGTTTTCAGCCTCTTCTCCAGGAATACCTGCTCTGGAGTGCTTTGGGAAAGACAGTTAAGGGAAGGCAGCACGAACATCTTTCTGCGCAATCTGTGCAAGTGCAGTTTCTAAAAGGACCCGTGCCTCCACCAAAAGCTTCTCGGTCATTCAACACAGTAAGAAAAGGGTTGAAAATTGCTGTTGGGGAAAATGAGCCTTTACCTTACCTTTGTACCACTGAAGGCTCCCAGTGCAAGTTTCCATTGCAGTCAAAGCTATCTCTGTGGCGGACATCGACGTACCAGTCTGAGTTAATAAACTCACCACAGCTCGGATCATGACAGCTCCCAAGTATTTACGGAGCCCACAGGGAAGCTGGTTTCTGTCCTGCAGGTTCCCCGGCTGCGTTGCATTATAGCCAGTTGTGATTGTAAAGGAGGCATTTTCTCTCCTGTGCCGTAATCCAGGATGGGAGATGTGCTTTTGTGCTATTACTCCAGGGCCCCAGAGCCACCAGTTATCATGCATAACATGATGGAATATTTGACTGAAATGCACGTTACAGAAATGCACAGGTAGCATGGCTTTCTCTGAATCACACCACCTAGATGTTTTTCCAGATGCTCAGCAATCCTCAGCTGCCAGATGTCTGGAAAAATGACTAATGTGCATGTAATGATACTTCATGTACTCGCTGTAGATCCAAACCTAAATTCATCTGCCTGCAGTATGTGCACGGAGCCACAGTATCACTCGAACAGCAGGCCTCCCACTTCTCATTCAGTACACATATCAATTTATCTTTCTGGGACCGCCACCAGTTTCAGCATTTAAAATCTGGCAGCCCAGTGTGACCCATTGTCTAAACATAATGTCAAGTACATTAAGCAGAATGTACCTTCAGCTTCTGGCTTGCGGGTCTTGCCAAGTATATGGAGCATCGGTCCATCATGACAGGATAGTGCCAGCTGTAAGAAGTGGACAGATCACGAGGCTGAGTGGGCTGTTAAAAAGTGAAGTGTCTCCTTTAGTATTCGTTCTTCACATTCCCATCTTGCTCTCATCCACAGGCATGTGCATATCCATTTTGCAGGTAAGCTGTGTGCTTTATCCCAGGCTTCCTTCTGTCCCCAGGTACAAAGGACGTATCGCCCTCGTGTTATAAAAACCTGAAGTTTGTTGGAATTATTCCTCAGTCCTCTTTATATAGAATCCCATTTTCCATACCTGGTTTATCTCTGCAGTCAAATGTTATGAGCCCCTGCCATAGCAGTACTGGTGCGGTAAGGATTCCTTCACAGGTGACAGCTTCCTTCTGGTGACAGCTTTGCTCTCCGCTGGCCCCTGGCCAGCCTGCAGACAAGGCTCACTGCCGAGGAATCAACACACTCTTGCTGTGGCCTACACATGTTTTTAGATCCCTTTAAATGAGTCATCTCACCATCTCATCCCAGCATCCACGATTCGTTCACATGGCAGAGCCCTTCTCCCTGCAGGATGAGGCCTCACTACCTGCTGTGCTGAAAAGCTTTTATAAGAAGCCCCCTTTGCATGGATGATTACATCGTTATCGTCTGCTAACAAACTGGTGGAGTCCCAACCTTCTTAACATTTCTATTTCCAGGACTGGCCTCTTCAAAGCTTCACAGATGATGCCCACAACCACCTTCAGACCCGCTGGCCCTTTCCAATCCCCAGCCTTCAGCTAAACGCAATCGGTCACAAGCATAGGTAAGCTAGGAAACAAGATGATGTTTACTAGATCAATTTTCTTTCCACTGTAAAACAAAGCACGGAAGAACCATAGATCCAGTAGACAGATCATTGTCAGGCTGGCCATTCCTTAATACAGTGATTGCATTCGCACCATTTAAATCCTTCTCCTTCTTGCTGCATGGTCTTAGAAGTATTCTCTTTACCTTTCTAGATGGGTCTATGATCCCTGGTTCTTTTTGCTGTGGTACATGTTAATTGAGGGGATTGCAATTATGTGATATAGCAGCTGATACCTGATAGCAGAGGAAAGGTTATCTCTTTTTGCATGGGTATGGTAAGTGAAAAGAAATTAGCTGAGGTGCAAAATCTGGGCCTTATCTTACACTGCCATAATAGGGAGGGAATTGGGGATTCTCCACACAGCAGCTAATCCCTAAATACATAACCTACAATCACAGTATCTTATCTTTCTCAGATGTTGTTTGGGAAACAGAGAGTCCAGTATATTTTGCTAGAAGAGCTATTCAGACTTTGTTAACATGCTAGAAGTCCTTGAAATACATTACCTAGGATGTAGAAGCAAAAAGGCAAAAGTAGAAGGGCATTTGCTATCACTAAAGTAGTGAGTTTGTTGTGAAGAAAGGATTTGTGAGCCTTACAAATGAAAAGACGTTTACACTAATAAATACCAGCTGTTCTTGTGCTACAAATAATTTAGGGTAAAGACCTGCACTATCATTATTTTGTACCAAACCCAAGACAACGGAGTTCTAGTCTGTGTTTAGAGTGCTTAGATGCCATCACAAGCTTTTTGTCTTGAGTGAACTGAAGAGCCATGATTTTTTCCTGCCAAGCCTGGTATCAGATCCCAAATCTGGTTATGCTTTCTTTTTCATGATTCTGGTTGGAGAGGTATCCCTGTAAGAGTCTTCATGATTCATTGCTTGTGACCACTATCACATCTCACTGAGTCATTGCATCACCTCTGACATCTATTTATCAAACTGTTTTTACTTTTCTTCTTGAGGACACCTCCCCTCTAGGACTCATTTCCCTTCCCAACCTAGATTCTGTCAATCATGAGTTAACAAATTAAAACCAATGTGGTTTTGATTCTGCACTTGTATTGGCAATGTCTTGTTAGTATTTAACTTTCTAGTCACAGAGTTAATTTATTGTATGTATAAAATGTATGTGATTTGCAAAAACATCCCCAGCTGAGGAAAACATGTTGGCACGAGATAGCCAGTTTTGCTGGTTTTGTAGTTCTAGCTCCCAAACATTCTCTGGAGTCTGGATTCACACTTTCAGGCTGGCCCAGTTGAGTTTGATTGAGAGCTCACTGTGCTGAAATCTTCTGATAATTTATCTTCTCATCAGCTAGCTGGTTTATGAAGATTAGATGGACACCAGTCAGCCCTTGTGGGTTTTCTGCCTAAAAGGTCTGGCCATGTTGCGCAAGTGCCTCTGTCAAGGCAGCCAGCTCAGGGGCAGTTCACATGTGGTTCTGTTTCCAATAGCAGCAGCGATGTTTTCTGTTCTATCATGCTTCATATGGTCAGATAAAACCACCAAGAGCTACATGCTAAAGCAGCATACCAGAACCTGTTTCTGTACATGCGTGAAATTCTCTGAACATGCTCTGCCATTCAGCTTTGTCCCTAAGCACAAACTTACCCCTCTGTAATACAAAGTAGAGTCTAAAACTAATCCCAAAAGAAGGAAAAAAGATATATAGCAAAGGCTAATGATTGTGCCAGGCCCTCTGCATTTTATAAGGTCTTTTCAAATTATGTTGACCTTTTGTTTTCCCCATCTTTCTTTCAACTTGTCCAAAAAGGTCATGGCAGGATGGAGAACCAAAGCAAGCGAATGAGGCTAATTTGGTCTATAAATTAAATGAAAATCTAACACCGGTTCATATAGAATTCAGATTCAATACAAACCGTACCCACATCTGGTGCAATCCCAATCCACTAAGATGGATGGCCCACAGGGATTCCATCAAGAAGAACATAAGTTATCAATTTAAAGCTGAATTCTGGCACAGGAAGTCAAGCAAACTGGAGAAATTGGATGGATTAAATGTACAAGGGGGTTGTAGGCAAAAGGTTATCGCCAAACAAGTAATGTTTGGACCTATTTATTGATTGGAATTGTCAGGTTTGGGTTAAATGTCTGACAAATAAGTTTAGAAGAGTAATGCAAAGCATGAGGATTGCTCACAAGAGCCACCCACAGGAAGAAGGGACATGCAGTGGAGACATCTATGAATATACCTGTTATTATCCTAAAACAGTACTTAGGTATGTAAGACACGAGAAGAGTCTGAACAGGGACCTCAAGCCACAAGAGTTCAACCAATTCAAATGTGTGTCACTCCTGGAATTCTTCTTCAGGCTGTGACAGCACTTTGGACACACGTGGTGCTTTGTGGGGCTGAGGTCTCACATTGCACTGGTGGACTCCAGGATATTTGCATGTTTTTAGCCCCAGAGTTTCCATGGCTGGCTCTTCAAAATGTCAACTCAAGCCCTTCTTCCAACCCAGCAAAAAAGAAAATAAAGAAACCAAAATCACTGCATAAAATTCAGAAACGTTGAAGGAGGTAGGATCCAGAGTCCAGGTGCCTTTGTCCCTAGACCTACACCTGCAGCATTGTGCTCACTGCTCTTTGGCTTCTCCTTTTCTTCTTTCTCTCCCATGCTTTCTTTTCAGCCTTGTGGTACTGTTTCAACACATAGGATCTGGGCCATTCTGCTGTGTATCTGGTTCTTGCAGGCTCAGACTGGGGCTACCTGGATATGGCACTAAGGCAGATTTGCTGTAGCTGGAGAGTTTTCCCAATGCAAACAGGAATCCCAGGTGAATTTAAAATGCACGGGGCTTTTTTTGACTCTATGCTTGAGTTAAGGAACCACTATCAATTTAAAGGA
Organism: Falco cherrug; assembly: GCF_023634085.1. Classification (NCBI taxonomy): domain Eukaryota; kingdom Metazoa; phylum Chordata; class Aves; order Falconiformes; family Falconidae; genus Falco; species Falco cherrug. The sequence goes on from NC_073703.1 coordinate 26,629,101, forward strand.
TACTTTAGGAAACTGTGACCCTTGGTCTGGTCTCAGTCACGATTCATGAGGGTCTTAGTGGAAGCAGCCTCTGTGCAAGGACAGTGATGCATAGTCTGCATAGTCCTCCGTCACAGCCACTACCACTTTACAGTCATAGCAAAGCTTCAATGTTGCCTTCTGTCTCCTGGGGTAGAGCAAGAAAGGAAGGGAGGAACCAAAAAAGCTTTAAATGCCTATCTCAAAAACAGGTGTTTGGGTGTGAACTTGCCATACTCCATAGACAAAAGGCTTTATTTGTGTTTGGCTGTTCCTCATACCCATTATTTTTCACATACATTTTTGGTCTAAGGCCAGTAGCTTCCTGGTTAACCTACAAAATTTAATTAGGAGAACTGATTATCAGGGGTTCCTGGGAGATTTGGACTTTACAAAATGAGATCGCTTCTTTAAATATCTTGGTAGTGAGGGTGGATGCCTCATTTCTCGGGTGAAAGTTTTTGGCCTAAAATTTTCCTTTGCATTTGGCTGCAGGGAATCGAGTTTAGCCAAGCTTTTCTTGCAGTATTTCTCTATCTGCCAGAACAGCCTGCTGAGGCTGATGGAGTTACATGCAATGAAGAGTGCTCTCATGGCTGCTTGGCTCCTACACAGAAAGCACCCAAAGCATAACTGACTGAGAAGATGCCATCACCTCCTGGATGTCCCAGTTGGAACAGTATGCATTTTATTTCCAGTTTGAGACCAGAATTGTAAGTGTTAAAAGTTTCCCCCTGCCAGGGTCTGCTCAGGCAGTAAGGTCTAAAGGGAGCAGCCACATGATTTCTTGAGGTCCTTTGCAATCCTTTTTTCTGTTATTCCCTCAACATTTCTAACGAAGGATGTTGCTCTCATCCTCTCACAGATATGACACTGACTGACAGAACAGTCTTTGATTTCTTCTCGTCATGTAGAGGGAGAAAAGCCAGACCTAAATTTAATTTAAGTTATGCAGTGCTATGCAGCAATTCTCTATCATTAGATGTCTAATTCTGTTCCTTTGGAAAAAAAGTTGTGTTGTTACAGAAGCCTCCAATGCGATGAAAAATGAAGAAATTACGCCGTTGGTCAAATAATTTTTAGCACATGACTATGTTTCTTTGGCAGGAGCAGTGGGAAGAAGTGGCTCTGCTAAATAAAGCCACAAGGTGTAGCACTGGGACAAACAGAAAGATGCGAGACGTCACCCTACCTCCGTGCTCAGCCTCCCACATATCACTGAGCCAAAGGGGCCATCGGGACCGTACGGTCTTGGCTTTTGTGTAGCACAGGCTGCAGGACTTCCCTGAAGTAATTCCATTTTGAATTAAAGCACAGCACTTACAAAATAATTATCTAGTCCTGATTTAAAATTGCCGGTGACAGAGGAACCACAACAACCTCCGAGGGGCTGCTCCAGTGGTTAATTACCTTCATTATTAACAATGTTCCCCTTATTGCTAGCTTGAAATTTTCTCTAGCTCTGAGCTGTATCCACTGGAGTGCCTCACACCTTTGGTTTTTGGATTGAGCAGCCCATTAGTACCTTTTGTGCCACTTGTAGACAACCTGTTTCTTTTACTATTTTTCACTGAAACAGCTTTAACTCCATGAGTTTTCAGCCAGAGATACATATTCAAGCCTTCTGTAGGGCTCTTTCCTATTTATCAATGTTGTGAATTTGCAGACTGTAGAGCAGGATGCAGCAATCCGGAAAACCTCTCCTGCTGCATGCTTGTACTTCCAGACATATTCTGCTGACACCGTCATTTGAGATTTTTTTTCTTATTTGAAGTTTTCCCTCCCTGTAACTCAGTTTCTTTGCCATGGAATGAAATGCTGGACTGACTGAGGAAATGTAACTTTGTTCTGATTTCAACAGATTGCAGTTTCACCTGTTTTAGACAAGTGGGGAAAGAATGAATGTCAGGGATTAGAGTCAGTCTGGTCTATACACCCAACATAATCCCCTCTTCCTATTGAAACTCTGTGCAAAATGCCTTTCAGACCAACCATCTATTACAAAGAGATGGCAAAGAGAGAGAGCAGGCAAACCTCTGTGGCACCTGTTAGGATTACGGATCATTAGAGGAGTGTCTTAATTCTTTACATCTACATCTGATTGATGAAAGTCATGCCAGGAAGATTTAAAAATTGTTTGCCAATTACTGTTGGGAGTCCAAAACATTTTTAAATACCTTTTTGAGAACCTATGCATATCTTATCAGACCTGTAAGGCAGATTTGTACATTATTTAAAACTTGTATCTTCCAAGAGCTAATAAATAACTAATATATTATATGATCCTTCCAGGCAGCCTTGTGTCCCTTGTCACAAGAGGCATTTCCTTTGCCAGCAGAGACCTCGAGCAGGAAGGACATGTCACACTGCTGGCATTTTTCAAGTGGCAGAACATCTTTTCATGCCTGATAAGGTGGAAGAAACACCTGAAACTCTATTAAATATTTGATATCCCTCTTGCTGCAGCATGGTGCAGAGCACCAAGCTTGACTCTAAAACAGTCCAGTTCAGGAGAGTGGGGAGGAAGGAAGGGAAAGATAAAGAAATGTAATGAGCCAAAGAGTGTCCCTTTCTTCAAAAACCCCACACCCACAAGTATCTGCATGCCTGCACACTTATGTAAGAAACATTTCCATCAGGGCAAGGATGTCCTGCCAGAGCATTTGACACTGCTCATGGCCAAGTGAAAAAAGCCCTAAATAACAAGTGAGGGAATATGTACAAATCTTCCCTCTCCTCGTGCCACAGATGTGGGGCTGTCAGCAAACCCTTCCCCTTCCTCCTCCGCATGCACACATGCTTCTGCTGGCAGCCTTCACCAACATCTCACATACCACAAGCATCTATGCCATGCCATGCCATGCCATCCCTGTCCTCAGTTTCCCAATATCTGCACAGCAAGCCATGGGGCCCTCCAGCATTTGGGATTTGCTGGACTCCAAGAGAAAGGAGAAGGACTGTGTATGATGCATCACCCACTGCCAACAGCCACCCAGCTGGCTCCTCACCAGGGCCCCCCACTTCTGCTGGGCTCTGGGATAAGGTTGCCAAAGAGGTGCCTAACACCACTCCTCAAGCACAGGTTGCAGAGGACACATATCCCGGTCCTTGGGAAGCCATTGGAGGAACTCACAGAAAACGATGTCTGTGGGGTCCCACCACAGCCATGGGACCAGATATAGACTGGTGACCCAGTGCCTCCCACAACCCCATCTGGGTGCCAGGCACTGCAAAACAGCTGCAGTCCATGGGGACAGCAGCAGGCAAGAGCCCTAACCAGGCAATATTTAACAGCATTAAAAAATTGTGAAATATGACAGGTACAGGGGAAAAAGGGTAGGGATTCAGGGAAGAAGAAAGAGAGAAGTGACAGGAACAAAGGAATCTTTCATAAAACCACAATGTTGGTAGTAGGCATTCAGTATGTAAATTAAAAAAGATGATCTGACATAACCACAGCAGTAAGGACTTCTAAAAGACTCATTACAAGAAAGGGGGTTCCACCTTATGGAAGGCAAAGGGCTTAGAAAATTCAAGCTTCCAACTATACGAAAATCATTTTAATGTCAGAGCCAATAATTTGGAGACAGAAGCATCAGTGGGGAAAGAAATCTGCCTGATTCTCAGGCTGATGGAGCTGGTCGAGAAAACCCCAAAGAGCAGGAGTTTTGTACAGCATCTCCACTCCATGAAAAAGTAATGGTTTTACACAGCTTCAGTGTGGAAGGATAAAGTCCTGGATGGACAAAGAAAGAAACCAGAAGCTTCTGGTGATGTTATTACAGTCCTTGGTAAACTGGAGCAGGCTGCTTTGGCCCAGTAAATGGGATTATTACGTTACAAATTGCGCCTCTGTCTACTTTCTGATGTCATTGTATGCCAGGTGATGCATTAATGGGTTTCTATCTTGTTCTGCCCACTGCTCATGACCTTCCCATGTGTTGCCATATCATATGGAAGGGAGCCCCTCGATTTCATGAAGGTATTCCAAAATCTCCTTTCATACTCCACATTGAACAAAAACTTTATTTTGGCTTCCAGTAGAATTCATCTCAATAATGTTTAGTAACAAGCCATGATTTGTGGGAAGAATACAGTTGGGTTGTTTTGGTTTTTTTTTAATAAACCTTTTGATAAGAAAGGAAAAAAAAGAAGCTTTGAACCCTACAAACCCTTCTTCATGTCTGAAATAGAAGCATGATTTCCAAAACTAAATTGGGGTTGAGAGCAATTGTTCTGAATTGGACTAGGTATATTGACCACAGCCTTGACTTAAGGCAGGCAACCCTGTTGGGTAGATGGGCAAGCTCATCGATGTGAAGGTGTTAATGGAGTTAGCCTTACAAAGAGGCTGAAAGCAGAAGCAAATGTTCCAGCATTCACGTCTGGTGGCACGTGCCATTCATGAAATGTCCTGTGCCTTGCTTCAATCTTTGCTTAACTTGGAAGAACTTCAGTGGGACTCTCTCTGTACTTAAATAAAGGCAGACACTTCAGTGTTTAGTTAGACCAGGGTTTATAAAAACAAAGATTTAGGCCCTAGTATAAAAGAATTTTTTTCTTAAGTGCTTAAGCACATATTCAATTCCCATATCAGACCTTGACATTTACTAGTTGGTGCATAGGACATAATCAGTGCTGAGTTTCTAATTGCAAATTATCAAAATAGTCATAAAGGCAGAGTGGTGAGAGTGATAACCTTTTCCAGCTTAAGCGTAGATGCTCTGCTTGCCTTTGTTCTCCCAGTGCCCTACTATACAGTATAATTTAGAAGACTACAGGATAATCATTATGGGACTTTCTTCTGATTAAATAAAAAAAAACAAAGGCAAAACTGCTTTTCATCTTAACAACCTTAATTTTGTGCGAATACATGCTGGTGGGCTATTTGCCTTTTGCCAGTATTTATTTTTTAATCAAGTTTTTTTTCTTTCGGGTCACAAAACATATTTGATACTTTGGCCATTCTGGGGTGAGAAGAGAGACCACATCTGGTGTTAGATGGTGGAAATCCCTTGTCTGCTGGGTTTACGCCTCTTCCCTAAATGGCTGCTTCTGAGGTCTGGGGGTGGCTATAATTTCAGGCTTAGTGTTAGAATGACCTTTTCGAGAAATATCTGAGTAGGAGAATGTTCATGTCTGCTTTTCTCACACTACACACCCATCACGTTAGCACAGTCATTACAGGGGTGTGGACATGGGCCCTGACCTCTGAGTCCTCGGAGGGAAAGGTTTGCAAAAAGCTAAGAAGGTAACAAGCCATTAAAGGGGCAGGTCAGCATTTCAGACAGAGTATTAAGGAGAAAGTTAAGTCAGTGACTTTAATCCAGACTTTGTATGGTATACGTAGTCCCACATTTCCCCCATTTTATATATGCTCAAAGTGCCTTCACTCAGGGATAAGCTATTGCACACTAATTCACATTAAAACTTCAGGGACAGATACTGCTAAGCAGCTTGTACGTGGCACCTTTTTTGTGCCTCAAAACCCTATGTATCTTGCAATATTGAGATCAATTTTTCTTGCAATCTCCTTCAGGAAGCGCAGAACAGCACCCTCGGGCAATCAGGGACAAACCTGCTGTCTCACCTGAAGCTGATGCTGATACAGAGAAAGGATCCAGGATCCCACAAATCGACATCCAGCCCACCCCCTAACCCATGCAGGGTTTAGTCCCTCATACCTGAACACATCAAACCATCCCCTACAAAAGGTAGATCCCTGAAAGTAAGACAATCTGCTTTATGCAGAAAATTACATTACAGAGCCCACCCATTCACCAGGACCCTTTCTTTCCAAATGTTTCCGTATGAGGAATGTTATATGGGAAGACCCATAAAAGTGATAGTGCCTTTAATCAATCAAAATCAGAAGATCCCTTGAGGACTTAATTATATATTTTGGTTGAATGAATCTGTCAGCCTTGGATTATCTACCCTAGTGCTGTCACTTGGAATAGCTCACATTTCCAAACATCATTCTCAGGCTGAAATGATGCTTGGGAGGGCGGAAGGAGACCACGCTACTGGAACATTGCCCTTCAGCAAAGCCTTATGGCATCCTCCTGCCCCACAGGCTGGCCTGGCAGCAGAAGTGCCAGCCCTGGCACATCTGAAGGGTGAGCTGATACAGAGTCTGGGTACTCATTCTCCTCTTCACAAATAAATGGAGTGTTTGACCCAACCCATCAGAAGAGAAATGACTCAACAAATGGTCTGGTCACACATACAGACGATTAAGATAGTGATAATTCTTTACCCATCAGTGGTAGAAAACTATAGGGACATATATTAAGGCTGAATTTTGTCAGGATTGCTTCATGTCTGTGTACATGGACTTTGACAAAGTGCAATGTTTGTCTCTGCAGAAAGCAAGCACCCAGGGTGCTTCTGACCCTGCAAATCACTATCCTGAAAATTCAGCAGATACCCAAAATGAACATAGCTATTTTTTGGCCCAGAGCCTAGAACAGGTAGGAAGTAGCATAAATAGGGAGCCTGACCCAGGAGAGAAGAATGGATGGAGAAAGGGAAATTTTACAAATCAGATATGGTTTTATTTAGATTTTTAAAAGCTGAAACTTTGTCTAAAAACTAGGTGTTCCAATTTGTTACATTTTATAGACAGTATCAAGATAGAATGCAATTTAAGTAGATTCATTTTATTGAGTCTATGGAGTACTAGTTTAGGAATTTGAAGACGGGGTTGATTTCAATTCTACTTTCAATCATCTCTTCTTACACCAGGACAATCTGTTATTCTTAACCAATCAACAGTTTATTCACTCATATAGAGCTACATGCATATATAATCAACCTTTCAGCAGGATACAATTGCACTCTGAAATATTTTCAGTGAATACTAAAACTGAAAGAAGAAAAATTCTCCGTAGGCTTCTTCGATCCTGATGTCAGTTGCCAGAAGTTCTCGTCTGGTTTAACCATCAGCCCCTGAAGCTCACAGAAAGAGATGAGCATCCACATGGGGCAGTTTATTCCGGTTTAGGACAAAAGCCTAAAATAGGTGGGATGAGACATCTTTGGGCAGTGTCTGTTTTGTTCCATTGTCTATAAAGGAAAAGTAAATGATAATTTGAAATAAATGTCTAACTTGCAGGCAGCTAAAATTCTGTGAGATGCATTTTTTTTTTTTTGGGGGGGGGGGTTGTTGTTGGGTTTTGTTTTGTTTTGTTTTTTCTTTGTTTTGTTTTACTGGATCTTAAATAAGACCAAAATTATCACAATAATTTATCTGGGGAGAAGGAACAATTTTTGCAGGGAAGAACATCCTTAGGATGCCCAAGAGTCTGGGACAAATCCAAGCCATATAGATACTAGATTTGAAAAAGAGCTTAACTCTAATTAGAGCACTAATTATTAGGTAGAAGGGCTTTTCAAGATGAACAGTCACTTTTGTTGAGATCGCTTCAGACTGTATGAATTATTTAATAACTGGTCACTGGAACAAAGAAAGTGAGCAAGACCACTCTCCAAGCTGTACGCTTACACCTGTTGCTCCGTGAAGGGATTTCCAGTGGTTTTTTGCTTATTTTAATGGATTAGAAGGATTTAATATTGACTGAAAGACAATACTCCTGCTCACACAAGTACTGTGTATACTCATCTACTTTCCTGGAGAATATGTGCTCAGTTTCTGATGGACAGGAGAGGAACCATCCAGGATCTGCAGTACTGGGCTGTTGGTGAAGTCAATGCCTTCCCACCCCCCCCTTTCTGAGCATGGCTCTGTATTTCTCTTCTTATGCTCTGGGGCAAAGAAAAGCACAAAGGTGTTAGATTCCACTTGAAAAAATAAAAGAGAAAAATCTATTTGGTCCAAGAAGCCTTTTTATTCCTTTTTCCTGGTTTCAGTGCTAGAAACTTGAGAAGTGTGTGCAGTGGGGACAGTAGTGATGTCCCACTCAGCATGCCTGTGTACCCCTGGGAGTCATGAGTGCAGAGAGGCCAGCTTCTGACATGAAAACTCATGCTCCTCCAGACCTCCTTGGGTGACCCCCAGCAAAGGGAGACCCTCCTGGTAACAGTCACCTTCCATTAGAGAAACTCAGCCTCACACCTTCTTTTTCTGCAGTGGCCATGTCCCTTTACCCTGGGATGACGGTGGGGATGGGAAACAGTTCACAGCTCTTTGAAAAACTGCAAAATATGCGGGACCATGACCTTGGGTTTGGTGGCCTAGGGGTTTCCACACTCCATAGCTGTCCTTGCAGTTCTCCCAGCGGCCCCAGAGCCTCCGAGACCTCCTGTCCCACGTTCTCCTGCTGCAGCCCAAAGCCAGCAGATGGCGACAGGATATAAAACATATCCTTAATTCTTCCATGAATTGGCGGGTTTTTATGTTCAGTTGATTTTAATGTTCTTCTTTCCAAATAAATTTATTTTCATAATTCAAAGTCATGTGTGCATTTGAGTTCATTTATCCTTCCGTATTCTCTTTTGCTTCCTGTGCCATACAATTCATTTCACATTGAGAGTCACGGCCAACCTCCTCTTGCTCTAGCAAGTTTGGAAGAACTACTCCAGGTGTTCCTTAATACTGTAGTAATCTAATACCCCAGGACAAGGGATGCCATCAGTATCGTAATTTGGGGATTTTTGATCTGTCTACTTTCACTTCTAAGTCTATGGCCTGATTCTCAGATCCGTAACTGATTTTCATGACCCCCTGTAAGATTGCTATGGAAGGTCAGCCACCATGTTGTTAGGGCTCAGAAGACAGCCCTACCTGTAGCCCTACCTTACTTACCTGGAGCACATAAGTACCATTTACCTTTGAAAAATCAGTCTCGTGGATTCTGAAAGTGGTGTGCCTATAGGATGGGGAAATGGGGGAAATCTAGCAAATCTGGATGTTGTAGATCCCATGGCATGTTCCGCTCTGGAATTACAACATATTAAAATAGCAATGCAATCCCATAACTGCAATCCTTAATTCCCTTCAAGGATATCTATCCAAGTGCAAATCATGGACATCCTCACTGAGTTATTTGGAAGGCACTCTCAAGAAATACAGTTTTCAACATGATTTGTTTAAGTTTCTTCATTCAGTGTAGCTCTCTATTTGGGATACACATTTTCTGCCATTGTCTCTATCTTGTTTAGGATGAAGCATCATCTGCAACAGGCACTGAGGTGATTTCTGAAACCCTGGTTGTCATGGAGACAGGAACAGGCTGACCGCCTCCTGGTTGCTGGAGGAGAGAGTGTGCTACAGCAACTTTTCACCAAGAGATATTCCAAATACTTGACATCTGCAAGTGTGACATAGAAATACTTCTTTATCATGGAGGGCAGTTAAACCCTAACTCCCTGAGGCACTTGTTGCAGTAATGCAAAAGCACTTAAAACCCCCACAATAATATGTCTTATCTTTTATTCAGCACTCTTGACCACTTTGATTACTTCAGAGGAAAGAAAGAATGCCACACATATTTATCCTTTTAATAACAAACATCCAGCCAAGACAGCAGTAATGACCTTTGTTAGATACCCTGTGTTCCTTGGGGTAATGCAAAGAATCAGAGGGGATGTCCGTGTAAAATTCTAACTCCTCCCTTTATAGGAAAGACCAACTCACATGTTTCAAAAACCTAATGAAAGTACCCAACAGTCAAATCTCCTGAGCACAGAAGGGTATGTCAGGGCATTAGCCAGTTAATTGTGATAATTGATACACGAATAAGAACAATTTTTCCCACCATTAATATAGACAGTAGCTAGAAAGATTTATTGATTTCTTTTTTTCTTCAAAAGCAGGTGAAAGCTCTTATGGAAAGCTTTATTGAAAACTTATTCACCATCTGGAAGCAGAGGAGCCATTTAACTTTCCCCTAAATAGAAAAAAAATAAAAATCCTTACTCCTCATTTTCCAACACTGCTTTGCAATGCATGGCCTTGGGTGTCACAAACCTTTGTGTGGCAGAGACACCCATCTGGCAGCAGTCTAACAGCTCCCAGGGTAGGATAGGTGCCCATCTCGGGTGCCATGTGACTCAGGATTTTGGGGAATATGGCCTTAAGCAAAAATTAGCACCTCAAATGGACCTGTCTGAGCATTAAAGATGAATCTCTTTCTGATGGAAGCTTGCACTGCATCTGAACCAGTGACAAGCTGGCAGAACCGGTGGTCTGTGTGGACCTCTGCCAGCCCTGGTAGACAGAGGTGCTGGTTGGCACTGTCTATGTGAATGCAAGCCCTTGAATGCTACCTGTGAATTTCTGGTGCTACCATGACTGCTCTTTCTTTGACCAAATGCAAAAGAAACTGCTCACACCTTCTAGAGCAGCCAGGAAGACCCATACTTCAACAACTTAAAGCGACCTGTGCTTTGCTGACTGAAGGCAACCCATATTTAACAAATGAAAGCAACCCATACTTTCAGAAAGCGACCTCTGAACAAACACACAGTTAATCCATATGGATGAAAAGACACCTACTGATAAATTACTCTGCTAGTTACAGCGTAGCAGCAGCCTCTTTGCTGTACTGGTTGTGTTAAGCCAGCTCCTGAACCACTTGAGCCATAACTGCACTCAGGTTTTTTTCCCCAAACCTTTTCTTGCCAGCCAAGATCCCACTCCTCTCTCCCTCCTACCATCATTATTATTAGTGACTCATCCTGGTAAAGATTGAACCTTCCTGGCTGATGTTGAAAACCTCAGCTGCAAGGACCAAGTGAACTTAAGCAGAAGAAGAACACAAGACAGACTAGACTGTCACGTGGGTGAAGCCAGCCAAAGATAAGTAAGAAGAAAAAGAGGAGAAAGAGAGAGAGACTGTGTTTCGATGTGCTGCAATTTGGAATACGCATCAACTAATTCTCTGAGTAGTTTACAGATCATAAATCTTGAAGCGGTACTGTTGGCCTGACAGGTGCATGCTGAGGCTTAAATGCCATTTTTCTGATGCAGCCAGCTTTTCTGACTTTGAATGTTAATCACATGTTGTGTTTAGCATGAAGCATCTTCTGTTGCCTGGGCTGAAGTACCTCTGCTTGATCATCTCTGCTGCTGCATCAGCCTCCCGTGGGAAGTTCTCAGACCTAGAAGGGAGAAGAATTTCTCTGCTAATCTCAGAGAAGTTTTTCTTGAGAAATAGGATCTTACATTCCCAAAAGTCTGGAATTTGTAGTGGAAAAGAGATGCTTTCTGTTTACAAGGCTGAGTTAATGCAACCACTTCTCTGCAGAGAAGTGCAGACAGATATAGTAGAGAAATGAAAGGGACAATAAAATTGGAACAAAAGCAGATGGAGAAACGGTTGAAGTGATTAATTGTGAATCAAGGAGTGGCAATTCATTTGTGCGTGTAATCTGCAATTTACATAATCTTATACTGAAAGCCAAATTGTTGAACCATTATGCATATTCATGCTTGATTCAGGCAAAGACTCAACTTCAAAATCTGAGCACCTGCTTATGAGATTTTTCTGAGCAGGGGTGGGATAATTCGTGTGTTTAAAGTTAAGCATGTCATTTGTTTAAAGAACAGTCATTTGTGATGGTATTTGGAGAGATTGTATCTGATCTGACTATCTAGATGGTAAAATCCTCTTTCTCCGTTCTAGTACAGAACCTGTCCGAAGTAAATGGGTGAGTTTGGGAGGATGAAAGAAGAAAGCCTTCATTCTTTTCCCAAAGCTTTATGGGGAAAAAAACCCCATAAAACCAGAACCAAACAATACCACCAACAAAAAAACCACCCAATAAACTGGTGTGAGGTAGGACTATGTTTCCTGAATCAAAACCTCAGTCCAGCCTGCAAGTCCAGTCTCAGACACAAAGTACCAGCCTTTGTGCAGCAGTGCTGTGATACATCTGAAAATAGTTCATGTTTGAAAAAGCATTTTTGACTTTAAAGAATTAAGCTGAATTGGAACCAGTATTTGAGATTAAAAATAGGTTTCCTCAAGGAACCAAGCTGCAGTCCCTTGTTTTGTCATTGCTATTCAGTGCAATCAGGAAATTAAACAGAAGGGTCCAATTACTGTGCTGGAAAGTAGGAATGGTGGAGCGTGTTAAGGGCAGATTTGTACCCAGACGGGGGTAAAAATAATTTCTCTCATTTATCTTTTGAAGGACTATTATAATATGCTATAGTCAATTAAAATATAACAATAAAAGCAAAAATCTACTTACTTTTCAATAAAATAATCACTTATTAAACAATTTTTACAAAGCACAGATGCCATCATCAGGGAGAAATATAATGAAGTGTCTTTGCTTCAGTTGTTGATGGACTCTTTTTCTAAAGGGAATTAAGGTTCTGGAAGACAGCTGAAGCAGCATGTGGAAAACAAAAATCCTCTTCTGCTGTCCTAGATTGACCATCCAGTGTACTATAACTCTAACTGTTGATAACTCTGTGTGTTTAGTTACTGCCAACAATATCAGCCACTGCACTATTAAACCTTATGTTTTAACATGACTGAGATGTGTGTAACAGTATTTAGTGGGAGTTTTGACGGGCTGACTGTCTATGAAATTCCCAGTGTGCTCCTGTCTTTAAAATTTTTTAAAATATTCAACCCAGAGGCACAATAGCTTGATTTTTTTATTGTGGTTTTCCTTTGCTTATGGGTGCTGCAAGGGCAAATTTTACTGTAAAAAGCTGTGAAATTCTGGTGCTATTTAATCTGAAATAATTAAGAATCACCACTGGTTGTGTTGAGGAAAAATTGGATCCAAAATAGTAATCTGCAGGACTGAGGGAAGCTAGAACCAAAGTCTGCTTCTTCCAGCATTTTGGAAGGAAAGCTGTTGCATTTAGTAATTTATTAGATAAGAGCTGGAAATTGTGTTACTGCCCACATGTAGGTACATGTCTAGTACCAATGTGCAGCAGTTGCATGTGATTGTGTCTTGTATTTAACATAGCTCAGAGGGAGCAGACACAATGCTTTCCTGGTTCTCCACTCATTTAACACAGTAACCTGACCTCAAAGTCCGTAGCAGAGTATAACAGCCTCATCTCTGTCTTGCAGCACCACTGGTTGATGAAACTGTGCTGTGAGACCTTGTCTGATTCGAAGGACTGAGGCTATGAATTTAGAGTTTGTAAGAGTCATGGCAAAAAACCAGAATATATTGTTGTGTAGTTCAACCTCCATGCCAGTGCAAAATTATTCCCTGCGTATTCTCCATGGTGCATGGACTAGGCAGAGCTGGCATATCTTTTTTTCCCATTTCATAAAATCATGGAATCATAGAATGGTTTGGGCTGGAAGGGACCTTAGAGACCACCCAGTTCCCACCCCCCTGCCCTGGGCAGGGACACCCTCCCCAGCCCAGGCTGCTCCCAGCCCCATCCAGCCTGGCCTTGGGCACTGCCAGGGATGGGGCACCCACAGCTGCTCTGGGCAGCCTGGGCCAGCGCCTCGCCGCCCTCACGGGGAACAATTTCTTCCCAATATCTCATCTACATCTGCCCTCTTTCAGTTCAAAGCCATTTCCTCTTGTCCTATCGCTCCATGCCCTTATAAAAAGTCCCTCTCCAGCTTTCTTGTGGGCTCTTTTAGTGGGGCATCTCACCCTTTCTCTTCTGCATCTTTTCCAGAGCCCTTGCCAAGAGTTTCAAAGCTTAGGGATTCAACATCGTTCCTTCAGGACAAGAAGCAATTTAATGTTGGGCTTCTCTGTAAACTTTTGCTAGGGTGCATTTTGTCAGGCAGGCTGCTTCCTGAGGACAAGGCTGAAAAACCCACAACTGCTGTGGGATGTCAGCACGTTTTTGTTGAAAGCTGTAGTTGTTTTTCCTGTCCCAGACACCTCTCAAAGCCTGTGACTGCAGACAAGTAAGGTGCCAGGCTTTCCGCAGTAAAAAACTTGAATCTGGATTTGTGTTGTTTTCCTTGATACGTATAAACTGATTAATCTGTCTTATTTTTGTTTTGCCAAAAAAAAAAAAAGTACAATAAAAAAAGAATGAAAGATGCCCCAAACTACTGCCTAGGTTTCTTCATCTCCTTGGCATTTCTCTCTGTCTTTGAGTCAATCTTACAACGGTAGACTTGGAAACACAACAGGACCTAAGACAAATAGAAAGATCCCTCTCCATTACTCTCACTTTCCTCTCTCCTTCCAAAGACTTTTGTTTTGATCAGTTATAATAATACTACTTGCAGAAAGACCTGAAGAAGAATAGCCCTGTCTGGTGTGAAACCTTCGTGTCAGTCATGCCCCAATAAAGAGAGCTGACAGTGTTGGGAGTTTTCATTATCAGTTAACGTTAAGAAACCTCATGTCTCATTGTGCCTTTGAATAAACATTGATTATTTATCAGTAGTGGGTTTTGTTCATGAGCTTTGACTTTCAAACCAGAAAACCAAAATCCTTTCCCTGCCTTTTGCTAATGTAGCTGTCCAAGGGCAGAGAGCTCTTGAGATGGTCTGTGATCTGACCTTTGGCTGTAGTTCACCAGGAGGATGTAATTAATCCCCTTGGGGAAGTCCCCTGCATGGACAGTTGAAAGTAATAATCTGCATAAGACCCCTATTATATCAAAAGCACATGCAACCGATTTGGATGGCCCACCCTGTCCACGACATGACCTGAGAATATGGTCAGTGCCCAGGAATGGGGTGCATTTCCCTCTGAGCAGCAGAAACTTGATGGCTCATTGCCAGAATATTCCCAAGGAAGGAAGTTCACCGGGATGTCATGTAAGCAAGGAAACAGAGGCTTATTTTCACCGTAAAGGCAGCAGGCCCTGTGGCTGTGCATGAGGAAAAATATCTTTACCTTGCGGGTGATGGAGCGCTGGGATGGGCTGCCCAGAGAGGTGGTGGGGTCTCCTTCTCTGGAGACATCCAAACCCACCTGGACTGTGCAACCTGCTCCAGGAGACTCTGCTCGAGGAGGGGGTAGGGCTGGGCTGGCTCCAAAGATGCCTTCCAACCCCCACCATTCCGTGACTCGGTGATGGGCATAGCCCACGGACATCAGCGTAGTTACTCTGATTAGCAGCCCTAGTGGAGTCTGACAGCTCTGCAAGGAGACTGCCAGGGATCTGCCAGGGAATCCCCAAAAGCTCTGCACTGCTCCCCAAAAACACAACATCGCTGTCCTGCCAGCTGTTGTCACGTACCCAGCCTCCCAGCCAGCCCCATGTCTGCTGCCCACCCATCAGGCGAGAAGGTCTCTGTGGGCTGAGGACACAACTGGAGATCAGTTGGCCTCTGCAGTCCAGCCTGTGGCTGCAAAAGGCTCCATCCCATTTATCGCATTTATGGGAAATTTGGGTTTAGTCCAGCCATAAAGCACCGATTTTTTAAGTCCACCTGTGCTCCTTGAGATCATTCCCAGACCCACCCCTCTGTTGCTTAGCCCAGCTAACATCAAGGCATTTCACCCTCTGGATGTATGGAAATAGCAGCAGCACCTCTCCCTGGCTGTCTGGCATTTCACAGTAAAGCATTTATTTTGAATTGCTTATGGCCT
The DNA here is from genome assembly GCF_023634085.1 of Falco cherrug. Lineage (NCBI taxonomy): Eukaryota > Metazoa > Chordata > Aves > Falconiformes > Falconidae > Falco > Falco cherrug. Next base: position 26,644,578 of record NC_073703.1, read on the forward strand.
TATTTCCACCCCCCCCCACCCCCCCACCCCCCCCTTTTTTTTCCCCATGAAATTAAAAGAAGAGTGTTTCCACCGCCAGGCCACAACAACACATGGTATGAGGGGGAGCAGAGCAAACCAAGGAGAAGGAAAGAGGTAATGATAAGAAAAACCCATCTCCCAGTCTCATTCAAGTAGTCTGGACCAGTTTAAAGGAACAAAAGTTACCTTATAAATCTAACAGATTAATCAGGCCAATCAGTTTTGCAGAACACATATATATTTGTCTGAAATGTTTGTAAATCAGGTAATGGAGATCTTTCTAGCATCATCTCTATTTATAAGACATTAGCAACACTGGACTGTGATCTTTTCCAAGTTATCTTTAGCAACATTTTGATTCTGGTGATGTTATAATGTTACTGCAACATTAATCAATAGGACAAGTCATATACTAAGCATATCATGAAGTTACTAATCAATTACTGTTGCTTGAAATGCACATAGGTATTATGTAGTTTATGGATCAAAATATCATGTTCACGAAGAAAAGGTAATGCTTTCTGGATAAGAGATCCTTGACACCCGTGCTTTATCTTGTATTCAAAGCCAGAAAGATCAGCTGTAAATAAAGGAAGAGCATAGGATTTGACTTTTGTTAGAAAATTTAATCCGTGATTCCTAATAAAGAATTCTGAACAGCTATTCTGCTAACATAATGTATTTTCTGTAATGTTAATATTTCTATGACGTTATCAAAAGGATGAATCCAGTTAAAGAATTTGTATTTAACTGGGTTTTGGATTTATCTAAATCTGGCTGTTGATAAGCCTGGTTATGTTAAAACCAAAGGGAGTTAGGGAGCATGGATTTAAATCCCATCAGGCTGCCAGGAGACTCAGCCACATCCCTGGTGTATCCTGGCGAAGGCTCTCCCTCCACAGGGCTGCTGCAATCTCAGCAGCCCTTTGCCTCCTCCTCTCCCAAACATGCTGGCACACGGTCTCAAGGCACATTTAGTCAGAAAACAACAAATCAAGAGCAAGATAGATACAAATTGCTGCATTCATGAGTAAGTCCAAAGAGAGGTGGGATTCAGGAGATCAGCCTTGATCTCAGTTTCTTTCCTTTGGGCTGTGCTGTAAATAAGGGCTGCTGAGGCTTAAGGTACTTAAAACAACATGTAGGTACCCAGTTTCCTGGTTTAGCTTTCTCTCCTCACACTAGATACCTAAAATTAGGCTCTGCACCTGGGACTCTATGCTTTTTCATCAAATTATCTCAGCTCCCACGCTTTCTGCAGGTGGCCGCTGTTTATGCAGTCCTCGTTTTCCAGGTACCAGACTGAGACCCTGGCGACTGGTTTGTAAATACGCTGAGTATTCCCAGCTGCAGCTGAAGTTGGAGGGAACCACGATGAATAAAAAGTGCTAAATCCAGCTAAGCACCCTGAAATGTCAGATCCAAGATGTCCTAGCCTGGGTATCCAAAAGCAGTGAATAAGTGTAAATGTAATCTTATTGTGCCTCACTTCCCTGTCTGAAAACAAGGGTTAATAATTGCCTCTTATCTCACTGAGGTGGCAAGAAAATAGCCAGATTGAATTTGCGAACTGTTCAGCCACTGTAGCAAGATGCATCAGAGAAAAAGCTCACAGGAAATTAATAATTCTGTCTTCAGAGCAAGGTTTGAAATGTGTGGAGCAAATCGAGCCTGGCTGACACACTAAGAAACAAGAGAAAACGAAATATAGAATACCTGCTCAGCCGGTGAAGAGCAGTCCATCCTTGGAGTGAAATGGAGAAAAATGTTGTGTGATTTTATGAGGACACACATAGAGATGAACAGATGAAGACTGTCCCAAGGGATCTGAGCCAGGACTTCTCTCCCAGCCTTAACATGAAGGGCTCTATTTTGCAGTTTAAAAAAAATCATTGAAATTTAGGGACAACTGTGTGCATGTGAGTAGCGCCATATCTGCATCTATCTTCTTTAGTGAGTCTAGGGAGAGGGGTTGTGTCCCAGAGCAATTTGTGCTGTTCCAAGATCACTGTCTAAAAGACAGATAACTCATCTGCAGAGCAAGATGACTCCTTCTCCAGAGGTCCCTGACTCTCCTGCTCATTAACAAGGCAGGTCAGATGATTAGCTTGGGAAAGGCACTTTACTTCTTTCAGCCAAAGTTATGGGAGTTGAACCACCACCTGTGTGGTTTCATAAATAATTTTTAATTTACTGTATGTGTCAATGTTTGGTGGGTATTTGACGTAACTCATCAATGAACATTCTTATTCATAAGTATAAAAATATACTCATATTAGCAAGGTGAAAGCTTTGACTTCTAGACAGACATAAAACATGACTCAGTTGATTTGTGTGTTTTATAATAACGAATGCATAACTGATGTCAAAGGTAAGCAATACAACCCATTCAAAATGTTTTCCAACAGTGCCAACTACTTCAGACCTTGAAGATTGTTTATGAAGTTGTGTATTCCTGAATGATGCCATCAGCAAAGACAAATGGTCTTTGACAGGTGCCCAGAGGGAGAAAGATCCTCAAAAACTCCAGCACCCTCATTTCAATAGGAATTCTGGCAACAAAAGACCTTATTCCCTCCAGGCCACCTGTGTCCTTCCTTCTCATAAGCAAATGTTTTAATTCCCTTTGATGCAACTTCAACTAATTTCTCAGGATTTTGCATGTGGGTCCTTTTGTAATGAGTAATTTACACCTGCCATTTACTATTTTAAGCTTTTGCATAGCCCCTTGCACCTTACTTAGAAGGGTCTCAGTTCCTTGTAAGAGGTTTTTCTTCCGGTCTAGCAAGGTCACCTTATAAGTGACCTGGAAAGCCACTGGCTGGGCTGACTTTCAGACGCTGTTTAGGTCAGGGCAGATTTTGAAATGGAACTTCAGTATCTACCCTGAAACCTTATGGAGGAAGAAGTCATTTTGCACAAGGCAAGGCGGGCAGCCCACAAGGCTTTCTTCTTGTCTGGCAATTCAGTAAAAACTGCTGTAGCCCAAGTGCACACAAATGGGCTGGCAAAGTCGGGAGGAATAAGATTTCACAGTGACTGAGTCCTATTCAAGACTGCTGTAGTTACACCAAGGAACCTATTCATCTAAGCTGATAATAAATAAAGTATATTATACTGTTTCCTGACACCTCATCTGATTCATTACATAAGATTTTAATGATAGTGGTAAAGCCAATTTCTCCCTTCCTGACAGTACTTATGCACAAACTGTGAAAATTATACACCAGTGATTTGATTCAGTTGTAAATCATGAGGCAATTTATCAATTTTTATTTTTCCCTTTAAAGAGACTGAATGCGTTCTATCACCATTCCTAAAGAGAAAAGCATATGCACGTCTCCAGTACACGAGAGAGCAAAAATCCCTTTCCTATGAAATACAGCTTTAGTGATAGATCCTCTCATCCAGCAGCTTCAGACCCACCCCAGCTGTGCTTTTTTAGGCTCTAAGATCCTTGTGCCTCCCCCAGCTGTAGTGCACGTTCGCTAGGAGCTGCTGGAAGATCTAGGGTTGCGTGCCTGGTCCCACACCAGGCATGCAGGAGCTACTGTTGGTTCGGAGACATGCAGACCTTACCCCTCCAGGCAGAGCTGTCTTCTTTGGTGCTTCCAGTTCCCAGTTTTATACTAAAGATTCATCACGCTCTGAGCTTTTGCACAGTATTCTCTGAAACCAGCACCTGGGCGCATGGAATAAGGCTTAGTACTCCGTAAATGTCACTACAAAATGAAACTGGAATCTCCTGATGCCTTCTCCTAGGGGGAACTTGCAGACCATGCTGCCAAGGAGTGAAATTCCGCCCTTTAGGGGTAGTAGCACATTAAAGGGTCTAAAATGCCTGGAGGCAGATGCCGTTAAGTCAGGTAACTTTTCTGGAGAGCTGAAGAACATGCTGGCAAACAAGCAGCTGCACAATGAACCTTGTGCCGTGCAGAGTGAGCCCAGCGTTGGTGAAGGGCTGGCAGTCAGGGACAACAAACCGTTTGCCTTGGGAGAGAAAGACAGCCTCCAGAAGTCAAAGCGCAGGTCAGACAATGGGGCAGGCAGGCTGCTTTTTGTGGTGAGCCATGGCAAATCCACGGCAACATATCTGAAGGCTCCACACAGGAGGGAAGTCTTTCAGAGGTGCATTTGGATGCTCACGCTTGCCGGCTGCGTGGCAAAGAAACTTCCTCTGCCTTCGTTGTCTTTACAATGCACCTACAAGATTGTTCAAGAGAACCAATTCTAAATTAAAAAAGAAAAAAAACCCCAGTATTGCATTTGCTGTTAGATTAGGAACAGAGCAATAAAAGGGACCTCAGGGATCATCAAGCCCACTTCTGTGGTATTGCAAGTGTCCACACAATATTGCTTGCTTCAATAAATGCGTATCTCTGACTTCCCAAGGCTGTAAACTAATAGCTATAAATTGAACTTTTTTTATTGGAAGGTTTGTAATCAGTCTTTAAATGAGTTAGAGGTGTTTTGAATGTTTGTGTCAATGTTCATCCACAGACTGAAAGGAATATGGCTGTTCCTCTGGTGACATCAACGTCTCGGTCTCTTAGGATGCTCTTCTGAAATCTGGACCAAAATCTAATGGAGTAAAGATGCACAGTGAAAATCCCTTTACGTCCTCTTAGGCAGTGCTACAGAGCCCAACGAAGCAGCGAGACTGTCCTGGGTCCATCAGGACACACCTGTGCTGACCTGACAGTGAAGGAGACACGCTCTCTCCAAACCGCAGTTGAGGCAAGAACAAGATTAAATAATTGTGTATGTGATATATACTGAGCTTTGGCCTTAAATTTTCTTTCACTTATTTTCCACAAATAAAGACACACTCTTCTCCTTCTCTAGAACTTTGTCCTGAAAGACAAGAACTGTCGTTTTCGTGGTACAACACGAAATACCCAACCAAGCTTCCAGACATTAACTCTGATTAAAAGAAAAGTTGTTCCCAGGTAGTTTGATGCAAAAGGATTATTTTATTTTATTTTATTTTATCCAAACATATTCTCCTTTCCAGCCCTTACTTCTTTTCCTTTTGCAGAGAGGCAATGTCCCTAGAGCTGTTTTTTTTAGCGACAGAATGAGGTCCACAGATAGTGTTTTAGGGCAGTAAGGCTCAGAAATACAGCACATTATTCTGTTTGCCAGCAAAGTTACACTATACTGTGCGGTTTCTCGCACAGAGAAGAGCTCAAACATTTTTCTCCCATCCAGTTAAAGCAGATGTCTTCACTATAGTGGACAAATGCAATAAATAAATTGAAATCTGTTTATTATTGAAATCTGAATGTAAGTGGTCATACTAATCCTCCACGTCATTTAAAATAATAGTTGCATATCAAATTAGATTTGACCTTGATTATATTAATTTTTCTTTATAAAAAATACACTCTTGTCCTATGCCAGATACCATAACTTGTGTCGTATAACATCTATCGTTTGAACCAATTTGGTATTGAGAAGCTGATACAGAATTAAATTAAATTAACCCCTTTTATTACCATTCCTTTCTATGCCATATATACTGTTTAAATTTATAAATTACAAAATAAAGCCTTCAAGCTCTGAAGAGGGTTGATCTCAACATATCCTCAGAGTTGTGATGTTTTCCTTGGGTTATCTACACCTTTCACAGATTGCAGGTGCAAGAATAAAAATCTGTCCCCATGCAGAGCTCATTCCAGTGCATTTGGGCAAACAGTTTTGACACATTTCATGTATGCCTTTAAAACATAATTGGATTGAACCAGCAGCAAAACAGGCTATCAGGGTAAAAAGCCTTCATCACAAGACCGACCACAGGTTATAAAACCTGTGGTCGAAAGCATTTGAGCTCTGGCTCTCGAAATTCATTAAATGCTTTTCTAATTATCCTCTCTATAATCAACATGTCATCCTGCACATCAGACCTAGCACACACCCTCCAGCTGAGGCTTACCTTCACATGCGAGCAGATTTCTGACACCAAGGAAATGGAGACAATAGCTTTGAAATTAAACTAGCATTTTAATAATCTATTGATCTGTTGTTGTAATGATGTGAAGCTACATCTTACATCATGACCATCTATAGCTTGCAGCTGAGAAATCCAAAATCATTTTGACAGCAAATTCTTTTTTGAGAAGGCAGTTATAGAGGGGACGAAAAGCTTTTTTGTCACTTCCTTGTTTAATAATAAAAAACAGATGTAGAACGGAAGGTGAACAGGATTAAGCCACATTATGAAAGCCTCTGAAGTAATTAATCTGGTGTTTGGGGGATTTGTAACCTGAATTAGATCAAGACAATCTTTCCCTTTCCTTCCTTTTCACTGTCAGCAGCTAGAAACAGCCGATATCATCCCCAAACCCTGTTTAAACACATACTGAAGCGTGTGGAGGAGACCCATCATTCATTTCAGCATGGGGCCAGCCATGTGGTTACTTAAAGGAATAAGTCTGAAGGCTTTTCAGCCCTCCTGCTATGCATTTATAGTCCAGCAGGTAACAGCAGAGCAATTCAGCTGATTCACAAAAGGTTGCTACCATGCAAATGTTATCCGAATTTTTTTGCCGAAAAGCAATCATATTTGCCTGTGTTTGGATTCAAGTAAATTAGCACAGCTGGCTGCCAGTCCCACAGGTCAGATCTTGTCTGTGAAATCTGGTGGGAATACGGCACCTTTGTCCACCCAGGGGCTCCTCTGCAGAAACAAGACATCAGAGACAGAGCAGCAGGCTGTGAATCAGGAATTTCTGTCTTCCAGTTCCAGTTCTGTTACCCACTTTTTAATTAACCTGCACTGTTTTCAGCAACCCTTTCCACATCCTTTCTGCAACAGGTATGCAGACTGCAAGTCTGTTGGAGCAGGGTGTGCATCGCTGCATCTGTTAACACACAGCATTTAGTTCAGATCGATGCTTAAAGCCTTGCTTACTGTTTTCATGGAAATTATGGTGGTGGTGTTTGTCCTGAAATCATATACTGTCTACAGTTATTTCCAAAATCCAGTATCGCACAGGTCAATTAGAGGGCATCCTAGTGCTGGGAGAGATCCTGGCCCTAGCACTGAAACTGGCGATGAGATTTCAGCTGAGCAACTCCATGTGACACAGTGAAAAAGGCACAAAAAGACATTGAATTTCATATCAGATATTCCAGAGTTATTAATACAGAGATACTTGCTAGCCATGTCTGCCTCCTCCATCCCTATCACCAGGGACTTTCCCAAGGGAGGAGTGCCTGGCTTATTACGGGTGGCTGTACTGTTGGATTACCAGCTTCAAGAAGCAGTATTTTAGAGAAACTATTAAAGGGTGATCTTGCCTTTAGAGACTTTCAAGTTAAACCCAAAAATAAGACACTGCACTTGAACACAGTGGAGTGGAAGAGCACAGGTCAAGACAGGGACAATGCTCGTCACCACCTGAGCAATTATCTTTGTGAGACACAAAATAATTTGGTTCCTTCCAGGTATGGCAGCGCATTACTGTGGCTTGCCCGTGGCATCTCCAGTCTGAATGTTAGCATATTAAGCGATGAAATTGTAAATACTGTATTTATTGGAGCATTATTTGATTTTATGGAAGGAAATGGACTGGAAAATGTGCAGAAAATGAGAATAAAACTGTTTTATATTTTCAGATATAATGGGATCACACTGTAAAGTTGACATGATAGCCTCATTACCTTTTTTCTCTTGCAAAGGTTATTTTACCAACTGCTAGGAGTTAGTTAATTGGTTACTGTGGCCTACTGCAGATTATTCCTTGATTATTTCTGCCTCTCTCATTTTAGGAAAGTGAGACACAACCTGCTTGAGGCCTGTAGCGGCTTCTCTGGGAGGCCTGTGTGGGTACCGTTCAGGTGGGAGAAGCTTTCAGAAAATAATGCCAGCCTGCTGTGGCTGTGCAATGAAGTGCACTGTATAAAGATATGGTGTATTTTCATGGTCATTTGTTCAATCACAAAAATCCAAGAAAACCGCCTTACTATTTTGCATACCACCTTATTCAAACACATATTTGTCGGAGAGTTTTTGCCTGCTCTGAAGATGAAGTTCACCCTAAGTCTGTAAAAGTTGCCTGATGCCCAGAAGGCAGAGATGACCAGCTGTGTCACCCACGGCAGCAGTGGCTTTGTGAAAAGCCTCAGCCTTGAAGTTCTTGCTGCCAGCAGGCACTGTGATGAAGAGGGTGGTCTGAAAGCTGAGGCGTGGGGAAGGACCAGGAGCTCTGTTCTTCCTTCTGCCAAGTTATGCGCAATGCTCGCACCTCACTGAGCAAAAGCCATACCCAATTTTCAAATGGGAGTCTCTTCTTTTTGTTTTTGGTTTTGTGAATTTTGGTTTGGTTCTTCTTTTTTTTTTTTTTATTACCTCCTTTTCCCTGTCTCCTGTGATTCTCACAAACCAGTGCCAATCACCCCCATCCCTGGGCCTCCTTTGCACTGAAAACTCAGCAGCTCTGTGTGGGACAGATCCAGCTCTGGCTTAAGCTGCATGATTCAAATGATACGGCAACTTCATTTACGCTGGGGCTGAATGCAGCTGTAATTGTCTGGAGGTGATGAATAGGGGATGCCATGCTGTGGCAATGCGGGTTGTGTTTTGGAAGACGGATAACTCTTTCAATCTAATAGCTCAAGTACAGCAGTTTAACCCTGGAGTGCATTTTCCAATTGTTATACTTTGCTTTAGCCACATGATCCAATTGACTTTAATAGTAGTTGAGCAGCTAAAACTTCTGTGAAGCTCAGAAAATGTATCCTCTGATGTCAAAAGAGAATGTGTGATACTGAAAGTAAATTAGGTATCCATCCAAACCACTTGAAATATGAAAAAACATAAAAAAGAAAAGATAATTTTGATCTTTTTTCCCACAGGAATCTACAGAGCAAAGCAGAAGAGTAAACCTGGTTTTCATCAGCAAATCCATTGTAACTGTTCACAAATAAGATTTGTACTAATGAGTTCATCAAAATCCCAGCTCTCCACTATATTTAAACGACACATATATCTATGGCAGCTTTTAATTAGGCATTTAATCAATGACTTTTAATGGAAGAGGATTGCAATTATGCAGTATTAACAGATACCTCAGCATATCAGATTTTTCCTACAACTGGTGCAACAAGACACTTTTGAATCAATTTTTACATTCTGGGTTTAATGTTTATTTATAAAAATGGGTCATCTGAAATACCAGTTGGTCTTTTGCATAAATGGCAGTTTTGCAAAAAAAGCTATAATTTTGGCCCTGCCACGAGAAGAGACTTTGCAGGAGGAAGGGCACATCTACTGCCCATTGAAGTCAACAGGAGAGGCACTACCTGCTGAAATCATGATGAAAGACCTGAGGAATAGAGAGAGGAGGGGGCAGAGATGACACAAAAAAGGCATAGCAGAGGGGACAAAAATAATAGGGTTGAACTCGACAGGAAAGGCAAGTAGGAAGAGAAATGAAAGCTAAGGAGAGCTCTTTTGCATGCCAAGTGAAGAGGGACAGAGCAGGGGGGCTGAGATTATAGAATAGAAAGCAATAGCTCTAAAGCATTAGAGGGAGAGACCTGGGTCTTTGTAGAAAAGTCTTTATAACCATTATTGTAATACATTGCAACCAGGTCTTCTGTGACCCATCCACTTGAACCAAGTGGCTTTCACAGGCATCAGACTACCATGGACCAGATCTATCATACCACCTGCTCGAAATGCAAAAAAACATGCAAAAGGAAAGATAATTTTGAAGTTTTCCCACAGGAAACTACAGAGCAAACAAAAGAGCAAATCTGGCTTTGATTAGCAATTGTAACTGTTCACAAGCAAGATTTGTATTAATGACAACAATCTGTCCATTTGCAGCAGAACTTAGAAGTCCGTGTGCTGTTTTCTAAGTGATCTGGAAGACAAATTATGTTTGTTTAAAAAGTGGGTTTGGTTGTGCGGGTTTTTTTTGGGGGGGGAAGGGAAGTCAGGAATGGACAGACAAGGCATCTCATCATTATTATTAACAACAACATGTTTATTCTAATATGATAATTATTAACATGATCATTATTATTATCATCATCACTATTATTATTGCTGTTGCCATTATAGTTAACCCTGTAATTAATTTTTAATAAATAAATTTTAATTAAAAATATGCACAATTTACTGTGCCTTGCAAATATGATCAAATACAATGGTGAATATGTATATATACCATATAAAAAAACAACTTCAGCTGTCAGAAATCAGCATAGTTCGGCTTAAGCCAATTCTAGTTCTGGCAGCTGAGGGCTTGATTGTTTACATGCAGTCTTAAAAAAATTAACAACTCCGTATTTTCTCCAAAACACATTTTACATTGTCTATGTTTGACCTGGAATAGTTTAATTCCCAAATACAACCACCATTTTGGACTCTTTAAGAAATACTCTGGCAAACTGCATCACCTTGAGGATCATGTGTAGGAAGAAGTGTTTTATTCTGTTTGTTCATTTCCCAAGGTTTAGTCTCAGAGAGGACCCCTTTGTTGCACCTTATTGTTCACTGTCAAACACCCTCGCTTGACAGATCATCATCTGCTAGGGATGTCAATCATTTTGACTAAATGAAATGAGCCGTTTCAATTTTTCAGACATCAAGAGATGGACACAGAAGGAATTGAGTGTTTATGTGCATGACATGGGTTTAAGAAACTTACGAAAATCCCTAAAACAGTAATATTAATGTAAGAAGAACTGGAGAGTGAAACGAATCTTATAATGGAAGCTATGTGCCAGCCTCCCTGGGCAGGATTAAAAGTTCAGAAAACATTACATTTAGCATCAGCCCAGAGGGCCATAAGCTAAGCAGAATCCCTACGTGGAGGTGTCCTCCGCACCACACGGTTAAAGCGCAGCACTTGGGAAAGGACCCTGCTTTCTACCAAAGCCATCAGTTCTTCACTGACATGGACAACCCTGGACAAAGATCCATGCAGGTGGTGCTGGCTCCCTGGGTGAGACACCTGGACTGCTCGGCTCTGTGCCCCATCAGCCTGGTGGAGAAAGGGGGAAGGACCAGCGCGCTTCTGCACAGGTCGCTCACTTTGCAGGAAGCTTTGTCATGGCCGTGCACCGGGTGCAATTGCCTTCCCTTCTGGGCCAGCAGGACAGAGGATGGACCTGGGGTTTTCCCATGTCCTCTCTCTTCCAGTCACGATGTGTTTCTGAAAAGAAAGGCTGCACTGTGTGCCCCAAAGCTACAGAAACCAGTGAGGACTTCTCCAGCGATCAAAACAGGTTTCATTAGGGGCTGCAATCAATTACAAGACACCAAGCTATGGGAAACAGCCTTTCATTCACCCTCTGTGTCACATGGATCCATTTAACTTTCCCATTTAACATATTGCCACAGTGCATTTGCTTCCTCCTGCCACACTTTTGTATTAACCATGTATCTGGTGAGGCGACCCTGGCTGGCAGGATGGCCCAAGTGATACCTGTCCTCTCCTTTCACAGAATTTCAAACCCTAAACAACAATTGTTCAGAATGGGCTGAAATGTGCAAGAACCACTCAGCACGAATCAGTGTGGAGACTTTTTTTGTGGTGTCAGTAGGATTCTGATTTTGTTGAATAATATCAGGACCTTTGATCACTTGCCTTAATGCACAGCCTGACAGTACCTCATCAGCACCACCACTGGCACTGAAGGCTTCTTGTGAGCTGGATGCTGTTCCTCTTATGGTTGCCCCGTGCTTTGATTCCTGGAGTAAACTGGTCCAGCCTTGGATCAGAGACCACATCCTCGATTACATTGCCCTTCACAGTGTTTTGGAAAGGGTTGTGAAAACCTGTTCGGTCTGTCCCAGCCTGCAGCTCTCCCAATACAGCAAAATATAGACTTATATTTAGTCTTTATAGCCTATATAGACCTAGATTTAATTTCATCCTTTGTCTGCACTGGGTCATAAACCTGAACCTTACTGAGATCAGGTGCAAAGCAAGGTTCTGCACTGTGTGAGGAAGGATCTATAGCTAGCATCATCCAAAACCCCACCACCAAGGCATGTACACTGGGTGAGTTTTCACCCCTGGGTGGGGGCTGGAAGCAGCACCAGTACCACTGAGGCAGCGCAGCCAGGGCACAAGCTCCCCAGCTGCCCCTGTGCTGGAGGGCTTCCATGGGGCTGCAGGTAGTGGAAGATGCAAGGGAAGAGAAGGCAACATGCGATTAAGATGACATTTAATGGTGGGGCAGCAAGGAAGCAGGGTGTTTCCTGAAGTAGCACAAAAAGCCAGATTTGCTCCCTTCCAGCAGCAGCGGAGGGCTGGCTGCCCCAGGAGCCCAGCAGCAGAGCAGTGGTTCCCCCTGTGCAGTGCGGAGCGTAGAGCTGAGGCACCTGATCAAAACATACTGCAAAAAAGTGTCATTGACCCCACCTCACAGACACTGCTGCATATTCCCGAGTGCCATCTGCTGGTACTTCATCTGCTTCTTTTGCATGCAACCATAGTCCAATGTGGGTGTTACTGAGCCATCTGACAGCTGCAGCTTATCTTGTGGCTTGCAGTACACTTCTCTGCACGCTCAGGAACGATCTAAGGTATCCGCTAATGTTAGATGGCATTTTCGTTTCATCCTGTTTGGAGGTTTCAAAATTTGGTCGTGTTTAACATTGGACAGAAATGTGCACAAAGGGTCAGATTCTGCTTCTCTTCCCTTTCCTTCACCTGTACAGGTGCACCAACACACTCACAGTGAGGGAGAAAGCCTCCAAGTCACCCATTAGTAATTGCTCCCCTGTCTTGCCACTCCTGCTCCCCTCAAGGGAGGGCCCCAGCTCAAGCTGCACCTGGCTTAGCAATGCACTTAATAGTACATTTTAACTTCTGGTCAGCCCAAAATGGTCAGGCAGTAGGACTGGATGATAGTTGTGGATCCCTTCCAGCGGAAAGGAAAAAAAAAAAGCAAAAAAAAAAAGCACTTCAGTTGACTTTGTAAGACAGTTGCAGTTGTTAGATGGATATGAAGTCAGTCTGGACTTCCCATCAAAAATGTTACAGAAATCAATAAGTCTTCATGAAACAGGCTGGCTTCAACAAAACATCACGGTCTGATGAAAACAGTCCTGAAAACTCCTGCATTAGTCTTTGTGAGTGAGGACATCAGACTGCTACATTTTCTGCTTCTTAATAGCTACAGATTGCTACTGCTCCTTACCTTCAGCTGGCAGCAGCTAGAGCTGGGGTGGCTACCCTTACCCAAAGCAGCCCTTCAGCACAGCATCACCTGTTGCAAGCTCAGCAGTGCAGGTGACATCAGGCCCAGGAGACACCCCCAGGGAGCTCCCCCAAAAGTAGTACTTGGGGAGCAATGGCTCATTCTGATGGAGCAACTTCAAGGCCAGAGTGTGGAGTGGTGAATGTGGTAAAGAGGAGGGGTGAGAGGAGGAAAGCAACGCTGAAGTGACCAACCTTTTTCTACCAGAGTCTTTCGCCATGTTCATTGAAGTCCATGGCCAAACTCCCACCAACTTCAGAGGCAGCAGGGAAAGGCTCGGGGCATTGCCCTCATTGCACCTCCGAGTGCACGTGCCCAGAGCATTCATCCATGGTACCCACCCCACATCTCCTGGTACCAAGCCTGGGCACACGATGGCCAGTGGCCACCAGGAAATCCAAGAAATTGTATGTGAGCAACCACCGCTGAGCGTGGGCGAGGGAAATGAGAGCATGCATTTGCAAGGTGACGTTTAGGCTGCTGGACACATACAAGAATGTGGGGGTGTGGGAAATGGCAGTGTTGGGCAGTATCCAGATGGATGGAACGGGCAGGTCAGCTACTGAGATAGAGAGTTGTTTTATGGTGGTTGAAAGAGAGCAGAATAAAGCTTTAAGAAAGCTATAAAATATTTAATTACTTCAGATTCTCATTTGAGTCAGTGAAGAGTTACATTCTCAAGTCCATCTGCCCACATTTCCATTAATAAAATAATTCAAAAAGTCATTTGAGAGAGAAAATGCCAGTGCAAAGCCAAAACCAAAGAACGGCTCAGCAGTGACCCATTAATTAATTTCTTTCCTCCCACTTCCCCTTAAACAAACTCTAGCTAAAAATCAACATACATCTGGCTCAGCCTTGGAGTTGTGAGCAAGAGCTGCAGCCAATAAACAGATACACTGCTTAGAAGCACCTTTAGAAAATGCCACCCTTCAGGTGCCCACACAAATACCAGAAGGTACTTACAATTATTTTACCCTAGATGGTTAGGACTCAGTGACTACTTGATTACTTCTTTTTCTGGAACTGAATGCCATTTGCAGTCACTGAAATGAAAAAACCCACCAAAAATAAAATTTAATCTGGATGGCTTCTTATTCATTAAATGCTGTAACATGCATGGCTGGGTCTTCTACTAAAACAAGGGAGACAACCCACCAACAGATGATATCTGAGAGGCTGAAGTGCCAGGTGAGGGACTACCTGGAAGAAGGATGTGTTTGTCTTCATGGGGACAGAAGTACAATTCTGGGCACCCCAGCTCAAATATGTTGAGAAACTGGAAAGTAGCCAGTGGAGGGCTACCAAAAATGGCTGGTTGTCACGACTCATAACCTTGAAGGACAAGCTGAGGAAACTTATCACATTAAAACCCTTTTCATTGCAAGAGCAGTGCAGACCCTGGACAATGATAGTCTCATTTCAGACAGGGTGTTGTGTTCAGTTTTGGGCCCCTCAATGTTCAGTTGTGGTCTTCTTCTCAAGGCCTTTTCCAACCCAAATGCCTGTATGGTTCCATCAGTGGTCCAGGTCATTTCTCTACAGCAGCTCCTGAGTGGCAAGGGAGTAAGCCTGGGGAAGGATGGTGCCTGCTTTCAGCACTGTTGTCATTAGAATTGACATTCCAAGTGTCAGAAAAGTCAGTTTCTGATGAGTTGAGACATACAGTAATTAATTTCAAGTACAATTTTGTATTACAATGAAAATTTATGCTAGAGAGGCTGGCAACAGAATATTTTAATTACAATCAAGTAATCTACCAAACTGCAGCAAAAGAGTTACTTTCTCCCAACAATTATCCAGTTGTACACACTTCAGCAATGCTGCGAGCTTTTAAACTTTATTGGTGTCACCTAAGGTCTCTCTCTCCTTTTTTTTCTTATTTTGTAGACTACTTTTAAGTAGGTTCTGTGTGGCCGAGGTGAAGAAAAAAATCATTCTAATTATAAATGTATTTACTTTTGGATTGTCCTTTAAATTGCAAATTTCCAACTCATCATACCTATATAAAAAAATTTACATCCTGCACTAAGGTTTATAATAGTTGCGTTACTGATGCCTTCATTTTCAGGTCACACTTTTATCTCAGCTCATCTTACCAGTGAAAGGGTCATTTAAAACTGAGTGGAGGATTATATTATTCAGGAGCAAACATTAGGAGTTTTGTTTAATATTGGTTATTTCATTTGCTGAAAGCATCATTACAAATATATTTTTAAAAAAAATGCATTTTGACCTTCTGTATAATACCTGAAGTGTATAATTTTAGACTGAAGTTTTAAGAGGAATATATTATTATTTTACATATTTCAAAATCCTGAAAATATGAGAAGGTGACCTTTATTTTAGAAAGAAGGAAATTGACTACCTTTTTGGTTGCAGTCCTCTCTCCTTTTTAGATTGGCTATGTATGTGCTGAGTTTTCATCTCTAATTGAGACTTTCAACAAAAATTGAAGGATAAATACTGATGCAAAATTTCCACTTTCATTCAAATTAGTGGCAATAACACTACATGATTCAAAGGAAAAAAATTAAAAGGTGGGTATTTTGTATCACAATATTCAGGTCTATAACTTTTAGTGCACTTCAAAAGGTTCTTTATCCTGAATTAAAAAAATTACAGACATTTTTTTTACTCTGGCTTTCCCTCCCCCCCTCCCCCACAGGCCTTTTGTGTGTGTTATGTTGAAAAAGTTTAACAAATTGAAGACCAGAATAAAAGTTTTTACGCAATCTATTCTATTTTTGTCAGAAATAATGTAACTGCAGAAACTGGCTAGTTGAAATGCTGCAGGTACCATAGCTTGGTTCTGCTTGGTGAAATTTCTCAGATGCTAATACTGAGAGCTCTAAATTTCATTTTGTCAGATACAAGGATAAGCAAAAGAATCTGTAATTACATCTTTGTGTGTGATTTGTAACAGTTGTAGAAAATAGCTGGCAAGATTATTTTCAGTGAAATTATTTATGCTGCAGGGGCAAAGCCATATTATACTTATGAAATTTCTGACCATTGCCTAATTTTTAATGTAACTATGGATTTGTTTATTTACTAATGTATAGTGGAAAGTATATCTGTCTGGTAGAGTAAGGTGAAAGGCAAAGCTTCAACTTGGGAACAGTCAGAGTGAAAAACAATCACAACAACTCAGTGGTTCAGTTAAAATGAAGGACAGGCACAACACTGCAAAGATCACAGTCAAAAGGATGAAAGCCCCTAAATCACTCAGGTATTCTTGGAAAATTGTGACACCAAATCTTGAGTATTCTCAAATAATGGAAGCTGAACTAATCCCAGAACAGGTTCAGGCTATGGAAATGCCAGCAGGAGCAGTGTCAGAAGTGCTAGGCTGACTGTAGAGATACTAAGGCTGATGCTTTGAAATCCATGTCTTTGGAAAGGTGAGAAATTTTAAATGATGCCCTGTTGGTAGGAAAACGTATTGGTTTTTATTAGACCATTTGATGGTCTCAAGTCTGATAAAGACCAGCATAAAAAGTAGGGATACGTTGGAATCACAAAATACCCTTCAGAGTATCCTAATTGCTTGGAATGGGAAATGCCATTCTGTTGCACGAGGGCTTTGGTTTCTAAGTCATTCAGGACTTGCCTACCCTACAGTCATAAAAATAACATTTCCTTTCAAGGGTGGATCAAGCCATCCCAAATACCAAATAGTATCTGGACAAGCTGCTTTGAAGTTTGCTCTTCAGTTGCTACACTACTGTGCATACCCAGTCTTGGACACATTTAAAAGTTAATTTTATAATATTTTTGGTTTTTTATCCTCTTAACTACTAGACCTGGCAAATTTTAGATTTCTCCGGTTACTTTTTCCATCTACACTTTCCAAAGAGTTACTCTACAGTAAGTTGTATAGTTTTAGGGAATGCTTAAACATAATGCTTTCCTCGGTTAATAATCTTTGCAAAATAAAGAAGTGGAAAATGTGCATAGTTTTCTGATATTAGTTAGAAGATTAAACAATTCTCTCAGATGTCTGGAAAAGATATGAATATTCACTCCTTGTCTTGAATTATTAGTGTGATAAAGAGACTGGCATTTCCACGAGTCTTCTAATGACTTCCTTCTGGGGAAAAAACCCCACATCCACCACAGAGTATGTCAGCACTGAATGGGTGCAGTAAGGGTTTTCTAGCGTGCAAACAAGGCTGCTTTGTTGGCATCACCTTGCTCCTCATGTAATAAGATCTTTTAGATTTAGGAGAGTAAGTCAGTCTATCACTGATAGGTTTAAACAAAATGAAAGCCTGCGATAAAAAGCTAAAAGGAGAGTTCACGTGGCAGACTCTCACTAGCACTAGGCACTCCCAGAAATGTTATATATTTTCTTTTTCTCTGATAACTGAAAGCCAGGATTTTCACTATGGATGCTACTGGGAAACAGAAAAGTAGTAGAAAGGAAAAAGTCCTGTGAAATGTTTTATGAAGGGTCAAAAGAGAGTGTCTAAAAGAAAAGCAACCAGCAGAGTGCTTTAAGTGCTTCTGAAGAGTAATAAAGATTTGTTGTAAAACAGCTATCATTTTGAACTCTAAGTGTGCTCCTCCATGGAAAAATTATTTGGGAGACTGCCCAAGGGGGTTACAGGGAGCCTTAGCATCATAAATTTAAGTCCTACAGGAGCTGGCCAAGGGAGTGAAGGAAGCATGTGTTTTCACCAGATGAAGGCAAATGTATGAGCAGAGAGCACATGAACCAGCATCTGTGGAAAACACTGAGGAGACAAACTCAAACCATTGTAAGGACCAGAAATAGTTCATTCGCAAAACCTGGTAAAGAAGGAACCGCCCGAGTGAGGAGCACCAAGGCTGACCGTGCTTATAACCCATATGCTGTCCCTGGTACGGGTCTGGCAAATTGCCACTGGTATCTCCCAATGAACCTGAGGGTATTTCCCAGCGAATTTGTGATTGAAAGATAGAATGGGCCAGGGATCATTTCCCATCATAGCCTGTAGCAGCCCTGTCTCGGGGGTTAAGATGACTCAAGGAGCTGAAGACAGATAAGATATGTCCCTTTCCATGTCAGCTGGTGTCAGGGCCTGGAAATGCTCCTGGGCACATTTAACGTTGTCCTGAGAGTCAGACATAAAGCTAATAAACCCGGAGTCTGGTTTGCTTTGTACCCATGGTTCATATGTAAAACAACATTCTGCAAAAATTTTGGTTTACTTGCCGTATTTAACATTGGCAGCTTTATCTGCGCAAAAATCGAGAGAAAGAGAGATCTGCAGGACCATCAGGAGGAGCAGTGCAGGTCAACATCCCCTAACCCTCTTTTCATTGTTCAAACAGAATCAAGTGGTAATGTCTATGGCATCAGCTTATGGAAGCTGTTTCCATGCACAGCTAAGACACCATAATCTAATCAACGATGAAGATACCAATAGGAAAATAAGCTTCAGTCTTAAAGAACAACAACAACAAAAAGTCTTGGTTTCTCAGAACGATCTAGATAAAATGGAAGAAATTCCAGCAGTATCTGAACTATCACCAGATATTATTCTGACAATAGCTTCCTTCCTTTTCTAGCCCACCTTGACCAATATTTTTATGTCTCTCCAAAGCACCTCAGGAGATCACCCCATGGGTAGCACTGCAAGATGGAGAATTCTCCAAGCTGGAGCTGAAGGAGGCCACTCTGCAAGTGCATAATTTGTCCTTGCTACAGCAAGGGCTAGCAGAGAGTTTATGGAGTTATTCTCCCAAGCCACAAATACTCACAAATCTTGCTAAGTATACCTCGATTAGCCCTGAAATATCTTTTGGTAGTAGTCACAGAGGACTAACGGTCATTTGCTTGTCTTTGTAGGGGGCATATATGCTTCAGTCCATTTAACTTACATGCAAATATGTGACAAAACATATAGAACTTATATTCTTCCATACAGGCTCCAACTGAATCTATGTTTGGGTATGCATATGCACATGCTTGGGTGATGAATGAAGCAGGGGACTTAAAAATGTTTTGCCCAAATTTCTTTAGAACATTTTGGATAACAGTAATGCCAGATTTACTTGGAGCCAGTCAATGTTACACAACTTGTTCACCTCCATGTGGCTTCATCCTATAATTACTCTGCAAGAATACATTCCTGAAAGGTGGGAGGTGTTAAATGCTGATTTGGCAGTAGTGTGGTCTTTATTGCTCCTCTGGTTTTGCTACTCTGCAGACCATTACCAAAACAAATACCTTTTTGCTATGGCACAGGGAATTACAGCCTGATGCTGAACTACGTTTCAAGTATTTCTCTTCTCTCTGATAGAACATTTTCAATGTATTGAGTACATTTAACAAGTGATGGCTGGAATAAAAAGTGTGTTTGCAAAGAATAATTCAGTTGGATGTTCAATATTTAGTAATGAAGTTAAAGTTACCCTTTAGTTTTAAGATGCCTTGATGTTTTGGGTACTTAACCTCCACATTTTCATGTAATGTATGTAAATGGTGTGCAGGTAGGGTTGAGGAAAAGCATCGTTTCACTGCCTTCCTGTTTTGACAGTTCATAATCCATTCTCACTGTCATTACCATGCAAGCAAACCTCTGAAAATCCTCAGGCAAGACATCGTGAATGGTGATCTCTTTCCCCTCTACAGTCTGTTTACTGGATTCACATTAACAGGTGCCCACTGAGCTCTGGTTGCCTGACATTATCCATAAACGTGCATAAGTATGAATGTTTATAAAAAACTTTTCCTTCTGGGAGTGCTGCAGCTTTTGGAAAAAACAGAAGTTTCTAGAGCTATTCACCTGTGAGCAAACTGAAAAAAAAATATTTTCAGTGTCACCCCCAACTTCTGCTGTCAGCCTTTCAGACCACCTCTCACGATCGTTTTCTCCTCCACCTCCACAGCTCTTTCTCCTCTTCTCAACTCCCTGCCTGCTTTTTCCTTCGCCATCCCACCGCCCACCCACCTGACATGCTGAAAGGGTAACTTCCCTCTCATGTCAGCTCATCCCCAATCTTTTTTTAGAAGACATGGTAGAGCAACACCAATTAGTCCCACAAATTCTTGCAGGAGTATAATTTAGTGTGGAAAGAAGCTTCTAATTAAACATTTGTATGTACCTTCCCTCCTATTGTAACACTTCATCAGAACTTTCCTATCTTAAACTAACTGGTGACTAACAGTGAGAGGGAGAGAGAAATTTTCCTGGTTTTGTTTTCAGGGCTATCGCTCTAGACAAAAGGCAAAAGACATTTTCCTTCTTCATTAGAAAAAGTGGATGAAGTTAGAGATACCCCACCCTATCTGCAGTAACATCTACTGAATGCTGGATTTGCAGTAGCTTGAATATCTATGGTTTCAAATACTTCATGAATCAGCATGAACAAGTATCCTGTTAGTAATGGTTGTTATATAGATAAGGACATGAAATGCTTAGAAGAGACAAAATTTGGGCAAAGAAGCCAAGCTGTGAGTTTAGAGGGATTTTTTTTTAATCTCATCTCAAGATCGTTAATGCTCAACAGTTATTCTCAGGCAATACCCAGTAGAAATTTGGACCTCCTCAGTATGTTATATATTTTATAGAAAACAGATTAGCTATATACAATAGTGTCTCCTGTGTCTAAAACATGACTGTTCACCAACTATTTAAGACTGGAGAAATAAGGAAGCCAAGACAATCATTTTAGTCCCTGGTGTAAGAATATAAACCACCGTCATCCTGAATTTGATGGTAATGAGGTGGAGTAAATGTTGTACTGGCCTGAGCCTGAATATTGCCTCTTGGCATGTCAAATTAAAGAATAGACAACAAGGAAGCTGGTTTTGAAAAGCAGAAGACATCTTTATTATTGGTGTGTTCCCTTTTTAAATGAAGCTTCCAGATACCATTTGGAGGAAGCAGGCTCTGCAAAGATAGGTTGGATGTAGATGCAACTTCAAGGAAGTAATTAAGTAAACTACAGCTTCACAGAATGCTAAAGTGGGACATAAATCGTAAGCTCTCCCTTAATTTTAACATGTAACTTTTTTGCAAGTAGGGTATGTTTTCTTCTGCTCAAGAAATCAAGCCCTTTAAATAACATCACATATTAATAGTCCAGATATTAGATTTTTTTTTAAAAAAACTACCCTGATGAGTTCTGGTAATAGACTTCTTACATGACTGGTTTATACTACTGTGGTTTAGAGAAATCATAGAAAAAAACATATTTTTCAGGATCTTCATCCTCATTCCAGTTACACATCAAGAGAAAATCCTTAAATCTCCTCATGCCTGAATACAGTGCCTTAAATTCATCATAATTTTAAGGTCACTGAAGTTTTTTGAGGGAGATCAGGTCTTCATTGGGGATCAAATATTTCAGGTAGTCTGCAGATGAGCATTACTAACAGCAGAAACAACGCCACTGAGGCAGGCAAAAGCAATTTAAATAACTTCTGTAAGTGGTAGACAGCCTGTTCTGCTTTATTTTTGTGCAAATGTGTACTTAACAAATTATATATGAAATAAAGGAATATTATAGCTTCCTTTTTTATGTCCAGTATCCATTAAAAAAAAAAAAAAAGGAAATTGTAAACAACATAGTAGTAAAAAATAACAGGGAGGGAGGAAGAAAAAAATGGGAAGTCTCATAATTTCTTTTCTTAATGTTCTGGTGAACATTATGGATTTATGATAGCAAATTAGGCAACTTGTAAGATCAAATATTACGCTGTGTTTGATCTGAAATACATAAAGCAATATTATTATTATGTTTGGTTCTTGGTTTTTATGTAGTGATATGTGATAGCATACACCAGTATGCCACAATTAGATGATTTACAAATGAAACTGCAGTTTCTTTTAGACAATCTTATTCTATTTTACATGTCTATTATAGTTTAGGGGAATTACAAAGACACATCTACCGACAAATGTAGATGATTTTTAATCCTGAAAGTGTTTGTGATCTTCTAAGTATCACAGAATCAATCATTTTAATGATCTGGGTAAGACATGGTATTAATTCTGAAAACTGGCATTCTGAATAAAAAAGAGAGCTCATGTTTAAGCTTGCCATCGCTATTACTGGGAGAGTGGCAGGTCCCAGTTGTGCCTGGGAGTTGCTGTTACTGGGAATTCAGCACTTAGATGACAGAAGCCCCCACAGATCACTGTGTCATGCTGTCTGCAAGAGCTCTTGCCCTCAGATACTTCCCAGCTGCTCACATCTTTTTGTGTTTGCTGTAGGGTTAACTATACAGAAGTAGGCAACTTTAGAAAAAAAGCTGAAAATTTTCACCACATTTGCAATAGTACGAGACTGGCTGGAAGCCCCACAGTTGGATGACTAATTTCTCTGGGAAAACCTTCGGTCGCATTCTAACTCTGGATATTTCTTCTAAATAATTTATTTTTATAGAAAATTCATTAAAACTAGATTTGGCAGTTCTTCCCTGTCTTATCTCTGTCTTTTCTGCAGGAGACTCTGTGCTGTAAAGCAGCTTTTGCACCGTGAGGCCGGCATCTGAACACGGGCTGTCAGCAGTGCCCAGCTCCTCCCGAGGCACTGGGACCCTGTGTCAGAAAAACAGGGCTGATAAAGAGGTATCCTGGCTGTGGGTGTTGGCAAGGGACTGAGTCCCTCCTTCTGAAATAGCCATCTAGCTGATAGAGTTGTTTTCTCCACATGACCTTGCGGTAGCTACATTTCCCCATGAAAATAAAGCTTCCTTTCTGCAGCACTCTGAGGTCCCCTCCTGTACGCTCCAGTACTTACAAACCCCCATCCAACTCATCACTGTTACCACAGGTGAATGACAGAACCCCTGATCCACCATAAAAAAATTGCTTTGTCGAGAAACCGCAACACTTCTGACTGCAAGATGTCTAGAGCCGACCTAAGTTTGGCACACATGGCTGGTAGCCAAATTTAACTCTGCATTTCCCTTGAAAACCTCCTCTGATCTGCACCTCTTCACAGGGCCAAGTGGTGATCCTCAAGTCCTGAGACCACCAAGATAAAGTGTGCTGGCTGCTTACCCCTCCTCCTCCAGGACTAGACCCATCCATGTGTCGAGAAGTGCATCAGTGCTGCCTGGAGTGGTGCAAGATGGGATCGATTGGGAGACCCCAGGTTTTCCTTTGTTCGATGGCCTGGGGTGCAACAGCGCCACAATTCAAGGAAATATGAGCCAGCTGACTCTCAGTTTCTACTTATGTTCTTCATCACCAAAAAACACACACCTTAATCCCTCTATATTCCATAACAGAAAAGAAGGGAACCTTAAAAAATTCAAAAACATTTGTTAGAACTGACTGCTTTCAATAAACTGTAAAAAGAATACTGTAACTCGTTACTCTCCAAGCTTTAAAAATAAAGCAATGAGGTATAATTCACATCTACAATCTTTACACATGGCTATAAAACCCAATTTATTTTCATCTCCAATTTAAAAACATGCTGCTGCACAATTCATTCTCCTAGGTACTTCTAGATGTGATGCTTTCAGAGATCTTTTAGAAACAATTTGTCCTGTAAAACAAACAAAAAAGAAAGGGAAAGGAGAGGCAAATACTTCTATTTTCCTTGGCAGCAAAAGTGATAGTAAATTGCCGAGCTCTCTACTTGAGCGCGCTTTCCCCACGCTGTTGTGAACCCTGGTCGCTGGTGCAGTTTCTGAGCTGTGGATGTTCCAGCTGCTACTGAGCTCCGAGTACCAGGTGCATTGCACATTATTCATCTGTCTCCTCATCCGAACGTTACCCCTCACAGAGCCTTTGCCATTGTCAAGCCTTAAGTCTAGTGTAAGTGAATGTTTCTCTGTGAAGAGCTATTCATTTTTTTCCCAGAGATTGCTTTGACTGCTTGTACCTCTTTTGTCTGTTTGCTTTCAGTTCTTGACCGAACAAACACATTTACAGGCAAAGAAGTCTATTCCAACAATGATCATGAAATGAATATCGTTTCAAATTGCTCCAGTAATCACCAGCATTTTCAGGGGAAACTTCAGCCTTAGACTCATTCGGTCAGTGGACAAGAATAATACCATGCCACAGAAGAGCCCTGTGAAACACCTCATGTTCCAGAAGGCAAATATTGAATTCCCAGCATTGTATTTGCAGTAAATGGTGTGTGAGCTGAAACTTGTTTGATTTATACATTGAAGCTTTGAGCCGTTGCTGCTTTAGAGTATCTTTGCACTGCTTCAGCACACACAGACATATCTCTCTCTCTCTCTTTCTTTTTTTTGCTAAACAGTCAGTGAGGCAAAGGTCACCCACAGCAGAAGAAACCCTGGTTCCTGCAACCCTTGGTAGAAGGCATTGTGGTGTCCCTTGTCCATCTCATGCTACTGCCAGGCATGGCTGGGGAGTATTCTGTTGCAGCACCAGCATCTGGTACCTGGGGAGCCTTAATCCCCCAGCTGCATCTCAGTAACCAGTAACCCACCCAGTAAGATGTCTACAAGGAAACAACCAGACATATCACAGCCCAACCACCCAAACGTAGTAACGTAACTACATTTGCTGCAGCTAATTTCAAGCCAACACCTCCACATCACCCAGCTCTACCAACTCTGGCATGGTGGCTGAAGGGGGCCCAGAGCAGGAGGTTTGTCATGAGTCACGCTGTCACAAAGAATATGCCAATCCACTTATTTGGACAAAATTATATGAATGAATCCTGCGTTTTGATGTTAGGAAATTTTACTTGGTTGACAATATTTTTTCTGCTGGATGGCATTCAGCAATATCCCTCCTGGTTCCTTCGAGCACCTAGCACTTCTCCAATCTATTTTCTTAAGAATGACCAGAGACATGTACATCTGCAGTAATAATTTCTTGGCAACCACAAATGCATTCAGGAACTATTTTTCTTGGTTATGGTTTAGCTTTTCTATTAAGCAATATAGAACTGGTTCCTGCAGAAAGGTGACCCCCAATGTTTTGGAGGCTTTTTTTGCTTTGTTTGGATTTTCTCTGGAAAGACTCCTAAAAAAGCCTCAGCATATTTGCACTGAAAAATTGTGTTTATAAAGCTGTTAGTGTCTCCAGTGCTCATGAAGCCCAGGACCTAGCTGGTACCCAGTGAATCTCTGCCTGTGTAAGGGAATGGTACCCAACATGTGTTGACCCTCAGATCCTTCAGCTTTTCCTGGACGCGTCTCTGTCAACAGCTCCAAAAAGGCTGGAGACCACAGCTCTACAGTACTCCTAGAGTATGATCAGAGTATGTTTGTTGACATGTAAAACTGTATTACTTGCAACAGGAGCAAAATAAGGCACAGGGGCTTCACAGGCGCACAGACATCAGACCATGCTCCATCAGCACTATCCCCCAACCAGCAGCACTGACTTGCACAAAATAAATTGTGCAGGAGCTGACTCTGCTCAGACCACAGCAGGATTACAAGTTCAGGGGTGCATACACAGAAGACCTGGCTCTAACAAAAGGCTGTAAGTAATTGCGTGACAGTGTTGACACATCGGTTCAGCTGCACATGACCTCCTTGGGTCTGGAGGCAGTCGACTTATCTTTGCACAGTGTTGCTAATAAGCTCTGCTTCCCGATCTGAGCTGTAGATTTACTAGTCATCTGACCAGTAAATCTGGTTTGCTTAAATTTAATCCTGGCTCAGCCTCAGGAAGGCTTTGGATTATCAGATCCATACTCCATTGAACAGTGCTGTCATCTCCCATAGCCATGAAGTGCTGATTTTTCCCCTCATAATGACAAATAAGAAAATGAGTCACAGAAAATATTTCCTTTACCTTATCTCTGATAGAGAAAAATCAGACTGAAAATGTTCAGTCTGCATCCTTCTATGAAGTAGCAGTATTTATCAACAGGAATGCTATTTCTCATCAGCGAGACTTACCCTCCACTTCTAAATGCAGCTGTTCTTAAATAAACAAGACCTGACGTTTATGTATGGTTAGTGTTTCTCTTCCTATTACATGCTGTTCCTGGCTTTTCCATCACTAATGTTAAAGCCAGACAAAGACATACCTGAAAACCAGAATTTCTATATTTCTGGTGTATGCAGCTAAGGTGTTTGGGAGCATAACTGCTAAGTAACAGCTAAACACACAGCCAAGCAAGGTATGGAAAGTCATTTAAAGAAGTGATACATATTTAAGGACACACCTGTGACATTGTGGTTTCTGATGTGCAGACTACAAATGCCCAAATTAGCTTTCAAATTTTTATCATTTCTAAGGTGCGAATTATGTATATTTAAAGAGGGTGGGGAATTAGTTATGTTCATTGGATTCAAGCTGTACTGCTTGATCACAAGTACACAGTAACCTCTTGCTACCTGCGCTGTTCTCTGAACAAAGGAACTTGGATGATTAATGTGTTTTGAATCAATTCTGTTGTTAGAGGAAAGTGAGTAGGTCAGGTTCTCTGGTTTATTGGCCAGGCTGTCTCTGGAGCATTTTGTATTAGTACTGCCCAGTGGAGTACCCAAGAGTTCATCAGGATGAACAGAAATAACAATCGATGGGAAAATGAGGCTTAGGAAGAAGAAATTAGCAGAGATATTTTTATAAGCCAGTAGAAACAAGAATAATTTCCCCATTCTCAGCTGGTTTGCATTCACTGGTGCTCCCTGTCAGGGTGCAGAGATGCAGGTAACCATGGTAATTAAGGCTAGCTGCAGTTTTGAGAAGAATGAGACAAATTTGGGTAGAAATGGTTTCCCTTCACAACCCATATGGAAAAGGTGATTCATTCAGGAGGAAAAAAAAGGGATCTCAGGGCAAAACCAAGGCAGTAATGCACAGGAAGAAATCTCAGCCCTTCAGCCATGAGAGCTCTAACCACTGGTCCGAATCCAAATCTCTGACTCTTGTAGGCACCCACAGCTGAGCCAAAAGCCAGGAAGACTGAAGTAGGTTAAAGCTTCCAGTTTATGCTGATCTGCTGTCAAGGAGCAGCTGATTAGAGCACATCAAGCTTTTGATGGAACAGTCAAGGGAAATTTTCCCAATTAGCTCATTAGTACAAATCCCATCGGTCTGCCAGTTTTGGCATCATAAGCAGAAGCAGAAACGAAGTCTGTGACTCTGCTTGTTTGTTTGAAGTTGCATCTATTTTATATGTTTCCTGTCTTTTTCACGTTCAACCAGTGGTTTAAAGAGCCAAGTGACTGAGAAACTTCTGGAGAAGTGTGAGTGCAGCACCCCTTTGCAGAGCAACCTGTGCAACACTGCAGCCATTGCTGTGTTTCCTCTTAATCCTGGGGGCTGCAATTGAACACATATCTGTCAACCAATGTCACATTTGCCTCTCAAATTAAAGAATCCGTTGGACCTGAGGAGCTTGCAGACTCTGTGGACAGCCCAGTATTTTTGGGTAGAAGTTCTGACAGCCTGCCAGCTTGGTGGGCCCAAATCTTGAGGCTACCTTTGCCCTTCAGAGAGTTGTGCCTCTGGATGGATCTCTCATTAGAGGAAGCCCTTCTGATGAAATCAGTCATAGAAAATTCCTTCCTCATGCTTGCAGCTTGGTTTCCCATATTTTGCTGTTACAGGAGTTTTCTCTAGCTATGATTATTCAAGGGGATTTACTGGGAGCCATAGCACTCCCATTACATCTTCATTAGTATCACTCATTACAGCACAGGTTGCCAGGTCATTTGATGCAAAGAGATTAAGCGATTGTGTCGTCCCATCTCATTTATGGCGTGCCTGCACATGAATCTGAAACCTTCCCATCACACATGGTAGTGTTAGCAGACCGAGCAATTAAAAGCCAACCTGGTTTCTCTGTATTCATTATGTATTGCCCTTCAGCAAAGAGAAGCTTGTTGCATTTCGTGGATGTAGTCAGAAGCTGGTGTCCCACTATGCCCCTTTCCACACTAGAGCAGCCACCCTTATTCTCTGCACTTATGGTCTGATGTAATTGACATTAACAGAGCGTTAACAAATTGCCAAGGGGCATCCAAACACTCTCCATTAACCAGCATGAGGACTTAAGGGTGCATGTACAAAACAGAATTAAAAGGATTTCAAATAAAACTCATTCCTAGCATGGCAGTCTGATTAAGCAAATGCTTGTGTCAGAAGCCACTTTGCCTTGAGGGAAAAGTCCATGCACTGTCCTGGAAATGTCAGAAGAATAGAGATGAGCTGCACCTTGTTGCAGACTCTTGGCACCAGCTACAGCTGCTCCTCCAGGAGACTGGCTTTCTCTGGGGGAGGACCAGCTCACTGCTCCCAGAAGCATTTTCATCAGTTGAAAATCTGTCCAAAGGAAGCCATGTGGGAGCAGTTTCTCTTGTTCCTTGAACATGCACTGCCTGGGAAGGGTGTCTTCAATTTAAACAAAAAAAATCAAAGCTTGTCTGTTGAAGAAGTTAGCAATAGGAGCAACATATTTGCCAGCCAAAAGTATCCGTAGTACAGAAGCAAGAAGACACCCAAGGTGCCCTCTACATTTTTACTTCATACCAGGACACTTTATTACCTTTCTTTTGCTAACAAGGATGCCATCTAAATCCTTGCCTTTGCAATAACTATTTCTAGTTGCTGTCTTTCTTATAGATGCTATGCATAACCCTAGATGGGTCACTTTATAGATGTGCACTTCTTTGGTACAGTGAGGATAAGGTACAATTTCCTGGGTCTGCAATGCCCCAACTTACTCTGTGTATCTGTGTGTGTGCATGTAAACACCAGGTAGTAGAGCTCTTTGGTGGGGACTCTGGAGGTATTACAACAGTTGTATTGTAAACAGTACTGCTGAGCTTGCAGCTGCCATGGCGTGGTTGCATTGCAGTTGCTAGACTGTCATGCTTTTAAGACCTGCTATTGAAAACAACCCTGAGCAAGTTGTACTGCTGCTGCATGCTAATGATGGCCAGGGCAGATACATTGGCAGCATGACACCTTTTTCTGTGTGACATATATGCAGGCTAGCTCAGTCCAAGTGTCATTACAAAACTACTCTCTCAACAGCCCCTTGAGACCCTGCCCCTTCCCCACCCCCACCCCCCACCCCCCCCCAAGAAAGAAAATGCAAGGCTCCACCTGCACAACAAGCTAGCAGTGTACGGGGATTCAAGCACCATAAAGAAGTCATCTTGAAAAATCCCTGGAGTGTATCAGCTATTTGCAAAGCTCTTACACAGTTACAGATGCTTCGCTCGATATTACTGCATACATGGCCCAGCTGCCGTAGGCACTGAGCTCTCGGTGTGCACAGCTGTGCCTTCTTGGGCAGCCTCCAGAAGGTCAGCTGGGTGCTGCATCTCTGAACACATCAAGTCCTTCTGAACCGGGCCTGGCAGCCTTTAATTAAATGCCTGACTTTTTTCCTTTGAGAAGTTAACCAGGCTTTCAGGTTCCATGTTTGATCTGAAATCAGTAGCCTTGGGCCTGTGAACAGAAGGCATGTGTGCAGCGACAGCCATTTGTCACACACACTGCAGCCAGTCCCTGAACATCTCCTTTTCCAGCAGACACATAGCATTGGCTAACATGTTTCCCAAACCAGCTGACCTTTGGCAACCTTTAAAAACTCCTCACTACGTTGTTCCCATGGGTTCCTGTATATTTATAACACTTGATCTGTTGAAGAGGAGCCTCCCGATTACAAAGATGTGATGGATTTTCTCTAGATCGCAGTTCCTGCATTCAGCTATTAGTTTCCTTTAATTTTTAGTGGGCTTTCATGATGTATTGTAGGTCCCGGAAAATGTCTAGGCTGAGTTGGGAATGCAGAGATGCTAGAAGCTGAAATTTGCATTCGGTTGTTACTGGACACACATGGCCAGTTCAAAGCTGAAATCTTTCAAGGTATGAGATTAAGGTGTGTATAGGGAAGGTGAATGTATTTGTGCCCATAATATCTGAAAAACTGAGTAAAAATGAATTTTCAGAATGCAACGGATTAAAATGTTGATTTAGGTAAGATCGTATTAGTGGTGGGCAGACACCAAAGTTTTAACCTGATCAAAACCTACACTGGGAATGGGACTCATCTCATCCAACCCAAACTGTTTGGATCCTGTCATCTGATCTGAGTGGTGAGCTGGGCTGGCCATCTGTCCATGGTGTCTCTGGAAGGTGACTCAACCACTTCAGATTTGAGCATAGGCTTTTTTGTTCTTTGGAAGTGTCCATCGCTCTTCCTGTGGCTGCTGGGGGAGTTACAACATCTGTGGTTGCAAGGCTAAGCCCCAAAGTTTCAGTCAGTCACCTTTTGGATGGCTATGGTTAGGTGGGATGAATACCACTTTTACAGATCCCTGATGAAATTTAACCTGTATCCCAGGGCAGATTAAAACCTAGTCCAACCAGACAAAAGACTAATATATTAAACTCTTATGCGGCATACTAATCATTTTACATTCCTATTAAAATTACTAGGGTATTTCATTATAAAAATGGAAGAGAAATGCCATACTTATGCCATTATCACAAGCAGTTTTTATATCCACATTTCATGTTGGCAATTCAGATATAAATTATTACAACATTAGCGGACCGGCTCTGGTATCTGATTTTTTCTTCATGTCTGAAAGTCAATACTAGATGACGGAGTATTTGAGAAAGCTGTGGTTTGTAAATGTGGGACTTCTCCTGGCATTAGGAAGAAAGGAAAGAGACACAGTGATTTTACTATTTAACCTTCCCTTCATTTCCTTTTTCCTTGGGATATCCAAGTAAGCTGGCAAACTGTCAGACAGTGCTATGCCAACTCACAAGGGAAAAAGCACGTGTATATAATTAAGTATGTAAGCATTCCTACTGAATTAGACAACATTAATTGCATGCTCAGGGATGAGGAACACTCTGGTTCTTCCTGTAAGATTATGAGCTGCTAGAGCTGAAGCACAATTAATTGTGTCACTGAACAGATTACATTCTTTTTCCACTTTTTCTGTGGCTTGAATGTTGGCTTAGGTGACCAGAGACAGATATATTTACTCTTAAAGGTCTTTTTTTTTTTCTCAGTACTCTCAGGTTTGTAGCAAATACTTCTCCATTTTTAAGTACACGTTCTCATTTTATACTAGACTGGAATGAACACTATTGGAAATATAGAGTGGCTCTCTCCATAGCACAGCTAACCGCCTTGCCTCTGGCTACCAACTTTAAAACAGTCTTGGAAGTGTTTTAATGCCAGTTAAGTAGATTTTCCCACAGTGTAAGGCAAGTTCCCTAACGTGGCCTCTCCTGGTCTGTTCTCCTCCGCACAGACGGGATTTCATCAGTAAACACCTCCTCCTGGTAGCTATGGAAAGTAGGGCTGACAGCATGAGCAATGCCTACAGGATCCCCCTGTAGCACGATGTCTTCATCAGAGGCTGGATGATGCCCCATAGTGCAAAGGAGATCCTGTTCCCACCGACGCCGACTGTGGACTGAAGATGGGATAACACTCCAAGTGGCATCACCAGACAACACTGGCTCTATGTCCTGTGTCCCTGATCACTCTCCTCTAAAGGCCACCAGTCTAGGAGCCAGCATAGCCATCGCTCTGTTGGCATGGGCATCTTTATCTGTTGTTGGGGGTTTGCTGGTCACCAGCTCCATGACTTTACTGTAGCGCTCTTAACACCAAGCTGAGAAGCTGTGGTGGTGGGGTCAGGGGAGGATGGAAATAGGAAAGATTAAAAAGAATTTTTTTGAACAGAAGAGAGACCACTACCCACTCACTCCACTTGTGAGCCAAATGTATATTAGATGTAGACTGAGAGCAGCAGGAATCCGTTGTCTGATCTGCACCTTGGAAAAACTTCTAATGACCTGAACTTCTCCTTTGCCAGAAGCATGCTCACTTCCAACTGTGCCCCCAAAACCACATGCCCACCTGTCTTCTGGCAACATCACTGCAGGCCAGGACAAGGCAGACTGTGTGTTTTCATCATTCAGATCAGTTTTTACAAATGTTTATCTGCTTTGACGCTCATAGTTGATGATGTTCTAACTTTTTCTTTTTCTTTTATCTATACTTTCATACAATATCCTAATTGTTTGCCTTCTAAAAACAAGGTTTCATTAATTTAATCTTGTGCTGCAGAAAATTTTATGAGATCTTAAAGAAACTTCATACTGTGCATTAATTTCTTTCCACATAATTGTATTTATATTTCAACAAATAGACTTGAAGTACATTATTATTCTAAAATGAGTGCTAATGGGTTTCAGCACTTTCATGCAGCTAATCGTGCATTTATTTCACAGCTTTGATGGCTCACAAAGACTTCCATTTCTTCATTTACATGAAACAACTGTGAAGGATAAATTAAATGGCTGGTTATTTCATCTACAGATTTTTTCCTAAAAACTCTTCACAAACAGTCCACTGTTGGTGTACAACAAAAAAATCCTTTGAAAGATGCAGACCTTTTTCAGGAAGACAGTTCCATAAATGAAAAACAGAAATCTTCATCCACCTCCAACCTGAAAAAGACAAAAAGACCAAAATATTTCTCCTCTTTGTATCATGCCAGCACATAAAAATTAACACTTCTTGCATAGCAGGGTAGGCACCAACTTGCTGCAATTTGCTTTCAAGCTGGATCTCAAAGGACTGCAGGAGGAGGGAAGAATGCAGATGTTCAAGAGAAGGTTGTGCATGACCCATAAGCTGCAGAGATGTTGTGCTTCAGAGCTTGTGGTAAATGGGTACTGTGCTTATCCCTGAAGACCATGGAGTAACTGGCTTCTTATCTATCCATACCAGGTGTCCTGAGCACTGATATCCTACAGGGAAGGCTTGGCAATGGGGACCTTAAATAAACAATTGCCTGTGAAGGCAAAAGAATACGCTCCAAATGAGCAGCTCTTGCCTTTATGGCCCATTTTGCCAATGCAGAGGCACCAGATGTGTGGAGGGAAAGGGGAGGCACAATTTGAACATCTGGACTAGAAACCTTGATGGCAGCCTGGGGACATGCCATCTGGGACTTACAAGGAGAAAAGAGGGATAGAGAGAGTTGGAGGTCTCCACTACCTGCCGGCCCATTCCAGAAACATCCTGAACATCCATCCCTTGCTTCCTTGCCTCTTTGGCCTGCCACTGTTATTGATGAGCTTTAAGCAGTCTGGGACTTTCTCTTTTGTGCTTGTTCGGTGCCCAGGCCCAGATGTCTCAATCCTAGCTGAGACAACTGGACTTTGTCCAAAGGGTACTCATGCCAGCAGATGCAGAGAGGGTGTCCTCCTGCAGGACAACTGAGCTAAACCCACCTGAATTTAAAGACAGTAAAAATCAAACAAACCAGCTTGCTCTTGGGTAAGTTCCGCAAAGATTACTCTACCCTACAAAGGGCAAAGGAAAATGACTTGCCTGGGAGGCCCTTTGGGTATGAGCTGGGGCATCTCTTCCTCCTGCCCCAGATGTCAGTAACTGGATCACTGAGCCCCAGGGTGGAGGGATGCCTGAGCCAATTTCGGAGGGATCACTGAAGCCATCCCTGACTCAGAAGGGGAGTTCCAAGGAGTTCCCTTCTTTGGGCAGGGAAATGGGAGATTGTGCAACATCACCAGCAGCAAAATACCTGCCATTACACTCCTCCAATAACTGACAACATGGTTCTTATCTCCTTGTGCTTACGGACCGATGGCAGTATACCAGGAGACATGGACCTTCCTCTGAAATGCAGCGGGACTAATGCTTGTGGTGCCCTGGAGAGGGAAGGAAGGTCCCAGCCCACTAGTTGCTTCCTTCAGACCACCCTCCCTCCTAAAACAGCCCCACAAAGGCCAGATTTGGGGGGCTTCTAAAGTCTGTTCATGCCATAGAATCATCTGGCTTCCATTAAAATGGTAAAGCCTTTAACCTGGTAGTGTGCTGCCACCTGGATTGAGTTTTTCACAGCCAGTTTTCTTCCAAGGAACTGAAATATCTCGTATCAGATAATGATTTTTTTTTTCTTGAAGAAAAGTGGAGAGAATGAATTAATCCACAACAGCATTGATGAGGGGAAGAAAAGTTAATTGAAAAATATAATGAAAAGACTGAGCTCATTCCACCCTGTGTATGCAATGGAAACATTGATATTGACAAAGAAAAATTAAAATTTGTTACAGAGTTCAAACACACTGTTAATATATGTATGATGATAATTCACAGAATCCTTGGTAAGGAGCCTTAGGGCACACACTACACTTATGCAAATTTTATGGGAAACTACAATATTAAATACTACACATTCTACTTTTTTTTAAGCAAACTGAGTCTGGTAAATACTTCAGCTTAAGCTCTACTTAAATTTAGGGCTGCTTTCATGCTATCAAGAGAAATAAAAGGTGCTGAAAGTGGAAGCCTACTGGGAAGGAAGAGCTTTTTGTCAGGTAGAGAGCAGCTCCCCCACATCCCACACAATGCACCTTACTGCGGCCAGCAGGGCTGTGCCAGATGGTGTTTCTCTGTTCACAGCACGATGAACATGGACCCTTAGGCCACTGTTCTGTAGCACAATCCAGCAGAGCCTTTGGACTGCCGTGAAGCATTCGAAGGGCCAGATGGGAAGGTGCTAAAGTAATCAGTCTTCCCTATCCAACTTCTAGGGCATGCTCCTGGCCAGGGCTAAGAAAAGTAAAGGACCAGAATTAAAGAACGCTGCCAAAACTGGATCCAGAAGCTCTCTAGGTTTGTCTTGTATGTGCACCTACATGAGCGCTTGTGTGTAGTGTTTGGGTGCTGGGATCCAGATTCATCCTGTCTCCTTAGGCTCCTCACTGAAATGCTGAAGCAGGTGATTTATCTGTCCAGCTTCTTTCCAGGTCCAGGGAGAGGAGCAACGATGTTCAGAATGACTTGTCTAAAGAGACTTCTGTCTTCCCTGGCTGTGCTCAAGGCCAGGTTGGACGGGGCTTTGAGCAACCTGGACTAGTGGAAGGTGTCCCTGCCCATGGCAGGGGGGTTGGAACTAGATGATTAATGTCCCTTCCAACCCAAACCATTCTGTTATTCTACAATAGGATTCTGTCACTCCATTCACTATAGCAATGACTATAACTCAGGTGACTAAACCTCTAACATAATGCTTGGTGTTAGGTAGTATTACCCAGGATCTTCACATACAGGGCAGGGGGATTGTACTCAGAAATACCCCATCCTCCAGCTGGCACATTGGCAGTTTTGTTCCAAACAGGCAAAGGAGGTGAATGAACCATCTTATCAACAGAATTCAGAGGAATAAGCCAAAACCCACTCCAGACCCAGTGTACAATGCAGGCAGAAGCGTCCAGGATGCTGCACAGTGAGTCCTGGGGTGAAGTACCCTCTGTCCCTGCAGGGGGTGGGAAGACCACGCATGCACTTTGCTCACTTCATGCTCCTACATGCAAAAAAAAGCTTTGGTCAGCAAGTACCCGCCCACAGCAAGCCCCTGGGGCTGTGCTGAAGTGATATGCCACAATTCCCACCAAGTTTAGTCCTAAACCAACATTTTTTCCTTTCTCATTCTAAATTGGCTTTGAAGCACTCCTTTAATTTTGAATATAAAGCATCATCATCGCTGGCTGTATGCCTATGACATACAGGGAGATAAAAGCAATAAGCTTTTCTCCACACAACCTCTCTCATTGACTCCTATAATGTCTGAGTTGGATATTTTGTAACCCTGCCCAATTAATTTTGTGCTCAGTGGCTTTTTCTGAACACAGTGACTTAAAAAAGATCTGCTAAGAAATTCATTAACTTCACAATGAGGTTGGACCTACTCCAGCCGAATTATTACATTTCTATAGTGCTAAAAATAAAGAAAAGCACTGTATAATTGAAACAACCCACACACAGAGCAAGATTTCTCTCTGAGAGTCTGTATGGAAGCCAAAGGCTGGTTAATCTGCACCATGCAATACAGTGTTTCACCTGATTAATACATAATATGAAATGTTACATATTTCCAAATAGGTTCCCCACAGGTAATAAATTGTGTGTCACCACTGCATGTTTGACAGTTGACACTATTATACATTTAATCGGTACATGCAAAATGACAGTTTTTAAGCCGTAGCACAACTGCACTTTGACGGGCTCGGGCCAGTGATTTCTCTCCAATCTGTCTGTGCCGTTTTCCTACGAGCTACAAAACACCCAAGTGCAGAGCCTGTATTTACAGCATTTCTGTTTGTCATCTCTGCAAAAATCTTTCCTCTCCCTCGAATGCTCTCTCGTGTCAGATGGCACAGCTCGCAATTACGCTCTTTGTGTAGCCTGCCTCCCTACCGTCCCCTTCAAAGCTGGTACCTCACATGTCCAGCTGTGCCACTGCAGCATTATCAGCGCCTATTTAATCTTTGGCTTCGTTCATCAAAGTACTTTATAAAATCATATGATTCCTGGATCAGATTTCCAAAGGAGTTTAAGGGAGTTAGGATCTCATATCCTATTAAAAAGAAAAACTATATGAATGCCTGATGCCTCTAGCCTTTTATTTCCCTTTTTTTTTTTTTTTTAAACCACAGCCTTTGTGGCAGTGTACCTCTTTACCCATTAGGACATTCACTCTGCCACACAGCATAGCAGAGATGCCATTTCACTCGAACAGATAATTAGTGTAATGACAGATTGCACTCTATCAAAGGATCTATTGTAAAGAGATATAACATGAAAGAAAAATCATTTTCTCTGGGCTGCTATTCTTTTTGCCAGGCAGGTGGGTGAAAATTGACGAAATCATCCCAATGTACGGATGAAGTGTTCATTTTTTAAGCCAGCCAAATATCATCCAATATCAAACAGAACTATCGGCTTTGCATTTCTGACTGTCCTGCCTCATTACTTCCAGCTTAACTAAAGTACAACTGTAACCAGTAGGTATTTTTCCTGTCCTAAGTGTATTTTCAAAAGATTCTTTTTTTTTTTAATCTAATACTCTACATTAATGTTACTTCATTAATCCCTACATCTTCCTTTAGTAATTACACCCAAATTATATTAAAAATAATTTACAACTCTTTTTTATTCATTAAGATCACCTCTGTCTGAGTCTTGCATGTTTTCTCACCGTTTCCTCACCTTAACCATAATAGTGCCTAGCCCTGAACTTTTTTTCTTGACCATGGGGAATCTAGCAGCTGAACAATTTCCAGGT
This sequence comes from Falco cherrug, assembly GCF_023634085.1. Lineage (NCBI taxonomy): Eukaryota > Metazoa > Chordata > Aves > Falconiformes > Falconidae > Falco > Falco cherrug. The sequence goes on from NC_073703.1 coordinate 26,681,851, forward strand.
TTTGTTGATGTTTCCCACTTCAGGCTTGTAGTCTCAGCCAGTTAGTCTGACTGCTGTTATAAGCTCTGGGGAAGCAGCTTTCTAACAGTTCTGAGTATACACATTACTGCTCAGTGCCATATTCTGTTTGCACAAAGCAAATGCAGCAAGACCACAGCTATCACTTCCCAAGTGCACACTTACTTTCAAGTCAGTGATAAATGTATTTCAACCCCTCCAACAAATTGGATCTCCAGCCTAGATTTACCCAGCCCAGCACAGAAGTGCAATTATTTTTAAAGTACTCATTATGGTCTACATGGAACGCAGCAAACTGTTCCTTGTCAAAGACTTCATGTGCCAGCCCTGTTTTTTTCCTTCAGTATGCTGTGAGGAGATGCTTAGGAAGTCTCCTTCTGCTACTGTAATAAATAACACCTTGCCTAGCATTTTTAGTTACTAGAGCCTTAGTGCATAAATCTCAGGGTGTTGTGACCATGAATTGTCTACAACTAGAACAGTGGTGGTGTTTCTGGACACCCAACCCAGAAAGCCTTTATTCTTGATGTGGGGGAAGTTAATGTGCTATAACAGCTCTCCCTTCCAACAGTCACTTGGCTCCTTGCTCATCTACAGTGTTTGCTGTCCTCTTGCTAAAGGGTCAGCACGGATTTCTAAGGCATTTGTGTAAGTATTTCTCTCTTTCTGCTTCCTTTCATGTTTAGTAAGCCTTGCAGGTTAGTGGATTTGTGCTGGGAGGATTACAGATAGTTCAGTATGACTTGTCACCAAATGCCTTTCTTAGGCTCAAGATACTTCTTATTTCTCAGTGATGTCCTTCATTCCGGGAAGACACTGTTTGTCCATTTGTCTCCAGCCCACACGGAAACATCCCACACATCTTTCACAAGGAGTCCTCAGAGAGGAGCGTGTTCCCATGGCAGTTTCAGGTGATTTTCTGAGCTCATCTGAGTTCGGCTGAGCAACAGCTTTCAGTTGCTTTTTCTGCTCCCTGCAGGACCTTTTGTCTAGTTGGTCCTTCATTATGCTGCTTTCAGCAGTCTAACTCAGCACATCACAGTAATTTGGATCATTCACCTTCCAGTTTATCCTTGGTGTTCTGCTGATTCTGGTGGTCTGCATTTTGCTGTCCTTATTTCTCAATGTCACTGGCCTTTAGTGCCTCCCCTGTGAGAGCAGGAGCTGTAGTAAATGCTCAGGGAATTTTTTGTAATATTTCACCAGGTAGTCTTCTGTTCGCCAGGACTTTGAAACGTAATGTGCAACACAGGTTTGGTTCACAGGCAAAGGGCTCCTTGTCTCTCTAAGAAAAACTCAGAATATTCCGTATCACAATAGAGAGGAGCTGCTTTCCATCCAGTGTTACTGGAGGCAGAGCAAGGGGAAGTGAAGTCTCCAGATTTCCACTTGGCCATTTTTGATGTTGGCTGTTTGCTGTTACTGATCAAACAACCTCTGCCTCATTGGGCTTAATGCTGGCCTTTCCTTCTTCTTTATTAAACATTATCCAACAAACTCACAGATCAAACTCAAATGCGGCAGCCCTGCCACGCAGCTGGAACGAAGCATTCAAGAATCAAAGCTGCTTTCCAAAAATCAATGGTGAGGGACCCAGAGGAACTGCTGGTTCAGTCACCTGAAAGGCCTAAGATCAGCAATCTGCTTCTGAGAGCAAAACCTGGAAGTGGTCAGTCACCGTGGAGCTGCTGCCTGGCCAGCAGCCTGCTGCTCTCCCAGACCTACTTCAGCATCCCTCCTGACTTATACCAATATCTGCCTTTTACTAAATACCTTTCATTAAGCCTCATTAAGTTCCTGTTTGCTTTTGGGTTTTGCTGCTGTGTTGAAAACAAATAGCAAGGCAAGAGTTGATTTATGTGCAGAGTAGACACCAAATTAAATATTTGGTCCAAAAGCAGTCAGAACAATAAACTTGTTAGAAGCAGTATGGGAAGGGAAAGTAAAACATACATTGAGAAGTGGAATACTGTTGAAGAGGGAGAAAATATAGAGAAGAATGAGCTAAAATTGTGCTGAATTAGGTTTCTCTGGACTTCTGGAAACTGCTGTTCTGGATATCAGACATGCCATCAGCTGCCTGTACGTGGGCACAGAACACCAGGCTCTCCTTGCCATACAACCCTGCCAAATCTTTAGGTATTCTACCACTAAGTCCTTAGTGCATTATCACCAACACACAATTTACAAGGCTGTGTATATACAGTCCGAGGAGACTAATTCTCACAGTAGCTCCTTATTTTGTGTCAAAGTAAGAGTTACTGCAAAAAAGAAGAAAGCTGCATTCGATAGGACTGTATCTATTAGCATCTGTAAGTAAACTATGAAAACAGTGTGAGAACAGAAAAGTGATCTTGCAAAGAATATTTCAATACAAAGAATAACATCCAGATGGTCTGGATCGAAGCAAGTTCCCTTGGCTATTAAAGGAGGCTGGAATGGAAGAATAAAATTATGATGATGGAAGATGGACAAGTGCTGCAAGAGAGAAAAAAAAAAAAAAGAAGGAAATTCTGAAGAAAATTTGTCTGGGGGCTTTGAAAACTGCTCAGGAGGGACAGTTTGTGCTACAACCCAACAGCCTGGCAGCAACATCCAGCCCACCTCTTCGCACACGAGGGAAACCATAGTCTGCTGAGAGCTGGTTGTTACACTTGCTGTTCCCAAATGACTCAGCTAAACAACGCCTCAGTCAGAGACATGCCTTTCTTATGAAAAGCAGTGTTTAACACAAATGTTTTCAATGAACTGTTTTCAATTCATTTGACTAAGCCACAATTCTAAGGAATTTTAAACATTTGCAAAGGTGGATAATTCACACAATGACAAATCTCTACATCATAATAAAAGCTTTCAGAAAGACAAGTTGATACCAAAGACCACATGACTTTGTACACGTCTGTACACTCAGGAAACCTCTCCAGAAGAGGTCAGGCTCAGAGGGTTCCCATCCATTCTGGTTCTGCACAACTCTAGTTTAACACCCAGAGCTGTGAATGTCCACAAACTAAACCCTAGTTTGGTGTATGGATAAAGCATAAAGAAGTGGTACTGCAATTAAAATGCAGAAGATGCTCTAGTCTAATGGTATGGGTCCGAGTAGCCACTGGTAGTTTGACTGGTACTCGAACCAATATGACAATCCAGGTCACATGAACAGAAACTGGCCGTAAATTTAGGTCAAGTTGGAAATGCTCAAGTTGTCTCCTATTAATGTAACCTCACCTTTCAATGAAATATGACAGAGCTGAAATGGCAACTGAAGTCATAACAAATTCTTAAGGTGATCCAGATTGCAGAGAGGAAAGATAACTCAGGTCTAATAAATGCGATCACCATCGTAAGATGGTGTCAGGGATGCATCTTCCTGGAACGTTCTCTCTGTGTATGGGAAATTATTCAAACCGATAGGATGCAAAGGCTGATAAGCATCCTGGTACATTAGAAATGGCATGTTCAGACTTCTTACTGATGGGAGCATTGGCTGCATGAACAGAGAGGTAATTAGCTCACTTTTCACTTGAGAAAGATGCGGTGCTTCCAGGGTACTGCTTTTTCATTGCATGGTTTGTAAGCTTGGAGTTGCACTGTCTGGAGCTGATGGGGTTAGACAGGGCTTGTCAATAAACCCTCCCATGGGTTAAATAAACCATGGGTTAATGAACCCACAATTCTGTGCAGATATTTATTCCCTTAAATAGGTAAAAACCAGTCCCTCCTTTGTAAACACACATATAGAAGTATGCAATAAGGAGCAGGCAGGAGGAAGGGTTAAAATGCTTTCAACTATCTATTCTGACAACAGAGACCATATTTTTGCTCCCCCCCCAAGACAGGGCTTGAACACTTGTTGCATGAGACAGAAGTAGAAAACGGCTCAATGTCTCCTTTTGCCAGAACCTTATTAGAAAAACAGAAGAGGTTACTCCACTTTTCTGTCCTGCTCCTGCTGTTTGGTCTCCATTTGAGCCCTGCTTCTCAGCAAATCTTTCTGTTTAGACTGGCATTTATCAGATCTAATTAAGGAAATGTTAGAGGGAAATGAAAAGTAAAAGGTCTGGAAGGTATCTTTAGTGCTTTCTCTCCATTTCTCAGCTGTTTTAGGCATTTGTGAGGAGATCAGAACCTGGGGGTTTGGGCTTTTATTTTTCCAAGATGCCTTCTTCACTGACCAAAGAAAGAGCTCACAGAGCCATTAAAGCTAATACTTTCTTTAAGCAATCCATGAGGACAGACCAACCACAGACCATTCACTGAAAAAATTTTAAATCTCAGAACTCACCAGTAAATCACTAACAGGCAAATTGTCCAAATTCAGCACTTCGGGTTGTTGGGTTGGGTTTCTTTTTGCAAATGGTTTCCCCAGCTCTATTTTAGGGTCAAATCTGTCAGCAACTCCCTGGGGTATTCCTGTTTCTTTGGATTTGCAATGGGAAACGTCAACGTGTGGCAAAACCTCCAATATACTGCTTGTTATACAAAACTCCTGAGTATAATGAGCAAGCAGTTACTGCAATGCTGGGCTGCTGTTCAGCCAAGCTCCCTATAAACTTGAAAGCAATTTGTTTGACTGTCAAAAGACAAAGATGTCAAGCTGATCAAAGCTCTTATGTTAAGCTCATAAATATCCATTATTTGAAGCAACCAGAAAAATACTGGAAATGGACATGTAATATGGCAAAAAGACACCCATAAGCCAGGCTTCACCCAAACTAAAAAAAAATAAAATATTCGAATGAACATCCTTGCAAATGTTCCACTTCTTGCACAGGAATAACAGAGCCAAACAAAGGGAAACTAAAAATAAACTACCACCAAGGGCCAGTGTGATGCAGAATCACTTTATAGCAGTACACCAAATTATTTAGTCAGATAAATATGCTTAATTAATTGTGCCAGAGTTGCAGAGAAAACAATAGCTTTGTTGCTTAGTTATTTTCTGAAAGGGTGTTATTGTGGCCATATTTTATTCCATAGAAATTTTCTATTGTCAGTGCATTTTATGTCTGATTCTCAAGAGGCAGGGGTCGATGCACTAATTACAGTGCAACTTTTGAGAATACCATGAGCTGAGTGTCTTTTACATGATTTCTAAGTACATTGAAACACAGAAACACTTTAGGAAAAGCAATCTGATTTCTAAAGCAGTTTCTGCTTTTACTTACATTGACTTGGAAGCAAAGAGGATTTTGGAGAGTTTTTTGCATTGGCATCAGGAGTCTGCCCAAACCAAGTTGTGAAGTCCCATGTTGATTGTCTTTCAGTTTACCCAAATGTCCTGTGATCTGATGCAATTTCCTCACTATTATTTAAAAGTATCAATGTACAGCATGAAGCCGGCATTGAATCAGACCCACAAAGATGATCTCTAAGTGTACAAAATGGCTTCAAGACTTAAAAAAATTATCTCAAGAGGTGAGATGCCGAAAGAATCAAAGCACAACTGCTGCTGTGCTACAGGTCAACACTGACCTTTGCAGAGCTGCACAAAAGAGAAGAAAGGCGATGCACACAGAGGCAAGATGGTAAGCTCCACACAGATAAAAGAAAAGAAGCTTGACTGCATGGTTTTCCTGTGATGTAACACAGGCTAAAGGGCTAATAAAAGCCAAGCATTTATGCAAAAGACGGTTTTTAACCGTCTTTTTTAAAGCTTGTTATGCATAGGCTTTTTCTGTGGATAGAGCTTAAGTGTACTGGATTGGGGCGAAAAAGTAAATGTGGAAAGCAGAAAATGGGAACCAGAAGGGGAAATTAGTACCTACTGTGAAACATCTGCAGGACATATTTAGGAGACCCAAAGGGAAAGAGAGGCAATGGTTTGGCCATTCAGAGCTTGGGCAGATATGTACCATCCTCGTGACATCTTGCTTGAAGCCACTTGGGTCGTTCAGGTCTGTGACTGCAGCATAGCGCACTCTTCCTCCCCAGCCCTCCCCTCCACTGGTTGTCACCCTTCCTATTCTGAAATTAAAGAAGTCTAAAAACTATTGGTTCCAAGTGAGGCATCTCCTTAATCATCACTAACAACATGACAGAAACAAGGAGGGAAAGTTCCCGAATCATACTCATACTGGGACAGCCTGATTTTTGTCTCTCCCTCCCAAGGCACTGGCAATTCCTCCAGTGAGCAATGAATGTACAAAAATAAGTGGGTTTAAGGTGACCTTGACTCCACATATGCTGAAATAAGAAAGTTCCTGGCAGGTAGGGAAGAGATTTTCTGGAAGAGTTTCCTCTACTAGCAGGAAGAAAAAGCAGACCTAGCTGTCCTCATGTCACACTGATGTGATGATGCTGAGGATGGACCACATTCATTAATCCAGGATTTCCCTTTCAGTCCAGTGATCTTATCACACAAGTGGAGGTCAGGATCTAGTACCTTGCCCTAGACAGTCGACGAGGTGAGCACTAGCCTGCACCGTACTGTGTGCCCACCAAATCCCTCTCAACTAATCCTAATCCCAGCCAAATTCAGGGAGGTGGGAGCAGAACTGTACAGACCTTTTCTTGGCCAGAGATGATACAGAAGGAGCAGCGGGTTTTCCCCTCATTAAGAGGTTTCTGGTATGGTACTTCCAAGACCAATATGGCAAGAGAGATGGGACCTTGGCAATGTTACACTCACTGCAATGCAGCATCCAGACAGCAAGTACTTCACCACCATCACCTCCAGGAGAGGCCCTCAGTGGTCCTGAGCTTCTTTTCTGTCACCTTGTCTGGATCTCCAGTGGGTAAATGCTAGCTCAGGATAATCCTCCCTGTATTTTCTGTAGATCAGCCTTAGCATAACACTGAATCTGGTTCCAGACTGGCACCAGGCTCTCAACAAGTAAAATAAGTTGAAGACCCATCAGGTATGAAGTTTTCTGAGGTTCGTTCCCTGAAACGGCTGTGCCTGTTTTTCTTTAATCCCACTGAGTGACTATACACACGCAGCAATTGCATCCAGCAAGCAGGGCACTCCACCTTGCCTTGAATTTAGCCTGGGCCGGCAGTTATCCAGACTGCATCCGTCAAAGTAATGACAGCAAAGGAGATTAAAAAAGAAAGCATGAGGAGGAGGATGACACTCCAGGAGATAATTGAGGAACTATGAGAATGTTCATTGAGTTTGACAATTTCAGGCTAAAAGGCTTCTGTCCTAGCAGATATTTTATCTCTCACTTAACCCTTCACATCTCACCTCCCTGCTTAGTCCCACATCAGCCACCGGGAGTTCCCAGGACCCCAGCAGCAAGTTATTGCTGACCCTGGTGAGTCACTCCAGGTGAGCAATTATTGGTCACCCAGGCACAGGAAATCCACCCTTCTTCAAATGCCCATTCCATCACAAGGCAACTAAGGTCACATTGACCCAGATCCCAGGCACACTTCTCCTAAGAAGATGGCCTGAGGTGGACTAGTCAAGACCTATCAAATGAGTATAAAATCCCTGGTGAAGCCTGCTGTGGGCAGTAGTGTGGGGAGGATGTTTCCTACCTGGTCTGAGGTCATCTTGCTGTGCTAGCCTTAACTGATTAGAGGCTTCTCTTGAGAGACGAGTCCCACATGATGTGATGACTCCTCATATGAAGAATTAAGGAAACGGGGATCTTAAATTACTTACTGATTGCTGGCTTCTTTTCTTGTAGTTCCCATCCTGCTCTTGGCCCTTCCTGGTCTAATCTTTGTGGCTTCTGCTTTTTTGCAGATTTCTTTCTCACGTGCTGATGACACCTGATAACTTTTAAAATAATTCCTGCAATGTTTGGGGTAGACTTCTCTGTAGTTGTAGGGTTTTTCTTTCCTTTTCCATACCTAGGGAGCATACCAGAGACAGTTTCCACTGCTTCTTAAGCATAACCTTCCTCCTCTATTTTTCTTACATATTGCTAAACTGCTCTGTAGCTAGATAGCTTCAAGAGCAGAATATTTCAGACTGTACTGATGAGCTCTAAATTCGTCTGGGGTAGGGTCTGATAAACACAATGATGAAAAATTCTAATACATTTTGGAACAGTCAGTTCAGCACACCCAGCACACAGCTATGTCCAACATATACATCAACAAGTCAACCAGAGGGGCGGGTTTTTGTTTGGGTTTTTTTTTTTTTTTTTTTTTTTTTTTTTTTTTTAAATCAGTTCTCTGCTGCTTTTTCAGTGCTGCAGAAGCACAGAGATCTCAAGGTGACAGGGAGCTCGGCTGATCTGAGCTGTGCATTGACTTTAATTACTAAGTAAACTGAAGAAATAATACAGAGAAATGAAAGCTGACTTTTATCTTTGTGAGTGCAAAAGAGCACCCTAATTAGATGGGTTAAATCATGTTCAGGTCTGTGGAGGGAAGGAGCACTCCTCTGTTATTCTGGTACTCGCAGCCTGGGCCTTCATCCCAGCTCTTACTGGGCATTAGTAGGCTGGACTACTGGTACAGTGAGGTTTCAGGATTAGTCCCCCACCCAGTTGCTGCATTTATACAGACAAGTCCAGGGAGACATTGATTTGAGTGGAAGAGGTGATTTCACCTGAAGAAGTGTTGCAAATGAGGAAAATAAGTTGAATACAGGCACAGCATGCCCTACCACAAAAGGACCTCTCAACAGTTTCTGTACGCTGATGATCCTTGATGAAAAGTCTCAGCTGACAGAAGCCTTACAAATAAATCTGCACACAGAAATTATTTAGGGCCTGATCCAGCACCGCCAGGATTCAGAGGCAAGGATCCTCCGGTACACATAGTCTGCAAATCAGGCGCTCTGTGCTAGACTTTCAAGCTGTGCTACAGCTCAGTAACTTACATATAATCCAGGAGACTGTGAATCTAAAGTTTGGAGTAACTTGATAACCCCAGGGACCTTTCTGGCCTTACGTTGTTATCATCCTTTCCATTCAGGGACAATGGACCTTCCACACATGCTTCCCTGACCTAGGAGTGGTTCTGATTTGAGCCAGCCTGAACCCATACAAAACTGTTAAATTGAGCAGGCAGTTGACTTACTATATTCAGGGTTGGCTTCCCTACATCAATTATTTTAAAGATCACTATCTCCAAATTCTGCTTCCATAGCTACTCTTTAATATGATTCATCTGCAGAAAAAAACAAGCATCAGCAAATGGAATCTGGCAAGAAATGAATCAAATAAACTTAAAATAGTGTCATGGTGCCTATATTAAATTTCATTTGACTGAAGCTGTGCGTCTGAGAACCCTACTGTTTGTAGCTAAAAGAGAAAAGAATTGATGACATCAGCAATTTACCTCATTAAATCACTATAGGATGATAAATAATATTTTCTCCAAGTCCTTCTGAGTTCATCTAAAGTGGTTTTAAACATTGTACACAGTGCATTTGTACTTAAATTATTCTACTTTCAGAATCTTGGAGAGCTGAGACAGCAGGAGATAATTTGTAGGACAGCTTGAGACACTTTTCTAACAGTTTTAATAATGCTGCAATTGTCTTTTGCTTCCTACAAGGCACAGAACTAATGTTGCATTTGAAGCTGTCTCACTGAGCATGCTTATCGTCCTCCTCCTCGAGATGGAGATTTTTGTAGGAGAGAAAGCTTCCCCTGAAGTCTGGGAGGTTTTTGTCATTGGTCTCAGTGACAGCAGCACCAGGAGCACAGGGTCTTCTTGTTTGTCCTTACCAGGCCTGTTGAGCTACTTCTCCTCCTCTTGACCCAACCCAGTTTAGTTGTCTGCTGGAGTTTTGTTTGTTTGCGCTCAGCTCGACATTGGTCTGTGCCCTTTTGTGGGTTTTCTTTTAATGCTCCAGATAAGCCTGCTTTTGCCGCAGGACCCCGGTGGGCTCACGCTCTGCTCTGGTGTCTGAGTTACCGCCGCTGCAGGACAGGTGAGAGACTGATTGCTGCTCTAGCCTGGACCTTCAAGGAATTCATGGCAGGGGTTGTTCCTGTGGAACCAGTACTTATAAAAACCAAGCTGAGGGAAAAACAGGGATGGATAAGAGGGAACCCATGCTGAAGGTGCTCCATCTCTTCATATACTGTTGCTGTTACTCTCATCCAAATCAGGTCCAGCTGCAGCAGGTGGCATTGCAGCTGCATTTCCTTGGAAGGAAACACAGCTTTGATATCTAGCCTCACAGCGAACCTTAACACCTCAGACTTCTCTGAAAATGGTCTAGAAATGTAAATCCATCACAACAATTTCTCCCAGTTAAACATTACATGAGCATTGCATGTAACCTTTCAAATGTGGTTGACCGAATCATCATCTCAGATTATCAGGATTTGTTCATTTAAATTACTAGTTTCAAATAGTCAGATTTTTTCAAGTTCTTACCTTTGCAAACCTGAAAGTCTTTGTTTGGCTAAGGAAGTAATATACTGACAGCAATATTAACCCTGTTCCTGTCTTTCCCTCTTTCTTCCAGCCCCTCAAACATTACCCTGGGCTGACAGGGCGAGTTGGGCTGCAAAAATGAGCAACTTCTAGAGAAAGATAAATATTTTTGGAAGGAGCTTCTCCCCACCCCACAAAGCCCAAACAAACAAACAAACTTTTCCTTGTTCCCTGTGGTCAAGGAGTAGACAACCCTTGGGTGTCACGGAGCTGAGTCTTTTGGGGGCAGGCAGCTTTCCATGCAATTTGTTAAATGGTGGGAAGTTTCTCAGACCAGAGTTGGTTCCCTTGGTATGTATTGAGATGCCCCAAAGTGAAGTCTTTGTCCCTGTCCTCGAAGGTCTCTCTATCTCCTTTGTCCCCACCATTACAACAGGGAACTTGCTCTCATCTCCATCACAGAAAAGTTCTTACCAGCTGCACTCCAGCCTTCAAGGGTGGGAAGAGGGCTGGTTCTTCACTGCAACATACAGGGTGAGCAAGTTCACAACTACGAGTTGGTCTTGCTCTGCTAATTCCAACAGTATCCCCTATGCTTTGAAATGGAATAATTTAGGAATCAGCAGTTTCCTAAAACAAAAGGGTTTATTTTTCAAGCAGATGCACTGTTTCTCTACAGTCTGCAAATCAAACTTTACTAAACTTGTAACAGTGCCCATTACTCCTTGGTTTCTGGGAATTAATTTCCAAAATTTCTTCAGTATTCTTATTAGATATATCCCATTAAGTGTCCCTTTACCTGAATCAAATCAGACTTTCCTTAGAGCAGAATGCCAAAGGGAAAAGCGCACCAGAGGCTGTAACACTTCTAAAGATTATGTGCTAATGTAACTATTTCAGTCTTTCAGCGTTCTTTTTCTCTCTTTAGTCTAAACAATTTGGTATTTCTTAAAACAATAAACAGCCTGGATTTTTAACAATGTGCAGTACAAAAAGCTTTTACATTTTCTTTTCAAGCAAAACTAAAGAGTGGAAGCAGCAGCGCCACATTGCTCAGACACTTTCATTTCTGTTAAAAGGAACTGGCAGTTTGTTTTCCTTAGCAAGCTGCAAACCCTTTTTATCGAGCTTGCACACTAGCAGTGAAAGCCTGGGAGAAAAATCTCAACCCGTTGATGAAAGTGGCTTTCAATTTTTGATGAAAATGCAAATGGGGGCATCAAAACAGAGTTACACTCTCTGGGAGTGAAAAGGGAAGCATTCTTGCAGGAAAATGGTGAAAAAGGAATGTTTTCTGCCACAAAAAAACCACTCTATTTACTAATGAAAACTGTGAAATACAGTGCTGGAGAAGATTCACAGCCTCTCAAAAAAATGTCAGTATTGAAGTATTAAGAGAAAAATTACTAGTTTTCTCAGAAATCTCATCTGTATATAGTTTCCATCATTTAGGAGGTGTAAATAAATGCACATACAACAGTGTGTATATGTTTGTAAATAAATACATGTATATAATTTATGTGAAGGAAATGAGTTTTGTGTTTTTCTTATTAACTCAGAATATATCCACCTTCATTATTGTTCTATTACTGGTTTTCAAACTACACATTTCTCACTTCCATAATTTAACTTATTGTGGAGTTAAATTTCTTTAGACTACAATTCTTGTTACAAGTCAAGCTATTTTTCAAGAAAATGGAACTCTTTCATTAAGGGGAAAAAATGCTTTTTCACCCTCTGATCGTTGGTTTAAGTCCTGACTAGTGCCAGTAAGCAAGGACCTCCCTTAAGTACAGTGCCTTTACTTGACTAGTACAGACTCTTTTTTAATCCAGAGAAAATTAGTTTCATTAGTTAATGCAGAAGCACGGAATGTAAATCTGAACAAGAAGTTTTCAAAAAAATTACCAGCTTTAAATAAAAGGGGGGGGGGGGGGAATAACTAATTTTCCAAAATGTTTTCTTTGGCTTTGATTCAGGGCCTGGGAGACGCCCCTACCACGCTCCCACCCCCACCTCCCAGCAAAGATGGGTGCAGGACTGTGTTTGTGCAAAAAGTCATAGCTTTGTGACGGTCAAAATTAATTGCTGGGTTGAAATTGTCCTATCTGGGAGCTGAAAATGTTTCAAGCAAGAAAATATCTTAACAGAAATGTACTGCCATCTTAACAAAGATAGGGCTGTGTAAAAGAAATCTCTGCCTATGAATGTAACTTCAGTCTTCTGAAAGACTGAGATCAAGCCCACATTAGTTGTTTAGTCTCCATTTAAAGTTAATGGATGGAGATGTCATCTACCAGAGTCATCTCATCTTATTAAGAAAGACACCGATCTTATTCCACTCCTCTGGAAGGCGGCTTTAACATTGGTCGTCTAACTTGCAAGATAAATGCAGTGAAAGAAGTGCAACTACCTATGTCACAAATCAGAATATTTGTCCTTCTAAATGGTCTGTTCTAGCTTGGGTTTACTAAGTTAAAATAATCACTAGAATTTGCCCAAGTCATGCAAGATATCAGACAAGATTATGGTAATTGCTGTTCTTGCCTAAAAAAATATCTGAAACTGTGGTCCTGCATTCATATTCTGTAGATACACTCATTGGCAGTGTCTGAATTTCTGTTGGTTTTAATAAGCAGACGAAGCATGGATCAGGTCCCAAAGGACAGTGAGACAGAGGGGATCCAGCCACAGCCACAGGGTTTTCTCTAGCAGCTGGGAATTCTTTGTGCGCCCCTGGGGTTTCCCAGACCCCCCCGAGGCAGGGCTCGCAGGCACCGTGCAGGGAGCACTCCAGCACCTCTGCAGAACTAGGAACTGCTGACACCATCCTCAGAAAGAGCTGGGTCAGCACTGAATTGACTGACCAACTGCCAACAGCTGCCAAAATATCTTAAAAGCATTGGACACATCCACATCCAATTCAAAAAGTAGAAAGAGAAGACATCATTTATAAACAAAAATTAGTCATCCCATTTGTAAATAAATCTGTTCCAAAGATCATCAGAAGTGCCTTTGGCACTGAAAACTACCTCCATATATAGGTTTAAACTATAAAGGTTTGATCCTTCAACAAGAATTGACAGATCTGTATCTCTGCTGTGGATTGTGTTGGTCACCAAGACATCTTTTCCTCCCTTCCCCATGCTCCGTGCAATTTCAGCTTTCAGCTGTGGTGGGTTGGAAATGCCTGAAGACAACCAGTGTGCCAGCAATGAGTGGTTCTACAGTGAGGTGCAACTCAAGGGCAAAAGCCAGCATGGTCACAGGGTTGCAGACCTGACATGAGAAGTAGCATGTGCAGAAGCAGATGACAGAGGAGATGGCTGGGAGGGGAGAAAGCCCACATTGTCTTGGGTTGTGGCTCATTAGCTCATTGCCTTCCACCAGCTGAGTGCTGTTAATTAGCCACCTACGTGGTCTCCAGTAACCCACATGGGATGCCAAATGTCTTCCCTTTACCTTGAGGAAGGTGGACTGTGTTCTGCTGTGCCACTGAGGCCAACAAAGACCTCCAGTGTGACCAGCCACCACCATCCAGCAAACCTGAGTGAACAACTAACAATTATATAGCCTTCAGACTACTTGAATGACTAGCACAAATTCTTGTAGCTGTTGTTTCTTCTTTTCTTTTCCCCCAGACAAGCCATGCCTCTTTACGTTTGCAAAGTGACCTGTGGGTAAAAACTCACCGTGCATCAGCTGAGCTGTGGCCATTTTCTACGTGCATCCCCTTAGCCTGAAGAAATGCAAGATAAATGGGCTGGTTTCGCCCTCCTTCGTGAGCTCACAGCAGAACAGTTACTGCGGATGAGGCTGTGCGTAGTAGCTCTTGATGGGAAAATAAGACAACTCCGTGACAGTTTTGCATAACCAAATCCCTCAGCAAAAGCACACATCACATTCTGAGGATAGTTTGGTGCACTGTGCTATTTATGCCACTAAATCCAGGCATAGTGTCAGTTTCTGCATCTGAGACAGGTAAACGCTCGATTATTAAAAATTCAGAACTGTGGGTGCTTGACCACACTGAGCGGATGATGGCAGAGGCATCAGCTCTGCAGCATTTTGAGTGTTTTGAGCTCAGTATCATTCAAGATCACAGAGGCAAAACTGTGTTTTCCAGACTTCTCTGTCACATTGTCAACAGCATTTGTATAGGCATCCAATTTCAGAATCTGCAGCTGAGTCTTTATAAGGGAGAGCACCTTTTTACATTGCCAAGTCTTTCATGCACAAGTTGTTTTTGTTTAATCTTCAGGCTGACCTTCCAATCCAAAGCAGTCTTGCATTAACTTTCCAAAGGTCGTATCTGCAGAATGCCGAGTCAGTAGATCTTGCAGATTGTCAGTATATTTTTTATTGAATTCTAGACCCTGATTATACTTGGTTTGTTCTGCATGAGATCAACAAGACAGGTGGAAAATCATCCTCGCAGGACAGCTGACGATTCTCCACAAATACAATAAACAAGAATGACAGCTGCATATGGATTTTCACTTGCCAGTGCGGAGCAGGGATGTGCAATGTGGGTCAATACAGCTGACTTGGCTCTGTTAAACTAGATGTACTATCTGAGTGGCCACTTAGGCTTCTCAGTGGCCAGTGGGCAAAAAAGCACCTCCAGGGCATGGCCTGCACCTTAGGAGGGAACAGATCTCTGTCCATCTATTACAGAGAGACCAGACAACCTTTTTGAAGATTTACCTTTGCACATGCAAAATGAAGTGGTATGATGTCTACCTTTTGGGGCTTGGGGTGTTTTTCTCCCTTCTGTCTTACTTTGCACACCCTTTGTGGGGCAACTGCAAAATCCTGACATGAAGCAGCTCCTCTAGATTGATCTGGGAGCAGAGAGAGCACCCAGGCTGCACAAGATAAAGGGAAGAGAACAAAACACCTCGCCTCCCTTTAATCTCCTGCTATAATGACAAGGCAGTAGCAAAAGTCTTTTGTACCCCGATAGATCCCTTCCTGACTGATATAGGATTCAGCATCCCCCACCTGTATGAACTGCCAAAATAACTGTGGTGTGGATGTCAAAACAAATGCAGATACATCTAGATCTTCAGGGCTTCCTACAGAAGGCTTGCCATGAGTCTCTAACCTACAATAAGAAATACTGCAGCTCTGTCTTGCATGTGCTTCTCTAGTCAGCTCTGGTCTTTACGGTGCTTTTCTGTTTTAGCTGGGAATCCCCAGGTGACTGAGTGTACTGTGGACTGCACCATTACATTTTATACTATCATATATACCACTCAACATGACTGAACCACAATGGCTGTATCATGCTGACTTAGTCTTTAAACCAAACAAGTGATATGCAACTTTCCACATCAGATGGTTGTGGCATTCATCACCCACTGTGCAATAAAAGCTTGCTATTCCAGACCAGCTATTTTGATCTGGGGTTTACTGGTGTAAACTTTAGCTGAAGTACCTCTACAAGACATCACCCTGTCCTTAATCTATTATCATGCCTCTTGTCTCACCAATGTCTGTGCCTATACAAATGGAAATGAGCACCTCATTTCCATCTATATAATTTCTAGGGCATGTAATAGAAACAAATTGTTGGGAATGATGAGACAGTTGCTCTGGCTTCTGATAAGAATACAAAAAAAGGTAAAGATTTAAGACCTTCATCATTTGGCGTGCTCAAGATACACTTTAGAGGACTATGGAACTAAATCACCTTCAATCAGTCTGCATCATGTAGCTGCATCTGTCCACAGCAGCTAGAGATGCACCTGTACATTCTCTAAAATAAAGTGTTAGCTTGGTTCCTACACCAGCATAAATCGGGTGAGAATCCAGAGGATACTTGCACTGCTGTAATGAATGGCTATTCAGGTGTGCATCTTACTCTTGCTTCTGTGGTCTCACATTGGGATAAATTGTTGGTTTCAAAGTCTGGTCCAATGCTTATTAAGTTATAAGAGAAGAGAAAATAGAATATGTCTCAAACCAAAATCAAATCCAACATCTAAGAAACAAAATATTGAGCCTTTCATTATGCTATACAAGGTCTTTCACAGCATTTTCAGTATTATATGTAGTTTTTTATAATTTTTGATACAGTGAGATTGATGTTGTTTCCATAAACTGAGCACAGGAAAGCAGTATTAATCTCATGTTCCTCTTCTTTTCAGAGAAAGCGTAAGGTCATTTTTGTCTCCACAACTCTGGCAGAGCAGAACTGCAAGGAGAAGCCAATTCTAATAACACTTTATAGAGGTAATAGAAGAGGAAGAAAATGGAAAGAAGAGAAAGCAGAGACCAGCAACAAAAATTATATATGTAACTTCATCTGATGAAACCCAGCAACTGGAGGATTTTCCACTCTCTTTTATTAAGCACTTTTTAATTAAAACTGTAATAAACCCTACACTGATCATCAACATGACACTGACCATTATATCATTGTAGCCCAAATTAAATACTCTAAAAGTTTACATTCTGACTTTGACTTTGGGATAATGCAGGAAGGTTGGCCCCTATACAAAAACACATGGTGCTCATAAATCTTCCATGGATTCTGGCTCTGTTGTATGAATTCAAGTCATTTAAATTGTTCTGTGTATTTGCTGACCTTAAAAAAAGAATTTTGATGTAAATTCTGACCTACTCTTTAGCTTGTGAAGGAGTCCAGAGTTGGTCAAATGTTGGAGCAGCTAGGCTGTATCTAGGGTGATTTCATCTAGATGGCCTGGCTACCAAATGAGATAATCCTTGGAAACAGGGTTTCTGACCTAATCGAGCCCTTTGGCAGTTTTTGAGTTTATATTAACAGGCCTTGGACTCGGCGGCTGTGGCCTCCAGCATTCCTGCAGTGCTGTAGGAGAGGAAAATGGAAAATATCCAAGATTTGTTCCGACTGAGAAAGTTGGAAAATACAGATTGTATAGGTGGAATAAAGCAGGGCTGGGCTGGTAGAGGTGGAGTTGGGGATAATTACTTGTTCTTTAGGTGTTATCACCTCCCTAGGCTCTCTGCCTGATAGCAGAGGATGTAAGGCTTGGAGAAGCTCTCCTGCTTCCCTGAAGCCTTGCCCACTTTATGCAGACACAGCCATGGCAGTGGCAGAGCAGAGCAGGACCCCATCTGGGCTGGACACTCCTTGCATCGCTCCCCACTACTTCTCCTGAAGGAGAGAAGTAAGAAGGCTATGAGCAAACACAGAGAAGTGCCATGGGTGATCTCCTGAGAGCCTCCCCAGGACAGATAGTGACCACAGCGGTCTCAATGCTGTTGAGTGCAAGAGGTTTGCTGCCTTGGGTCTGTAAGCAGCAAAGCTTACAAGGATTTGCAGCCTATACGGGACAGCGCTTCTCCAGGCTGGAGCACCTGCATCTCCCTCATGGAGGAATGGGAGCAGAGACAGAGCTGAGGGCAGCAGGGACATGCTATTCCAGCTTCAGGACAATATAAAAAAGCTGAAAGTAAACCCAAAATTCCCTTGAGTAATATATACCAATTCACCCCTGCCACAGGTTGTTTCCCCTGCCCTGACCACGGGAATGTGATTTGCTTTTTCTGGTGACTTCGCTCTTCCAAGCCAGAGGGTCATGTTGACCTTTATTTCTGTAATCAGTTTCTATAATGAGCACACTTTAAGCACATGCACATGCGGAGAAAATTAAGTGAGGCCTATGCTACTATGTTTGTGTTTAGAAATCCCAGAGGCACAAAGCAAGTCGCTGATTTTCTGTGAAAATTCTCTCCCCAGACAAATGTACCTGCGCCTGTTGCATGGTGGATGATGCAAACCGCGGTCCTGCAAGCGACAGCTACCCTGCCTGTTCAGCAGGGCTCCTGCAAAGCCGCAGCTTGTACCAGTGATTGCAGTCCGCTCAGGGGAAACAGCCTTTACACTTTGTATTTGCTTTTTCAATAAGGGAAAGATTTAAGAAAAAAGGAACGCAGGCAATGTTCCCGGCGACTTCTTCGTTTGTTATCAAATGCATGTCTGTGGCTGGCTGGGGAGAGCCGAACCTTGTGAAAAATCTGCCCAAGAGCATAAAAGCAGAGGGTTCCTAGGGCTGCTCTTTCAACATGAAAGAAAAAACTTTAATGAAGAGTTTCTTTAGGAAAAGACTCTCCTTTGCAGAGCCTGAGAGCTGGTGGAGACATGATTACAGTTCCCCAACTCCGCTCTTTCTTTACATCAAAGTTGAAAGTAATCAGACATTATAAATTGTTACCACTTTTCTTCTATTGTTTCTGCTAATGAGCACACAAGGGTTCAGCCACATCTTAAATTTAAAAAAATAAAACAAACTACTTATTTATTTATTTTTTTTAATGGGGATTTGGATATAAGGGATAGGAACTGAAAACCCTGTGGGCTAAAGCTGATGGAGAATTTGAATATAATGTCCCTTGTCCTGTGGTTTCAGATGCAAAACTCCCCTGAATATATTAGATTACAGCCCTGGCCAAGTCTTCAAAGTGAGTTTAACAGAATGCAAGGACAAGTGTGCTTTAGGCTGACTGCTGTCACAGGGACAAACCCCATCCAATTACACACTGAGGAAAATCAAATAAATTGATAAGCACTTAAATGGGAACAAGTGCAGAGATTTCTACCCATGGGACCACGTGGATTCACAACTGAAATTGCTCACAACACAATTTATCTCATCTACTTTTGCAATCTCAAAGTTAGCATGTCCCCAAACGTTCACCTTGGCTGTCCCCTCTGTGTGCTCTGTCAGTGGAGAGGGATGGGCATGGTCCCTAGCATGGAATGAATGTCCTCTCACAAGTTATTTTCTCTCGTTTTTGGCTACAGACACCGCTCTACTTGGAAAATCATAAAGCCTGTGTGAAATCACTTTGCGTGGGAGATGTATAGCCACGTGGCTCCAGCCAGCAGCCATATGACTGGAACAAGAAATTCAGAGATCGCACTCAGGCAAATGTGGTGCAAGTGGCTCACATCAAGCATTTGCAGGACAAATAACACCCTGGCAAGCTCACAGGTTTTGCATCTGGTACTGCTGAGAAAGGGACACACTTGTCAGCAAAACTGCTCATGAAAAATAATTTCAGCAGGAAATGATAATTAATGCTGGAATAATTTTTGAAGAAAAAATTTTTCAGCCATACATGTAGACAGCAATGTTATTTTGCCAATTTGTAACATTGTGAAAATAGGTTTGCACAGTGAGAGATTTTGTTTTGACTAACCAAATGAAATGTTTTGCTTTTTCTGCTTTTCTAGTGTTTTTTTTTTTAAAAATGTCTTCCCATTTGTGTGATAAAACCATTAAAATTTCCTCTCAGTCAGAAGAAAGCATTAGTCTGGGTTCAGATAAACCAGATAGTTAAATATATAATTTGGAATTATTTTAAAGAAGGAGTTTAGTTCAACAATTTAAAAAGGTTTTAATCAGTCTGGTACACTCAAAATACTGAACAGTGAAACAGCCAAACAAATGGGAAAATCTGTTGTTTTCATAATTCTACAACTGAATAACAGCACGTCTTGCAGTTTTAGCTAAATGGTTTTCATGCACTATTTTGGTTTCCTGTTTTCAGATAAATATCTCTAGTCGCAACTGCATGCTGTGTACACAAATTGTAACTACTTCCAACAGCAATGGGTATCTGATTATGATTCATATGCTATATACTTCAAGGAAACATGAGGAAAAAAAAGCATTAAAACACATTTGTCTTTAATTACTGTTTCTAGTTGTGGCAGTGACAAAATTGTGATTTCTGGCAATATAGTGTGAAAAGTGGAATTGTGATTTACATGTACATAAATCATCAAAGGCAGACAAAATGCCTTTCTCTTATCTCTAAGCGGGTCGTTACCTGAAATTCTGAGCTAACTAAAACCACAGCCCTAAAAAGTTAACATCTATAGTTTTACAATTATTTCAATTCTTATTTTTCTTGCTTCCCATATGTCTTGACAGAAGAATGATGATTTGATGCAAATAAAGACCAACCATTACCATTTACATATAAAATGGTATTCTTTTTTTTAAGAGGAGAAAAGAAATTTAAAAACTAATCAATCACAGAAGAAATCCCCTCTTTTTAACAAAAGGTGTCTAAGCCAGTTTGAGAAAACAAGAGGCTTTGGAAAGCAACCACTTCCCAGTGTCTATTTTCACAAGAATGTCTCTTGTCATTTTGCCCCTGTAAAAATACATTAAGAAATCACAAAGTTGTGGGGACAAAAAAGTCCTTGAAAGGTAAAGCACATCTTTCAACAAGCATGACTGTCCTCCCTGAACTCCTCCACCACAGCATAACATGGTTTGGTTGATGACAAAGGAGCTCAAAAAAAAAGAGTTAAATATTGCATAGTGATGACAACTGCCTCCAAGTTAGTTTTTTTAGCAATTGAAACAAAAGAGGAGGGGGGATTCCCTTTGCTTTTTGGTATAGCCATGACAAAAACACTTTGTTCCTGTAAAGCTGTGTGATAAACGCAGTCATGATTCATGTCAAAAATAGAATGTACTGTGATAAGTGTAATTGTTGTACCCTGTGTAAATCTGGGACCTGTATCGCAGTTGTGAGTGGGCGCGTGTGGTTCTCCTTTGAGACGATGTGATGGCTTCCCCTTCCCCTGAGGCAATCGCTGCCTGGAAAAGCCCGCCGGCCGAAGGAGATAAGGAAAGCAAACCATGCCAGAGAAGGCCCGCTGAAGGAGACAAAGACCTTGAGATTTGAAAAAGCGCGCCAAAGGAGAGCCAGTAGGAGGAGAAGGCGTACCCTAACGGCCCAGTGGGGAAAGAGCGGGACGAACAGCCGGCGAGAGGAGATTGGTCGAGATCCGGGCATAAAAGACGCTGCTGTTAGGACTCAGGGGTGCCTGTGGTGGAATAACTGAGTTCTCCGCGCACCCAGCGCTGGTTTTGCTTATTGTTTCTCAACCTAAATTGATTGAACCCAAAATAAAATTGTTTTAATTGTTATCGTTTATAACAGCTGGCAGCTGGTTTCTGTTACTGCTGCTCATGCAATGCAGCCTGGTGCGTATGGCATACACTCCATCGCCTTCCCACCCACCCAGCTTATGCCAAGGCCAGGAAAATACTCAAGTAACGCACAGGATAATCTATCCAAAATCAATGCATGGTCTAGTAGTAATTCATCATTGCATGTTGTACCCCTGTTCATGTTGGTTATTGAATTAAAATGAAACTAATATGGTCTTAAGCAGGACTGAACAAACAAGACCATCAAGTAGTTAAAGAGATCATCAGAAATTAATTCTGCATTGTTAAAATTATTGAATTAGGACTAATAAAACTGCTGGAAAAACCCAATCCCTCTATCAGGGTTGACTGTCAGCTGACTCCCAACACTCATTCAGAAACTGGAAGGCACGCAGCTACTTTAAAAGTGAAATGGCAATGGGTTTTATCTATTCCTTCTCATCAAACCCTTTTGTATTTGCTAACTCAGTACCAATGAGGCACTGCAGTGAAACTCATTGTGCTTTGCTACCTGAAAGTTTCCTATAGTGAAGATGAAAGAGATGCTTTTGGAAATCTTTTTGGGTTCTTTTTGTTTGTTTGTTTGTTTAGCAAAAATAAATTAGATTTTTTTAAAAATTTAATATAATGGTAGAGCAGTGATCATATAACACACATATAGTTTTCTGTCTAATTGCTCTGTATATCCAGAGCTTTGAAGTCAGTTCATATAAATATCTCTGAGATTTAACAAATACTTCATTTGATTTCCACCCGAGGCAAAACAAATAATTTTATTCTCTAGCGTGGACAAATTCTGCGTTGTGCTGCATGCTAGGAAAACCTCAGAAACAAAAAAATCATACCCAGCTGCTCTCTCTAGTGCAGAAATTCAAAAAAGAAAATAGAAACAATCTGTAATTCAGAATTTATTGGCAATTTGCTAGCGCACTTATCTGCAACAACACAAGAAACATGAACAATCAGAGCACAGAGCTGTTTGGTCTGGAGGCCTTAAGAAAAGGATGTTTCAGAATGTGTGAATAAATAGAAGCTATAAAAAAGGCAGCAAAAGCACTAAGCTAAGTAGGACTAGAGCAGTTAACTTGGCAAAGGGAGCAAAGTCAGACTACTCTTCTTGCAAGTAAAGTCACTGCTGGAAGGCTGAAGGGAAAAATCCTGAGCACAGCTGGAGAATAATGGAATTGTATTTTCTTTTTTAAATGAAGCTTCTGTTTTTAAATCATAGTAAACACCTCATCTATAATTCTTTGAGAAATTCTTCTAAAATACAGCTGTGTTCTGAATTTCCCAGGCGTTGGAGCCTCGCCACATTATCCTTTTTAAACAGATGTGGTTTGTAAATATACTCACTACGGCACTTTGACTGCATTGTTGGGTGGCTGTGGAGATGAGGCCAGCTGTGTTCCCTCACTGGTTTGGCTCCCCAAACAGATGCTTCCCTCATGGGAAGGGAACGTCTTGCAAATCACGATCCTTGAGAAGTGCCACCTTGGAAAAACATGGAGACATCCATCATCTTAACATTTTCTTTTCCTACCTGAGAGCAAAACTGTATGAGCATCTAAGTTATGGGATGGATCCAACTCACATCTACTCTAAGCTGAATCAGAGAAAAATGATTTTAACCCACCTTGCCGTCATGCAGGGCCAGGCTGGATGGGGCTTGGAGCAATCTGGTCTAGTGGAAGGTGTCCCTGCCCATGGTGGGGGGGTGGAACTAGATGGTCTTTAAGTACCCTTCCCACCCAAATCAATCTATGGTTCTGTAAGTGTGGCGTATGGCTATATGAGGAAAATCCTAATGCTGAAGGCTGCTTTTAATTGTTTGACTGTAGAAGGGCTGACATGCCAAGACAGACTCAGGACACCGTGAGAAAGAAACTGGGCTGCAATTTGCATGAAAGGAGAGCCGCAGCACTGAGGAAACCCTGACTCCCTCCCTGCTCCTCTGCTAAAACCATAAACTGAGCTGGAATTGTTTCAGCTACAGTTTCGGTGAGTTTTAAAGAGCAGCAGGGCTTTGGGCTGGGGGTCCGGCACAAGTCCAGACTACAGCAGAAACGGGGCTCTTGAGACACATTGCACTGGCTTGAGTGCTGCTTCCCCTGCCCATGACCAGTGGAGGACAATACATCGATGTCTCCATACTGCACCTTTATTACAACCCATCCAACTTGCTCAAAATCACTCACCGGCTCCAGCTGGCACAGATGATTCAAGGGTGGCCTAAAATCTGTGTGGCAAGATAAGTGCCTCTTTGGAAAACTGCCCATGGGTTTTTCTTTGGTCTAATCCTGCCTGATGTGTTTGGCACCGTCAGCTACAGAAAACAAGCAGTGCTCATGGATGACTGTGCTTTGCCCCACCATCCCATAAGACCTCCACTAACAACCTGTGAAAGCAGCCAGGCAGGTTAAAACCTGCTCTATTTACTGAAATAAGCCTTCAGAAAGGAACAAAGCCAGTAAACAATTAGCAAGCCATCAAGTAACTACTACATACAAGGTAAGTGTCCTCTGGCAAAAGCAGGAATGCTAACAACACCCATTGCCGTGAGCACCCTGTCCAATGGCTGAATTCTCTAAATGATACAGGTACTACGTATTATAAATGGGAAATTCCACTTGCCAATGTCCTCATCCCAGTGAATAAACCACAATTGTTTGCTCCATTTTCTTTTCAGATTGTTAATAAAGATGGTACAGAGGTAAAAGAGTTCTGGTCATTTATTGCATTCCTGGCACTGAATTTCCTCTTACTGGATTTTATTTAATCCACTGTAAATTTTCTTAGCAAATCTTAACCTGTTCACATTAGAAACTCTTCCAAATTAAGTAACATAAAATTTCCTACTTATTCTTGAATAATCAAACTCTCACGTTCCCCCTACAGGTGTCCACATGGAGATCAGGAGTGGTCTCTGTATTTCAAGTGCTCTTCCATGTCCAGTGATAGGGGAAAGGACACTTAATCATGCTGCTCTCTTAGCCTGAGATTTGTTACAGAGCCTGGCTTTTAAGAAAATCTTGAAAATGGTGCAAAATTATTGTTTTCCTGGCTAGAAGTAAAAAAAAAAAAAAAAAAAAAAGTCTTCTGCTGTGAAGAAACTGAGCACAAAAAGTAAGCCAAAGGTACAAGAGAAAATTTTAAAATACCCTGCTTCCAGCTGCCCTCCCACAATGAAGTCTTCTTTGAAGATGAGTCCACCCAAACTCCCTTTCAAAACAGTTTCAGCCACTCTTTCATTTATCTTGACTTCATTTTCAACTTGACAACTCCTGACACTGTGGTGCATCCCAATCCCAGCCATGATGAACTCCACCAGCCTACTCACCCCTCTGCCCTGCTCTGCAGGGGTGTTCTCAGCTGCACACCATTTCCTGCATCATCTCAGACTTCTTTGGCACCTCAGCAAACAGATAACATCTGCCCAATGCAGATTTTCCTGCTGGAGCACACATGCAGGTTTGCAATGCGAGGATCATTTGGCTCCACTATGATACTGGCAGGCTTGACAATGACTAAACTATAACCAACTACATTTTGGCAGAATGGGGGAAAAAAAAAAAAAAAAAGAATAAAAACTACTATTCTAGGCATGGGGAACATTAACCCAGTAGGAACTATGTTTCTGTGGTTCCCATCCAGAGACCTGAAGAAGGAAAGTGAAGGTGGGGATTTCAGTAGGGCATTCAATTCACTGCCTGCGCTATTGTATCGCTCCTATGACTGCACATAGAGAGCCAGTGAATGCAAATGCAAACCTTCCCAGTGAATTCAGTCAGCTTTGGCTGAGATTTCAGAGGCCCAAGTACAGAACTTGAAGCTATTCCAATGTGAAAAAAGTGTCAAAATCAGGTTTTTAAACATGGAAATCTGAGCACACAGCAATGTGCCCAAAACGCAATTGTAGCTTGATTTATTTTTTTTAAACCGTTCAAACTTTGTCATCATCCCAACGTGAATAATTTCTTTTTGGTTAGGGGTATTTTGAATACAAGCAAGGGACAGTCAAAAACAAAGAATCAAAAGGAAACTTGTGCTTATCCACAAGATGAGTGAACTGAAAAGTAGGAAGAGGCAGAGTTGGTGGGTAACTTACCTGAAAACTGAGCTCAGGGTGACGTGGATTCCTGTGGTGCAGGAGCCTAGGCTCAGTGACCAGCCGTCCCCTTCTTGTTCTAGCAGCCAAGATCTAACTTCTTGATGGCCTGGGAGTAGGTCCATAATTCAGCTCTCTTAACTTTTGCTGTTGTAAAGGTAAACACCTATTTTAAGCTCCAGGCTCCTCCAGTCAGTGGAGAGAGATGGGCAGCTCCTAAAGGCAACTCATCACGGCTGAAGGTAAGCATGTCTAAGAAACAAGAGATGAATAGCCATGGAGGAAAGCTGAGCGTCCAGCTTAAGTGGGACACCTGATTTTAGGCAGATACACCAGAAGAGATGAACCCTTCCAGTAGAATACAAATTTATTTATATGTCTGCCTTTTTTGGGTAGTCATTTTGGTACAGAAATGTTACTGATCCTCTCTGACTTGAACTGTTTGGTATTTCCAAATACAGGAAACCCTGCTTGCATCACTCTGCCACACAGTAAGCATTGTACACCTCATCTTTCCTTCTGCACTAATGACCCAAAGATTAAGAAGAAAAATCCATTTTCTCTATAACAGGAAACTAGAATGTTTGATAAACATTTAGCAAGGGGAATGCAGTCTGTTTCATAACTATTATATATAGCAATCCTGGCTTCAGCTTACACTTGACTTATATGCCAGCAGTGTATGTGGTTGACGGGGGAAGCAGATCCTAAATGCCTGACTGACACATTAAAAGGGATGGGTCTGTAATGCAGGCGACATGACTGGCAGAAAAGGCCGTTATTTGTTTGCTTAAGATCCCTAGGTACTTGGTTTTAAAGTCCATTTGGAGCCAAGCAACAAGAATCTTTAAAACTGCAAAGCCAAAAATAGCTCCAACATCCCAGTTAAAATACACTGCAGATAATTTCTTACGGCAAAAGTGTGGAGTGCAGCCTAGAAAAAGCAAAGCAAACTCTGATGGGGACTCCAGTAGCACTGCATTACCTTATTTCTTTAATTTTAATGTTAACTCTTCCCCTTCCCAGGAATGTTACCTTGCACAAGCCCTTGTGCAAGTTTTTTTTTTTTTTTCAGTGAAAGAAGTTTGTGGTTTCTTTCATGTTGTTCCAAACACTGAACACCCCTGTTCTGATCCCGTGGTCCATTGCTCTCCTCACTGCAACCCTGGTATAAGGTTTTGATAGGATTTCTAGCTCACACCTTCTCTGAAATTCATATGGTGGGTTTCAGTCCATGCAGTAGACATTTGAGCATCACGGGATTGTTGATCCTTTCAGGACTGTTGATCTATCTGACCCCTAGAGCCCATGAACTTTTTCCTTGATAAAATCCAGCACCCAAAAAGTTGACGACTTAAAAAGAGGGATTTTTGTTTGCTTGTCTCTGATTTACTGGTTGGGGGGTAGGGTGTTTTTGGTTTTGTGGTTTTGTTTTGGGTTTGTTTGTGGGGTTTTTTTTGTGTTGTTTTTTTTTTTTGTGGTTGCACAGCTGAATGCCTAGAAATGAAAGTGCCAGAAATGAGTACAGTCATTTCATTGTTAGCAACTTGATCAACAACACACCAATGGGATGTTCTGAGTCTTTGCAGCTGCTGCATGTGCCCAGTGAAGAAACACAACCTGAATCTTCCTGCACCAGCTGCTTTGCTCCATGGGGACTTTTTGCACCTTATGGAGACACCCTCTCTGTGCACCCTTAACATTGCGTACCCTTGGCAGGCTATTCCCAATATCCCTATTAGGCATCCTGTATCCTCACAGAGATTAAGGGACCACAGGTGAAAGTGTTAATAAGAAATAATAGTCAAAAGATCTGTTATTTGAGCTCCTTGGAAGAAGCTGTGAGCTGTAGTGTGGTTCCCTAGCGTCTACTTCTTCAAGTTTGAAAATACAAAAGGTATTTTCAAAACCTTGTTGCTCAGTTGTTACAGTTATTGCCATTATTCCTAACCATAGCAGTTAGAAATTAGATTTCATAAAGAACAGAGATACGTGATAAGGTTTCCAAGAAGATATATGCAAATCAAAAATATGAAAAAAAAAAGATCTAAACAATGAAATGAGGAAGCACCAAGTGGAAGATCCATGGCAGGGTATTTTAGCATCATTTCCCCAGAGGCTCCTGGGCACTATCCTTTTCGGGCAGCTTGGATACACATTTTTACTCTACCAGGTCACTGCACTGAGAGCTGGAAAGCTGACACTGAAATCTTGAAGATCTGGAAAAGCACACAACAAGAAAAATCATTGTGCAGAAGGCTGGTGGGTCTTTCTTTGTTTTCTTGCCTCCTTTTCCTCCTTGCTTAAGGAAACCTGAAACATAGTCGTAGTGACACAGAGCAAGTGAAGCAACCATCCCCTGCTCCTCCTATGCCCCGTTGTGCTCAGGGATGCAGGAGCCAAGCTGTGAGCTGTGCTGATGGTGCTTTCCAGCCAGGCAAGTACTGTGAAAGGAGTTTGCAAGCAAATTTGCAGCCTGGAGGATTTTCTCCAAACAAAGACAGAGTGGGAGGAAGGACTTGTGCTCACTGCCTGTTGCAGCAAACCAGCCTTTGCAGAGCCAAACGTGGCTGGAACAACTGGGCTTCAGCAGGCAGGGGATGAAACCCAAGGAATTGCTGCTGCGGTCTGGAAAGACCTTTTCTCTCTGAAAACTCAGCAAGGTAGTGGAAGGGTCTGGGCTTTAATAAAGGCACTGAAGTAATCTCCTTGGCAATAGATACGGTGTTGATGTCACCGGCCAATGCAGTATCATGCATGACAGCTCGACAAAGCAATGTGCAAATTTCCTGCCACCCACAGAGAGGCAGGTGAGGCAGGTGAGGCAGGTGAGGCAGGGCTGGGCTGCGGGGTGTCTGGAGCACAAAGTTTTGCCCAGTCAAATGGGCTGTAAAGGAAACCCGTCATCTGGGCTGTGGTTTTGGAAGGAGTTTGAATTACGTGCTCAAACCTGTAAGACTTCAAGTGGTATGGCTTCTACAAACAGGGGCTAATCAAGTGTCTCCAGGTATTTGTCCTTTGTATTGAGATGCCATGCGGAGCCTCCGTTGACTCCGGGGAGTTTAATTTGTCTCTATTATATACGTGTGTGTCTTGCTCACACACAACCTTTCTGAAAAGAGCTGTAAATGATTTTTTATGAAAAATAGGCACTCACATATGTATTATTACTTTTTGTGTCTAAGAAAAATGAGCCTTTTCATTTAATTTGCTCCAATTTCTCCTTTCAGTCCTCCCAATTACAGACCTGTAGGCTGCAATTATTGTATGTTTTATCTGCTCTCACAAAAGGGTAGAAGAAATCAGTAACACAAGTGTCAGCAATGCTGGTGTGGGATAAGGCAAAGCTCTGCACTCAGCAATCAGAAATACATCAGCTCAGTCATTTCTAATTTTTTGGTGACAGCAAGGAGGGACATGGATCTGGACCAGCTTTGCACTAACATCATTATTTTTAAAATACGAACACTCCTGCTACTGTAATCAACATACAGCATAACTTTGGTCTACATCCTGGCTCTCTACACCCGTCTGCTGACCAAACCACACTTGATAAGTAAACAAAATGATCCTCTTCAGCCCTGGTGAGGTTTGTTGGCTGGTCAAGTGGTAAGTTTTTCTGCCCCTAAACCAGCACCTCATATGGCCCAGATCATTGTTGCTCTATAGGGATTATTTGAGCATGGTGAGTTTGGTTCTACTGAGAGTCATCCCCTTACAGCCTTGGAAATGAGAGTGGTTCAAGGTTATACAGCCACTATTCAGTAACCTACAGGGCATCACAACACTTTTTTTCATGTTACTTTGAGCTTCATCCACAGACAGAAGTGCTATACCAGCACTAATTAGTCTTTGAAACTTCTAGGGTAAATTCAGAAACTCAGCTTTTTATTCCAAGTAAACTTGAAAAAGGTTTATTTCACACTTAAATTTCAGCTATTGATTAGGCTTGGCACATCAATAGACTAGAGATATTATAAAGCACTGACAAAAGGAGAGGGGAAATATTTTTTTGAACTTCATTCCAGTTTGCCATTGTGCTACTCAGGAAGACCTTGGCAGCTACCAGATTGTCAGAGGTGGGGTTTTCTGGTGTCAAGACAGTTACTAGGGAGAAACTGAATCAAACAGAGCCAAGAACATTGTCTATGCTTAAAGTCTCAGAGCAGCAAAGAATATCCTGTCCATTTAATTGGAGAAACTGAATGCCTCTGTGCTGGCAGAGTCCCGCCCGAGCTGCTAGCAATCCTTTTAGACAAGGTAGGCACCAAAAGCAAATGAACTGAAGGTCAAGGTATTATGTGTGTCTTTTAAGACGTGGCTAATAAAGAAATTGGGACTTTTGCAACTGGTTTGGCAGGGAGGACGAAAGGCTTTGTGAAAAGCTGCATTGTTATTGACATACCTGCCACGATTTCACAAGTCCTACCTCCAGTGCAATTTCCCACTTGAATCCTCTGGCCTTCCACGAAAGGTAGGAAAGGAAGGGATCGAGCAAATTGGGGGAGAACTGACAGGCGTGAAAGACTGGGAAGGAGAGAGAGCAAAAGAAAAATAAATTACTGGTAAGGTTTTCCAGGAATTCATGCTGCCCCTGTCATGGCACTAAAGCACATCAGGTTAGTCAAGAGAAAAGGTATAATGGGAAACTGGCCAATATTGTTTATTTCAGAAGTGCAAAGATTCTGCAGTTCTGGAGAGGGGAGAGATGGCACAGTACAAGAATTCACAGGGAGGAGAGAGTGCTTCTCACTGTACAAGGGAGTGTGTGAGACAGCTCAGATGCTGTCACATTGCTGAGAAATATTAGAGCTGGCAACACCTCGAGCACCTTTGAAGTCCTCAGTGTCAGGAGCAACCTTCTGGAGGAGCTTGACTGAAAAAGGAGTTTACTACAGTAGCTGTGGCCCAAAGCAGAATGGCTTGGAAGAGAGTCATTGTTTCATGGGAAATTGATAAAATAAGGACTCATTAATTTTCCTTAAGTTTTATGGTTTTTTTATCAAGAGAACCTATAGACTAAATCAGCACCTCTTTCCATTTCCATTTTCCGCCTAAATTTTCTCCCTTATTTCCTGTCCATCTTTATTTCATCTTGGTAAAGGCATACAACAGGAAATTAAAAACATGGAATATGGAAAAAAGAAGGGGTAAAGAAGACAAAGAAGGGTATATTTTTTTAATATGACCAAATTTTGTCTATATAATGTAAACTATATTTTCCACACACATTTCTTACAAGCCCTTTGGTGTAACAAAGAAATAATAATAATCTGGAGCTCTGTGGCCTGTTCAGCTCCTAAGATAGGCATGGGCTTTGCTGGGGTGTTATTTTTGGGAGCAATATTTGCAGTCTTCCAGATGAAGCAAGCACTTGAAGGAGCTCCTTCAGAATCCCTCGGTGACTATATGACCCATCTGTATGACATACAGGGAGAGAAACTTGGGTCCAGCTTTGTAAGAATTGGTTAAGAACCACTTGCTGGATAAAAGAAGAAAACCCTGCCGTGATCACTCCCAGGAGGTAATTTAAGTTAACTAGGCAATTCTGGCCAGTATTCAAGCAGGAAGAGATGTGAGCCCTCTCAACCTTTCTTTGAAGTTATAGATATGTATGAACCTACTGAGAACATCTTTGATAGGCTCACAGCTTTTGAGAATTGAAGTTTTTGTAATCACACTTTAAAACCTTTTTGAAAATAATCATCCCATCAAAGTGTCCTTTTATGGCTTCTCATGTCAGGCTGGGTCAGCAGCATCACGCTGTGGCATGTAGCATGGCATTAAATCAGAGCAGTGTACCTTAACTGCAGGGATCAAATATTAAGCAGGGGAAAGAAATACATGGCGCTGCACTGTGCTGACCCTTTTATTCCTATGTATATATCGATTGGTCAACCTGGCCAGCCTTCTCTCCTGGTCCCCACCATGTCCTGCCTGATGAGTGCTGGAGCAGGTGAAAGGCATGGCCTTTAGAAAGCCAGAATTTTAGCAAGAAAAAAATCAGGATAATTTGCAGAAAGCCTCCCATGTGTGCTCCTGGTCATACAGCAGAGCATGCTGTTGTGGGTGAGTACTTCAACAAGCCTTTACTTTCTCCTTGAAGACAAGGAGCTAATGAAGACTGGCAGCCAGGAGGGACCAGAGGGACAGATCCCCATGATGGGAAGGGTTCTCAGGGTTTTGAGGATGTGGAACAATTTGGGTAGTCACTAAAGCAACTTTTCACAGCTGATCAGTCAAAATCTCAATAGCTGGGCCTGTTTTATTAATCTTTGATGAACGACACCAGTTTTCACCACTCCAGGTTTTCATCATAGTTTTATTTGCAAATTTCATGTTCTGAAACGGTTCCTAATTTTCTTTATTTCTTTTCTATCTGCTGCTGACTTCATAGTATTGACTTTCTTCCCTCTCCTCGGTAGCATGTCAACATTTTTTCTTCTGTTTCTGTATTTTAGTAGCCCACTCTTGAGAAAAGCAATGACATCTCACTGCCTAGAGCAATAACCATTGCTGGGAAGTATTCATATCCCAATGTTTAAGGCCCTAAAATATGTTTGCATGACCTATTGCCTTGGAAGCCAGAGAACAGCTGAGGAGTATGTCCCCACAGCAACACAGACCCTGCAGGACCACACGTGTAGTGCTGGATTTGTAGTCCTGTCCATCAGTATCTCCTCATCACTAAGAGGTCTGTTCCAACCACTGGGTAAGAGGGTCCAATCCTGGACCACTTTCCTTTTTTTTCCCCTATTCTACTTAATTATTTTGCAAAGGAGTACAGCTCCAGAAGGAAGGTCTGAGCACACTTTCCTACAGAGCAGTCTGAGGACTTGGGGCAAAGGTGCTCACATGGGACACTGGTATGAGCAGATAGGAACTAAAAGTCTTCAATTTTCTGGTGGCTTTTTTCAACTGCTTGGATATTAGAAGCTAAAAATGAACAGGAAGAGAGTAGAGGACATTGAGTTTAAATGTATTCAGTCAAGCCAAGACTTCAGGCAACCTAAGTGGACAGTGCTTAATTCACAGCTGCTGGGAGGACATAAGCATGACACAGGGACCTGGCTGCTCAGCACTGTGAGGGTGAAGGCACCTCCAGGCTTCCCCAGGACTGTGCTGTTGCATGCTCCCAAGGCTAGACAGCAGCAACGGGTGTCATTTTGGGTTGGCATGGCTTCAGTGTGAATAAGGCAAGCCATCAACTAAACCCATGCTATAGCAAGAACCCAAGAGGCCAGCCTAGGGTAAAGCCAGGAGAAGTTTTACCTTTCTAGAAACCTCTCTGTGTGCCATTTTCTCTGCTTCCCTCTTGCAGCAAAAGGACTTCTTTACCTTGTTTGCAGCACTGGAGGAGCAGCAATACTGAGACGTTCAGATATGGACCAGGACTTCAACAGCAAACAGTGGAAACACAGGGCCAGGGAAACACATCGTCAGTCCTTAAATAACATGCCCACAGGGCTGGGATTGCAGATTCACCTCTGTCCCATGGGCTGCTCCTTCACAGAAACAAGATTCCTTATGCTTTCAATTTCTCATTTTCTCCCTCTTCATCCAAGATGACACTAACGTACTAATGCTCAGAGCAGGGGAAATTGTTGTTCCTTCCACACACTGAGCCTGCAACTTGGTCACAGCTGTGTGAAACATATTACGCTAATGGAGTTTTCTTGTTTTGTTGGTTTGTTTGATTTTTGTTTTTTGGGTTTTTTTATTTCAGATTGTGTAAATCCACAGTAGGGCTGCATCTGATTTCTAATCCATTAGTAGCCTCTTGCCCCTGTTGGAAAATGCTGAGCTATGTTGTCCATCTCTCATTTCCATTAACTCTCTGTTCCAGCTTAAGCCACTTCCAACTTTACTGTTTTTAGCTGCATCTGTGCTTTGCATCAACACTTGGCCAGATCCTGATGCTTCTTGTGCCTGATCCAGATGGAGCAACACCTTGGGGACAGATGTAAAAGGTCCTGTAGTTAGAACTGCTTGACACGGCCACCAGTGAGAGCGGGAGGTGGCCTCAGGTACCCTCAATTCTGGTTTTGCAAGTGCAGAAAGCATGGCATCACACAAAATCCTCCATGGGGTTGGTTGCAAGCCTGTTCATTCAGATCTGGTCCAGAACCTTCCACTGAAGGTTTGCTATGTCCCAGGCATTTAGACTTCTGCATCCAACCTCAGCATGAGAAATTTAAAATTGTTACATCTTCTGTTTGCAAATGCACCTAAATGTCAATGAAATGGCAACCTGACAAATTGGCTATTGCTTTACTCCAGCTTTCCACCGCTGTAACTTCTTTGTAATCCAGTGGCGTGGTTCAGAGGTGAGTGCAATTGATATTACGTAGGATTGCCTTTAGCAGTAAGGGTTAGACTTGTGATCCATTCTCAGCATGCTTTTTCCTACCAAGTACTGCCAAGTATAACGTCGTCATTGGAGAGGTCACCAGGAGTTCAGTGTTCTCAAAAATCTCATGCTTTCTTTTTTGGCTCTATCAGGACAACAACATTGTTTAAATTTAATTGTCTTGAAAAGAAAAAGACAACCATGCCCCTCAGTACAAGATTTCAGGCATATCTGTTAGTCGACAATTACTCTTAACCCATCATGGCCCTTGCAAAATAATCTTGTTCCTCACAGATAATGATCTGTTATAGGAATGATTACATTATGCTTTCAATAAGAAAGCTCATAAATTGATTTGTTTTCTATTAACCAATCAAAAACTGTAATGCGTCAGAAAGCTTGGCTGCAGGAAGGATAACAAATAGCTGGGTAACACTTGCTTCTAGCCTCTAAAAAATTAGCTGTTACAATTTTAATAGCAAACTGGTACTCAGTTTCTCCCATGAGTGGTTTTCCCATTTAGTTGTTACCTACTTCATGTCTTTTGAGGTCATTCTGTGCTTCACCATACCCTCTGTGCCCATAGTGACAAGGCTGCTAAAACACACATTTTCCCTTCAGGTCAGTAAAGAACCCACAATACTGAAAAACACAAGCACAGACCCAGCAGGAAGCAAACAGCTATGCATAATTCAGTTGTGTAAGTATTTCCTGCTTCCACGGTATGAAAAAGTGCAGGTATCAGATGGCTACTAGAAGAAGAAGCTGCTGAGGCCAAGAATGATGCAGCCCTGACCTCGTTGCTCCCTGCTGGGTAGCACCAGGATCCCTGGATTTTCCTGCAGCTACAGCCTTTTTTCTTGGGTCTGGGCCCACCGCAAGGAATGTTCACCTTTGGGACAGCGTAAAAGCAAGTGAAGGAGGGTCTGACCCCTGAGTAGGGCTGTCTAGCAGGGCAGGATCCTGCTTTCTGACCCCTCCTTTCAGAGCTGCCTCGGTGCTTTCTGCAAGGCTGTCTGTCATCTGCAACAGCACTAAGAGCAATTTTTTTAA
The DNA here is from genome assembly GCF_023634085.1 of Falco cherrug. Lineage (NCBI taxonomy): Eukaryota > Metazoa > Chordata > Aves > Falconiformes > Falconidae > Falco > Falco cherrug. Next base: position 26,716,631 of record NC_073703.1, read on the forward strand.
GCTGGTCTCAACAGAGACTGGATGCCCTCTGCTCTTACCAGCTCTAATTCCTAGGATACCATGTCACCTTTTCTCTCCATTCCCTCTGCTGCTTTAGAGCTTCAATTTATTCTTTCCACAGTGGCCCACCAACAGCATCAGTCTGAAGAGGCAGAGGTCCTTTCCACAGTCAGGGGGGTCTGGGTTGTATCCCATCCAGCAGAGCTGAGGCTTGAACTTGGGGACCATAAACTCCTCAGCTGCCATGTGAATGAGTGTGGCAGTATGTCATCTCCTATGATGCCCCAAGAAAGCATGACCTGCTGCTCCATTTTGAAACGAGCACAGAAATCAAGGCTTAGGAGGTTACAGGCTTGAGTTGCACAACAACCAGATACATGCATTGTTCCACAGCCCCACTGGGATAAATCTAAGTCTTGGCTGGTGCAGGATTTAGTCCGCTGTATGCCCTGATAGCTGTCTGACAGAGGTACTTTGCACCCAACACATGCAATTCTGTGTCTTGCACTCAACATGAACTGTAGCTCTGGGTCTGGACTCACTCCAGAGCATCCACTTTCCCAGAGCCATAGTTCAGAAACCTCAGTTTCAGGCAGGGAGGCAGCAAAATGTGAGAGGGAGGGCAGAAAATGATAAGTGGGCTGCTGAAGTCAAGGGAAACCCTGTAAACAAGGCCTGAAAAGATAAATTATCACCTGCAGATGGAGTAAGGACGTGATGTAAAGACACTTGAGGTTCAAGGATAGAAAGAGAAATAAGAATTCATTTCCAAAGTGTTTGGTCAACAGTACTCACAGCTTTGCAAGAGTCCTTCTTTATGAATTACAGAAAAGCCAACAGGTTTTTGAGAAAAACATTTGTCTCTTGAAAACTAGCTGGGTTTTGTCTCTTGAAAACTGCCTGGATGCAATTATTCAGATGAAAACCTGGACTGACAAGACTCTAAACACAACCTTCCATCTACTTAGGGTATGAACCTGACGTTGATTAGATCCTACATTTAGGGCATGTGCCATCAATAGGTGCAGTAGCTAGAACATACAATCAAACTAAACGATCAAACATGGTGTTGTTTAAGAGCAATGCAAGATTTGGATTTATGTGCTGAGATGCCTAATTACGGTAGAAGACTGGGAGAAACCGATAATGGTATCAATGAGTAATTAATTCAAGTTTGGTTATATGCAAGATTTAGAACAACTTCTTAAAAATAATTGAAGACATGGTGGTGATGGAAAATGAGATAAAATTAAACAGAATTTTACAAGCATGCTGGACTGGAGTCCTAGGCAAAAAATGCCACAGATTGAATCTATGTGGTGGTTTTTAAAAAAATAATTTTTAAAGTACCAGATACAAAATTATGCAAGAGAAGATGAGGTACAGGTTAACACTAAGGTAGGAAAGAAAGAGGCCAGGAAAAGAAAATAGGATTAAAAGAGGAAATATTTCTTTATAACAAGGCTACTGGAAGTGTTCCTCAGGGGATTTTGGTATTTATACTGGTGTGTTGGGCTTGTCCTGGGCAACAAGCTGGGCTGGACTATAAACAGAACTTTAAACTAGATTTAGCAGGGAAAGGAGATGCAGTTCTAAGCACTAGAGAGGAGCTGGGGGCTGCCAAGGCCTTAGAAAATAACAGGGAAACACCTATGTATTGTTCAAGGGAATTAGGGTAAACTCCTCCAAAAAGGGGATGTGGGCAGTAGCCCAGCTGAAGTGCCTTATACCAACACATGCAGCATGGGAAACAAAAGGAGAAGCTGGTAGCCACTGCCCAGATGGAATACAGCCTGATTGCTCTCAGAGAAACTTGGCAAGATGAAACGCATGGTTGGAGTGCAATGATCGATGGCTATAAACTGTTCAGAAGGGACTTGCAAGGAAGAAGAGGTGGGGAGCTATCTTTGAAGAACAGCAATGTGCAGGTTGAGAGCTTATGGCTGAGACCCACAGAGACCAAGCCAACAAAGGAAAATTTATGTTGGGGTCTACTACAGGCTACCCATGTGAGGAGGGGAGGTTGATGAAGAGTTCTTTCTTCAACTGCAGGAAGAAGCATGCTCACAGGACCTGATTCTGATTGGGGACTTCAGCCACCTGGACATCTGCTGGAAAAGCTGGACAACACACTGCAAGTAGTCCAGGAAACTGCAATCAGCATCTATAATCCCTAAGGAATCCTGACTTTGCATCCACAATAATGGGCTTGAAGTTGAGGACAACTTCCAAGTACAGGTAATAAAAAGCTCGACCAGAGGAGAGATGTTGCTGGACCTGTTGTGCACTAACATGGAAGAACTTATTGAAGAGGTCAAGACTGGAGGTAGCCTGGGCTGCAGCAATCATGCCCTGTCTGGATTTTCCATCTTAAGGGGTATAGGATGTGTAAAAAGTAGAGTCAGGACCCTGAACCTCAGAAAGGCAAACTTTTGGCTGCTTAGGTGCTAGTTCATGGGATCTCTTGGGAAACTGCCCTCAAAGGCAAAGGCATGAATGAGAGGTGGGAAATACTTAAAGACATTTTTCTCTAGGGTGCAAGACTTCTTAATCTCAATGTGCAAGAAGTTGGGCAGGGGAGTCAGGAGGACAGATTGGCTAAGTCAAGGCCTCTTAGCCAAACTAAACCACAAAAATAAAATGCATAGTCAGTGGAGGCAGAGATATATGGCCTGGGGAGATGGTAGGGATATGGCCCCAGACGGCAGGGAAGGAATAAGGAAAGCCAAGGCACAGCTGGAGTTGAACTTGGGATTGTTGGGGTTGTTTATCCTAGGGAAGAGAAGGCTCCAAGGAGATCTTATAATGGCTATATATATTCCGGTACTATAAAGAGGCCTACAGGAGTGCAGTGATAGGGCAAGGGGTAATAGTTTTAAACTGAAAGAGGGGAGATGTAGATGAGATATTGGGAAGAAATTGTTCCCCGTGAGGGCGGCGAGGCGCTGGCCCAGGCTGCCCAGAGCAGCTGTGGGTGCCCCATCCCTGGCAGTGCCCAAGGCCAGGCTGGATGGGGCTGGGAGCAGCCTGGGCTGCAGGGGGGGTCCCTGCCCATGGTGGGGGGTTGGAACTAGATGGTCTTTTTGGTCCCTTCCAAGCTAAAGCATTCTGTGATCTAAATTAGTAGTGTTTCCATTAAATCTGTTGGATCATCACCAGCTCTGAGTAAAGCAGGATTACCTAGACAAAAAACTGCATGAGCTTAAGGCCTAGAGAAAAGTAAATCAAAGCAACCATTACAATGACACACAGTAACACATTTGAAAAGACAGCAGAACACTGTGCAAGCACAATGCTCGGGGAAGAATATCTGTCGCATCTGACACTCACCAGTTAGCAGGAATGGAAATGACATCTAGCTGCTAACATGGTAGGGCTGGAAGAAAAATAAATTCAGTTCTATGATATGTGGAGACAAATCATTCCAGTGAAGATCACCCTGGTGCCAGCGAAACAGGCCTAGGTGAGACTTCCTCTCTGTGCAGTTCTGGACAAGCTTATTGAAGAAAAAAAATTGGCACTAGAACAATTCAAGGAGGACTATAAAGGGCATCAGGCACTGGGGATCTCATAAGAGAAGGTGAAGGATGTTTGGGTTTGTTAGGTTTAATAAAGAAAGGCTAAGACAAGATTTCATTGCTTTTTGTAGATGTCTGGGGAGGACAGAAATACACCACAAGCGGAGCAGATGAACTTCAAGAATTATGCTGGCACAAGAATATGTAGGGGCAAACTGAAACTCATTTCAGCTGGATGTCTGAAGATCTATACTTACATTAGTGCAGCGATGCTGAGGATTGGGGTCCTCGTTAGGAGACTGAAGGAGAGCTAAATCATTTTACGGAAGGGAAAATGTGACAGTGGGGATCAGACTAAAGCAGACTGTAGAGGTTGCCATGGTCCCACTGCAGGGTAGAGAGCCCGTTATTGTGGATGCAAAGTCAGGATTCCTTAGGGATTATAGATGCTGATACCTTGCGTCATTCTTGCTTCACTGAACTTTTTTCTAACATCTCTGTTTATTTAGTCAAAACAGACATATATTAAACACCTTGATAACTAAATCAAGAATTGGTATTCAATAATTTATGACTGTATGCACACTGTATCCTTTCCACATTAGCAAGATATTTACTCTATGACTATCTTGAGCTGAGTCAACAAGGCTGTCAGGAAATGATGCAGAAAGGCACAATGATACAAATTTTTATGAATGATTAGGTGTTCTTCATTACCAGCAGCTACAAATCCACAATACTGAACATTACTCTTGCCTGAAAATGGGCAATTTTCTGATAAGAAATCATGTTGAATAAATTACTGCTTTGTTGCCTCTTCCATGAAAATCTGCAATTTATGCTACCACATCCACCAAATGGACAGCCTTCTCTTTTTTTCCATACAGACCTTTGCATTATAGCCTGGGGCATTTCCAAATCCAGTATTTAATCAGGAGATTACCTCTGAGGTGTAAAGATTTCTCTTTAATCTCCAAAACTCAGACAGCTGCTGTGTTTAATACAAGGATGTGTTATCCCTCTTTAGTACCCAGTCCTTAGTCAGACACATTGAGGATGCACTGAAAACAGTCCCTTCTTTCTTCTGAAATGTAATTTTCAATTCTAGGTTCTCCCCTTAGATGTTCTTGCTGAACAAGTTCATCACTCCAGAAGGTCAAGATGACCTGGAATAAGCAATCTCCAAACATAACAGCACTCTTGCAGAGTGTTTAGATTTTAAAACAATACTTTGCAGGGCAGAGATAAATATGTACAAGAGGGAAGTTACTTCATTTTATTTCAAATCTGGAAAACCTGCCAAACAGCAAGAGGCTTAATAAGCTCATCTTGTTTAGTTTAACCAAGAGAAGTGATGATCTGTTTTCTGAGTATGTGTATAAAAGATTTCTTTCAGGTGGGATCTTCCCAGGCCACCTGATAAAGGCATGAGAAGATCCATGTCTGAAAACAGAGGTTGGGAGAAACCTGGCAGGAAATACAGACTGCATTATTTGAACAATAAAGCAATTAGTCTGTGGTGTAATTTACCTGGGCAAGTAGTGAATTCTCAGCCATGGGCCATCACTAAACCAAAGCGGGGAGATTACCTAAAGGAGATGCTTCAGCTCAGTCAGAAAACAAGGGTTTTTCTGGAGCACTCCCATGGGCGCATGGGAGGAGGTCAGACCAGGTCCTAGCAGTTTCCTCTGGCTCTAAGATCTGTAATGCCCATAAAGATTCATTTAAAACTTTGCCTGGAAAAAAAATATTGTTCTATTCTGTGAGGAAGATCAGCTCTGCGGTGTTTAAAATAGTGGTCAGGACACTGCAAGGTTGTGGAGAAGATTTAGGTGAGGTGCAGGAAAACCTGGATTTTTCTTTGAATTTTCCAATGACTTGCTGTGTTGCACTTGACCAAAGTTCTAGTTTCTATTTAATTGATAACCTCCAATGGTTCTGGTCTGCTGGGACTGGTATTAAGGCATCTGTGAATAACATCAAAGCACTCTGAAAAATTTAGAGATGGAGGAGAATGCTTTGGTGGCAAAATAACCCTCTCCCTGAGATGGAGGAGAATGCTTTGGCAGCAAAATAACCCTCTCCCTGCTGTGAAAGATTTTGTCTCGGGTCTTTGTCTCAGTTGCAGATTTTTCAGCTATTTCCTATCCTAAGCCATCACTTTGCTACAGCCCGCCAATGTCCAGCAGCTCAAGCTTATCACTGGTAACTTATTATTAAGACATGACAACTCATGTGCTGCATTCACATGCCTAAGTCTTGAAGACATGTTCTTAATGTAAAGAAATTGCTTTTTTTTTTTTTCCTGGCTGTACAGTTTTGATTACTTTTAATAATGAATGACTTCTTTTCAAGAAAACTCAACATTTGACAATCAAGTTTGGACAGTGTTCTTGGGCCACTGCCTCAGCATCCTTGTAATTCAGAAAACAGATTTTTCAGTCCAAATTCTTATTTGAGATGGAGTCTAGTTTAAGCTCCCTTTCTAGTTAGCAATCCTCTGCCTTCGTTCTGGTAGAGCCCAACACGAAACAGGAATGCTTGGCTGGCTTTTCATGCTGCCTGTATGCTGTAAGACTTCACGGTCCTTCATCAAGAGCCACATGGATACAGGCCAAGGGCCTCATAGCAAACACCTTCCCAGGAAAATAAAGATCACAGCTCTTGGTCTGTGATGGACTTCTCAAATGCTGTCTCTGACATCTTGTTTGATAAAGCTTAGGGGGTGGGAAGACGAAAAATAAGGTTTCATTCCCTGCAGGAAACTCAGTGCAGCAGCACCTGAGTTATAACACAACAGCACTATGCCACTTAAATCATGGTTTTAAGAGGCTGCTGATCAACCTCAGAAACTTATACACCTCCATTCTTTGGCTCCTGAAGCATCTAAGCTCCTCATAATCTTTGACAGATTTAAGGTAATAGTGTGGCTTGCTATGAATTGTCCCCATTTTACAGAGAAAAATATGTGTGACAGTGAAACTGAGGGCCTAATTTTTCAGCCATGATAGAGGTCACTTAGTCCACCTCCTTGCACAAAGGCTGTTTCAGCTCTTCACAAACTGTCACGGCTGCTGTCACCCAGACCCGTGCTCAGACACCTCTGCAGACGGAAGGAGATACTCCCACCTCCCCAGGCAGCCTACACCACCGCTAACCCCCTGGATTCTGGAGACTGATCCCTCTCTCCCTTACTACAATTCATACTCATATCTGCTTGCACTGGATATGGAAGTGGATATTTCCTTTGTGCAGCAGTATTTTAAACATTTAAGCTCTCATATATCTCCTCTCTGCCTTCTATTCTCTGAACTACACAACCCCAGCTCCTTCAATCTTCATGTTTTCTGGATTCCTAGTCATTTTTATTTCCCCCCCCTGGACTATCTCCCATTATTTCATATCTTTCTTGCTTCCTGGGGCCCATACCTGGACAGCTGAGACTTCTCCATAGTTGCACAGAAGGAACGTTTTTTTATGCAGTACTCTGGTACACGTATCCCAGGAGGATTTCTCTTTTTTTCATAGCGGTCTGAGGTTTCCTCGATGTTTTTTTGCAGACTCTTCATCGAGCTGCCCACAGCTTATTTACAAGCAATTGCTTGTTCCAAAATGTAAGCGATCTCCAATTTGTCCAGATTGTTTGCACTTACAAAGTGTCTCTCAAACCACCTTCCATTCTGGCACTGAGGATGTCAGGTTCATTCCAGTTTCTCCAGCATTCATCCTCATTCCACCTTGTTCCAGTTTCTCCAGTATATGTCCAGAAATGCAAATTATCTGACCCATGGTTTCACTTGCCTTCCCTGCCTCTTTCTAAATACAGCAATTCTTTTTGACCTTTAAAGCCTTTTGCCCTCTCTCCTATGCTGTGCGCAGAGGAAAGGTGCTAAGGGCTGAAAAAAACTTTGATGCTGTTCCTGCTGGGTCCATCAATGTTCTCAGATAAATTTCAACAGATCCTTTCAGTATTTAAAATGCTTAAGTGCTTGATGATTCATATTGTATTTTTGAAATTCTCTGTAGGACAATTTAAAGGGAATTTAGATGCTAAGGTTTCTGGAAACTAAACATAATAAAGTCTCTTTCTAGATCACTAAGAAGCCTTGAAAATTCCACCAGGACCCAAAATCTTCAAGATGTTTAGGACCCTACAAGTGTAATTGAGGATTTAGGACCCAGGGGATGGACAACAAAAAGGATTAGGTGTCATGTGCCCTGTCCTTATCCAGACCTAGCTGTAGATACCTACCTTTAGGTGCCTAAATGACTTTCACAGACTGGTCCCAGGCAGGACAGGCAGACCACAGGTGAACATGGAATAAAACCCCATTCTCTCAAATCCAGCAGCAACCTGGAAAGTTTTGTACTACTCTCTCCGCTCAGAGGGTTGTGTTTTCTGTGGACCTTTTGAGCACAAAGATTGCCTGAGTCTGGTAAAATGCAATTTTTTCGGTTTATGGTAAGTCTAACTAGATACAACTAAAGCACAGTGGTCACATGGATACCTAACAGCTCGGTAAATCTGATTCTGTCCCAACTTGTCCTCCCAAAGAAGTACACAAATAAAGCTGGGAGAAAGGAAGGGTTATGGTGCCATTTTTCCAGCTAGAGATTCAGGCCAAAGAGTGATTACCTTCCATTGATGTATAGCTTAACATGCTGCTTAATAGAAGTGATTTTTCCCAAAGCCATGTTCCAAATATGTGGAAGAGCTGATTTTGAACCCACATCGCTGAAGAACAGGTGAGAGATACCACTGCAGTATCAGCAACCATCTTCTTCTGCATACAGCCTGATTTCAGTGATTGAAACATAGACTCAATTTTGATGTATTCAAGTGGCAACGGAAGTGGGATTTCACTTCCTCCCCTTATAGAGTTTTTTATTCACAATGCAGTGTACCTTAGAAAAAATTAAACATGTAATTAATGTCAAATCAGATCAGCTGATTTATATATTTTGCATATGTTCAACAGAAACTGGTACTGTCTAGCCACTTCCTGAAACAGCACAATTGTATTTCTGCATGAACAGAACTGTCTTATCTTCTTATTTATTTTCTTAACTTAAATGAAATGTGATCCAATGAGTCAAATGCCAGTTGTGCTAGTTTATTTTTCAGTGTTTCAGGGGTACGGTCACAACTCTTTAACAGCTTACAGCATTTTTGCTCAGCTATAGCTTATTGCCTCAACAGGAGATGGGCCTGAGAAACTCTGAGAATCTCCAGTATTAATAACAACAGAAATGCAGCTGATGTGTTTCACTGGTGGCATACCTATGGCCAGTATTCCATCCACACTGAAAAACTCAATGGTCCAGCTGAACCTCTACATCTTTAGTAGATGTCACTGTTGGCATCAGCTTGATGCCTGGTTTTGTTCCCTGTTTTAAAGGAGTGTGTCTGTGAAAGATTTGCAGGCATTAGTAGCCTACAGCTCTCTGTCAGTGAACTATGTGCAGCTCTTGTTCGTCAAGTGGCAAATCTCACTGGGAGATATTAACAGGAGAGCTGGGGGTAGGGTACAGGATGCTGAGGTGCTGTTCCATGTTCTGAACATTATATTTCAAGGAAGGAGGGTTTAAGAAAATGGAAAGCATTTGCAGGAGAGAAACAAGTGTTTAGCCATCCAGCAAGTATGAACTGTTCAGACAGGTAGAGAGGACAGATATAGGGAATGTGTGGTTGAAAACATAGGTAAAATGGGTCTAAATGTGAGGGCAATCATCTTTTCTCCACCAGTTTAGGAAGACATTTAATTATTACCTCCAAGATTTCATTTGGCTTTTAGAGAAACATCTTTAACTGGAATGCCAAAGAAGCAGGGAGCTGAAGGTTCCTTGCTGGTGAGCATCTGCAAGAACATGAGATGAACAGTTTGCCCTGGGAGCAGAGCAGGAATAAGGGATATTTTCCCTCAGTGCAGAGATTTGATGTACCCAGTCATTTTATCTTCCTTCTTACATTTCTGTGATTTACACTACTGAATGAACCTGTTGATCTCCGGCTATACAAAGGGCCCCTGGAGGCTCCAGGTGGATCAGAGGTTTTATTTATTACATGCTAGACAAATACAAACTAGGAATCAATTCCAGCACAGAAAAGCTCTATTTGCAAACCTGAGAATTGCTTTAAAAGAAGCTAAATAGCCTCAGTAGAGCTGCCAGTCATCTGGATTTCCCTGCTGATTTTCTCTTTTCAAATTTGTTTTATTGCCCAGAACAATCATTCAGTAAAAAAAAAATAATAATAAAATAAATAAATAATCAGAGAAATTTTTCTTTTGTCAGGATTTGCAGTTATCCAGCACTCTTCTAGGAGATCTTCATGCCCAGAAGTTCCCTCTGCCCATGCTGTTGGACCAGTCTCAGTGTGTAAAGTCCAGAGACTCTAAAGTGCAATGCACTTATTGCATACCTGGGAGAAATCTGTGCACAGCATCTGCGGCAGGTTGAACAGAGCATGGCACGTGTGAGCCACTACACGTGTGTTGTACAGCTCACGTGGTCTGTTTCTGCACAGGGTTGCTGAGATGCAACAGTTGGGTGCCTTCAACTTAATCCAATATTTCCACTGTTGATACCAATATCAGAACTTGGAACAGAAATCAGGTCTCCTTGTGGTTAATATAATGCCTGAACTGCAAGATTACCTGCATTCTCCAGAGAGATTTAACTATATTAAACTATCAGTGTTTTTTGCTCAAAATAAAACCAGGATTGTGGGACAAGTCAGCCTGCTTCTTCCTTAATTGCTGTTGTAATTGTCATGACATTGCACTGGATAATACAAAGCATGATGGGTCTTTTTCCCTTGTCATAGTATTGGAAAGATACATGATTTTTTTGTGAAAGAAGTCTGTAAAATAAACTTTTATGTATGGGGCTCAACAATTCTGAAAACATTTCTCAGAAGTGACATTTGAATTCCACAAATATTTCCCATGGTCAACTACAACTATGCCACTTAGTGGAAGACTCAAACTACTGTGACACTTATTTCCAAAGAGTATTCCTGAGATAATCTGCAGAATAACTCACAGTTTATTTCATAAACCACAAATCAAAAGTCATAGACAATGTTTAATAAGTGCACGTAGGACTGGCACAGCTCTCTTGGATGAAATGTCTCCCACAATGTAATAAAATGAAAATCACCCTTTTCAATCTCTCTCCAATGAGATGTAATAGCTTTCCCTATTGTCAAGCCAGTTATAAATTTAGCTTTTGCATCTCAAAGTACAGAGAAATTGTTCCTTTTCTGCTTCAGAATAAAAGGTGGCCTTTTAAGAATCATAAGAGTTTCCATAATGTACCTGCCTTGCCCCATTCCTGAGGCCGAGCTGGAAAAGATACAGGATGTAACAGACCATTTGCATTGCACTTGCATCCATACAAAATATTTCCTTTAAATGAAGTAGCCAAAGAGATGTTGCAGGGAAATGTAGTCTTAGAAACAATTTCAGCCAAGACATTTTAAGCACAGGTTGTGCCTAAAAAAAACACTCCATCTGTACTGAAAATGACCCTTGAAACATTTTGTTTGAGCAACAAGAACACAGTGTAAATTTGACTCAGCAGAAACACCTTAAAGTCAAGCTTTATTTTTTCCAAAATAAAAGAGATTGAGGACTTTCATTTCTTTGACTAATGGAAAAAGCTCCAGGTTCCCCATGGAAATAATTATTGCAGGGCAGCAACTGAGCAAGTAGCACTATGAATAACTGAAGACAAAGATATCCTATTTAACTCTCTAGTCTTCAACAGAAAGTTAAATATGAAAGTCCACAGCAAGCCAAAGATTTTCTGAAGGGCTACCATTTTTAGGTTTTTGTGAAGGTTTTTGAGGTCTCTTCAGGGTCTTCAGAGTCTCTTCAACCACAGAAGCCTAAGGAACTCAGAAGCTTCAGAGTTTCGGGACTTGAAATAACTTCTGGGACAAAAGTAGCTTGTGAAATGCGTACACTCCAGTACAATTTAAAAGGAATGTTGATATCTCAAAAGCTGTGAAAAACACTTGTATCTGGGTAGTTACCTTTTCTCCAATGACCTGAAGCACAGAAAGAACTAGCACTCCACTCACGGAGAACAGGGAAACCTTTTTGCATTAACATATACTTCAAGTACAAATGATTTGTGTGGGAAAGATAAACAACAGGAGGAGGGCACAAGTGACCTGCTAGTTAAAAAAAAATTAATTGCACACATCTCTCTTTCCCAAGACTACAAGGTTTAAGATACATACCATTTCACACTACGCTGCTCAGACCACTCAAGTGATGCACACCTTCATGCATATACATGCATTTTGGCTTTAAACTGTTTCCATCTCAGGTTACTTGAATACTATTCCTTAAACTAAGTTAGAGCCCATGGGTTTAGAATGAAAAATCAGTGTTCAAAATGGAATTTGTACCAGTTTAATGGAATCATTTGAAATTCACACTTTTAATTAACCTCTGCCAGTCTCTGGGACTAAAATGCCTTGTGTTTCAGTGACGGCAGCACAATTACTTTCTTATCTAACTCCACTGGCTCCTCTTACTTGATACAGCCGGGGAGAATAGTGCCTGGATGTCAGGAGTGGCTTCAAAGCACTCCATCCAGCTTCTGCCTTCCTGTGATGGGGGACTGTGAGTACTTGAGACAAATATTTGGGAAAATCTCTGAAGCTTACACATGGTTTATAAACAAGACCAGCTCCCAGAGCAGGGGGAACTATAACTGTTCTTTTATCTTTGCATTCTTATCACCAGAGACAGTCAGGAATTCACAGATTATTTAACCTGAGTTTATCCTTGCTATCCTGCAAACTATCTGTGTGATACTAGTCATCAGACCTTCCTCAAACAATCAGCATGTTATTTTGAAAAATACCTCAGTCGTTTACACATTTTCAGTGATACATGTATTTATACGTTTCCCATCACACAGTCAGTGCTCCCATTGGTTAATTTACTCTCATCATCAGGCGTGTATTTTATTTCTACCCTTGGTTTGTCTAAGTTCAGCTTCCAGCCACTAGATCTTGTTACATATGGGTCTGAAAGACTCAAGAGTCCATTATTTTAATTTCTATTCCCCCTGTTGGTACTTACTTTTTATGATCAAGTCATCTTTTAATCTTTTCCTAAATTACCCACATTGTGCTCCTGCAGTCTGTTGCTACCAGGGCATATTTCCCCACATTTTCAACATTTGTTTCGTTCCAGTATAATCCTTGTTTAACCTATTAACCTTCTGGCGTTGTGGACAGAGGACATTATACAGTAATCCCATTACACTTGCATCAGCTCTAAACACCAATGCAACAGAAACCCTTCGCTCCTCCTCAATAGTTTCCTGTATCCAAGTATCTCACCATCCATTTGGACTGGACCATTGTGTGGAGAGATCTTGTCCATCTGACTATCTGTCACATACTTTTTAGCTCAATGCTTGTCACAACAAAGTTCTCCAAGGAACTTTTTTCATGGTATAGGTTTTTTGCAGTGTTATTAGAGCACATGCTTCTACTTCTTTTCATCTTGCTTACCTTCTGACATAAAATATTCTTTGCCCTTTTTATTTTTGTCAGATAGATTATCTTTAACTGTGTATAGCTGCAGTTTTCTGATGTTTTCCAATGGAGACCCTGGCCTGCAAGCCACAGCAGATGCTGAGCTAGAAAGAATAAAACTAAGCCAACTTTCATGGGATGCCTATAAGCCATGCCCACATTATTTTGTTTTCTGCCATTCTCATTTAGCTCCATAAATGGATTTAGCCTTAAATGATAGCTCAAAGAGAAGAAAATAAGTTTAAGTATATACATTTTTTCTAATGAGGCATTCGTTTCCTATATCTTGTGAACTGGCAAAATCCAGGCACAAATACACTCTGTCTTCAAAACTGCTGGCTGAAAACCAGCCCACAGGAGCAGCGTTTGTAATCAGTGATGGTTAGTGTATTTACATGACTTTGTGTTTATAATGCGGTATTGCTGCTTACTGCAAAGCAAAATAGAAATATTAATTCAGTACTGAGAATAAAAACGAGTTTGGAGAAAAATACCAGGCTTGGCACAGGGAACCTAAAATTCTACAATAAAAGCACATTGCTGTCCAGAAGCTGAATTTTTAAATGGCATCGCTGTGGCTGCCAACCTGTTTCTCTGCTTCCTGCCAACTGAAAGATATTTCAAGGTTTCTCCACAAGAATGCATTGCTTCAGCCTTAGAGAGTCTCTGCAATTTCTCTTGTATAGGGGGATCCAACTTCTGCCTCCCTGAATTTTTCCCTAGACTCGGCTCCTCCACTTCCCTTACCTCTGCCAAGAGGCTAGCCACCTTCTTGACATGAATTATCTGCTCTGCTAAGAGTCTCAGTAGCATGGGGGCAGAAATTAATTTGCTCCTGCAGGTAGAAATCTTTACAATCTCTTTTTGGAGTTTATCACTATAGAAGTACTTTGGGTCTGGACAGACAAGTGAAAGTAATGACTCATCACAGTTTAATAAATGTATCACTGTCAGCCAGGCTAAAGTAATTACCCACCGTGTGTACTCTTCTGCCGCCACGATGGCCGGGCAGAGCTCGTTCGATCCAGACACCTGCATGATCACTTGCTCGGCTGCAGAAACATAGTGTTTTGCAATCATTTGTTCATATCCATTTTTGCTTTCTCTCCTGGGCATACAGTCGATGTGTTCTTCCACTTTTCAGCTCTGGAATTTGCTGCAAAAAACACTCTCTCAGCAGTCCCATAGCATTTTGCTCCAATTTTTCATTTCCGTAGAGTGCTTTAAGCTGTCACGGTTTTAACAAGGATCTCAAAACAAAGAGTGTGTCTAACCCATACTGTGATCGTCGCTGCTCTTCAGAAACACTGTTTTTACCTCCCCATACTTTCTCTTTTTTGACAGTACGCTGCTTTTCCAGAGGATCATGTTCTATTTAGTCTATTTACAAGGAGACCTTGCATCCATCACCAAATCCTAACAGGGTTTCTTCCCCAAATCCCTGCTTTAGCTCAACTGGGAGTTACAGATGTGATGCAGGTTACAGGGTGAGCATCTGTGACCCAGAAAATGCCTGAGGTCAGGCTAGATTTCTATAAGCCTGACCTTAACGACTCCATTAGTCAATCACAACTAATGATGTTATGGCTGGTTCAAGCTCTCCAAACAACTTCCTTTATTTTCTGGATTTTGTGTTTACCATAAAGATAAGTACAGTGTGTCTGTAGGGACCATCATTTATAACAAGGTCCCAGATACTCTTTAGACATATATATGTTCATAGATAACAAAACCAGACACGATAGGAAAAACAGAGTTGTTTGCTGCAGATCTCTGTTCCTGGGTATTGATATACTGCTCAAAATGATGTAGTTATGGCACTTTCCCCATCACTCTCAGCACTGCCAGGACATGACCAAGTCTTGTTTCCTCAGGCTGCGTGAAAGAGGCACTGGAAGGAGAGGTCCGGGTTACTGCCTCCCCTCCCAGGCTACAACCTGTGGCTCAGACTCTCCCTTGTGAAATGGCCAGGTTGCCTCTTCAAATGATGTGGGTTTCTATACGTATTTGGAATTCTGTTCTTTATTTTCTGCCCTGGCAGTAGAAGTCTTCCCTCAGTGATCAGACTAAAGTAGCCAGGGCCAGTTTACCCAAATGTATTATCAGGAAAAATTTGTCCTTTATCTGAAGCATCCCTTTTTCCTTCATGGCCTCCTACCCCCACTCACCATATCCCAGAATGGATGACGTTGGTGGCAGCTCTGGAGATTGTCCTGTCCAACTGCCTTGCTCAGAGCAGGATCAGCAACAGCAGGTTCCTTGGGGCTGTGTCCAGTCATGTCTTAAATATCTCCAAGGACAGAGACTCCACGGCCAACCTGGGCAACCTGTGACCACCCTCACATTTAAACCCTTTTTTAAAAAAAATAAGTTTTCAGTGCAGTTTCCTGTATTTCACTCTGTGCCCATTGCCTCTCCTCCCAGCAGTGTGTGTACCACTAAGAAGAACCTGGCTCCATCTTTTTACACTGGGAGTATATACACATGGATAACAGCCCCCTGAGTCCTGAATCCCGACCCTTCTCTTCTCCAGGCAGAACAGCCCCACCTCTCTCAGTGTCTCCTCGAATGTGAGATATTCCAGATGCTTCATCATCCCCACGGTCCTTTGTGATCCCTTAAGTCCCTCTCAATCTTGTATTGGGGAGATCAGAACAGGACCCAGCACTCCAGATGTATGTCACCAGTGCTGCCTTTTGTATGGTTGGAAATGCACTTAGATATATGTTTTTTGTGCTGCTGTTGGTTGTATCACCAAACACATTTCAGAGATTTTTGAACAGGAATAAGATCAATTTGATTCTTTAGTTTCTATTTTTGAGAAGACTATTAGACCTAAAAAGCTGAGTGTGTTTCAACCCTGTATTAATATGTTTAGTTATTATTACTGATGGCAAACACCTCTGTGCCACGGTCCTTGCAACCCCCCAGCCAAAGAACAAACCCTTTGCTCCTGTTTTCAGTACAGGTGCAGCAGACCAGGTGACAGGTGACTACATGAGACAGAGGCACAGAAAGCAGCAGTGACATCGTACTGGTGAGCATTAGTGGTACTGACAACAAACCAGCTGTCTCACTGCTACAAAGCCTTATTTTCTACATCACAGGTGGGCTGGGATAAGGTTCATGGCCTGACAGCTGGAAGTACAGCCTCCTGAGAAGATGCAGGAGGCAATGTGGTTTAGTCAAGGCAACAGAGCAACTTCTGCAAAGAAAAATCAAATAGTCCATAGCAGGTGAAGTTTGGGTGGACTTGGGGTCCTTTGGAGGGTGAAAAGAAAGGAGTTGCAGAGATGGTTGTTGCTTTCTGATATTGGGCAGGTCATTAAATTGTAGCTAAAGTGACAAAACTGGGTAAGGTGAGCAGCTGGAGGCAGAATAACCTGTTCACTAAATTACAAAATTGGCTGGATACATACACCATCATAAAAAATAGTTAACAATGTGAAAAAAGCACTTGATACCAAGACTACAACAGCCTGTTGGCCAGACATCCTTGGGGTCTTATGAACATGGAGATGGTTTATTATAGTCCATGGAGATTCAGGTGTTCAAAGTGCAAATTATTTCCAAACACAGTGTTCCCCTCTTCACTCATTCATTATTCAGGTCATTGTAAGAGTCTCAACATTGCCAACAGAGACCTGGAGATGGAATGTGGTCCTCATGGACACCAAGACGCAAACACCCTGGCAAGGA
Organism: Falco cherrug; assembly: GCF_023634085.1. NCBI lineage: Eukaryota > Metazoa > Chordata > Aves > Falconiformes > Falconidae > Falco > Falco cherrug. The sequence goes on from NC_073703.1 coordinate 26,733,410, forward strand.
GAACTGCACGGTACGAGGAGTACTATGCCACTCCCTGTGACCTGGGACTGAGAGGAACAACTACGATAAGGCCGCATAACTGCTGTCCACAAGATGGATCACAACCACCGTCATAGCAACAAACCAGAAAAGTTGAACTCCGGGTGAACTTTCTTCATTATAATATCATTATAATACAAAACCACACCTCCTGGTCTGAAGCTACCTGCCTCTAAAGCAAACCACTCCTCGGGCACCCCTCTTTGGATATGCTGGTAACCTTGCTCGAGAAGGCGGAGGCTGGCAGCAATCCATGGGCCAGAGGAGGAGCAAGGTGTGTTGCCTGGCATAAAAGATGGCTCCCTAGAAACCCAGTTTTGGAGATCTTCCCCACCAAGGACCAGCGGGACGCTGCCTGGACCTGGGACCATAGGGACACCTTGGACTCGTGGTGGTAGCTATAATCTTCTTTTATCATTTTTTTTCTTTTTACTTTACCTTTTCTTCCCTTCCTGTCACTCTATCTATCACACGCCACTTTGTGGGTAAACAATAAAGTTGCGCTGTTTGATCAAAGCATAACCCCTTGGTGTGGTCGCCATGATTTTTTTTTTATGCTTTGAGATCATAGTAAATGAACCATCATGAGTCCACTGAGTGGACCCTGACATAAAATTGGCATCACAGACAGGATCCTGAGAGACAGAGGGGTGCAGGTTGTGTTTGGTTTGTAACAGGGGAAGGACGTTTCGTTCCAGCCGCACTTGGCCCTACACCCAGCTGGGTGAGAGGTGTCCAGAAAGCAAGGGGGGGACTTGAGTTCCCCGCATACCACACACGCCCAGGACTTAGCACTCCAAACTCCAACTGAGGGCTCTGTCTATTGGGATCCAACTAAAAGAACTCGAAGTGCAAAAGGGGTAAAGTGCTAAAAGGGGGGCTGCCCTCATATTAATGAGAATTGTCTGCTCAGGAAAGTGAAGGGAAACCTTTTAGTAACTATGAGCTGCCTTCCCGAAGCAGATTTTTGTCCCTTCAACCACTCAGGGAAGAGAAGGGCGACACAGCTGTGTGTTTGTAACTAAGTCTGGCCTCCCCGAAGTGTGTTTGGTCCCTTGGTAGTGAGAATGGCCGAAAAGGCTGATAATCAAGACTTTTTGTTAATGAAAGATCGGGACTTGTTTTACACATTTTTGGCAAAGTACGGGGCTTGACCCTCTGTGCCAGGAGAAGATTGGGCTCAAGATAATTGGACAAACTTGCAGAGTGTAGTGGACTGAGTGACCTCTTTACAGACTGAAGCTAAGGTTAGATCAGGTAAAGGAAAAACTATAGTCTGTGCCATTTCAGGAGCCAGCCTGGTTGCTGCAATTGAAGATCACCTTAGGCAATCCAGTAATGAAAACAAGATTATAGAATCCCTTGAAAATTTGGTGAAAATTCTGCAAAAAACAAATTATGACTTAAAACAAAAATTAGAGAAAAAAGGGAAGAAAACCACTTGTTAAAAGCCACTCTGAAGGCAGAATGCTTTAAAGACACTGAAGCACTGAGTGAGGTAGAGCTGGAAGTGGAGGAAAAGGGTATTTGACAAATAAACCGAACGTACCTTCAGAAGGAGTTGGAGGAGGCGGGAAAGCATTTTGGAGAAAACCCTCAAGTGAGACCCTTAATTAAAACAGAATATACTTATCTGAATGAGGAGGATAATGACCCTCACAGTACAATTAAAGAGACACGATATACTGCCACCAAGCTAGCCAAACTGAAAAAAGAGTATGGGCCCCTTCCTAAAGAATCCAAAACAGACTACGTGTGGCATATCCTTAACTGGGGGGGACCACATCCAATTAAGTGAAAAGGAAGCCAATGGCTATGGGGGTCATGGAGTTTTCTTGACAACAGGAGATAACGTGCCCCATGGTCCCTAACCCAGCAGGCTGCTTATTGGGCTGGAGGATTGAACCCTTTAGACAGAGGGGATCCCCAGCAATCACCGGCACAGCTGATCAGTTGCTAAAAAGTGTACACAAAGCAGCCTGCTTGCAAATGATACAGGAAAGAAAATTGGTTCCCTGATATGAAACCCCAGTGATGCTGCTGATGAACCCCAAAATCACGACCTCCTTGATAAGGGGACTTCCAGAGTCCCTCAGATCTAGGGGGATTAAGGGATGTACCGAATGGCTTCCTTTCTGGGAGCAAAATGAATGGCAGGTTAATAGGATTCCAGTGTGGCAAAAGAAAAATGGCTAGAAAGCCTAAGTATCGCTAGCAGAGGGAACTTTGCTGTAGGTTGGGTAGCTTCCCATCAGATAGATGGGGGGTCAGCAGGATAATGGAATAACTGGGCTGATGATTTAGCAAGGCTAGCCCCTGTGCAAAAGGACCAGATTTCAGAAGACTGGGAACGCCTGTTAGAATGGTTGCATGTGAAGCGAAAACACACAGGAGCTAAAGATCAGCACCGAGAAGCCCTTGCCCGAGGATGGCCCATCACCAGAGGACTGTGTAAAACCTGCATATCAGCCTGTGAACAATGCCCAAGATGACTTGAAAGGCACCCTTTAGAGGATGATCTTCTGCATTTAAGGGAGGGTAAAGGCTTGTGGGATGACTGGCAGGTGGATTATATTGGCCCCTTTAAGGAATCAGGAGGAAAACATATTTTGCTGGTGGGAGTGGAGATAACATCAGGACTAGTCCAAGCCGAAGCCTTTAACAGGGCTACAGGGCAGAACACCCTGAAAGCACTTCAAGAATGGTTTGGAACTTTTCCAAAGCCACAAGAAATACAATCTGATAACAGTTCCCACTTTACCACCAGAATTGTACAGGATTGGGCACAAAGTGATTAAATGGGTTTTTCATACCCCGTATTATCCACAAGCTAATGGGATTGTAGAAAGGACCAATGGTCTCTTAAAATGACTTTTGAAACCTCATGAGGGAAATTGGGATGTCCACTTGTGGGAAGCCGTTAAAGGTGTAAATGATAGGTGGGGGGTAAATGGATGCCCCAAAACCACCGCTTTTTGCCCAAAGGCTCCTTCCTCGATTCCCTCATTAAAGGGACCAAATGATTCAAAGAACCCAGCTCACTTCCCAGGATAACCCTTTCTGGTGGAACTCCCTGCTGTGGGAAGCATACCACTGGTACTGAAAACCCCATAGAACGCATATGCATAGGTAGCCTCCGATGCCCAGGGAAAGGAATATCAGATAAATACCCGCTGGATAATTCCATCTTTTTGCCTCAGGAAAGCAAGCTCTGTTGTTTTATTTTTACAGGAGAACTCCAAGGGACACCAAAAATAACATGAATTATAAATGGATGAAAATTCAAGGCGTAAATTTTAAAATGACTGATAGTATAATTGGACTGGTACTACTTTTTTGTATTTTCCCACTTACGCATTACCAAAAGTATGCTGAATGGCCTTGGTCTGAAGCTACTGTCAGGTATACTAGTTCTACAGGACAGTATCCCAAGGATCGCCTTCCAAATCTGGCTACTGTAGTAATGCATAATGATGAAGTGTATCACCAACTTGAATGGGAGTGGGACAGGAAATATTGGATTAGAACCTTGACTGGAATAATTGGAGAAAAGATTCAAGTAGGATGCAGAAAAGTGGAAGGATTTCTCTATGAAAAGGCCTCTTTAATTACAGTCTCTGGAAATCTTTTGCATCCGAATTTAACAACCAGTATCCACCCTGGCATTTCAGCAAAACTTTGTCATACTGCTGAGTGGGGATGTGATAAACAAGAATCCCTCACCATGTGCTGTCGCCAAAAGTATGTCGGCAATTATACCACCCTGGACCCAAGTACCAACAACATTGAGATCTCTAAATCTTGCAAAAATGACAAGACTGACTGTTGGTACAACTTCACCTTGACGAGGCCTGTCTATGTGGTGTGTAATTGGCAAAGCAATCCGGCAAACCGATCAGATCTATTAGGTCTAACCTTCAAATTCAAAATAAATGCTGTAACTAAGCCCTAGTGATGCTTGTTGCAATAGTCACACACCATGGCATAGACACTATCCTCACACTAAATGGTAAAAATTAAGCTTTACCCCCTTTTATGGTGGCTCAGGATGACATCTCCATACAATGCAGATTAATTACCAAGTCCCTTGCTGAACCAACAAACAGCTATGGAATTGAACCCCATGGTTCTATTTTGTCATGTAAAAACCAAAGCCCAGACTTTGGCTAAATTTGACTGCAATGCAATACCCCCATAAGATTATGTATGGCAAAACCAACACGAGATACTGGGGAGAATTCAGGATAGAAGTCATAACACCTACCACTCAACCAATAGCTGTACCCAATCAAAACATTTTTGAAAATGGACCATACATAATCAGAAATACAGGTCAGCAACAAATGTTGTTTAATCCAGAATGGTCTCTTAAACCAGTTGAGTTGTTGATGCAAGTTAATGTTTCAGAAATTCAGCCAGTCTGCTCTCCTTTCCTAAAACCCTCTTAGGGAGGATGGATAACCGGGCTGCAGAAATGGATTCCTTCTGGGAAACAGACTCAGAGAGACCTAACTGGTGTTTTGGGAACAGGATTGGGGGTTTGAATGGTATTGACTTAGAGAGATTAATGAACAAATTGACCACTACAGCTAATGATCTGGGAGGATTGCACTGGTTTTTGCGGTCTTCCCTATCGGCTCTGGGAACTCACGAGTGGCTGTTAGCAAATGTGCTACCAAAATGGGAAAAAGTGAATGTGAAAGACCATGAATTGATTGTAGATGCACTTGGTATAATCCAAAATAACATTCCTTTGACCTCAGTTGTATCCAGGCCCAATTATGGACGCAATCAGTGGCTGCCTCAATTATTAGAGAAGGTGAAGAAGGCACTTTCCCAACTGAAATTTGGAAAATAGTCTGGGACAGTGCCACTGACATTGAGAGAAAACTCCAGTCTTGATGGAATTTGGTAAACTTTACTTATAACCCCACCACAAACATTGCCACAGATTTCGTGATGATGACATACCATGCATCAATAAATGTAATCTACCCCATCATTGCCTTAGGATTGAACCACAATGGAACTATATCTGTTCGAGGATAGAGTATGGGCCCAAAACGTGGATAAGAAATGGCAAACTGTGGACTTAGAATCTTGTATCATGTGAGAATAAAAAGGGTTCCTCTGTGAAGGCAACACAATCAGAGCTCAAGACATTTGTTTAGACACTACAGAGAATATCTGTCATTTCGAGATTTGTCCTGACAATAACCCTGAAACAGTGCTTGCATATATTGGCAAAGGTTGTGAGTGTTTGAGGACTGCTTGTAATTCTGTATCTGTAGCTATGGTAATTGTGGATACTAAGAATCATTCAAAATTTTGTGTTTGTAATTTTATTAACATCCCTGGATGTGACTTTTCCTATTTAGCCCCAGTCACATCTCACCGGCTCTTGAAATCTAATTATACACTGATTCATGAATTGCAGCCTGTACCCATTGGGATGAATATCACTTTGGTAAAACAACTGTTACAGCATCAAGACTTGATCAAGATTTTGGAAAAGGTCAGAGAAAACAGACAGAAAACCTTGATAACTGTCCACCACAATGTGGAAGAAATACACCATGTCATGAGGAGAGTGGGAAAAGATGCAGAACATAGATGGTGGGACACACTTTTTGGATGGTCACCGACTGCTACAGGCATCTTGAACAAGTTGTGTCATACTATTGCTGTCCTTTTGATATTGGTCTTGATCAATTTTGTTTTGTCAATAATATTGTATGACTTAAAATGGAGAATGGTAAATCGATTGACACATTTGACATCTGTAGTCAATGCACATAACTTGTGGACATCCCTAAATCTATTGTCACAAGGCAAATTATATAAGACTTAAGCAGATCTATGTTTAGTCATTTTAATGAATATCATTTGATTATTGTAAATTGTTTGATATAAAGTTGACTCTTTTCCCCTTTCTTTTTCCTGTTGGTCATTTTCCTCTCCCCTTTTTCTTTCCCAATCCTCTTTTACTACTCTTAGTGGGTTATGACACTGCCACGTGGTCCTGATAACAATGTTGAGCCACAGGGTGGTGTAGGAGTCGGTCCAAAGAGGAAGATACTGTCTCAACATTGCCAACAGAGACCTGGAGATGGAATGTGGTCCTCATGGACACCAAGACGCAAACACCCTGGCAAGGAGAACTGCACGGTACGAGGAGTACTATGTCACTCCCTGTGACCTGGGACTGAGAGGAACAACTACGATAAGGCCGCATAACTGCTGTCCACAAGATGGATCACAACCACCGTCATAGCAACAAACCAGAAAAGTTGAACTCCGGGTGAACTTTCTTCATTATAATATCATTATAATACAAAACCACACCTCCTGGTCTGAAGCTACCTGCCTCTAAAGCAAACCACTCCTTGGGCACCCCTCTTTGGATATGCTGGTAACCTTGCTCGAGAAGGTGGAGGCTGGCAGCAATCCATGGGCCAGAGGAGGAGCAAGGTGTGTTGCCTGGCATAAAAGATGGCTCCCTAGAAACCCAGTTTTGGAGATCTTCCCCACCAAGGACCAGCGGGACGCTGCCTGGACCTGGGACCATAGGGACACCTTGGACTCGTGGTGGTAGCTATAATCCTCTTTTATCGTTTTGGTTTTTTTCTTTTTACTTTACCTTTTCTTCCTTTCCTGTCACTCTATCTATCACATGCCACTTTGAAGGCAAACAATAAAGTTGCGCTGTTTGATCAAAGCATAACCCCTTGGTGTGGTCTCCTTGATTTTTTTGTGTGCTTTGAGATCATAGTAAATGAACCATCATGAGTCCACTGAGTGGACTGTGACAGTCAACCCTTACATTCTTTCAGTTCTTTATCGTGGATGGTAGCATCACCACTTACCTCAGTAGCTGCCATTTGTTCATCACTGGGTGTCACGTCTTTTTTATCTTTCCAAGAAAATTTCATTCAGATTTTCTTACCACGAGCCTTTTTGCTTATGGACTCTTAAAAAACACAACATTGCTTCTTTTTAGTATTTTCTTTTGATGGTACCAGTAAATTCATTCACAGGTAATTTCTGCGAACTGTTTTTCATGAGAGCTACAGGATACCTGGCCTGCAAATTCTTACACTAAGCTTGTCCCTTCTCTCTCTGGTGACAGTCGGTTTGTTGGAGGTTAAAAATTGAGCTCCTCCAGTGACTATCACCAGCCATTTTAAGCCAATTTTGTAGCAAAGTTCATATTGTATCATGCAGTAATTGAAATGGAGATTCTCCCATCCTACAGGATGAAGCAGAAGGAGAGTCTTCAGCAGAGGGTCAGTGTTGTATTATATTTATTCTAACAACTGTATTTTTAAGCTGGGAGTCAAATCCTCATGGATTACAAAACCATGTTGGCATCACTGCACTGATCTATATTGAGCGAAGACATATTTTTGACCCTTCATTGCGATACAGCCTTCAATATCTATTCCTTCACCAAAAGCAAAAACCTGTTACCAGAATGTCCCACTGTATGCAACAAGACTGGTTAACAAACTTGACACAGACACTTTTTTTAATCAACTTTATGAGAGCCTAACAGATTTAAATACTACTTTTATTATAGGATTTAGTTGTCCAGATTTCCAAAATAATTATTAGGTCCATAATTTTACCATAAAGCACCTAATTATTCATTAGGCATGTCTGTTAGTATCTGAAGGCTTTTATAACCATTGAGAAGTAAATACTGAAATGTTCCATGTTAAGAAGACGTAACTATTAGAATAACAGAGCATGAAGTCTTCTATAGTAAGTCTACCTCACACATGCTGAGGTAACACCCACAATCTAGATTTCACTTAAATAAAACTTAAGAAATCTTGATAAATAACTGTTAGATATAGAGTTTCTCTTTCCATCTTTCCCTGTGCTGAAGTTAAAAACTCACCAAACCTCCTGTGAGCTGTGATAGAAAATGTAGATCAGAGGTGTGAAACATAGGAGAGCTAGAGCAGGCAGAACCACGTCTGTCACTGGATGCTCAGCTGAGGTTTTAAAGCAGCAGTCATACATTTCCCTTTTAATGAATGAACGGTTAATTGGTGTCTCTCACTGAGAGTAGTGAAGGATACATCTATACATGTAAGCATCTGCATGAAAAATAGCTGCTGCTTACCTCCATTAATGTGCTGGAAAATTTTTCTCACTGTTCAAATAAAGTAAATATTTTATTTGTTTATGATAAAGATTTATTTCTTAAGAGGTATAATCTATTAACAGAATCTTGTAATAAAGAAAAAAAGGGGGTTGTATTTCACTTAATTCTTCATCTATTTCACAGCAGCCATTAACTAAGCATAATGCACAAGAAAAATACAATGCAATATCTGGCCTTCTTCAAAAAGCCAACAGAGTTGTACAAAATAAGAATTCCTAGAAACAGATCTGTCTGTAATCTGTGAGTAGAAAACTGCTCATATGTTAAACGTTAGACTGGACAGAAAGTGCTTTTCATCTTACCAATGACCAGATCAAAGTGCCACATTCAAAAGCATAATGATCAAAGAAGCAATAGAAAAAAATGAATATAGTCACATGTTCACTGAATTAAATAAAATGTTTAAACAGTGAAATACAGGAAGGTCGCATTGGTCCAAGCTTGGGTGAAAGTAGCATTGGTTGGACAAAGACATCTGAAGAGGCAACTGCAGTTACCTAGTTGTCTTCTCTAACCAGAAATTAAGGCCCCAAGCTGATGAAAACTTCCAAGAAGGTACCCAGAAAAATTCCAAAATAACAGACCTCATGTACCTCTGGCTTAGCATATTTTATTCTTTGTTATTGGGATGCTTCTTTACAGCCATTTCACTCAGCAGCTCCCATTTCCCATAAGAAAATAGATATGAGACTGCTGGCTGCAACTAGGTGACAAACAAGAGGATTGAAATTTACCCTGGGAATGGTAGGGTCGGGTGGTTTCACCTGACAGCATGGGAGGGAAAAATCTATCTACAAATGTATCCACAAAGCACTGTACTCCTGAAGAGCTAAGCATGGCCTCAGCACCCCTCACACACAACATCACAGCCATAAACTGCAGTGAGCTCTTACTGGGTTCTATCTTTGCTGCCCCCATTTTCCCCTGCTAATCTAAGAGGTAAACTTAAAAGCACCTCCTACATCCTTGTCCCAGTTTCCTGCGCTACCCATCTAGGCATGACTGTTCACTTATTTCTCACTTCTCTCCATACACAGATGTAGAACTCAGTACCTGGGAACCAATATGCTTTATGGGTAGAGATAAAAAGTAGATTTAATCATGTCCATTAACTTATCCAGAAACACACACTGACATACTCTATTAACTGTTCCTCTTCAGACATTTTTCATTTACAGTGTCTAATTCCTGGTTCTAAGGCATTTAATTACTCTCACTTTGTTATAAGATCCTACTAAATCTCTTGACTTATGCAACACACCATAAATAAGACCTTTTTTTTCCACATTGCCTGGTTACTTTATGATTGCACAGGTTTGCTGAAGACATCTGCATAAATTTTTATGGGACTTAATCGTCCACTTCACATCTTTCTTGTGTACTTTCTTGTGTTTTCCCCATGAATCAGAACTGGCAATCACTGTCCTAAGTACCACACACTGTAATTACCCAGAATATTATATCTATGTATATTAGTCTCTCTTTTTTTTTTTTTTTCCCCACAGTCCTAACGTTATAAGTGTTCATACATGAGTTATTTGGATTATTTGCAAAATAGGATTAAGACACAAGGCAAGATTTATTTGGAAAATTACTCATCAGTCTACCAAGGAAGAAGGTCAGGAACTTCATTAAAACAGATTAATGTATAACAACTGTTATCTAATAAGTCTGGAAGCCTAGAGGACCTTCTTGCTCGTTGCAGAAGTACTCTGCTAACACACATTATTTGTGGGAGCAACAAAAGCTACTTTAGAAACACTGCAGTTGCAGCCTGGAACATGACAGGAGATATATTCTCTTTAGCCGCTCCAGCCATTGATAAATTAGTTCATGCTTGAAATTGGCATTCTGTCAGTAAGCTGAAGGGGACTGCAGCAAGTGCTACAATTAGTGTTCCCCACGGAGTGAAGGCAATGACAGTACGCCTGCCTGCGAAGGTGCTAAGAATTCCTGGGCTGGTTTATTATGCAGCCTTTATGGCTTATCCACTCCACTCTAGGCTCCAGGGAACGGCCTGGATAATAATTCTGTAACTTGAGTACTTAACCTGCTTACTTAGTTTGCAAAGCCAAGTCTTCATAAAGGAGTGACTCGTGGGGAGTACCACTTAGAGACAGGTTGAGAGGCATACGTTGAGCAGTATGGGCAGAATTAGTATTGCGGTGATTTAATTTCTGTTTTTCTGCCTTCCACTAACCATTTCAGAAAGATAACTGCCAACATCTACCCTACCCCCCCCCCCCCTTCTCTGAAGCTAACCAATTTAATCAAAGCAAAAAAATAAAAAGCGCTAAAGACCTTACGAGATTTGGATGTATGTGCACACATATTTTTTACCAGACCTGGCCTCAGAAATAGAGGCATAAAGTTTATAAAAATGTAGGCATAACTGAAACAGCTCTGCTATGTTTATGTGTTGCTGCAGTCCAACAAGTGACAAATTCTAATGGGTGGTTGCAGCTTCCAGAACAGTATCTGTCTCACTCCTTTGTCCTTGGTGAGTGATATAGACCACAGGCAGAAGTTTGTTACACAGATTTATGACCATAAGTCTTTCCTCCTTGAACTCCACACTACCTGTCTCTGCTTTTTCTAACCATTGAAATGGCACTTTATTTTTAAGTACTAAATGCCACTAGGAAAAAGGTTAAGGGCAAGCAAAGAAAAGCCATAATCCACGTAAAACTGTAATTCTGTTATTTTTGTAATTGAGAAAAAACCCCAAAACACAGAGATTTAGAGTGTGCGATTGAGATGACCAATCTGAAAAGAGTAGAAATTCAGGTCTTTACGCAAGCATTTGAGATGACTGGGGAAAGATTTAAGCTCACATTGTGCCACAGCAAAGGAGGATTTATAAAAGGCCAAGAGTTTTGGAAGAAGTCTAATAAGTCACCGAGTGAATGATGCTGAGATTTGAGACGAGATGATGTTACCCAACTACTTTTTAGCTGGGTCAGAATGATTAAGTGGTTCTTCTCTTTCACAGTTCCAGCTAGTGCCCCTTTTTGGTCAGCCTCTCCTATGTACAGATCTCTGTATCTCTCACTCACCACAGTTAGCAAAATTTATGCCAAAGAATACACATAAGAAACACAGATATAACTTCCAATGCACATGGTCTGTAGGAAGTACACCAAGGTCCACACAGGTTGCTTCCTGGTTTTAGAGGCAATATTTGGAAATAATATACTAGCTCTATCTATACTAAAATATTGCTTGGATTTCCCTGCCTTAAAAACAGAGCTGTTGCATTTTTTTATGAAGTCTTTATTCACGTTTAAGCCCACAGAAATAGAGGAACTGAAGCACAAACACTGTTAATGGCGAGTCTGAACATCCACGTTTGTTGCATCCCAAGGCAGCACAGAAGCAGCACAAGTCAATTAAACTCCTTTGCCCCTTTCACCATCCCGGTGTAACCCAAAGGTCATGTTTTTACATTTTATGAAGAATTTTTATATGCTTAGAACACATGCAAAATGAGCACTGACCTCTCCCTCTGAAGCCCACAGGCTTTGTGAGAGTGGGGCACATTTTAGTCAAACCTTTCGTATTTGCACATGCAACATTTATCACCATTTTTAAGGCAGTTTTGTCACTCAGGAAAAAGTCTGATGATGTCTTCTTCATATATAACAAGTTCCTTTCACAAGAGCCACCAAAATAGCCCATCTCAGAGCATGCACCTACCCAGAATGCATCTGTGAGGAACCACCTCCCCAAACCATGTCCCGTCATGCCACTTAAATGACATTTTGCTCTAGTGGCTGATACGCAGACCTACGGCTTGACTGTCCTTTCCACAGGATGAGTGACAGTCCATAGAGTCAGGGCATAGAGGAGACAGACCCAGACTCTTCTCAGCCATGCACAGCAGAAGGATGAGGGAAACAGCACAAATTGCAGCTGGGGAATTACAATTAGATATCAGGATTATTTCATTTTCATCATGAAGGCAGTCAAAAACTGGAACAGGGACCTGAAGAGGTTGAGTAACGTTCTGGAGATACTCAGAACTTGACTGCACAAATCCCTGAGCAATATGATCTAATCTGGACAACCCCAGCCATCCTATCCAGCCTCAGTTTTAATGTGATTCTATAAAAACCATCACCACTGGAAACATGAGTTAGGTACTTCTGGAGGAGAATAAATTGGTTACATCTCTCAGTGGGTATGGGTGCCTTGGGACTTAGATTTCTGGGAAGCACAGCCCATGCATGGGTTAGCTGTGAGCACATTTAACAAATGAAACTGCACTGAAATGAGCACACAGTAGCAACTTTATCTTCATTTTACATGAAAACCTGGTGCACTTGCAGAGGAAGTAGGAAATCCCAATGGGACTGTTTACACTCTGCAAACATTCCCATTAGGATGAAGCTCACCAAGATATAGTTCAACTCTCTCTTCCTGCCCCCTCATCTACCCACTTTCTCAAATCATTTTACGAAATGAGAAAAGGTAAAACCTTGCAATACACTCATGGTCGTCAGTAGGGTGTTGTTCTGAAGGGAGGAAAAAACCCTGAATATTCATAACAGACTTGATTTCTGCAGTCTATCAGATGTTATTTTAATCACTAAGGAGAAAGTGGTTTCCCTAACAACAGTGCCTTTGTTTAACCTTGTCCATATGATGGTTGCAGAGATCTGTCCATCTTGTTCTGACTAAGGAACCTGATTTTTTCATGAGATACTTTCCTTTCTCTTTTTGACATTATTAGGATATGTTCTTTGAATATACTGTTTAATATGGTAGCACACAGAAGTGTAAAAATTGGAGCAGGACTGTGTGGGCTAGGCAGCACAAAGAGATATACAGAACAAAGAGATTCCCAGCCACAAACGAATTAAAATCTGAGGAGTAAGAAGATAATATAGGCAAATGAAACATGGAAAATTATCATAATTTTGGTCAACATCATAAGCCAAGGTCTCATCTAATCACTTGCCTTGTGGCCATGCAGTTTTGAGGATATTATGGCTAAGGCAAGGTGTAAGGAGCATTATGATCTTGTCCAGACCCTGTCTCTGCATCCTAGGTTTCCAGCTCCTCACATCATCTAGTTGAAAATATTCAGTGCCAATATCCAAAATACCCCTGCTTCTTCCTTCAGACACTCTGCATCTAGTTCACAGCCCCAAACTCCACACCCAAAACTTGGGCTTTTCTCTCTGTAAAATCCCACTCTGCTGAAATTTGGGTTTTGTCTGGATATGTGTCATGCAAGGTACTCCAGTAGGTGCAGGAAGGACACTGTCCATTGCTAAGATAAGAATGGGGAACCCTCCACATTACTGGTCACCCACCATCAAGAATGACAAATTTTTGCCACTGCAGAGGTGATCAACCAATTGCAAAGTGTGTGGAATGGCAGGGCACTAAGGATGCTTTCATTGTGTTAATTAGACTAGCATTCACACCTAGTTAGATCAGAAATTGTTCACATTGTGAAACCAGCTGGTCCTTACTCTAAGCATACTTGGAAGTCTTCCCTGGAACCACACCACTCACAGAAAATCCATCTATCCTGAGGTCATTTGGATGCTGGGTCTCGCAAAATGAAAGGGAAATGTGTTTTTTAATAAATACATCCAGAAGGGAAACGAAACAAAGCAAACAAACAAAAAACCCCAGAAATTAATTGAGTTATTTAAAGCAAATAAAATGTTGAGACAAGATCTATCGGTGTTTGAACAGGTTGGAAGGAGTTCTGGGCTGGAAATTAGAAAAGGCTTTAGCTGACTTCCTGAGGGAGTATCAGTGTGTGTAGGAAGTCAAAGTGCTTGTAGTTAGAAGATGAAGTTTGATAAGTTTTCTGAATGAGATTATGAAACACTGCTACCCCCAAATTAAGGGAGGGGTTGGAGGGGTGGCTTTAGATTTCTGTGCTAGTTTAGGTCTGCTGTGTTCCATGTGTATCTGTTGGGTATGATGTGTGTGACTTAGTGCATAATCCCCCTTTGCACAGCATGCTTTCCTCTGTGCTGTGCAGCACACTTAATAAATTATAAATAAGAGTAATAATTTCTGAGATTCCTATTTCATTTTACAGTTATTTATTGGCTTTTCCCAGAAGAGACTGGCTTGCTGGAGCTGGGAGATAAGCTTATTAGAAACCATAGCACAATACTTTGAACACATGATTTATGTGTTTTTCAGGCCACTGCTGGGTAATCAGCTTATTTTGGATTCCATCCAGCCAACTTTGCTTGTACTTTAATCAGACCAGCTGTGATCCACCTGGACCGCAGGTTTCTAAAAACTTGTCTCAGCACACTGGGCCAGATTCTTGGAGGTTTAAATTAACTTTCTACTACTGGCGACAATGGAGTTTTGCTGATTTACACCAGCTAAGCAATCTGTCTGTAGCCCACAAGTAGAGCAGAGCTAGCAGCATTAATAAAAGGTGGGCAGGTAATGATTTATTTTAACGAGTGGTGTTGATGCATGGTGTAATTGCCTGAATTCATCAAAAAGAATATTTAGAACTTAATGTGGAAATGATATATAAGGTATTGTTAATAAAATCACAATCAATTAATTCAGCTCTTGAATCAGCAAGGCACTTAAACATGGGCTTTCAGCAATGGAATGCATGTACACACTGAAATGCTCTGCTGAATCCTGATTTTAAAGTTACACTTGCTTAGCCACAAGGAAGCTAACCTCCTTACACTTCTGACCTAAGGATTCCTGCAAGGATATCTGCTCATCTTCTTACTATCGTTTCTGGAAATGAAAAGGAGCTGTAGAAAGGAGTTATTTACAGCCAGGGCGACTTTATTGTTTCACTTTTTTGCCATAGTCCTTATTCTCCATGGACGGCAACTTAGACATCTTGTCATTTTGTGATGTCCAAGTGCTAAGTCCAGCTCAGACTCCACAGTACGTGATGATAAAGGGTCACTGGTAGGGTCCCCTATTGCTGCTATGGAGATAGCAGGGTCCCTTGGAGCTTATTAGTGAGGATTTTTATGTATGCCTCATTTCTAGAGTGTGAAGACAAAAAATACGGTCAAGCAGTAAATAGCTGCAGAGAACATAGCTGGGTTCAAAACTCTGAAACAGATCATCTTCTGCAGCTCAAAGACAAGGACTAACAGAAGATGTTACCCACTGAGATCAACTCAACACCAGAAATCTGCACCACAGAGAAACCCTTCGCTGAGAACCTGACTTTTCTTTAGGAAATGATGAGTCTGTGGTACAGGGGCTGTATAATAACCAGAGAAGCAGACCTGGGACAAGTGCCAAAGCGATTACAAACAGTTAACAAAAGGAATCATGGCCTAATTTGTTAATCTGCTGCTTTTCTTCCAGCTTTGCTACCACAGTATGTATGTGTAGTTGGGTTTTTTCCCCTTATGGACCCAAGTATTATTCTGGGTGGCACCAGCAAGATGGAAAGACCTGAGGGCAATGAGGTTCTGCAAAACCCCGCCTGCAGAGGTAATCAGCACAAAAGGGTTAATTACCTTCAAAGATGGAGTGCAACCATCACGTAACACGGTTTCTGTGTTGTAGTTTCCTGAGGTAGAGAAGCATTAAACCAGTGATCAGGATGAACCTTAGCACCTTATGTCCTGGCAAGTTTCAGGTGCACCAGTGTCTGCCCAGCCACTGCCACCATGGCAGCTCATCCATCCCCATCAATACCCTGTGCTCACAGAGCAGAGGCAGAGCTGCAGGGAGACAGCAGATGCAGGGCTGTGTTGTGTTTGCAACAACAAATCACCCACCAACTTCGCTGGGAGCAGAATCAAGCTGATGAACCCTGACTGAGGGAAGCATCCCGGTTTTGGAAAGCACATCAGCATTGTTGTGAATAGTGGGGAATTTTCCATCATTTCATATCTGCAAACCAAACCAGGCTACATTTCTGGAAGATGTAGTAAGAGGTGGGTATTGGGCTTCATTTATGCAAGACAAACTGATAGAAAATGTCTGGTTTGTTACAAACATGATGTGTCAGCCCCTTGTAGCTGCAGACTTTTGATTTCACAGTATTTAAGCTCAACTGAAAGAAGTGTATGTTATTAACTCTCACACATTTCACTAGAAGGGCTTGCTGGTGACTAGCCCGCGGCACCCCTCAAACCGTGGGAGCTGGCGAGGTTCCATGTCTTCCCCTCCTGTCATTCAGTTTGAGAAGACCCAACAAACTGCCCCTTCTGCTGTGCAGCACTGGGACCCTTCCCTGTGGGTAAAGAGGGAGTGCAGTGACCAGTTGTTAGCCCCTCACACCTCTGCCTGACAAAGGCACTCGGCTTAATCTGAAGTGGCTCTGCCAAGACTTTCCAGAGAAGGAGATAACGGCACCCCTGTGACCTGTCCCAATGACACTGCCCAACGCTCTGCCCAGGAGACTTCACGATCTGCAACAGAAGTTGTGCTGAGACCACCAGTGCAATGTTAACCCAAATACAAACAAGGTCTCTAACACCATTCCTTAAAATAGTCCCCTAGGTCCTGACAAACTTCACAGCAATACCTTTACTCAAAAGCTGGAGTGAACCCAGCAGTTGTCTTTCAGCAAGCTTTCTTCTCCCTCCCACCATGGTGCAGAATGAGCTCTGCTCCTCAGCACCCAGAGGATCCGGACACAACCAGCCTGGTCCTAAGCATCTCACTACCTACATCACAACTGGCCTTTTGGCTGGGCACGGGTGCTTCTCCTTCTCTTTATATCCATCATATTTGCACGGGTTGGCTGATCTGCTCTGATTTCACAGAGTCTGGTTCCTCTGATGCCCCACAGCGTTTCTCGTTGGCCTCATCTTTATTCAGCCTCCACAAGCTTCCTTTGACTGAGATGATCTGAAGATGTGGATAAGAGATCAGGTTTTATGCAGATGACATGCAGATTTATGTGAAGTTTATTCCTAATTATTCTTTCACTTCTTCTGTTTTATCAGTTTGTATTGAGGACATGAAAGCATAGATGTCATTTTTTTTCCTGGTCTATATTTGATACTCCTAAAACTCGAATCTCAATTATTGGTTTCAGACATTGGCTTAAATATGCTGCTTCTTTCTCAAAAGCTGGTGAATATGTTAACAGTTATCATGGCTGGCTGGGGCAGCATGCCATTCATCCCTTTTTAGCACAACACTGGTGACATTCACAGATCCATCAGCACTGATTTCATCATTGCAACTACACCAGCTGCAGACCTGAAAATTCAGGTTTCCTTAGCCCTTGCTTTAGGTACTTTTACGTTTTCAACAAGGAAATACAAATTAATAAAAATGTGGACATGTATTTTTCCATTCCTTTTGAGAAAAAAACACATGTTAGCAAGTCCTTTAACAGTTCTTCAAACAGTTTTTAGGCAACCTGCATTTATTGGTATTTTAGCCCTTTCCAATAACAACTTGACATCAGAACAAAACATGACAGCTACAGTTCCTTCCAACAGCAGCAAATGCCAATGATGACATCCAGTTTTGATCTTTGTGCACAAATTACTGGTAGGTGTTATAAACTAATGCGACAACTTATATGCTTCATTCAAAAAGAGTAGCTAAGCAGTATCTCAAGGTTTCTGACACATGTTATTCTTAAGGGTTTCTTTTTTGGGTAGCTTGTGATAAAAAATGGATTAATGTTTCTGTTCATGTGCAGTGCTATGCTACAACATATTACAGCTAAAGAATTCTGCAATTCCGGATGCTGAAATAACCACTAACCTGAAATTTAGTGTCTGCTCAAATATGGTCACAATTCAGTATAGAACAGTCCTGAGTGACTTTTTTTTTTTTTTTTTTTTAAGTGGCAATCTGCAGATGAGATGTCCAACAGGTCATTTTGGTACGTCACTAACCAATTTTTTTTTACCAAGAAAAGATTTCTCTGAGTTGCTGCTTATTGGCCCTCTCCAAAATAGCAACATATGGAACCTTTGAAAATATTCATAAATTAACCAGATGCCACGAGTATTAAAAGCAGCTCATGATCTAGTTTCAAGAACATGACTCATTTTTCCAGGGAACTCTATTATTAAAGTGAGGGGGTTTGGCTTTAGAAAGAGCAATGTAAGAATTATACAGCAGTCATTTAAATGCTTCCTTTTTCTTATCCACAACCTTATATTCAACACCTTCTCACTTTGCTGTCCAGTGCCTGTAACACGTATAACCAAGAGGGGGTAAATAACATATTGTACGTAAGAAGGGCTTTGCTGCAAATATATGAAAAAGGTAGATATAAACTGAATGTCAGAGCAAGCAGTCATTCTTCTGCAACGTTCAAGGCCTGCATTTAATTTTTTCAAGAAAGATGCTACAGTATTTCTGTATGTCTGAATTAGTCAACTAATGAATGAATGAGAGAAATAATAACATTAAATATTATTTCTTCCTCATGACTAATACGTTGTTATAAGCCAGGGAAGATTGGACAGGTGGATGGAGATTCACAAAGCTGCATTAGTCATTTGCCATTTTCAATCTCTGTATATCCCCAGATCATTGAGAATAAATATGCAAGGAGAAAACCTCAGGTAGAGTAAATTAGCATCTTTCCCTGGGCTTAATCGAGCTCTACTGATTTACTAGCACGACATTCTGAGACACTGTTTCCTGTAAAAAAATATTTATAGAACAGCTGAGAAATCAAATGCCATCAGAGTGAAACATAATTGAATTTGATAGTATTACTAGGAATGGAAATGGCACAAAGTTTATTCAGACACACCTTGCTGGTTTTCACCCTATGTTCATGTCTTGAGTAAAGTCTGAAAGCAACCTGAAAATGAATGATGAAAGTTGCATGATGGTTCAGACCTGCATCACCTTTTTTTTGATGAGAAAATATGAATCATGTGATTTTTCCGACAGGGTCATTTCTTCCGCTGGAGGTCAGCCAGGATCAGCTCTGAAAAAGTTACTCCATTGAAACGATGCTGGGTGACATTTTGGTCCTTCCGCTCCTCTTGAGAAGTAGTTTACTCATTCAGTCTCATTACAATCAGCATCACTAGGCACAAGGTCAGATGCTTTTCAGCAGGATGATGATAAGAACCTGAGTTAATGGACACTGGAGATACCCACAGAGAAAAAACGGGTGTAGCATTTTAGCAGTAGATAATATGGGTTTTCTTGAAATAGAAATCTTTCACGGGAGCTAAGTTTAGTGATTCTCCTTGGGGAAAAGGGATCAAAACAATTTAGATTAACATTTTTCATTTGTGCTGACTTCTTCTATCTTACAGGTTTTGGCATTTATTAATGGTTGCATTTAATTTTGGCATTCTGTATTTTATATCCCTGTTACATCTGATGTTTTGTGTAGCACTGGGGAGAGCAATCCAGAAGTTGTATAGTTTTCATTTTCTTAATGGTGAACATTATATTAATATTTTCTGCAACATGAATATCCTTGAATTTGTTTGCTTGTTGGACTAAATTTGGATATTTCCACTTTTCCTTCTGAGTTGTGAAAGGCAATTTTTTTAAGCACTAAAAATCTTATGGGGCAATTTTCTGATTCATGCTATTCCTAACATGAATGGGTGAAAACCTTCTTGTAACATAAATTCTACTTTTGTTTATCTAGTGAGCTCACTTTGAGCACCGTTCCTATCATGCAGCCGGGACTGCCTCTACTGAAATGAGTTTTCTTGGAGACAATAGATTTGGAAAGCAAATTCTGAATTCATAAATATTATTCCCCCCAGAAACTCAACTTTAAAACTTGCATTTATCCATCCAAAGAACAGAACCATACTGCATGATCTCAAGCCTGTGTCCAACAACACAACTTGCAGTTTGAATATCAAAAACTCTTTAAGTGATTGCACATACCATGCTGACCAAGATCCCATTTACAGAACTTTTGGTGAATAAGGCACAGTGCCAAACAATTTCTGTATTTTCTGCTTTTAACATGACTCCTATCGCCACTGTTGCATTTTTGTGCATTTGAACCTTAACTTCATGTTTCCTGTTTCTCCATTGTTTCACTAATCTTTATCTAATCTATTCACAAATGGGAAATGATCATAAGGCAGTACCATATCACCACCATCATAACTTCATTTTGTTAAAGTACTTCTTCAGAAAGTTTATAATTTATTAAAAACCTTTATCTATTCTTGAATCATCTCTTCATTGTAATTGATCCTCTAGAGCTCACAGAAATTCTTCTAAGAGCCTGTTTGAATAAGATTGCTTCAGAACAATGAATGGCATAAAGGACCCTATTAAAATTCCCTTTGGCCTTTTTTCCATTATATAAAGCTCCAGGCTGGGCTCATCCATTAGGAGAATAATGTTGGGTTGTGTAGCTCAGAGCAGGCAGTCGCACAAGAGACAAAGGCTGGGGACATAGCTGCAAAACGGTCAAGTGCTCAGGAGAGCAAGGTGAGTGGCAGACATAATGCATCCAACAAGCAAGGGAACAAAAAGGCATGAAGAAATGAGGTTTGGAAGCCCACAGTGAGCAGGAACCAAGGCCAGAAAGAGCCGTGGAAGCTGTACAGGCTGAGATGGAGATCTTCTCTGTTAAATGTACCACCTGCTTGGAAACCCTGAAGTAAAGTTCACGGGGACCATGCGAGGAAGGTGTGCATGGGATATTTATTGTGCCTTGCACCAGCTGCAGCAGTCGCAAATGTTTGCTTACTGTAGGATCAAAAAAGAAGTGTGTTGGTGAACCGCAAGTACAAAAAACACACTGAAAGGCTGTGATCCTGCTGGGCTTTGAGAGTGCTGGACGATTAGCTGTCAGTGCACTGGAGATTCAAAAACGACTTTCACTGAAAAGAGGCACCCAAATTTCAGATCATTGCCTGGATCTTCTCAGACAACCTGAGAGAGAAAAACTCAGCTGAATAGCTCAAGTAAATTACCTTCCTCATTAGACATTCACTACTTCTAGTTCAGGTAAGCTGTGTGAAAAAATAGCACCTATTTATCATGCTGTTGCCATTCTCAAAATTTGGTCTTCAAATATTAAAATGAAACTTTCAAAAATTATCACAAAGTTGATATATTTTCTGATTATTTTTTTTTCCTGAAAAAAACCCAACAACCAACCCACACCACATGTTCTTGTTTGACTCTCAGTTCAGAAACTTAATTTGTTTCTTATTTCCAAACTTCTCTGGAAAAGTTTTTCTTGAAACTTGTTTTTTTAAATCAAAGCTGAGTTTCACTTTCTGTCTCTTGGTTTAAGCAGCAGCAGCTTCCAGAGAAATGGATTTCAAGAGCCGCATGGAACAACTGAGTTAGGTTTGGCAATATTTTAATCCCTTTCCCAATTTATGTGACAGTTCCTCGATTTCTCTGTGTTTTTATACTTTTTGTTCCTGTCTTTGGAGGAATCTGAAAATGCCTGAGAAACAGAGATCTGCATTTAATTGCTTTTGCACTCATTTGAATAGAAAAAAAACAAAGCTCGGTGCAGATTCGGTTTTAATAAAGTGCTACACCAGAAGGGGTGTTTCTTCAACTTTATTTAAATTCTCTCCTCCATCCCCGTAGCGAATAAATTAAGAGCACTGCAGCAGAGTGAATTCTCTTGACCTTGAAACAATAAAACCATGAGTAGGGATGGAAGAATGCCGGCAACAGAAACCTCAACTTCTATTTAGGGAAGCGCTTCAGTGTGCAGGCTTGGAAGGGGAACAACAATATTGTCTGACCCCTGGGCAGAACTCAGCCAAACCGGCAAAAATGTTGAAGAGTGGGGAGGAGTGTCCCCCATACAGAAACGGGCTCTGATGGCTTGTGTAACCATCGCACAACCTGAGGCCGCTTGTGTGACTTGAGGACTGTGCTTCGTCAGGGTTTTTTAAATAAGCCCCACTAAATTAGCAGGAGAATTAGATAGGGAATGCAGCATGTGGATGCCTTAAATCTGAAAAGCTGAAATCCTCCTTTTTTTTCCAGACCACAGATTTTTATATTTCTTAGGTTAGCACTAATAGGAGGTGACAGAAGCTCCCGTAATAAGATGCTTTGTGTCATGACTTAGTTAATAATGCCCAACTAATTGGCGAGTATATGTTATGTGAAACAACAAGAGACCCTGCTTTCCACCAGAACCTTTGGAAATGCTGCTTCTCTGTACAATTCATGCAGGTCATCATGGTCTTTTACCTAACCTGTGGGGATGGAGCCAGATGCCCAGACACACACACAAACTGCCAACAAACCATGTGTTGTGCAAGGCTTAGATCTTGGCTGCTGAAGCCTTCCAAAATGGCTTTCTCCTGCAACAATTCTACAAACCATCCCAGCTTGGATCCAGCATGGTTCCAAAATTGCTTTTTTTCTCCCTAGTAGTGCTGGGAAAATGTGTCTTTTTGCATAAGATGTTCCACCATGGGAAGCTTCTCCTCTGGGTCCTGTGCCAAAGCTGCTCTGCCCATGCTGGGAAATGCCATGTGGCCAGGGCAGCCTCAGGAAGGTAAGTAGGAAGGCTTTGGAAGAGCAGGTCTCCACTTCCCTCCCAAATAGCTGCTAAACTGATTTGTCCGGCCACTGTTTGATTCATAAGGGCTCACAAAGAGGCTTGGACTTCCTCATTCTTTGTTGAATGCCAGGGAAGGAGGTGCACCCTCATCTAAGTACTGCTGGGAGAGGTCCAGCTCCTGACACCAACTCTCCATGCAGAACATGGGAACACAGCAGCCAACAGCATGCAGTGGAACCCAAGACCTGCAGGTCTCAGGAATGGTCTTTCCCAATCTTTTGGAGCTGCTGAGATGGTAGAGTTAAAAGACAGAGCTTCAGCTGCTCTGCCAGAGCTGAAGGACCTGGAAGCATAGTGGCAATATCACTCACTCTTCTTACTTTTTCTCAAATGTGAGACACAGAGTCACATCAGGCCAGGTGAAGGGCACAAGTCCAGCATTGCCACTGATGTGTCAGGGAAGCATGATAGGTCTGGGCTGAAGATAAGAAATAGATCTTACTGAGTACGGCTGCAGCTGTCATGGCTAGTCCAAGGCTGCACCACAGTGGTGTGATGGCTCTCCTGCTCTGCAGCATGACTTGCCAGGCTCTTGTCATGACCTGCAGGACATCTGTGTCCAGGCAGGCTGCCACTGTGTGCTGCAGACAGTGGGACTGACACAAGGCACTGATGACAAATACGGGAGGTAAAGACCATCCTCCCAGGAGCAAGTGAAGGGCAGCCTTTTACTTGAGCCTCAAGAAACACCAGGCTGAAAATGCCCCCAGTTTGGTAGCCCTGAACTGGCCCCTAGAGCTATAGGGTTAAGTTATCCCCTTCTTCCTGAGATGGGGACCTCCAGTAGCCTACAACCTGAGCTGCCAGCAACCACCAGGATCTCTCTTAAAATCCCTGGGCACCCAAAGACTGTCAGAAGTGTTGTGATGGCTTTGACAAGTTGCAGCTGTAAACTGTCTGCTAGCTGATGTACTGACGCTCGTTTTAAAAATACAAATCAGCTGCTCAATTTCTGCTCAAAATTTTAAATCAAACATCAGGCTTGAGGACCTGGGAGAACTGGCAGAAGGAGGGAGAGCTGTATCATCTGGACACGGTAGGGTGTTAGTGAAAAAGCACTTCTGAAAAGCAAAGAACATTAGGCTGTATTTTTTGTCTTTGTGTGAAAGCTTCTAACCACAGCTTTGATGCTAAAATAAGGGAAAACTATTGGCAGATTTGGTGTTATTTATTACAGGTATTACTGAGGCACTTTCAGAGTCACTGAATACCTTGAGCAGATCACCTCTTCTGCAGCCTGTTCCCTGTTACTGTTATGATCTGGATGTAATTCTGAAGTTGCCTTTTATTTACATAGATGTATTGCAGTAAATAAAGGCCTTGCACACTTCAGTAACACACACAACGTGACCTTTGTGGACAACTATCAGGCGGAGAGCAGAGCTCCAGCAGTCTTCTAGCTGTTTCAGAGACAGGCAGCTAAGTCAAGAGTATAGACGTATGGGAGCAATTACTAGGTATT
Source organism: Falco cherrug (assembly GCF_023634085.1). NCBI lineage: Eukaryota > Metazoa > Chordata > Aves > Falconiformes > Falconidae > Falco > Falco cherrug. The sequence goes on from NC_073703.1 coordinate 26,757,575, forward strand.
CAGAAGAAGTTGAAAAATGTGGGGCAAAACCTTTGCTCACCCATGCACAGCAAGATACAACTCAGCACTCCACAGAGGGGCTGAGTCTGTAGGCAAATGTACAAAGCAGGAACTGCAAAGGAGGGTTGGGTTTCATGCCTCAATGCACCGAAGAGCATAAGAGCTTGTGATGGGCTTGGAGCCTTTGCTCCAAGCAGTTCTGCTCACCTTATTTTTTCTGCCTCCATCCCTCCACAGTCTGCATTTGCATTCAGCGGCACTTACGCAGTCAAACATAGGGAAGGCAACCTCGGAGAGTAAATCTTGGATTTGCTTAGAAATCTGTCTCTTTGCTGCAGGAAAAAATTCCCTTGGAGAAAGAGAATATGAAAGAATAGATACTTATGCAGCAATTTTAATCAGGCAAAACTGAGGCAAAAGACTGATTACAAAGTTATTTAGATGATACACTTCTGACTACAGCTTTGTAATCAAGCGGCAGCTACCATTCAGCCATGTAATAACCAGATGACTGTATATCTGCCTTGCTGTGCATATTTATAAAGAATGCATGGCTAACACTTATTTACCTTTATTAGCTACATTCTCCATAATTAGCTCAGCTACCATGAGTAGATTTCAGTGCCTTGGGACAGCCACAACTGTATTTCCATTAAAGCTGTCTAATCTTTCAACGTCCTCTTGGAAGCAGATGAAGATTTGTCAAAGCAAAAAGTGTACTTAGCGTAATCTCAGAATAAATGGATACACCAAGGAAGTTCACTTTCCACAAACACCAGTTTATTGGAGTCAAAAAGGTGTCTGCAGTGGGAAGTAAAGGTTTCAGTGTGCCGTGCTTGGATCTCACAGAGCTGCAGGAGGCCAGCCTGCTGGCAGATGTTATAACAAAACAAAGCAGCTAAACATTGGCAGCAGCCTGGACACCAGCATGTGGAGTCTAGGTGATTTGCTAGGTTACACAAGTAACCAAGCAGGGTGAGGGATGAATGCTGATTTCCTCAGAAGATCTAAGAGAATTGGTGGGGTTTTCCTTGGTCCTGTTGCTGAACGTACCACTGGGGAGGAAAAAACATTTGGAGTTGATCTAACATAATTGTAGGCTTGGGTTCACATTCACCAAAAAGATAGCTTATGGGTTTTCTGTGGCATCGGACAAGGCAAAACACTTTACACCAGAAGGAACTCTGCAGGTGACCAGACAAGAACCCCTCACTAGAAAATGAGTCTCTGGCCTTGCTAAAGTCAGCAAGACTTCCCACCTAAAGCACAAGTAGGACTAAGACATATTGGTTCAGAATATCTAATAAGGGTTGCTTCATCTGAGTATATAGAGGCTGAGACACAGAGGCCATTTCCATGGAGTCACTCAAGTTTTCCATAAATTTGTATGCAGAGATGAAATTTCACTGAAGACAACAACATCTGTTCCTTTAGATCACGTCTTTATTGACATTCAAACATAAGGCACAACTTGTTTTCAAGTTATTTGGGTTGGAAAGCATGTGCTCTGGTGCTGCTGAAATTACCACAAATTAATAGTCCGGCAGATAGATTTTGGGACGTGTCAGCATGGGGTGAGGCTCCTGTAGCAACTCTTAATACATCACTGCTCCATGGGCAGAAGTTTCAGCTATTACATTTCCCTGGATGAGCAGCACCGGGGAGGCAAACCCTTTGTGGGAGAGCTGGGGCAGGGGCAGATTGCGCCATGGGATGGGTCACCTCATCGGAAGAGCTTGGGGAACATCTTCAGCCCTGGTGTGCTGCAAGGACATCCCGACCCTTCACAGCAGTGACAGCTGGACCTGCCCTGTGCTCCAGCGTGCAGCCTGGGCGGCGGCTGCTGGTCCCACAAGGCTTTTGCATCCCACCCCCATGAGGCAGGGATGGAAAAGTGTGCTTCCTCGTCTTGCTCTGGAAATTGTCACTGCGATATTTTTCTTCTCTTTAAAAGCTGCAGTGTCTCATAACTCCCAGTAAATCCAAAGAGAAAACAGGATCTTCTGTTTTTTTCATGTTTAAAACAAGGAATCCCAAAGGGTTTCATTTTCACACCTGTATTTTTCTTTTATGCAGCTGGTATCAGTAGCAATCTGAAGTTATGTTCCTGCTGATGATAACATTATTTGCCCTCAGTACGGATTTAATCTATGAAAATTATATGAGAAGATTGTATTTCCATATGGAAGCTGTTTTAATTAATGCTCACTTTCTTATTAATGCCTCAGAGGCCGATATCATATTGTTTAGAAAGAGAAATTGGAAGGATATATTGAAACTCTCATTAGCAATGTTATACTGAGATAACGAGAGGCTGTAGAAAGAACCACGTGTACAGATATGCAAACCCAGACCTTTCCCCAAAGGTCAGGTACTTGCACTGATATGAAATGAACTCAGTGTGGCAGTGATTTCTGTCATCACTGAATATCCCACATCTTTTCTGGTTTTCTGTGTCCCATTTTAGGAACCGTGGATGTATCCGAGATACCTTGCTGGGTTGGAAAAAGGTCTGAGTGTCCATATGTTTTAACCTCTTACCCTACAGACCTGATTTTGGCTGCAGCAGTGAGCACTTGCCACCTCCCCAGAGGACCAGCACCATGGCTTGCCCAATCTGGCCAAAGCCAAGCAGGAATTTGTCTTTCCAGTAGGATTTTTACAAGGCTTAGTGGAAGTGATAGCTTGACCTGCCCTTATAAATGGATGTCTCTGCTCAACAATGAAAGCATTAGTAGGTTAAAGAGAAACAAAATTGTTTATGTCACTAATGGCTGGATGGTTTGACTATCTTAATTATAATACCTCCTAGAGACAGGAGCCTTTGCTACATTTATACAATCCACTTTTTATAGAAGAGAAAAGCATCTTAGGGAGAAAATGTCCTTCTGCAAAAGACTCATCCTGTTTCTCCTGTTAATTGAAATCATTTAGTTGATGATGTTCATTAGGCATTGCCTTCAAGAGCTCAACAATTGTTATGGTCACTACAAAAGACTACATTAAGTGCATGCTGATTTAGTGAGCATCTGTGGATCTTATTTACTAAAAAAAGAAAATTTATAATGATATAACGTCAGCAATTAAAATCAAGGAATGAAAAGAGATAAAGCTGCATATGCAGAATCATCCCCCAAGTGGAGCTGTTTCTGATGCTACCTTTGATTTCAGGAACATACGCCATTTTTAGTCTCTGGTCCTCTGCCTCATTCCTTGCACACAGAATAGAGACTATTCCCTTAATAAGAGAAAAAAATCAATATTTTGATTTTTGGCATTGTTCAGTATGCCATCTAAGTCCTTATTTATTGTGTGCTCTTCAAACTCTTTCCAAAATCAGATGTATTACCTACCCATTTAATATTCTAGTTGAAGAAGGGGTGGTTTTACAGATCGGGAACAGCTGCACAGAGCACTCAGGGTTGAAAGCCTCCCTGTGTACATCAGTTTTGAAACACCAATTACAGTACTTTTAGCCCACTTGGCATTATTAACATGTTCTGGATCTGGAACTGCATACACAGCTGTGACTCCTCAGCGCTTGTGCAAGTCTACCACCAGGATCGCAGGGCAAGCACCCCAAAACTAGGGGCCACAAAGCTGGAGATCCCTCATGGAAAATTTGACTTATGAGCCAAATCCCACAAAGCACACAGATGTGTGCCTCATGCAGTGAAACACGATACCTATCACCTTCTGCTCTGCATGATGAAAATCGGGCACCAGAGAAAGGCAACCCCAAAATCTCTGCACGCGAGGCAGGAAGATGCCTAGGGTGGCCCCAGGGAAGGACTGAGCAGAGGGAAACATGAGGATTTCTGCAACTTTCCTGATGTCCAAGAAAGAGTGGCTGAGGAGGCATCTCCATCTCATAATCCTGAGCCAAAACCCCCAAGCTCTGTCCTGAGGATGTTCTTGAAGGGCATGAACAGGTTTTCCATTAACTTTCGGACAGGGGAGGAAAAGGAAGAGGACTCTAGTGTAAGAAGCTGTGGTTAACAACTTCTCATCCTAATGATGCCTCTTCCCCACCAACTAGTTCTCCATTCAGTCCCATTTCCTTTCCTATATTCCTGCCAAGATAAAGTATATGGGTTCTGCTCCATGGGTTCAATGCAGGAGCATCCCAGCTGCATGTGATGCTAAAGAACTGTGGTTCATAAAGGAGGGACTGGGATGGAGCTATGGGCATGAAAGATGTGTGGGACCTGCTCCACCTGCATTCCCACTGCCACCAGCTGCAAGCCTGACAACAGATTTTATGGGCAGCCAGATGTCGTTACTGACAGACACCAGCCAAAACTGTTCTGTTTTCATCCAGAAATGCTCTGTGAAAGCTGGGAGCCAGAACGCTTCCTGCAGTCAAGACATGAAACATCTGCTCATATGAAGCTGTTTTTGATAATGACCTCAGTACAGAATTGCTGGTGAGCGCTCCATTCATTAAGTTTGCTGTTTTAGTGCAAGGGTGAGAAGGCACTGATTTGCCTGGGTTATGCTTACTAAGACAACTGGCACGGAGTAACTTTCTTGCCTAAAACAAAAATCATGGTGGTCTTAAGAAAAGGAAACAGTCAAAACAACGAATGGTGTAAGAGGAGCAAACCAAAGGGTACTCGTCATAACTGTGCACTGTTGGTTACACCTGTCCCAGTAAATAAAACAGCACCCAAGCACAAAGTCAAGCTGTGAACCATAATCATCTATGGTCCTTTAATTGGAGGTCTATTTCCCAGTTCTCTCCCAAACAGTGCTTGATTACAGCTTGGCCAATGGCACAGGGCAGGGACAGTGCCCAGTAGGGAAGTTGAAGCAGGTCATCAGTTTTATTTACTAGCATAGAGGTAGCTGGTTTGATCCAGTCCACAGAAACACTTGTGTCAGTGCACTGATTGCATACCAACATCTTAACAATTATTAGAGATTTGGAGGATTTTTTCAGCAACCAAAGGTATGTACAATGACCAGAACCTGTAGATCTGACATTCAGAATGAGAAACCATAGACTGTGCTGTCATCCCTGTGAATGGCATCCTGAAAAGCCAGCCCCATCCTGCATGCATGAAGTGCTGAAGAGTTTATATTTGAATTGTGGAATCATAGAATGGTTTGGGTTGGGAAGGGACCTTAAAGATCATCTTGTTTACATGCCCCCGCCATGGGCAGGGACACCCCCCCCCACCCCAGCCCAGGCTTCTCCCAGCCCCATCCAGCCTGGCCTTGGGCACTGCCAGGGATGGGGCACCCACAGCTGCTCTGGGCAGCCTGGGCCAGCGCCTCGCCGCCCTCACGGGGAACAATTTCTTCCCAATATCTCATCTACAACTCCCCTCTTTCAGCATAAAGCCGTTCCCCCTTGTCCTGTCACTCCATGCCCCTGTAAGAAGCCCCCCCCAGTTCCCTGTCGGCCCCTTTGGGCACTGGCAGGTGCTGTCAGGTCCCCCCGCAGCCTTCTCTTCTCCAGGCTGAACAGCCCCAGCTCTCCCAGCCTGTCTCCACAGCAGAGGGGCTCCAGCCCCCTGAGCATCCTCGTGGCCTCCTCTGGGCTCTCTCCAACACGGCCATGTCCCCCTTAGGGGGGGGCCCCAGAGCTGGACACAGCACTGCAGGGGGGGTCTCATGGAATGCATAGAGGAAAAATGGTTTGTTTTCACATTTCTGGAAAGAAATTATTTCTGTAGCTGCAGTACTCTGCCAGTAATCTCCTTTATTCTTACAGCCTTTCATAGCTCAGGGACAAGGGCAAGTGTCTGTGTGACACAGGTGATCGTAAATCAGCCCTGCTGTTCCATCCATCACAGCGGCGAATGGCAGCAGTGTGTGTTCTGCCTCTGCACATGCAAAGCTCCCTTTGCCAAAACAAAACGCAGACGCTGAGCAGACTCTCTGAGTTTATTAGCATTTCCTCACTCTTTCACCCTTCTTCTTGCATTAGCAGATGGATGTCAGTTCAAGTCACTTCCCTAGGTACTCTGGAGGTACAACACGTAAACCTGTGTGGAAGACATGATGTAGATTGAAGCAGCCCTGTAACCAGAAGAAGTCTCTTCTCAGGGGGAAATCCTTTCAGAAACTCTGCTCTTCATGTATGAAAGCACAAGTTGTTTGCAACAGCAGTCACCAGCAAAATCAGGGTGATGAAGTGGATTGAAAACCTTTAATAACTGGAAGGGTTTTTTCAGCCATTATTATCTCGAAGATCACAAGACATTACTTACACATCCTATGCTCTACATCTCATGCTCAGCATCCACAGCTGATGTGCTACTTTCTTTAGATAATCTCCTCCCAGGGGCTTGATTTGAATTCCAAGGAGTAGAGTGGAAGGTGTCTCACTGATTTTTATGGTTTTAATTCCAGACCTGTCTTACGACCATCATCTCATGGCAGAAATTTGAAGGTTTGAAAAGTGTGAATTCCTCAGTTTTGAGAGGACCTATAGGTGATGTCTACGTTTCCTCCCACGGCTGTGGAATTGGGCACTACAGAAGGAGTCGGTGGCTTTTGAACAAAGAAACAATGAAATCTCCCGGTAACAGTAGAGAACCTTGGAATCTTGACTAGGTACCTTACCTATTTCTCATGCACTGGAATTAATCTTTCTTGGCTTTTAGTGTCTAAAATTCAAGCTTCTAATCAAAACTGCCTATCTACCCTCCCTTTATACAGCAGAACGGCACAGAGCTTCAGCAGCTGATTCATCCAGTGCTGAGACAGGAGGAATGAACCACCCTGCAGATGCTGCAGACAAAAGAATCCCCAGTGCATCCCACCACACTCCTCAGGTCAGTGCCATTTTACACCAGTTGACTTGCACAGTCCAAGCCCAATGAAATCCAGCCACTGCTGAAGTTATTGCTCACGACCTTGCAGATTGTTCAGTGATTATTGGAGAAAAGCTCTTATGAAAAATTCCAGTTTGGAACAACTGAAACCCCTATTTTACACTTTCCTGACACTTCACTACATCAAACTCTCATACATTTTCTGTCCAGTGCAGAAACATCGTATCATAAACTCACAAAATGTGATCTGAGGTCCTTAACAAGCCAACAGAGCAAGGAGCAACCTATGGTGTGATAGTGAGAATGGCTGAGCATCTCTGCCAGGTGCTCAGCACCAAGGAGTATCAGTCCACAAAGAATCCTGGACTACTCATCTCAGGTTAATAAACCTGACAGCATGGATTTTGGATGGCTGATTTGTCTCAAGAGACTTACCTCCTACACAGCACAGATTGCTCTTCTGTATTATACATCCTAGTGTGTTATTAGCCTGCTTTATTGTGAAAAACACTTTACCATTATTTCCTGCGTAGTGCCTTCTGAAGTTTCTTTCAGGGAAAGAAAAAAGCATGCTAGGAAACCATTTTCCGAGCTGATTATGCTGTGCTTCCCCATTATTCCCACCCAATCTTATAACACTCAAGTATCTAAAAAAGTTCAAATGACTTCTGGTTTTCTCTATACACTTCGGATGGCCAAATATAGGTCTTGTAGCACTATCAATGAATGGAAATGCCTGGGTTGTTTTAGGTGATGTCTACAAACTTCATACCACTGCAGATTTTGCCAGTGGCAGCCAAATGACTGTTCATTTAACACAGGCAAGACAAAGAACTTTCCTAAGTGTCAAGCAAAGGATTTAGTGAGGAAATAGCCAAAAAGCAACTGAAACATTAGCTTGAACAGACTGAATAGTCTAAGGCTGAAGCAAGAATAAAAGCCCATCAATTTTCTGCAGTGTAATGGAAAAAAAAAAGCCTCAGGGATGCTGGCACAAAAGACACTGATAATGAAGATGTTCATATTTGGATATACACCAAAATATTCATTTGTTCCCCTAATTAAACTTTCATATAGGATTTTTGGTTTGGTTGGTTTCTAAGATTATGCTGTGTTGCGCATTCCTTCTGAGTGAAATATTCATAGCTACATGGACCAAATTCCTTAGATGTTCTGCAGTTTGTCTCTTTTTCAGCAGCAACTGCTGCCATTACAGTGTTGCATATCTTGTTTATCTGCATGGAGAAGCACAAGAGTGAGATGAGACTCAGACTCTTGCTGGCAGGTGATCAAAGTTGAGAACAAGCAACAAGGTGGGTTTTTTTCCCTCTGACTAGAGTGTTAACAAAACTGAAGTTGATGGCCTGATTTAATAACCCCTAGCCATGACAACCTGAGGCTTATTTTCACCTTCAGAGATGCTTTTTGCTGGAGAATGGACATGAAGGGGGCTGTTCACAGTTGGTCCTGATGTTGTCATGTTGCTGTGCCCATAGCATGTCAGAAAGTCTATTTAATTTCCCTCTTTGCTGCTGCCAGATTTCTCTAATTTTTACAGAGACAGAAATGAGGTTCTACTGCCTGTGCTACAGTCCATGTAACTCTTCCCAGAAGCAGGAAAAATAAACAGTTTGGAAAGTTTTGAGGGCATTACAGCCTATTGAATGTGCACAGCCCAACATGGAATATGTTACAGGTTGCACCAAAGGTAAGATTATGGTATTTTTACCTGCTGGCATGTCTTTTTATGTATATATACCCACAATACCATTATATGGACCACAAGAAAATGTAAATTGCCATTCAATGTGACAATATAACTTACTAATGCACAGAATCACAGGGGTTTTGTGATGATTTCCAGTTGTTTGCTAGACTTTTGCTCAGTCTAAGGTAATATCTGCAGCAATGGCATGCATTTATCCTTTTCTCCTGGGAGGCTATTCCACAGCTTAATGCATCCCACCCCAAAAGCTCCTCGGGACTGCTCAGTCTGCCTCTCTGCTCTTCTTCCCATCAGACTTCTCTTTGGCATTATACCACGCATCACAAAACTTTTTTTTTTTTTTTTAAATATTCCTTTCTATTTAGTGAAGAAATGACAGGGAAACATAAGGTTGCGCAGCAATTATCTTGCTGCTAACCAGGACCTTCTATAACCTTCTTCTGAGCATCCCATTTGTATTAACACCAATGTCAGCCATCTGCCTCAGAGAAACTGGGCTGCTTGTCCTTGCTAAGCTGATGGACTCAGTAACCTTTCTGCAATCACTTCATCATGCCTTCTTTTTCTTGTTTACAGGTGCCTGTCACCGGGGAGCGGGGAGTATTTACCACTCTGATTCAGCTGTATAAATAGGGATTTTTGGACTTTTGTTATTTTTTAAGCTGCTTTACCAGGGGGGTGGTTTGTTTATTTTTATTGCTACTCAAACACATGCAGCAAAGTAGCTGGGAGACAGAGCTGCTCAAAAGACCAGTTCACATTAACATAGCTCATGAGCAGTTCTAGCAGTACAGTGGTACTCATATTAAGCAGTTGATGTATTCCAACATGAAATGTTCCTAAACGATTTGTTGATATGTCACAAAAATATTCATCAGAATCCTCAGCGCTGGGCAAATGCAGGCAAATACATTTGAATATGATGCGAAGCCTTGAGCAAAAAAGTGAGCTGCTTCTGAGAGCAACTCTTGTTAGGATTTATTTGGGACACAATACGATATATCAAAGAAGGACTCCAAGGAGCCTTGTACGATTGTAAAATGGCCTTAAAGGGGGAAGTTGTTGCATTTAAAAGAGAAAAGCTATATACCACTTATCTTATACTGGAAATAGTTCAGTGTTCGATTTGGGTGATGATAGAAACAGTGGAATGGAAGCGAGGCAGCTCAGGAAAGAACCTGATCTGTAAATGAAAGCCCAGAAAATGTTGTAGATACTTCACAAGATTAATTCTGACTAACTGACAGCTCCAGCCTTTTTTCCTCATTTTCTTTCTCTCTTCCTATTTTGGTTTGTTTTGTCTGCTTCAACCGAAGCTGTTTTCTTTACTAAAATCCTAGTGAGAACAACAAAACTTCACTCGTGTCAAGCTGCTGAAGAAATGCACAAGCTGTCATCATCTGTCACTGGCATCTTTCCTTTTTATCAAATGAAGCCATCACTGCCCCTTTTGCTGCTCACAGAATCTTTTGATCTTTTCACCTTGCTGTTTCCTCTGGTGATGCCACTATTTGATATACTCAAACACCCCCAAGTGAGAAGTATCCAGCTAGGAAAAAACAAAAAAGACAATGTGTCTTGATTTGTATCACCAGGGTTCATTGAGATAAAAGAAGAAAATCCCAGGTTCAACCTCAGAAATGGTTAAAGAAAATAGTCAAGGAACAGAGGAAAAGGAAGTCATCGATGAAAGAACAGAAGCCTCTGCACCTGATTACATATACAGTGTGAACTGAGTCACGGTGGGCTGCAGAAGCAGGCACAGAGAATTACTGTGTTTGAGCTGAGAGGAAAGCACTGAATCATTTGTGTGGCTGTCCCATACAACAGAAACCACTGAATTTCACCTTCTTTTAATCCTAATAATTTGAGCTTAGGTCAAATGTAGCTTCATTCCAAAGACATCTAGTCCCTGAGTAACCCTGAGGCGATGAGAGATGGGACACCACCAGCACATTAAGGCATCCTTTGATCTCCCTTTGCTTTTCATATCGTGGCAGTAACAACAGCACAGTGATGTGCTTCTGTATTGCTTCCTTTGACTGCAGGTGCCTAGAGTGGCACGATGGCACCATAAGCACGCTGCAATTATGAAGATGACTCTTTATACAACAGAGTCTTCTACCCCTTTCATTAAGCCAACAAGGGAATAAAGTGCCTATAAAGGTTCATAAAAATCCACTGCTTAAAACCTTCTTTTAACAGAAGTCTTACAGCTTAATGTTCTTTGAAGCGCAACATATCAATCATTACGAGGATAAACACAAAATAAGCAGTCAAAACTCACATTAGCTCTTTTCCTCCCTCTCATCAGTGGCGAGGTGTTGCTACTTGTGAGATTACAGCATCTCCCTACCCTGGAGAATAAGAAAACTCATCACAAAAAGGGTCAACCTGTCAGGCCACCAGCATAATCGTATGCAGGACTCTTGGGCTAACGCGGCTTTGCCGTATAAATGCAAATCGAGCAATGGGATGTATTGCTGATGCTCTCACCATGTTTTTTAACAACTGTCTTTGGCTGCAAACAAAGAATCTGTGCTGGGCTCCCTGCCCTGCTCCATGCTGTGTCCTGGGAAGAGAATGTCATGAGATATCCTTGATGAGCCTGCCCTTGGAGGTCATGCTGTGAAAGGAGTCAACACAAACTCTGAAATAAAAGGGGAAAACTCACAGGGCAAATGGTCCAGCTGTTCCCCTTGCCCAGCAAGGGTACATTAAGGCATCCCCCAGACCAGCTTCACTAGCATTGTGACTTGGGGAGCTGCTCAGCAGCACTGAGCTCCTCACTCTGCCCCACTTGGACTTCAGGATTTTGAAGACTGTCCCATAGGTAACACTAGAAGTGTCTCTTTTCTACGTTACATAGGAAATAAAAGGCCTTTGGCATAAATCCAGGTGCAGCATTTCATGTTCACGCGTACACCTCACTTTCAGTTTCTTTTATCTAGTTTTTCTCTTCTTCAGTGGAAGAGCCAAATGAGATGTTTCGTTTTGGTTTGCTTTGAAAAGGACATAAAGGAATCTTAAAAAAAGAAACCAAAATTATACAGTTTCTCAAATCCCCACAAGTCCAACATTAAAGTCAGAATGAAGCATAATTTCATTTCCAAATTATAATTGTGACAGACATCTTCATATTTTATATTTATTGTGATTACTTATATCTTCCCATGGAAAACATTAACTCCAATAGAATCAAATTTTTCCCAAAAAACTTTTAAAGTAAAGCAAATGGACATGGCTTGGCCTTGAATCAACTGCCATGTTGCTCTGATTTTCTGTTTACTTATGCCACTTTTATGCTAATGTCACCTCAGTTATTACAGTGACTTTTTTGAAATATGGGGACATGGATTTTTGAAGCGCACTAAATATGAGGTGAGAATGGATGAGTGTACCTGCTCTCAGCTAAACTGTCATTTAAGGAGCTCTCCAAAGGGGCTGAGCAGTGCAAGCCTGGCAGTACAGTCATGTTGGTAGCCCATAGGGCACAGCGGAACAATCATCCTGAAGTCCTCACAGAAAAGGCATGAAGAGTAGACAAATCTTCTGCCTGTTTATCTCTGTAATCAGTGGCAAAAGAGACCAGTTCTTCAAATCTTGCATCAAAACCAGTATCTCCTGCTAAATTCCTGGAGCAAAGCAAGCCTCAGCACCACATTTGGCTGGTGAAATTGCAGCCCCTTGAACTGTGCCTCTGCCAAAACCACATTGATCTGAGTTTGAACAAAACCAGCCTGAGAACTGCTCTTCCAAGCCTCCAAAATTCATTGATCCACACCTCAAAGAGGACACTGCTGTGGTCTTATCAAAAGCAGAATAAATCAAGTTAACGCAGTACAAATACACAAAGGCTACAGGTTTACAGCTGTTTTAGTTTATATTATTACTAATAGAAGATGCTCAAGCAGAGCTCTAAAACAGTAATCTGGTAAGAGCTCTGTCTTGAGGGATCTGCAGACCAAAAATAGCTGAACTCTAACATCTCAGCTACAGAGCTAAGTCTGCATGGTGTGAAACTGGTCCCACTGTGAACAGAGGTTTACTCTTTGCTGACTATCTACATAGCCAGATTACATGCTGGCACAGTAGGCTGTTTGCAGGTGTATAGCCTCAAAGTGCCTCCATCGGAGGTGAGGGGACACTTTCTGCTACAGCGACAGTGGTTACACTTGGTCTGCTGGCTGGGACTCTGCTCCAAGCATCCCCTTGCTCCATGCACAGCACTGAATGAAATCCAGGAATAAGAAACTAAAGGAAGGCACTTCGCATTTTATGAAATCATTAAGGAAATAGGAAATAGCAGGTGGCTTTCCAGTAACAAAGGTATTCTGATGTGGTTTAATTAGGAGACAAAGCTGCTCTTTGGTGTATTTTCACCTTCCTATTGACTGAATCAATTGAATTTGGGGAACATGCAGGGAGCAAATTGTCTGGCTTGATCCAGATTGTATCATGCAGCTCGTAGAATTGTTTAGGGGCTGGCAAACTGTATATACCATTGTGGAAAAGTGGACAGAAATCTCCCAAGGGCCATAATGACTTGCTGCTGCCTGGGGAAAGAAGCAGCACCCTCTATTCTGGCAGCTGTTGAGAGAAGTGAATTCCCCTTTATAGACAAAGATGCCACTCCCTGATTTAGCTCTCATCTTCCTCATCCTCTTCTCAACTCCCTGTGCTCCCTGTTCTCCCTTATCCCCACAGCTCTATTATTGTTTCCTCCTATAGGTTTGCCCATTCCTGGATGTTTCTGCCCCAAAACCTGGCACCTTACTTCTGATTCTTCTTACCCCAGACAATTTCCAAGGGACCCTCCCCTCTCTCTGTCATTTCAGTAGCATGCATTAGCTACTAATAGGGGTTAATAGCATGTATTAGGGGGTAGGTGGCAATACAAGGCAAGAGAAATCCATCTTGTTTAAATCACAGGAATATTATTCTTATGGTTTTGTGCAGTGCCTGACACAATGGAACTGCAGTCTCAGTCACAGCAACACAGAAAAAGAATGAGCACTGCAAAATCTATATGGTGGTTTCACTTTGATGCCTCTTGTGAAAAGCCAAAGAACTGCCTTCATTAGCTTAATGGAGGATTAACAAAGGTTTCTGCAAGCTGACACAACACCAGTTAGCTGTTGTGTATCTTTCTCTTATAAATCCCTCTGTAACTAAAGCCCACAAATCCAACAATTGTATTTTGCTAAAATAACACTCCAGAGTTAACTCTGAAACCCAAAGGAATTCATAAACAAAGCTAAACTCAGCAAATTTCCAGTTCTTGGTTAATGATGAGCTTTAGATACTTCATTACAACACACTGAATGCAGGATTCACTTTACCTATTCCTGCACGTTCGACTTGTTGGTGGGTGTCTGGATTATTTAGACATTATTTTTTTCAGGTTACTTGTGCGTGCATTTGCCAACACAGTCACAGGGTAGCTGACTAAATTTATGCAAGTGCACTTGCCTGTATACCAACTGTGTGCTTTGTGCTAGTGGTTACATTCATCACAAATTACTATTAAACCAAATGCCATGAGTTGCTAGTGGTACAGTGCCAGCAAGCTGCACATGGGGGCTGTGACTGCCAGCAAACGAGCACCCAGAGGTTCTATTTCTTTTCTAGCTGAAATATAATTTGACTGTCTTTTCAGTTATGCATGCAGAACAGGAAAGAAAGACAACACAGTAGCTGAGGGAGGCTTTCTACAAATAGGTGATGCACAGTGACCTGATGTCAGGGAGCAGCCACCTCTGCCTGGCGGGCAGGCTGAATTCTGGCAGTCCCAGGCAAAGTGCTCAGCCCTGCTGCTGGCAACAGCCTGTCCCCACAGCAAATGATGCTTGGATGAGTTTAACTAGATGGGATCCAGCCCAGGGTCCAGCATGGTAGGTACCCCATGCATTAGCCGTGTGAAACACTGGTAAAGCAACTAACTGATCTCTTAGTCTGGGGACTTGCAGACTGGTTGCTCTTTCTTGAGTGAGACTCCAGCCTACCATCTCTCTGACCTCTGCATATTCTTCAGGTCTGCCATTTCAGCTCTTGCATCTGTTGGCTTCTACAGTCCTCAGCTTGCTCTGACTTTGTACTGTCTCCGTTGCCAAGTCTCCTAAACCTAACCACTGGCACATTAGCGCCTGCCACCAGTGGAGAATCTGGCCTTCAATTAGTTGTCCAGACAGCACTGAACTATGTCATTGCCAATGCACCCTTTGGCACTGGTGCCCACATGGGGAGGTACTATGGGGACACGGAGATGGACAGGACCTACAGAGATGAGCTGACAGCACTGGGAGAGATGAGACGGTGCTGCATGGAGGGAAGGATCACTGCCCTCAGCCCTAAACACAAGATGTTATAAGAAAGGGTTGCAATACCCCAGCTCTGCCCTGCTTTCTGCAGTGCCTGGCAGCAATGTGAACCTGGCTGGGGTGAAGGATCGGGCTGGAGCAAAGGGTGCTGCTGCAGCTGCCCAGACACCAAGGGCTCCACTGGTCCCCTCTGGAGAGATGCTCAAGCCTGGGCAGTGCCGGGCTTGCCTGAGGAAGAAGTAAACTCCCGTGTGCTTTCATCGGGCAGGCAGAGGATCATCAGGTTTGCAAAGGAAAGGAAGAGCCTGCAAACCACAGGTGTTGGTCCTGAGCAACAACACCCATCCTAAGGCACAGTCCTGCAAAAGGCAAGCTGCCAGTAATTCCTTGGTCAAAACACTCCTGGTAAGGGAGACTGTGGGAACGAGCTGGGGCAGGGAAAGTGATCCTGTGAAGACCTTAATCTTAACATGAAAAAAGGTCAGTAAAACAGTGTGCAATATTTCCTCACATGTGTCTTAAGAAAGCATGAGAAACACCTGCAGTCGAAGGTAAGCTTTAGCTCTTAATTCAGAATAGTAACTGGAAGGTGATGAGTGGCTCCATCACTGGGATACACAACATTGATGATATCCCTATATCTCGTATTTTTCACAGCAATCTCAGCCCTGCTATTCAGACTCTGGCCAGCAGCTAGCTGGACATTTTCCACTGTGAAATCTTGGTTAGAGCTTTGACAGCCTTTACATTTCCTACTCTGGACCCCTTCTGCAACTTAAAACAGTTATTCTGTCTCCAAGGCTGAAGAAAAAGAACAAAATTTGTATATTTAAAACATGCTGGGTGTTTTATTATTTTAGAAAGTCTTCTTTGGAGCAAGAAAAGCGTGAGAAGGTGGTGTGTGTGTCATCCCCCTTTGGATCACTGTGATGGACCCTGCTCCAGATTCTTTCTTCCAGCCCTGCTAGGTCTTCTTGGTGAAGAGATGACCTCCAGCCACGGCTGAGGGGCTGTGCAGCAATGCCAGGGCACAGTTCAGGGACACAAGAGAGGGAACAAGACTGGGAGTGTGACCGCAGTGGTGCCAAGGAGGTATTTTGAGAGGCAGAGGGGACACTAAGGTCTAACCCCTTCATCCAGAACTGTTCCATTAAACCATCCCTGCATGAAACACAGAAACAGCTTTTGGGGGTATAGTCCACCTCACTGTTTTAACATGCAGTTAAAATTTGACTCATTTAGCAAGAGCACAATTAATTTTCTGTGTGTTAAATTTGCTTTGAGCAGCTTCTGTGAGTGCTTGGGACCAAAAAAAGAGAGACAGGCAATTTCTGATCCTCCATCGGAGTTAGGTATAAGCTGGGGAAATTCAGGAGGCACAAAGGCATTTATCTGTGACCTCTTTGGTTCTGAACCACTCCCAGAGTTTTGGCTGGAGTATACGTTACATAGAGATTGGGGGGTGGGGATGGTGGGGGGACAGGCTTGTTAGATTGCTTGAATCCTGTTTGAAGACCCTTAGTGGTCTATATTATCTAGGCAGGATTTCTCACCAGATCATACTGACTTGAAGATGACACACAAATATTATCAAGACAATCATGTGTAAGTCTCTGAACACCAGTCCTCCCAGTCCATCATACTCAATGCAGGAATTAAATTTCCTGCAAAAAGCTGGAGAGTCAGCAGGGAGAGGGAAGGTTTCGCCCAGATCTCCTTTCTCCACTAACTCCTGCCTGCAGCCCCACGTGAGGGTCGCTGGGGGGTGTTTGGGAGCAGGGACTGGCTTTGGTGGGTGGATTGTGCCCCTGCTCAGTCCTCCACATCTCCACAGTCTACAGGCTTATACATCTCTGTTAGTGGAATCAAACCCCCTCCTGTCCGGTTATGCTGCCAGGCAAAAGGCTGTCTGCTGGAGTTCATTACACATGGACCAGGTATATATATCCCAGCAGTATGCATATATAAGAAATAGGAAGGTATTTAATAGCAAGATTCATTATCTTGACTTACCCGCTTTCTCTCTGGGCAGCAGGTCATTGCACTGCTGTTACACAGGTCAGGCTGTTTCCATTGCAAATAAATTCCCTTTAGAAACCACTTGCTTTGGTTATTTCATGAAAATCCTGGTGATTACTCTGTCACAAACAAAACCAGTGTGCTGCATACTAACACCAGCCTTAGGTTTCACCTCCCTTTAAGTCTTCATTTGTAGCCTGGCATTTCAGGGCATAATTTGAATTTATAATAACATCATTCAAGACCTATTTTATGGATTATAGTTCCATTTGGAGCCGTTTCAGTCATACCAGAGTAAACACTGGATCATCTTTGCAAGAAACTTCCAAATTAATATATCTGCCATACTTTGTGACTGAATACAAATCAGTTGCTATTACTGGGAAGTATGACAACCTCTGTTCCAGATGTGAAGAAAAAACACGAGATAAAAACAAAACAAAACAAAACTGAACCCCAGAGTGTTTCTTTTTCTTTTCTCTTCAATATTAAATTTATTGACAGCTGCTCAGGGCTGGTGAGGAAACAGCCCTTTAATTTGTCACTTCTGTGCTGTCTCAGTGGCTTTGCCCATCGGCAGCATTGGCTGGTGCATGTCACAGCCGCTTTGCCATCTCTCCTGCTTGGCAGAAAAACTTCTCATGCTCTGTACCCACTGCAAAATGTTCAGAGTGAGACACTCAGCTCCATAGGTTTCGGCTCTGCTGAACTGCCTGGTTTAGACGTAGCTGCTTTAATTTGCACTGGCTGAAAGTCTCTCAGGCTCTCTGGCATGGGCATCTGGGCAGCCACATGGCAGGTATATTTACATGGCTTTCACTCGAGAGCGTTTTAGCATCCCCTCTTGTACCAAAGCTGTTAGCCTTATTTGATTAAGGGAACGTAGCCCCAAACATCCTGAATTCCTACATCAGTTTCCAAATCCCCAAGGACACTTTTCTTTAAATAAATGATCAGGTTATCATTCTGTTGTACCTCCGAATTTGTGAAGCCCGTTGAGATTAATTTTATTATTTTTCTCCGATATGCAAGTTTATAAATCCCAGCCCCCAAATTTTTCATCGCATTTAATGCACTTTGTCCACCCGGCTACCAGCTTCTCTGACTGACACCTCTGTCCTGCATTTAATGCACGAGCCAGAAGCCCACCATATCCAACAGCAGAAAACATTCATCCTTATAATACCAGATAAAATTAGACTGTCATTATTATATGGAAGCCCCAAATATCCTTTAAAACTATATCATCTTAATAATCAAAAAAAAAAAAAGAGAGAGAAAAAAAAAGGCGGCAAAAAAAAGACTGAATTTCTCCTATACCCACTTGATGCCAGGATCTGGGACTCGAAGAAAAACAGGTACAAATATTACAAGGCTTGTGCAACCACATGAGCTAAGCCCACAATCCTCTGCACTGGTGTCTGAAGGAGGTGTTTGTTCCTTCCCACTCCACACTTCTTTGCCAGGGCACCTCTTCATCTACAAAATTGTTTATTCTCATGCTGGCGGGTGAAATCCAGCATATGCCTTTGTCATGTCACCCCATCAGTCACTTGCTTTATCTTAGTGCTTTTGCAAAAACCCAGGGAGTGTACTTCAATAATGCCAGACTAATTAGTTGAGCAAAGACTAAAAGGCACACCTGGATCTTTATACAACTTTGAAAACATGATGTGGCCATACAAAAGTAGGAGATACCTTGGGAATGCCCCTAAGTTGAAACAGGAAGGTGAGGGAACCAGAATTTCCAGCAATGTAATTGTCATGCCGCTCAAATGCCAAAACCCAGAGTAACAGCAGCTGGTATTTATTACTTTTTCATTTGCTATGTAAATCAAAGTGAAGGCATCAGAAAGAACAAAGGGAGCCAGAGAAAATGCAGTTCAGAAGGTGTCATGAACTAATCAAATGTAATCCTTTATTCAACACTTAGTTGAAAAAAAAAAGAAATTCTGTCATCCAGGCTTGAAGTACATGGAAACACCAAGTAAGACAAGACAGTTCCCTTATGAGTCTGTAAGAGCAGAGGTAAGTCTGTCTATTAGGTACGTAACACATGCTAATCAAGCCCCAATATGGGAACACTACAGGCATGAGGCAATTTACTGTGGGTGTGTTAGAGGAATGATAGAAAAAGTAGGACCTGATGGGATGAACTGGGGAGGTTGTCTGCTCTATCCATGTGTCCTAAAGCTGAATCAAACATATCTAAAATTATGGGAGGAACAGCAAGATGAGACTCACATTTACATTGCTGCCTTCTGACCTCATTGTATGTTATTTTAATTTCAAATCTTAAGGCCAGCGGTAGCCTGCAACATTTTTTCTGATTCTCATACACAGCAGAACTGTTGGGCAATAAAACAGCAACAGCCCCCTTGGGTTAGAGACGAGTTATTGAGGCACGAACTTGCCAAAAGATCAAGTAACAGAGAGCTGTCAATTGTCATCTGTGCAGAAGTCCTTCACCCTGGGAGATGGCACTGGACCAGTGACTAAAGGGAAGGAGGAGGTCTGGCACTGCAGGATCAGATCTCCTTGATCCAGACTGCAGCTCCTTGATGTCAAAGTCCACAAATCTGTGGGAATAAAAGCCCTGAAAGCTGGAGGATTTTAGGGTTTGTAGCGGGTTAGAGACATATATTCTGGGATTTAGAAAAGAAAAAGGAATAAAAGATTTGAGAGGTGGCAGGTCAATCATGCCCTGTGAGGGAAACATCTTTAATGAGTATCTGTAAGGAAAGGCCAGCATAGCAAACTCTGTAAATCTTCTCTTCTTCATGCATTTTAGTGTCCCAAAACACAGGTCAATAAATAGTGCTTTCACCGGGGCATTTAATGTATAATAGAATTTCTCCTTTGTCACTTTATTTTATGGCAGTGACACGACAACAGAAAAGTCTGCTTGAAACTTCAGAGGCAACAAGCATTTCTCATAAAAAAGTTTAAGCCTCCACTGGCCCACATCAAGGTATTTTTTAACGTGTTTGTGCATTATATGAGGCAACGCTCAGCATCAGCAAGTGGGAGTAACACAAAAGCTGCAAGCAGGTCACATGCATTAAGTACAACGCCACATAAGCTGTGTAATGGCCTCTGGCAACCTCTCTCAAAGGATCTCATGCCATTGCAATATGATTGAGAAAACAGAAATAGCTCAGCGTTATGCTGTCTGTTTTCGCCTGACCTTGCCTTATATCTTCTTACCATGCCCTTGGTTAAGGTCTCACAGGAAAAAGAACAAGCTCTTCTGTGTTTTTAGTTACCTATTTCAAGGGAGGGTTTGGGGAAGATGCCAGAGCAGTGGCCAGAAACTGAAGTCCTTTGTGCAGAGCTACAGAAGCATCAGTTCCTCAGTCCCTGAGATGCTGTCAGGATGGGGCAGGTCTTTCTCTTCTCTCTCACCCCTCTTGCCTCTTTTTGGCTGGTGTGGTTCAATGATAGCACCAAAGGGTGCTTGGGTTGGGTTTCAGCCCACATCCTTGCTGTGCTGGGGAAAAGAGCTAAGACCTTCATCCAGCCTCTGTGCTGTGCCTATATACTGATCCTTACATACCGGGCCTTATACTGGTTTGTTTTACTTCTGCCTGGAGAAGCTGCTACAGAGAAAGTTCCCATTGTGTTGATGCCATGCCTTTATGTCACCAGCCAGGTAAAGGAGTGAGAGACACTTCCAGGAGTGAATTTCCAAGAAGCTGTGGAGCATTTAATTGTGTGACTCCCTTTAGGGTTAATGGGACCATAAACGTCTACATTAACAGCAAAATGTGTCCTGTAGGCAGTGTGAGTTTGACACGAACATCCATTGTAAGTCCTGTACTCTTTTACTGTTTGTTATGGGGAAATTATTGCAACACACCAATCATCACAATGGCTTTCATAGGAAATGAATTTGAGGTGAGGCACTCGAGATAAAAGGGAACTGCCTAACTGGGAGGGCAATAATGGATTAGGAAACCTCTCTACAGAACCAAGGCTACTACAGGGGGACAAAGAAATATGCAGCCCAAGGACTGCACAGTCCAATCATGCAATCAGGGTTGTGTCGCTTCTATCCTCAAACTCATCGTAGGTGGTTGTTAACAAAACAGGAACTGTTAAAACAAGAGAGAAGGATTGGAACCCCACTATCAGGCTGCAAACTGACAAATGACTGAGCATAGCAGTGTCACACTGAAGGCAGAAATTCCTAAGTCAGTAGCCAATACCCCTCCATGCATTCCGGCACTGATTTTTTTTCTTAATGATTTAACATGACAACTTCCTGTAAAAAATGGCTCTTTAAATGCCCTCTCCTTTGAAAGTCAATCAATGGTAGAAGTCAATGTGATGATTTCTTACTTGACCTCTTACAAGGAAATGTCTAATTCGGCAGGCACCCAGCACAAGCTGAAGAGCAGCCTTTGGCAGGACAGTTTTGACCATCATGTTTCACAGCCTCAAAGTCAGAGGAGGAATGGTCTTTATAATAGTGATGCTGGCTGCTGAGGCTGGAAGATATTAAGGTACTTGTGATGATGGTTCCTCATGTGGTGCTGCAGGCTGTGACTAACAGGAGCTTCTGATTCCTGATGCCTTGGCACCCCTCCTATCATCTCTGTGGCCCCATGCCTTCTCCACCTGGAACACGCCTCATGTTTTTTCACGGTTGGTTTGCCCTGCACGAGTCACGCTCATTCTGACATTGTCACCACATGGTGTCTTTCGAGTTTTCAAAGTGAATTTGTAATAGTCACTGTGCTTATTCTAAGCAGCATCTCTGTCCTGAGAGGATCTGGGGTTTATGAAGGGAGACGGAACATCTCTATTTCTCTGGTTGCCAAGAATTATTGGAACCCCTCTGCTCAGTTCTCATTGCCTGTGTTTATTTATCCTGCCTGCTTTGTCCCTCAATTAGCAAAGTCCTTTATCCTGCAAAATACTGTGTGCAGGAAAGGGAACAAATGGGACAAAAGTCCTTCTTGCCATCTGCCAAAGTAACCCTCTGTCCCTTCCAACCTGGTGTCTCCAGACGGATGGCTAGAGAGCCAGGGGCACATCACATGGACGTCCCCCAGGTCAAACAAGGACCTGTAAGGTTGTTTCTGTAAGTCCATTTTCAGCAAGCTTTAGAGAAGAGAGAAAATTAAACCTTTTTGTGCCCTTCCCTTAGATCCTTTATCTGTGCTCTCAGCAAGGAGCAACCACAGCAGCCCAGCTCAGTAGAAATCCTGCTATTAAAGAATCTGGCCCAAAACGAGTTTAAGAAATGCAAAAAAAACCCCTGATGTTCCTGCACCTGGCTGCAAATGGGGACTGTCTCTGCAGCTTCCTTCACTGGACAGAAATAAAACGCATGAACTTGAGCTCTGCTGAAGCCTGCCTGATCTGTGGCTCTGAAGAGCACACCCAGTACTTGCTGCTGCTCACCACAGCAGCACCAGGCTTTTTTTTTCACTGCAGATGAAGTGCAATGTTTTATCTGTCACTTGCAATATTTTTGGAGCTGTGTGTGCTTTCTAGATGTATTTTTGGAAGAAGTTATATGTGTGACAATTAAAGTTTTTTTAGAAATGGGCCTTAAAAAAAGTACTGTGTCAACTAACAGTATCATGCCTGTTTTCTCCTTGGTATAGAGCATCATTGAACTTAGTTAGATCAGTCCAAGCAAATCAGTTACTTATCTGGACTGATATTAGCTCTGTCCTAGAAAGCCAATGTGGTACCTCTGATGGGCCCTTGTTACATTTGAATCCCGTACTTCCCACAGAAAATTTTGTCAACAAATAAGGAAAGTTAAAAGAAAACACTAAAACATGATTTTCTCCTAAGTTTTCAGGGTGTAATTTTGAATTTCAAAATAATTTTTTTAAAAGTTCTAAAATCACATAAAATATAAGCTGATAAATATATAATGAGGATTAACTTTTCCAATGAAAAACAAAAAAGTTGTAACTATCTAATCCCAAAATCAATTTTCCGTTCACAAAGATTCAGCCAACACCTATTCAGCAAACAACAGTTCAACCGCAGGGAAATTCCTGTTTTTCAGCACCAGCACAGAAGTGGAATATCAGCCTTTCACAACATGCCAGGGAGACACAGGAGGCACAAGTAGGTCTAAGAGCCTTGTCTTAAGCATACCACTCTGTATCGTACTTGATGATATTGCTTTAAATTAGGCTTACACCCCAAAATTGGCTTCGTTTTTCTGTTTGCAGAGTTGCATTGTGCTATAATCGAGATACTAGAGAAAAAGAGAGAGAGGGAGATTTGGAGACAGATTTCTTGAAGACTTCTTAAAATCACTTTGATTCTTTCTTAACTGGGAGTTGGTGGTCAGAAGGGACTCTACAGCAGAGCTTCACAACTCAGTCTGGCCCAGCCAGCCAGCCAAACTCACAGATCTCCAAAGCTTTCAGTCCTGGAGCTCTGAACTTTCCCCCTGCACCAGAAGCCCAGATGCCAAACTTCAGTTCAGATTCATATGACCTGACGATAAGCCAGCAGGGTGCCCAGGTGGCCAAGGAGGCCAACACACCCTGGCTGGTGCCAGGAACAGTGTGGCCAGCAGGCCCAGGGCAGTGCCCGTCCCCTGTGCTGGGCACTGGTGCGGCCGCCCCTCGAACCCTGTGTGCAGCTCTGGGCCCCTCACGCCAAGAGGGACGCTGAGGGGCTGGAGCGTGTCCAGAGCCGGGCAGGGGCTGGGGAAGGGGCTGGGGCACAAGGCTGATGGGGAACGGCTGGGGCAGCTGGGGGGGTCAGCCTGGAGAGGAGGAGGCTCGGGGGGGACCTTATTGCTCCCTACAGCTGCCTGAAAGGAGGTGGTAGCAAGGTGGGGTCAGTCTCTTCTCCCCAGTAACAACCAACAGGACAAGAAGAAACAGCCTTAAGTTACACCAGGACAGGTTTAGATTGGGTATTAGGAAAAATTTATTTACTAGAAGGGCGGTCAAGCACTGGCACAGGCTGCCCAGGTGGTGGAGGCACCATCCCTGGGGGTGTTTAAAACACATGCAGCTGTGGCACTTAGGGACATGGTTTAGTGGTGGGTTTGGCAGTGCTGGGTTAGTGGTTGGACTTGATGATCTTAAAGGTCTTTTCTGACATAAACAATTCTATGATTCATACAGACCCCACCCAGAACCCTGACCCCGCTCCCATGTCCCACCGCACATCTGCGCAGAGCCCTGCACTCCTGGCATGGCTGGCCTCTTACTGCACAGCCCTGCCTCTTGCTTAGACACAGTTGTTCACCACGGAAATGATGCATCAGTGCTTGGGGTGGCGTATGGGAGATCAGCCCTCCTGATCTAACACAAAGCTGTACCCCCAAAAGTGAGGACCCCACAGGTAGGTGAATTAGCAGCATTTGAATCAGCTTCGGCTCGTGCCAAGGCTCTGAACAGGAGGGAGTGGAAATAAGATTTAAAATCATCTTCCTCCCTTTCCTGCCTTCCCTGGGTTCCTATATATCTCTTAGCTCTGTGCACAGGTTTAACAAGCTCATATTTTTAATCAATGAAATCATCCACTTGTAATTAACCAGAAAACATCAGCCTTGTCAACTGACCTTTCTGTTTGATGGAACAAATATAATTACGTTGTCACTTCAGTCTGGTTTAACAAACAACCAGAAAATGTTCTTTAATAAGCTGCCACATTGAGATGGCAGTTTATGATTGTTTAAAAGAATGTTTAATCTTAGTTAATTAATACTGTCTAATCTACCAGAACTAATGAACTTTCAACTACAATAGTAGGTCACTGCCATTGTATTCAATGACACATAAACATTACAAGTTGCAAATTTATCAAAGCACAAACTGCAAAGAATAAAAGTAAAATGTGACCTTTACTAAATTTATATCTATTTTAATGTTCCTCCTATAATTACATAGTAGGAATAAGAAATGGAATGACCTACTTACACATGGCAGAAAGTTGTCGGTGTTGGAACCCTACAAATGCAAGGAGACAACGCACTAAAATTAACAACCAATAATATGTTATTATTGGTAATGACTATTTATTCAATCATCTGAGTAATATTCCCCCACCCACTTGCACAATCCCCCTTATTATGGACGGTACATCTGTATTATATGAAAGGGAAAGGAAGAGAAAGCAACGGAGGGAATTGACAGCAGTGCCTGAGGGGTTCAGCTGCAGCGTGGGAAGATGATCACGCTTTCCTGACAGCTTGGACAGGGCATGGTCCACGAGCTTATGCTGCTCCTGACCTCGCTGCTACCTCCCCATGCTCCTCCTTTGTCACCTTTCCCAATTCCACAGTCAGCAATAGAGAGGGGGAAGTCAGCCCCCTGGTACAGGCAGTGGGATAGGGGCTCACATCCCCCAGGGACCTCAGAAACTTTATTTGTCTTGCAAGTAAGTCCTGAGCATCACCTTTGCAAAAAAGCAGAATGCATTCTTGTCCAGAAAGGTTGCTGAAACGTCTTTCAGGTCATCCATAATTCTCTTTTTTTTGTTGTTTTTTTGAATTTTTTCTTAAAGATGAAGTCAGAAGGGGAAAATTAGGCAAACCCAGATGAATTTCAGCCAAGAACCCTACAAAAAAAAAAGTTACTTGAGAAAATATCTTCCCCACTGCTATTAGGTCTTAATAAGTATAACGTAACAGAAGAACTTCCAGAAGACTGGGAAAGTCTTAATGTGGTGTTAA
This sequence comes from Falco cherrug, assembly GCF_023634085.1. Lineage (NCBI taxonomy): Eukaryota > Metazoa > Chordata > Aves > Falconiformes > Falconidae > Falco > Falco cherrug. The sequence continues at coordinate 26,783,090 of NC_073703.1, forward strand.
CATTAAAAAAAGCAGATGAAAAAAGTAACTTACAAGCTGATTAATCTGCCCTCACTCCCAGGCAAAATAATGAGGAAGCTGATATGGAAATCAACAGGATTAAAAGATAGGGATATAATTAATTCCAGTCAACAGTGTTTCATGAAAAATAAGTCATGTCAGACAAATCTGATTTCATTCTTTTATGAGCTTATAAATTCAGTGAATAAAGATATTTGCATGGAAGCAATATAGCTAGGTTTTTGTTAGGGATATGACAGAATTCACAGTTACTTAACATGGGTTGTTATTCTACTACACTATTTGCAGTGGACATCATGAAAGTTAATAAGGATATTATTTCTAAAATATTATAAACAGCTTTGGTTACCTGTGCCCAGAGAAAATGAGAAAGGTTCAAAGAAGTGATTCTGGGGTGGAGAGGGAAGAGAAACCATTGAAGAAAAAGAAGTACATAAGCAAAAGGCAACGTTGCAACAGGTGTGTATGATTTGATGACTATGGTGATAGCCTGGGAAGGGACCTTCTGACCCATCCTGTTCCTAAAATGTGAACCTCTTCCAACACCTGTAAAGTCGATGGTGTGTGCAGATAGAACTGGCTACACCACAGACTGGTACTCACTACCATCAGTAATGTGATGTTGAAATTTGCAGATAATACCAAGGTCTGCAGAATGGTAAATAACACCAAGGACCAGGTAATTACAGAGAGCAATGGACCTGAATAAGGCAGGACCACCTAAGCAATGGTGTTTAATGACAGACTTGTTCCCGGTCAGACATCTGGTCATACCTGTGAAATAAGGACCATGCTATAGAAAGCAAGGACTGGAAATTCTGATGGGTTTATAGCAGAAAAGAGCGGTTTAGCATAACTCTGTTGCACACTACTGAGACCCAAGCAGCAGCCTTGGGTGCATAGATAGAAATGCAGAAGGCAAGAACAGAAAATTTTATTTCTACCTATAGCACTGGCAGACTGCACATGTCATACTGACTATGGTTCTAGTGCTCATGTTTCTAAAAGGCAGTTGAAAAATATTAAAAGGTGCATGAAAGTTCTGGGAAAAAAAACTTCCGTGCACCAGAAATAAACCTCCTTGCAGCCAGACTGAGGGGCAAAGCAGTACTGACCTGTTAAATGTTCCTCTAACCCAGGTGAGGAAAGAGGAACTGGAATGAAAGGCTGGAGACTGGAATAAGACAAGTACTAGGGAGCCGTCACCCACTTGTTTGACCAGTGAAGGTGGTTAGCCACGGGAGCAGGGAGGACTGAAGACATCTCCGTCCCTCTGTGCATCTGAGAACTAAACAGCATCCTGCGGGCCAGACGGGAACCTCACCAAGGGCAGAGTGATGTGCAACGGCCCACAGCAGTCTATGGGCCATGGGCACCAAATCATCCCACCAGCTTTAAGCCACATGGGTTTGCCAACATTATAATTAAGATTTGCATCATTACAGCCCATAGGAAGGCTAATCATAAATTGCATTTTTGTATCCCAAGGTATTATATTAGTAGCAATACAAAGACCACACTTGCTAAGAATTGATGAATCTGGAGGTCTCTACAACAGGTGAGGTTACAAAGAGATTTGTTGCCTTGGATGAATTAGATATTTTCATGTATCCCTGAAACAAATGCCAGGGAAGGAAGAGAGAGGTGAAATTCTGCAATGTCTTACATGCAAGGTCAAGACAAGATAATCATTATGGATTCTTCTCACCTTAAAACTTACAGAAGTGTGAAAAACAATTATTCCCTTAACTGAACTGGTTATCTGTAGAAAAGAAAAAATGGAGAAGAAAAAAAAAAAGGCTTTACTTGCAAAAATTTAAGACCAGTTTTACAGTTTGGCACTCACATACTATCATACAAGCCATTTCTATAATCAGACTTGTGAACTTCCAAATGCTCATCATTACTAGCTGATGCTCATCTGTTTAGCCATCACTGGACTACAGATGTACAGGCAGCAGATGCAAACTCAATGTAATACTATTCTCACAAAATTTATGAGAAATTAGGACACTTGGGACATTTCCATTGGTTGGTTTTATGGTTATTGTATGATTTTAAAAGCAATTCTGTTCAGCAGAGAGAATACTGTTCTTCTGCCACAGATGGTTTACCCTGTGCAAATAAACTTGAGGGAAGTATACACATCGCCATGCATGTTTGTGGGACTGAGTTGGCGATGGGTTGTCTGAATATTCATGACATTTGCTGGAAGATTTGCAGGTTCGCTAACACTGCCTGCTTTATCTGGCCACTTGTTCTTCTGCAGACACACCTGTATGGATGGATGTCCAGCTCTCCCTCCACTTTCCAGCTGCCAGATGTGAAATGCTTCCTTAAAAGATAAATGAAGTTAAATGTGGCCCTTAGCAGAGGGTTATACTTCTACATGAAGACAGAGATAGAAAGATAGGGGATGGGCTTAGGCTTTATTGAAGCAGGAGAGTTGAAGATAACTCACTTGGGTTGGCTGCCTGATGGAAGGACTGACTGATTATTGTTCATTAGCTCCCAGATTCCAAAGCTGGGAGTCAGAGGTGGGAAGCCAGAGGCTGGGGTCAGCAATAGAGGGAAATAATCAACCCAGCGTGTGAGCTACATTGCAATTCTTGGGTTTTCTCCTTTTTTCTCCCACTGCGCTGGGAGGAGATACAGATTTGGGAGTAGACATTGTGGCCTGAGAGTTACATACCCAGGGTTTGGAAGGGGCAGCAAGGGAAGCTCAGCAAGCATCAAAATGAAAGGTTTCAGTCCTTATGGAGCAAGTGCAGTTATGAGGATATCAGCTGGAGCTGTTCCTCAAGCCAAAGCCAAAACCACACCACAAGTACTTTGCAAGCAGGTTTCGCACAGGTACAAGGCCAGAGGTGTTCATTTGGAAAAGATGTGTTAGAGAAAAGCTGCACACCTTCAAAATCTGATCTGGGGCTTGAAGACTCCTGAGCTGGGCAATGACAGTAATTGCCCATTTGCATCTTTGGAAGGTGCTCAGTGAATCATATCCCAGGCTTTCAAGAGCAAAGACAAACATAGTCAAGGACAGATGCAAAAGGAAGACAAGAGGAAGAATCTAAATGTGATATTGGCATTACAAAGGCTGTGGGACAGTGAAACCAGCATGTGAGTGCCTTTGGCACAGACAGAGACATTACTCGCCTACACGTGTCTCATTGCCACATCTCTACGGTGGAGGAGATAGTCCATCCCTCTCCTGTTGAGACTGGGATGTCCCTGCAACACAGAAGTTTTCTTTTGGCACTGAGATCATCCAGAAAGTCTGTGAAAGAGCCAAAATGTGAGGCCAGATCTGATTCAAATACCTTTTACTCAGGGTTCACTTTCCAAAATTATTGATCTATTTTGTGCCAGTTCTTGGACTGCCTCCCTCCATCCTACCAGCACCTCACCTGTGCGAGACACACATCTCACACCAGACAAGCTGTTCTTCACAGATGTCAAGGTCTCTTTGCTGACTGTAGGGAAAGCCAAGATTACAGATTTAGGACAAGTGGCAATTTTTAAAATGGCTAATCTACAATATAATGAATGCCACCAAGGATAATTAAGGATAAAAATGGAAGCAGGACGCTGGGCTGAAGTAAATGAGGTTTTTATTATTACTGGTTTTGCCTCCTTAAAGTTCATCATTATACAAAGCTTGAAAGCTCACTGGCATGATCAGCTTTGATTATTTTCATTTGATTTTCTCTGTACACTTTTTCCTCTCCACTTCTCTTATTCATTGTGTTATTACATCCTTAAAAGGTATTTTAAATTAATTTACTGCACTCTGTGAACACTAGTGAAAATATTAACTTTCAAAGAGTTATGTCAATGAAGAAAGCATGTTCATTCTTCCTTGAAGAAAGTATATTATAAAAACTGTAACCCATAAAACAAAAGCTTACTTGCATTTTTCTGCTCTTTAAATGCATCTCTGAGCTAATGCAAGGAAATTTAGCACTTAATATGTAATAAATATGCATGGAAAAACCAGAACACCTTACCAAACAGGCATATTTACAGTGTCAGCCGGGAGGAAATTATTAGTATATCAAAGGAAATGGTCATGCTTGGCAGCAAATACAAAGGGTTCTGATGCAAATTTGTATGAAAATTATTATTTTTTTTAATGTTGCCATGGGAAACCATGATGCTGCAGCTGACCATGCCACTACAGCTATAATTTTGGCATGAAAACAGGAATTGACTGCTAATCTTTTTTAGCTCCCACGTTGCAAACAAGTTTCTACCACAAAATTTAAGACTTAGAGCTCTTTCTAAACAACTGGGCTGGACATAAAGTAAACCCCTTTTTTAATGGGTAACAGAATCAAGGTGTTTTTCATGTGTTTGCCGAATAAAGAAAGTGACTAACGAACCCAGAATCAAGAGCCACTGAGCTACTGGTTTCCATCCTTTTTTCCCATTTGCTTTCTCCTTCTTTTTCTTACTTTTTCTCTCCTTCATTCCCGCTCCTCCTAGGCTTGACTAAAAACCAACCGTCTCATTCTTTCCCTTAAAAGGTCCCTGTGTCTCATAATCAGGTCCAGAAAGTGGAAACTAAATGGACTTTTGTATAGGGTGACATTTTCCAGCGAGTTGATGGACCAGCTGCATCAAGAACAAATCTGTGTGCTTTAAATTAGCTAGTATCCCACCGCTAGATAGACCACTGAAGCACACTGAAAACACAGAAAGATTAAAGTTTATTATATCTCTTCCACCTGCTTTTCTTGCAAACATTTTAGATGTCAAAAAATGGCAAAAGCTACCAAAAAAAAAGTAAATTATTTTTTATGATCAAGGTAGGAAACAAGTGGAAAGTAAAAGGCTTAAGAATAATAAAAGCATCGGGAAAAGAAAACCCTCAGAATGGCCAGACAAAGATAGGCTGAAGGGAAGAGAGAGGCAGGATCACCAGGGGGGGCTTCAGAAGGGGAAGAAATCCACCCCTGCAGGGAGAAAAAGTATAAGTGGAAAAAACCGTAGACATATGACTCTCCATGGCAGAGATTTTATGGACATATAGCACCACAAACAGCCTGTGGGGTTTTCGCTGAAAGCTGCTGCAGGAGCTCGTGCCATTTCAGCATTCAACACCAGTGCAGTACATGAATCAGAAGCACTTTCTATATCACTTTTTGGCCAGTGACTTCACCACGATCGGCGCAGAGGCCGTATTGCAAAGGCGTATGAATAAGGCTCATGTGAACGCTGGGTTTGCCGCTTTCCCCCACGACGCTGCACTTTCCAGCTTTTATGCTTTGAGTGTTCGACCTTCAGTCTGAAGCAACGACGTGGTGTCTTATACAGGTGGAAAAGAACAGGTCTAAAGGGGAGAGCAGGCAAAAGTTACTTTCAGCGTATCTGTAAACTAATGGATATTGTGACCGACTTGTGAAATTGCTTTCAGCAGGCTCTGCTCATGCAGTATCTTAAAACCTATCAATACGCTAAATTTAGCCTCAAGTTCCTATTCATAGCCTAATAAAGCTGTCAGAATAAAATGTTTGCAAAAGAAATTTCCATTGAAAGTTGTCTTCTGCCAGAGTCTTAAAAGTACAATTGTTTTATCCAAGTCCATAGCAGCATAGGAAGTGAATGCAAATTGATTTGCGAGGAAAATATGCCAAGACTGTAATTCTCTTTCTTCAAGTAAATGGATTCCTTTTAATAGGCGGAGAGTTCCAGCGTTATTAATTAAGACACTGCAGACAGGAGAGGAGTTGATTTTAGAACTTTTTCAGATCAGCTACAACGTATTATGTTTGATGCCAATGCAAATGATTTCAGCAAAAAGCTTTGAAACAGATCTCAATTTTTCTTCATTCTTTGCTTCCTGTATTTTGAAAAAAGAATTAAACCTGTCCCAGGAAAGCAGCAACCTTTTGGTCTGCCTTTGAAGCCCTGCTTTTTTTTCTTTTTTTTCTTTTTTTTTGTTGTTGTTAAAAATGACAACTAAAAGCCCAAATGAAAATCCAGACAGCAAGAAAACAAAGAGAACCTCTCTTTTACCAAACTTAAAAGGCACTTTCTTTGCAGTAACTGTGTTCATAAGAATGCAGTTGGGTGGCACTCTGAAAAGCATTGAACCTCCCCAATGATTTCCTTTGAGATTATCATCCTGAAAGTTCTATCACAGCCCTCACCAAGCTATAGATAAGAATGTTTAATTTTGTTATTCCTCTTATTTTTATTATTCCATTAAAGTATTGAGTAAGATCAAGCTTAGTCTAAATGAACTAATTCATGTTTGCTGCCCTGAGAAAAGAAAAAATGTACCACACTGAGCACAGCTAAAACAATACCATAAGTGAATTATATACTTCACTGTTACTAACTCTCACAGTTGCATCTTTAAAACTACGAGAGATATATTGTTTTCTTACAGCTCTAAAAACCTATAACTTAATTTGAATTTTCCTTTAAAGATCAAAGCTTACAGTTTCCATTTCAGGGCGACACCTGGAAAATATGAAACCAAAGAACTAGAGAAGTGTTAAGAGCCAACAAGTATTCTTTTAGCACCTCTTCTCCATGTTTCTTAAGCCAAACTGATGAACCTGTGGGCTTGAGTCTACTTGTGGAGAAAAAAACACCCTCTTCTTTGGTCTTATTACAATTGCCAGTCTTTTCTAACTGGGTACCGGGTGTCATGCCTCTACATTCGGCTGTGATAGCTGAGCTGGGAACGCGCAGACCCAGCCACCAGCAAAGCAGCGTGTGCTCAACTCTCAGAGCACGGAAACCAAGAACCACAAATATAAATGCTCAGCCCAACTTCTGTGGATGAAGGCCACCTTATTATTTGAGCTGTGGGCACAGACACCGAACTACCATCAGATGGGACAGGCTGCCTGCGATTCATACACTCCAAGAACAAGCCAGAAGCAGAGAAAAATTCCGGCGTGCTTCTGGCACACGCACTCGCTCCTGGTGTCTGCCTTTGTGCAGGGCTGTGCTTCCCATCCAACAGCAGATTAATCAACTTTTCACCATTAAAATGAGTAATGATAATGCCAGTTAGAAAAATTTATGTAGGTGCAAATTAAGTGGCTGGATTTTTACAGGTGGATTTCATGCTGTTATTGTGAAAAAAAATATTTTTAAAATGCACAGAAAATGCTTGGGTGCTCTTTTCGGCCAAAGAAAGCATGCCGTTTGAGTTTTTGCATGGAAGATTCTTGCAGCTCTCCTTCATGCTGAGCAACACTTGACCATATAACATGTTCATCAATCATCTGGAGGGTTGAGATGCTACTTATCATGAAGAGGGCATAGCTAGTTGGCCTAAGAAAGCCTGTCACTGCCATCATAAAGTCAAATTTTTCCTTGGCGCATCTCTGTATTGCAGCAAAAGTGATCTTTCTCTGGTTTCTCAAAGGCAGAATATTAAAGACCAGATTTCCAGATTCCTGGAGTGACTCTGGAAACTTTGAGTGTTTCCATGAGACTTTCCAACAAGGATGCTCCAATCCAGCAAATCCCACCCTGTCTTTCCCCACAGCCCCTGTTCCAGGGCAGCATCCATACCAGATACAACCAACATTAAATGGGAGGGATACCATCAAAGCTGCTATCTTCTCCCTGTAGGCTGCTTTCTAATCCTTTTGACAGGAAATTACCTAGGAAAATGAAAAAAAGACACCTACGGTGATATTGTGAAAACCGATTGTATCTGGTTTCAGAGCCACAGCAGACAGGCTTGTTATATACTGGGAAAGAAAATGAGGTGTCGATGTTGCTGGCTTTGCTATGCCCTTGCAAGTCTGCATGTCAAGACTGGGTTTTAGGAATCTTGCAATAAACATAAAATGCCCTTGGGCATAAATTGGAAGGTAAACACTTTCATTTCCAACACACCACCGTTCTATTTAGTTCCTTTCAACTTTGTTTGTAAAAGACTACCCCACTATGTCAAGCCAAGCTGGAGTTGAATGCATAACATAAGAAAAGATGAGTTTTTTCCGGACTGAAAAAGATGCAGGTGCTTTCCAGGCTGCTGATGACAGTGTAGCAGATGGTTTTCTTCTGGGTTGGTACTTCTCAGATGCAGTGTAATGGTTATCCATTAATAATGCACCCAAATGAGGCAGTGAGAAGAATTGAAAGGGCAGATTATAATTAGCCTTGTGCAGCAACCAGGTACCAAAAATGCAGGTCATTATTTCAGCTCATCTAAATAGTAATATATAACTAGCACGTACTTTGTCTGATCCTGTGAAAATTTTTTACTTTGCTGTACTGTTAAACTGCTGCCATGTTGTGTCTTAGAAGTGGTAGTGGTTTTAATTGTGGGTGAACCAAACTGTCTATATAGAGTAATTTTGAGTAAAGGTCCAATAAATCGTCAGTCATTATCCCAGCTTAAGGGCATTTGAGTTTCAACCACTTCATTGCAGAATCTCTTCAGTTTCTCTCCCCTAACAGTACGACTATCATTTCTCTGTGATTACTTTGTTTATCCCATCTTAAAGGTCTGTGCCCTGTTGAAATATTGATAATGAGAATATTAGAGGAAAAAAGAAAAGAAGTCTTGCTCTTACAAGCTCTCCTTATTTCTGGTGGAGTTGTTCCTTCATTTCAATGCATGCCAAAGTGTTCTCAGAAATGCTATTAATGATGGGGTTCCCCCCCACCCCTCCCTCAGTACTTTAATATGCACAGTGTAATACTGGAAGGAAATGGAGAGCAGAGCCAAGAATTGCACTGTTTTACTTAAAACTGCTGCTGTTCTAGTTGCTTTTGCAGTAAAGCAGGAAAACACTCCTATCAATCTCACTGGAAAATGGATGAGGTTCCCACGGAAAGCAGATAAAAGGCAAACTTCAGCTTTTCCTCAAAGTCTTCTCATTTCCCTTGTTCTTTGCCAAGCCCTTGTGCTGTCTCTCCATGTCTCGAGAGACATTCTGCTTGAAGTTACAGGTCTTTTTGTTTGTACATATGAGTATTTTCTAGGTTTCTGGCTAGATCAGCAAAAAGATCAGATTTAATTGGCATGGCCATGCAAGAAGTTACTTATTTTCAGGCCAATAATGTTACCAATAGACATCAAGAGAAGAAATTATTTGCTCTAAAGCTGGTGAAATGTATGAAGTTAAAGCCTTTTTGACTCTACCAGAGCTACAGAAGTTCTGTGACATATTTCTGGAGGAAATAACCAGTAAAATTTTAATTTCTGCCTGTGTTTGTAAGAGCACGCTACCTACCAGAAATAAAACGTTCTGCCCCAGTAAGGAAATCACACCAAAATTTGGTTTCATGTCTCATGGCTTTGAAGAGCTGGTGAAAAGAAAAAGACAAGGGTGCAAAACCCTCCTATAGATGCATCCGTTATCAGAGAACTGAAGCCTGAGGCTGTTGCTCTGGCCGTGGCTGGGTTGTCCAGCCAACCAGCCTGCAAGTTCCCGTGACAATTCTCCAAGAAAAGTGAAATCCACAGCCCCTGAGCTCCCTTGCAGGGGATTCTGCTGAACTGCTGGAATATTTTGCCACATCTCTTCCTCTATTAAATCCAGAGGGCTTAAAGTATCCAGTAACTCCATAAAAACACCAGTACTAACAAATACCCTGAACCTTTTACATTCAGTGAATGACAGAGCCAGACTGGGCACCCAGAAATCCTTAGTCTGGTTTTGTTATAAAACTCCTATAGAAAAAAACGTGCCTTTCCCAGAAAGGACTCAAGCTACTGCAGCCACACAGCTCGAAGTTCTGCAGATACAGAATTTAGCTAAAAGAAACAAAAGCTTTCAGAACTCATTGGGAAATTGATTTGGAGATTAAATACATAGCATGATCTGATTCAAAACATTAGAGATAATGCAGTCTGTCTGCCGACATATTGAACAAGCCTGAGTTGCCAGGGTCCATCCTGCTGTGATCTATGAGATGCAAAATAAATTTTAACTGGGGGAAGCATGTTCTTGAGAGCAGTAAAAAAAAAAAAGAAAGTTACTGCAGATTAGTCAAGAATTATTTCCTAATACTGTCAAAGGTCAGTTAGAATGCCAGTAAATCTACTTTACATCAAGAAAACAATGTGTCTGCCTTGCTTTTATGAAGGTGGAGACAGTTTGAATTACTCTTGATAATGCAACACAGTCAAGTAAGATCAAGTTGTGAAAACCCACTCAACTGCTGTGCCCTTGTTACTGAGCAGTGAATATTTAAAGGCAGGATAGTTCAGTCTGGGTAAGTGTCCAAATAGCGGAGCTTCCTTGTGACGGCACTGGGGGAAACAGAAATTTCCTAAAGGAGCTCCTTCCTCAAGGGCTCTGCTGTGTGTCTCACTGCTTTGTTGAATGACAAACAGAATGAAATACATGCTCCCCTTGGTGAAGGAGGCTGGTGCGTCAAGCAAACAAGAGCACCAACTCTTGGTGCATGCTTGAGTAGCTTAAGGGAACAAACCCACTGTCACTGTTACAGAAAGGAGAGTGACTTTGATGTAAGAGAAATAGTAGGCTGCACTCCGATAATAAGAAAACAGAAGCCCTTTGATATTGAGGCTGGATTGAGAGGGACAGCGGAACAGACACGCATGAAGGACTCGCAAGGGCCATCGCTTCTGACGCAGTAACACTTTGCAGATGAAAACCCACTAACTGCAGGTTACAGGTCATGGAAACCCGAGATTTTTTTGTGAACATACCTGAAATGCAACTGCAAGTACAAATTTATACTTCCTGCATCCTTGCAGACAAGGAGGTTCTGAGCTTCCTCAGATATATTATCTGCCCCAAACCCTTAATATCTAAAAGAGTATTAATAACCTTTCATATTTCATTCTGAGTCCCAAGTTGCTGTATTCAATTTCTTAAGTCAAGTTTTTGGAAGATACTGTAATTACTTGCCTGACATCCATATTTTCATCTGGCTGAAAAACACCAGGCAAGTGCGCAAGACTGGAGCAATAACAGCATTATTGATGGTATCTAAGGACTTGCTAATGGCCACAGACAGAAACTTTTGGCTGCTGCTCATGGCAGTTGTCTTTTCTGTAAGATCTTGTGTACTAGATGGGGCTGGAGATTTTTTTAAGGCAAACTAAACAGCAATTACAATCCCATCAGGGAATGTCAGGCAGAATTCACACAATTAGAGTAGAAATTATATGTACTGTCAGGAATCAGGCAATTTTATGCCAAACAGCTTTTATGCTCCTATAAGAATGAATTAGGAATTAAAGTCTTCATTTTTAATACTAGTGATGGGTATTATTCATATGATGAGTATTAATAAGATAAAATGTACAGATTATCTCCAAATAGCAAGGATTAGTCAAATTGCAAAAAAAAAAAAAAAAAAAAAGGAGGGGGGGTAAATCCAAGTGTAAAGAAAAGCCAAATGTGTTTCTCATAAAAGGGCCTTGCAGTAACTCCAATTCATTTGGCCAAAATATTAGCTTTGGAGTGCCAAATGGGGTTTTTCAACTTGATTTATAGCCTAATGTGGGATACATAGATGGACAATGGGGGAGTCATATTACCTTCAAGAAAAGCCTATTTAAATGTGTCCATGACTCTTCCTCCTTATTTTGCAGAGTCTGTGGGGCAGAAAAGTGGAAAAGGTCTTTGGAAAGTCATGTTCATTCCAGGGCGCTGGAAAGCCTTTTGCAGCCTTTGGGTTTTGGCAGCTTTTGGAAGGGATGCGCTGAGGATCTTTCTGCATGAGATACCCATTACAAGCTTATTGGCAAGTACAGGAGGCATGATTCAGTGACCTCGAGTGTCCCCTTCAGTTCCACGTACCTACCCCAAGTGCAGTCCTACTGGTCCGCAGCCTACCTGCTTAATGTCTTCCAGCAACAAACTGAAAGGAAAAAGGGGAAAAAAACATCCCATGGCTACAGCTGCATACAAGGCGTACAAAACAAGTAATTTAGGATCCCTATTGACCTGGCCTCCTTATAACCCATGCCTTTCCCCACCCCCATCTTCACCTGCCATGAGATCATAGCTCAAGCGTGGAGAGATTGGCCTGGGGAGGACCTGGAAGAAGAGGCCAGTTTTGTCCTCTTGGTTGTTCCTCCTCTGATCTTCCTCCTGCTTCACTGTCTGGCTAAGGGCTACAAATGTGCTGCAGGCAGCAAGAGATGAACTTGAAAATATTCACTTCTTAACCTGCTTAAAACTGAGTTATCCTTGCATATTCCCTCTTTCCTGATGACGTGCTTAACAGTATAATCCAACCTTTCTGTGCTGTATTTCATTCCTTTTTACTGTAAGCCATTTGCAACAGGGGTCACCATTTCCTGGGTGTTTGCTAAAAGCAAGAAAGCCTGGGGACTTAAAAAGAAAAAATAAAATAAAATAAAGGTCATTCACACAGGGGAAGGCATACATCTTGTAAATCAATTACAGATATTTCATGCTGTAGCTCGTTCAGCTCAGCGTTGTCTCACTCATCCTTTGTCACCCAAGATCTTCTCACTAAGAGGAAGTTGGTTCTTTGAAGGCTGTGTATAAAAAGGTCTTACACTAGCTGCAAATCAGCTTTATTGATCCACATGTCCTGAAAAACTTACAATAATTGAAAAAAACCTAAAGTTAGAATGGAGGTGACTATCTTTCTATTTGTCATGACCTATACTGAAAAATCTTCTGCTTAAAGATAAAGTTTCAGATTAAGCAGTTTTCCAGGAAATTTGCAATGATGAACTATCTACATGACCCCAACTAAGGCCAAGTCCTGAACAGAGATACAAGTTGGTAGAACACCAGGGTATAATTTTAGTAACATAATTGCATTTCTTATTTTTGTTCCTATTGGTGTAGTTGGGGTTGCTGAGCATGCCGTTCACCAAGCTCCTTCTTGACTAGGTCAGAGCTGGGAAAATTCATTACATCTGCGATGCATTCCCCTTTTGGCATGGAATTTGGGGAATATCAATTGGATATGCAGTGGCATAGCCCTTTGCGCTTCTGAATGCTGCATGCAGTCGTTACGCAGCAAAGCAATTTTAAAATCAATGTCACAGTGCAGAAGAAGTGGCAAAGCTTTGAATGAACAGCACGGGAGCAAGCAACGATACTGAGGCTGAGTACTGATCACTGCAATTCAGCCCCTGGATGATTTCTAAAGACAAGGATTCCAGTCTTGGGGCTTCTTCATTTCTAAAATCCATCTCAAGAAAAGCTCTAGGGTAATCTGAATGGTTTGCTAGAGAAGGGGTAATCCAACTCGAGCTCCTACAGCATTTTATAAATGACCATATGAAAAAAATGACTATTTAAATACAAACGATCATTTCTGTCACTGTGGTTGTTGAGGTAAGGTGCAGTAGGATAGCAACGTGGGAAAGAGTCCAACAACAGAGCTACCTTCCCCTCATATGCCACAGAGCTGGCAATGCACTGGATACTGGAAAGGAGGGTATTTCAGCCTTCTCTCCCAAAGAAATCTGTCCAGTAGCACATACAGATGTAGTCCTGCCTCAGTGATGCCATTGTGTGAAGCTTCTTCTTTCTTTTCCATCCTAGGCAAGAGAAACAAAGGCAAGATGTCAGTCTCCATTGGATGGAGAGAGAATTGAGGCACAGGGGCTGCCCTAACTTCCAGGGTCCTGGGGCCCCCATAGGAATGGATCTGCAATACAGCAGTCAGCTCTGAAGACTCAGCATCCTCACTGTTTTACATGTTTTTACCTCAGCCTGGCTCTGGTCTGGTGCTGTGCGCTGAACACCAGTGGGTGATGGGCATGTGCTAGGCCTAGCTGAGTTTACATCCCAAAGGAAAGCGATTTGCACATGCCAACGCCACTCTGCCACACACAAGTGCAGTAAAGTGAGGATGAAAGGAGATTTACTTGAAAAGTGCATTCCTGGTCCAAACTAAAACACTGGCACAGATGCACACAGAAGGAATGGCCAGCCTACATCTGAGCTCTGCGGAGGGCTGAACTGAACCGCAGTCCCTTGAGTCCAGTTTAATACCTGAAAATCCAGCCTTTCCCTCTACAGCTGTCATTTGTACAAGCACCACTTTTCAGCAGGACTGTAACTCAGATGGAAAGATTTCTTTTGAATTAAAACCTGTGTCCAAAGTATCAGCTGTGAACATTTCAGAAAAATACTAGAAGTCATGCATTTCATCAAAGTGAGCTAATAAAAATATACTACACTTTTTCGTATGCATTTTTATAATACTTAATTTGTTCATCTATCTGTCTTTGCACAGTGCAGTAAAAACTTGTCTTTGTGTCTGGCTCATACAAAGATGCTTCGATGTGCCACTTGTTAGCACCATAATATGATTAAGACAAGTGGCTCTTAAAAAATAATTCTTGATATATAAAAAATCATTTATCGTGAATAAATTTTCAGGGTTTTTTGATTTCTCTATTTGGGGAAAGAAGGGATAAAACCTACCAACAAAGAGAATCTACACAATTCAACAAAATTAGTAAGCAAGAGGTAGACATTGAACTATATGATTACATTGACATCTCCCTCAGCCTTCATTTCAGCTGCACCAACCAGTTGAGTGTGCTTTGTTCCTGAAGCTAGGCACAATTAATCAACGTAGTTAAAGTACAATTAAATTAGCATTTTACAAATCCTCCTGCTAACCTATTTAACTTAATAATCCCATGAAACATCCAAAGGAGCAGATACCCAACGTACTTGTAGCATGTTCAACAACCACCATGCACAATACCATAAATACGGGATCTGCAGAAACCATGCAATAGCAATTCCAACAGACCAGGGATAATTTACATCCACTGAGGATCCGGTTCAATTATCCTGACCAAGAATAATTTGCAGTCAGGAGCACAGAAATTCCCAGACTGGAACAGACCCAAATTACTTACTTCTAGCTGTGACTAGCAGAGGAGACTTTTAAAGGGAGTTACATGAAACATCACTAATAGCCAGGTGGAATAATCTGCTGCAACAATAAGTTTCATGGTAATCCTACAAGATGGAGATTGGTTTAAATGCCGTGAAAGGGGATTCCCCCTCTCCCTTTAATTATAAGAACTCTAGCTATTTTAATTATCCAGCAAAGCATGTATTTGGTAATGCTGATTCTGGCTTTAGTCGCATCATTTGGCAGTTCCACAGGCTTAGTATAAACTGCATAAGAGGGTATTTTTTTTCTTCTCAGCATTTCTTGCCTTTTAGTTTCATTGCATTTCCTCCCTTTCTTGTTCTCAGACACCAGGGATGGATACTTAGAACAGCCTTTACAGACAAACTCACACCTTATGTCCCCTCCGAGAACAAAGGTGTTTTCAGACGCTCTTCAGAGAAGAGGTTTGCTTACCTCAGCCTTTATCATTTTTTGTGCTCCTCTCAACCCTTTCTAGTTTAGCAATATCTTTTTAACAAATACCACATAGTGCTCCCATCAAAGCTACATCATTGATTTCAAATGTTTTGTGAGATTGGCCCTGAAGGTCTCTCTCACAGCCCTTTCTTATTCTGCTGTCTTGCTGACTTTTTTTTTTTTTTTAACCACACTGAGCAGAGATTTTCACTGCAGCATCTACACTAACAGTTTGGTCCCGTTACTGAAACAATAAAACCCTTAAATCCTACAGATTGTTAAAAGTTTTGCTTCAGCTGAATCTTCAGCTTCACATGCCACCAGGTGACCCAGAGCACTTGGATCTCTTTGATGTCCCACCAGTTTTTTGTCAGTGTGGCTATCCTGAAAAAGAAGAAAAAAAATATTTTGCTCACTTGGACTTTTTGCTAGCTCAGAGATTACCTTCCTAATTATTATTATTTATTAACACTTTTCTGAGTGTTTTTTGGGAGGATTACTGAGAAATGGATTAAAACACAAATCCCTCAGTATAGAACATTGCAGTTTCTCTGTAATCCTTTTGCCAGGATGAAAATGAGCTTGCTATTCTTATCCCCATCTTTAGGTCCTTGCCTGTGATATTTCCCCCAGGAGCAGAGGTGAGCAGACTTGCTATGGAGCCAGTGTCCCATTTTCTCCCCACTCTGTTCCTGCCCCCTTTCCTCCCTAGGCAAAGGATTGTGCGGAGTCCAGGTCACAGTGCACAGGGCTCCTCTGTCCTTCGTGGTTTCTGTAGCTTGTATTTCCTTTATATCGATACCTGGGAAAGGACAGCCCTCATCTCACTACCGCAGAGTCACAGTAATTTCCCCAATTTTTTCCCATTCCTGTATAGAAAGAGAAAAATCACCTCCTAGAGAGTCTGCTTTAGTTTTCCTTAAAGTTCACAAGAAGAGGTCCATCAAGAATTGCTGCATATACGGAAGCCACACCTGGCATAGAAAGTCTTTGAATTCAAAAGAACCGGAGACAGGAAGAGCTTTGGGGGGAAACGATTGATTTTTAGATATTTGGGTTTATTTTTTGTGTCCTCCCCTGGGCACTCTTTTATGGTGACTGTTGGAGATGGGGATTCTAAGGCAGATTAATCTTTGATTTTGGCCACTGGACGAACTTTTGTGTTAGATTGTCTTCTGCTCCCTTACATGATAAATTCTGAACAGGCATGTTCAGGACATGTTTTCAACATTTCTTTGCAAGTGAATGTAACACTGGGAATTTTTGAGGAACAACACTACAGCTTCTTTTTCCCTGCAATACTGTCTTGAGACTAATTATTTCTGCCTTTTAGCATCAAAAATTTTTTGGTCTTTTTTTTTATTAACAAAGAAACGTAGGTCAGATCAGCCAGTTCTAATGGAGAAGCCTTTTTCTTTTTTTTTTTTTTTTTTAATGAACTATATCCTGTTCACTTAAAGTTGTCTTTTCCTAATGTAGACTCTAAAATATTCATGTCTTAATAGCAGATTCAGCTCCCTTCAAACCCAATATAGCATTATGCAGATGAGTTCCCTTTTTTTGCAGACATCATGGAAAGGAATTCCAATGCTATGTGGTAAAAACTTCAGAATGTTTGAAATATGAGAATATGATAATTTTAGTTTAATATGCTAATGGGAACTGGGAAGAATTGAAGTAATTTGCCCATATATTACTAAACTCTGTGGCAGGATAATATGGGAGTTTGGACATCATTATTAATTGGAAATATTGCCTAGAATTTATTTGGCATAACCATTAAGTGGAAACATTGTTTGAGGTTGAGAATAATAAACTCCCAAAACCGGGTTTACTTTCTTAAATTGTTTTTTAAAAAACATTTAAATGGCGAAAAATGGTATCTAAAAATACCATTAATCAAAAGTACAGATTTTATTTGGTGTTTTGAATCTTTCAAGGTGAAAGAGATGGAAATTAGACTCAAAGCATCACTGCTAACTGTTGAAATTCACTGTATGTACTCACATATTATTAGGAACACATTTAGACAAGAGGGAGATGCCTTTCACAACGATTTCACCTATACCTAACATTCTGTCCAGGCTCCCACAACAAATCTGTCATCATGAACCCAAGTGCCTAATCCCCCCACATCATGCCATCCACAGCGTCACAATTTATTAAGTGTTGGTGCTTTAATTTAAGGGATATTTTTTTTAAACCAGTTTTTCTAAGCCAGTGCAAGACTCCATAGGGATAATCTTATATTAGCTTAACCCAAATGTTTTATTTAGCCTCTGTTGATTGGGAAGAGGTTTAAATAAAGTGCAATTGGCCACTCTTAAAACACAATAAATTTACATACAAAAAAGCGGTGGGTTTGCCAAACCAGTGTAATTTTCCCTGTGCATAAGCAAATCTCAGCTTGTGAGTTACTCCTCTTAGCTCAGTTTTTCCTCAATACCCATCCACTTTTTCACCACACGCTAACAGCACCACAGGCAGCTTTCTCCCAGGCAACCCCCTCCAGCCTTGCCCAACTCCAAATCCACCACTACTTGCCACAGCCACTTCTCCCCCATTGACCATTGTCCCCAAAGTCACAGAGTTTACACCCTGAAGGGGCATGGGCAGCGTCTTTCTGCTCTTCTGTATCTTATCTGCATCCTCCTACCCACCTGCTGAGCCCAGTCCTTGCCGCTCCAGCCTGCACTCCATCCTGGATGGCCTGTCAAGTGGGTGCTGTTCTGCTCCTCTTGATACCCTCTGCTGAGCAGGCTGCACCCAGGCTGTCATGACAGAAGAACTTCAGAGAGAAAGCATCGTTCTGCAAATTCTTAGCTCAACTCTGCCTTCAGTTTAGGGTCATAACCCTAGAAAGACATAGGGAGGCAGAAAATTACCTTCTTCCCTCTCCTCCCTGATTACTTTGAGATTCACTGTTAAGCAACTCATCCTCAGCTCCAGATGAGATGGGAAAATAAATACCCTTAACACCATAATATATCTACACCAGTATAGCATCAAGTAAATTCCCTAATATCATGAAAGAACTGAAATAAAGGGACTGAAACAAATAGAACTGTAATACCTGAATTGCATATGCAAATATAAGATTGCCAGAATTTTATAGAAGGAATTCCTTGGGATTTTTTGCTCTTTGAGTACTTCTAGGAAGCAATGTCTAATACTAGCTGCATGAGCACACCAGCTTTGTTTGAAAAACTTCCCTTGCCTGGCGTTTTGGGGGTTTTTTTTTGGTTTTTTTTTTTTGAGCCGTCATCTCCTTTACTCACTAGATGATGGCACATTGCAGGGAATCATAGGCTCAGCACAGTATTGATCAAGGCCGTGCTGATATAGCAGAAATGGCTAGGAAACAAGCACAAAACCTGTGCTCGGGACTGCAACCTGCAGGGCAGGCTCCCCACCACGGCAGAGGGGAAGGAAAGAAGCCAGGTGGGTGCAGAGGAATTGGGTGATGTTCTCCTTTTTTATCTACAACAGGGGCACAGCAGCTATATTTTCCCCAGGCTTGCTAAATTCCACACAGAGTTCTGCTTCTTCCAAGCACATGACTATTTACAGCATCCCATACAGTTCTTCTCCTCATGGCATGGGAAGACAATTCAGCTTCCACCATTTGGAACATGACAGGTTGATAATTTCCAACATTTTTTCCCCATCACCATTCAAGAGAAAAGATAAAGGAAAAAAAATGACAGAGAAAAAAAAAAAAAAAGAGAGAGAGAAAAAGTATCCATGACCCAGAGCTGGTTCTGACTAATCCTCTTAGCAGAAAATAGCTTGGACCATATAAAGAACCATATAAATATTCTATTCTGAGACCATATTTAAAAGATTATTGGTGGCTTTGGGGTTTTACCCATCCCCCCCCACCACCCATCCCCAAGCCAAGCCAAGGCAGTTTAAATCAAAGATGCATGAAGAATATTTTTTATTTTTTAGTCTTTTTTCCCTTTTGTATTTCCAGTTGATAACTATTTTTAGGGTTCAAGCTTTTAACTCCTACTGAAGTTTGCTTTATTATTTCAGAATGTTTTACAGGATCTCAGCTCCTCCAAGTCTGAATAACGTCTCTGCCAGCTCTGGCTCCAGGGTCAAACCCAGGTACATTTTCACTAGCTGTGACCATGGGAGAATCTTGCTGCAGACGAGTGGCCACGCACACACGCACATGAAGCGAGCGAGCATACCCAGGGAGGAGCTGACTCTGCTACGGTCTCACCACCCCTGAGACAGAGCTGGCAGGAGATGGAGAGCCTGACGGATCAGAGACGTGCAACCACCTCAATGAGGCTGTTCGTGGTGCTAAATTATTTTTGCTGTCTTCATGCACTCACGGCTTGACTCTGTGAGAGGCAGAGCAGCCAGGGTTCAGGCCATCAGCTGTAGCAGAGAGAAATACCTACCAGTCCTACCATGGGGCTATAGCCCGGGCACTACTGTAAAGGACAAAGCAGGACACATCGCCACAGGCGTAGAGCCATCTGGATCCACAGCTGGAAGTGTTTAGACATAGAATGGTCAGGACAAACCAACCCAATTAGGGATTTTGTAGAGCTCAGGTGTAAGGAATGGAGATGTGGCTCCTAGCCTGCCCCACGCACACCCTAAACCAGCGAGCCTGCGCTGAACTGTGCTGATTTATTGCTGCAAGTTGACTTTAATACTGAGTTTTCTGCATCATGCTTACAGTGACATGCAGACCTTCTTCAGGAAAGGATTTTTGGAGGAAATCACCCATTTCTGCAGTCCTAGTTTTTTCCTAGGAAGTCCAAAGTATGCGACAAAATTAATCAAGGTGATGGTAATTTCTCCTCTCCTCCCCACCCTGAGATGGACCCAAGGAGAAGATGGAACAGAGCCCTGGACCAAGAATGAGCCCTCCCAAAGGGAGGATTACCACCCTACCTTGCAGAGTTTTCTGAAGTGCACTTCTCAATTAGCAGATCCTTGGGTCATTAAAGAAAAACAAAGATCCAGACACAAATCAGATTTATGCCACTTAGTCAAAATGTGTGGTACATGACTCAGGGCAGAAAGCTAGTACAGGTATGTAGTATGAGTGGTTAAGAAGAGAAAGAGCCAACATATAAAAAGAACCAATGCTTCTGTAGTTACAGGAGGTTTGGGGACTGGTGGTTTTTTTAATACATATATATATTTGTTTTCTTTTGTTTTTAAATGAAAGCTGGATTATCTCCCCACTACAAGGGAGAACTATTTATAGTGTAATTGTACACAGGTTCCTATTTATTCACAGAAATCATAACAAAGACTATCTTCATTTCCCCTGTTGCCCAAAGATGCAGGACACTTTCCTAAATTACAGTTCTGTATCTGGAAATATATATAGTTTTCCTGCACCTTTCAGGGAGCTTTTCTTTACAATCAATGTACAAAAAGAGAATGCCATAACCAAAATTACAGCCACTGAGGAGGGAGAAAATAAAAAGACATGAGAAAGTATGAAATCCAGGACTGGTTCAGGGAAAACAGGCATGAGTATAAGTTCCCACAGATGAGTGCTACCTTCTTACTCCTGGGTGTGTATGTAAAGAGACCAAATAATATTTTTTAATAAGCCACCAGGAATCATGACAGGTAAATGTATGACACAGTCTGAGATGCTGTAGATATTTGGGTAACAATCTGTATTTTTCTCATACTCAAGTCAGTGTCCAGCTAAAGATGGAGAAATGCAACAGTGACCTCCTAAAGAAAAAAATGTTATCCATTTGACCTGAGTCTTGGTTTTTTGTTTTTTTTTAATGTTGCAGTGCCCATATGCTGTTTTCATCCCTACACAGCACACAGAGATTCCCCATGCCTAAGCATACAACTCCCACCTCGTCTTGTGCTTCATATCACTGGAATGTCTATGATAATTTAATGAGAAATTGAATCAACCCAAATTATACCGAGAACTTTTCCCGGCCGTTCTGACAGTCCTATTGCTTATACACAAGTCATTTCAAGTATGCTCATAAACTGAGCTGCACCGCCTTTCTCACATATCAGATATCTGATTAAGATATTGCTTCGTGTCCCTCAGGACCCTGATCAGCAGTTTCTTTCAACTTGAAGAGCTGGAGAAGACGCTTGGGAGTTCACAGGATCAAAAATTTGTCTCGGTGTAAAATATATGAGGGGAGCTGCAACTTCCACAAATTTGACTTAAACCACTCTCTCTCCCCTGCTTTGCCCCCACTGTCTTTAATGTGTATGCAATGGGACCAGAAATGACCACTGACCATGGCAATGACACTGGCAGATCCCTTTTCTCTTTCCAGGGTTTTCCAAAAGGTAGAAGACATGGGAAATCACTGAAGAAAGGTGGGATATATTTTTTTTTAAGACCACAGGGAAAAAAAAAAGAAGAAAAAAAAAAAAAAGAAAAACTAGAAGAAAACTCTGAAAATTAGGAAAAACAAAAACACCTGAGTGTGAAGAGCCAAGTCTGAAGACCAGTTTACACCCTTCTGCTGTGATTGCCCCCTTCTTTCTTTCAGTTCCAATAATCATCAATTCTTCTCAGGTTGAGGTGAACCACAACCTCCTTCCAGCCTGCAGGAAGCCTCCTTGCTCTGGGATTTTCTCCCATTGCAGACAGCTTTCCTTTCCCCTTCAGGTGTTTCCTCCATTGTCTGCATCCATCTGTCTCCCTGATTATCCTCCCAGCTGCTCACCAGACACACCAGGAGGATCTCCAAAGCCCAACGTGATCAGGTATGCTTGGGGAAGACGTGTTTTAACTCTATTCTCTTTTTTAGGAGGCATCAGCCGTGACCAGGGAGCACTGGTCAGGACAGGAACAAACATGCAACTTCTTCCCTAGTGCATGTTCTTTTCAACTGGGAAGAAACCAGTTCAGACAGGTGATGGACAACCCCTCTGCTTCTGCTACAACAAAGGTATGGATGAACTCTCTTTCCTCCACATTTCTTTTCCATAGTGCATTGTACAGCTCCTCAACACCTAGCTAGATGATGGGTGACAGCTTTTAGGAGCAATCCTAGACCAATGTCTTTTTCTGTCCCGTTGTAACACCCCACATTTCTCCTTTGCTCTCCCTGGCTCCCCCTCTCCATCCTGGTGCTGTGCCTTGCACACAGGTTCTAGTTACTCTCGCTGTTTTTACAGAGCCCTTCAGATGATGGGAACAGGATCCTTAGAAGGGTCATCAGCCCATATTTTAAATCATACACATAACACTTCTTGACACCTTCTAACCCTCAGTAAAGATGTGTCTCCCTGAAGCAGACTTCCTTGAAGTTAATGATATGTTAAAAATTATATATTCTGTGTCTCCAAAATAACATTTTCTCTTTCATCATAGGAGGAAAGAAAGAACAAGCTGATCAAGCCAATTCTTTTCAAAGGATTTTCCCCCCTTTGTTTTTGTGGTGATGCTACCATGAAAAAATCTCCTAGTTCCACTCAACAAGATGCAAGAAAAGCAAGTGCAATTGAATTTGCTTACTTTCACACTTAGAGTAAGACGCTACTGTAGAGTCAGCATGTTCTTGCAGAAAAGAATGCTTGATCAGAATGTATTTAAAGACAGGTGCAAAAAAAGAATATTTTGAATTGTTCTAAATATACAGTGTCCTACATGCAAAGAAAGCCCTTCACATTAAATACTATTACACAAGAAATAAATTAAAAGGTGGAAAATAATAAAAAAGGCAATTTTTTTTTTAGATGTTATAATCTCTGTATAGCAATCAGACAATGAGATGAAACTACACAAAATACAGAGGATAGCAGGAAAGGTAAAAGCAGTCTTGGTCCGTGTCCAGCACTCTTATTAGCATCCAAAAAAAAGTGTGCATTGCTTCGCCCTGATAGCGTCTGGGACAACCCAGCAAGGGTGTGTATCTTTTTTTGGAAGAGCAGAGATAAACCCGTTGTTCTCTGGGGCCTGGAGATTACAGGAGTTTTCTATCTCCCTGTGAAGTTCTTTCTCCTCTTGGTCTCTCCCTGAAGGGGTCAGTGCAGGTCAGAGATGCTGCCTTCAGCCCTCGGATCAGCCCACCCAGACATCAGTAAACCAGACAGAGTATGGGACCATAGGGAAACAGTGTTGGAAGGGATTTGGAGAAACCCCTTCCCTGTAACCAATGCCAGTCCTGCCAAATGTTTGCCCAACTTGCTCCTCAAGACCTGCTCAAACTGAGACTACACATCTCCATAGATGGTCCAGGCTGATGCTCCAACCTCTTTTCCCACTACATCTGGGTTTTTCTAACATCTAAGGTGCATCTCTCCTCTACAGTAAGTTTAGCATCACTCTCTAGAGAAGAAGGTCACTATTCCTCACGCACAGAGGAGCCCTGGATTGCAGCTTTGCGGACCAGAAGGATGGAAGGTGAGGGTCTGGCCACTCTGCCCTTTCCACATAGGTGGAGAGACATTGGCTGTGCTCTCTCTGGAGAGGCATTCAAGCACCCTGAGAATCACTAGGTTGTGGGAGACCTAAAATATATTTGTAGATTGGGTTTTCTGTACCTTTGAACAAAGCGTTGGGATTTTGAAATTGGAAGGGAACTGAGAGGGTGTCAAAGATGCTGGTGATGGATGTGCACAGGGATTTCTACCTCTTGCCAAGCTGATCAAGCCAGGAAGGGGTTCCCAGCCCACCAGCATCCCAGCATGTCCCTGCCATGGTCACATCACCAAGACAATAACCCACCCAAAGGGGAGGTTCTGGTCATTCCTTCCTGCCGCTCTGCCCAAGCTAAAATGAGAGACTCCCTCCATCTGCAACCAGATGTTGGGAAAT
The DNA here is from genome assembly GCF_023634085.1 of Falco cherrug. Lineage (NCBI taxonomy): Eukaryota > Metazoa > Chordata > Aves > Falconiformes > Falconidae > Falco > Falco cherrug. Next base: position 26,807,181 of record NC_073703.1, read on the forward strand.
ACAGTTTCTCCTGGGACAAAAGCTCTTCTCCATGACAAGCAGCAGAGCTGGCTTGCTGCACCTCAAGTCCAATCCACCCTACAACGAAACCACACAGTTAAGCTGCTCACATGTGCTGTCCTATAGGGGAATTTCTGCCATCTTCAGCAGTTCCCCCATGGCAAACCTCGTCAGAAAAAGCACTTTGTGCGTCAGCTATGCAATGTTTCAGTTCAATGGCACATTTGTTTCCAAAATCCTGACTTTGACTGCCTGTAAATTGTTCTGCTGACATTTCCCTCATTCTGCTCCTAACAGAGTGAGTCTTTCAAACAGGGAATGGCCAAAATAGGAGAGCAGGGGGGGAGGGGAAATCGAAAAGCAAACCTTCAAAACCACAAAACCTTCAAGCCACAAAACACAAGCTGCTGACAGAGGCAATCGTTCAAAGGGGATTGAAACCCAAGTCTCCAGATAAACTACGCTTGCAAATACATGGTGTAAGAAAAGCCCTGAGCAAATACACAGCACTTCCACTGTGTCTGCAATTGCAAAAAGGCGTTTGAACCACTTGTAGCCTGCCCTTTGCCTCAGCCCCCGCTGACAGCGGGGAGCCTCCACCTCCAACCCAGGCGTACGCAGAGCTCTCTCCTTTGACAGCTTTGTGGGTATGTTCAATGTCTAAAGTCAAATTTCCCTGCTCCCCGCACTCTAAAGGTTAAAACCCAGGCCAAATGTCTTAGTTTCTAAAAACACTTCATTCAAGTTAGTAACCTTTCACAACAAATAAGGCAACAAAGGGTTCAACCATCAGTCATGTCACGGGCTGTTAGGAAATATGTCAATACCAGCGAATGAACCAGCAGGTGAGACTGTTGTAAAACAGCACTCGAGAGAGAAAATGTCCTGGGGTTGAAAGGACACATAGGCGATGGTTACTGACCACAATATTCCAGCAAGGAAATCTCTTATTGTCAACTACAGCTTTCCAAGGCACAAAGCAAGGGCAGAGATCGGCTGCACATGAACTGCACTAATTTATCTGACTACAGTAAAGCTCTGGGCAGCTGAGGATGGCAGCTATCATCTGTCACTCAAATGCACCTCATCTGCCATCACAAGCACAAGTTGCAGGTGCATTTGTGGCTCCAGTACTCACGAGATACTCTACTTTCTTCCTCCTTCTTGGCTACCAAGCTCTTGGGTACAGCCTGACCTGCATTGTTCTTAGCAGGACAACCAACCACTCCTTTTATTGAAGTACAACAGGTTTGCAATTATTTTGATCAGAATCTTAGATAACCACGTCCAGAAAAGAAATTGTTAACTACCTGCTGGAGGAGCGTACATCCTCCACTGTTAGGCTTGACATTAGGAAGCATTTCTATACTGAGAGGGTGGTCAAACACTGAAACAGGCTTCCCAAGGAGGTGTTCCACGCCCCAAGCCTGTCAGCACTTAAGAAGCATTTGGATGATGCCCTTAACAACTTGCTTTAATTCCTGGCCAGCCCTGCAGTGGTCAGGCAGTTGGACTAGATGATCCTTGTAGGTCCCTTCCAACTGAAATACTCTATCCTAGTCTATCTTATCTTTTCCACCTCCTCCACACCCCACTGGAAGAAAAAGCCTTCACAAAGCAGGCATTAAGAGATACAACTAATAGTAAGCAACCACCAACAATAGCAGAAACCCATCCAGTGTCTCTGGATACCACTACCTTGCCAAAAGGTAGGAAATCTATAGGAACAGATGGATTGGAAAACAACATGTGTTTTCCTAAGAGACTAGCAGTATCTCATGATATTTCAACAGAAGTATATTGCCTGCTCCAGATTTTTCACATTATAGGATCATTAGCCATGCCACAAAGGGCTCTGGATACAGAAAGCTTCCAGAATTACACAGAATCCTAACGCCCAGGCCAGCACTCTGTCTATCTGAAGATGAAACAAAAAGAGGCAGTGAAGATCAAATAGCTGCCTGCAGAGTCTGGTACAAATTTCAGCCTTTTTTGCTAATATAGTCCCATAAGAATAAGAAGCTAAAGAGGAAAAATTTGAAGCATAAAGTCTGGTAAGGAAGGACAGAGAGAAACACTTTTGATTGAAGCCTCAGCCTCTTACGTTGCTGCACAAGACCACAAAGTACATGTCTGTAAGACACTAGGTAGGGTTGTGGAGGGATATTCCAGCAGCCTCTGTTAAGTTAGCTTGGAAGCCACACTGCCAGGTTACCATGGCATTTCTCCCAAACTATTATTCACTGTCAGCAAGGCTACATGACATAGACAAAATGCCACCTCAACGTGGTGGAACTTCCCCAAGCACCAACTAATTCAGAATGAGCTCAGGCCTGGCCAGTCAGTTCTGCACTCTTCATGGGCTGGCTCCAAAGGGGTACCAGCAGGTACCAACACTGTATCTGAGAAGATCAACCCCAACCTTGCCTGTGCTCTGCACACCTTCCTAGGAAGCTACAGCAGGTTCACATCATCAAATCCAAACACCCATTTCCAGGAGCAATACAGGGAACAGATCCCTCCAGTCATTTCTCTGTAGGTGGCCCAGACCCATCTCAAAGCTCAGACCTCCAGAGCAGAGAAAAGGAATGGGAATTCTGGCTGCTTTTGCTCTTTTGGGGAGTAGATAAACTTTGCTTTGGGTTCATTCAGAAGAAAAACACCTTGAACATGCACAGTACAGACTTTGCTTAGTGTGTGGCCACATCCTCAGCTCAGCTCCAGCTGCTCCACATCACTCCACAATGCACTTAAATACTCTTTGAGGATTCTCCCTTTGCATGGATTTGGAAGCGAAGATAGATTGTGGAGTTTTCAGGATGATTTTTATCTCCTGTCATTTTGGAATGCTGCTGGGACCTCCCAAATGGGTTCTTTTCCATCCCTAATCATTGGATACTGTCAAAGAAACAGCTTCCCTCACCCTCTAGCATTTCTCTGCCCATTAATCAGCTGTTACTCTATCACTTGGCCCTGTATCTACTATCTGCTTTTATGATTTAGTCAACCTCTCTGTATACCTGCAATGCAACATGGTTCTCATGAACTCCCTACATGTCCAGACTTAGGTTTATTAATTGTGTTCCTGTAGCACAAAAGGAGGGCAATGCTTCTTCGGATTTGCTTTTCAAATGAACAGTCATTAAAGATCATCAGCTGAGCAATCCTGGCCATAGCAGAGGAGCAGGATGGTTGCAACTGAGGCAAGGCAAGCTTGCTGTGTCTGAACTGCATGTGGGTGGTCATTGCCAAGGTCACCTCCTAGAAGAGCTGCTCACCTGAGGGTAGGCTTTGAGGACACATTCAAGTTGAGGAAATGTTATAAATGGGTGAGCCTGCTCTGAACATAACAGAACCACCATAAAGAGGAGATGGAGGAGTGCTCTCTCAGAAATTGGCCCTAAAACATCTCAAGGCAGTATTCAAGCATAGCAGAACGTGACTCTCTCTCTTCAAAAGAGGCACCTGCAAATGCCAAGGCCTGCCAGCCCAATGGCATTTGTTCCAATTCTGGAACACATTGTGCAAAGCAAGAAGACCTGCAGGATAGTCAGTGTATATTATCTAAAAGAAGGGTTTGTCTTTTATATTTGCTCTCACCCTATATTCTTGGGATATCAAAAGTGGTGCACGCAGACAAAGAAAATACTCTCAGCAGCAGAGCATTTCAGGAAACATTAAAAGTAGCCACAGTTTAAGCAGAAGAAAGGATGTCTTGCTGCTTCTGAAAGACAGTGAGTACTTGAATATGAACTACAAAGTTGAACTATAAAAAGTGTTACATCGAAAAACAAGAGTCAGCATACAGAGAGTTGCACTACCCCTGGTAGCTTGAGTTAACTCCCTGAGAAAAACAAGACTCACTTCGATATCTGTGTGAAAGTCTCAGCATTAGCAAAGGCGCCAAAGGGAAGGAACTACAGATAGTAACTAACATCTCAGTCAGCGTGTGTTCAGCCACCAGGATTCAGCAAACATGGAAACAGTGTAAGGTCGGCAGTGCACTGGGCCACCAGCACAAGGCAGATCAGACAAAAGCGCAGACAAGAGGAAAGCACAGGTATAAAACAAAGCACTTTTATCCTGCCTGCACAGTGGCAGTACACAGCAGATGTCTGCAGAAGTACACGAGCAGTGAACGTTACCTGTGCCAGGAAAACAGCAGTCAGAATCAACACTGACATCTTCTGACACACAGGCAGCATCCCGGGCAGCAGACCACTGATGTGCAAGGCTGGCATCAGGTGCCAGCACAGTACAGAGACCCATACAACTATTTCACGTAGGCACAGCATGCAGAGGTCAGCCAAGACAGTGGAAAAGATATGCTTTTCAACAGGCTATATGTTAGCAACCTCTGACCCAAGCAGATGGAGATTAATCAGCACGTTGCTGGCACTTCTATAACAACCTGCTTGTGCCTCAGGCTCGAAGACAAGGACACATTTGTTTGAGGGATCTGAAATGAGATTGGAATGTTGTGTTTCAAGTATCATCCATCAGCCTCACCACAGGAGTTGTCCAGGTACATAAGCTTAGTCCACAACTATGCAAACTAAAGGCACTTAAATATTTTATTTTTTTTTCATTGCAGACCATGGAAAGATGAATTCGTGGTGTTTACCACAGCCTGGCGGCACAGGTGGGAGCTGCATGTGTAATAGTTTCTTAAGCTGCAAAAACGTAACTATCTTTCAGACCAGAGATACCAGTTAGTGAAAAGGGCTATAGGTACGTAACAGTACTCTCTGCTGAAAATACACAGCTAGGATAGGATGATACCCACCTGAGGTCCTTGCAGACCAAATTTCTGCAGAAGAAGAGAAACTTTATGTAAATTGCCTGTCTTCTTCCAGGGCCCCAAAATGGTAGAGCATCCCCTAAAAAAACACCACAGGCATGGCAAAATAGGAGTGATGGGGAATGCCCAGGCTCAGAGGGTCAGTTAAAGAGAAACATGCAAATGCAATTGCATTGGTATTGCAAATACAATTGCCTAGTTCTGAGCATCACTTATACTGTTTGTGGGTGAAATATGTTTGATGTAAATATCTGCAAAACCCGAGCCCCACACGTAGTAGTTATTGTATTCCATCAACAATGAAAGTAGCATTTTGGGAAGATAAGCTTAAATTCACTGCACCACATTGTGCAAGGCTCTTCACTGGTCTTCAGGGTCCAAGCAGCTGAGTCAGGATATCTTCCTTCTGAGCTGAGGATAAAAAGCATTAACTTAAGCAGTCATCAAAAAGGCCAAGGAAAAAGCTGTGAGCCTATTCCAACCCCAGCATGATTAAAAACCCAGGAATCTACAATTTCTTGTGCCCAGTCCTTTTTCAGGTTAAAATGTAGTAATTGCACACGTGTTCTCATGCTGGTCCCAGTCTCTCTCTGCAAACTGAATTCCTCCGGTGAGCTATACCGATCAAGAACTATTATTTGTATTCAACAGTCTTTGTGAACAGCATCCTGGATACCACCATAGCATAATAGTCTTCAAAAGTCAACCTAATTGCATCACTCTGCTCACAAATTAGAGAATGTCAAAGAATTCACAGGCTCAGTATTTAGATGTCTCCTTGCAAGAACACTTTAGCAGTCCAATAGACTTCAGCAACCTGATTTGCTGTCAAGACTTACCCTGAGTTTTTAACCCAACAAATTCAGTTGCCAAGATCATTCAGGTGGTAACACAGAAACAAAACAAAACAGAACAAAAAAAGCCAGTTGTCCTGTATCTGTCTTTCCCCCCGGGTTTGCAGATCAAAAGAAACCACCCAGCCTTTGAAAACTGAGCACAGATTTGGCCTTTGAAATCCATCACCTTGGCAACCCAAGTCACAGCCAATGGACAGCTGTGATGGCCAAACGCCCGCATCTCCCCACATCTCAGGATCTGCTGAAGTCTGCTCAGCCACCCAGCATTAACAGTAACATGCTGGGCAGCTCCTTCAAAGGGCACACGTCTGTCTCCCGATACACTCACGTGCAGAACCATACAGACACACACACACATAGGCTCCTCAATCCCAGAAGCCCAATTCAGTGACTGGGATTTCTTGCAAGATAAGCTGTGCCCAGACCCACAGCTCCTTTTGCAGAGCTGCTGTAGGAAATGTGTCTGTACAAGGTTCCCGGACCATGCTGGTGTTTTCCAGCTTCTCAGAAACCAGGGAGGAGGTGCTGCATCTCGCTTGGTTCTTTGGAGAAACTCTAAAGCAAAAAGTCTGCCTGCTGAGGAGCTGGAAATTCACCTCCAGAATCACTGGGGTGATAAAAAAGAATAAATCCTAAAACAGGAGGAACAACCACAACATGGAAAGTTGTGATATAACTGCTCTCCTTTTAAGCAACAGACCTCACTGAAGATTTTTCCCAGCTGAGGCTGATCTGGGTAACACAGATGTGATTACTAATTACTGTGGCTTCCTTCTGTGCTGTGTGTAATGAGTTTCTCATTTCATACATAAGTTAGTTTCTTCTCCAGTTAGACCAGTTTCCTTAAAACAATCAAGGCAATTAGAGACACCTTGGTTTGTTGTTTGAGTGAGGATCTGCTGTACTGAAGGTATTTCATTTTCAAAGTCTGCAGTCTTTTTAAATCTTAAAAACTAGCTGAACCTCTTCAATTCACAAGTTGCATTTTCTATAAAAATCATCAGATTACAAAGAAATGCATGTGTATGCAGGCATTACCCAAGACAAACAAACAAAAATCCTTGAAATAAACATTTGCTAAAATAATTCATATTGGCCAAAGTCACACTCTGTTGATGTTTCTGGATCATTAACCACATTTAATGGTCATGTCACCACTTATTCTGCTGCTCCTTCTCTGCCAGGTGTCACCAGGACCCCATCCATCAAAATGATATCACCTCCAGAACAAAATAAGTTGGCGTTGGCTGCCAGTGTATGACTATACAAGGCATCAAGGGCCCTTGTCCCTCCCTCCTGTCCTTCTCCACTGTTCAACACCCAGGCCAGCTGCTGCTACAGGTCATGGACAGGGTCTGAGCAGTTTGTGCACCAGCCAAAGCCACCACCATCATCCTGCTGCTCAAGGAAATGGGACCTGAGGACTGACTGAAGGTGGAGAAAGCAGGAGAGGTTGTTTTCCACCCAGCTAGTGGACATATTTGGAAGGAGCAGCATGCTGTCTCTCCCAAGTGAGAGAAAACATCGACTTCTCCAATTATAACAGCAAAACTACAGACGGACATGCTGGATAGCTGGTTGTCACATCCATGTATCTGAAACATAATTAATAGTTGGAATAACAAGAACTCTTCTGTATTCAGCATTGCACAGCCAGAAAACCCAACAGAGCACAGCCACTGCTGCTCAATGTATATCGCCTCGACCTAAAGCTGCAAGTCCTAGCATCAGATGGATGCTGCAAGGAAGCAGAGACACTTATCACGAGACAGGCAGAGGTCCAAGTATGCTGCTCGGAGGTCTTTTTGCAGGAAGCACAGCAAAGATGACTTGCACACTTATTTGCAAATAGCAACAAGATGGGGGAAACACGGTGGAGTGTGTGTTAGAATACATGAGTTTGCAGGTGGAAGATAGGATCATTTCACAGATCTTGGCCCTGAGAACATATAAAGTGAGTTTTCTTTCACTGCTCAAAAGAGTATCTCAGCTGTGGACGAGCCACTTGAGAACCCCTCAGTGGTGCAAAGGAGGGAGCAGAACAGTGCTTGAGTCTGCAAAACAGTGAGACTCTGACTCTGCTTGGCATGCAGGGGATTCAAAGTGCAGTTCATCCTGACCAGTGCTCACGCCAGAGCCTGCAGTATCAGCTGGGAGCCCCAGATCTCAGCCCTGGAGCCCTGAAGATGAATGGCTTGGAGAGCAGCAGCATTTCTTGAAGAGCAAGGTAGTCAAGCCCAGAGAGAAATGAGCTGGATGATGGGAGGTCAATACCAACACCCTATCCATGCTACCACAGGGCTGTGCCCAGTGGTGCCCCTCCACAACGGCAGATGCCACAGGGGAGACCCTGCTGTCTATGACGTACCATGGTGGCTCCAGCTGCATCAGCTGTGTGGTTGCATCTCCACCCCCTTCCTCCCAGGTAGACTCAGAGATGCAGCATCACTTGGTTCAGCTCTTAGGATGCGCATTGCTTCCTGGTGGCCAACATCTGGCCCGTTAGCCACCAGCTGGGGTAAAGCTCCTTCTCCTCCAGAAGATTTCTGCTCAATAACTACCATCCTTTTTCTTGCCCAGCTGAACTACCTGCATCTCCACAGAGTTTCTGAGCACTCACAGTACCATTTCACAGGCCGTTTTTCAGATATAATACAACAGTCAATAACCTTCTAATGAGACAGTGAACAGTTCCTGAAGAAAGTTCCCTGGACCAGAGATGAAATATAATTTTTTGACAGATCATTGCCACTCAGGTCTATGAACCAGCAATCAAAGCAAACTCCTATTTAAAAGCCAACTGAATGTTCATGAATAATATTTCTGGCCATTCATTACCTCCTTCTCAGAGTACTTTTCTGCCAGAAGTCAAAGCATTGGTAATTTTTAACCATGCTTGTTTCAAATGACTGTTGATACTCATTTTCATTTAATTAAGTTTCTGGGGGGTGGGGGTGGGGTGGGGGTTAACAAATGCAGCTCCTCAGCCCCAAAGGGCATGCTGTTCTGTGCAAACTTTTGCAGCGTGCAAACTTTTGCAGGTAATCTGAAATGAAATTCAGCTGTGTTCTGCTCATTTTCAAGACTTTCAAAAGATCAAAAGGTTATTTCCAACCAGGAGTTCTGTCATTATTAAAATGGCATTAATGGCTAAAGTTGGCTGTTTCCAAATGGTTGGGTTTATATCATGGCACTATAATATCCTCATTGGAGGCAGCAAATGACTCAGAAAGCATATAAGTCTCTGAGAGGAACTTGGTAAGCTTAAAATCTCTCTAGATGGACTGGGCAAACTGAAGTAGGTGCCAAACCCCATGAAAAGGCATTGATTGCTCAACCAAAACTTGCAGTGAGGAGCCACGGACTACAACAAGGCAGGAAACACAGCACTCCCTAAATATACTCTCATACCAAGTTTTGCTGGTATCTGATCAGCCAGCCACCCTAATCCCAGTGGCGATAAACCTGCTGCTGTCTTTGCTAATTTGCTCAGGAACAGATTGAAAAAGATCAAGATGGAGGAGCAGCTGTAACCACAGCTCTGCTCCTCTAGCATCACCCCCTAGGGCAGATTTGAATCGTCACAAAGAGGTTTCCTGCTGAAATAACATCCGTACCCTGGGATGCACCACCAGCAGCCTGGCCAGCAGGTCGAGGGAGGGGATTCTCCCAGTCTGCTCTGCTCTGGTGAGACCCCACCTGCAGTAATGTGTCCAGTTCTGGGGTCTGCAGCATAAGGAGGACATGGACCTGTTGGAGAGTCCAGAGGAGGCCACAAAGATGCTCAGAGGGCAGGAGCGCCTCTCCTAAGGAGACAGGCTGAGAGAGTTGGGGCTGTTCAGCCTGGAGAAGAGAAGGCTGCAGGGAGACCTGACAGCACCTGCTGGTACCTAATGGAGCCAACAAGAAAGATGAGGAGGGACTTTTTACATGCCATGTAGTGATAGGAAAAGGGGGAATGGCTTTCAGCTGGAAGAAAGTAGATTTAGATGAGATATTGGAAAGAAATTGTTCCCCATGAGGGTGGCAAGGCGCTGGCCCAGGCTGCCCAGAGCAGCTGTGGGTGCCCCATCCCTGGCAGTGCCCAAGGCCAGGTTGGATGGGGCTGGGAGCAGCCTGGGCTGGGGGGAGGGGGCCCTGCCCGGGGCAGGGTGGTGTGAACTAGGTGATCTTTAAGGTCCTTTCCCACCCAAACGATTCTATGTCCTCCCCTCATCTACAAAAGCTGTCACTTACCAGTGTAGATGTGTCCACGCCCAGGCTCCTCCTGCAGCCACATGTCATCTATTCACATCACATACTGATGCTGATCATGCAGGAATGTATAACATTGAGCTAGTCTTTCTTGAGTATCTTCATCAGTGTATGCTTTGCAAGGTGCTTTAGAATATGTGACTTGGGAGCCAAGTCTTCATCTGGTAGAAACCAGTGTCTTTGATTAGCAAGGGATCTGACCTGGTCTCTCCCCAGACTCCGTGTGCCCAGAAGTCATCATTCAGGGCAGCAAGAACAGGAAAGGGTGTTGGATTTGAATAACCATGTGTCTGTATTTCTCATCACTCAATTTACTCTTTTTCCAAGTGCCCTTTTAATCTGTATATCGTATCTCCCCAAATTTTGCATTTTTCACATTGTGATAGGTTCGCTTCTTTCTCACAGACATGGCAGAAACTCAGAAACTCAGGATTCTTTTCCTATTGTCAAGGAATTGGGGTGGAGTTCTGATAGGGAATTTGCTGCCACATATGACTTAAGAGACTGTCTTGAGGTAGTAGTGATGAAGGATATCAGTCTGGTATGTTTAATTCAGAAACAGTCATCTCATCTCTTCTTTTAACAAAGCTACTCCAGAAATCAGAAATATCTCAAATTTCTCTCTTTTTTCCCCCCTTTTCTCCAGTCAAAAACTGAAGCTTTGCAAAAGACATTTCACTTCCCTTTTAATTGAATAGTTATTAAAACTTATGTCAGCTCATTTCAAATATCATAGGCTGAGATTAGAGGAAATAACAGCATCCCTTTTCCAGCGAGTTCTTGTTCATGGTGCTGTGTGCTACGTATGTCCTGCAAGATGATGTAGAAAATAAACAGATATATTGGGTCCCTGCAAGCTGAGTATCGACCAAGCAAAAGAAAAATGAAATCTTCTAAGATTTATTTGGGATATACCCACAGATCTCTAGGAAAATAAGTGTATAAAAGGTTATGTTCATTCCTGTTGACTCGATGATTATGTGAAGGATACAAAGCTTCCCTATGCAAGCAATATAGCCATGCATTTATTAAACCCAACGTCCCATTAAGGATTACATGTCAGCCATCTGAGGGTGCAACAGTAATATCCTCTATCTTGTCTCATTGCAAAAGGAAGGGCCGGGGAGTATAAGGTTAGCCTGTTTACAGGATGCAAGGCATCAGCCCACGATGATGAAGTGAGATGGTTAGCTGACTCAAACTTATTGGCCAGCGCAATTCCCTCTTGGAAAGTGCCTGGGAGCCCATGTAATCCATCCTGCCTGAGGCATTGTGTCAAAACCATGAAAGAGCTTGTGAAGCATCACGAGGAATTCTTATTAAATTGTCAGGGATCTTTGTGCTGGAGTCAGACTTCCAATATTTTATGGCTGACATAGCCTTTTTTACATGCAGCAGATGGGAACTGCACTGTAAACCGAGGCAGTCATGAAGATATGACAGATCTCTGCTGCCTCGGCTATTAGTCTTCGCAGGAAGAGCTGCTGGCTTCCCCTCCATCTTCCTCGATACTTCATAGCTAAAGATGCAGACAAGGATAAGTATCCGGATGAACTGGGCTGACCTCCCAAACAGCAGGGGCCAACTTTTATACACACTCCAGGAGCACAGGAGCAGGGGGGACAAGCCTATTGCTCTGGGGGAGTAGGGGAAGACCATTCTGCTCAGCTTCTTATGCCATCTGAAAACTGACTGACTAAGCCGTCTCCACCGTCAGGGGAGCAAAAAGAAGATCTCCACAGCTACTCAATGAATCTCCCTTTAAGAAGGTCTGTTCCCCTCTACTGACCACAGAAGGCTTTAAGCAGGCAGCTTGGGCTAGACACCCGATTTCTGCATGCCTGCTGTGAGCTGAGATTAATGCCTGCCTTTGTGCCTGTTCCTGGGTGAGCAGCACGTGGAGAACAGGTTATTTCAGCAAAAAACCCTTCCCCCTCTCACTTCTAATGACAAAATATTCAACATTTTTGCCCTCCTTCAGTCATCTATACCTCATGCTGTAGACACCTAGCAGGCAAAGCAGTAATTTGTCTCCTGGCCAGGAAATTTTGAGCTGGAAAATCACAGAATAGCTGAAGTAGGAAGAGACATTCATGTTTATGATGCAAGAGTATCTAACCACAGAAACAGGTTATAAAGGAGAGAGCTAACCTCTCCAGCTCTCACAGTCTTGGTGATAGACTGCTTTTCAGTACTAGCAGCTCTACTTTAATCAAAAGTTATTGGGCTCCATGCGGGTAGCGCTGCTAGCAGTAGGTAGCCAGTGAACAGAGGATGTCAGGTGAGACGTTCAAACACTAGGCTGGGAGTATTTGTATTGTTTAGGATGCATCTTCAGGATGCTGGCTTAATCAAAATCCCCTATTTTTGCCTTGTTAAGACTCATATCTTGGCATTTTAAGACAGAAATACTGCCCATGGGAGGGGTTTAGTTTCAATAAAAGAGTGGCTCATGGTCTTAATTTTTCTTCCAGAGGAAAATTTAAGCAGATTAATACTGTGTCATTTAGGATGTGTATGCATTGACTTGATTATGGCCTACAAGCACCTCAAATTAACAAAACAAAACAAAAATATAGAAAAATGGTTAGTCTTGCTTTAAAAGGCATCCTGAAAACTAGCAATGGGTGACTGAGCACAAATAAATTAAAACTACAAATAAGATATACACTGTTAGAGGTGAGGTTAATCAAGCACAAAGATCAGTTTGCATCTAGATTGACTACTTTCTTGCAGATCTGCTCTAGCACATCTCTAAATGCTGAAGTCCCCACCTGATGTCCAAGCCAGGTCAGTCCCCTCTGCCATGGGCTGCCCTTCAGGGACAGTGCTCACAGACAGGCTGCTGCACCATTTGATGAAAACTCCCCAAATAAGTGCTGAAGCAAGAGGAATAATGGTTCAGCAACCAGGAGGCTGACTTGTTCTTTTTTCCGGCATCCTGAATTCCAATCCTGAGTTAGGTGCAGATCTGAACTGTCCCAGGTTAGGCTCTGTGAAACACTTCTGTACTTTTCTGTTAACCCATCCGTTTCCATTTGCAGCATCTCCGCTGGTCTTTGTGATGGGGGTCACCACACACCTTAGCAAGGGGTATGGCCCTTCTTTCAACCCAGTCAATGTGCAGATTTTCAGCAACCTCCCCAAAATACCTGGAAATGGCATGAAGCAAGGTAAACGCAGGCACAGAAATGGAGATAAAATACAGTTCCTGTCAAAAACAGCCCTCTGGTTACCACCAAAGCCACTGTGTTTGTTTTTGGTTTTGTTTTTTTTTTTTTTAACACTGAGCTGTTACTGCAACATCAGTTAGGAAAGATCTTTCCTCATGTTTTCTGGACAAGGCAACAGATTTTGCTGTTTTGCTGTAAATGCTGAATGGATAAGCCACTCACAGGCAAGAAGAACTGATGCTGTGTGTAGGACAAGGCATCTCAAAATTGCTTTCAAGCTCACTAATGCACTTAAAAACAAGACTTAAATATCTGGGTTAACAAATTGCTTTTGGGGAAAGAAGCCAACGCTTCTCTAATTTTCCAAGGGACCTCACTTTGTTTGGTAACATTTCTTCCTTGTAAAGATTGCAAAAAAACAGGGTGTTTTCTAAGCCCATGTTTTGCTGTAATTCACCAAACACAGGTGTAAATTAATGATGATCTAATGAACTAGACAAGGGAGAGACGCACTGCTAGTGAATCACCTGCTAACACCCTGTCTGCAGCTAGCGAAAAAAGCTTGTTTGTTTATGTGACTCACATTTCCTTGTGCACAGTGTGGTATAATTTAAGAGATTTTATTTCAACTGTTTGCTTATCTCTAATTACCATATGCTGGGATTGTGTATTATTTCAGCAGCAAACCCTCTTAAACACCTAACCAGGAGCCATTTTGCATGCTCTCCTGTAATCACTGAGCAGCAGGATGGAGATTTTTAAAAGAAAAAGCCTTCTCAACATACGTCATCAGGTGATAACTCCCCTCGCTTCACTCATTGAAGGGTCTCCAGATTTAAGGCAACAAATGTATTAAGCATGAAAAGGAGGATGAGTCCAAGCAAGGGAGTCCTTTGGACACAAAGTTTGGGGAGAAAGAAAACTGGACAGGGGTACCCAGTGGCAAGAACAGGGCCTCCCCAGCAAACTCCTCAACAGCTTCTCGGGGGTGAGGATGGGACATGGGGGCATCTGAGCCATCCCATGGTCCCCACATGCCCCCAGGAGCCTGCAGCCTCTTGGGCAGCAGGATTGCTGGGGTCCCCCCAGCTTGAGATGAAGGGATGCGATCCCCATAGGTGAAAACTTGTTTCTGAATCTTCTTGGCTGCATCAAGTTGTTTTCTCTTTGTCTGACCCCCTGGGATTCTTCATCTTCTAAGCTGTGCCCTGATTATTTTTGTCTCCAGCAGGTTCTGTGGTCTATCACTTTTCTCATTGTCTCCTCTGCCTACCGAGCTCCCTCCATTCCCTCTGGGGTCCCCATTGCTAGCCATCCACCATGCCTGACCGTTTAAGCCATTTATATTCTCTTACAGTTTTATTGCACAGTTTAGTTTTTAACCACAATTTACGGCGGGGCACATTCAGCTGAGCTCTGAGCACGCAGGTGGGACTGTGGTTGCATTCTGAGAGCAGAAGATGCGTGTTTGCCAGGGATCACTAATGTTAAAGAAGAGGGAGCACCGGTATCTGGACCCCCTACCCTGCACTAAGGAGGTTGTCTCTTTACTGGCTTAAGCCTTCCCCATGTTGTAGTTGCTGCATCTGTTTTCTGCTATAGATTTTAAAATTCAAGATAAATAAGAATCATTGCCCTCTTAGAAATCTAGACAAGAGCTACAGGCAGACATTGATCAGAGAAGAAAAGGTAATTTGTTGCTGATTGTAACTGCTAAATCACCTAAGGTGAGCAACTCTTACACGTATGGGTTATTGTGCTTGTCAAATTAAGCCAGGAATGTCCCCCACAAAATTAATTATTTAAAAAAAGCCCAAACAAACAACAAAAAATAAAAACTGTAGGCAAAAAGAAGCACAACAGAACTATAGTCGAAAGGACAATTATGTTTTATAAGCATGATTAATTATCACAGAAAGCATGTTCAAGGAGACCAAGTGTTGCCACCAAGGCTGTTTCCTGGCACAGCAACGCTGGAGAAATTGATGTTGCATGGTCACACATTGGCCAGAGCAGAGCTGATCCAAATTCTCACGTTAGCGCATGGTCAGACCAACCACCCTGATTCAAGGTAAGTGGATATTGCCCATGACCTTCCCTGTGGTGCTTACTCAAAACTCCCTCAGCCATCTTACAGTGACAGTGGCAGTTGCCTACCTGTCACTAGTCCCCACCAGTGCTACCATGCAATGAGCCCAGACCCCTCAGCTACAGCCAGCACCTCTGCATGCTCAGCATTGTGCCCCTACAGCTCTCATCCTGGGTTTGCTCTGCAGCCACTGCAGAGAGACCCCTTAGCACAGCCTGCAGAGCCCACCAATGCTGGAACATCCAAACTGGGCAGGCAGTTGAGGCAGAAGAGACTAAAACTCTGTTCCTTTTCATTACTGTTAACAACTAGGCCCACTGCTAGCACCAACACAAAGAAACAAGTTTGTAAGGCACAAAATCTCGAGCCAGAAGCAGAGAGCATGGCTTGGAAAGAAACCTTCTCGTTGGAAGTCATGGAACAGACGTGGCACTTGACAACCTCTTATCTGTCCTCCAGCACAACCCCTGATGCTCAGTCACTGTAATAACAGCAATCATATTCACCACATTTTAATACAGCTCACAGAATCACAGCCAGTCCCAGCAGGAATCCATTAACATTGAAACAGGAGGAGAAGAGTTGATTATTCTTGTGGCAAATACAAGAATCACCATCAGGTTCATTATGGACTGTCCAGACCAGTAGTAACATCTTTTCATTTACTCATTGGATGCCGAATCCTCCCTCACACCAGCTGGTACCCAGAAGCTGCTGGACATGGTGGCTTCAGTCTCCCACTGGCCTCACCAGCTTTGGCTGTGCATTGCTCTGGTCTTCCCTCGTGTAAAAGGCATTTGCTTTACAATAATAAAACATAGTTGTTCTTTCCCAAAGTGCTCCTGCATTTTAATTCTAATATATTTTAAGCTAAAGAGGGAAAAAAAAATAAAATACAGCTGCCAGAAACAGGGCTGGGAAAGGTTCACCAGAAGCTCACCTGATTTTATTTCTGTAATTGTTTGACTACCTTAAGTTGTTGTCATGCATGAAGCCACAAAGAGACACCAAACTCTTTTCTATGACCCCACTTCATTTTAGTTCATTGCATGCTTAACCACACAGAAATTAATACTTGTTAGTCCTGTGATCCAGCTAATTCTGCTTTGCTCCTTCTGTCAGCTAACAGGCAAGAATTTAGAAATGTGTAGTTATTTCCTGCAGCAGCCTTTCTCCCAGCCAGGAGCTGAACAGCAGCACTTCACTTAAGTCTCCACTTGCACAGCTGGAGTTAAATCAAAGCGCTGCTTCGCTTGCTTTAAATGTGCTGCCATTTCATACCCTGGTGGTGCTGGATGCATGCATGAAAGCAAGTTCTGTTGTAAGTAAACACTACACAACATTAAAAGCATAAATGTATTTGGGAGTTAAGAAGCCTTCCAACACCCAACCATGACAACAGTTCCTCTTCTCAACTCCCATTTCTTCACTTTTACTCCATTTACCACCATAGCGAGAAACACAGCTGGATGCACCAAGGGCAGCTGACAATCAAACCAAAGTTTGTTGTTATAAGTGGCTGCTTGTGTTCAGAGGAATTCAAAACTAAACATGGGGTTTTGTAAGTGAAAAAAACCTCAGGGGATACAACTTTCCAGTTTTTTGGGTTTTTTTAAATTTTTTTTAATTAATAATTTAATTTTAATTTTAATTAATGAGGGTTTGGAGTGGACTTCAACACAGCAGTTTCTTGAACAAGTCAGTGTTTCACTCCCAGGGACGTGGTAGACATCAGTCTGTCGGCAGAGAACAGCACTTGTAGGGATTTTCACATCTTAAGCAATGAAGGAAAGATTTCTCCATTATAAAGCAAATCCATGCAGGAAGACCATCAAGTTCAGCCAGTGTTCAAGCCACAGAGGGGAGACACCTATGTGAAGTGCTTAATTACATATTACTGATCACTCCAAACCAGATCTGAGCTGGGGCTTGGGAGCCTACAGGAGGATTTAGGCTGGCTTTAGGTGCCTATATGTAAATGCAATCTAGAAATCATTTACTTGGTAGGGAAATAACCCTGGAGACATCCAGGCATGGTAGCTCTCTCCCTGCTTGTATTCAGTGCTCCCTCTGCCCATGCAGGGCTGTTTCTGGGCATTTCCAGAGTGGAAATAAGGTTTGTGACTGATGCTTGTGCCTTATGGACTATTTTGGTATCTTCTCTCAGCTTTATATGTGGACTTGCCTGCCCTCTTGCTCCCAAAAGCACAGGGGTTAATCTGTCTAGCTGACATGTTAGTGGAAGTTCAGGACATATAGCCAGGCATAACAGACAACTGGTAAATTTGTCCTGGGAGCTGAAGTCTCCTTATTTTCCATGCTTAGAAATCAAGTGTGCTTTTTGTCTCCTGGCTGTCTGATGCCTAATATGTCTGATCAAGTGTTGCAAACCACTGTGCCTTTACGCTGAACAGCAGAGTTTGCTTGTTGCTGTCACCAGAGAAAACCCACAGGTGCTGGTCACGGAAGCACCGCAGCAGAGCACTTCAGGCTCCACAAGTATTTGGGGAGCTGCTAACAAGGAGTTCTACATTGCTGAACTACCCATCCTTCAAAAAGATGCCCTTCATTTCTTGAGTCCTGTGGTTTCCAGTGTTTTTGTTTGCACTTTTTCAAGCTTTTCCCAGAAACACGGGCAAAACAATATCACCAAAAAGGGCTGGAGTTTTCTGGTTTGTATCCAAAAGTCCAGTTCTATTAAGCTGATCAAGAACTCAGAAGAAAACCCCAGTGGAAATGACTTGCAAAGAATTGCAGAGATTATTTTGAAGGACAATCAAAGTTTCACTCAAGTCGTATGCAACAGATTGCGCCACTTTACCTATGCTGGATTTCACTTGGTCCAAAAAAAGAGCAATGCTGGGAACTCCACAGATCGATTTGAATGAGAGCGTTACAGACAGGTGTCCCCCTCCACGCATCACCTCCCCTCTAACCACTGCTAGTTCAGCCTGTTCCCCATGGACTCAGAAGAAAGCCTGAGGTGTTTGCCAAACAGTCTGGACAAATAGACTTCCAGCCTATGTTATGTTTCTAGACAACTTCTTTCACTGTTTCTGAAGCACAGCCAGATGCCAAAGTGCTTGGAATTAGACCAGCTCCCTAGCTGCATCACTTAAAACATTTTTAACCAGAAAATTAATGACTGTCCAAACGCAGGTAAATACATGTTTCCATTCTGGAAATTATATTTTCAATATGCAGGTCATGCAAGGCTCAATAGCATCACCAAGAATAGCCAGTGGCTGTGGAAGGACTCACAAATAACAGAGGGGACAAACAGCAGAACTTAATGCTTTGCTTTTATTCTTGTAAACATTGCTGAATCTGTATTTTCATTATTCATGCAGCATGAGGTGACCAATCCAGTAATGCTGCATTAAGTAGGACACAAAGTAGGAATGTGTCCCTGCACTTATTTAAATAACTTAAATATTTCAGGAACATGATGTTTTCATGAAGAATCAAACTGAGACAGGCTATGCTGAGTTTTCCAAGGGCATCTATGGGTCCTGAGCATCCTCAAAGCCTTCCTTGGGAAGAGGACAGCTTGCTTAGCACCCTGCAGAATTAATCCTGGAGATGTATGTGTCAACATTAAATGGTCTTATGCATCTATTAACCTTGATGAAAATTTATTTTAATAGCACTCATTATCTTATTCATTTATAATTTGTGTGTGAACAGGAGCGAATAGCTGCTAAGCTTACAAAAATAGATCTCTATTTTTATTGTGCGTGAAGGTAATTGTCTCAGTAGCTCAGCTCGCTCAGACACTCATCCCTTTCTCTTGGCTTTCAAAAGGAAAGGAGGCTTTCCCAAACCACAGAAGGGTCTCCACCTCTCTCTGTCCCTCAGAAGACAAGACTGTGCTTGGCTGCTGGGGCTGCCATCCCCTGGGGCTACCCTGCAGCCTGCCCCCCCCTCCTCCTCACAATGATCTTTAAGCAAGGCATTGTATGAACACAATCACCTCCTCCTCGGTCCCGGAGACACACGGAGCTGCACTTATTCCCAAAGTTGAGGACTGGAGAAGCGTTCATCCCTGTACCCATCCTGCAGGGCTGTGAGCTGGAGCTCAGGACCAGATCTGATGACCCTCATTCACACTTGGTCCTATTTTTCTTCATTTAGTTCTTCACTAATGCTATTGTTGAAGGACACACTGGGTTTACACTGGGTATCACTGGCTATAACAAACAAATGGAGCGCTGGAGTCTCTTCCAAGTGATCGCACCAAGACTGGCTTCGTGTTCCCAGTAGGACTAACAGGGCACTCGGCACCTGCGAAACAAAAACCCAGCCGCAGTGTTTCTTTCAGGCACCTTGCTGGAAACCATGTATATTTGGAACGGTCATGCATACCTTGGCCTATCCATTCCCACAGGATTCCCTAAAATAGGAAGGAATTCCAGCATTTCTACATTGTGCAATTTCCTCTTAAAAATTATGAGTCAATGAAGGAAAATATCACTTCCCCTGCCCGACCCCCACCCCCCCACCCCCCAAGCTTTACTTCCCTTTCAGTACAATGTACCTTTTAGGCAAGACAGCAGAGAGATCTGCTCTGCAACTATCCCACTAGTAGTGTACTGAACAAGGGTGTATTTGCCTTAACTAATTATTATGTTTATGGGGGGTTGCCTGGAAACACTTGAAGTGCCTGTAAGACCCGATTCAAGCTCTCTAAATGGGGGTGTGCGCACTCGGTGGCCCAGCACCAGGCTGAGCTGCTGCTGTACATGGGTGGAGGAGCCCATATGGGTCAAGAGGAGACCTGGTGACTTGGCAGGGTGCCACACGGCGGGACAGGTGGCCACATCTGAGGTGACTCCACCATGCTGCAAGGCTCCCAGTAAAACACCTTTACTGACATCATTTACAGGGACACTACCAGGAAGGGGATTTAAGGAGACAGGGTTTTGCCATCCAACTGTCTTTTCAATGAAAATATGGCTTTTGAAGTGAAGTAAAACATTCTGGGGAAATTTCTGCATTACAGAGCATCCTCATTTCCTATACTGGAAAAGCACCAAAAGCTGTGCCTCCAGCCCCACCACAGGCAGAAAAGAAACTTTTCAGGTTTGCATCTGCTTTTCTTTCAAATTTTATTTTCAAAGCAAGAAGCAAACCAGGTTTTGGTTTCTCTACCAATAAAACATTCTCATTTTAGCTTAAAGAAAATAATAATAATCTGGTTTTCATTTCCTACAGCGATGCATGCAGAACGCAGTCCTGCAGAGAACACAGCAAAGCTGAAGGGTCTTCTTTTGTTTAAACCCAGCCAGGCAGTGAGTAGTGAGATTTTTAGTCTATTCTTCTGTTTGGGCTCCCCGTCACAAAACCTTACCCTACTCATGGGAAAATTTACAAGAAAACAAAAGCTTTCAACACTTTCTGTGGAAGAACAGAACAGAAGCAACAAATGGCATTTTTCAGACAATTCTAATTGCAGGTTATTATCCTCGCTCCTGTAATGTAGAAGGAAATTTGTTGTGGCATCATTTACGTAATGGGCTGCAATTGAATTCAGCCCTGGATAAAATGGTAGATGCACTCAGGATCACTTCTTCACAAGAGCAAACAGCAAAGCAAACTGGCTGAGGTTTTGAGCCCCATTATAGCATCAATAACTAAGCATTGCTATTAACACAGAAGCACTTGTGAGTTATCTGTAGGATCACAAATGAAGGCTCAGAATGGAGATGTTTACTACTGGACCTAGCATTTATTACTAAGAGAAATCTCTGTGCCCTGATGGGTGGTAAGTGTTGACTGGACTTCTGACTCTGACAGATGCTTTCCATTTTACCAATAACCAAGAGATTGCTCAACTACAGCTGATGAGAGAGCATATGGAGAGAAAAAAATAGAGAACTCTAAAACTGGAAAGTCACACAAAATACTGGGGGAAAAAAATGGCACGTTTCCATGATCTCATTTTAATTTTATGCTGACACTGTTGGCATGAGCTATGTAAGAAAGTGAAAAAATAAGAAGTAGGGTCAAGTCTCTAGCAGCAACACAGACAGATCCTTGTGATGTGAATAATACTGTGTTCTCTGACCCAAAATGAGCTTCGCTCAAATATAAGCTAATGAAGGGTTTTAGTCTAAAACATGCCAATCTGCTGCTTTCTTTTGATATGGAATTCACTGCTAAAAACTTAAAAAATGCATTTATCTCTTCATAGCTTAATCCTTCAGGAGGCATAAAGCTGTCATAAAGGCTGCGTGGGTTTTAAATGACACCTTAATGACTATAGCAAAAGATAAGAATCAGTCCATTTCAAAAGACTTCCAACATTAGAAGAAAGATGGAACTGAATTATTCAGCCTGCCTGCAGCGTTATTGGATAACTGATTGCAGGTTATTGAGTTTAAAAAAATGCAGGTATTGCAGTAATTGTAATTTATGGTTGTGTAGAAGTTGAGTTCTGGTTCCTAGGAGCACTAAATCAGCTGACTTATAACATTTGTTTGTTTTTAGGTTTTGTGGGCTTGAAACCAAAATCTACAAGTGTGGGAGATGGTAGGAGGATTCTTAAAGGGACGCAAGTTTTCCCTTTGCACCACTCATTGGGGTACCCAATCATCTGCACTTACATTTTCAAAGTTCCCGCTTTAAAAATCTTATTTTTTAAAAAATCATGTTGAAAATTTTTGAAGTCATTTTACTTTTAAAAGTAAATTGATTTTTTTTTAAATTTTACTTTTAAAAGTAAATTGATTTACTTTTTAAAGCTTTTAGTAGTGCTAACTCATTTTTTCTTAACAGTACTGCAAAGCTTGTGCTTTTTTTAAGATGCCAAGTCAAGGGATTTTTAATATTTTTTTCAGTATTAAGTATTGCATCTTAAAATTGAAGTAGTAATTAACGTATTTCATTTTATGCATTAGAATAAACATAGAGGTATGTTTTCATTCTAAATAACAAAGTAGAACTCAGATAATCTTTCCATAAATTCTGACTTTTAAGGATTGGTGAAGAGATTACAGTCAAACGTTGGGGTTTCCCACGTGTCTATAATGTGTATATATATATACATATAAATAATAGATAATTTTCATTGGTGACTTTGTTTCAAACCTACCAATTGCCAACAGGCTGTGAGGCTGCTGGTCCTTGTGATGCTACTGCACCTCTCAACAGTGAGGTGGAACAGGCACAAGAGCTATATTTTCAGGACTGCCGAATTCCAGTCCTTCAGTCCTCACTGCAAAGAAAAATAGCCAGAAGTTGCTTAAAAAAAAAAAAAAAGTTGAAATCAGGGGCTTGATTTGTGACTTGCTAATGTTTGCAGTTGAAAGTCCCAACCAAGAGGTCCACTGGCACCCACCCAGAAGAACAAGTATGGGGATGCTCACCCATGCACAAACACAGGTGGTTGCTGGAAAATTGTTCTCCTCCAAATGGCACCAGGAGGACCTGAAGCCAAGGACACTCCTCAGCTGCCTTGAGACTAAACGGTGCTTTGGGCTTCCAGAGCTGCAAGCCACTTCTTCCCATGGGATGGGCAGATCTGCCACCGGCAAGCCTGCCAAACCCTCTGCCACACGTAGCCAGAAATCTGCATCACCAAGCACCTCTGCAGTGGGTGCTCTTCCCTCCCTCCCCATCAGCCAAACCCTGCAGATATTTTCCTCTTCCCTATTTTTTGGTATTCCCTATTTTTTGCCACTCTTACTATGTCAACATCAACATCCTCACCACATCCTCATCCTCTCTTCCAGGCAGGGGATGCATGCGACACTGCATTGCCTGAATCTCCTGCTTTGTGCTCCAAACCTGGTTTGTTCCTGCAGAAATTGTTTCTGCAAAATCCTTGGGAAAGGGGAAATGTCAGGCCTCCACATGGGACAATTAAGGCTTCAGTCTACTGGAGACAAAACACATTCTGTATAATTAATTTTGGAAGAGGACAGATAACATTATTCTATCTCACTCCAGATACTTTGCTTTTTGCAGTGAAAAAAGAGAGCTGAATTTGCACAGATTTTTGATGACTCCTGTCTGGTCTAGATTTCAACAAAATAGCAATTAAATACAGACTATTTATGTCACATTTGATTCCAGTCTCATTAAAAAGGGAGGGGGAAAGAGAGCGGGAGCAGCACCACCCCTCTCTTTCATACACAGTTCCTCATTGCTGAGCTAGAGGCTGGAATGATGCCTCCTGCAGACCGGTCTCCCATCAAGCCAGCCTGGGAGTACAGCACAACTCCACACTTGGCAGGGGAGCGATGCCACGCACTGCAAGTCAAGACTTGGCACTACCATGTTCTTTCTTCCCTGCACGAACCTGCCTCGCTCCCCAAATCAGCACTGTCCAACCTCGTTTATTCTGCACCGCAAGGCTGACAAAATAGGTCAGCATTGACGGCTGCAGAGAAGCGCAGCCACAAGTCGGCGAGGCCACTGATGGAGCTGTGGTAACGACAAGAGGCTGCATGCTGCGGTTCGGAGCACGCCAATTAGGGTCATTTGTTTCGCTAAGGAATTATCCTATAATCTGGCCAACTAGTGGGGATGGCAGCAGGCAGTGTGATTCAGAAGCTGGGAGCAGGAGGAAATACTGCTTTCTTCTTTCTAGGCGGCATTTGGCCCGATTAACTCCAGAAATTTGTCCTGCAAGGAGGGCAGCAACCGGCATAACACCAACACGGGCCCACCCTTGCTCACATGGATGCTTGGAAAGGTGAACCGCTGCCCATCATCACCTCCTTTAGGCCCAGTTCATCTCTCTCAATATTTATTAATTTCTCCTTGGCTGGGCACACCCTCAGCAGGCAGAAAGTTATCTGAATTACCCCAAAACTTCAGACGTTGCTCTCCACCTGCTACTGCACTGCTTGAATTCAGCGATCTGCCTGCAGCAGGCTGGCACGCAGCTGCTTCTGCCAGGACCATGTAAGGACTTGCGCTGCATTTGATGCAGATTTTGATGATACTGCAGCACTGCTGAGCTTTTCCAAGAGAGGCTGCAAAGATGACTACCTGATCTACTTGATTTCTCAGTAAGAACAGACACAACATGTAATCTAATGACATCTAGAAAATAATTTGAAGTGGGATTTTGCCAGCTGGTTGCTTTTTCTTGGCTAGAAATCCACAAGAAATAGGCATAATCGCTGTGACCTTCAGATTAAATTAATCTCATAAATCAAGTTGTTAGTTCCTTATACTGGCGGGATTGCATGGGTTTCATGCCACCTTATGTTAGAATAAGTTAGAAGTTGGAGGAAAATAGCAAATACAATACAGAAAATAGAAAAAGATGACCCCTCCTGCTGCCCCTCCAGTTACGGATTGCATATAGTGAGATGCATTTCCTTCTCTTTACAAACACAGTAGGAGACTCATTCAGAGAGCAAGAGATCCACCCAGCAGGTTTCCTATTTCTGATACACAGCTAAGCACCCTAAAAATAGACAGAGATTAAAAACGTTGTCTGCAAATATTAATCTTCTAGCTGGCTCACATGGGCCAAGCCTTCAAATATCTTCCATTTTTCCACGTGAAAGGTAATGGTGCACAGAAAGGCTTGCACGCAGCCTGTGTAGACAGAAGTGTTTAAAGGGGAGAAAAAGTGGATGGGTACACTATCCCATCTTCTTTCTACCACAATCGAGCACAAATTTGTCTGTATTTTAGAGATTTCTAAAAGACATTGACAAGTACTTTATACCCATGAAATTTGCACAGGGTAACATACGCATGTGATTCGGAAGCAGAGAGCTTTCCCTTCCTTTACAATACTTTATTGGATTTATCTCATACTAATGAAAGCTCACAGGACTTTTCTCCTGTTACCATAGGACAAGCATCAAACATCCAAAAAGATAACACTGCTGCCCATAAAAATCTAAATGTGCTTATACAGCCTCTGCAACACAACTTTTGTAACTTCTCAATTGTTTGAATTTTCTATATTATTCTTTTATGCTATGTGTGTTCAAAGTGTGAACACATAAGAATTGGTTGTTCAAATAAGTACTTTCTAGATCATATTTAATAAAAATCTTTCATGCCAAATGGGAAGTGCACTGGCAACAGTAAACTGGAAAACTGAGACAATTTGTTTAACAGTTATTTCGTAAGGATGAACATCATCCTCACATCAGAGTATCTTTTACAAGACAGCATTTTAAACTAATTATGGTCTCTAACATTGCTAAAAGAGAAAACAACTAACAACAACAACAAAAACCACAACAGAAAACCCAAACCAAAGAAACCTCTTCAGATATCTATGCTTCTTTTAAGAAGTTTCTACTTTAGCAGAATTCTGGAAACATGTAGAAGCAGAAACAGAAGGGTTATCCAAGCCATTAGGAAAGCTGTGAAGCAAATGTTCTCCACCCCTCTTGAATGCAAAATTTAAAACTATCACAAGGAGTTAAGTATCTTTGGGTAGGGGTGAGGGGGACACAGGGACAACAACACACCAAACAACCCAGAAAATTTGCAGAAGTCCTCTAGATCTATGCAATTCTAGGAATACTGAGGGTTGGGAAATGCCCTGCAAAGAAGGCTTGCTCCCGCCAGAGCAAGCTTTGTATTCTTATAGTAGTACAAACCTGAACGTTTGATGACAAGTCACAGGAGATACAGCTGTGACTCATGTAGTGACTGCCTGATACTCTCTTATCTAAATAGAAAAGTTGGTTTTGTACAATACAGCAACATCATTTGATGCCAGTACTCATTATTAATGTGAGAATTGGTTTAAGTTATTTAACCAGGAAAATTAATATTAAACTGGGAAATCAGTTATCTGGCAGAGCTGTGGCTACTTCCTTACCAGTCTCAGACAGACAAGATATACTTCTCCAACAGTAATTAAAAAGAAAGGACAATGACTTCTTTACTGGCTCTTAAGTTATGAACTCTTTAAGAATTAATTACATCTGAAACAAGAGCTGTAAGACATAAAAGTAGTAGGGTTCTTTGGATTTATTTGAAACAAGATTTTGACTCCTGAGAATTTCTGATTAAATTAACTCAATGTCCCAGAAATTGAAATAAATAGCTCAAATGCTAACTTTAAAGATGTTCCAAGAATTCCCTGCCAAAACAAAAAATTATAAATGGCGTGATTAGAAATGTGCTGTGTATGGATTAAATGGACTTTCTGTTCAGGGAGAAGAGAGGCTGGTGAGATAAATTCACAGAGAAGTTGAGCAGGAGAAAAGGATGACAGCAGCTAATTTCAAACCTACCCAAGCATGGCAGCCTTGTGGGTTTCATCCTTTCAGGGAGTTATGGAGAGAACAGACAACATAATGCACCTGATCTGAGCAAACACGCTTCTCCCTTCATTCTCAAATTTTCATTTTTATCACAGCTCACCCAGATCACTTACACAAGCAAGCAGCAATTAGGCCAGCAGAAAGCAAGGGAAACAACACCGCAGTGAAGGGGATTAAACCTTCCAGTTCCTCCGTCCTTACAGCTGCAGCGAGATGAAGTTGTCAAGCCTCACCCAGATGGCACACACGCACATCTCTGGGATCACATTAACGGGATACTGAAACCCAGGCGGATAAGGCTTCTGCCTGACCAGTACTTCACAAACTGCCTCGCAGACTCCAGGGAATCATCAAAGGATTCAGAAGAATCTCAAAAGACTGAAGTGCATCAGCAAACGCTGTACTTGCTGGCCACAGGTTGGCTCTTTGTGGCAGAGGAACAGCTGTAGATGCTGCTGGAGGTACAGCCACTCAAGGACCACAAGTGGCCCCCAGCCCTCTTGTGCTCTCCACATCTCCCAGCTCACACCACGGTGTGTTGAACTTTCAGTGCCAGAGAAAGTCCTACTGGGAGGAGAAGAGCCAACTGTGGTAAATGGAGAGGAGTAGTGGGATTTCCTTCAGCTTTAGGACTCTCGATAACTATCGATTTGTCTGCTTCAAGACAACTCCTTACGCGGCTTCTTGTAAGTAACTGGCTTAGATACTCCCACTGGTTTCAGAAAGCTTTAGTGAAGATTACCTACCTACCAAACAGGATTCACCAGCTCTTAAATGGCAATCTTTGCTCCTCTGTAAAGTGTTGTATCTTTACCAATGCTTCACTAAGACTGGATTGACTAGAGAATTTGGGGAAAAAGATGCCCCAAAGACAGACCTCCACTTAAAAGCATAATCTCTTTTAAAGCTCCCTAAAGGGAGGCTTAGAGAAGAAACCACAGACTAAAGCAACCATCGCTTACTTCATCCATGTTACACTGACGGCCTTTCTGCTCTTTACCAAGGAAACAGCATTCAGCAATCTTTGATTGCCATTTCCATCCATCTATCCATTTTGTGTGACTGTAACAGCAAGTCACAGCCCTGAACCTCCTTCAAATTATTGCTGTTTGTGGCTGGAACACTCGCTGGCTTTCGGTTCCTCATGTTATAAGCCTTCAGTAGCTGAAGTCCAAATAACTTGTGCCTCCACAACCGAAAACATCCCTTCCACTCTCACCATATTTTCTGCAAATTAACAATACCAAGGAACAGTGAACAAAGGAATATGTGCTCATGATTTCTTTGAAAGCACCTTTCCAGTGACTTTATGGGTACTGGACTTAGCCATAGCCCAGCCCCAGGAAAGGAAGAATACACCATATATCTTGACTAATGGCAGTAGCTACCTGAGGCCAGAGTGCCTCTAAAATGAACTGCAATATTATTATTGGCTTTTCGCCTAAACATCTCCAGATGGACTGATGGTGAAAAATCATCACTTGCTTCGTTTCACCTCTTTAGCAGGTTACTTAATCCCTTGTTTTACTGTGAAATGTGAGTAGCCACTCTACAATCAGGCGTTATCCCCATATGAAGTACCAAGTTGAAGGAAGAGATCTCTCAAAAGATAAATACAGCAAACTTTGAAAGGCTTTAGCTGGCTCAAGAAGTTAGATCTATTCTTTTAATGTTTGAGAAGTTGATTGTTCCTGCCCATCTTTTCCCCTTGCTGGGAAGATAGTGTGGTTCTGCCTCCTGGTTTGGAAATTTAGGGACACTGAGGCAGAAAAACTGCCACAGGACTTGCTCTTCTTCTGCATCATGTGGGAGAAGTAATATTTCCATGAGACGGCGAGGGGCCTGGCAGCCCCAAGGTTGTTGCTCCTGACTGATGGCACCTGGAGACAGGATGAAAGGGGGCACTGCTGCAGACATACATGACCCTGGCACACCTGTAGGATCTCCAAGAAATGAAGGCATTTATCATCCTTGGACAGTCTGTCTGGGATTTCATTGCCCAGTACAACAGTAAGCGGTTCCGTTTGCTGAGCATTTGGGTAGACACTTCCTGGTGAAGGAAACTTGAAGTATCTAATAATATTCCAACTTCCAGTGGAATTCCCCTGGAGTCTGAAGGTAAATTCCCTTCCTCTTTGAAGTGTGTCCTATTTTTTATTGGCATGCATAATGCCTGCTTTCACAGTTTCCACTCATCCAAATGAGTTTAACAGCTCGCCTGAGTGCAAGATAAAAGGTTTGGAAATTCAGAAAGCATTTTACAAAATGTTTTCTTTTATTATGCAGTAAGTTTAGGGAATGGGAAGCTTTTGAGCAAGGCAAGGTACTAAAGGAAGTGCAGACAAACGAGAAGCAAACTGAGACAGTGTTGCAGCAATGCTTCCAGCAAAAGAACAGACTTTTAGCAGTCTTCTCTGAGTTCTCTGGTCCAGCAGAGCCCAGAGGAAACTTTTTTCTATGTCTTTCCCCATAACCCCGACCAGAGCCTTTGGATTTTACAGTGCAAGATTAAATAGCAGTTGAGACTAATGAACTCAGACAGTATCATTCACTTCTCCTGCCCATAAGCTAAGGGATTCATCTGGAAAGCTGGAGCAGACCTTGAGACACCACTTCCCGGGGCTGCAGGCTGCTTCGCTGCACAGGCAAGGCCATTTCAGCAGCTGGCAGGGCAGATCAGCGGGAAACCCAAGGGAGGACTTTAACCTCCGTTTAAACTGCCTGAGGGGCACCTTGCCTGTTCTGCACCAGCAGAAGCTTTGTGGTGGGAGTGATGGAAACGCTGTCAACAAGTCTGAGTCAGGTGGAGGATGCAGGGAGGGAAGCAGAGGAGGACTGGGCACCCAGGAGCAGCAAGCGCAGGTCAAAATGCAAGATGCAGCCATCTCTCCAAAGACTACCTGCCAGAGCACATCTGCTTTAACGCTCCAGAATGAAGCAGAATTGCTCCATTTCACTTACAACCAGTTAAATAACAGAGTGGTGCTGTCTGCTGTGTATCAACATGGCCATAAAAGCAGATTAATGCAAAGCCAACAACCAGCAATATCCTATTTTACTTCAAAAATACAGTATCTGTTCCTCAAACAATGAAAACTCCACTCTAGCAACATTGTTCTTTTTTAATCTCATCCTGTCATATTTTTCAAGACCCTGGTTAGGTAAACCACAGCTAGTCACCCCCAGGGACTGCAGGTTCTCTTTAGTCAGCTGCCAGACACAGTCACCTTACACATCAATAAGCACATCTGCTTGTAGAACTATGATATGTGTTTCTTGCCACCATATTTTCTGATGCAACTCGCAGTGAACTTTATTTTTCTCTTACCAACACATCACTATCTTAAAAAAAACCCAAACAACAAACACACACAGAAAAAAACCCAAAGAAATAAAACGCCACACCACTCCACAAACTGCCCAAGTATCTTTTACAGGGTAAATGCCCCAACTGTGCATAAACTTTGTTATTTGGGAACATTCCTAGAGTTTAAAAATGCTTCTCTGATTTTCCCAGGAAAAATGAACTACACAGACATCTAATAGTTTTAAAGGGACTCTGTAGACTTAGCTTTCTTCATAAAGATACTTCCATTGGTTTTGCTGGGTATTTTTACCTTAAGCTTCAATCACTGAAAGCAGATATATTTTGTAGACATGTGAACCACTCTTGCAAGCAGATGCCCAAGTGGTTACATTGCAGCTAGAGTAATAAATATGCAGAGCAGCTTCATGTACTGATTTCAGAATGTGGGAGAAGAGTGCATCAGCATAACCTGCAGATATTAAAAACACTTTTGTTGTCAAATTCAAAGCCCAGGCAGCTATTGTCACATCTTTGAGGGCTTTTGGCCTGCACAGACAGACTCACAGCTCACCGTTTGGCTGGGAGCCCACGTAGGGGTTTGGATATTTGAGTCTTTCCTTGAAGAATAACACAGATTCAGCCTTGGGGTTGGGTTCTCAACCCCATGGAGCAAAGCTCTTGGAGGGAGTCATGGGTCCAGCACTGAGAACAAGACCAAAGGCTACCTAAACGGGACAGCCAGGGGCTGCCAACACAGGTACAAGTCCCTCTGGGAGCTTTCTATCACCCTCAGAACACCTCCTGCAAGGAGATGCCACCTTCTGACACAGTGATCACCAATGTCACCGTGCTCCCCTTGCTTCCCAACACCCAATGCACAGTGCTGTTTCCACAGCTTGCTCTGGAAAATTTTGGTTTGACTGTAAAATAATAAAAAAAAACAAAAAACCCACACCAATATTCTTACAAGCTTAGTGCTGAAGCTGTGTTAGGTGCTTTGGTAAACTATCAGGGTGCATAGCTTGTTGCACAACAGTGCTTTAGGCTTCAAGGGTAACAAAAATATCATGAGATACTGACTGGGAAGAAAAGAATATTAATACTATTTAAAAGTAAACCTATATAATTTTTAGTATTCTCTAAACCTAAATTATTTTTTTTTTCAAATCAGGCACCTCAAGACTGCACAAAGGGTGGGAGAGATTAAGCCAGAACAGTGCTCCACAGACGGATTTGGTGATCCCATGAGGCTTGTCAACCACAAAGCTGCACCAAGGCCTGAAAAGTTTTCTGACATTTGTGTGTAGCACCTTTACTGCCATACTAGTGCTCCTTCCTGCAATGGGATGCTGCAAGATCTGGCACCCAGGGATGCTCAATAGTGTCCATCTCAGATACGCCATCTAGCAAAATGCATGCTCCAGAGGGAGTTGGGAAGTCTGAAAACTTTGTTTAAACTAAGAATTTAATTTTTTTTATATGGAAAATTCTCCAGATGATGGTGAGAAAAAAGGAGGGAGGTAAATAATTTGGAAGATTAATTGGGAAATGAATATCACTGCCTAAGTCCTAGAGAAGTAGTAATTTATTGTCATTCATTTTAATAAACATGTTTGGGGAAGTAAGAAAGGATCTACAAATCAAGAGACTTAGGTTTCCTTCTTAGTTTTGGCATGTACTTTTTTGAGTAAATACATTTTGAGGAAGCAATTTCCCTAACTGCATTCGCCTTCATCTGTACTTGACATGCTGTAAAAAAGACAAATTCACATCGATGCTGGTAACCTAGATTCATTCAGGTCCACCTCCTAAGATCCAAAAATGGGTGGCTCAGGTAGAAGTGTTACCCTAAATTCTTATTTGCCAGAAGGAGAAGACTGGTTTTACATAGAGCATACTAGAAAGCTCAGCTCCCCACACAAGTCCTCAAGCTGAAATCCCCAGAATTCGGCATGAGTAGGAAAGAGGAGTTAAAAATAGTGACCCAGGTAGTGGCTTTATGACATCCACTAGAGTCATCCACTGAGGGATACCTGATTGATTACGGTGTCATAATGATGTTATTTCAAAGTCACAATCAAGTTGTTCCTCTCCCATCTCAAGTAATCCACCCGAAAAGTTTGAGTCAAGAGACGAGGTAATACGATTTCTTATAAATATACATCCCAATTTCCTACCCTTTAGCTGATTTTGCACTGAAGAGCAGGAAATAAGTCAGTTCCTCACAAAGCTTAAAACCACTGAGAATCTCATGCAATGTATGAAAGAAAAAAATATGTGGATGTACATATTTGTGTCTGTATCAATGTAATTTATACAAATGTGTATTAAACACATGATGTTAAATATAACGCAAGACAATCATCAACCAGCATGTGAAGCACACAGGCAAAGCTGTTGGACCTCTAAGGCCACACTCCCTGCATACAGCATTTCCCTCTGAGCTACAACCATCCCAGGTGCAACATGGCAGACTTGGGGAAGGTGTCCAAGCACTTGCCCTTAACACTGCCAAGCTTCAGCAGTACCTGCGAGCAACCTCAGCCAGGACCATGCTCCTTCCTCTACCTGCATCAGGTCCTTTCTTGGATCCTTGCCTTGTCATCTACAAACTCGGAAGCTATAAATATCCATTTTCGCTTTAAAGAGCAAAAAAAAAGTTATTACTGTGCTGTGAGCATATGGGTTACAACAGCCCATTGTCCCTAGCACTGGGGAAGCACTTCTGTCCAGTACTGGGAACAGAAGGGGCAGCCTTCTGCCAGTAAATGCATACATCAGATGTAGTCTGTTCCTGTTCAGGGTACTGTAAATGCACCAAAAGTCAAATGATACAGATCCTGTGCCAAGAGAGGAAGGGGTGTATGCAGAAGGGTCTGGAGAGCACCTGAGAGCTCCTTCCAGGAGGACAGTCCCTTGCAACAGGAGCAGAAACAACGCCGTGCAATCACCCATCTAACATGACTTGCACGGTTTTGCCCAGATCATTTATCAGTCTCGAGCAATCTCCAGACATGGTTCCCACGGCCATTTTTAAAGGTCTGTATGCATCCACCCTATTTGGGGGGATAAAAATGATTAGTAATATGGCCAACCTGGCTCAATCAACTTCAATGCCAAAGAACTGCCCCAAGCATATTTTACTACTAGTGAAATGATGGCCCTAGGTCTGTTGGACAACAGGTTGAAATTTTTAGCCAACCCCTTCAGCACCAAACTTCTGCCAAAGTAGTATCCTTACAGGCTGAAAATTGCTCATGGAAAATAAGCAAGAAGTGGAAGTAACTGTGCAGCACAATGTACAGAATAGTAATGAACAAAAGGTACCTTTAAAGGTTTTATTCCCATTTTACCACAATCTGTAGTGTGCCTAGGGAATAAACATAAAATAAATTACCAAAAGTTGCAGGAGTGCTAAGTGACACGATACACAGTAATTTGGGCTTGCGAAGTCTTTTTACAGAGTCGTTCATATCTTATCAAAGGACTGTCTCACAAATCAACACCCAAGATAACTGTAATCTTCCTATTTAATGTGTGTTTACACAGCCATATGTGGACACTTCCTCTCCACCCCCAAGACTGTCAGCAGATGCACCCGTTTAACATAAATGGAACAGCATTTTCACAAGTTCTGTACAATGAAAGCTTTTGTGTTCAAGTGCTGGCAAAAGACTGTAAGACATTTCGAAAAAAAGAAAAGCAGCAATAAATTTTTCATAGAAATTCATAATGAGTTCTGCTTGGTAGCTGTTAACATGGGCAATATGGATCTTGCTTTATTCAGCAGCTCACTTCTAAGTTGTAAAACACCATGTGTGTCAGCAAATGCATGAATACTGAGGTTACCACAGAAAAGACAGCAAAACCCAGCCACCTTCTGACTGCTCACAGTGAGCAGAGCCTCGGTCCTCTCAATGCACAGGCTCCCAACTTCTGCCCCTCCATGGGGTCAGCCCCTTACAGCTTCGCTGTGCTGGAAAAAATGTATTCAACATAGCTCCATGCACATTTGTCAAGAATGAAAGGTTTGAGCACCCTCTGCAAGTCTGCAGTTCCTCCTTTTCCTCACACTGCACATACACCATGCCAGGATCTCATCTCGTGGGCTTCAAGACTCAGAGAGATTCAACTCTGGCCCAACTCGAGTCACAGGAGGGAGTTCTTTATCATTATTTTTCCACCTGCTTGATGAATTAAATCCCCTCGTGGAAAATTACAAAGGGAGATACAGCCATAGGTTCTTCTTCACCTGCCTCAAGCATTTACACTGTAATTCTCTTAAAAGAACATAATAAAGACATACAGCCAGAGACTGATATAGGAAAGAAAAAGACTAATATGACCAGATGGCTTTTTGTAGCTTTTACAGACGAGTCAGGGTGCATTTCATATAATGACAAATGGACAGAGCAGCAAAGTAATGACTTCTTTGTGCCCAGAATTCAAATGATGGTTCTTTGAGGCTGTTTGCTCAAGCATTCAAGTGTGGGCTACTCTTTTTGTTGGACGATTCCTTCAATAATACAGAGGAGAAAAGAAGAAAAAAAAAAAGGGAACCCAGAGGTATGTGAAAAACCAGCAGTGAAGGGAACAGGCAGGCGGATAGACAACAGAAAAATGCAATGCTGAATAAAAGAGCATTTTTCTTAGCAACACTGACCATCCCTGTGTTTCTTGCCCATGTCTACCAATTGTCTTGGATCTGCCATGGCTCCACACACTCCCTGTCTGCTGCAGATAGTGCTTCTGCTCCTCTGCCCTTGCATGGCCTCTTTGGGCTGAAACGCCCTTGGTCCAGCATTTATATACACCTCAGACATGAGCATAAGCTCCTTGGGCCTCTGTCTTTTATTTATAAATCAATTTAATGGTAGTTTACTTATCCTTAGGAGTAGGAAGGGAGACACATGTCCTATGACAAGCGCTGTGGGTCTAGGAAGAGACAAAGCAGAAAGCCAAATCCTGCTGTAGCTGAAGAAAACATTAGCAACTGGAAGCAACAGCTGAAAGCAGCTGACAGGACTCTGATTTCATTTATCCCCGAAAATTCAGAGAATAACTGCCTTCAGCACAGCTACTGCCTTGGATACACACTGCCAGCTGGCAATCGGAGTGAACGATTCATTACGTGAAGTTCTGGATTTCTTCTGCATGTTGACAAACGGAGCATGCATTGTGCACCAGTGCCAGCAAACCGAATTCCTTTTAAAAGGGAAGGTGAAAATACCTGTAACTTTGTGGAAAGCATATAATTTGTGGCTGAACTGGACTTTGCTTTGTACCTTCTCATTGCCTGCTCACAGGATGGGGCTCTTGGACTGGATTTGCATGCTGGTTTTATAAGGGAGGGCAATATAATTATATTTACATCTGGATTTCCTGCTAATCTACATATGGCCTGAAAAGACACTGGCAGGACAGTTAGGCAATTTGGGTATTTTATTATCTGGTCTGGGCATGAAATTGCTTTTTTGCACGTAGGGGTGTAGGCAAGTCAATCTGCACCCTTTGGAGGAACATGGAAATAGAAGTAATATTTAAAACAGTTGCATTTTTGAGCAAAGAGGTCACATTTGTTCAGCTACTCACAAGCCTCTCAAAATGCTTCTGAATGCAATGGCGTTTCCCACACCATGCTTAAATGTTCGGTGTCTGCTGAAGTCAAAGTCCATGGGAATTAATCCCTAGTTTTATATCCTTTTCTGACTCCAGGACAAATTCAGTTCAAGCCCCAAGCCCAAGATCCTTCTGAAACAAGCCAAAAGCTGAACTTGCAGCTTGTCTGAGCAAAACTAATAAGACAAAGGGAAACTTTCTCCTGGTGTCTCCATAGGAAGAACTGCAACAACAGGCCAACTTGCAGCCCAACCACAATAAGACAACCTGGGAAACATAAAGCTACTTTCTCTGGATTTTAAGAAGTTAGCAAGGAATGCAGAATATTTTCTACCTTTAAGAAAGCCCAAATGTTAAAGTTCCGCCATTTGCTTTCCTCAGTGTAACCCCCTCCCCTGCAACAATGCATTAATTTGCTTTTAAAAAAACAAAACAAAACAAAAAACAAAACAAAAACAAAAAAACCCAAACAATCACAGCAATGACTATTAGAGCTAAATTACACTGAGCAAAATTTTGCTTATTCCTTTACCACCAGTCTGAGGGTCAGCATCCAGGATGTCCTGAACTGTGTGGCCACTTATTATCTAATTATTCTACATCACACCATCACCAGGTGAGCTGCACTCAGATTGACCTGGGATAAGGCAGAAGTATGAAGGGACACCAGAGGAGGGAAGGAACAAGACAGCACAATCTTCCTCCTCACATTAGCACAGCACATGGCTCAAATGCCTCCACTGAGCATCTCAGAGCCGACACGTTGGGCTTTGCCTCTTGCTCTGGAGACCCAGCATCTTGTCTCCAAAAAATATAAGGAAAAGCAGCTGGTAGGCTATAAAGCCTTCACTTTCACTGACTAATACACATCTGGCACCTGTAGCTTCGCTGTCATTACAGAGAGCGAAACCCACCTCCTCTCCTTCTTGCCATGGGGAAGTTTGATGCCTGGTTTAAACCTGTAGTACTGGCTCTCTCAATAAGCAATGAAGATGGAGAGGTGCAATGAGTCACTCCCCACAAGCACCTTCCAAGGACATAAATATATAAGAGGGGATGAGTCACTCCCCGGCTGTACCCCCACGGACAGCTCGAGCACTCACCTTTCATCACTGATGTCAGCTGCGAGGAATGACATCAGCAGAGCCAGGATCAGCCCACCAGCAGTAACACAACAGCACGGACTGGGGCACTGTGCTGCCCAACAGCCCCCACCCCAGCTTTTTGTGGCGTGTCATCAGTCTCGCAAGCATGAATGCAAATTGCAATTGCATGGGTACAGAGGACAAACAGAGCCGTGTGTGACGAGAGAAACCATTGCGGCTTGCACAGCTGTCCGTGTGGGATGTCGCGGAGCAGCAGCAGAGCTTTAATGGTGCTCCCATGACAGTGGGCTGCACAAAGACAAGGGAGGCTGACAAGGAGACACATTTCCATAAGACATTTGGCAACAACTCTATTCCCAGCCACCACCGAGCAGCTTCCTGCGCTGGACTGACTGAGGGCTGGTTTAAACTGAGCACCTGAGTAGTAACAGCAGCAAGGAATTGCCCATCCCTCATTATCTTCCCCTGCTGCAGCCAGCATACACCTCTTCTCCAGCTCATCATCAAGACAAATAAGAAAAGCATCTCTGCAGTCTTTTTTCAGCTGAATGGAGGTTTCACCAGTGATTAAATTTAACTGGTATGTGCATTTTAAAACAGTAGAAACAAACCATGCAGGAAAAAAAAGATAAAAAAATAAAAATCCATGGTTCAAGTCTTCAATTAAATAAGCAGTTTGTGTTCCTGGGCATGAGGGGAATCACCAGCCCATATCCAAGGAAGTGAAGTCCAGGTGCAGTAGCATATTCTCGGCATCAAGAAACTTAGAGTGAAACCAAACTG
The DNA here is from genome assembly GCF_023634085.1 of Falco cherrug. Lineage (NCBI taxonomy): Eukaryota > Metazoa > Chordata > Aves > Falconiformes > Falconidae > Falco > Falco cherrug. The sequence continues at coordinate 26,844,422 of NC_073703.1, forward strand.
TGGTTAGAGTTCACAACATGGTCTCTGCTGGCTTCAAGCCCACCTTCAGCACAGACAGGAGCCTGTATACCATGAGCTAAATACCATTTGCACACAGTTTAGACTTACACTTTTCTACATCTTCCCAGGCTGATGATAGGTGACCAATGTATCAAATGGTTGAATATACAAAATTGCCCCAACCTGAGAATTTTCACAGCTGAAGGTCAGCAACAGCAACCCAGCCACAAGGTCCATGCTAAGCACAATGTACAAAGCTGCAAACCCCATGACGGTCACGCTGCAGCCCCACCAAGCAGGGCTTGGGCAGAGACTAGAGCACTCACACAGGCTGATAGGTGTGAGCAGGGAGCAGACAAAGCCTGCACTATACGCTATATGCATATATATGCCATATGCAAACACTGAAGTCTGCTGGCAAGACAAATGGAAACGCAATACCATTCCCTTCACACAGGAATTTTCCCTCACATCCAGGATGGCAGCATCCATGTTGCCATCTCAATCCTTTGAATTACAATACTGCCTCTGCCTCGACATCCCTTTCAACGTTACCGCACGTCATTGCTGCTGCTGCTGCTTTCTTGCAACAAACATTTTAGCAATTATTTTGCAGGCTTTTTCATTAAGCACGTCTGTTGATGTTGCAAGAAATAATCACACCCTATTACCAGCCCTAGTCACAACATGCAGCCACACACTCCTTTTTGCATCAACAAACTGATTTCATAGCAACAACAACATCTGCGCTGCAGCCTTTGAAACACAGGGACAATTACCATATCATTTCATCGCTTGCAAGGGAGAAAGCAAAGAGGGGACAGCTAGGCTGGGGATGTCAGCACGTGTACAGGGTGCCCAGCGGGGACACCAGGAGAGAGGCCATCTCCTACAGAGAGATAGGGTCATTCACTCCTTGTTCCCAAACATCTGCACATCAATGCGAGCAGCAGCACCCAGTGCAGGGGGATCTGGTTCTCCCCAGCCATTCAAGGACCCAAACCCCATTAACAGATGCACCAGCACACTGCATGGCACTGCCACCTGAGCCCACGTCCTGTAACCCAGCTGCCCATTGAAAACACCACGTGGGGCAGTAGCCACCCAACAGCAGCTCATCAAGAATCACCAATGGTCCTGGAGTCGCATTATACTCTGCAAACTTAAATATGTTGCTTTGCTCCACAGCCCTGCCAGCCCAAACTGTTTTATACATAGTTTTATACATGGTGATCTGCACGTGCATTGGAAACCCCCTGGACTCCAAAGCTCCTCCTATTTGAGGAGGATGAAACTGTCAAATTATTGTAGCTCAGCAAGCTGCAACCCAGCACCTGAGCTGTTAAAGCCACCCGCACACGCTCCCTCAGATCATGAGAGAGCCAGGTAATTTCACAAAGCGCAATTCTTCTCACTGGGGCTTACACCACAGGAAATTGCCTCTCTCTGCTGCAAGCTTAACATTCACACACAGGCAGCAAAAGAGGCTCTGCTGACACACGATGACTTGTTAAACTCTAATTTAATTGCACATCTGCCTGCTCTTACTTGGAGCTGCCATAGCTGTGCACTGCCTGTTTTACACATTTGTGTTTGTAGGTGGTTGTTAGTGCAGTGGGAAAGACAAGCTAGGGCATTATCTTTCTTTTTCCCTCCCCAATACAGTCAGGGCTTCTGAAATCTTAGAAAAGCCTTGCAAAGCCCCAGTTAATGATTTTCACTTTAATCACAAAGATTCACCAGAAAGGTACTCAAGCAAAAAGCCTTAATCATCACAACTAATCTAATACAAAAGATGACTCCAGCTTTGCTTTGAAAGGTACTGCACTGATAGACAGTCCCAAAACCCCTACATCTCTTCATGTTACAGCAAACTATTTATTAATGTGTGTGTGTGTGTGTGTGTCTCACCACCAAAAAAAAAAAAAAAAAAAGAGGGTGCCAGATCTGGGGAGAAGGAAAGGTGCTTGTTGGAATGAGATGATGGAAAACGGAGCTATAGCTACAGAAAAACAAATCATGCAGATTTTTGAGAGCAGAAGAAATCATTGCAATACCACAGCCTGTCTCTCTGTCATGGGCTGGGCATGTTGGAGGTGGCCCACAACTAAAGAGTTAGAAATCAGCCAGGCTTAGGCCACCACCACCTGCCTCCCAGGTAGTGCCTTCCCGTCCCTCCATGGCTGCCCCAGCACAACCAGCCACCAGCCCTGTCTCAAGCCCACCAGCCCCTTCTAACATTAACATGTGGGATTTACCCAGAAAACTTTCCTCAACAACTTACCCTTCTTCCCAGGTCTGCTAATTCCCACCCACCATTCAAAACATCCACAGGCCCTGCCTACACAAAAAGCAATATGACTGCACAGAAATTCCCCTTTTCTCCAAGGAGCAAAGTTTCCCTTCTCTTCCTCTGAGCCTTTCCTTCCTCTACCAAGACAGCTGCAGGCCTGCACAGACCCTCCCATCTCATTAATTAGGTATCTGAGATAATTATGTCCCTATAGTTTCCTCCTGCATAATCTAGTCCCAACAGTATCTGAATTTTTGTGTCTGAATCTCTTGCTTATTTTCTCATTTTCTTACTCCTCTCCCAGTGAGAACGAGTTAAAGTGAAATAAAGTTTCTTCCCAGACTCAGCTCCATTTCTTACCCTCTCCCATCCTTTTTAAACATCCTCTCCAGAAGGTGACGGGTCTCTTTACCCTTTCTGAGCTGAAATTTCTCTTAAGTCTTTCATGCATCCAGATTTTCCCAAATCCTCCAGTTTTGCAAACCCAAGCATCCCAGAGGAGTGGCCCCAGACTCTTCCCTAGGAAGCTTCAGCTGAACACGTCAGATATTGATAGATCAGATGGGCATAAAAATGTCCTTGCATGAGTCACTGCAAGGCCCCAGTCTGCAAGTCTCCTTACTGCTCCCTCTTTCCTATGCAATATCCTCTCCTCTTGTCAAATTCACCACGCCTGCAAATTTTCTTGTCCCAACATTGTCTCTTAACAAGCTTCAAGTTTTAATGAAGACAAGAATTCCCTCAGTCATTATTTTCCCTTCCTGATTGTTCAAGGTTTTCCCCCTACAGCTCCTTATTAAGCTAAATCCATGCATTCATGCAGTAAACAACCCTCTAACCAGGTCAATGCACATTATTCATTACTTATTCCAGAGCTCTGCTGCAGTCAGATTGATTCACTTTTCCTCCCATTTTCTGTCTCCTTGCTCCCATTTTCAAGCAAGGAAAGAAAAGCTCTCACGCTGCCAGTTGCCCATTAGTGACTCCTTGGTTGCCCTCAGCCAGACCCATGTTGCTTTGCCTTGCAGAAGCTGCAAATCCAGCTCCCATTCCTCCTCTCCTTCCAGTGCCCTTTGGCCATCCTACTTGGGCAGCCAAGCTGCTTCATCCCCAGTGGACATATCAAGTTGGACCACCAACTATTTACTACCTGCTGGTACTTTGCAAAACATCCTTCTGTCCTTGCACTTTGCACATCAGATCACTTTCTGATTTCTTTTTAATCATTCATCACCAATATCATTATTTCTTAGACCACCGACAACCCCAGGAAACCCAACATCTGATACAGGCATGAAATTTAACTACATATTTGAAAACAACAGTTCCAGGGAGGGAAAGGCTGGAGGATTTAAAGGGTGAAGGACACAGCAGATCTGGCTTGTGCTTGTCTTTGAGGGGAAAACCAGGAAAAACAGTCCCTGCCAACACAGGACTTTCCCGCTCAATGCAAGCTGCAGCTGTGAATTTATTTGTCTGACACATTCTAACCAAGCCCCCAGAGAGCTTAGCTAGATCTGTCCCACACTGCGTGCTTCCACACACGCTCATCATAGGAGAACAATCGACCTTCAAAGCCTTTTCTGAGAATGCAGTGGCCTTTTGGGTACAGAAGTGAACTGAAGTGTGCAAACTGAATGATGGTCACCACCAGTTTTATGAAGTTTCCTTCTCAGCCCTTCAGCTTGAAGTTCACACAGCCATCATCTTGAAGGTCACAGAAATGGGTCAGGTGCCGAGTCCAATTATACCTTGAAACAACTGAACATTTCATTGGTTTTGTATTTTACTTAGAAGATAAAATTCCTTGACTTTGTCCTCAGTGCCTGATTTCAGCTTGCCAGGGGAAAGTAAGTTTGCACATTAAATTCTGAGTTCAGCATGAAACAACCAATAATACTTGGACATATTCACGGTCCAAATCACTTCCCACCTTTTTCTGCCCGTCAGCATGAAAGGTACCATGAAAGAAAGCAAAAAATTGCTAATGTAGAAAGAAGAGAAGAAATTTAAAAGAATAAGAAAATATTAAAACAAGCCATCAAATCGATCATGATTCAAGTTCGCATCTTCCAGTTCATAAGCACTTATACTGAAAAGGAGATATGTTCCTAAAAGAGCTTATTTTTAGTATTACAGAGCTGGGGGACCTGGAGGTGAGGCTAAAGGAAAGGGGCAACGCAGGACAGAAAGATGTAGAAAACCACAGGATAAGTCTGGGGGCAATTTTGGAACATATGTTACTGGAATGAGGCCAGAGGATAAGAGCTGAAGCTGACAAACCACTGTTTAAAAAACACCTGAGGATGCCAAATTTAGACATACACCTCACCTGAGCCTGAGTTATCCCCGCTCCCAAAACAGCCTCCTGATGGTTCCGTGAAATCATGTTGCAAGTGTAGCTTGGATGAGTAGCAGCTGCTATTACTGCTGGCTATAAAACCAAAAAACATCTCAAAAGCCTTAAGGGGAAAGGAGGAGAAAAGAAAAGGTACCCAAGTTCTTGACATGATGGGGTGGTAAAAAGCTTCCTCCATCCCACCATCACCTTCCAGGAGAAGAAAGGAGCCAGACATGTCACTGCTTTGGTTTTAGCTGGTTTTCACCACTCAAAGCGAGAGTGCCCCAGGACTCTCATCTCATCAGCTACAACTCTGCTCTCCCTCCTAAAATATCTCTAAATCAGCACCTGTGATCCATCACTGAGCAAGCAGCTTACTGCCATTTGCCACTGGTGGGTAGCCTTCATCTGTAGCTGATCAAATGTTAGCCAACTGTTTGAAAATGTTCCATCTCATTATATGTCCTCCTCCTCTTTTACTGCACTAATAAGTTTTCATTGTCTCCCCTAGCCACTGCAGTGTAGCAACCAGATGAGACTCTGGATGGTGTGCACCCCCCTTCTCTGCCATCTGCAAGCCGTAATTCCACCTTGCATTTCACTTGAAGCTTCTTCTGAAGCTTGGCATTTTGGCAGCTTCAGAAGATGACGTACTCTTGCTGGCACTGCAGCCTGTTGACCCCATCCCTCTCACACTCCTTTCCAGACTGCTTCTTCTGAGGAGCTCATCTTCAAGGAGCTCACCCTCATTTAGAAATCACACCAGCCTGATTTTTCTGCCAGTAACAATAGCTGTCAGCCTATATTCTTCTCTTGTATGCATTATTTTTGCATTCATGCAAAACAGTAGGCTTTGAGCACCAGAGCGGTGCTAAACGTCCTCCTCCCACTTTAATTTCTTGTCCTCTCCATGCTAAAGAGCAAGGTGCTGATCATATATTTTGCTTTCATCCTCAAGGCGTATGCACAGATTCTGTTTGATGGCAGCCCTGCCCTCCTGCCCAGTGCAGGCAACAGGATTCAGTCTCCTCTGAAATCCTCCTTCCTAACTTGCTGCAAGAATGCTTGATTAAAAGTCAAATGAAGATTCTCTGTAGGGTTAAACTCTGGCATGTTGCCTAAATTCAGTAATGCTCTCTTTCCACTTCATATCAGTAACAGAGACTTCTCCTGGCTTGTTATTTCAGATGGGCTGGGACTGGAACATCTATCCTGCCAGGTGCCCTTGAGTACTCAATAAATTAAACAGCAGAGATACCTTCATGTAGTCTGAACACGAGGGAACCACGCTCATTTTATTATTTCTTTTTTTCTTGAAGTATTGCCTTCCTACACTTGTAGAAATGATATCACAGCATCAAATGACTATATTAGAAGTGCTGTGATTACTTCATTGGGATAGACTGCAGAGCCAGCCTCAAATAAAGACGTGTCATTTTGGCACGCTTAGATTGATAATGCACCAAGTGCTAACACAGGCACCACGTCCCTACAGCACTGCATTTTAGCAGTGTTGCTAAATGCCAGGTGACAAGGGCTGAGCAAATATAGAGCTGAGGCTGCTTTAGAGAATTGCAATTACATTTATAGACAACTTTAAATTCAAACCCTTGTGCAAACCCTACCTATGTTCCTATCAGTTTTCTCTTCTTTGATGGTGAGATGGCCGACTTCCACAAGCATCATAACCATGGCACAACATAACATCCAAATGCTGTACATCTGCACTGCATTAGTAAGCAAGGAGGATTTCGAAGCCAAGCTACTTTCTTCTTTCCTTTCACAGACTTTCCAATAACACCAACCAAGCAACACTGACACAGCACCAAAGCTATCTTGGGGCATGGTTGTCTTCTCTAAGTCTCAGGGACTAACGGCACCTGTTCCTCAAAAACCTTTCAATCCTGGAGTCTCAGAAAGTCTTTCCTTGCCTCTTTTGGAGACTCCTTTGGGGACCTGCAAGGCCTTATGGACTAAAAAAGTATCTGGACTAGCCCACAAATGGTGCCAGCAAAAGTTGGCTGGCTACCTACCTGCATGGATGTGGCACCAACATTTTTACTGCCATCAGTGCAGGAAACCAGACTGATCCATGGAAGCACCTGCTGAAGGGTATCACAGCAAACCATGGGACAAAGTAAGTGGTTTTACCCCAGAGCTTCTGTGACAAGAAGGATGAAATGGACTGGCTTTGACTCGCAAAGACTCACAGAAATTAAAACAAAAAAACCCTAGCAACTCCATATCCATAGGATCATTAAAGAAGTCATAAATGTCTCCACAAACAGAAGACCAGCCAAGGCACCCAGCAAATTAATAGTGTGAGAGGGATCTTCGTCAGGCACTGTGGAAGGTGAAGTCCCTTCCCCGCTCAGCAGTCTCCCTTGGTTCTTGCCCCTGTTGCCTGCTCAAGGCTTGTCCATCCCCACTACACGGAGTCAGGCTGCTCCCACAAATCCCACATGCAAAGAGGAGGGGGGGAGGGGGCAGTTAAAAATATGCTAGGAAGCCACCAAAATCCTTCCAGGACACATAGCATTGCCCAGCACACCACGGCCCCTGAACTGCCACGTTTTAGGTCAGGAATTATTTTTGCTGTACCCAGCCCAGGGCAGCGCAAGGATCAGCTATCAGCTCAAGGCACAGCCAATGTGCAAATCCATAACCAAGAACAAGAGAAAGGCACATTTAATTAGCCCTCAAAACCACTGCACTTTCCATTTTCTTCCTGTACGTTTTAACACATGTCAATACACTGGTAAATTGGCAATGTTAACCCTGGGTCAAAAATCCCTTAAGGTTCTGTGAAAATAATAAATAAGCAAATATGTGAACTGAATAAACAGCTACCTGCAGGTAAGTATGCACTGCGTGTGCATGGGTGGCTGGCAATGTTTGCTTTGGAAACAACAGTTCACATTTTCTCTCTGGAACCCTTGGTAACCTCACAATAATCAAATCTTTTAAAAAGAAGAAGAAAAAAAGAGGAAAAAAAGGGGCAGTAAATCTCTCACACGTGTCTCAGTTATAGCAGGGAACCTGAACAACCAGTCACAGACTTGCAAAAATTGGCATTTCCATTCAGAATCATCAGTCACCATCACAACCTGTAATCAGGAGGGATTTGGAAGAGATTTCCTGAACCAGATATTCTATTTAAAAGCGTATTCATACCCTCTGGACTCATGATTGCAGGCAATAACAAGTGAATCAGTAATTGCTGGCCATTTGTTTTAATGTCTTTCCTATCCCATCTTTTTTTTCCTTTCTTTTTGCCCTCCCCCGGAAAACTGCTTACACATATTTTTTTTTAAGGATCTAACGAGGCTTCTTTTGTTGCACCATTCATCACAGATAGTTATCAAGAGGAAGTGGAAGTCTCAGAAGGATGAGAACAAAGCAAAGAAGCTTGGCCCAGGAAGCATCCCATGAAAATCCTTCTCTAAGCAGCAAACCCCAACCAAAGTATGAGGGCTTGGGGCAAGCTGAGACCCACAGGCAGCAAACCAAGCTGCCAACATCATGTTTTGCTCCATGTCAAACAGGATAAACAAACCATATTTGCTCCTGGTAGAGCCTTGCTGCTGTTTCAGTTGGTAGAATTACAAGCCATTCGCCAGACATTCTTGTATATTTTTAACGGATCTTGATACATCAGTGCAGTTCATGGGACCGAAGAGTGCTCAGTGTCCACATGCAGCCACTGCAAGCAGGGGTCTAGGAAACTGCAGGCTACAGTGCCTGCTGCCAGCCTTAAGGAAAACAGAAAAGTTGTCATGAGCAGCAACAAGTAAACAACCAGGAAGTGTTTCCCATGAATACGCCACAACCTGAAGATAATTAAGCGTGCACTGTCAAAGCATAGCAGGACTTGCACGACAGCACACCAGGAGCAGATGGAGATCTGGCTGTGGAGTCCAACAATACCAAGCTTGAAACCCAACCTCTGAGCAGGGAAATTTTTCCCATTAACTACCTGCACCCCTCAAAAAAAAAAAAAAAAAAAAAAGGCATCTCTTCATGAAGCTTCAGCTTTAACAAATCAGCTTTTTCTGACAGTTTGACACAGCTATAACAGTGAATGGTTTGTTATCTGCTAAATCCCTGTGGAAAGCTTTAGGCTAACATGTTACCACAGCTCTGAGCACATGCAGGGCAAATTTTTCTTGAGGTATTTTCCACTAAAAAGGCTGGCTTTTTCATTCGCCCAGAACTATTAGAAACCTTAGCTTATTCAGCTGCAAAGACAAGAGGCTATATCCACACTCACTTTTTGCAGAGCAGAAGATGGTATAACTTAACATGATGCATCACACAGTTTCCAGTTGCAATAGCAAAAATAAAGGTTTATAATCCAAGGTAGTCTAACAACGGCTGTGCCTACATTGCTAAAGGCATCTGCCCTTGGAAACAATTCCTGGTGCCATGCTAAACGTTTTAGTGATTTACATCAGCACAGCTCAGAGCTGACCCCCTCTGCAGCAATGCACAGCTCTTCCCTGGATCCCTTTTCGCACCCCCATGGTGCACATAATTACAATATTTTTTAAATTATTTAATTGTAATATCTAGTGTTAAAGGGAGGGCTGTACTGCAGGCCACCACGATGGCATTTTAAAAGCACGAGGCAAGGTTGCATGATGCAAATGTGGAGACCTCTACAATAGTCCAAGTGTGCTGGGGCAGTACCAGAGGACGGGGGGGGACAAGGTGGAGCGTGGTGCTCCTAGTGCCCAGGGTAACACCTGGGCTGACTCCCAGCCCAGCAGTAAAGCAGCATGCATGGCCAGAAGGATGATCAAAGCATAGGGACTGCAGGTGCCAATTAGGGAGACAAGGTATGTGCAGAATCCCTGCCTGAGATGAGAGCTACAAGCTCTTTAGTGGATTAAACCAAGCACAACCAAGCTTGGTTTCATGCCCTGCCCTCGCCACCGTGCAGACAGTCCTCAGCATCAGCTCCACAAACTACCACCATTTGTGTAAGTGAGGAATACTTTTTTGGGTTTTCACATCATTTTAGGAGAACCTTATCTGCATACAAGGTCCTAACTCAAAGATGTATTCTCATGATCCCTTGGTGGGGTATTGACCATGAATAATAATAATAAAAAACCACCACAAACCACACATTCAGTATATTCTCCATGGATTTCACCAGCAAGTTTTTTCTACCTGTGTTAAAGTCCTCTGGGTAGAACCTCTAACAGCCTGTACTTTCCTTCCTAAATAGTGGATCAATCATTCGGGGACCTCAATTAAAAGTTTTGAGTGTTTTTTGGGTTGTTTTTTGGGGTTTTTTTCCCCAGCAAGATGATTTATTAGAAAGTGAATTGAGGGCATGTTCCACGATAAGGTATTGATGCTGTAGTGCATTAGGATTAATAATAGTAAGCTCTAATTCTATTTTAATTACTTAAAAGATATCATTATTGAAGTCAAAGGACTCACATGCATGGAAAACCAGTACAAGGGAGAAGACTTCAACACTGGATGCAATGGAGTGACAGCGATAATACAGCACTTTTGTCAACAAGACATGTTGCTTTGTTAACAGTATGAAGCATTTAATGATTAAAAAGGCAGCTTTTTGCTTACAGTATCAAGAGATGTTTGTTTTCAGTGAGCAGCTGCTGCTTTTTCATAAAGTGACTCTCCAGCAGAAATAATACAGCAGACTGGTATTGCCGGGAACAGCATAATGTCTGTGAAGTTTGTGGACTGGCAAACACAGCCCTATTCTGCTACTATTTGAATCGCCAATAAACCAAATTGCCCATCTCCAGTTTTATGAGAACTGCAAGTCAAGCCATTCTGGGAAAAGATCTAGAAAAAAAAAAAATTGGGTTGCATAGATTGTTTCATTTTAATGAAAAGTTCATCTGCAGATGTCATTTTTTTCTTCCCCCGTATCTTCTCATGTTCTGCACTATCATTTTTGACTCCATGCTTGCATTCCCCAAAAGCAAAGTATACAGCCCACTCAGAAATAAATGCAAAGAACACCATGTAATGATGCCTGCAGTAAGCAGAGGCCGTAGCTAACAGCACATATCTTCATCTGGTATAAACTAGCATTTTAATACCTTCTGCCATACTGTACCAGTCTCTGGGGAGCTACCCTGCCAAAGGTACTTGAATTTCTACTATTAGTTTACACCTGACCAGCTCCATGACACAGAACTTTTTATTGTTGGTGAGCAGGTTAATGGAGAAGCTCAAGAGACAGGTTCCAGATCCTTTACGAAATCTCTCTGGTTGCACCTGATAAACACACAGGCAGATTTGCCCTGTGCTTTCCACAAATGCAAAATGTAACTTGATACAGACAAATAAAATTGCTTGCATCTAAAATTCAGTTACAAAAAAAAACCAAACCACTGAAACACAGCACACCAGGACTCAAGAGAAAACAGAAACAGAGTGAATAGAGTAGGTGTCTGCAAATAACATTCCTCACTGTACCAAAGACTCAAGATTTCCTTCCTAAAATGGCAGGGTAATGAGCCTTCAAATATTACCTATTCCCCAGCAGTGCAGGCTCTAACCTCTAATCCTACAATTACATTATTCGTCAAGTCATATTGATCTTAAGGGTCTTTTCCAACCTAAATGATTCTATGATTCACATTTTTTCATGCAGCTCCCATTGCAGGTTTCTTTGCTGCAGGAGGCAGACAACAACCTCTGCCAACACAGGCTCAGTGCCAAGCAAGCCTTTGTTGAAGTCCTTCTAGCAACAGAGGTGGGGAGCAGGAGTAGCCCCTGTAGGAAAAACAAAGTAGGAAAACAGGTAAGGTTCCCTACCAAGTGCTCCAGCACGTCTGCTGCTGGGGTAACACAGCAGCTCTCTGGACATGCCCTCATTGCCTCTCAGCAGGTCCTGGGGCAATGACAATGAGATGGCCAAAAGGAAGCTGATGTTGGCTTGATGCTCAGAAGCAGTAGCAGAGCTTCCATGGGGAGCTTATGCCATTTCCCACATGCCTGCCCCACTGGGCAGGTGTACAGCTTCATGTTAGCCTGGTAGTGAGGGATGGAGGCAACGTCACAGCTCTTCAGCACAGAGTCAGGCAAATATGAACAAAGAACACGGTTCCTACTGTCAGGAGCAGAGGTGGCATGGTAAACCTGTTTCCACTAGAGACTCAAGTCCTCTCTGCCCAGCAGTCATGAGCTCCCAGGACGACACTGGTCTAGGAGGAGAGTGCTGGTGAAAGACATGGAGGGCAGGAACAGAGAGACCAAACTGCTCCCCACAGCAGCCACATCTGTAACTCTTACAGCTGGAACGCCAAGAAGATACTGAAAAAGCAGAGAGGTTAGAGGAGAGTCACAAGGATAACTACAGGATTATGAAAATTAGGAAAATTTGCTTTAGAGAGAGGAACCAAATCCTTTTAACTAAGGGAAGACAGAGGACATGAGATGTGGTGAAGATAGGGTTAATTTTATTGCAATTAATACAGAGAGGTCATTAAGCCTGTAATTTACAGAGTTCATATTAGATGATATCTGGGTCTATACTCTGAGAATCCAAAAGCAATGATGCTCTGCCAGAATTATAGGAAATTAATTACTTGCTCCAAACTCCCTGCCGCATGTGAAATACTTTGTTATTGGCAATTGGCTTAACCTGAGATTAAAAATGTCCCAAAATCCACCACAGACCTGTGGCTCTACCTAAAGCAAAGCAATCATGTTTCCGTTGGCTGTACATCATCCTCTGCCTCACAATCACCATCATAAGCAAGAGCACCTGTCATGCTGAACATTCCCACAAAATAAGTTTATTGAACAATGTGGCCCATTGTGTGGAATAATGTGACATGGACCAGAAAACTTCAGCTTTTCCCCCCCTCATACTCATTTTTCGAAGGTGTTTTATATAACTCAATATCAAGTTATATAAGGAAGCAAAAAGTCCCCTTTTTCTTTTCAATTTTACTAAAATTTCATTGGAGTTGGAAGGTTTCTCAAAAAGCTTTGAATCTGGGACACAATATTTTCCAAGAAAATGGTTCTAACAAAAAGCACATCAGATTCTTAATAACATCTTGTCATGGGTTTTGGTGTGTGCTAAGAGCATATTTAATGAACTACACAAGTGCAGAGGCAGGCAGGCAGCTCCTAGGACTTGGAAGCTATAGCACAGACTCCAAAAGCTGTAACATGCTGATAGAAGCAAAAGATGTTAACTTGCATTATGCCTCTGTCTCCTTGAAAGCAGTTTGAGAGAATTTAAAGCCCTCTTTGAAATTGGGTCTATTTCCTAAGGCCAGAGCACAGAGAGGGAGCAACTTGTCAGCTTTTGTATTTCAACATTTCATGGACCAAAACTGTTTCCACTCTCTCTCTTTCTCCCAGAAATTACATCACAGCTATGCTTCATCCTTTTGCCACCTAGCACTTGTCCAGCGGGTCAGCTGGAAATAACCCCACACACTAAAGGAAAAGTTGTCATATTCCCTCACCTCTCAGGGATTTCGTGTGTACCCCAGCCTGTGCGGGGAAGGGAGATTTAGATTTTAGGTCTGACTCAGCTTAAGTGTAATTCCTTTAATAAACTGCATACTTTTACTGGCACAAAAAATGACCAAGCTCTCTAACAAACCCCTGTATATTGTATTTTATCCAGCTGCTGTTACACAGAGCCTGACAGATTACACATGACTGAAGAATTATTGAACTTTGAATAAAGTACACTTTAAAAACAGTTTTTTTCACTAGTGCTAGGAAGATACCAATATAAGCCGACACTTACTCTAGCAGTTAACCCCATTTGTCTATAAAAAATCGGGTCTAATTTGCATTTGAATTTTTATTGCTTCAGCTCCCCACTGTTGGTTCTTTCTCTCCCTTTTTACTTCAAGATGACTTTAGGAGCCAATATTTCCTCACCAGGAAGTCACTTAGACAGATCAAGCCACCTTAATCTCCTTTTTTGATGGACTACACAGATTGTGCTCCTGAGGTCTTTCTTTAATGCATTTTCCACAGACCAAGGCCATTCTGTGGATCTTTTCACCCTTTTCTGCCATTTTTTCAGTGATCTTTCAAAAAAATTGAGTCATCACAACTAAGCCCTGTATCATAACATCAGTCAAAGCAATGCTTTCTTTGAAGGAGGAATTTTGATAAGACGGGACTGCTTGGGCAGGGGCGCAAGCCTGACTTTACAGAACGGTGCTTGTGTGAATGTTAATTCCTGTAGAATCACCCACACTCAGGCCAAAAGGTAAAAAATAAATACATAAACAAATCCAGTCTGATCTTCCCAGTGAGGAATTGCCCAATACACAATTCAAATTTTCAAAACCTAAAAAAACATACCAGAATGGCAAGTGTTTTGCCACCAATATGCCAAAATTAGACTGTCCCTCAAAAGAAGTCACAAGTCATGGCAAAAGCCACCTGCAAACCAAAAAGTTTGAGTAGTACTACTGAAAAGGAAGGCTTTCTAAGAATGAATCAACATCATGACTTTGTAAAAACAGAAGAAATACCTTTCAAAGTTGACATGTAACAAAAAAGATATATGATTTTGACAAGTGATACTGTTGGGATGACTTGTATTTTCATGCCCCACGAGTATCATAGTGATCATACCCAGATTCCTTTTGGGTCTCCAGAGCAACATTTAAGATGGGACTAGCTGTTTTTAAATCAACTGAAAAAGCGGCATACATTCAACAGTTCATCAATCATGCCTATATGCAATGATGTGTTTGTTATCCAACATGCATTTTTCTAAGAGTGGGGAAAAGGGAACAAGTGTACAGTTTATTATTTGCATGGAAATATTAATTTGGGAAATATTAGGCTATAAGGGCACTTAGGTTTTCTTGAAGCAGCATCCAAATGAAAAGTGGTTCCTGGTATGGAAGTGAAATCCTCAAATTGCCCTTATGTTAACTGGGGAGGGCCAGGTGCCTACATACCAGATGTACAGCTCTAAAATTGAGTGGGGATTTTCTATAGGGGAGAGGCTTATGTCGACCAAGAAAGAAAAATACCTGGAAGAAACTTTCCCTCAGCCTTAGATTGGTAATACTGGCCTACATTTAGGCATCTCTGCCAAATATTTAGCACAAAAAAATCCATTGCAGTTAGGCATCTAAATCATCATATTTAGATGCAGACAAACAGATTGGTTTTCTTTTCAGCTCAGTCACTAGAAACAGCAGCTTACAGTGAAAGCAGATTAGAGAAAGGGAAAAAGGAAGCTTCTTTTCAAATAAGGGGGCTTTCTGGCTTCAATATATAAGACTCAGACTACAACTCTTAAAGGCTTCAGAAATTCACTGTTTCTTTAGGTTACATAGAGTTGGATTGAATGGACTTTGATTTTTAGCTAGTGAGAAGTCCCTATTTACAAATTGTCCTTAACTAGCAAAGCATCACAATCTTGGAAGACTGGATGAAGACCCACAAAGGCAGCTGGATAACTGGCAATTGATTTCTGCAATGGAAGTTTGAGGGTGCACAAGAAGCACCTGAAATCCTCTGAAAACCCTAGTGCCAGGTTTTGGGTAATGAACAAACCCTGATGCTGGCACCCCACAGAGTGAGATATGATTACTTCCCCAAAATGCCAGACTGCATTCTAAGCAGATGTTCCTGCACCAAGGCAAGTATACATATATCCATGTGTGCCAGATTGCAGTGTGAAAGTTAGGATCATAAAGCTACTAGCAGCAAAAAAAATCCATTTGAAATGGAAACATCTTTGAGTACCAGCTCCAGTATTGGCTCAAATGTATTAAGAGTTTTCCAAAGTAAGCCTTGATTATTTCTGTAAAAAGAAAAACATACAGCAGATTTGTTTACACTACTTGAGACAGAGCATTTCTTTTTTAGAAATGGAAACTAATGCATCTGTTGAATGCAGATACAAAAACATTTGCAGTATCTCCAAGCTCTAGCTCAGCTATGCAAATACGCATTTGAGTGTGCATATCTTGCTCACACAAAGGTGTCTACATATATACCTTCTGCTTAAGTAAACTTAGTACACAGATTAATATATAATCTCAGAGTGCATGGAAGTATTAATTTGAAAGATCAAACTTACATGAGTCAAGAACACCAACACTTTCATCTTTTAAAATATAACTAGTTGTAGATGGAGGGGAGAATAATGCATAATAGATGTTTTATTAAACATCCAGAACCCAGCTACGTGTAAATCCGCCTCTGAATAAGTTCTGAGCACCCCAGCACTTTTGTTGCAACTCCTACCAATAGTCATCTGCTAGAAATTGTTGTGGAATTGACAACACAAGATTTCAACAAAATGCCCAATATTAATTGAAGCACTCAGTATCTCATTGATTCTGAAAGTATAATGGGGTTCTGATTAGGCAGTTTATTGAGCATCTATTCCCCAGCGTCCTCACCTGACTGCAGTTAGCACCTCATCAGGTGTTGCAGCCATAACTGCAGAGTATGAATTGTTCATGCATTCAGGAAAAACATGTTAAAGTAATCCTGGAGCACCGCTCAGCTGATTGGGGAACAGTTCCATTCCTATAACAACATTAAATTAAAAAATGACTCATTGATTAAAATTGTAACCTAACAAGATACTCTGCTTAAATCCAGACCTCCTTGTTCTCCAATACATTACCTCATGGTTTTCTAAGTGGAGCACTTCTGGTGGAACAGTTTCAAAGAAGATACCAGATCTTCCCTGAAATTCAGCCAATGCAGATACAACAGAATGGGTGGCTGATATCAACAGTCCTGTTCCTCTCTGGATACCAAACAAGAGACATACATGGTTCACTGACTTCAGGTCCCCTGTAGAGTCAATAGGGGAAGGAAAAACAAGATCTCAGTTTAGTCACTCTGCTTCACTTCTGGTAGGGAATACATGGACTGCCTTTACACAAGATTTTTTAAAATTTATTTATTATCAGCTTCTCTCAGAGGGTAATAGTTTCTTCTTTGTCGTACCATATCCATCAATCAATACTGTCCTACTTCTAAATGGTTTACAAGTCTTGGAAGCAAGACTTAGTGGTCTGCAACGTCTCTTTAAATTAATTCTTCCAATGCTACTTTAAGTGAGGAATTATCTACTACTTTAACAACCGTGTCATTTAATATTTAAGGTTTTGTGGGGCTTGAGTAGATGGGAGGTACCTGGGCCTAACAATTCATTTTATCATTTCCCTCTAAACATTTTTATTGACACTACATTTTAATGCCATTTTCCCTTCAAGAGAGGCTCCAATACAAGAAAATATTGAAGCTCTACCACGTGACAGTGATACAGAAAGTTATGCTAGGTTTTCTGTTACATCATTATCCCTCCCCTTCTCATCACCAACATCCCCTCAAGTTCATTTTGCATCATAAGAATTAGCTCACCTTTAAACAGGTTTACAGTTTCTGAAAATGCTTTGTGGTTTTTGCAATGTTGGTACTTGTGTTTCTTGAAGTTCGTAACTTCTTCTTTTATGAAGTTGGGCAAGTTTTCTCTTCTGTGTCTCTCTCATTCTATTCACTATGAAGGAAGACTAGAAAGCAAACTAAATTTTAGAGTCCTAAAGCCCTTTTCAGCACACGGTGTACATTTGCTGTCTATCTCCAACGTGGCATCTTTAAAAAATATAATCCATTCCACCCGCAAGTGTTTTACCCTTTTAGCTGCTTCTCTTCTTCAGAATGTGGCCTTTGTGTACATGCAATAACCACAAGGCACTGCATTTGAAAACATTCTGGTCATTATGACAAAGGGTATCTTTTTGATACTATTTTGAACTAGGTCCAATACACAACCCTGGATACAATGGGAACACTTCAAAAGATTGTAACGTTGCGATCCAGATCCCTGCAGTCCAATTTAACAGTTCATACTTCACCTCCAAGTCTAGTTTCCAATCCCCCTAGCTTTTTTGGCACCAGCCTGGACAACAAGCATTTATAATTTTCATCACTGTGAACCAGAACTACCTCTCCTCCCCAAAGGTTTTCTGCACCAAGCTGAAAAGCTACTGGTTTTATAAATCCAGTTATCTAACGCTTGATAACAAGATTTCCTAGCACTGTGCCCCTGCCCATTATTGATTTCGGATCCCCAAACCAGGGACCTGTATGCTAAGGGATACATGGCCATTATCTATTTTCTTTTCCGAGATGTTTCTCCTTTTCAGTAAGGTGTGGCTAACCTGAAGATGCAGTTTGACTATAACCTTTTCCACCATAGATCAGCATACTTGAGCTCCTGCAGCTTGGATACCATGGGGCCAAGAGACAGGATCATCTCTGAAAACCACCATCTCCCTGCACACATGACTAAGCAAATACTGCTTAGTTGCCTGTAGGGCACGTAATCATACACAAAGTCGCACTGGGTGGAGAAGCCTTCACCTTAATTTTGGGCTTCTGCCTGAAGGTATAGGTTGGTTGGGGTTTTTTTTTTACCTTATACCCAGGGCTCCACCCTTACCAGGTCTTCTCCCAACAGTACACCTAGTTACATACCTCTCAAAGTAACCTCTGTACTTCTGAATTTACGCAAGACAGGCATACGGTGACTGACACAGTCTGCTCCAAGGCTGCTAATACTGCATAGACCTTTAAATATCGTAGTCCCATGCTATCAGGGGAGAGCCACTCTGCCTTGGAGATCTCTGCCACAAGAAGTGTTTGAATCCCTTAGGAAGTAACCAACCATATAATGATAATACAATTCTCCAGCTGTTAGACATGAGCAATAATACTTTTTCCCAATATTCATCTGACTTGTCTACCATATGTTACATTTCCGTGCAAACAACCTCATGCTATGTTCACCACAGTTTAAACACTCTTAAGTGATTTTTGGTAGGAGAGTGAAGCATGTTGCAGAGAGCTGTGAGAATAATTGATTTCTTTGGTTTGTTAGTCAAACCAATGACACTCAGCTGAGAGGCAGAGATAAACTTACTCCAAGTTAAATAAAACTATTTGTTTTGGTAGTCAAAAAAAGCCGAAGAAATTCAGCAGGAGGAATTGCCTGAGCTAACAGTGACACCTCAGTTCAAAACCTTTTTTCTACTTGATCAGTTCAGAAGACATTTGAAACAAACTCTCTTCCCACTTCCCTCTGAAGTTGTCCTGAAAAGACAACCCTACACTCTCAGCTGTTTCTTAATCCCTCTTCTGATTACTTTCATTTAACACTGTCTGGATCCATGACCTGCATTACCCTATCCCAGGGGATTGCCTTTACCCAGCCTAGAAGCTACTCATCCTCCTTCACAGCCTCAGCAAACAGTTGCACTGCTTCACATAACCAAGCAAGAGAGACCATCTTTTAACAGCTAAACACCTAGGGTTTACTCATACAGAGAAGGACAGGCTGTGGTTCACAGCCTGCTGCAAATACAGATCTGAAATGTCATCTTCTGCATCCTGGCCCAATAACCAAAGCCCTAGAAGATAGCAGGGAAACAAGCCATACTCATTAGTTTGAGATAACTACAACTCACAGAGCCTACGTTTCATGCAAGCATCCATATGTACAACTCAACACATTGGCTTTAGCTAACCTAGACAGAAAACACTGACAGAAAGGCTTAGTTATGACCAAACAGCTGAACACGAATAAAATCTACCCACGAATGTTGCCTAGAATTTGTGGGAGGATTTGCCAGCTAAAGCTTCAAGTTACGTCTGCAGTAGTAAATAAAGCTAGCTAAGTGCTTCTCCCTGGCCTGCAGCTACATGGGAAAGCACAACTCATGGCTCTGTACTTACACTTTCTCATCTCAGAAAACCCACTAAAAAAAACCAGAGCAGCCAGCTTCAAGCTGCTCAGGAACCAGTCTTTCGTACACACTGCCCTGAGCCATCCAGCCCTGCCTGCCCGGCACAGAGCCATATAAGGGACATACCAGCACCTACACAACTGGGGAGAAGGGGCTGCTGTGACTGAAGGGTTACCCAGTCTGCGGGTGTGTGGAGATCCATGGGTTCACAGGATTCCTTAATACATCAGGACAGAGGCTTCTATCCTGTAACATTCTCAGCTTTATTCCAGATTACCACAAACACCACCAAAAGAAAATCACTTCTAGCAAATATACCTATGATTAATAAAGCAAATCTATAGATCAAGCTATTACAAATTACTATCAGCAATCAATACTATAGTACCAATCAACAGCATGGCAGCAGTTAATATTGGTAGCAACCAATCACATAGTTACAACCAGTAATAGCAACAACCAAGTAGGTATGTACTATTACAGGGGTTTTTATTACAGGTTAGTACAAACTTACATATGAAGCAATTTATCCACAATGTAACAGCGGATATGATAAATTACTTACATGGATATATAACACCACTATCAAGTCAATCAGATTGCAGAAGGGGGAAAACCATCCCAAAGGGGAGGACCATGTGTGCATATCATTCACACAGCCTTGGTGACTAAACCTAGGTTCTAGATGAGATCCAGGCATTCAGAAGCTTCTTCCAGAAGCCTGCAGGTCCAAGGAGCCATGGCCTTAAGGTAGCAGGATGGGCCACTCTTCCTTTATCAGAGAGTCATCCTCCAACACCACAGAGACAGCAGATCCACCTCTCCCCTTTACACGTGCCCTTTTTATGTTAATTACACTAATTGTAAGTTTTAAACACTAAAAGAATCCTCAAAACCACCATCCATACACGGCACTCCCTCCTCCTCCCCTGCACCTCTGACTGCAAGGGATGTCCACTCAGCAAGACTGGATGATCGTTCCACTATGGCAGAGGCCCTCAAAATTCTCAGCTCCCGTGCAAAACTATCAGGCTTCAAGGTCCCTGGGCAAGTCTGAGGATGCCCAGCGTAATCGCTGTGTCAGGCACTGCTCCAGTAAGCGCATGTCCAGCACAATGTTTGGTCCCACAGGAGAAGCGGGTACCCTGGGACAAAAAAAACCAAACAGTTGGCATGATGAGACCTGGAGTTGGTTTCCCAGTTCAGTGCAGAAGAAACATGACTAAGACTCCATTGACTTTAAGTAGGAGGAGGTATAGAAAGAAGCATCACATATATCAGAACATCTTTGCTCTCAAGTACCTTACAATCTGGAGGCCTGAGAATCCTTGGCCCAGCAGAAAGTACCTCAAATTTAAAGACAAGACTTCATGTGCCCGAGTTTTCTCTACTCAACCATTAAGCCAAAATTTTGATCATAGAATCAGCAGAACCACAGCTCAAGATGGTAGAAAAAGCACCCTCATAACGCAAGGGGGGAAAAAATGCACACTTCATTTCTTCAGACTCACATGAAATTAAGCCTGGATCTGAATGATCACTCTGAGACTGAACAAAAGCATCTCTTCACACTCCTCCAGTTACTAGCCTCCAAGTCCTCCATATACTAGTATTACAAGTCCTGTGCTTAAGATCATGCTAACATCAATCACCCTCCCATTTCCACAAGCTGGAGAGGTAATAAGACTAGGTAGCTTTGTGAGCAGTAGAATTTTCTGTTTCCTAAAGTTTAAGTGAAATGGGCCCATGTATTACATCCTGCTTTGGATGCAGGGGAAGGAGAAGAAAGATACCAATTTTCCTGAGCTTTGTTTCCTTAGGAAAAAGGATAAAAAGCAGTTTCAAGATTTTGTATAGTTTCCAAAATACATAATCTGATTCATACTTTTATGAAGAAGCCTCAGTCTGGTACATGAATTAAGATAACTGTTAAATCTGGATAAAGAAATTATATTGGCTTAAATTTTAGGCAATGTCTGTAGTCTTGGGAAAATGCTGATTCCATAAAGAATTTCAAATCTCTTTGCAGTTATTCAAAGAATTAAGAGGGCCAGGCTGGATTCAATTATTACAGAAGATCCAGAAGCTGTTTAATACCTTCCCAGAAACCAAGTATCAAAATATTTTACAAAGGCAAATGAAACATGCCAGCAGGATTGTTTCATACTCTCAGACAAGTCAGCCATGAATATTTGCAGAGTGCAGGTTACTTACATGCAATTTAAATTGAGACAATAGTACTTCAAAATGAAACTGAAGAGACTTCCAGACCTTGCATGTTTGTTCTATGAGGTTAGGCCCTAGTTCAGCAGATATGAGCCAGACCTGGGTACATGCTACCGGCAGCAAAGTCTCTCCTTGACCTGAAAGCACAGAAATAATTTTTTTCTCTCCCCTACCCACACCTGCAGCAGCAGGTAATGTATTCCACATCCATGCCCTATAGTGATCACTGGCAGCAACATATTTTAAGCATTCAAGCACTAAAGGTGTTCTATTCATAGTTTAATTCGCAAAAGCAGCCTCCAGAGCTGCTGACCACACACGCAACTTGTACTGCTCCACAATGCAAACATTTTAGACAGAGAGCTCCCCAGGTCTCAAGCAGACTAGTCAGGGTACAGTTTATTTTTTTGTATTGGAATATTATTGTCCTTCTGTGCCATATAAGCTCAAAATGACTTTTATAAATAGGGCAGGGTATAGGATTTAGGAGTATCCAGATGGATGTCTTTAATTTCCTTTTCCACAGGCACAGCAGTCATTAGAAATAAGTGGCCCATCAGGATTTAGATACTACCAATTGCCACTATAGACCCCTGTATTAGGGGGTACAGGTTCTCCTAATCTTCATGGCAATCAACATAAAACCAGCCAATATCAGCCCACACAAATTTCTAGAGACAAGAAAACCTGGAATTTGAGAGACAAGTTCACACGTGGGAGAGGAACCTAGCCAGCAGGGCAGAAACCACAGAGGAACTGACTTTCATTGTAAGGTTTCCCATGCCTTTGAGGTGTTCTTTAGTACTTGCTTTACAGAGCTGAAACTTCACTTTTTCCGTCAGTGCTCACACTTCTGGTTGCTGGAAAGCACTAGGAAGAACAAGCAACAGAAGCACAACCATGAACACAAAACCTTGTTATTGAATCATTTATCAGTGTGAAGACACAGCACAATGGATTACAGTCATTAAGGAAGATTGAAACAGGATGATTTTTAATTATGGGTGAGGGCTGGAAATTAGCCTTATGTTACCCAGCTTGCCAGAGAGATGAATGCATAGTTCCAGATTTGCCAGAAAAACATGCCAAAAAATGTGGTAATTCTTATACAAACCATGATTTCACATGAAAAGTAGCCAAGTGACTCTAAAAAAAGCCAGGCCATGTCACATAGTCACCAAAAGTGAATGAGAAAGTTTAAAGACCAGGTATGAGAAGTAATAGATATGATGAAATTGTAACAGATTTGTAAGTAGAGCTTGCAAACTTCTTTTGCCCCGTGTAACACAGGAGCATTCAAACCCCAGGGAAATTTACGTCACGATCAGAATACCTGCAGCAGCACAAAAGCACCTGTTTGGCATACAAGATGCTTTGCTTCTGAAGTAGAAACAGCAATTTTCCTGCAAAAATACCAGGTTCCTAAAACATGGCACAGTGTCACATGCTGGGAGATGATGCACTTTCACTGCATCACCTGCAGCACTGCAGTGTGAGCTGCAGTCCCACACCACACTATAGCACAGAGCAGCCCCTCTGAATAATTCAGTTATTCAACCCCCATATTAAGAACAACTCATAAATCTGACTGACCATAGGTAGATCCCAGATAGCTTAACAGTGACCCAGCAGTCCCCCCCCTCACATCCTTTCCATGCAGACAGCATGCAGCCCCCCTGAGATCTCTTAGGTCTCTGAACAATGGTTAGACTGTTTGCAATCAGGTGCTTTGCATATTGCATAAGGCAATTCCTTTACATTCTTCGCTTTAGAAAAATCTTCTGGAGGTACTTTAGCTCTGAAAAAAAACATTCTATATCACCCATAGGACCAGCCAATTAACAATCTTCATATCCGGCAATTGCATGCCTTTACTCTGCTGATAGCACTCATTTTCTTTGGGCCAGACTGCCAGCAAAGTTACACAAGAGGCTGTCATTCAGCGGCAGAGACCCCCCTAATGACAAAGGCCCTGACATGTAAATACGCACAAGTTCTTAATATGCATGATGATCAACGTGCTTAATTGCCCACAGATATTTGAACATCTGGACTCAGACGGTTGCACGAGGCACTGAGCCCCAGCAACTTCTGTGCAGTCAGGCACTGCCACTACCTATTGTGCTCCGAACGTTTCCTCCTGTAACCACGCCAGATACCGCATGGCTCTGCAGTAAGAAATAACTAACAGGCTCCTGTCATGCCTATCAAAAAGCTAACTGATGCTACTAAACATGAGAACCAGAGTTGTATTTGAATTGGTCTTTGCTCTTGTTACCTAGGCATAGCAGCCAGTAATAACTTGTTTTTCTATTAGCAATTATATTCAGTTACGTAACAAATAAACTGAATTAGAAACCTACCGCTTTGTCTAGACCAGCTCATTCCTTCAGAACTTCAACATCATGCCAGGGGGAAAGAGAAGAATAAAAAAACTGAACACAAAAAACAGAGAGAAACTGTGTTCATTCACTGTGCCAACACCAAGAAAGAGCTAACAAAAAGAAACCAAGCATAAACGCTTGCATTGGATTAATGTCTAAAAACCTTTTTAAAATAAGCTATCAATCAGATTTGTCTTGATCTGTGCTGAGACTTTATCAATGCCATCAACTGGCTTTCTCACTTGCCTTCTCTTCTGTACATATTTTTAGACTTTTATTGTTATGTGATTTCCTGATTGAACTCAAAGATCTCATGGAACAGCATATTAGCATATCTTGAATATAGATGCAGACTCTTATGGGATTCAATTTCTCTCTGAATTTTAATTCCAAAGCTGTTCTCTTCCACATTGTTCATATGAGTAATCAGAATTTTAATCATTTTCATGCACCTCTGAGCATATTGTGAGATGGGACAGCAGAAAATACAGCTGAAGGAAGTGAGAAGTTTTCGGTTTCAAGTTTCTGCCCAAGACCACCTAGGCATTTTCCATACAGATCCCTGCTGCAAACAGAACTTTAATGACAGAAGGTGGGATGCTACACAGTGTCATCCAGAAAGGTATGTTGGCAATTCACCCTGGCTGTTCATTCAGCATGAAGTGCAAGCAGTGAAACTTCGAAGTCTTTTGCATGCCTCTTCATCTGAGTGACCTGCACCACCATGAAGCAACTGGCCACAGCGTGGGTCAATAACAGCTTTACCTAAATACAAGCAACACCATAATGAGACCTACACCATCACTGCCTCCCCCATCTGCACAACATGCCTAGGAAAAGATGGCAAAGGATAGGACTGGGGAAATAATTATCCATATAAGATATATCAGATGGTGAGGAGTCAAGGAAAAGAAAGGGCCGAGGAGCAAGGAGAGGAGAGCAGGGCTTGGGCAAAAACTTGGGGATGACAAGAAGGTGGGTATGAGCAAGTGGAGAGGTTCTAAGTGGGAGTGAACTGTGAACAGCAGAAGGTGGA
Organism: Falco cherrug; assembly: GCF_023634085.1. Classification (NCBI taxonomy): domain Eukaryota; kingdom Metazoa; phylum Chordata; class Aves; order Falconiformes; family Falconidae; genus Falco; species Falco cherrug. The sequence goes on from NC_073703.1 coordinate 26,869,461, forward strand.
AGAGCATTGGGGTCAGGAGAACATTAACATGGAAAACTGAAGCGGTGAAGGCAAGTGGCTGCTACAGGGATAGGCACCATCTTCACATGCACTTTAATGGGTTCCTCACCACGGATTCGGCACAGAACCAGTGACAATCACCCTGTTTCCACTGACTCTGGACCTACATGTGCAAGCAAGGACTTTTCAGAGGAATTAGGCATTCAAGTCCTGTTACATCTCCAGTTAAAATATTTGCCTTGAACACTGCAGTCTCCACCCCTCAGGGAAAAACAATTGCTATGAATTTGCCATTTCTGATCATCCATGAAGTATATTAACCCAGAATGGAGAAAGAAGAGACAGGCTTCACTGCTACATGGTGCAAGGTTTCTCCTTTCATGGGTGTATGATCAATGGTCAGCTAGGAAAGTAATTTTAACCAAAACTGATTCTTTCAGTCAGGTGAATCAAAATGAAGTACAAGTACAAATCAATTTCCCTAGTGTATGCAAGTCATTTAGAAATTTAAACACAAAAAAATGTTATGAAGAAAATAGGAGGCAGAAATTCTGATTGTGTTTTCCTTTTATTTTCCTATGGAGTAAGGAAGTACAGTGGTAAAATACATTCATTATTTTTTCATCAAACCTGTTATCTAAGGGGTAAGGATTTCACTGAAAAGCATTTCTAGGAAAGAAAAGAAGAAAATATGAGAATATCTCATTTCTAGAGCCAGCTGGATTTATTTGAAGCCCTAATACCAAGAAAAAGTTAGCCTCCTGAGCATTGCTTACCACACCTGGCTTACCATGAATTAGGCAGCACGGCACTCCAGCCAAAAGCTACCCACCCTAACCAAAACACTAACCTATTTCATGGTACACAGAATGTAAAATCTGTTAGTGCTCTGATTCCTCATGCTTGTTGTCCAGGTTTCCAAGGCAAGTCACTGTCTTAACCCACCCCACCCCCAAAAAAACCCCCCAACACCCAGATAAATTATATAAGCTACATCATTGATTATACACATTCTTAAAGCAAAATCCCAGGTATGCCATTTATCTATCATTTCAGCAAGCCCTCATGCGGAAAGAGACTACAGCAATACAAGGAAAGCACATGCCAATCCTGTTATCTTCAGGAAAATCTTCATATGTCATCCCCAGCCTCAAGCAACCTGCTGCATAAGTCCATCTTTAGGGCAAGCAGGTCAGTCAGGCCAGCACCCATCGTTATTGGCATTTGCAGGGCTAAAATCCTTCAGACTGATTGCACCAGCCTGACAAACCCAGGAAAAACTGGAATCAGCAGCTGAGCAGGTTTGAAACCCTGCACGCTCAGTGTTGGCTGCACATCAGCAGCTGTTTGCACTACTTGTGAGATTTGGGTGGGCTCCAAGAAAGCAACAGCTGAATAAAATGAACTATAGACTCAGAAAAGTAGCTGCCCCAGAACTCAGTGAATCCCGTCCCATGGTGGTAGGAGCTAGAGGTTTAAGGGGAAAATAGGGCATATTTAGGGATCCTTTAACTGGGATACCCAGGGGGTAGTGATTTTACATATTAGATGAGATTGTTTTTTAGCTTGCTACTAGGAAATTATATACCCAGCCTGGTGACGCTAAATTTCTCTCTGCTACCCATGGCCTGAAGCTACGTGCTTCCTAAAGGATTTCCAAGGTAAAAGAATAATCTGGTGGCAGAGATGTTTCCGAGAGCTACAACACAGCAGGTCTAAACACAAAGATAATTTGGCAAGCCACTATTACAGTTGTTTCACTGAAGTCACGTTTAAGGACTCCAATGAGGAACCACAGCACTATTAAGCAAATGAGATACACCAAGATTATCACCTTTGTGAAGATAATAACTACATTTAGGATTTAACAAGTAAATAGTCAGGTGGCTGGTAAGAACAGGAGTTTGCAAAGTAATAGGGTGGATGTTCATGCCTGCATGTGCTACCAAAGCCAAAAATAAACAGCAGCTCAGTCAGACATGACAACATAAGTAGATTGGTCTGTTTGTCATTTGTGGATTCAGCATGAAAACCACCTCAGGAAGATGCCAACAGTCTTCTTTTGGGATGCTGTCCATACCCAGCTCCATACTTCTGCTTCAAAATACATTTGTGCAAGTCACCTGTAGAGAAGCAATTAATCACTGCTCCGCAGTTTCCCACTAGACTCCTCAACACGGCAAAAAACACTCAACAAAGCAAAAGACAGAGGAGCCCAGCAAACAGAAAGAAAACAAACAGAACAAAAATATAATCCATAATGCAGGGTTTAGGTTTGCCCTCCTCCAGACCTTGCAGCCTTCTCTGCCAGCAAGCAGCCTAGGAGCTGCTTGCCCAACCCTTCCAAGCCCCCTTGAGCCAAACTATGCTGGGTTGGCAGCCAGCCTTAAGCAGCAGACCTTCGTTAACTGGACTAATTTCACCTGAAGCAATTAAGGAGGGCTGACACAAGTCATTTCTATGGGAGGGGCAGCAAGGATAGAGGGTCCTTCAGAGACCATTCCTGTGAGGGCATGTCCACCCCTCCAAGGTGCTGGGCAGTCACAGTGACAAGCTCTCTCCTGCAAACCCTGAGTATCAGTCTGCTGTCCTCTGCCTGTGCCACCAGTGCCACTTCCTAAAGGAGACTGCTGGAACGTGAGAAATAAAACGTGGCATGTTTGGGTAATAATCTGGTGACCTTTTCAGTGGCACCAAGTCTTGCAGTAAGCACTTGCTACTGCCATACACGTGGGCCAGTAACTTCCTTTCCTCTCACTACAGCCTGCTGGGAACTGGAAATTGGTTTTGCTGGGATCAAGCAAGGCGTGGGCTAGCACTAACTGCAAATCCTGGTGCGAGTCCTTTTGATTTGTTAGGCTTAAAATAGCTCCTAATCCCCTTGTTGCAGCAAGTGTAGGGGATGAGTAAGGAATTGGACTCCCACAGAGATCAGCTAGCCTATTTTGAAGTCTGCAGCAGCGGCAACCACAGCACCGACAGGGCAACCCAGGGATGCCAGCGGTGATACACCCAACCAGCACTGAGCAAGATGTTAGCCAGTGCTACAGAATGCAGCTGTATCACCAAAATTTACTACCTCATTAGCCCTAGAAGAGGTTATTCTAAAACATAACCAGTGGGGAAGCTGTACTAAAAGGATGTCAGGGGTGTATTTTCTTTCCAGTTCTCAAAAGGGAAGAACGCTGCCTAGGAATGGTTTCAATGCTGAAATTCAGTACTTTTCCAATCTGAGGTTTGATTTATTCCTCTGTGTGTTGAGAGGTAACTGCCTAGCATAGCAGAACCAACCAAGTTTTAGTTGTTATTAGAGTGGGTTTCCCTTTAGAAATCATTTCCTAAAATGAAGCACAGCAAACTGGAGGGACAAAACTTGAGCATCATCTCAAGGAGATGGGACTGTTGTGAAGCAGAGCAGTGCTGGCAAGATTTACTAGCCATGTTGCCAGTTCCATTAGGAAAAAAAACAAACAGGAGGAACTGTCATTGAGACAAAACCAGCTGTGTCCCCAAAGTGTTTGAAATACACTGAGGACAGCAATAATGCTCTTTTGGGACAGGGTACTGGGAGAGGGTTACTCTACATGTAGGAAACACGCTGATCTGTCTGGAGTCACCTCAGTTTCACCAGCTGATGTAAGAGCTAATTAGCAACACTAATAGAACTTGTTCCCCATATCCTCCTGGCAGAAAACCTAGTTTCTGACTCTAAACTCAGTAACCTGATTGTCCTTATTACTAATAATCATATTTCTTTACAGCAGCAATCCAGCAAGAGTGGGAGTGTGAGCCTCTAAATAAGGATCTGGCTAACACACAGAGAGAAAGGAGAGGAACTGGTGAGTAGTATTACTAGCACCACAGCAGCAAAGAGAGGGCAGAGTGAGTCCAAATAAAGCTCTTTGAAGTTCTCCAGATGGCCAAAAGTCCCAGTTTTGTCAATTCATGCAATGCTTTGCTGCAGGAATCCTTGCCCAGCTCCTTGCTGCAGTTCCCCATCCTGCTCACAGCCCAAGGCAAAGGGACAGGGAGACTTGGGGTCCTGCCGATGCTCTCTCCTGTGGGTCCAGACAGTCTCCTTGACTTACCGAAGTCCTCTACTTTGTGCTCTCTTGTGCTTTCCTATCAACTAGCCTGTGTGTTCCTAATGCTACCTCTACCTTTCCGTGCCAAACAAGCGCCATTCGTGCCAAACAAGCAGTTCATGCCCTGCTCCTGACCCATGCCAGCGGTGTTCCCAACACTGGTCTCTGCTCCTGGCAACAGACTTGTGGGCAGCACAAGTGCCTATTTGATGGAAGGAACAGGAAGGTGTTCTCCTTGGGGGAAATGTGAGGCTACACCAAACAAAGCTTAACTTCCTTTTTTTCCTTTTGGAAACTTAAATATTTGGAAGGATGGGATTACCCTGCCTAAAGTAGGATTTGAATACAAGAAAAACTGTTCAGTTTTTCAGTCCTTTTCTTTGACTCTCATTTGCACTGAGTGACTTGACACCACCAGGCATCATACTGACTCTTCTAAGAACATCTTTTCCTCCCTAATGTCGTTTCTCCCACATTTTCCATCAAGTGAGATATCACTTCAGTTACCTTATTGCAGGAAGATAATAGGTTAGTCTAGCACAATCTGCCTTTTGCCATGCATCACACTGGGTTTTACCCTGGTTTTTATTTCCCGTGATGCCACTATCTTGTAGAGTACCAAGGTTGGAACAAGTAGGCTACAACCACCCACATCACTTTTCCCTTTTCCTAAATAAAAGGACTCAAGAACTTTGTTGGCTATTCTCCACTTACACTGTACCATCCCTGATTTGAGAAAAGTCATAAAAGTCCTTAGTACCAGACTTATAATTGGTGATTCACTTGGTTACCCAGTCTCTCTCTCAAGTCTAATTGAGCCTGAGTTGAGCAAGGTCTCCTTTCAAGTCATTATCTCTTTCTGACCCTCAATATCTGTTTTTTATTGCTGATCAGTCCCTTTTACTGCCCATATACTTCTTTACTTACTCCTAATAGTTTTTCCAAGATGGCTATTCACAGTCACTGCAAAAAAACCCCACCTTTTCCTTGTGACATAAATGTTAAGTAGTATTTGTATCTTTGGCTTCCAGAGCTCCGTGTCTCCTGCACAATGAACCCACTGCAGCTCTGCTTCACTCTTCCCTCCACAATTTCACTGCTTCGCTTCATTTCTCAATGTCTGCCCTTCAAAAAACCTCTATTTGTTTCTCGCACTACTTTATTTCACCAGTTCATGTCCACCAGGTTATGTGTTTTGGCCAGTGTTTTACAGTGTTACCGTAACCAAGGTGAAATACAAAAAATTTGCCTCCCCTTGTCATTGCTTCAGTGGTTGATGAAGATATCCTCCAGCTTCCTCTCTGCAAACACCAGGCTAGTCACTAGCAGCCATGCATGGGCTCTTGTTGTTGGGTGATGCTCACCTTCTCCTTCTAGCAAGGCATAGGCAAGTGCTATCACTTGTTTTATGGTCACTAATTGCTGATTGTTGCAGAAAAATCGTCATACCAGTTTTCCCTGCATAGGCTCGTGGTGGATCATCAGCTGCTTTCATCAGTCATTCCTCGGTGTGCTCATCGCTATTAAAAACTTCCCTAAATTTCTCACCATGGACCAGACCTCTGGAGTTAACCAGCCAACCCACCACAGATTGGCCACCGGCCCACCAGCTCTTCCTGCTGCTGCTGCTGTTGCATCAGCTGAAACGTCTTACCTTGGCTGGGGAGGGCATAAAGACAAAGGGACAACAAAATAAAACACAGAAATGTCTTTCTGCCAAAACTGCCAAAACATTGTAAGACTGTGATGTAATGGGAACCATCACCTCATATACCACAGTCTGAGAGGTTGGGAAACCTTCTGCCGTTAAATCAAAACTGCACACTGCAGCTAATTTTGAGACACTGGGCAATGCATGTGGTAGCTCTGAAAACGTAATCTTGCACAAAAACTGTTGCTAGGATATCCTCAGAAATCAAGCGACTGAGGGGGTGGTTTTCAGAGGAAACAAATTTGTTTAGTAGAGGCATGGTGGGCTGCTTAACCTCATAACCAAGATGGAGCACAACTAATAGAAAAACCACAGTTTGAGAAGAGGCTTTGGGGCAACTTCCATCATAACTTGCTGGGAATTAGGTGTGCAGCTGCCCTTCACAATACAGGAATCGCATGTCTAATTTCCAGCCTATTGCGTTAAAAGCTGCCTCCTGATTTTATATGATGCTATCTAGAAGATGTTATTTCATTTAAGCACATTCTCTTTCATCCACATGCATTTTACTGCAGTCACTATTTATTTTCTCCTAACTCATCTTCTGTATTAACATCACCTTTGCCAGGTGGAATTGAAGCAGTAATTCAATCTGAGTTAGGTTCCAGGAAGGACCTGTGCCCTGGGTGTCCACTGAGGCTTGGGAAATTGATTTCTTGGCTTGCAACAGGCACTAAATTCTCCTTATAAACCACTGAGCATTTTCTTATAAGATGTGAATGGCTGGTGTCACAGCAGGTGCAGTTTGCCTGATAAACGTAATCACTCTCAGAGTTGGACGGCATGGTCATTTGGATAGGAATCAACAAGTCAGGTTATTTGTTGGTTTTCTGAGCTCAGGCTGTGTGCTTTGGAGGCAAAGTGTGAGCAGGCAGAACAGGAAAAGCTTTTTCTTATGGCCAAGGGATGGAGGAAGGAGGAGGAGGGAAGGAAGGAAAAAGAAATCAACTATCAACTCTTTTCACATAATATTTATGAAGAATCCCACTCAGGAGATAAGTCTTTGATATGTAGGTTGCCTTACCTGGAGACTTGCAAGATCCCCAACGCTTTACAGGTTCTTTTCGAAATTCAGTTGAAGCCATCTTTATTCATGATGAGGCTCATCAAAGAGAAGCATGGGCGACCTGTCAGATAAACTGGAGTTTCCCTTTCAATATTTTGAATGTAAATATATAAAGCCAATTAAGTTTCATGGATTAATTTCCTAAACAGCTGGATAAACTGGCAGATATTGTTAGTCAGCTAAGCTTGAATGATGTGGTTTCCATTAACCGGATCTTCAAAAAAAGGCTTTTATTGTAGGAAAGACAGCTTTTGCCACCTGAGCTGAATTTCTTTTTTTCGTGTTCAGAGCAAAAGCTTATTTTTAATAGCTTATAATTCTGCTGCAAAATGTTTGGGACAACTACAGAATGAAGGTCTCATCTTCAGAGACCTGACTGGGATTTAGATTCTTAAAACTGAGAAGGATGAGTTCACTCCTGTTAATTTGAGCAACAGCAAAGTAACTCAAGAAAATAAAATTCCCTACTGAACAGCTCAAAAAATGCTCTCTGGTTACTAAAACTGAGATATGGCAAATGTTCATCCTTTGAAGAGATATAACTATTTTGAGGGTGGTACTTCCATAAAAAGACAGAAAACAAAGTAAAAAATGGTTTCAGAACATGTCTGCACCTGATAGCCTCTTGGGTAACTTGTTCAAATCCCTTGGCTTGAACATTTACCAGATATATACATTTCAAGAACTGATCAATTTCCTTCTGCAATATCACTTTACATGTTAATTTCATCTTAAATCAAAATTATCTTTCCCATTTTTAAATCAACCGTTATTTTGATTTATCTGCTCATAACTGAGGATGTCAAGCTCTACTGTCCTGCAGAGATACAGAGTACCTCTGCCCAGGCTACTAGTGCCAATTTAGAAAACCTGCAACACAAGGACACATTTGTCCTACTGGGTTCAGCTCAGGAGTATCAAAAGAAAACGTTTATCTCTGAACTAGAAAGAACCAGAAACAGAGAAAGTGAGTGCACAAAGAGAAATGCCAGGGGACACCTTCTCAGGAGAGGTGGCCTGAGCTTTGCAATGCAGTGAAAGAACTAAGGCAGCTCTCTGGCTTTTAACTCTGCTTTATTGCACCTTGCCCACAAAGAGGACAAAACTCACATTTATTTCACAAATACCTTAAAATTAGTTGCAGCAACTTTTCCATGGGGAACTCAGATTCCCCCATTCTGGAAGGGCACCTGTTCACTTGTTCACCATGAGCTGGTGAAAAACCAAGCTCATGGTACAGCTCCCACCTCCCTCCCAAAGCAGCTGGGAGGTTTTTCCCTGCATTGGCATTCATCTCTCTCCACTGCTGAAAAACCAAGTGTAAACAGCCAGCTGATGGGCAAAGAGGGAAGAGACATTTCTGAGTGCTAGAAATTATCCATTGTGCCCCTGTGAGGCAGAAAAAAGTTTTCGGGGGGCAGCTTAACTGCTGATTGCCTCTAGCTTTCTGAATTAGCATTTGTTTTAATGTCCACCCTAACTCTAAACAGACACTGGTACCCTGAGTATCTCATTCTGTGCATTGCTTGCTTTGAAAGATACTGCAGTGTCATTCCTGGGAAGAAATTTAATCTTAAATTATGACTACATTACTTCAGCCACAACTCAAGATCCATGCAGACTTTTGCCTGAAAATTTCCTTGTAACTAGGAAACAATCAATATTCTGATTCATCAACAAGAAAGCCAGAAAAATCCTTCTATGTGGTATTTCTAGTCACTGGAAAACATGCACTGCAAGCTTTTAAAATAGCCATAGCTATTTATCTATATATATATTTATTTTTTTATATATATTGCTGTTAATGTTTAGGGAAAGATTCACTGACATCCCCTCGCTGCAACAGAACTTTCTCATCACTTTATGTTGCTGCAGGATTTAAAATCAATTGAAAGCCTTTGCATGAATTAGAATTATCTTCAGCACCTAATACAGTGCTTACTCCTGCCAGTTATTAAGTGATGCGATGACAGCTTGAAACAGCCATACAGCTAAAGTATTTCAGTATCTATATCTCTAAATGTTAATGATTTGAAAGGCACTTCAGATTCCTGAGCTATGTGTTTCTTAGCATTTCATAGATTTCTTTTAAATATAAATGCCAGCTGAAACTTTCCTGAGTTTATAAATCTTGATTATGAAGTACTTACTGAACTCCATAATTTAATCTCTTTTTCTGTGCTTCTTGCTGTGTTTTATTACACAGGAAAGGACACCCAGGAAACTTCAGGCTTTAGCCAGGAAAGCCTGAATACACATCATTACCAGCACAAACCCACCAAAAATCCCAAACAAACATCTTTACTGAAGGAGACAAAAAAAATTGGGACTCATAAGACTCAATACTTCTGAGAGTAAAAATTTCCAGACCCCTCTTGTTTATTGTTAACAGTCATAAAAAACTGCCATCAATTTGTTCTTTATAGAAGAGGGAATGAGAGAGGAAAGACAGGACAAGACACACCAGCATAGAGGAGGTCTCGGCCATCCCATCAAATCGTGGTTAGCTGATGAACAGCGCGTGACACCGGGAGAAGGAAGGGAGGATGGGTACGTGTCACGTTCTGCCCTCTCCAGCTCTTTCAGAGGAGTTCATAATGGGCTAACTGAGGGATAGGGACTGATGTCTCCTGCATGTCAGATGGCACTAAATATGCCCATTGATGAAGATACGAAGATTACTGAACAATCAGGCAGTATCCCAAGAAATTTCCAATGTGCCCGCACAGACGTTCACCTTTTCACTGATTAGACAGCTGCTGCAGAATGAAAGATTTCTCAGCGCTGTGTGCACTTCTCAAATGCCAGGTTCAGGAAGCAAGAAGAATGCCTAGTTCTTATGTTGCAAGGCACTGAGGATGCAGTAGGGTCAGCAGTCAAGAGCGTCCTCAAAAGCAGGCATTGTAATTGTAAATTGTCATCATTGAACAGCGGTAGCTGTCTGCTCTCCTAAGGCAGCTTGATGGGGAACTCTGTGAATGTATAGCAACGAGTATGATGAATACGTGGCAGTTCAAATATAGCACTGCAGACCAGGACACCACAACAGTTGGGGTGGTGGCTACTGCAGCGCTGGACTTCTCTGTGCCCATAACAGCATGCCCCAGTATCACCGATTTGTGCTTAGGGTTAATGGGCCCTGCCAACAAAATGCCCTGTCTCTGAATCCCTGCTGCAGAGCAAATGCAATGCAGGGACTGTTGTTAAAAAAAAAATAATAATTAAAAAATTAAGATCAGTTTTCAAAGTCTCCCAGTAAGAATCAGAGCTTTTTCAAAAGATTTCTGACTTGGCTGTCTGACGCACAGGGAGCACATCTGCAATTCTCAAGCCACAGCGTTTAATATTAAAATGTCATTTTATTTATTCTTCCTCTCTGATATCAAAAATGGTAACTAGGCAACATCTCAACTGCTGAGTGGACTCTAAATCTCAAGCCACTTAAATATGAGATCAAAGTGAAAAATGGCAAACAGTAATTTATAACCTGTTCTTTTTGTTTAGACCTAGCAGAGTTAACCATCCTGTCCTTACAGTCCCTATACTAAAATCTTCATATGCACAAAGACCCTCAAACATACAAATACTGCAGCAAAGAGAGAGAAAGGGAACTTGCAGGGTGGTTCATAGACCAGATGCTAATGGCTCCTCCATGGGATGGATAAACACCTGGATTCAAGGACAACCCAGTGATGGTGGCCCCAAAAGAACTGCCTGCTAATCCTTTGAACCCAAATAGCTCAACTGGGTTTTTCAATACAAGAGAGAACAGACAAGTGGCAGCAAGGGATTAGTCTACCACCATGTATGTAGGCTTTTGCAAACCCAGTGTATAGACCAGTGCCTTGGTCATGTGAAGAGCTGCCCCTCTGCAGGAGAGGGACCGAGGCACAGGGACATTTGCCCATCCACAGGTGTCCTGCGTGTGCCACGGCTACATCTCCACCACCAATAGAACACCCACCTCCAAATCCTGCTCCAGGGATACACATGAGCATTGTGTATGGGAATATTCAAACCACCATTTGTTGTGTGTGTTAGGCAGGACACTGACAAGGTCCAGCAGGCCAGATGGACAGGAGAAGGGGCAGGAGTTTGGGTTACATGTCTCGCCTGCAGGTTGGCCTGTTTCACTTCTGCTCTGAAATGAACTTTGACTCAAACCGTGGTTTGATTTCTTCGGGTACATCCTGTTTCATAAAGGCTTGAATAATTAACACACAAATGAGGAAAAGTGCAAAAACTTGGAGGTTCAAAACACACACACCTCCCTTCTCTACAGTGAAACCATCTAGCATGCAGCATATAGTAACACCATCTGCACTACTTTAAACACAGGTGCTCACATTTCCATTTAAGTGAGCTCCTTCCCACAAGCGGGCGAGGGGGCTGAAGCAGATTTTGTTTGCGGAGCTGTTGGAGACAACTGCTGTTAATAGATTTTATTAATAAAAGGAAAAGCAGCCGTTTGTATTTTGTCCATTTTAGCTTATAAACCAGATACCACTAGAGCTCATTTGGAGTGACAGATCAAAAATACGATGAGTTTGAGAGCGCTCCATAGGAACAGGGACAGAAAGGCAGCCATGTGAAAGACTCAAATAGCCTCCTTTGATTTCAGCAGCCTTTATGAGTGACACAATCAGCCACAGAAAACAGTTTAGTGAGAGTTTTTGTCTCCCTAAAACACAGCTGACACATGGGAATGATTTAACTTGCTAATGGAATTACTCCTGTGAGTTGATATTTTCCTCCTCTCGTGTACATATCCTGGTTGCATAACTGATAACTAATTTAGACAGGCACAGAAAGAGCTTTGCCAGGCTGCTTCCAGTGTGGTCCCTTTGAACAGCAAATACCTGCTCTGCATCAGGAAAGACATGTAAAGGATAAGGGATGGATGGCTGTGCAGAGGATGCTCATGGAAATAAACCTCTTAACCACAAGGAGGTCAGCAAGGAAAAGATTCCAAAAAAAAAAGACTGATGAGTTTTTGACAAATTAAGCCTATTACTTCTTTTGGTCATTTCCAATCACAGTAACGTGTACATTAAAGCACTTATTATCATTAATGGAATATTATGAATAAACTCTTTAGACACTATGTGGGTCACTAGCTGAATTCACCATTCACACAACAACCCTACCCTGTGCTTATAAATATCCACAAATAATTCACAAATGGAAGATTTCTCCCCCACCACCACCTACTGAGCTCATTATCAGATAAATCCTTAAGCCCATGCTTTGCCAATTAGTAGAATCTTCACCTGATTGATAGCAAATACACATAATAGCCCTCTTGCAAAGCAGCCATTCATTCAATACAGGCACAGAACTGCTCCTTGCAGAAGTTTGTGATGGCATAAAAATAGCAGTTTCTTCCCCAGATAATGCACAAACACAGGAAAGGAATTCAGTTCACCAAATGGTTCACAAACCATTGTTCACAGCACAAAAGTCAATGGGACCCTAAAAAGCTGTTGTGTTGGACACCTTGAAAGCCCTGCAAATATCCCTCCCAGGTCCAGAGGGATAGCACAGAGAGGCACTAGGCAAAGGACAGGGTCAGCCAGCCAATGTCCCTGCGATCAAGTTGATTCATTTTGATAGCTCGATATGAGTAGTTCTTGAAGAAATTAATTTATTTTTATTTATTTATAAGCTGCTAAAAATGCAGTCACTGTACTATCTCTGGGTACCTGAGCATCACACCACAAAAAATAACTTGCTGCCAAGTGCAACCTCCAATTAATAGCTCAAATATTAATTTAAGTCCATAATGCATGCACATATAATTTTAAACTTAGGGAAAGAAGCATGTATAATTGAAATTCTTTAGTAGTTTTCCGAAGAATTCAGTCTCAGTGCAGCAGATTCATTTGTTAGGCGAGCTGTCTTGGGGAGGTACAGCTAATATAATGAGTAATTGTTAAGGACTATAACAGCAAAGGGATCTTTTCTTTACCCTTTAAATTACTTGAGAGTGCAAAAACTGCAGAGGAGAAGCAAGGACAGGCCTTTGATCCTGCTCCAGCTCCCAAGCAGTGATCAGCAGTGCAGACAACATGAAAGACTGGAGGGTTCCCAGGGCTAATTAACTGATGGTGCCATTTCGGCCCACTTCACCTCCCTTGGTGCTTAGGCAGAGCTTTCCCACCACCCATGAGAAGAAGAGGGCAATTTTTGCCCTTTAGACCCAGCTACCCTCCCTGACTCAAACTGGCTGGCTGGGAAATCCCAGAGCAGGTAGAAATGCGTTTAGATCAAGTGACATGGAAGTCAGGGGGGAATTTCTTTCCCCAAGGCGATGGGGAAAGCCAACAGTCAATGGCAGAGCTGGGCAGGCTCAGCCCCAGCCCCTGGGACCCCTCTCACATTCCACGGGTCTCCCACAAACTGAAAACCGTGAGCAATACCCGAGCAGGGCGCTGCTGAAATCCTACCAGTGTCGGCACATCCTTGCTGGAAAAGGTCAGGCTGCCCACGCAACCCGCTGGCATCACATCTTTAATCAGGAAGGGGGAAAATCTGTGACATTTATAAGCTATCAGTGATCCCGGCTGTCTGGGCAGGGGAGAGAGCAGCCACTGTGCTACCACACAGAGCCAACCTTGTTTCTGCATGAACAGCACAAATTTGCTCCTTCCTTCGCCAGCGCTGCTCCCTCTGCAGCAACCGTACTGACTCAAGGCAGGTACAAGAGGACACCACCCTTCCCTCCTAAAGAAGCCTTTCTCCTTTACATTAAGATTGTAACTTTTAATGCATTAAGCTGCCAAAATGCAATTAGAACCACTAACCCTCCACACACAGGAGACAATTAAATAGTTCCGTTGCCATCGGTTAATGTAATGGGCTTCGAGCATGGCATTAAATTCAGCAAATAAAGCCACAGCATGTCTCCAGCAGGGTGCTCAGGGCAGGGTGCTCAGGGCAGACCACAGCCACGGCACAGCTGTGCATTCTGCTGTTAACTGTAGGGGGAATTATCACATAAATGCAAAATGGGGGCAATAGGGAAACACAAAGGCTAGGGGCCAGGGATTTTTTTTTCAACCTGCTGATTGAGGTGCTATGTCTCCTACAAAAGACACGTAACCATCTCAGATGACAAATATTTATTTGAGGATCTCTCATTTGCCTATTGCGCAATAAGCCAATAAAAAAAATAACTTAAAAATACATTCAGAGACATAAACTCTTTTTTAATATGGCTGCGTTTTCTCAATACAAACAGGCACCACAAGCAAATGACTTTAACATATCCTCCTGTTGATTAAAAAATGATTTATATTGAATTACACCTTAAGGGTTGATTGGATGATGTGTTTAATCCCACTCCCTGCCCTCTTCCAGCCTAATAATATACAATATCACATCTACGATAATGTGATCGTATTAATGGTTCCAGTACTGCCATTGTGTTTGAGAGCAATTGTTGTTAGAGGGCTTGTGCTTTCCAAGGAGATCGATATTTTTAATTCTAGTAAATGAAGAGCAGAATAAAGTTGGGTCTTGAAAGCAATATGGCACTTCCTATGGGGACATCATCCTACAAACTATTTCCCATACATATATTAAAATTGCAGTGTAATGACAAATAATCCATTTTAGCATGTTCCTGTCTACCACCAAGAGTAATATGTGAGAAGTCACTCGTTTATTCAAGTGTGCTACGGCTGTAATTATTCTTCGCTGTAATTATTTGTTCCTACTTTCCTTATGCCAGTGGGACAGGTCCCTCAAAAAGATGCTGAGCCGAAGCATGAGCATGGTGGCTTTGCTTCCACAGACCAGCCAGCCTCTGAGGGATGGGGCCAGGATGCAGGGAGGTGGCCACACACCCCAGGCTTTCAATTTTGGAAATTACCTTAGAGAAATGCACTCATTTTGCTGCTGTGGCTTCAGCCCACCTCTATTCAGAACGATTTAAAACCTTTCAGGTCACTTTGCTGTCATGGCAGAAAAATATCACAACCGTGAACTTTCTTTCCCAGACCTTCCGCCTTTTTGTATAGTCAGTGGCTGTTCCAGGTAGGCACAAAATTGTCTGGTGCATAATTCAAGCAGAAGTAAGGGGAGGGGGAGGGCAGGCTGGTGGTTACATTGGTGGTAGACAGTATAATTACGGTGTTCAGTAATGATGGAGCCCTACGTTGATAGTGCTTTTAAAAACTCATGGGAAAATGCACCTCAGGTACAAACTAGCTATCAGTATGCTTCTTTGATAGGTCCCATTTTTATTTTCAATTAATTTTCTTGCAGTAACCTCATTAATTTGTTTATAAACCATTTTCTGTGCTTGTTTCCTATCAGCATTCACTTAAATGTCAGGCTTTTTGTTAAAATGTATTGAGTTATAGATAAACACAACTCTACATTATGTGATTGGAGAAATAATGAAAAATGAGTGTTTTATGGTTTGGAAACCATGTAAACATCATCGTGTTTTTATTGCTGGAATGGTAGTATGGAGGAAGGGTAAACCACTAAAGTCAATGCAATCTTTAATTTAAGGAGTATTTTTATGATGTTTTCTGTTAATCTTCTAAAGCTGTTTGCAGAGTATAAAAATATGTTCACTATAGAGAAGTCTTTATAGTATCAGTGATAAAATACTCTTATGTGGGTTTTGCATCCACTGCCTCGTTTGAATTTGGTAAACCTTGGTCCTTATGAGTAGAGCAATTATGACTATTATGATATTAAACTGGGAAAATATTCTGTTTAATGAACAGCGAAGAATTACAATGCATCACCGCCCTTGGGAAAAGCAATGTGTTCAGCTCACAAATAGCACTAACAGCCTCATCAACACCAGATGTCCAATTTTCAAAAGTAGCTTCCTAAAGTCTGAGTGCAGTGCTGAGGTTTCTGCTCCAATGCAGCCCCTCGTGCCAGTAGAAAAGGGGTCCTCACTCATCAGAGAGTCTGAAAAATCCATCATATGGCTGTACTGCTGCTTCCTTCTGTTAATTGGTGTGCTCTGGATGATTCTCCTTTGTTTCACTGAAAAACAGGAGCCAAGACTTGTGTGGTTCCAGACTGGTTCCTGTCCTGTGTTTGCAGAAGGCACTTACTCCATCACCTACCGCTCTGGCATGACCACCATGACTGCCAAACCTACAGGCCTCCCAGGTATTAAACAGCAAATTAAAGCACATCAGAACCAACTTGCAAAATTCTCCTTACATCTCAGCATGTTAGAAAGGCAGGCTTAAGAAAAAAATGCATTGCTCTGCTCCTTCTCACTAGGTGCAGTATAGAGTAGAAATGGAAATGTAGGCTCCCCTTCTGCCTACCCGGGAGGAAGAAGCACACGGTCCTGCGTTTTTTTAGGCAAGGAAAATAATAGACCTTGGAATGAACAATCCAAGCCGGTGGGAAAGCTGTTTCTAAAAGCATCGGGAAAATGTTTTTAAAATGTATGTTTTAATTCCAAAGCAAAACAGAGACACTGGTATTTTTAATGCTAAGTGTACTGAACAAATATCAAGAAATTCTTTCTCAAAATTTACTGACTTTTGAAGTCTCCTTCTCAGTGAGTCTGTTCAATGGTGCTGTTAAATCCTATCCTTCACCTACCAAAGACTACCTCACCCCAAAAGCAACAGCCTGGTTCTGCCATCACATTTCTCTCTCATGGTATCCTTCTATCATCCTTGCCCCATTTGCACGAGCTCTGTCACATTGATTTGGTATCACAGATCAAACAACAAAAGTCAAATGATGTGCCACAGCTCCTGATGGCTGTCTTAACAAGAGGGGAAAATGAAGGAGGAGAGCAGCAGGGAATGCTTGAGGAAAGAGAGACCAACGGAGAACAAAACCAATCCAGCTGTGACTCCATCCAGACCCACGGGTCTGAACTAAGAAGAACATTTTTCCATTTTTACGGCAAAATGGTGCTTCAACACAAGGTCCAAAGGGTCAGCTTCATTCACCCTTGCTCAGCCACGCTGTGCTTGTTGCTCCTCTGTCTTGAGCTGGTGTACGCCGGAGAGGGGTTGGCCAAGCTCAGAAGATAAATGAGTGCAGATAGTGCCATTCCTGGGGAAAATTGTTCTGTGACAAATCAGGGTAATTTCTGTAGCACAAAGCTTATTTAAATCTCTTGTGGGACCCTAAGCAACACCAGATAGCCTTGCACCCAGCAGCACCCTCCAGCCACCAAGCGAGATAATGTGAGAAGTGAGGTGCCACACCATGTGGGTGGGACGGATGGATGTCACTGGCTTGTGTTCCAGGGATGGCTCCAAAATCCTCAACAAGCCCTGCAAATTCAGCATGGCCACTTCAGGGGTCACTCATCAGTTGCTTCCCCAGGGCACTGCTCCTCAGCACAAACTTGCTTTGAGGTATTTCAGCAGCTTTTCTCACATCTTACCCAGTGCATCAGTAAAGCACAAAAAAGTGTTACACATTTCTTTGGCATCTTATGACAGCCTTAGGAGTGAGGCCATTGTGGAGGTTAAGAAGTGCATCTTGAGAGGAGATGTCTTCAATCTGTAATTTTGGGACAATATTGCATCCGTGAACCTCCTGGTTTTCTTATCCACAGCACATTACTAGCTCAGGATTGTCATTTATTACTAACCCTCAGGTGCAGATAGAGGCACGTCTCTCTACACATTTGTCTTTGTGGATATAACCTGTTACTGGGATGTTTGCACATTAGTCTTGAAGAAACAAAAGAAAATGGATATGAAGTCTCTGCTGGTGTCAATACAAGTTAACAAGAAAACTCCCTAGCAAGCCATGTCTCTTTCATGCTAGCGAGTTAACAAAACAAGCATCAAAGATAGTATCTGGCAAAACTCCCTGTCCCTTATATTGTGGTGTTTTACCCCTACCCAGTTCACCTATTCCATGTGTATTTTTTCTTAATCATAGTTACGTTGCCCAGCTGGCAGAGCACTGCTTCCATCAGCAGCGAGTTTGCACCTTTGCTGCGTATCATTAATAGCGGTCATCCTGCAGCCATGCAGCCCTGTAATAGGCTGTTGCCATCACTAATTACAGGCTGTACGCTTTGCCCTAAGTTTGCATGGGCTCAGCTCTGCTCTACCTGAACTTCTCCTGACCTGCCTGAAGCTTTTTCTTACTTGGTTTTTCTGTAACAGCAGTTTTTCTAATTGACCAGCTGTCTGTGCCTGATTTGTTTTACTTTTGTTTATCTTTGTATGGTACAACCACAGTTTTATATGGACAGCAGTAACAAGCAGTTATTTCAGGTAGAACAAGATATTTTTCACTAGCGCGCTGATGAGTAGAGAAATCCAGACCTGCTGTGATAGGAAAGGTTTTGAGAAGTGGGACCCAGGATGCAGCTTGGGGTGGTACCAGCACCAGATGATATGAGATGGGCACAGGCTGGCATGGGACACCCCACGCCTGCACACAGCTCACCCATGGACAGTTAAAGAAATGCAGAGCTAGAGCTACCCCCATTTCTGGGGTGATGAAGAGAACATCTCTGTTTTCTGCATTTCAGATACTCTGAAATAGTATCTAACGTGTAAAGAGCACCGCATATAATAAATTGGGATGAAATGCGGAGCTGAGGATCAATGAAGAGAGGAAAAGGTACAAAAACATGTTAATAAACATATAAAATGGACTCTTTTAAGTAGTGAGGAACCAGAAACCATCAGCATGGGCACCCTGCCCCAGCAAAGGACAGCTGATGCTGACGCTGTGAGGCCAGCCCCAGGTGAAACCCTCAGCTGCAGCACCCAGAGGAGCAGGGGGAACATAATGCCAGGAAAAGGTGTAGAAACTACAGAGTTATGTGAGCAGCAAATTTAACTTTGCTGTTGTTGTTATTATCATTTAAAAGTTTTCAGCATATATATATTCTTTCTGTAACAAAAAAAAAAGAACCTGTGTTAATAATGATGATTCTTAGATTTGACTATTAAAATTTCAGTAAATGTTAAAAATAAAATCTGGTCTTTATGTGTAATGCTTTACTCATAAATGAGGGTTTGGGAATAGAAATACCCTGCGTGGTAACCTAACAGCTGTATTTCACACACAGCACCTATTGCCCTGCCCAGGCAGGCTCTGGAGGTGCATCCCATGAGTGATGCTGCGCATGCCCCCACCTTCCCCAGACTTTGCCAAATCCACGGGGTATTCACACCAAAGTCCACACCACTGCCAGCACCAGCAATGCAAGCAGCGCTTTGTGGGTAAGGAGGGAGTTAAAAGATGTGTTGGAGTTAGATGAGACTTCATTAAGCTCTTCCTCATCACACTATTCCATGGCTTAGAGAGAAGAGGGACTTAATACAATTCATAAATCATAATTATGGTCAGCATCTATTGGATAGAAAATCTATGGAATTACAACAACATTGACTCCCTCCACCAATTCCACTGAAATCAAATGCAATGGTGGAAAGGAATTTCACAGGCAAACTGAATCGTGCCCCTTCCAAATCAAACACTTCATTCCAGCTAACTTTTAAGCCAGAAATCCTTGGCAAACAGCCAAGAAATAATGTGCTTAAACATACAGCACACCCCATGATTGCTCAGGAATGAAGGGAGCTGCTTTATCTGTAACATTATTCCCGGCACAAGTGCACAAGTAAATGCTTGCCTTTCAGTTTTAAGCAGCAAAATAAGAACACTAATGAATGCACTTCACCCTGCACCTCGCTGTTATTTCTGAGGCTGTTTTGCACTTAACTGCGGATGGTTCTTGCTAGAAAGATGCAAACAAGAGAAATACCACATTACACCATCTGAGCAAGAATTTTCTTTGGAAGTCAACATAAATATTTCTGTTCAAACAAGCAAAATGTTTTTCTCATCCGGAAAGATTCCCCTGGGAGAAGAATTCCATTTCTAAACTTAGGAAAGCCATCGATCCTTCATCTTTCTTGAAAGAGTCAAAAGTTCATAAATGCCCCAGAACCAAGCATACCCACTATGCATTTTAAAAGCATTACCCCAAACACAGAAACAGAGAAGTTCCTCTATTATAATACCTGCAGTGTTTGCACAGAACCAGCTCCTGCTCTTACATTATACCTAATCTTTGTAAAGTCCCTGGCTTCAGCCACCATGTAAGTTAAATTGAGCATGAGTTTGTGTGTGCATACACATTTATGAACAAACTTCTGTTAGTCCCCAAAAATTTATAAACATCTCATTTGTATTGCAGTGGCGTGTGGCTGCTGGATCCTTTTTGCACGGTGCTGTACAACCAGATGGGCCCTAATCAATCTGGTTTTTTATTATCCAAGTATAGCAACTTGGATACAGCGAGTACTACAGACCAAGCAACAGCAGATGAATGCAAGGCAACAAAGTGCAAGGGAACAATGATATGGCATCAGTCAGGCTGGGGGGTGGTGCTCTGAGCATGTGGGTTCTTTGCTGCTGCCAAGAATTGATAAGCAGCATGGCCAGAATGATCTTCAGAGAGGGGCAGATATCCCTAAACTAGTGCAAGTCGGCTGGTGCTCTGCATTGCATTCTGGCTAGCAATTCCTGACCTGTCAAACAGTATCTTAGCAGAGAAAAAAATTTCCCTTTCACTGATGCAGTTAAGTTAGACTATTATAAAAGCCTGCAGGTTGCCTCCCTGATGCTGCTCCACCTCTGTGTCAGGTCCCTATTTCTTGGCTAAGGGGACAGATGTAGCCTGAGCCATGAAGCTCCTCACCCAGAGCCTTGTTGTATCCAGCTGCAACAAGCCTCTGGCCAAAATCTCCTCTCCAAAACAGGAGGACAACACAGGACTTTGCAGAGATCACCCTCAAAATTTTGGCTATGGGAAATGCTATCTGCAGAAGAAAGGGCACCACTGATACAACAGATGATGAAAAGATGAAGTATCTGTTTAGCTGCTGCCTGGGAACGCTCCCAGGCAGCTCCTCCGTGTCAGCCCTGGCAGCTGCCCAGGGACCTGGCTGCACTTGACACCAAGTGCAGGAGCAAGTAAGGCAGGAGGGTGACCAAGTCCACTGTCCGGGAAAAGGTGGAGAAATCAAAAGTAACTTTAGCAGAGACCAAGAGGAACCAACAAGACGGAGGAAGGAAACTGCTGGGCCACCAAGCACATCCAGCAGAAACAGTTTAGGAGAAGGGGGTGGTGGGGGAAAGAAAGAAAGAATTTTTCAAATTGATGAGTTAAAAAATTTATTGACTTTTTTAAAAAGCTGCTGCTACCTTCCCTGAGTTTAATAGATGGCACTGAAACTGTCACGCAGCCCAGCTGGTCTGCACTGAATGAACAGCTTTTGCAAGGAGCAGAATTTGGGTTTAGTGCCAAGATGGGAGATACAACCCTGCAGAGGGTCCTGCTCCTGGAGAGATACCTTCTTCTGCTTTCAAAGGGTGTATTGACCATGAACCTGCTGGAAATGTTGTGGTCAGCAGAAGGACACATTTCTATGCTACTTCTCATACCCAGTCAGCTTTGGTGCTGTTCCTTCCCATGCCAGGCACCGCACAGAGCATCATCTCAATGCAGAGACTTTTTCTGTTTGATGCAAATTGCCAGTAAAACCATCACCCCTACCACCATGATTCTTCTTGAACTTGTGCACTAGTAAAAGCTTTCCAAAGGCTTCCAGGAAGATGTTAACAATACATACGAGTCTCCCCGTCCACAAGTGCAAGCATTTTGCATTTGTCTGCCCACCTATTCCCTTGAAATTTATCCTGGCCCAAACCTGAGCACAGCCCCAGCCGCGGAGCAGTGACTCAAGCCACAGCCACACACTCTCTAGGATATTAGTTGCAAGCAGGGAACAAGGATCAGCCTTATTTTAAAGCTATTCAAGCTCATGTTCCTTAAGCAGCAAGCTAGTTGTTAAATTCAATTATTCCTCAGTCTATTTTTTTTTTTTTTTTTAGAATTTAATTAGCATAACTAGGCTTTCTCCCCACTTAATCTCATTTCTAAAAAGACTGGTTATCGCTAAAAGATGCCATTGGCTATGGGATTCACCCAAATCCCCAATTATATTACTCTACACCTAGGTAAATTTGAACTTGATTACATTACATAAATGCAGGATAATCCTTATATTCTTCCTGTGTTTACTTTGGGCTCTGCAGCATTGATGGTATTTTCTCCTCCTGAATTTATTCAGAATTTAAGCCAGCAGATTCCTGTGACTGAAGTGAGTCTATGAATTTAAATCTCAGGTTTCTCTTTTGTGAATAGTAAATTTACCAAGGAGTCGAGATTTGGTGAAACTGAAGCTATTTTGAACTCGGGTCAAATTGATCAGAGAGTTCAGAGTACAAATTAGCCAAGGAAACATTCTTCATGTCAAAGCTTTTTTAGGTGAAATATATTTCAGCTGAGAGTCTTAAAGAAGCACATGGACTTTAAGCAAAATACAAGAAGGGAAAATAATGCTTTATTAAGAAAATTGTTTTTAAACAGTAATGGTAAAAAAGCACTGAAATGGTTTGACAAGAATAGGTATGGAGTATTCACCACTGGAGGCATGTTAGATGTATGGGACCAGACTCAACACCCCGTGGTCTCTTCCATTGCTATGATCATATCTAACATCCTACATCCCAGTGCAAAGCTCTCCTTCTGTCAGGTTCCACAGTGGTATCCATAGGGGTTTTGTATATAAACACAACCAATACGTCACCAGTTTGATTGAGACAATGGTATGGAATACCCTGGTGTTGGTCTCTATCAACACAAGTACAGCACCAGACCCTAAAAAGCAACCTAGACACTCGTTCTGTATTGTTTCCAAGGAAAATGGAGGAAAAAAGGAGGTGAAGTGAGACACCCCATGCTGTGATGGATGCCTCAGGTAGGATCTGGGGTGCCAATGTCCCCCATCACTGCACCATTAGCTCGGGTTAGCAGGTAGCAGCGCACAGTAATGCAGCTGTGGGCAATTTAACCAGGGGTGAAAAACTTTCTTCATTTCCAGTATACATGCAGCAGTCACAGGCACTCTCTCTGATAAGACCTGATGGAGCAAATGGGGAAAAAGATGCAGTGGTTCAAAATTTGCTTGTGATGGTAGCTGCTGGCGGCTGCTCTGAGAGACGCACATGATAGGGAATTCCTTTTCTGCAGACATAGCATATTCATCTAACGCTTCGTGCTTAATCAGATTTGGGCTGCTACCTTTTGATATTCTAAGAAATCAAGCCTACAATATTCCCCTGGGGATGTTCCAAACCTGTAATTAGTTTGGGGGGGCGGGAGGGAGCAGTTTGTGCACCATTTCTTGCAAACAGAGCTGAAATAGCAATTAGCTGTTCCACAGGGTGTCTGGGAGGATGCAGCAGCGATGTCCCCCCCTCCCAAGTTCATCCTCAGGGAGAGAGTCTTGAAGACATGCCACCACAAGGATCCCCATAAAGCACATGAATGAAAACATCTGGTTTGGGGTTTATTACTGACATCATTAATTTTTAAGAAAGGACACATAGGAAGGTGACAGCAAAGAAGGATGCAGTCGACTCCCCTGAGTGTAGCTATATAGCTGGTGCAAGGAGAGTTTCCCCTGTAGCCATAGGAAAACCAAAGAATTTTTTTGGTCACCACTTTTTTCACACTAAAAACTGCAGGTTCAGATACATCAAAATGTTTTGCAAACGCATATTGGTTTGTCTGAAACTTCTGCCCGGGAAGAAAGAGCAGAAGAAAAAAGAATAATCCAGGAAAATGTTTCATTTCCCCATCTCTTGACTGAATCAACTTTATATATATATATATATATATATAGAGAGAGAGAGAGAGAGAGAGAGAGACAAGTTTGAGCTTTGGGGTTTTTTATTTATCTTAAACAAATTCCCCTTAGTTGTTTTTTAGTTTAGGTCTTTAGGAAAACAGTAGAAATAGGAAAGGAACTGCTTGGGCTTAGCTAAATTAGGTGTTCCATTTGACCCAGTTTTGCACTGGAATCACCAAGGAACAGCAAAACTAGTTATTTCCACAGCTGGAGAGACAGAATCCCCCAAACCACCTAAAAATCAATTAAAAGATGCTGCTGACACCAAACATCGAGTAGACCAAACGTGCAAATCTGGTGACCTGCCACTGGTGGAGCCCAAATACATTTTAAAAGCAAATTTTTTGGGGTCAGATGGGCTACACAGCTCTGGGGAAATCTGATCCAAGTGCGCTGGGGATGGGTAAGGTCTCTGTGTGACACCGGGCATCATCCTCCCTCCAGTTCATTACGCTCTTTCAAATCCCTATTAAAGTTAACCTTTGCCTTAATACCAAAGACTTCACAGTAGCTTGCTGTTGGTAAACTGAAACCTCTTAATGTAGACTTTGCTGTACATTGACATTTTTCCATTTGTATGGGTTAGTAATATTTGGGTTTTGGTGGTGGTTTGTTGGTTTTTTTTAAGTACCACCATTTTCTCATCCTGGTCAAAGATTACCAGGTTTTCACTGAAACAACAACAAGAAAAAGATTCTGCATTTTTGACAAAAAGACAGAAATCTTCAAGGAAAATACTTTCACTAAACTTTCCACAAAGAGCAAGCCTCAGTACACAGCACTCGCACCATAGCAGGGCAGCTGTAACTGGAATGCAGAGGTGGAAGCAGTGTCAGCATCCTTTCCATCTAGCAAGTTACAGCTGGGATCAGCCCTACCTTTATAAAAATGGCTATTCTGTAAAAAAAACACTCATAAAATTTGCTACCCACATGTGTGTAAATACACCTGTGTGATTTAATCCTTATCCCACCTGCTCTGCAGAAAGCATTGCTCTACAAGCAGCGCAGCCACAGCACTTGAAACCCCATCACCTCATCCTGTGTTTGCCTAGACATGTCAGTAAATGTTTAAACACCTTTGGACTGAAGGAACAAAATCCTATCTCAGCAGCTGCTGATTCAGTTTTGAAGTACATGCTCATTAAAGCAGAGGCTGGGTGGATTGAATAGCATCTGCTGCCCGCACTGAGCATGGCACAGCAACATGCTATGTGCAGAGCAGAGCGGAGGAAGGTATCTGTGCTTTTTCTGCTTTTATTCCCATCAAACAGCTACAAAATCTACACCTGGTATTTTTCCTCCAGAGGTGTGAAGGAAAAGAGGTTGAGGGGAAGGAAAGTAGCTTCTAGCAGGGACTTGGCTACAGTGCTGTGAGACCCCAAAGCCTCACACGTCACTGCTCCCGTTTTTGGAATACACTAGACAATATTTTCCCGTTAGAGACTCATAGAATTATTTAGGTTGGAAAAGACCTTTGAGGCCATCAAGTCCAACTATTAACCCAGGACTGCCAAGTCTGCCACTAAACCCTGTCCTGAAGCACCACATCTACGAGTTTTTTAAACACCCCCAGGGATGGTGCCTCCACCACCTCCCTGGGCAGCCTGTGCCAGTGCTGGGCCACCCTTTCAGTGAAGACACCACAGAACGAACACCTTTTGCCCTTCTCTACCCTGTCATACTTTACCACTAAGCTGCTACAGTGAAAACTGATCATCTAAAGTGCCTGTGAGGACACTGGGTAGGAGAGGGGCTCACCCACCGCCTCCCACCCTGCGCTGCGCTGGTTTGCAAAGGGATGCTTGATGTGCCTGCAGCCTCGGGAGGGCAGGTCTGAGGACAGTGGTGCCACCAAGCCCCTGCAGACATCCTGTAGTCACCTTCACATCCAACCCCAGCAGCTCACAAGGGTATCCTGGCTGGCCACACACCAGCCCCCACAGTTTTGGGGTTCCCCGCACCTTTTATTGCCCTCCTGCATGGTGGCTGCAGCACACCCAGCCACCTGCAGAGCATGTCAAAAGGCTTAAAAGAAAACATCACTCTGTCTTTGCAGACATGTCGTCTTCCCCATTCCACAGAAACATGTTTTACTATCAAACCATTCTCTCTTTTTTTTCCAAGTTAAGATTTCCCATGAAATGGAAATACATGATTTCCAGCAAAGTCTATCAGCAACAGAAAAGGAGTAAAGCAGGAACCTGCTGTCCTTATTTCTTCTTTTAATCTTTCCAGTGGGGAAAGAGTGAGGGAAAAGCATAAAATATGATGGAAAGGAGGAGGTACTGCTTCTGCCGTTTCCCCATTCTCTCCCTGTCTGGGGTAAGGGGATGTTTTAATACCCTCCTTTTCTTCTAATGCCAAAAGCCAGCACAGAACAAGCAAGACAAAGAAAAAAGCAACTGTCCTAAAAGAAAAACAGAAACGTCATCATTCTCAAAAGGAGAAACAATGCTGTGCACACAGATGCAGCGTGAGATCATTCACATTTTATCTTTGATGTTTCTGTTCCAAACTTTACAACTGAGATCAAAAATCCCAACAACGAATGTTTTGCTCAACACATCCTGAAGAGAGAAATTTTTAAAGAACTTTGGAGGATTTGGGTATTTAAGAGACACTGTCATGAAAATTTATCACTAAATGTAAGTTTTATTCCATCTAAAACCTACTGTGGTCCCTGGGAAAGCCAGCTAAGTACAGCCTCAGCTGTTTTCACCCTGAAAATCAGATCAAGGCATCAAAGCAGAGGAAAGGAAGGCTGTTGCAGCCACAGAGGGAAGAACAAGGTATTTGTAGAAATGGATTCCCGTCATCGGCAAAACAGGGTCAATGTGGGAGAACTCAAGGAATATTTTTTCCCATTTTGTAGATGTGAAGTGGGGCCAGGCAGCGGTGGCTGAATTTTGGTGCATGGAGGGGTCGGACACACACCAGAGACCCCAGAGTCAGACAATGCTGGGATGGTCCCTGCCAGGCACCTGCCCAGCATCAAACAAAATAGCACCTTTCTCTAAAAGGGACACCTTTGCAAAGGGCTTTCTTTCCCCATACATTACGTAGCTGCCCTCACCAAAAAAATGCACTATGCAATGAGAATATATATGATTCCTTGATATATAAGCTGTTTACAGAGTAGGTCTTTTAATTAAAAATGACTGCTTGCTTTAAGCCCATTATTTTAATGGGTTTGCTCAAGGTGTGGGGTGTTGCTTTTCAAACTGCTGAGAAACGCTGCACGTTCCTGTTTCACTGTCAGAAAAGGAATTGATTTTATTTGTTCTTCTCTTAAATGAAACATAATTAAAGAGTAGGAATGTTCCCAGTCAAGGAAAAAAAAAAACATTCAATTAAAAAAAGATCTACTTTATTAAGTTAAAATTCAATTTCAGGTTTTCATTACATGCAGCTGCATTGAAGTACAATGCCGATCGTTTACATCTGCTCAGAGATATTTGGATGCTACTTTGCTTTTGTAGATGTAAATTTCTTAGTCTTCAGAAGAAAAAAAGGCAGACTTTGAAATGTAATTTTATCACCTAATCCATTCTGTGTTGTAACCTCTATCAGCAATTAATGACCTGAAACATAAAAGCAAAGTGATGAGCCTATAATGAATTATACCTTATGATGACACTTTCATTATGGAGAACACTACACATATTTACTGCAGACCTTTTACATTTGTTGGTAGTTGGTATTTCATCAAATTAAGTTTAAATAATATGTGGGCCTTACGGTACATTAACTTTTTTGTCTTAAAATGCATTAATGCATTGTGTGCGCATCTATCGAGCACTTGTGAGAAGTACCACAGAGCTTTTTATCACAGTGAGGGAAGTGGAAAGGAATTTCTTCTCAGGGTGAGAGTTTCCAGCAATGAAGTTGAAGTGTCCAGACCCCGCTCAAATGATTATTAAGGTGACATTAATTTAATTCATTTAACACCTCCCAGGTTCCTGAGTCCAAGGAGTGTATATACCTTGACTCCACTACATCCAGGAGCTCAGAGCCCGGACAGGCTTCAAGAAACCAAAATCTGTTGCTTCGGACTCTCAGCACAGGTACATAGCCCTAATTTTACTAAAAATAGTGAAGTCTGCATGCATTTCTATATCAAACCCCAGGTGGGATTTATCCATTTTTACTTTCTTCACCAAAAACTAAGCATCTGGTCAAAGTTATGCAACAACCAGGCAGTGGTCAACGGAGAGAGAGAGGCATTCAAAAGGCAGCTCATCCCGTGCCACAAGAGGATAGTGCAGCACCCCTGGCAGTGCCACCTCATTGCTGCTGAACCACCACAGGGGCTGAGGACAAGAGTACGCAGGAGCTGAGTACACTCAGCTGTACGTCAGGTTAAGCAGGATGAGCTTCTCCCTCATCAAGTCTCTCCCTTTCTCTAATCACATCCTCTAATCCAAGAAGATACAGAAGATGAATCCCTTACTATGGGTCAGTTTTGCACTGGTGTAAGCAGCAGCAGCTTTGCTGACTTCTGACACCAAAACTGATGAAGTCAGCTCAGTACAAAATGATGCAGAGGAGCTTTGGGAAGACAAACCAGGGAGAAAAGCCTACAGGCTGTAACCCTGTATTTATTTCTAGGTGGAAGTCTCTCTCTCCCAATCTTCCAGAAGTATGCAGGTTGTTTCACACCACAGCTGAAAAAGGAAAGGAGGGATTAAAGAGTGAGGGAAAGCTAAACCAAGATTATTTTGCACAGGGTCTAGCCAGAAGAGATGTCAGTAGATGTGATGAGAGATCACAGAGATGTGAGCAAAGATGAAGTATTGGCAATGGCAAAGACCGGCGCCACATTCAAGGTGACAAGGTTTGACCGCAGTCATGGTAGTCACAGGGGGACACTATTGCCTTTTTCAGTACCACGTAAATTGATTGAAACAACAGAATAGAAAGAAACAATAGAAACAACTGAGGGAGAGAGGCAGCAGTACAGAAGAGCTGGAAGAGTTCATACCAATGGCATAACAGACCTCTGTCATTGACAGACAATACTTCTTCAGATCTCTTTTCAAGGATGTTAGCAAAATGCTGGGTAAGTGGATACAAGCCCCTGGCACTCAAGGTCTAAGCCATCATGTACTTCCTAGGCTTGACACAAAAACCGTCCGTAAGGAAAAGCTCCCCACACCTGTTTCAACAAGGTCTCTTTTGGCCATTCCCAAGGCAGAATGCAGGTTGCCAGCAGTCCCTGAGAGGACACAAGCTAGATGGTCCCCATGGTGGTCCTGGCTGTAGTTCCCAGATCTACAAGCTCCCCTGCCGGTGGCCAAAACCCAAGGCAAAGTCCCTTCTTCACCCGTCCCAAATCACCCAGCACTGGGGACAGAAATCTTCTCTTGCAGCAGCTTCTTAGGAAGTGTTGGCACTAAGAAATGGTGAAATTGCGTATCCTTTTCTCCAAACCTCTGCTCAAAAGCTCGCTGTGTGACTGGGCTTTTGCAACCACCAGGCATTAACACTGCATTGGCTGCAGGCTGTGGGGAAGCCACCAAAAAGACGTGACATGAGAGAACACACAGAGACGATCAAACAGGACTTTCAGCTGAAGAAATAATTCAACCAAGAAAAACATGCACAGTTCATCTGATGGAGAGATGGCAGTCATGCTGTGATGGGATAACACATGATAACTCTCTGAACTGTCCTGTGGTAGAAGGTATGGTGGATGACACTAAAAGGCAAAACCAAGCAAAGGAGCATGAAATAAAGCTATGAAAAATTTAGGCTGTTAAGGGAAAAACCTTCTTCCTAACAGAGACTTAATAGATTTAGGAACAGGCTTCTAAGGGAAGTAATAGCAGTACCCACCATTGCTTGGGGTATTTAAAGCTCTACTGCAGGAGAAAAAGCAGCACTGGGAAACACGGAGCTGAAAAACACAAAGCTGAAGAAAGAAACTACGCAGGGAACAGCCTATTTACTTAATTCTGCCACTTTCAACAGTGGAAAGCCCATGAGCAGCCTGCACTTTCCTTGCATGGGTTCATTGTTCAAATGCATTTGATGAATAGTCCTTCAAGCCCATTGCCTCATGGGTCAGTCGTGAATATCCTGAGCAGAAGCTGTGTCTGCCTGAATTTCTGGTACTGTTCCCAGGGAGCAGTGAAGTTGCCAGGCTGTCCTTTCTGGAGCTGGTGCCTAATGGCCTTGAAAGGCCATCTCAAGACCATCACACTCCGCACCCTCCCCAATTTTGCAAGCTTTCCCACAAAGCAGCCCCAAACCCCCACCCTGCTCCACCATGTGGGATATGACTAGTGGGCTTGACCCCTGGCTCACTGCATGGGCTGAACCCAAAAGCCATGCACGGAGTTCACTGGTTCCTGACAGCAGTGCTTTTTTGAGGAGAGTTATTCGCATTAATGATTTAGCCAGCTTCGCTAAATGCATTGTGTTCTTGACATTGGCGGCATTAGCAATTCATTGCATTTCATTTTATGCTCTGTAGGGTGAAAGAATACTGTTGTAAATTGAATTAATGCTTAGTTTTCCTTTGAAATAGTAATACCAAATAAATAATTTAGTCCATGAACAGTGAAAAAAAAAAAAAAGATAATAAGAAGAAACTGAAGTCAGCTCTAATATGCATTACAAAAAGGGGTGTTCACTTCAGCATTCCTAACTGCGAAAATGTTTTGTGGACTTAATTCCAAGGAAATTAAAACTTTTGTCCACAGTAAGAATGTTGTGTTAAAGACATAAAAAGTTTATGCTGTTAAAGCAATGTACCATTTAGCCTTCAGTTACAGCATTGGGAAGACAGGAATATTGCTGTGCAGTGGACTGGAGAGAACTTGAATTAGTTCAGTCAATTAAGTCATGATTAATTTATGTTAGATCTTGTTCTCTTGAGTCTATAAAAACAAAGACTTTAGTTAACTGCCAGCATTTGGTTTAATAAAAGTAAAGTCTTTAAAGATGACTTCAGGAGGGGAAAAAAGCATTGCTGACAAAATCAATAGACAGCAAGATTCCTGTTTAATTTGTGTCAATGCAAGTTAAAATAACTTCAGAGACTAATACAAAAGGGATGCTCCCCTCAAAAGGAGAACCAGATTCTCCAGATCTTGATTAGTGCAGCTAATCTAGCAGCTCCACCGGTACGTGTGACAAATCACAAATGCAGAAAGCTCTGGCACCTCCTTTCTTTCCTCTGTTCCTCTAACTTTCCTGTTGTGTTGCCTGCATCCTGATTTGGGCACACAAAGATGAGTTTCAGTACTAGTAAAAATCACACTAATGCAACCCTACACCCGCACCCAGGCCGTGATTACCCTAATGAGCCCTCTTTAATGCAGGTAAGTGCATTCTGCGCATTTAATTACCCTAAACCACAGAGAGAGACTTCTAGGCACCAGATACCGTCTTGGGATGCAGATTAAAATTCCGTTTGCTTCTCCATAAGCATGGAAAAGATAGATGTATGTGTGTATACATATATATTTATATATATAGATGACAATATTGATACAGATGTCAGCGTATCAGGTAAGGGACATAGGTATTATGCTGGAGGGGGGCATCAAATCAGATGCAAAGTCCATTCTCCACACTTAACCATCTCAGAGCTGGGCATGACGTGTATGCCAGCCCTCCCCACAGTGTGCAGGTCACCTCCTCAAGAACCAGGGCAACCATTGCTTTCATGTCCAAGGCACGAAAGCAATGGCATGTCCTTAGGCATGTCCAAGAGGTTGGCCTCTGCCTATTGCAACAGGCACCACCAAGGGTTGTTGCCCAAAGGCAGATCCAAGGCAGATCACAGCACCAGAGTGGGTTTGGAGACCTATCAAAAAAGTCCATCTTTTACTTGATAGCCAAAAGAGATGACATGAAGTCTCTGCCATCATGTCATTCAGAACCACAGAAGCTTGATTCCAGTTGAAATCAACAGGAGTTGAACTCACATGCGTGCACATCTCTAAAATCTTCCCCCATGTAGTCTGACCCAGTCTGTAGGCTGGTTGTTAGACCTTCAGCAGGTCCATTGCTGCTGTGGGATTAGTGCACATCCTTCAGAAGAAGCTACTGTCATGAGATATTTCATCATTATGATGGGGATCATTAAATATCTTTGTATTTAGCTGCTACTATTTGGGGTCCACCTTCAAATCAGTTAAACAGAAGCAGCACAGGATTAAATAAACTGAGCAGTCATAAATTTACCCCTGTGCTCCGACAACCAAGGATTCAGGACATGACTCAGGATTTTTCATGTTGGCTATCGTTGTGCTCTTGATTAGGGTCCTGCCTCCCTCCCAAGACCAGAGAAGTATCTGCTCCCAAGGAACAACAAGGAGAAATAAACATCCTCCATGCTATTTACTGCAGTAGTGCTTGTGCTAGCCCTTGTAAAGCCCACGCTTGTGGCAGGAACCGAGTCCCGTCACCCCATGTGCTCCAGGCATGAAGGAAGTCATGCTCTACCTTCACAACATCTCTCCTTTCAGCTGCTGGCACGAAAGATTTCCTCCCTGAAAGTCATCCAGCAGAAAATGATGTAGTAGCTCAAATTATGTTATTTTTTAGCAGTAACTGCCACAATTTCTAGTGGTCCAGAAATGCAACAACCTTTTTTCTTTTTTTTTGCACAGTACATTCAAGCACAAGGCAAACTGTTCTGTACCATTGAAAAGGTGCCTAAAACAGCATGAGGGCTGAAGAGATGAAACAGGTTGAAATGGCAAATTCTCAGTCTGAAAGACTTCAGAGTCAGAAGAACAGCATGATGAGCTTTGGCTGGTTCACAAGGACTTGAAAGAAAACACAGGCAGGAACTAAAGCACGAGCTGCTGGAGAGAGGGAAATCAGGCTGTCAACAGCAAAGCGAAACGGTGACAGAGCCAACAAGCTAGGCCATGCATGCTGAGATAAGCAGGAGGTTGGAGGGGAACCTGGGTGACCAGGATCCTGTCATGATCTTGGGTTTTGGGTTTAATAGCAAAAGCCCACATGTCCTGCTCAACAATGGAAATTTCTTGCTTCATCCCACATCTGTATCTATCCACCCTCCTTTGGGAAGTCTCGTCTCATTGCATGGTATCTGTGAAGGTTTGGGAAATGTGCACCAGCAGAGCCAATTCTGCAGTCCCAGGGAGCGTTATCTGCTCCCCTAACTCACATTAGCTTCATTACCATCATCCCAAGGACACCAGCAGAGCTTCATGGCCCCGACCAGCTTCACTGGGAGCCCCAACCTTCTGCTTGGGCACCTAGACCTTGCTGGGGCTGTTCCCAAGGTGTGCCCATGCCCAGCCCTGTCTCCTGACTTATGGACTGGACTGCCCTGGGACTATCCCTATGCTGAAGCTTTTCTGCAGCCCCATCTCCTCTGGCAGCACCATGTCTCTCTGCTACAAACACTGTGATTTATGCCGTGTCACACTCCCAGCTGATTCCTCACCAGTTTTTCTCCTTATCGTGGGGAAAGCAACAGCCATGCTGAGGTACACATTTACCACCTGCCTCGTATCCCTGCCAAGACAGGGTGAATTCCTCAAGCAAAGGTCCGAAATATCCTCCTGCTTCCCCTCCTCGTATCAGCTCAGGCAGCGTTTGGCTATCAGCATTACAGAAGCCCGAAAACCATCTTTCTCATCTGCAGTATCTCCAATAAATCGTTAGCTAGTAAGAGGTTAAAAGTGGGTCATCGCTATTCCAGCTGAGTGAGGAAGAAGCGAGTGCTTTCTCTGCATTTGGGGAAGAACGAGGAGCTCAGGATGCCCCTGCACACTGACCGCAGAGCCCTGTGCACTGCCAGCTGCTGCTGATTTCTCCTGGCCCCACAAATGCCAACGGTTCTTCTCCCAGAAACCGTAGGCACACCTGCCCTGCTCAGCTGGACCTGCCGCAGAGATGCTCAAGTTAGCAGAGGATATGATAGAAGTGAAAAAATACAGTGTGGTGTCAAAGCAGCTGGGCTGACCTCAGGATAGCACCTCACCATGTCCCCCCAGCCCCACAGAAATGCCCAAATTACCTGCTGGCTGCAAGAGAGGAGCTTCTGCTTGAAAGTGGATGGCCACAAAGCAGTGAAGAATAATTCGGATAGTTAAAATAAAGACTCTGTATGTCCTATTACTGTGTGCTGAACTTAAAAAACCTGAAAGTTTAACCCCATTATTCTCAGAGCAAAGCACTTTGTTATTCAGAACCAGCAGCTGGAGGGCTGCTATCTATTTCCAGTTACCTGCCCATGCAGAGCATTTAATTCTGTGACATATCAATCAGAGATATAGTATGAGATATCAATTATACACTTGGAGGGAGAGGAAGCAAACCGAACAAGCCAAGTAATTTGAAATGTATGGTTAGAAAGGTGAGGGTTTTAGGAAAAAGCTGAATGTCAGTTCACATGGGTTCCTTGAGGGACTTCAGGGAAGGTACCAAGCCCAAGGCTCAGTCATCCAGGTCCCAAGTGGGGATGCTGAGAAACCTGTAGTGTCCCCAGCCAGAAGCAGGATTTCTTTATAAATGCCTTTGAGCATTTTTTTTTCTATATATGCATTTGGTTTTCTATGTCTGCCAACTCAGCAGACCTCAGAAATGGGAAGCAAACCTGGCACCAAACATGCACTGCCACGGTGGGTCCCCAACCTACACCTGTCCCACTGCCTCTCCTGCCTACACAGCTGAGTCGTCAGGATAAACACAAGATTCCTTCCCATTTGCCCACGTTAACAGTTTATTTGTTATCAAAACATGTTTACACTCCCTGCACGAAAATCAATACTTCCCACCTGTGCCTACACAGCAGAGTCTGGTTTTGTGAATAACTGTAAAGAAATTCAGTCTAAACAAATTAAAATAGAAATAAAGTAGCGTTTTCTTCTCAAATGTATAGCACAAATCATCTTATGTGTTTATACACTAGCCCTTACATAAGGATTTACAAACAAATGTCAACATTTAGCGACTACTTTTTCCTGCTGAGTCTCCTGCATCACTCATTCCTCATTAAGAAAAACTCCTTTCCAAAGTGATGCATCTGAAACTTCGCACTCAGCTGTTTTCTGGCACATTTTGAGCTTCTCTGCATCACCCCCTATTGAGGGCTCCTTGGAGCTCCAGGGAATCCGAACGAAGGGTGCTTTCATGTCTGTGAAATTCAGATCTGTGCTTTCAGAGCTACTTAAAAATATTACTTTCTTTTCTTTTTGCTCTGCTTGCTTATGGTAGAAATGTTTTGCACCCCTAAAGAACTGGGGTAGGTGGAGAACCAGCTAGGCGCCGTACAAAACACACCAAAAAGTTTGGGTTTGCTCCAGATGTCAGGATAAAACAAAGTGGATGCAGGCAGGGGGCTTTCACCCTCCTGTTACAGGGCAATATCAGCATCTCCTTTTGCACAGACAGCGGTGCCTCCCCTCTGCCCAAAACACACAAAGCATCAACAACAGCACCAAAGAACAATAAATTAGTTTTAAAGGTGTGTGCCCTAGGGAAGGAGTTGTTATTAAGCAGCAATGCACACAATTAAACCCAAAACATAACAATGACCCATAGGGCTCGCAGAGACGCTGGTTCTTCCCTGACAAATATCACAGTGGTCACTGTGCCTCACTGCAGGGTAGCAGAGGTGGGGGGAACAGGCTGGGTGTGAAACAGGCTCGGTCCCCCCGCAGCAGCAAAGCATCATCACCTCCGCTGCACAAGGAGAGCTGGTGGCAGCTCGTGTACAAAACTTAGTGGGGAAGCAACAAACAAGGTCCTGACAGCTTCATGGGGAAACCAAATCCTCAGGGACCCCCTGACTTGCTGATTTAATCAACTTCTTGGGCTCATTAGAAGAAAGCTGTATTCACAGGCGAGGGGTACAACTGCACGCAGGTGATAAATCACAGCCCGCCCAAACTTCCCAGGTCTTACAGAGTGAGGCATGAGCACCTGCTGCATCCTAGCCAGGAGCTCAAGCAGCAGAGCATGGGGGAAGTTTACTGTGAAGACTTTGATATCTATAAGCTTTCTTCATAGTAAGGGCGTTATACTCTAGCACAAAGTTTGAAGCACTTTTTTTTCCTCTCTCTAGTCTTTGCCTCTCAGTCTAAACTTTGATACAGAATGAAAAATTCTAGTGATTTTGAATCAAAATGTCTTGCAGATGCATGTGGCCCAGCGTCACTAGTACAGCATTTAAGGATAAGTACTTTCTAAACAAACAGTTCACTGTCCCTCTGTTCACACAGTCCCATCCTCTGCCATCACTGTTGGTGGGATTATCTACCCCAGGAATTGCATTTCAGGTCAGACCCAAGATCAGAGACATCCAACTCAAGTTCCTGTCCCTGAAAAAAGGTTATTGAAACAGATGCTTAGTTAATGACTGGATTAAATAGGGCAAGTAGAGAGCGTCCCTGCCTCTGGCCATCTCCTCCTACAACATTCAAACTATACCCTCAAGAAAACATCTTTGAGGGCCATAACATTTTCTCTCTACCTGTGTCTTTTAACTTCATCTATTCAAAAAGAAAATTCCAGAGTGACCTGCTGATCCCTCAGCATCGGCCTTCACCAAGTGCCTACTCAGATTATTTCACACCAGTCTCCTCTACTGGCCTTTCTCCTTGGTTCAGCCCCACCTTCCATTCCTCCTGCAGGGAAGTCACCTTGCTTCCCACACCAGCCCTCTCCTTCAAATGAAGTTGTGATCTCTGCTAGTGAGAAGTGATGATACATGTGAAATAGCCAGCAAAAAGGGTAGATAGAGGACATGAGGCCAAGTTAGTGCCTTCATTAACCTGCATTTGCCCCAAGCCCCAGGAGCTACAGCTGGAGGTCCCACCGAGGATTCACCTCCCATCAGCAGGGTGAAATGGGCATCTCTGGGACATGCCTAATCGTAGCTTCATGTACATCTGCAAGAGATTGCTGCTCTCTGAGGCCTATATAAGTTGTCCAAGATGAAGCTTTGCCCCTAAATAGCACGAGTAGCTCATACATTTCACAACTGCAAGCCAGGGACCAAACTGAGTAGGTGTTGCCACAGGGACAGCCTCCTTCACCCCAAATTTGTGCTTCTGGGTCAGACCCTAAGAAGTGCAGTACAGAGGAGAAATGCTATGAATTCAAACCATCTTAAGCAATCGCTTGTCCTACCACTTTTCCATATAAAAGGCTTTGAGCAATTAGTAAAACCTGAGACCTGCAACTCAATGTCACCTTGATGACAACCTTCAGGTCTCTAGCAAGTAATCTAGATGGTTGTTGGCCCCTGTACTGGGAGGAGGTTTGGTGCTTCACAGGAAGATTGATGTGACCCAGGATGTCCAGGGAGAAATGCAGCTGTTTGCCTCTCCGCAGTAACACCATGCAAAGCATATGTGCTTTGCTCTCTACTTTGCTGCACAGCATAATCTCATTGACAGCAGAAACCGAGTGATGGAATTATGCTTAATGAAAGTATATGGGCTATTAAACAAAAGGATTCTTCCAAAATAGGATTATATCAGCTTCAGAAGTGCTGCTTTATTTTCTCCTTCTGCCTTAGTAAGTATCGAGTTCCTTATGAAGCCAGGGGCTGTGCAATACCTGGCTACAGATACCATTTATAGCAGATTTCTTTTTTGGTTAAGGTAAAAGAATTGGAAAGGGGGCTTATTTATTTATAGTATGCTGTCTGGGAGAAGAAGAGAAAATATGCTACCTGGTATTACCCGAGACTTGAGTTACAGGCTTAGTTGTTAAAAGAAAGGATATTAATTACTTTTTTTAAAAAAGAAAAAGGAAAGGAAAGGGGAAAGGAAAGGAGAAAGAAGAAAGTATGGCATAAAACTCAACAGCTCCAACCCTGCTCCTAGGTTTACTAACTTTATAGGAACAATATTAAATGCAACAATTAATTAAAACCTGCCTATCATGCCCAAGTTCTTGCCTGCAACTGTGTCAAATGCTGGACGCTTGGAAAGCATTTATAAAAATCCTGCAGTTGGCAAATGAGGAATAATCACTTTCCATATACATCCTTGTCCAATATCCTAAAAGCAGAGAAACAGGCTGCAAAAGCTATGCTAAACAGAGTATAGTGCATGCCAAATATGCGAAGTAAATTATACTCAGGACTGCAATTTAAATTTTAATGAAGGATTTTTTTGAAAAATACATATTGCAAAGACAAAGCATGAAATATTTACACAGAAGATTTGAACCTGAAACAGCAGAAACTAATAGCCAAAAGGTGCTTTGGATTTCAAATCTCTCTAGGAAGAAAGAAGGAAGGGTAGGAAGAGGTACATATCAATTCAATTATTCTTAATCTTACATATTTTGTAAATTTTCAGATATTTTTTACAAGTATGAAGCAAATCTGGCTATTTATAACAGATATACATCACATACTTTACAAAACAGAAATTGCCAGTGTGACCTTTGCACAGTTTGAATGTCAGAGTTGCTAGCTGCCACACTGCAAGCATGCTCCATAATGATGAATGGATTGCAGTACAAGAAATATTATTCTTATACTGATATCATCATATTAAATAAGGTTATTACAGTAAGCTATGCTCCAAACAAGGTGTGCAATTTATAAAGCTGTAACAGACACTGAACTACAATAGAAATATTTTCCTTGAAGGATGACAGGTAAGTGACACGCGTTTCCAGACGCTACCCTGCAGGAAGTGAAAAAGCAAGCTGAGGTATGAATTGGTCTGCGTTACCCTGGTTTTTATCAACAGAAAGTTCCAGGGGATTTGGGAGGCAGATGGCAGCACCAAGGGGAGCAGGCTGACAGTGTCCAACTTGGTACCCAAGACCAGGTGTCTGTGAAAAGCACACAGTCTTTGGGAGAAGGGAACCATAATGTGGGATCCAGACTGCTGGACTCATCTTAATGAGCAATATATGAAGCTGAACAACCTGGGTCAGGTATAGCATCACTGGTGGGATTTTTGTGAAGCCCAGGTGGGGCAACACTCAACAATTTCAGTAAATGCGTAAGCTTAATTGCCCTTGCATGTGACGCACGGGGCGGGGGCGGGTGGTGGTGGTACAAGGCTGCCCATCACAGGCAGGGGACCTCTACCAAGTAGTCGTATTTCCTAACCAACTTGGAAAGCAGCTCATACCTCCTCCTCTGTAAAGGTTTTATCTTGTTCAAAACAAAAAGGTATTTTTGAGGAATGGAGCAGGATAAGCCTTCAGTTTCTCACTCCTCTTCCTAATCAAAATCGCTGGACCTTGTGCCCATCACATTGTCAAACCAGTAACACTCCCAACTCTGGAGGAGCCGCGCCAGTGTATTGTTCTCCAAACCCCGTTCAGGATCATCTCATAGCTCTACAGCATGATAGGCATTGCTAGGGAAAAAAGAAGAGTTCAAGGATATTTCACCTCTCCTCGAGTGAAAGCACATTGGAACCGCTCCTCATCTCTCCAAATGATTTCAGTTTTGTGCAGATTATAAAGTGAGTCTCCTACTCCATAAAAAAAAATATATCTTTGCTAAGGTACAAATTAATGAAAATTAGACTCAGTGCTGTATATTACAGTCTCCCTTTTGAACAGAAAGAATTGTTTAAAGGTTTCCATTAGAAATGATTGGTTTCTCTGCGTGGTGGAGCTAACGTTTTTGTGAAGCTAATAAATCAACATAATGATAATTTGACAAAGATTCAAGATATCTGTAAGACTTCCTAGAAATTAAAATCTATTCAATTGGTGAAGAAAATTAAGTTAGTGACCTATGTACAAAAGAAGAGTATTTCAGTTATCTATTCTTTAGTTTTCTTTTCCTGTTATTCATTTGTTTCTTTTCCATTATTTCCTGCTATTCATTTGTTTCTTTCCTTGGCTTTTAACTCCCTTAGTTACAAAACAAAGCAAAGGCACATAGGCACACCTTCTTATGTGTGTATTGGTATGTATTTGTATGTTTGAGGATATGCATATGATAAATGAATTACAGTTCATTCAAGAAATGAAAATAAAATGCAAGACAAAAATCTAACTTGCAGTCATTTCTTTCTCAGAAAATAAATCCCTTTGCATGCACATGTCCATGTGAAACCTTTTTTGGAAATATTTGGGCCAGGGGAGTCTGTTTTCTATAAGACCAAACATAAGATTAAGTACACTACCTATGCAATTCAGGCAAACCTTGTCCTCCAAATGCCAGAAAAATTCAGTGAAGCTTTTTTCCTTGCATTATAAAAGGCAGAACATACCTTTTCCTCCACTTGGGTACCTAACAAGGTGATTTTTTCTTTAGTTGTTTGGACATGATATTGGAGAACATCTGGGCAGAAAAGGCAGAATACTAATTCCACAGAAAAGAGTCTGGGATAAGAATAAGCGAAGGATGACACTGGAAGAAATGTCACCTGTGGGAAGGATGGCTTTGGGCAGGGGCTGGAGCAAAGGCAGGGAAAGGAATGAGTAAATGGGATCTCTGGGACAAGAAAGCCAAGCCAGGCTGCTCCCTGCCTTGACCCAAAATTACTTCTCTAGCAGTTGCAGCTAAAACTCACCACTCAGCAGCATCCACCCTTGTCCCGCACAAGCCTCAAGTGTGGCTCCGCACCACAGACCTTCCCACATGCCACTGGTACCGGCGTCTTTGCAAACCCACAGCACACAGTGAATCTGCTCAGGACATCAGATGTTCCCTGATAACTCTTATCAAAGTCAAGCGTCCTTGAGCATGGGTTATTAACCTGCAGATCTTCATACTAGACTATGTTAAGTGAAATTAGGGATCATCTTCCTTGTGGGCCTCATGGAGAGGGGGAAGGAAACTGTTCTTCATAATTATGTAGTTTTCCAGACCACCTCCTCTGGGATGGGTAAAAGGAGCATTTCACCCCAATAAAACTCTGCTTCAGTGCTTAGTTTTGCTCACCAATCAAAGTATGTAGTCAGGCTCTGATCAAAAATGGCTGTGGACACACACACTTGCAGGAAAGAAAAATAACTATACATTAAGTAGGATTCAATTCAGTGTTTTACAGAGAGGCAGGAGGTTATCTCAACTCCCCATCAAACACAGTTCATGAGCAATATGACTCTTCTTACTACCATCCCTCTCTGTACATGCATCTGGGTGGTTGCAAGGCTTTGATATCCATAGCAAGAAATGCTCCCAGTTGCCAACAAAATTTTACCTTCAAGTGTAATTGTTTCACTATCCTCTCATTTACAACAACACTAAAATCAGAGACAGGCTGCTGGAGTTCAGCAAAGGCCCGTGTCTATCTGTGATCAAAGCACCCAGGATATTATTTCCGTGATTATTCTAAATCTCCATCTGCACTCTTACAAGGGGGTAGACATTGATATAAATAGATTGCTAAAACTGGGGCTATAGGTCCAGTTTACAAAAACATGCAGAGCTACAGCTGACATTATGTCTCCTGATATGAGAAAGTCAGATAATTCAACGTTAAGTTTCCACTGAAATTGAAATAATGAGTCAGAATCCAAACTTTGCAGTAGAATGAAATACTCTAAAAACAGTTTGGCATTGTCCTAATGCCTCCACTTTTGATGAGGTCAGAACATTACTTGTAGGTCAAAAGTTTTAAAGTTTCATTTCCTTCTGCTTTTTGTCCTGGTTTTATCATTTTGACTTTTACATAACGCACAGCATCCCTGAAGAGTTAAAATAACAAAGTTGAAGTAAAACATCCTGATGATGCCCTTAGGCACTCTCACAGAATAAGAATTCAAAACCACAGCATCAGAAAATCCTCCATCAGAAAACTGCCAGCCCAGCCCTGCTCACCCCCAACAGCTCCCAGTAATACTCACGCAGCTTCACTCATCTGCCACCGTGGGCCTGGTGTTCTCTTGAAAAATTACTCCAACTAAAGAGAGAGTTTCTGGAAATCCAGCTTTTCACTGCACTGAAACGCAGCAAAGCAAAGAAAAATCGTCTGTATGAGGAGCGGGTCTAAATAAAAACAATCAATTACTTCTCTTGTACTTAATAGCATAGATATCAAAGCAGTACTAACAAGCTCTTAGTACAGCGTAAAAAAATAAAAACCACCATATACATAAAATACCACCATAAGGACAATTACAACAGCAAAGAAATACTTGGCTGCAATTCAGTTTATTTAAAGTTATCAATCCTTGTCTCAAGCATCCCTCATGCTGTGATCTAACCCTGGCCGGCAGCTCAGCCCCAGGCAGCCCCTCACTCACTCCCCCCACAGTGGGATGGGGAGAGAACCAGAGGGTCAAAGTGAGAAAACTCCCGGGCTGAGACAAAGACACTTGAAGAGGCAAAGCAGAAGCCGCGCACAGCAGCAAAGCAAACCCAGGAGTTCCCCCACCGCTGCCCAGGGCAGGCAGGTGCTCAGCCATCCCCAGGGCAGCCGGGCTCCATCAGGGTGACGGGGGCTTGGGCAGACAAACGCCATCCCTGCCAGCGCCCCCCCTTCCTTCTGCTTCCCCAGCTTTACATGCTGAGCGTGACGCCGTATGGTCGGGGCCGTCCCTGGGGCCAGCTGGGGTCAGCTGTCCCGGCCGTGTCCCCTGCCAGCTCCTGGTGCCCCCCAGCCTGCTCGCTGGTGGGGTGGGCTGAGGCGCAGCAAAGCCCTTGGCTCTGGGCAAGCCCCGCTCAGCAGCGACTGGAACAGCCCTGTGTGCTCAGCGCTGTTCCCAGCACAGACCCCAGCCAGCCCCACGCGGGCGCCGGGACCAGCAGTCACTCCAGCCCGGCCAGCACCAGCGCACCCCAACAGCAAAGCTCTAAATTCTTTACAGGTGCAGTTACGCACTCTTATCCCTATTTTACGTATGGGAAACCAAGCCAGGCACAATTAAATAGCCAGAAGGCTGGAGGTTGGGGGGAATCAAAGTTTGCTGAGTCCCAAGTCAGGACTCTGCCCATCAGGAATGGTCTCTCACGATGAAAAGGAAGGCTGCCCACACAACCGTGCAGGTTTAAATAACAGGTGTATAGGTGACTACAGGGTCTTTGCTTACTCGCTCTCTTTTTCTATCTCTTTCTTTTTGAATTTTATTTCCCAAGAAGAATAAAACTTTAAAATATTCATGTTCCTACAAAACCCTTCATTACAGTCACATCACAAGACCATTTTTTTGAGAGAAATGCTGAAGAAGCAAGTCCCAGAGATAAGATATAGAGAAAATGTGGGGAGTTAGTCTACATTTTTTGCTGCAGTATTTTATGCCTTAATACCCAGCTACACAGCTGAATTGCAATTTCCACGCTCCCAGAGGCTCACTCAGGTGCCAAAAACACATGAAGCCAAACCCTACTGCCTCTGTTTTGCCATATCAGACCACCTCATTTCTACCAACATGGGCCGGTTAAGATTAACTAATTTTCTGGAGCCACCCAAAGCCAGACCCCAGTGCGGCAGTACCAGAGATGGTACAAAGCAGTCCAAAAGCCCCTCCAACAGGCCAGGGTCTTCTTTCTTTAGCTGAAAATAGGGAAAAGGGCTGGAAGAGATCATCAGGATCACTGCATTTTCCTGCCATCCAGGTCACATATTTAGTGCAGAAAATTCTTCAGGAAAACCAGCATCCAGCAGTGAGGAGGTCCTTGGTCTCCACGTAGCAGTGCTTAGCAGCGGAAAACCAAGCCACCATTACCCAACCGAGGGGAGCAAAACACAAGATCTGGAAACTAGCAGGACCAGTGGTAACTGCTCGAAGGTTGGGTTAGGAGCCTTGTTAAAGTTCAAGGTCTTGGCGCAGCTGAGGTGGGCTTGGTGAAGCTGCTGCAGCCCAGGGGCTGGGGCTGGGCCATCATCTCCTTTTTCCAGGCTGCCACGTGCCTGCAGCTCTGACGATAACACCGTGACCAAGGCCACCAGCAGCACTGATGGGAAGGGGACACATAAGAACAAGGCTATTTTGGGAATAGCCAGAAGGACTAAGAGGAATTTGCAGATTAAGAAAGGCTTGATGTGCAAACAAAATAATATCTCTGATCAAAAACAATTTAGGAGAGACTTGTAACATACCAAGAACTGGAGGCTTAGCGCAAAACTGCATCTCCGCAGGGCAGAGGGCTGACCCCTCCTGTGGGTCCTGACCCCTTCATGTTCAGAAAGTCACTTCAGCCCTCTCCAGCCTTCTCTTCGCTGCTATGGAGAATGTTGCAAACACATGAAAACACCAGCCACAGATGTTATATCTATAAGCAACATAATTGTGAGTCTTAGCCACATCAGCTGCTGCTCTTGGTTTACCTTCCCAGCCATTATTCTTCATTAATCCTGCTGCCCTGTTCATCAGGCTCAGAACTCCTCCAGAGAATTTGAATTAAGTAGGTGGTCTCCTTTAAGGATGGAGCTGGAACTGAATAAATTGGGAGAATGCATTACAAGAGTAGGACTGATGCACAGCGCAGCATCCCCATTTATCTGACTCAAAGTTTGTTTAGCATCGTTGTTTTTTTATACAGAGAACTCAGCTTTTTAATTCTTTCCCATGGGCAAAGCCCAGAGGTAATGGACAAAATGCCAGGGTGAGCACAGAAAAATTTTGACATCCCACAACAGAATAAACACATTTTTTACAAAAATAAAGAAATTAATAGAAATAGGAATGGCTCTGCAGGCTGCAGACTGGCTCAGCCACCCAAGAAGAGACAGCCTGGGAATACTGCACAAAACCTTTCTGGGAGCCAAAAAGCAAGAGGAACAAATGGGTTTGCAGTAGGAAAATCTTTCTGATGCAGCATAATTTTACAGACACGGACCATACACGTGGGATGGGATAGGATGGAGG
Source organism: Falco cherrug (assembly GCF_023634085.1). Lineage (NCBI taxonomy): Eukaryota > Metazoa > Chordata > Aves > Falconiformes > Falconidae > Falco > Falco cherrug. The sequence continues at coordinate 26,913,800 of NC_073703.1, forward strand.
AGAATGTTTTTATAAAGCTTCCTCTGGTCTTCACTGTGCACCAAAGCCCTGGGGAAATGCAGGGGATGCTCTGTCTGTGCAGACATCATACACAGAGCATCAGCACAGGCAATGAGAGGGGGGAAAATAGGGAGGTTATTGCTACAAGGACTTGTGCTGCCCCTGGGCACAGGTTGGGTGATTGCCCCATGCATAGGTGGGGAGCTGGGTGTGAACAGCACAAGGCTCAGTGCCCAAAGGACACCGGTAACCATGGCCCTGCCTTGCTGTCACTTCGGGGGTGGGCACAGCCCCATGTTCCCAGTGCTCCATGCAGATGGAATAAGATTATTCCACCACCCACCATGCTCCTTCCCTGAGCTTCTTTGCATGCAGGATGGACCCAACCAAGCTCAGCTCATTCTCATGCACCTCCCCTGGGTTGTGCGTGGGATGTGCAGAAGGTAGACCCATCCTCAGGGCACCTGCAGGTCATGAAATGCTTTGGCATGAAATGCTTTGGCGCAAGGGGAAGCTGAAAGTGAAGGCCTTCCCGATCCACTCGCACCGACAAGGGAAGGCAGCTCCTGACCATGGGTCCTCAGCTAAACAGCAAGACCCAAAGATGGACACTAAAGCTTCAAACTGAGGGGAAGTCAGTGGAAAACAGTGTTTGGGGCTGTGGGCAACTCACAAGAGGCAGCAACCCCTCAAACATGGAAGCCTGGAAGTCAGAAGCGCCAACTTTGCCAAAAACCACACAGCAGCTCTGCAGGAAAATACAGCCTCAGTGCAAAATTAGCGAGTGCAAGTTCATGGCCTCTTTCTTCCACAGAAAGAAGCAAAAATCAACAGATTGAAAGACGTGTTTTTTCTGAACGCAGTGGAAATGGCCACAGAGCAGGTTGAAAACCGAAGCCGGAAACGTCGCTGTCATTACAGGGATGGGTTGTGCTCCTGCTATCACGTGTTCCCTGAGCTCTTGCTGTGAGTTTCCCTTCAGGATTGGGATCCTTAAGATTAAGAGCTCTTGGTCTGCCCACTCTCTTGACTCCTGGCTCTTGTCCCAGAGCTCAAATACCAAGAAGGAACTACCCAAAAGGGACGTTCTGTGCTCAACAGCGCAGAACAGAAAACACTGGACTAAAGAAACAAACAAAAACTACAGAAGGAATGAGAGATGGCCAAACTTTTCTACATGACTGAGTGCCCGAGTGGAAGGTCTGTGCATATGGGGCTCTGACTGAACCTCAGTGTGAGCCTCAGCAGAAGATAACTCCGATAACTATGGGGGGAAGGGGGGGATTTTCTTTCCCAGCTATACAGGCAAACGTATGGGAACAGTCACAGAGATCTCCTCCTACATTGCTTGGTCTCTCCTACACATTGATTTCTGCCTTGCTCCTCACCACACAGCCCCTTTTATAAGGTCCTGCCCTTTCATATGGCCCTGACCTTTTCAGCTCTGACCCATCTGGCCCCCTCAAGCTGGCTTCTCCAGACATTCACACCAGGTCGGTGCAGAGGGAGCCCAGACACTTGTACGGGTGATGGGAAATCACCCAAGCGGCTCTTTGGATCTTTGGAGCACTGGCCCCAGTGCTTGCAGCACAGGGAAGCAGGTTACACTAGGAAAATACTTTCATATTTTGTATGCTGTGAGTCACTGGTGAAACTTCAGCTTGGTAGGCTGCTGCCTGTAAAGCAGTAATTATATTCTCCACAGTCCCGGGAACCGGGCCATGATTGCCTGGTGATTAGGAGAAGCAATTTGCAACCAAAACTGAACATTGCTCCAAATAAATTAGGTAGCTGGCTACAAAGCCATGGCTCTTCTGGGTAACCTTAATGAGGATGCAGTTACAGTAGGCGATGTAGGAATTTCATTTTCCAAGGATAACAGACCACTGAGCTGCCTTCCAGATAATGAAGCCGACACAACTGTCCAGGGGACAGATTTCTAAGGGATCAGGGATCTGACTAAGAGGAGGCACAAGACAAAAAGTAAAAGAAGCCCTGAGCCACAAGGGCAGGTGATGAATCATTCAAAAACTATCTGTTAAAAGCCCAGAGGATTTGTTTACCTGCTGTTCCTGAAAGTTATGTAGTGATGTCACCTTGAACCCAGAGGAAATAAGCTACATTTACCAAAAAAAACCAAAACAACCCAACCACCTTGTTATTTGTCACTGTTAAGCACGTCCAGCCTCATCACTCGGTTCATACTTTACTTTTACTTTGTAAGTTCTAGCACTGCAAACTGCTTATACCAGGTTTTTATTCACTTTGAATTCACAGTCTGAGCGCCTGTCAGACCAAGGTCTCGCCTCCCTCACAGTTTATGCACCAGCACACCTTGGCCATGCTCTGGGTCTGCAGCCACACGCGCTCTGCCGGTGTAGTCTGGCAGCAGCCAGGAGTTATTGCTGAGCATTAAGTATCTGCAATTTCAAATCACAAACTGGGGAGTAAGAACACTATGGTGTTGAAAGAGAGTCATTTAAAATATATGGTAGCAAAGCATCTGTGTTATACTGTCTTGTCATGCTGCTCATTGGAATTAAATCATTATTTTTATTCCATAGATCATGTATTATTTTACTAAAGCTTTCTGTAAATGAGCCTTTACAAATTCACAGGGAGAGGTCTTATCTTCATTCCTTAAATTAAAAAGAAACAATTTAACGTACAGCAAGCAGACAGCTAGCAGAGGAGTTCACTTCTGTGGAGACAGAGACTAATTGGAAACCTCTCCCTTCCAGTTCTGCCTTGCGCTGCTAATCAGGTTCATAACTCCAAACGAGCACAGCTACAGATGAAGAGCAGATGTGGGATCAGGGCACAAAAGGTTAATTAAAACACTAGGACAAGAATGAGGGAGATGATTGTAAAATAACCCCAAGCAACAGAACTACCTTTAGCTGTACAGGATATTCTTCAGCTGGTCTTTGCTAAACAAAACCCTGTTTTTACATCCTCATAAATGACATTTGTTTTGCTCACCACAGGATTTGCTGCATTTTACTATCTTCTTTCCATTCCAAATTCAACTAGACTTTCTCTGAATTCCTTGCAATGCCTTTTGTTTTTTCCTTTTTTTTTTTTTGGCCGAGTTTTGCTGAGCTGAATCACTGCAGGGACTATGCCAGCCACTCACTTTGTGGTTATGGCTATGTGCCTCCTACTAAGGACACTGGGCATATTTTGAGATACTCTTTCAAAAGCCCTAACCAGCTGTCACCTCCACATTTCTCTTCTCCAACTGATCTCCTTCTCTACCTCCAGATACACAAACTCTCAGACAATCTGTTACAAAACTGTCGCTTGCTCCTCTGCTGCACAATCCCCAGCCCCAGCATAGGAAGATGCGACAGAGCTGAAAGCAGCTTTAATTTGGTTTATTTTTCTGTTTGTTTGTTTAATGTTAAAGGCTGTGCAAAAAGCCTGTGACACTCTGTGCTCTCTGCTAACGACAGGGCCGTCATACTTTCATCATGTCAGACCTTTCATCATGTCAGACCAGTGCAGGGCACCTGGGAGAGATTGCACCCTCCTTGCGCAGCTGTGTGGCAATCACTTTCGCATGCTTCTCTTTGGGGATTTCCTTTTTTTGGCCATCTTGAGCCTTAATTTTGGCAAGACAAAGCCCATGCCTCATCCCAACTGAGCATTCCCAAAAGAGAAACCTGAAGCGTTTCAGGCACCCAAAAATCAAGTGCTCCATAAGCCACCATTGAACGTTGAGGTTTAATCCCTCCCAGAGTACTGACACCCTACCTAAGCCCTGTAGGAATGAAAGTTCCCTACAGTTGTGTTTAATTATGGTATCAGGTTTATTATGTCACATGAAGGATCCTTTGTGTTGACACAAACTCAATCCAACAACCAGAAACCTATTGCCTTTACTTCAAGTTATAAAGAGGCTTTAGGGTTATTTTAATAAAACCTTATGTTGCAATCTGGTTTTAAGCAGGACCTCCTCACTAGACCACATGCAAACAATGCTAAAAGAAACCCCACAATATATGTAAAAATCCCAGCATAGCTTGTTTTCAAAAGGAGCCAGAGTCTCTGTGGGATCCCTTCAGCCAGATGGAGACAGCTACTGCGTGGGCTGAGCCAGGCAGCGAGCCTCCAGCAGCATGGGAGGAATCAGTCCCTTCCAGCACACAGTCCGTCTCCACCTGCAGCAGACATCTGAAGCGGATCAGGTGAATCATAACGTAAAAACGCCAATCTCTCTGCCATTGGCATGAAAGGAGCCAGGGCCATCTCAGTGTGATGGGGAAGGCTGCATTCCACAGCTCATCCAGGTACATCCTACTCTCTGGGATAAATTCCTGCTGCTGGATGAAAGCACTAAAGGAGAAAGGTCCCTCAGTCCACATGGAGCAGCAGGGATGCACCGAACCCACCCATTATGGGATGCTCACACACCTTCACTGCACCAGTCCAAAGGAGGTTTCCTTTTGCTGTGCCAACATGTTAGCCAAGGAACAGTAAAAAAAGCAGAAAACCAGCTAAATACCATGAAAATGGTTTGCTTGGCTCATGCTCTCCAGTAACAGCTACTTGGGTAATGAAATCATTAGATGCTTTACTGAATAATCCAAGGGAGGTGTCACAGGGCCAGAGGCAGAGCACCGGGTGATACAAGGCAGACTGCAGGAGCAGGAGGAAAGCCCATGTAAAGCAAACACATCTGGATCCTAAAGCTCAGAGGGGGGGTCAAGCCAACGGGGACCCCCCTGAGCCGGGCTGAGGAGCAGCAGTTTGGCTTTCACTCCTCCCCAGCAGCAGTTCCCTTCCCTGGAATCCCACCTCTTCCCAAACACCGAGCAACAGACAGAAAAACATTTTGCCTTTCTTGGCTTGTCAGTGCTGTGAGTTCTTCTCCATTTGTCAGGATTTAAACTTAATCAAAAGATTTTACTCTTTCCTATTTCTTTAAACTGCAGAATCTATTTATAGCCAGCTGCTTCTTTTTGGGTAGGAAAAAAATGAACCCTCCAACACATCCTTTTCATTCTGGTCTTTCCTGATCGATACAAATCCCCTCAATCCATACCTCTCTGTTTCAGACAATTCATCGCATTCATCATTAAGGCCAAGTCTTACGGCATCAACCCAGTTATCCCAGCTGACTTCCCCAACTTTACCAAAACCAAACCAACCTGTCAAATACATCACAGGTATGGTCCTATGGCAGGGCAAGTATGAAAAACTCGCTTGGTCGAGGCATTCAGGAGATAAATAGATAGGTTTGGTTTTTTGTTTGGGTTTTAGTTTTTGGGTTTGGTTTTTTTTTTTTTTGTGAACATTCAAATCTCCCTTTTGTTGTCCAAAATCCAAAGCTTTTTCCAGTAGGTATACCTGGGGGTGGTAGTGGTGTGTGTGTGTTCCAGCCTGCTGGTTAGGAGGACGCTGATACCCCCAACAACTTCTGTGCTATGTAAGGAGGAATTATAGGTTATGAAAGGCAATCTCTGGGTGAATTAGGGGGCTGTGATGATGTGGAAGCTACAGATGAGCTTGTAAACAATTTAGAGGAGTGACTGTGGTAGTTACAGGGAGTGTGGTAGCACAGGTCTCTGACGATACATTCATCCTCACCTCCTGCAGTGGGTAAATGCATCCTAATTTGGGGGCGGGATAAAGGGGGCCTGAAACATCCTCCCGCACCTCCTCATCAGCGGTCGGATGACGAGTTCCATAGAGCCCTGCAATTACTATTGTCCTGTTTGCCATCATACCTTTAGCAAAATTTAATCTAGAGTTGGGGTAAAACAATTTAGATAGGTCACATAACCCACGTAAGATCAGGCAGCAAATCAGTATAAGAACTGGGCTTTTGCTCTCTCACACCCATATCTAAGAGCACCTAGAGGCAGAGAATCCAGAAAAAGCACACTTTTAGGGGGAGCAGGATCGTGATGGTCATATTAGTTCCTCAGCTTTCATTTGTATTTCGTGGGCGCTTTCCTCTCATTAAAAACAGTTCTGGCATTTTCTTAAACTAACTGCAGTTGTCTCCATTAATAACATAGTCACATCCACAGAGTATCAAAATATGATGCTTGTTCCGTTATTGTCAGTATTGTTTGTTTCATTTGTATGAAAACGGCCATAATTGGCAATATTTCCATAAATTAGTTGATACCGTGCTAACAAAATGTTACAGCTTGGCACAAATGAAAAGATTTATGTCTACAAAGTCTCAATTCATCTTGAAGTTTAATTATAAAAATTTATTGTTAACTTTCTGGGCTTTTTCCTTAGTAAATGCCCCAAGACAAGAAATAATTATCATAAAATGCAAACATGGCTCCCGAAGGTAACCAGCACAAGGGTTATTTATCAGCTAATAGGGTATCTTAGCGTTTGATATCATGCAAATCCCTCATCATTATGGAGATTTAATTTACACCTTTCATTTCTTTTTCTTTTGGTAATGCTTTACTAAATCCATTTCAGATGCTGAGTGTTACCCGTTATCACAATAATTGTGCCTCTGATTTATTCCTTTTTGGACATGTGGCATTGCCAAGAAAATAGCTTAACACTCAGCGATATGAAGGATCCAGGGTTCTGCAATGCTTTCATGCAATTCAAAAGCCATATTAAATAACAGCTTCCACAAGCTATAACCACTCTTGGGAGTTTTGATCTTTGTGTGAGGGTCTCTGCAGCTCACCAGTTCTCGCTCCTCCTTCCAGCAGTCCAAAAATCACAGGCGGTCAGTTGTTCTTCCCTTGGAGAAGGTGCAAAATCAATATTTTCCCCTTGCCCACATTAACCTCTCCAAGATGTGTAATGGCAATCCCCTTGATATTAGCTGTGGGACTCCCAACACCTCGAGCAAACTACCCTGCCACTGTGTAGCTCAGATTCATTTACACCTAAGGGTTGACATGATGGAACAGGGCTACAAGCAATCATCTCAGCATGGATGGCCAAAGCCAATCAAAAGATTATCAGGGGTTTGCACCAGCTGATGGCATGGGCGTTCTTTCCCCTACTTCTTCACAGGGAAGATGTGGAAAAAAGCAAACAGGTTTTAACAAAAAAAAAGTCAGCTTTCCCTTCTAGCATGTGGCAAGCCTTGCAAAATCCTCACTGATTTGCACCGAGACAGCAATCCCATGTGAGCATATGCTGCTCAGTGTGGTCATGGTTATATTCCAATCCCTGCCAATATATCACTTGCGAAGACCTGACGTAGGTTCAAACTCGGCCCGAAAGCCCTACAAGAGACCAAGCTCTGTGCTCATCGCTTGTGGAACCCGCCCAAGCCAAGCAGAGTTAGCTCACCAACATCTGCAGGAGCTTCAGGTCCAGCTTTGCTGCAGGCATAGGCAGCCCACACACCCCAGACTTCACGGAGCGTGGAGGACAGTCTTTCCAGTGCCCAGCGTGCAAACCCCTGCTCACAGCTCACAAGCAGCGCAAGGGAATTCAGGCTGGCAATGAGACTGTCCCCAGTGCAGCTCCTCTCCAACTTCTCCCCTCTGCGCATCCCAGATTATCCAGCATTTCCTGCTGCCACCTGGAACCTCTACACTGTATCGGCCAACAGAGAAATCAAACGTCCATGGGTAATACACACTGCAGACAGCTATGCCTTTCCCAGTATAAAGCTGGTGCAGTTGACATAATTATTTCCAGTCCTTGACCGGAATTAGCTGCAGACATAGGCGGTACATGCCCACCATCAGCCGTTTTCTAGCCGTGGTGCAGATGCTTGGACCATATTGTTGTCAGTACAGTTCCCCATCCTGATATTGTATCCTAATGAAGCATGTAATGTGCCAATGTACAGTGCGGATGGGCTGACATCTTCATAAGGAGCAATGCTGCACGCTGCAGTGTCTGAACACCAGCCGGTGCACGGACTTGCTGCTTAAAGAGGGGTGTCTTTTCCATTTCCTGACCAGAAGAGATGGAGCATTCCCAGTAAGCTTTTGGGACCACACTTGCCGCGTCGCCAGGGTGTTTGCCGTGCACTTTTCGGTCCACACCAGCAGCACATGGCAGATTAAGGCTGCCGCACATTTGCTCTTCAAAACTCTCTTTTTACAGCCATCTTCAGCAAACCATCCCGGTTATGAACGGACTTTGCTGATGCCTTGGTTTTCTTCAGCTGAAGGTCATTTTACTACCTGTTGTGAGAAGAAATGTGACTACAGGTTTAACATCAAGAATAGAGGTCATGACTCCTGGATTTCTATTTCCAGCTCTTACAGAAATTCAGGGTATATCCGAAACAAGTCATTTGGACCTGATTGTCTGGGAGCCCACACAGGGTCCGAGAGACTTGCAGAGGCTCAGCAGATCTGAAAACCACAACCTTGCTTTGTGCCTCGGTTAATCCAGCTGAATAGGGCCGTTGTGCTGCCTCAGCAGGAACACAGGGAGTCTTTTCAAAGCTTATAAAGCTCCAAGATCATCTTCCAGAAAAAAAAGGTGGCATGCAAGTGCAAAGCAGTACTAAGAGCACAGTCGCACTTGCACACTACACAACCCCAGCAGCTTTTCCACACGCTTTCACCTTTGGCTTTGCTTTCTAACATCAACCACAAAGCCATGACACAATAGCCGCAATCACAAGACATCAATAATAACTCTAATTATTTTTTTTCCTCTGTACAAAGCTCAGCAAGTGTTTTTTAATTGTGAATGAATATTCACGTCAAATATGGAGGCGTGCCTAGAATTCGTGGGTATAATTTTTTATGGGATGACAAAGTCAGCCCTATGACTGTGATTCATTCTGACACGACTGTAAGCGTACCGCCAGCAGCGCCCAAGTTTGGCTTTTGCTAATGCAGAAATGATTCATATTTTTGACGTTGCTATCAGATAGAGGGATATAAACTTATGCTGTAGGAGAAAAAATAGCATGAGTCATCCTTTTTTTCTTTCTTTTAGAGACATTTGTTCAGTGCTCTTAACCTAATTGTGCCTGTATTTCTATGAGTAGTATTCAGAAAGACAGACAGAAGAATTATGTTCTCTGAAGACTTGTACTCTGCCTGTAATTCCTCCCATGGTGAACTGGAAATGGCACAAGCTTGAAACCTATAGGTAGGACAGCAACTTCTCCTCAAATCTCTTACTTCCCTGTTCCCTGTACATCTAATGACCTTATATTGCTTAATACTCAAAAACAATATATACCCAAGATACTCAAAATCTGTGGCATTTATTCCCAGCACCATCACACACCAAAAAAAAAAAAACAAACCAAAACCAACAAAACACCACCAAAAACAAAACTATATGGGAATATCCAACAAAGCTCTTCTGGGGCTGTTGCAAAGACTCCTAAAAACTTCAGATTTTCCAGTGGGGTGTTTTCAGGTAATGACACAGTCAGGAGACCATGGGTGGGGAGGTGTAGGTGTACAGCAGATGCTCAGACCTGCCCTGCTCCACTTTATAGCAGTATAATTAAGCTTATTATTCAGCATAAAGGCTCAGCTCAGTGGCCACTGAAACAGACACCCTCAGAAACCCTCTTCTGTGCATGTCCTGATGCTCACATGCCTCTGCTTTCAAAAAATGCTTAAAACACAGAAACCAATGCCTTGCAAAGATGTACAGAGGTGCTGAAAGCATAAGACATGGGGAGTAAATCAAGGCAAATGCAAACTAAATGACTCCTTTAGAAACTTCTCCACTCCTAAATTTCCACAACCCAGTGAACAGGAACTCATGCCAGCACTTCCATTAAAAAATATATCATAAACAAATTTTTGTTTGAGGAAGGTTTTCTTTTTCTTTTTCCTTCTATTTCACTATGGTCACTATTCATAGCCCACTTCTCACCTTCAAAGCACATTAATTCTCTGAATACTCTTGTGATGTAAGTGATTATTAGTTTCATTTTATGGATGAGGAAAATGAGGCAGAGAGGTTAACTGACTTGCCCATAGGCCCAGCTCTATAGATACATAAAGAAAGATAGGGAGAGATGTTTTACATTTATTAGTTTTAATATCTTCTCAATCCTGCAGAGCTGGACTTGTGGTAATTAAGGCAACTGGCTTTAACAGGCAGTGATGTGCAAGGTAAGGAACCACGGCAGTTCTTTAAAACCACTATAAAACACTTCTAAAATAACTTTCTTAGGATGTACAGGCATGTGCAGGGTGAGAAGGTTCTTATCTCTGCTCGTATAGGATCACAGATATGACCTGCCTGATGCTTGGGTGCTCAGGACCAGCATCCAACAGGCTTTCCACAGAGGACGTGGGACAGCACTGCTCCATCACGGGAGCCCTGCAGGGAGGCATTTCCTGCACTTCTCAAATGTGAGGGAATGTTCCCCAAAGCAATAATTTCCTGCAGCACTTAGAGATATCTCACCTTATAATTCAATTAATTCATGTTGTCCCTTCCTGAGCTGTACTGCATCAGCTAAGCCTTCCATTATAAAAAATCAGAATTTCCTGCATAATCCAGTGAGTGAGAGTGTGTGTGTGAGCACCTCCACCAAAAGGCACCTAGAAAGCCTAACTTCAGACTCTTAAGAAACAATTTGTGTTTTAACATAGAAATTACCAGAGGGCCAAATGAACAGAGACAACTTCTAAAAATCAAGCTAATCATAAGCTAAAATCAAGTTGTCTTTATGGCTAATTTTCTCCAGTTGCAACCAGTCATGAGAAATATCATAGAAAAAGACTTTGGTCGCTAAAACAACCCATAAACCTCTAACAGCATCTTTCAGATTGTTATAGTCTTTGATAAGCATCTCAATGAATACCACTACAGTATCATGCTGGGCCTGCATAAGAGGCCAGGTAGGACACTCAAACCACTGCAAGTGGACCAGTGGGTTATGGTGCAGTCTTTTCCCTTCCTGGGAGATGGTTTTTGGATAATTTCAGAAGTGGCATCCCCTCCTGAGCAGGGGAGCTTTTTGCACAGCATTGTGTACCTGGTGCTGCACATATTCCCAGAGGCACCAGCTGTCCCTTGGTGAACCAAAACTACGTCCATCCTTCACTCCCTACAGACAAAATGAAAAAAAGTCACTAAAAGGATAACTTAGTTATTAAACACCAAGACACCGGTCTTGGGCCAGAAAATGCCCAAGAAGCAAATTCCTGGAGTCTGGGAGTTGTATTTTGAGGATGCATCTCTATCTGTTTAACTTACTCTCATTCCCTGGGCTCTGCTTTTGATCGCTGCTGAAAAACAAGGCACTAGGAAAGATTAGGATTTTTCTAATCAGGTGTGGCTGATCTACGGCGTTTACGTTTTATATTCCAAAGTCAGCATGCAAACAGAAACAATAAGACACAAAAATATGCAGCCAAAGCATTTACTACCCATGTCGTATAGCCCAAGAAAGCTATCACTAGCAAAACCCTTACTTAAGAAAGGAAGAGTGGAAAGTGGCATTCAGAGAGAGAAAACCATAAACTTTCAGAACAAAACAACCAAAGACCCTAGGAATGACTGTTCTGGAAAAGCACATAACCCATTTCACCTCCTCTTGTGAGCTGCCTGCAACTCTTCTTGCATGAATAACACAACACGCCTGGAGAAACTTGTAGTTTGCCTCTCGTCTTTATATTCAGAAACAGAAGGAAAGCATGCAGTGCTTTGCCTCTTCTTAAGCACAGAAATGAAATACAACCCTCATGTATAGATAATAATACCCAACTTGAATTCAGCAATGGCCTCCTGCTGCTCCTCAGACCTCTAAAGGGATTCATACAGCAAAAGCCTGACTGTCCACTGATGCTAAACAAGTATTTCTGTTAAATATCTCTATTCAAGTCCATCAAAGGAAAAGTGCCTCTAATTGGATTGGATGACAGTGTTTTAAACATACAGTCCCAATAAGATCTGAAGATATCTAAATAGAAGGAGAACATCTTCCTCAGGGAGGTCATGTAGGGAAGTATCTTGCACCAGACTGGGTGGTTCAACGTGACCAGAGACAGGTATCACATAAAAGTAGCATTTTCCTGAAAATGGTCTTGTAATCCATACTTTTATAGTTACAGGGTTTGTAATATACTGCCATCTGATTTCTCAGTGCAAGCTCTGGAATAAATTAATTACACAGTCCCTGACCCACAGCCTCTGCTCTAATCACCTCAATGTCAGCACTCCTTTTCATTTTGAAGATGTAGTTGCCATTTGATAAGGATCCTGCTCCCCACTAATTGTCCCTTGTAATGAGCTTTCATGAAATTTAATTTCTTTAATGCATTTCTCTGATCTGACTGACTTGGACAGTCCAACACTTGGCTTTGTGTCAGCATTTATTAGAATGCCTGCTCTGCTTGGCTGTTTCCCTTTTAAAAATAAAAGTAGTAGTAATGTTCAAATGCGTATACAACATCAATGGAAATGGCTTGGAGCAAGTCTGTAAGAGTGACAAATCGGAGTGGGACCAGCTTGGAGAAAAAGAGCAAAGCCCTTCACCAGCACAGCAGAAGCACTTTCTCCCGTGCACTCCCACAGCTTACCCCATTCAACCTGACGGATTTAGTTTGCAGTAGGTACAATGATGGCATTGATTAGCAGATAGTGTATTAATTAAGCAGGTTTCTCCATCTACCTGACCATGCTGAGCACCTCTGTTGCATCTCCCATGATGCCCTGACCACCCAACCACCCCCTGCGCCAGCCTGTCCCTTAACATCCCCTATCCCATCAGCACCAGCATCCCATTCACCAGGCAAACCAAGGAGGGGAATGCGCAGTCCGAGAGGATTTGGGTTTATTCTTTAACTGGAGTGCAAGGCACAGGGCTGATCGAATCTGCCACGTTTCTTCTAGAGCACAAAGGCAGCACGGCTGCTGAGCAGGAGCATTAGCCAGCCTGCTAGAGCACATGACTTTCAAAGACCGTATTTGCTTGAGTCTTAAATTATTAATCCATTCACTTTAGGTTTGCTATCAAATCACCTCAATTGTTTCGCAGTTTATTAAAAATGTCCTGCACATCTGGTCTAATCAGCCAGAGAAGAATCACCCAATCTGATTGTCAATAGCAATCCCAGGATATCAGCTTGATAATCACAGCATTTTCCACCTCACCAGCTCCTGGGAAGGGTGGTTTAATCACCACTGACGTGGAAAAGACTCCCAAGTGCTGTAGGCACAGCCCAAGCAATTGTACCAAAGCCAGCCTTTTGGGACAGAAAACATGGCACACCAGAGAGAGCAGCCACAACAAGCAGCAGCAGTGGCCATATAAAATCCCACCCATGTCCACCATCACAGACCAGCCACGGCTCCTCTTCTGGACCATGGGGTACCAGACAATGCAACTTGTGGCGCTACCTTTCCTCCACACCATGAAACCCCTCCGAGCCTGGCGTTCCATGTGCTTACGTTTAAAGTCAGACAAGCCCTGCAAAGACACCAACCTGAGACAGCACATGCCAAGGATGAGCCATCCAAAGGAGACTTCTGCCCCTTTTCACACCTTAAATGTATGCTAGCGTGTGGAAGACGGGAAAAGGTGATAGCAATACTGGAAAGGTTTGAAACCCTCTGTTCCCTCCTCCTTTGCCAACCGGAGCTGGAAGGAGAGATTGAATGTGGAATGAAGAGGCTGTTCTCTATACTCTATCTTTGTATTTCTATGTATATGTTTACATAAACACATTATCCTTGATACTGAGGAGTTTGTAAGATGTTTGAGAATAATCACTCACATGACCTGCGCTATTCACAGGAAAGAGGAAAAATAACAAGTTAAAGATATCAGCAGGAGGACTGCCATACAAAGTGCTTCTACCTCTCCAGTAAAGTGTGTGGGGAAAGCCAGAGCCTCAACAAGAGCAGAATATTTATCAGCACATTCTTGAACTTGCCATTGCTCCCAGCGCAAGTCATTCAGAGGATGGGAATACTATGCCAATAAACATTCCTAAGTGGCTCATAGCCTATACATATCTCTTCTTCTCATCTGGAACAAGCTTACCTTTGTTACATCTCAACCGGTTTCCATATTTAAGAAAAGTTTGCTTGATGCGTTGAAGAGTTCATTTATGTTAAACGCAGGTATGAGGAGTTTGCCCTAGGGAAAATACAGGGGAACACGGTATTCCTGCTTGATGCATTGGTGTAGAAACTGAAACCTATTATAGTACATGATCCACCTCCCCGCAGGAGCTGCAAGTGTATTGCCTCTGCCAGGTAGCATAGAAAAAGACCTTGTTAACGTTTTTGAGAGGCGATGAGTTATCTGAGGGAACTGAAGCCTTAATGCAGCAATATTAAGGCATTTACTTTCTAGTTCAACAAGGAGAAGTGCAAAGTCCCGCACCTGGGGAAGAACAGCTCCACGTACTAATAAACACTGGGGGCCACCAAAGCAGCTTGGCAGAAAAGGTGCTGGTGGATGTGTGAACACACAGGATTGAACATGAGCCAGCAACATGCCCTTGCTGCAAAGGGGAGCGATACCCTCGGCTGCACCAGACAAAATGCTGCCAGCACATCAAGTGAGGTGATCCTTCCCATTCTTTCTGCACTGGTGAGGCCACACCTGGAGAGTTACACCCAGTTCTGGGCTCCTGAGTGCACAAGAGGCATGGACATACTGGAGCAAGTCCAGTGAAGGGCCACAAGGATGAGTAAGGGCCTGGAACATCTCTGGGACTGTTTAACCCAAAGAAGAGAAGTCTCAAGGGGGTCTTACCAATGTGTATATATACCTTAAGGGAGGGTGCAGAAAGGATGGAGCCAGGCTCTCTTCAGTGGTGCCCAGTGTCAGGACCAGAGGCAGCAGGCACAAACTGCTACACGGGAGGCTCCCTCTGAACATCAGGAAACACTTTTTTGCTGTGAGGGTGACTGAGCAATGGAACAGGTTCCCCAGGGAGATTGTGGAGTCTCCAACCTTGCAGATATTCAAAAACCATCTAGACACAGTCCTGGGCAATTGGCTGTAGGTGGCCTTACTTGAGCAGGAAGGTTGGATCAGATGACCTCCAGAGGTCTCTTCCAGCCTCAGACAGCCAGTGATTCTGTGATTCCACATATGTTGTTGCTGTTGTTAACATATGCGCAGCAGTTATTGTGCAGTAGAGTTAGCATCCACACAGCTGCACAGGACAGACAAATGAAGCGTAGCCAGCAGAAAGCAAAAGCAGTGAGGCTTAGAAAAAGCGCACACAGGAGCTACTCCCACCCTGTGCTGATGAAGGGCTACCAGCATCACAAGCAGCCAGTAAGTACCTACGAGTCAGAAATGGGTCATTATTTCCAATGAACAATTTAATTCATTAAACACAGCATTTCCCTTTCTGTTGCTGAATGCTCTGCGATCAGATGATGATGCTTTTAAACATGATTGCTATTTGCAGTTGTCCAGAAAGCCTGTTGTTCCCACACTCCACATTTCTCATTATTTTCCCCATGTGAGAGTCACTTACTGGGCAGGGTTATTTTTCCCCAGCTGCATATTTTGAGGAAGAGGATTTGTAAAGTGCCAAAGACTGGCCATTAGGAGCAATTGTAAGAATCTGTTCTAGAACTAAAGTACAATATGAGCTGCAAAAATGGCCATAAACACATATTCAAAGTGACATTAAAAGGGCAGAAAACTGCAACAGAAAACCTCCCTTCACTGAGGTGTATTTTCTGGGGTCCTGCTCACAGCTCAGCACAGGGTAAGGCAGCCCCGGGACCGGGCAGGTGACAGATGGCTTGGGGAGGTGGGTGAGAAGCTGGCGTCATGTTTGGTGCGCTTGAGCTGAGGGATGGATGTCCATGAGAAGATACCAGAGAGAGAAGCAAGAACTTGACTGGAACAGGGAGACAAGCCTGGACTAGAGACAGGGAGGTAAAACATCAGCATTAAGAGATCTAATGTGCACTGGAGAATCATAATTCATGATTTTGTGGACTCTCAGAGGTATTTGAGAGCCAGAAAGGAAACTGAGACAAGAAAGTGTCCTGAAAGTAAGGAAAACATTTCAAGAGTGACAATCCCCATGCCTTGTGGTCGATCAGGATCTCTCTGTGCTAGGTACGACGAGGGCTGCCAGAGCTGAGGCAATTCTTGTGCTTTTAGGGTTTTCCTCAGAGTCCCAGGGCCAGGTACCACCCGATGCATAGACGCTCTCCATGGAGCTGGGCCAAAGGCAGACTGACCATTGCTGAGAGCGTCCTGTAGAGGCAATCCAGGTGCACCCCAAAGAAAATAACAAGTCTCTAATGTTTATTTGGTGATTTTTTTAATATTTTTTTTTTAATCTCACTGTTTTCAAAGCAAAGTAGTGACTCAGCCTGAGTAGCTCCCAAATGGAAATTTAGCCAGGAATTGAATTCAGGTATCTAATTAATCAATGGGGATCTTCTGGATTTCTTCAGCTTCTTTGGCTTTGGCCTTCAGAGAACACATGCTTGTACAAAGTACTCACAAATCGAAGTGGAGGTTGCAAGTACAAAATACCTCTGTCCTCAGCTTGTCACCTGTGTCAGGGAGAGCCAGACTGGTGACCAGACCCTATCAGCTCCAGTCCTTCTAAGGGATTATTCTGTGCAAATTAAATCAGATATCCTAGGGGACTGCGTGATGAGTAGCCTACCTTAGCAGGGTGTAGGGCTCTGACTCAGGAGGTAATTTCCATGAATTTATCTTTTATATTAAGTCAATTAATCATCCATTAAGAACTGTAGTTGCACACGTGTTGAAAGCACATAGAAAATATTATGGGCAATACAGTCTTTAAAAGAGCACAGGGAGATCTGAGCTTTTCAGTGCTGCACACAGGCACCAAAGAGCAGTGCCATTTTTTGATGCGTGGTATTAAACACTGCACTTCCAGTTCAGGGGATTTGGAGTGAGGGAGCAACAGGACAGGATAATCCTGCCTGTGCCCTTTACGTGGTAAAAACTAGCTCATCCCTCCCTATCCAGAGCAGCAAACCAGCTCAGCCACGTAAGAGATAATTATCACTTCAGAGGCTTTGCAGGGTCCAGTCCTTGGACAAGACCCAAAAGGAAAACTTCCCTAGCTCATTTTCAATTAAGGGTGAGAAGTTGTACACTGGAAACAGCCAAGCCCTACACTAAATTTCTATATAATCATTTTTAATTATAATTTCATACCAGCCACCTTGCAAAACAGACCCATCATCTCATCCAAGCACATAAATATTCCAGTACTGAAGATAAAACTAAACCCCTTAATCTGTTTCTTTCTCCTCTCACCATTGCCCATCCCATCCCTACCAGGGCTGGAAATCTGCAGGAGCAGAGGCAGCAGAGTGTTTTGCGGCAGTCTGTCACTTTCTGCTAATCTTCCAATGTTGAAAATCATTTTAAATCCATTCCTGTCTTTTTGCATTTGCATAACTGTCTAGAAAGAAAACTCCAAAAAGGCAGAGTCTGATTTAGTGTGAATGAACATGTCATAAAACATTTCCAACTCTGCAGCACTTGTGTAAATCTTTCATGATTTAAAAGTTGCCAAGTTACCAATACCATGAGTATTATAAAGTACTGGGCTTCACGCTCAGTGTACACATAAAAGACAATTTCAAGTCAGGCTTCCCTTCTCAGGAGCTAAGGTGCCTTCTGACAGCAAAGATGTTACACACTGAAATTATTTATCTTTAGTGCCAAAATAGATTTTGGGAAGGTTAAACATCTACTGACAGTGTTGGTGAACAATAAGGAAGTTCAAAGCATTTTTTTCTGTTTGGAGGGGAATTAAGGTTAAAAATAAGTTCTTTCTTGCATTTAGGTCATCTTAAAAATTTGCCTGCACTTTCCTCTCCTGAATACATGCATGGAGCCCCTGAACTGCTCTAACCCGTGTGGGCTGCCCAGCCTAAGGATGGGGTCACAGCCAGCCGCTGGCCATCACAAGGAGGACCCAAAGCTCTCCTCAACAGGTGTCAAAACAAATTTAAAAAATCCAACTGCAAACTAGCATGAATCCCTGCTTGGCTTCCCCTGTTAACCAGGGTCAAGACCCTGACAGTGTGCTGCACAGCATGAAGGAGAGCCATGCTGCCAGCAAACCTGCAAGTATTTATATCACCAGAAGATCCCCCTGCATGTACCTATGGATCCTAAACACCGAGGAAGCCTCACCCTGTAGCAAACCTCATTGGAGCCCTTTAAATGCCTAAGTACTGGCACAGAGTGCTACGAATAGAGGCAAGCAGTTGAGTTTTGCTCTAACAGAGGTAAACCTTCCAGCAACAGGCACCCACCCGTGCCAAACATCGCACACGAGGACCATTCAGAGGTGCTGCACTGTGGTGAACGAGGGGACCTGCTTTTTACCACCCCCAAAAGCAAATTCATCTCTGCCCCTGAAAGCTTGTAAAAGCATGTTGACAGAGGAGCTCCCTCCCCACCTGGAGGCCAGGAGCAGCCTATTGCCCAAAACAAGAGCCTTAATCTTTCTCCCCATAAGCAGAAACCTCAATATGCTTTATTTCCTATCGCTCTCTGCACTATAGAGCACTTTTTTCATTTTTCCAAGCACAAGTCTTTTTCCCCCAACGTTCCTCACATTCAGATAGTTGCTGCAGGATTTATTTATCAGAACTATTCTTTTCCCTCAAACTGACAGAAAAGCCGAGAGATCTCAGAAACTGATTTTTCAATGAGATTTTCCATAGCAAGAAATACCTCTGCTCCTGAATAAGAGATGATCACAGTCCCCAAAGTTTCTCTCAGCACTTGCAGCGTAAGTGATAATAGACATTTTTGCTTCATATGCTAGCACAGTAATATTAAGAAAATCACTATAGTCCTCTCCTAGAGAAAAACGTAAACTGCCAGCACTGTTTGTTTCCATTAGCTTCTCAACATTGCCATCGTAGGTCCATCAAACCCCATCACTGGTTTCTAACCCAAGCAACCTAACAGCCTCAAAATCCCCGCTCCTTGCCCAGCACATACTGAGATGTGCAGAATATCTGCTTTATACCTCTAAAGATTTATTGGACAGGCAAGGTTTTGAGAAAGCAGCAGTATCTTGGATTTAATCAACTGGGTGCAGCTGAAAGTATAATGAGCACACTCGCAGGCACAGTAGCTTCAAGTGTGACACACAAGCTGGAAACCTCAAGCTAAGCATAGATTAAGAACAATTGCTCCAGGTTGAAGTTAATTATACTAACCAATTAAACAATCTGAGGGGAAAATGCACCTGCAGAGCACAGAAATGGCCATCAGCCTTTTTGTTTTTCTTTCTGTATCACAAGACATTAGCACAGGTGAGGTGCAAAAAGTATGCAGGGGAGGGGG
This sequence comes from Falco cherrug, assembly GCF_023634085.1. Lineage (NCBI taxonomy): Eukaryota > Metazoa > Chordata > Aves > Falconiformes > Falconidae > Falco > Falco cherrug. The sequence goes on from NC_073703.1 coordinate 26,933,028, forward strand.
GAAATCGTGCCTTGAAGCCAACATCTCAATTGAATTTAGGAATTTTTATACTCAGAGCTGTAGATATTTACCTAGCTGCCCTTAGAAGGTTTTATAGGTCTCCTTTGAAGGATGAGTTGCAAGCCCTAGTGTTTTCCTTTCTCCTGTAGGTATTCAGGCTGGATCGAGGTCATCGGGAGGTTTAGTTTATCATACTCTGTTCCAGCACGGTACTGAAGGGAGTCTCTAGGCGACAATTCTCTAAGCCTGCTCTTAAGCAAGCACCTCACGGGAGTGACATGAACCCAGCTGACCTTGCCATGGCATAAGAGGATGGACCAGAGGTCTCCATGCCCCTTCAAGCACTTCCCATTTGCAGGTTTAAGGGCTCAGCTGAGAATAGCCATGAGCTTGTTTACTACATGAATGCATACCTCGAATCAGTGCAGTTTAAATGTAACCTGTAATGCTTTTATTTTCCTGCTGTTGTCAGCCTAACAAAGTTCTGTGAAATCGTCCAGAGATTTCTCTTATAATAAGTTTATTGACTTTATGCCAGAAGCGCCAGTGAAAACTGAGGGCAGGATCCGTTTCAGTGAGACAGATTGCACAGCAAAGCTGCTAAAAATAAAACCCAGAATATGAAACCAAAGTGTTTTTATCAAAAAGGAGTAGGCTTGTTACAAGTATGTTTGAAGGAGGATCCTCTTCACAGCCTGCACTTCTCCTGCTTCCCAGGAAAGCAACTGCAGCATGGACTAGGCTGTGGTTCACTCCTACAAGGGACCACTCCTCACGAGCGGAGCATGCCACGAAATGTGGCAAGTAGCAGCAGCTGCTGCATCAACTCTGGCGGTACCTACTCCCTGAACAGGCTATGGATACCCTGATCCTAGAGAGCAGGACTCCTTATAACTAGGCCGTCTTGGTTTTTTGACAGTATTGCATTGTTCACTTGTAAAAGCCAAGGAATCTAAGGCAACAACATAGGCCACCACTTCAGCACGCGTAGACAGGACTTGATTTCCCCCAGCATCCCCATCAAGAGCTGCATTAAAGACCTATTTCGCAGAGCATCACAGCAAGAAAAGCATGTGTTCGGTCCCATTTGCATGCCCTGTTGTCCAATAAATCTGGAGTTTGACAAATTAGGGATCTGCTTGGACCTTGCAAAGCCAGCCTCAGGCATGTGTCACCTGTGTCCTCAACATATATGTATTTTTACGTGCAGGCATGGTCCTGTTAGTGCTGTCTGTGTGCCTGCCTGGTCCTGTCACACAAACAGGATCCAGGCTAAGCTCATCCTGGCTGTGAGCAGGTGCATCGCTACAGACCACGCTGCTGCCCTGCGGAGGTGCCAGCAGTCCTCCATGGCCAGCTTCTTGTGATGGGTTGGAAAGCACTGGGGTTTCAACACTGAGCTTGACAGCGCAAGCTCAGTTTTTCCCCTCTCCTTTCCAACAACAAATCGGTGCACCACCTCAGAAGCAATGCAAAGAAATAAAATTTAAAAAGGATTCAATAGAACCAGGAAAGGACAGATTCTAAATACAACTCTGATATTTTTTGCAGCTCAGAAACCAGTGTAAGAGCAGTAATGGTATGTGGTGGCTTAAAGACAGCAGAGCATCACATTGAGTTGTATCCACAGCACTCTTCGCCTCTCAGAGTGGGGTAGTGGCAAAGCTGAGCAGCTGCTGCTCCTTCAAAGTTCCACAGATATTTTCCCAGGTCTCTTCCACATGCTCTAACCTTCCCCAAACTCTGGCTGCTGCCCAGGTCTCTTCCTTCAGCCATTTCCTTGCTGCTGATGCTGCCTTCCCATTTGCTCCCCCAGAGATGCCTTGTAGTCACCCACAAACCCACTGACCCTTCCCAGTTCCCAAACCTCCCACATGCATTTCCAGCTCATAATCTGTTCTGCCAACACCATAAATTTAATTCTGCTGCCCAAATATTTGCAAGTTGAAAAAATGGAATTTCCTGATGCTGAGAGAAAACCTTGAGGTGACTGTGAACCTACTTCCCAATACTATCAGATTCCCAAGACAGGAGCAACCTAGATTTTAGGCATGCCCACACAACAGAAGTTGATATGGTACTATTACATTTTGCATTAATGATGACAGTTATCTTTGCCAAACACAGAATTTGGCAAAGGTTTGAATTAGCTTCCCTGATTAAGACCTGCAAAGAAAAAAAAAAAAAAAAAAGCAACAGCAATTTTTCCAACCAAAGAGCAATAACCAATGCCTGTTTCTTGTTATATTACGCTACTACAGCTGCATGCTGAGACATGTCACATTATATTAAAAACAACAAACCTGCAATCTACTTCCAGATCAGACATCAAAAAAACAACTATAACGATCAACACTCTGGGTACCTGTGAGAAAATTGATAATTTAATACCTCCAAGAGTTCTTTCAATTACACAGACACTGGTAAAAACAAGCAGCATCTCTGAACATACGCACTTCTGAAAGCCTTTTGCAGTACACAGGGACAAGATCGACTGAATGGGACTGGAAAGATGGGTACCAGCCACAGTCCTGGCAAAAGGCACTACAACCAGTAAGCAAGGAAGCTGGAAGGATGCTGTTGCATTCTTCCAAGCCCTTTCTGAGGGTAGCAGCAAGGAGGGTTTCACTGAGCCACCTTAATAATCTTAGCACAGCTTCCACCACCACGCAGACCCTGTTGGCCTCTGGAGCACAAAATGGGCTCATAGAAGACGTGCCCCACTGTGCCCTATAAAGGGAATTAGAACAGGCCAAGTGAACTGAGTCTACAGCAACAAAAGCAAGTAGGCAACTAGTCCAGACTCATAAATGATACTGCCCATGCCTAAAGGCAAGTGAAGGTGACCTCTGTCCTTCCTCTCGGTCTACCTCCTAACTAAGAAGTATTTTCCTGATCAGACTCGCTGCTTTTGGCCCTTCTGCTGCTTAGCTCACTGGAGATGCTTGTGATGGAGCTACCTGGGTACCAGTTCTCCTATGGCAAAGAACTGTGTCAGATCAACGTGGCCACACTGGCACAGGCATATTGTGGGATTAGTGCCCTGGAGGGAAAAAAAAAAAAAAAAAAAGAAAAAAAAAGAGAGAGAGAGAGAGAGAAGAAAACCCCTTTCCTATCTCAGACTCAGAGCTCCTGGAGAACAATGGTACAGGAAGCCTCCCATCCACTGGGACCTACCTTAAGGAGACAAGGTCACAAAAAGAGAGAATGTCCATTTGATTTGCTGTAGCATGGGGTATAATCTACAACCTGTCTCAAATCAGTACAGCTCTTTGGAGAGAACACAAGCATGGAGCAGTGACACTGCTGCTGGTTGCCATCTAGTCCCAGCTGTCCTCCCCACCCTAAAACTTCACTTTTCTTCTTTCAAAGCCATGTGTCCAAAAAAAATTGGGCTTTTCCAAACCGTTAATATGCTCCAGGAGATTCCTTCACAAGTCTTTGATATGTGGCAGTGAAAGTTCAGTATCTAGTTGCAAAAGTGTTTTGGGAACCATGCCCCCATACTCTCATTCTCTTTGCATTACATCCTGACGGGAGAGCTGAAACCTGGGCCATGGATAAGAAGTTATCCTCAAAAAGATGTGGGATGGTTTCCCTCCAGGAACCTCTGTACCAATACTTCAGGAAAACCAGCTTTTCTCCTCCAAGCACATACTGTTTTCCAATCTTTTGGGCTAGAGACTAATGAACTCAGCCTTTCCAACAGCTAGCACATGAGCTATCCAGAGTAAATACCAGGACAGACACATGAGCTACCCATAGTAAATAGCAGGGTAGGCAAAAGCTGACTCACCTCAACCTGGAGCAGGTGTCTGTGGTCAGGAAAGGCTGTTCCACCACCATCTCTGGCTAATGGCTCACCGAGTCCTGTTTTAGCAACTAATTCAAGGCCACATTTGTGCTAATAGCCCTAACCCCAGACACAGGTTTAATTTGTTTAACATTAAATTTAGGGCTTCAGGGGCTTCTATAATGAATTTCATTAAACAGAAAAATTCTATAATGTAGTAGTTTATGATTAATTAACTGTGCATAAAAATGGTAATTATAATTATGCTCATAATTCCACTCTTATGTCATTATCATAATAATTGATCAAAATGTTTTACCCCACAAGCATTTGAAAAACTGCAGTGCAAGAGAAAAACCCTCTCAAGCCCACACCAATCACAGTTTTTGGAGGCAATCCCCAGATACTGTCTCTCCATCCCAGGACTTCTAATGCAGAAGCCTTTTGAACAGCCATTGCAAATTTACAAAAAAAAATTAAAAAAAAAAAAGCTGTTGTTATGAGGAATAGGAAAAAGAAAAAAGCTAAAAGTCCATTTGCAGATGGAAAAACCTATTTTGGATCAGAACACAGTCAAGGAACAGACTTCAGCTTCACTTTGAAAATGGCCAGCTGCCCTACTTTTCTGCTTTCTGTGCATGGCTTCTGATCATAGGCTGCATCAAAAGCACCCATCGCCTGTTTTTGAAGATAATGGAGATTAGACTGGCGAGATCAAACAGATTAGATACGCAGCTGAATAATTATGCCTCTACCTTTATGCTTGCATCACATTACAGCCAACGATTGGAAAGTGCTTTGAGAAGGTGTCAAAGTAGTATTGACCCAAACTGCCAGCAGCTCTAGCTCTGGAATAGAGGGATTAGACAACTGCCTATGGCAGCCAAAACCTAAATCTCCTCATTTCAGCTCTCTGCTCCAAGCCACATAAGAGGTAATGCTCTTGAACAACTCTGCTGCCTCTATTTTGGTCCTGGCTCTCCTCAGCAATATTCCTTGACAAGTTTTGGTCACGTCGTGCTTTCCTTGTGCCCTCCCTTACATCTGCTGGCTTCTCTGCTGACTCTGTGGATGACTTTAATTGGAAATCCTTAACATTCCCCAGCATCCTTACCATGGCTGCAGTGGGATGGGTCAGTTGTTCCCTAACTTCCACCAGAGCTCTGGTCACAGAGATCAGGACACTGTATTCACCAGTTTCAGTAACCCACCACAGGCAGAAGCCCACTGGAAATTCCGAAAGGTGGGCATTCACTTTGAATGACCACATGTATACCAGAAAATTGGCCATTTTTGTGTCCTGACAGATGCAGCTTGTTAGGAGCACACATCGTACATTCTTTTACTTGCGTGTTTTACAGCCAGTGTGATTGCCACTTCAGCAAATGCCTTGCTAGAGAGACGGCAAAGCAAGTTTTGCAAAACCCATGAGCACCAGCAAAAGCTGAGAATCCTTCCCCTTCCAACCCTGACCATTCTATGGTTAATGACGTCAAAGGGCCACTCTGTGGTAGTGAGTGATACCACAGAAAACAACCTGTGCCTTCCAAAGGCTTCGAGAGCAAGCAGAGGAGACAGGAGGAGCTGACACAAGGAAGCCACTCTCTGAGTGTGCCTCAGAAGCCATACAGCTTGGCAAGGCACGCCAGGAAATTCTTAACTCTCATAGGCCATGGAAACTGGGGCAAAAAACACATAGTGACACATAGATGATCATCTTTTATCTCACCATATCTTCCTTCCTTTGCCTTTCTACTCTTCTCCCTCCCGGTATCTGTTTTCCCTCTGACCCGGGCTTTATCTCCATCCATCCCAACAGCCACTGTGTCAGCCTCGCATTTTCTCCCCTTGCTCCCCTTCTAAGCAATCTTCTAGGATCACCCAGATGCATTTTCAAAGCACACAAGGGCTGCTTTCCATCACATTGGTCACCCTTCCAGCCCCACTCCAAACCACGTACACAGCTCCCTCTCCTGCTGCCTTCCAGCAAGCTCTCAGATCACTGTACAATGCTGTGGCTCTTCCCAAAGCACTGCTGTCCATCCCACACCAAAAAGCAATAAAATTGGTGGGATGAACTTCCTTGCTGTCTCCAACACATGGCAGAGGTTTGGGATGGGTTCAGCTGCCGGGATCCCTGTTGCAGAGCTCATTGGTAAAACCAGCCTCTGCAGGCACAGCTCAGAAAAGGCTTCTTCACCTCCACCATTAGTCACAGTCATCAACCTCTGTTGTCACCAGCTAATGCCAAGGCACAGCGTGCATTTATATCACTTTTCGGCACAGAACACAGCTGCCTGCTCGGGGGAGAGAGCAAGTCCACTTTCCAGTGCTAACTTGATGGATGAAGCCTCTCTCTGCAGGCTCCAGCTATGTGTGGATAGGACCAATTTATATTTTGCCTTTGGTTCAGCTTGGGCAGGAAAATATTAACTGCATCGGCAGGACAGAGAGGCTCAGACACACACTGCTGCCCATGCTCAGCGCTACATAGTGCAACCAGTGCTTTTGTGAAGTGTCGTGCAGGAGTGAGTGAGTTCACGGTCCTGAACATCAAACTAAGAGAGGAGCCTGAATTTCAACAAAGGGACAAAATATTGCAAGTCCCTACCCACTACAGATTTAACAATTCTCCTCATATCAGTTTTCTCCTGTACTTCTGAGTTTACCCTCCCCACTCCAAGGTAGAATCCACCTTTTCAAAAATAGCTACTAGACAGTTACGTGGGCATCCCTGTTAATTCAGGTCCCACTGTTGGATTGTGACTGCTTCCACCCACATGCTGAAGTTCTTGGGGGGAAAAAACCCACAAAATGTCATCCTTTCCCAGCAAGGAGACTGTTGGTGAGCAGAGATGAACAACTCATCAGTCTCCTGCCAGCTGTGTTTGCAATCATAACCTTAAAAGATCAAGCAACGGGATGTGCCTGGGGAATCCCAGGGCTCCATCTGCACTGCTGAGACCCCAGATGCACTGTGAGCCTCTCTGCAGTTCCTAGCAGTGTCATCTTGGCACTAAGGGGGCCATTTCACATGCATCTGACCTGACACAACCCCTCCCACCACCACCACTGCCCAAGCTGCCTCCTGAGGAACTGCAAGGGGCAGTAGATCAGCCAGCAAGTCTTGCTGCCTAAAGAACACCCTGATGTTTCCCAGAATTAAAATACCTTGAAATGCTCGGGGACTGCAGCTGAAAACCAATGCGTCTACCCGCCCCCAGACTGTCTTATCCCTACAAAGCAGTAACCTGACTTGTACTGGCAGTAGTCTCAGCAGAAAACCAAGCAGGGCAACTGCTGTAAAGCAACAGAATTCTGCTCACATTTTAGGTCTAGCCATTCCGGCAAGTATAATGGTTAAAGTCTAAAATCCAGGGTTTGGGTTTCCCAGACCTGCCTTCAAGATATGTTGCTCCCCTGCCTTCCCCAGTGCTGAAAGCATCACCTTGACCTGGAGGGACATCTTCAGTGGGCTGGGGCAGGCTCCTCGTGGGGAACAGACTGGGAGTTTCCCACATCCCCGGGGCTTGTTTGCACTAAAATAGCAACTAATCTTTTGCATCACAGCTCACAAATTATCAGATTTGTGATATCAGAGTTTAAAAAGTCTCTGTAGAGTAACTGGAAATTAGCAGCAAGGGTTCTTCTCCTGAGGCTACACCTGGGTCAACACCACTAGGTTATTCCTCCATGCTCCAGCAGTCCAAGGCTCCAGAACGGCTTCAGAGGCAGCAATTCTGCATTCAGGCTTTGGCTGAGGCTTCCAATTATTTTCAATTAAAAGTTGGGTGATGCAGGTGCAAAGAGATCACAGGAATACCTGACAGCAGTCCACTGGTCCAACCCATCTGGCAGCTGTGCCCATACAGCCTTCAAATGTTTGGATGAATACGGAACCAGCTGGACAGCCAGAGCTGCACCCTGCGTTGTCAGGACAGTAGCGCCTTTCCTCCCTCACATGGCAGACCCAAACACTTACCCGCAGGGCTCTGCTGCTTTGTTGGATTCCCAGAACAATTCTTTAAAGATGTCCAAGACCTTGTTATACCAACAAAACTGCCTGCATCAAACATCTGTGATGGGCTGCATGAAGCAAGATATTAATCACTCACCAGGAAAAACCAGAATATCTGTCAAGTGGGTTGCAGAGGAGTATGGCTTGCCGGGACGATCAGTCTGTAACGGCAGCAGCTGCTGTAGCTGTGCTTTGCAAGTGCATCTGGCTATTGCAATCCTCCAGGAGCTCTCTGATTTTGAGAACTACACTGCAAATTGATCCCAGTCACCATTTCAGAGTACCAGCAATTTGCTAATATTTTATGTGGCAAAGCTCCCTGTTCTGCATGTTCACTGCAAGTTCTCAGGTGTGACATATAGTTTAGAAAAAAAAAAAAAGACAGTTAATATGGAAATATATCAAGCAAGAGTAGTTTATAGGACTGAAGAACAACCCAATACCATGCTGAAGGCAGCAGTTTTGCTCCAGTAAATGTGCCAGGAAAGCTCTGTGCTTGCTTAACAGGAAAGAAGTCCAAAATGCAGATCCACACAATCTTTGTACAGCCACTACAAACCAAAAATGAGCAAAGGCTTTCTGTTGACATGAGCTTTCAACCATGAAGTCCTCTTGGTTCCTAAAGATTTGCTGTGGACATGTCCAGGTCTACCATGACTTTGGCAGGACTGAGCAGTTCAACACATCCCTGAGCAATTCACAACTGGGGAGGAAGCTGCAGCATCTTCTCCCTCTCTTTAGCCCAGAGCACAGGGTCAGAGCTCTCCCAGAGATCTCATAAAATGGGTTCATTTTCTGAGGAAACTACAATTTGCTTCTTCCTCATCACTGCGTAGGCATCCTATGCACAAGGTATTCCAGGGACTGGATTTTGGAGATGCTGAACCCTTTTTGCTTTGCCTTATTAACCTGGAAGCCTTACACTAAGGGTCTGGCCCAGAGATTTGGGCAAGAGACCCTTGCTGTAGTTTCTATACCAGTAAATGGCTAAGGAATTCACACTGGGTAAGTTCAAACAGCATCTTTCAGTAAGCGTGTCAGTGCCTCCTTCAAGGTATGGCATTCCTCAGGATGATGAGGTTGATAAAGGGGTGCATCTCCTGCACCCCAGACCCCTGCCTACAAAGGGTAAACCTGTTCTCTATCTGTGCGGGGTGCAGAGATGTTCATCAAGGAGAGGAAGATCCTCACACAACCCAGAGCATCTCTGGCAGATAAATACTAACCCAAGTCACACTCCTGGCAAGGCTCAGCCTGCCTGCAATTGACAGGTCTAATTTCTGTTTGTGTCTCACAACTATAGCTCTAGAGAGTATTTAAAGATCCATGACCTTAAATTCACCCCTCCTCCAATACAAAGCTAATTTTAGACATGAGAAACAAGAGCAAGGTGCCCAACTCAGACGGAAGATGCCCCAAAAGCTCAGTGGGGTACCAGATGGGTGGGAGGGGACAGATGCTGAATGTTGAGACTAAGTGTCTTCCATGGGCTTTGATCAGGTGTTTGTAGGAGAGACACTACACATTGCTGTTCTATGCAGCATATATATTCATCATCATCATCGTGGGCACATCGAATCCCTCTAACAGTAATCCAACATGACAACTGTGCTCAAAGCCAGCAATTCCTCATGCCTGCATGGTCCCTGGCAAAGCCACTGCCAGCACAAACGGGAAATTAGCTGGCAGGTGACTGCCACAAGTATGTCGGGAACATCATCAGTTGCAACCTTGAAGTCTTGAAAAAATAAGTTTGTCCTTCAAAATCAGAAAGCGGTTTGCTTTCGAGACAGTCTGTTCCAACACGGTCACACGCTGCAGGGGAAAGCGCGATGAAAGCCACAGTGCAACCCTGCCCTTCCTGGGAGGCCTCACCTCCACCAAAGAGCTTGCAGCACTGCCTGCACAGAGCCCAAAGCAGTTGGTGTGGCAAGGAAAACTGGGTTTTGCAGTATTACACATCTTCTAGACCTTCTTATTCTAATAAAAAATAGTATCTTCTACCTTTTCTTTGTAAAGCTATCCTCAAAGTGTGAATTTAAATACATGCATTTAAACAGCAAAACACAGAGGGCAGCTTCCAAAATACCTCCACTGCCTTCCTTACCCTTGCAGGCACAAAGCAAGCAGAAGGAAACATGCATCTAGGTTGTTAAACTGCTCTGTTGGCTAACCCAACCTACGACAGAGAGGGGGCTGCAATGGAGTTGGACAACTGACCGTACAGTTTGACTCCAGGCTGTAGACACCCTATTGCATGTGAAGGTACAACCATTCCCCATCAAGATACAGAGACATCCTGGGGTGTGGTTATGTGACCCAGGGGAAAAAAAATCCTCCCAGAACTGTTATGAATACTTACAATAACCTCTCGTGAGCAAGCGTCACCAGCTCCACTCTTAGCCAACGTGGAGATTGGTCTTCCTTGCTGCTGAAGCTGCTGGTGGTAGACAAGACCCAGCTTCAGTCTCAGCAGGTAGTAGGCATCCTAGGAAAAGCTGAAGGTCTGTCCTACACAGTGCCTCAACGTACCAGGATAAAAGGGGAACAACCTCTGAAACAAGCCAGCACGCTTTGTAGTCTGCCCATGAAGATGTGAAACAGGTCAGATTTTAGATCCCACAACTGAAGATACCATAAAAATCTCTTCTAAGTGACCACAGATAAACTGCTGTTCTGAAACCATAAACTTTAGTACATGTGAGTAAATACACTATTTGACTCATTCCACAGGCTGCTTTCATAAGTAAAGCCCAAAACTGAATTCTTGAAAGAGTAAAGTTTTATATACTTTTTTTTTCCTTTGTCTCCTCCATTACTCTTACCAACTGTCAAAGCAAGTGACAATTTTAGTGTTGTGAGGTATTTAAAACCTGGATGAGCAATAAAAGCCACTAAAGCACTAATACAGCCATTTTGGTGCAAAAGCCATCCTGGATTACAGCTGCAGATCCTCTGGGACTTTGTATCCCCTGATGAACTGAAAAAAACCCAAAGGAGACCTCAGGCTTGTCACTCTGGGTGACTAACAGCACACCCATGCAGGAATGTCCTGCTTTAGGTCAAGCCCCATTTAACACATCCACTCTCATCACTGCTACTGCATTCGTTCAGCTGTCAGCTTTTCAAGCCATGGAGAAGTCGGCAAGTGTCACAGTCAAATCTTGATCACATTAGGGGTTGATTGGCTCATTTTGGTTTACTCTTGGTTTGTAGGCTGTGAGAGCTTCTCTACTCAGGGCAGGTGCCAATGCCAGATGCTGGTGCTCCCAAGGGATGCGTGGGAGCAGATGTCTGGGGGTTTGTAATCACTGCAAGTCTGATTGTTTGAGTGGGATTTATTTATATCCTATAGTCAATGTATTTCCTGAAACAGACAGAGGCTTGATAGCTGGGTAACAGCACCATCTCCGCCTGCAACTCAGATCAAGCACAAGACCTTTTATTTGAGAAATACTTGAACTTTAAGAAGCCTCTGAAAGAGATTTTGGTGGCAGCATTAAGCAACAGGGCACTGCCTCTGCCTCGTGGGCAGGAGAGAGCTGGCCAAGAGAGACCGTGAGAAAGGACTTCAGCAACTCAAGTGGATGTGTCTCAGATCAAAAGAAGTGCTATGTTTTAGTTGAATACCTGAATCTGTGCCTAATAAGGTATTATTTCTCGAGATGCCACAAAGTGTCACCTCTGCCTCATTTTAAGTATAAACCACCCCAAATGTTTCTATTGCTTTTTGTTATAAAACAGATCGTTTCAACAATCTCAAAACACCACTGGGGGGGGGGTGGGGGGGGGGGTGGAAAATAGCATATATTTAAAGTATAGAGTAATTCTGGCATAAAAACAAATAAGACAGAATTTACTGCGAATATAGCTAGGCTGGAAATTAGAAGAACGTTTCTAACCATTAAAGCAGTGAAAATCTGTAACAGCCTTTCTGTGAAGAGTAGCAGAGTCAAAACACAGACCTCGGCATTTTTATTTTTTTTTAAAAGGATTATGTGACACAGTCTCCTTGGCAGAGATACTGGAGCCAGGGATCCAGAAGGGAAGGATGTTCCCACGAGTTCCCTCCACAGGCAAACACCAGCTTCACAGTAACCATAGGACCAGTAGCTGCCCATCAGCCCTACACACTGCATGTAAGTAAATACACACAGTATACTGTATTTACACTGTGTATCTAACCAGAAACAGCACCCGATATCACTCTTCACATTTCCACTGCCTAAAGGGAGTTACGTGGCAGTGGCACCTACTTTTTCCCCTCTCCATACTACTGGGAGCCCTGGATGCCCAGCCCATATGTGCTCTCTAAACTATAATCCTCTACAGCCAAGGGAGTGCTCTACCAGTATCCAAAGCTTCAGGGGCATTTCTATCCTTCCCAAGGTGTTTGCAAGACACAGGCCTGTAAGTACCAAATTTAATTAGTCATTTTCATGGGAAGTGCAGAAATCCTGGGGCGGGTGTTATAACTTTAGATCCACAAGTAAGTTAAGTCAATAAGGTTGTGCAATAGCTTTTGCAAGTAGCCTACAAAAGGGAATCCTCCTTTCAAAACTCACTTCTCTTCCAAATGTCTTTAAGGTGAGCTAAAAAATTACTTGAACACTCCCTAAAAGTCACAAAGACTATGCAGAAGGGTCCAGCAGGCATCTGCTTGAAATGAATGATACTTCTAAAATATTCCGATTTCTCACTAAACTGTCAAAGGGAGCAAAAGCACAGACCACAAGACTGAAATGCAATGGGAAAACATCACCTACAACTTCAGTCACAGTGGTGTTTGATCTGGCCACACGTGGCACATCACTCCATGCTTCCTGAGCATCCTTGAAGGAAACCGTACATAAAACAAGATCAAGCTGGTCAAGATCTTCCATTTGACCTGTAACCACAAACTGGTGGGAAAAGCCTGTTCTGTTTCCTTAAGGACAACTGTCATCACAGTATTTACGTACATTATCACCAGCTATTTCTCCAAGATGAAAATATATTTTAAAGAACGTACTATTTGAAGTAGGTAACTAGAAACTTTCTGGCTCTTTTCCTTTCTGCAAATGCTCCATATATTCTTGCATGTCAGGGTAAGGGGGTGTACATTTAATGAACTGACAGATCTGGGAAGCCCAAGAGCCCCGGGCACAGCCCCAGGGCTCTCATACCTGCCACATGCAGACCGGAGGAGCAGCAGACCAGGGACCTTCACCTCCTGAACGTGAGCAGTGACACAACCGGACTTTCTCCACTTTCCTTCCCAGGGAAAGGGATGCCAGAGTCACTTTCCCCTGCAGAGCCTGCCTTAGCAGGCAAGATTATGGCTTTGACATATTATCCACTGTAGAGGCACAGCATGGTGAACATGACTGAAAACTGAGCTGTCTGTCTAGACAGTGTAGTCTGAGCAACAATGATTCCAAAGGGAAAGGCCATAAACACTCTCATCCTAGAAGAAGCCATTACCACAGAAATAAACCCATTCCATATAAATTGGGCCCAATTCTAAACCAGCTTGTGCTCCAAACTGTAAAGCTCTTCTGAACTAGTAATATCATCCCTATTCACGAAACACTGAAACAAAGCACTCTGAACAAAACGGCTTTGGCAGCTCTGCCACAGAAAAAGCTGTTCTCCACTATTCCCTGGTGGGACCCTCCTCTCTGCAGAGAGGCTTTGTACGTGAAGCCGAGCTGCAGGAAGCACTCTCAGCAGACAGACTCACAAGTGAGATGCTGCAAGTGGCTCATTCCAGCTGCTAACAGCAAGGCCATTGAGCAAGGGTGGCACGTTAAATCCCAGGGCTGAGGCAGATAGACGCTGTGCAGGTTGCCATTTGCACCAAACCCTGCCCACTTCATTCATGCAAAGGTCTCCTGGACATTAGCAAGGGCTGCCCCCATGTGTCCCCAAGCTTTTCTTCTACAATTTACAGTCATAAAAGCAGGAAAGCACTCATTCTAAGCTACTGAATATTTATTGCTCATAAGTGACTGGAAAAAAATCTGAAGGCATCCTATTTTTGAATGTGCAAATCTGGTACATTGGTAGACTCCATTTTACTAGTGTGCTGTTTGGATTTTAATGAGCCACGTCTCAGGCGTTAGGTTCTGGGAATGTGTATGAAGTCATGCATATGGATTTTGTATGGAGGCATTGAAGCCAGCCAGCCACCTACAGTAAGGCACATCGCTGTTCGTGCAGTCCGACCTCCAGCAGAGGTAAGACAGACATGCATGACCCCTGGGAAAAGTCTCCTGTTCTCAGGGACCTGGGGCTTCCCAGGACTGAGGCCATACCATTTAATGACAGTGATCATGTTGGAGAAGCCTCCTCCTACACTGGGATTGTCCTGTGCTCTCCCACCTAATACCACAAGATTCAGTTTTCTCTGCCAGTATTTCCTATCTCTAGCTCTTCTCTACTGCTCAGGGAAAATCCACGCCGTCTTCTTTTCCTTCCCTTAATTTTTTTTCCTCCACGGGAGAGAATATTCTCTACTAATTAGAGAACTGAACCGCAAGCCACTGGTTTTGGATTTCACTCCTGACTAAACTACTAATCATGGGCAGCTCTGACTCCTCTCCCAACCTTTGTCTCTTTTTGTCCATGTGGACCACCCATTAACACACAAAATTCAGGTATTCATCCTAAGCAACTCTCCAAAATTCTTTTATTAATGGGAAGATAATGATAATTCCATGAGATAACATGTTCTGCTAAGATAAGAATTGCTCTCCATATTTGTCTCCACTAGTTATAAAAGGAAATTGATGGCTGGTTTACACTAAAACCTGAACTAAATATGGGTGAGGTGAGTCACATCCTTCTTGGGTATTTCTATGGCACCTGCCCTAATGGGACTTCCCATTTCAATTGTAACCTCTGGCTGCTGCAGGAGCACTGTGGTGAATGCCAAATTCTGGGTACTCAGCTCCACCTTCCTGCAACCTGTGGAAGCTGCTTTACACAGCAAGGCGTCCTTCCTGCCTCCAAGTAATTTCTTCAGTGATTTCACTATCTATGCTACTGAGGTACACATCTGGTAGAGCTCTTCTGTATTAAAAGTATTTTAAAATGCCTGTTTCTGTTTCCTCTCTCCCAAGCCATGGGAAAGCTTCAGCATCCAAAGGTTCTGGAAACCAGCTCCCAGCTCCAGAAAAGTTAAAATTTTGCTAATGTCAGCACCAAAAGCATGGTAGGCCTGTTGCAAGTCAGCAATCAGGAAATTTTATGCTGATGAGACACTACCCTACCAAGACCAAAAGCTCTCTGTTCATTGAGATGACTAATCTGGCCACCCTGCTGCTGTTGCTCAGCCTCTTCCCAAAGCCATTGCAGACCTTCCAGCCTACAGCAAAGCACCTGAGAAGATTATTTAATTTTTTTTAACATAAATCTCAGCTTTTTAAAAGATAATGCTTGAGCACCTGCTCCCGCAGGCAGCACAGAGCCATTCACCTTTGAAACAGCATCTAAACCTGCTGTGTAAAGCTGTATTTCACAGACTTTATTACACATTTCTTTTTCATCACCAAGATTCAGTTATCTGATGCCTTCTTATGGGTACCGAAAGCAGAAGAGGGTTGAAAGAGCTGAGAGACAAGTGACTACTACATTAGCTGGGAAATGAGGACACTGCAAAAGAAAA
This sequence comes from Falco cherrug, assembly GCF_023634085.1. Lineage (NCBI taxonomy): Eukaryota > Metazoa > Chordata > Aves > Falconiformes > Falconidae > Falco > Falco cherrug. The sequence goes on from NC_073703.1 coordinate 26,948,487, forward strand.
TACAAGGCCTATGGCAGAAAGACAAATATGCGTGGGAAACTAGCAGAGAGAATAAAAGAAGGTGATGCACTAGATAAAGACAGGAAAGGGAAAGGGGAGGAAATCTTTGAAATTACTTGAAAGTAAAGATGGGATGTTTAGAAGTGTGGAGGAAGGAGGCAACAGCAAAACACATTAATATTGTTATTGGGAAGCTGCCAAGGCATCGCAAGAAGTGGGTCAGGTAGGAGAGGAACACATCAGAGCAGCCACTATATCGCAGTGTAGGGGGACTGCAGTAAAAAGGAGAGGAGGAACGGTGGTAGACCTGAGGGGAGGAGACCAGATCTGGGTCCTCCTGCAGTCAGCATGGGAAAACAAGAAAGGGCATTTGAGATCAAAAAGAGAGAAATATATATATATATATTTAAAAATCAAATAAGGAAGGTGAGGAGCATTTAGGAAGCAACACCTGGCGAAGCTCTGTACACCCTTCCACAGCATTTCCAGGCAAGTCTGAGATGTGCTATAGGAAGAGGCAGTTCTCTAGTGAAAAGCAGGTAAACAAGTGTTTGGCACAAGAACTAGCAACATGAGGGGATAAGATGTCTCCTCAGGACAGGGTCAGAGAAAAAAATCATGGGCAAAGGGCATTATATGTTTGCATGTGTATACATACATATAAGTGTGTATATATGTACATACATGGGTGTATGTGTCTGTATGAGAAACTTTAAATATGTAACGTTTGAACAATATTAATATTTAATATATAAAAAATATTATACACTATAAAATCCTGAAGCCAGCAGATCTAGGAGGAATTTTGCAATCAACTCAGCAAGGTCAGGATTTTCCTCACCTGGATAAGACACTAGATTTTTCCCTTCTACAGGGCATCTCCCGAAAAAGAACTAACCTACCTCAGGATGACCTGTTGGAACAGGATTTCTTTGAGATCCTCCACCATCATGTTTCAAGACATAGACCTTCAGTGAGCACATGCCACCTTTCCACGCAGCTTTGGCTCCTCTGCTCACCCTTCAGCTCCCAGTCTTTGGCCCACGCAGGTACACTGCATCACACGGACACGTCTGTTCTGCCCACTCCGCTCACCTCCAGGCCAGCAGGATTCCTTAGCCCCCCCCCCCCCCCCCCACCCCCCCCCCCCAGTCTATACTGCTAAGGTATTGATCCCAGACACACACCAGATAGTCTGTATTCAAGTATCCGTCACCCAAAAGATGGAGGCAGCTTGATTCCTATCTTTGTGCACTTTGTTTTGTATTCTTTGACAGATCCGCACTTAGAGTGACTCAACAGTCCCATTTAGACACCTGCTGCAAATTACAAGTTAAAAAAAAAAAATCTCTGAATATTGCACAGCAATTAAGAAAAAGACCAGGGCAACAAGTAATTGAAGGCAACCTGATCTTCCCTTACAGCTGGCACCCTCTGCCCATCTGTCCAGATGAGGAGGGCAGAAGAGGCCATCTCCACACATACAGCCTTAGCAAGGGGCATTCCTTCTCATTACAAAGGAAGGGAGATTTACCTGCCTTTGAGAATCTACCGATGGAAACAACAGTTTTTTTAGCATCTCCAGAGGTGTGAAACCTCCATTACCCTGATTACCACTTCAGAGAATACGTAGAGAATCCCTATCAACATTTAAGGGATTTAAAAAGTTCTTCTCAGGTTAAATTTGCATCCTTCACCACTCTTCTGCTGTTAGTGTGAAAAGTTTCTGCTTTTCTTCTGTGCAGGGATGAGGGGGCCAGGTGGGCACTGCTCCAGGGCTTCCAGGGTAACATAAAAATATCATCCAGGCCTATCTGGTGAACTGATAATCTTAAAAAGAAATTTCATTTGTCATCATTGAATGAAAATGAAATCTCCAGAGGCCACAGAACCTAATAGGCAATATTTAGAAATTGAGGCTGAAAATTAAGGCTGTCTTGCGGAAATTATTTCTGCATGGCTTTAACATATTTCTTCATGAAATTTAATGTCACCTATAAGGGCATTCAGTGACTAGATTTTGTTATTATTTACAGCCCATTATCTAAAGTACAACACACATAATAACTCCATACAGAATATGAGTATTTAACAGTAGTCAATGAATAAAACTGTCAGCTCACCATGCCTTACCATCGTCGGTGTCTTTGCAGAATAATGGGACATCACGAGGTATGAAAACATTGAGCTTCATTATCCGAAAGGAGAATGCTTTCAACTCAGCAAGCGATAAAGTGAGAAGTATGACGGTATAAATAACCCGCTTAATAGTACCGTCATAAAACACACCATCCTAATTAGCACCACTGCCAGTCCTGCCTGAGCTATGCTGCATGCTGGGGATGAGCTCCTGGGTTCAAGCAAGGCCCATGGTGAGTGAGATTTGCTTTGTATACAGCACGTCTGCTCTTGGTATCATCATGCTTTTAGCCATCATGTTCTTTTGAACATTTATTATTTGCCCTTGGTTAATGCCATCTGGTTTCTCTGTCCCTTCCCCTGTCACATCCTGCCATCTGGTCCTTTTCTAACCCATAATCACTGGTGGAGGGTCTCTACATGTCCCATTTCACATACAGATTTATATGTACATACAAGCTCCTCCACCCAGCCCCTTCCACATCTCACACTACGTGTAGTTGTCTTCACCAGTCTCCCTGTAAAGATCTGGTGCTCAAAAAGACCAAGTAGCACAAGGCACAGAACAGGGAAGGTAATCCATGACAAACCTGAGTCAGAGCCTAAGCAGATCAAAGGGATGCTTTCCAAGCAGTAGCACAAAGTATGGCTTTGTCCCTTCTGAGATGTTATGACTGTTCCATACACAAACTCCGAGGATCACCCTCTGCTTGCAAAGTGATGGAGGCTCTGTGAGAGAGCGCATGCCATACAGCCCCACGCAGCCATGCCGCTGAAGCCGTTGTGGGATGCACAGCCGCGCCTACGAGAGGGAACTCTTCTTTCACTCCTCCAATGTTTTTTCTCAAACTCACTAAAGCTCCTACCTACAGGCAGAAAGACATTTTGGCAGAATAAAAGTGATGACAAATATAAATTCACAGCAGTAGCTCCACAGTTGAATTTGGATGCATCAAGAATAAAAAAAAAAAAAGTCACAAGCATGGGAAGGTGTCAACATGTCTTCCCTTCCATGTTTCCAAACAACATAAATGTTTACATTTAGGTGGAAGTCAGCTTTTCCCCCCACTCATGCTGAGCTGCAGCTTCCCTTCAATATCTAACTGTGCTATCATGACTATTTCCTCCCCTCCCTCACTACAACATTTGCCAAGGGTTCCCTTCAACCCTTTGTGTAGGCTGCTGTTCTCAGTAGGCTCCACTTAAAGAATGGAAGAAACCCTTCTTGAACTTCATTTTCATTCTTCTGGCAGATACTTTCAAATTGGCTACGGCATTGCCTTACAGTCTAAACCAAGAGGTTGGAGTACAATTGCCTTCTCCTGTCCCATCTACGAATCAAAGTGTGCTGTTCTCAAATCTAGGAATTTTTTTTTGAAATTACATCTCCCTCCATTTCACTGAAAAAAACCAAATCTCTCAGTGAGACCCTGCTACCAGTCAGTATGCTATAGGATCACACTAGTCCTGGCAAACAGAAACCGAAAGAACACTTCTAGCTGTTGTGGTCTAGTGTATAAATCAGTCCACCTAAGAACAAAAACATCTTTAAAAAAGAAAAACTGAATCGATGCCCTCTCTTTGAGCAGCTGATGTTTCAATTCACAGACCCTCAAACACAAGACTCAAACATGAAACCATTGCACTTTCAAACTAAAAATGGAGGCAACTGGGGTACTTATGGGAAAGCTTACGAAAGTTTCACATGTTCCCTTCTTCCCCAATCTTCTCAGGTGACACAGATCAACATCTTTCTTGAGATAAGAGACCTAGCTGAAAAGCTAGACTGATAGTGCCTTTCCCCTTTTTGTTTTAAATCATATTGTTTATTCATCAGGGAGGGAAAGGGTTTCAATCCATAAGCGTGTAATTGTTTTGCTTGCACATAGTCTTATTTTGCAATTTCTAGATCCATTCAAGCATTCCTACTCTGTCTTACCAAGGATTTGCATTCTTTGTGGGGAAAAATGTTCTCACAGCACTGAATAGTTTAGATTAATCAGATCATGATTTCTCTATGCTTACTGATTCTTTGAAATTAAATTATTTGCTCCCTTGCTAACTAAAAGTAGTTTAGAGAACTGGAGAACAGAAAATTTGCCAAAGGATGTGGTTGGAAGCTATTAAAGAATTGAATGTAAATTTACTAAAACACTTCAGTAAGAGTTTACTAAACACTTTCAGATCAAACAAAAGTAGTAGGAAAAGGGGAAGGACCCAGCTCCTACCAACAAGGCGGCAGTGACAAGTCACCATAAACCCTAGACTTAGACCATATAATTTGGTCATTAAACTGCCTTCTTCAGATTAAGGAAACAAAGCCCAATCCCAGCCTCTGTTCATGGCAATTTTTCCTTTCCCTTCCTACTTTTTCTCTTGTCCAAGGCACTCCCCTCCTCCCATGGCTACCAGGAGCTCAGGGTGTAGGTGCCGGTGCTGCCAGATCCCATCCTGCCTGCAGGAAACAGCCTTTGCTTGAGGTGATGCACTTTGTGCAAGGCAGTCAGCCCTGCAGACAGCCCACACCTGGATCTGCAGCTCTGCCCCCAGCTGAAAGGATTGCTCAATTCTGGGCCAGCAGAAGAGGCTGAGCATGCCCAAGCTCACCAGGTATTTTATGCCATGGTTAGAGCCCCATGCCAGGACGCAGGGGCTCAGCTCAGCACAGGCACCAGAGCAACTTGAACGAGCATCCACAACATCTGGCTGAACAGCTTTTTCTGCTAAAACACCATGATGAAGAATTTGTCCTGTGACCACTTGCTAACTTTACTATTCTTGATCTTTAACACTTTTTAATCTGCATAAAACAAAGCACTTTTTTATTGGATGTATGGAAGGATTATGTGAAGTCAATGCATTTTTTCATTCCAAGTCATTTAAAGGGAAAGGACGATCAGAATTAGCTTGGTCCTAAACCTGATCTTGTATGCCATCTTTTTTGATATTGAAAAAACATATATGTGAGCAGCAAGCTCCACTCCCTGTGCTCACTAGCCTGTATTACAATCAGTGGTGCTGCACATGTACACAAGACACTGGTCAGTCCCAGACCTTATGTCAGACTGGTCCTATTCAGAAAGTTAAAGTGAATTCCATTGTATCACTATTCAGGACCTTGTGCACAAAATCAACCAGTGATTTTGGGAAAAAAACCACACATATACACATGTACCCCAATAATATTTTAAATGCAGATGCCAGATACAAGTGTCTGTATTAAGCAGCACTAGATCCAAAGCCTGAGCACAAGAGACAAAAAGCAGCAAAACCAAGGGGGAAAAAAAAAAAGAGCACAGAAGGTGAAAAACAAAAAGGCGAGTACCTGGCCCACGAATATGCCCATTGAAGTGAAGAAGATACTACAGAGAAAAACTAGAAGTCTTAGGCAACTGTTGACACAAGACGAGATATTTCTCTCCTGCTAATTTGACAGACTCAGAGTCCCTGGGAAACTTCAGGCTGAACTCTGTATCAGCATTTTCTTGCTCAAACTTGTTTACAACCAAAAGCAATGCATGATTGGTGTGCGTAATTAGTCATGATCACAGCAAAATAGTCCCATAGATAGATCAAGACTGAGAACATGTGTATGAACTGATTAAAAACAGCCACTATAACACCTCCACCTTAGGCTGCATGTAACCAATTATCATTTTTGTAAATATCACTGGTTTAAGCTGTATTTTTTTCCTAATCGTTTTTATTTTGCTGTATATTTGTCAAGCTGTAAGTGATAAAAATGTAATTGTAGTTGCTCTTTAATCCTAAGGAATGGGACACACATCATACAGTCTGGCATCACTTAAAGCACTAATTAAGGGAAAGACTGTTTTGAACATACCATGGCATTCTCTCTGGCACCTTCCTAAAAAATTCCTGAGCTATTTTCTCCTAACCCACCCAATGCTCATGTTTAACTTTTCACAGTCACTGGGCCAGACACTCTGTCAATGCAAATTGAAGCAGCACCTGGGAAGCTCTGCCAGCGTGCACCAGCAGCTGACATGGCTTTTTGCTTCTCCTCTGACTGTCATCCAGGAGAAGTTGTCACTCATCCACTGGGCCCAGTGAGGATTTTTTATTATTTTTTTTTAATAACTCCAGAGAAAGGAAATTTAACGATTCACCAGAATAACCATTCCAGCTGGTAAAAGTTCACATCGCATATTTATGCCTGGAAGGGTGACAGCAAAGAAACCTTAATGTGTGCATTTCTTATCCTCATTACACCAGCCACAGTCAGAAGTAGACAGTGGCATTTAAAATTTAAGACTGTTACAAGAAATTATCATGTCCATTAATGAGGTTAACTTTTATATTGCTACAACTGCCATCCTGACTTTATCTGTATACATGGAAAGAGAGTGTTAAGTGCTACCAGTCAGGTATGTGGACTCAAACCTCTTCAAAGGTACCGGTAAAGCTGGCTTTTCCACTAGGATTTTATTAGATTCTCAATCACAATGGGTTTATACAAGACCACTGCCTGCATCCCAGCAGAAATGTCACACCAGGATTTAAAACTTCTTCCATTTTGACTATGGCGTTGATATAAAATTGTTGTTTATCATTCCTATCAAAACTCTCCCAGGGAGAGACAAAACAATGCCCTTCCAGATACAGCTGTATTCACGCCACCTCCGCTTGCATTTTGAAACCTTGATCCCATTACCATGAATGCAGCTCACCTCAATTACTAGGTCCCATAAATATTTTGTAGCTGAAACCCAAACGCAGCAAGTGCTCCTTATAGCAGAGAAGGCCTGATAAACAACCCATGCCCAGACTGGTTTTAACCGATTGCCACGCAGAGATCCTTAGACTGCCTCATTAGCAATTCACAGGTTATTATATTCCCAAATTATGGTGGCCTCAAGTTTGCAGCAAGAGCTGAATCTCACCAAGATGATGATTGTGTCATAAAAGTGATCAATGAAAATCAGTATTAGACCATGAGAATTGCATCTCACAGCACCTCAAGTGTTTTAAATTCTGTTTGGTTAACAGGCAATATCACATTGCTATAAATGCATAATAGAAATGCATTTCCAGTTGGACCCTTATCACTGAGGCTTTAAATCTTTGTGACGTTTATTTGACATTGAGCCTGATAAGAGGTAGGATGATCGTTGAGGTGGGCTTGGTGCTCGCCTGCACTTCATTTGAAGTCACTACCAGTGACACGAGAAAACTTCAGACCCACAGTTTGCTGTTGCTGCCTTCTTGCACATCTGTGTTGAAGTGTTTCATCCCAACAAAGGTTTTCCCAATTCACAGCACAGTTTTCTTACCCATCAAGTTCATAATGATTACAGCATACTGTGTATGGCAGCCATTGTTTTAACCTATACTTTATTTCAAGAATGTCACAAGCAAGCACACACTTGGAAAAATATGGAAGCAAGTTGGTGGGTTTTCACCTCTATTAATGCACAGATTTTTTTAATTGCCTCAAATATCATATTAAGAATTATTTTCCAGTCAGAAAGCTACCTGTTCCTACTAAAAGCATGTTATCCTAGAAGCTGTAAAGTAACAAGTTCCTACAAGGAACATTTGGATTTTCATGTTGTCTTTACCAGGAAACCTGGCATTTAACGTTTAAAGATCAGAATCACTATTACATTACTAGCTAGTGTAAAATTAATAACATTTCTTACTCAAGTCCTGTTTTGGGGACTTTAATTAAAGTGCCATATACATTTCACCATACAGCAAAGACATCCAAGCAAAATTGGTTTTGAGCCCTATGTTCACTCACAAGATACATTTCTCCTACCCCCTACCTTTCATCTGTTTGCGTTTCCTAATGAGCTTGTTAAAATAGCGGTATCTGGTGCATGCATCATTCCCAACATAATGGATCTGCATGAGTCCTGTCAAAATAGAATCTAAGTAATGGATGCATTTCATAATCATCCTCGTCACAATTAGATAAAATGGTACTCCAGGAGTCTTCCACTTAGCAGGTGCGGTACACCTTGGGAAAGCATTTCAGAAGCAATCACAACAGCTCTTGTGGTACAGATCCATTTGTCAACTTGAATTCTTGAAATTAAAAGACATCACTTTCAGGACAAGACGCTGAATCCTGACTCCTGTGTTATACTTCCCTGTCAATAGGATTACTGCCATCAAAGCATTAAAGCAAGTCAATACACAATTGATTTCAGTGACGTAGGTCACAGACTTACAGTTACATGAGTTCCTGGGACTAGTCCTGCCACAAACAGCCAAGAAATATATCCATGTACTGATAAAAAACTGGAACAGATGCTGAACACCAGTTTTTCCATGGACACTCAATTATTACTAAGTTTAAGGAAAAGATTGAAATTATTTTTATCCCTTTGATATTTGCTTGTCAAAAATGCACTTGTCAGGACTGTGTCCCTATTAAAAAAAAGTTGGTTTTCCCAAACATCTTAAACACTGCTACGACATCTATGGAGTGTCCACTAACAACAAGCCCCAGGCTAATGCACTTGGAGTAGTAATAGTGACTGTAACCTCCATATGTCCAGAAAGGACAGTCACTAGTCTGCTGGTACAAGAATATCTTGATTGATCCACTGCATTTTCCAGCTTCACAATAATGATATATTTGTTGTCATAAGACCACTGGTGCAGTTCTTTGTTCTTCAGATTTGTTATGATGGGATCGTTCTGCTGAACTATAGGCTGCTGACACACTGTGCCAACTGCTGAGATTCCCTACAGACAGCCCAAAAAAAGCACACAGAAAGTCTGCTTTGAGAAAGAAAGCCAAGTTCTGCCTTAATTTACAGTGGCACCAGCAACTACTGAGGTACCAGAGGGAGTGCAGGGAAAGGGATAATTGAACCCTTGAGTCTTTTTACCTTTGAATGCTCCAAGGTCATTGGCTCCATCCCTTTGCTCTGCCCCATTCATCATTGCTGGTTTATAATGATTATCAGCAATTAAGCCTGTCATGACATTACATTGTAATATATGCTACCACATGCTGAATATTTTGAGCTCCAAGCCTCTAGTTTATTTTTAACATTTAAGTATGAACTGAAAAAAAACACTCAAACCCAAAATTACAGGGACTTAACCTTTTTCTTGGTCTTCACAAGGAAGCATGCCTCAAAAAAAACTTTTGTTTAACTTTTTATCTGGTTTTCATTCAACATTGTATGTGGGCTTTAGAGAACTCATTTCACAAGGGAAACGCTTCAGAGTGTTAACTAGAGATAACAAGGAAAAGAGTCCCCAGTAACTGTCTTTGACATGAACGGTGACCATGTCCATCCTTCCTAGATCATATGTGACATACCAGGCTCAGCCATTCTCCTTTACAGACAACAACTGATCTTCTACTGCCTTAAATATCTTTGACATCATAATGTAGCTGAACTTATTTCACTGATGTCACCCAGCCCCTCTGGCACATTTTTGGGGTATGAGTGCATGACAGAGGTGGCCTTCTGACCACATCTGGGTGGGATTGTCCAGCGACCCTCAGCCCTTCGGTGGGGAGCATTTCCAGAGAACCAGATGTTTTCACTACAACAAAAGTCAACCCAGCTCCGGAGGCTACAACAGAGAGGCAGCAGCTTAGATGCTCAATAACCCTTCCTAGAATGTTCAGAAAACAAACAGCAATTCTGCTGCCCTCAGCCTTCTTGTTTGCACCAAACTACTCTTCACTTGCACCTTGTGCTTCACACAAGCCAAGCCAGGTCCTTTTGTCAAGTCAGTGTAGGAACTGACTTCTTCCCATGTCCCATGGACAGGGTTTTTAGCCACTGACCAGAACAAGCAGTTGTACTATAATATCAGCCTTAACATTAGAAGAGGTTTAAACAGCTGGGCTGATGCTAGACTTTGGCCTTTTCTGCTCCTTAGATTTTCAGAGGGAATATATATAAATACAGGAAACATTAGTGGAGAAAACAGTGTAGAAATATTAGTGTCTGCAGTGGCTGGGTGATCTAAAAAACATGCTCAGAGCTGAACAGTGACCTTCAAAGCCCATCCCAAGATCAAGTCCAGCTTTCTTTCAACCCTGTCATCACAGGTCCGAGTCCAAGCATCAGGCAACCACTGTCAGCCAGCAAGGGAAAGACAACCCATCCTCTGCGAGGAGCTTTCAGGGATACATCTGGAGCTGTGCGGCAGTAAGCAGGGATAGGCAGTCCCTGGTAGCACTATCTTGGCAGCCTGACACCTTGGGAACCTAAGGATGCTCTGCTGAAAGGGTGTGTTTTGGTCTCACTTGCTCCAAGCAAAGGATCCCTACAACAGTGTTCCTAGTCCTTTGTCTGAAGCTGGTAATGACTCTCCTTACTTACGACCCAGCTCTTTATCTCCTGTCTTGCTTAGGAATTTGAATTACTTAGTGGCAGCTAATTCTATTCATTCCTTGTTTTGCTCTGGGGTCAATCACAACTTACTTATACTAACTGTTACTTATTTCAGTTATAGGCTAGTCAGCCTACAAACCCGAACTTGGCTAGGTTGGGTCAGCTGTCCTGGCTGTGTCCTCTCCCAGTTTCTTCTCCCCACCCAGCCGGCTCACTGACAGGGCATGAGAAACTGAAAAGTCCTTGAATTAGTCTAAATATTACCTAGCAACAACTAAAAAACTCCATATATTATCAACATTGTTCTCACACCTCATCCAGAACACAGCACTGCACCAGCTACTAAGAAGAAAATTAACTCTATCCCAGCTGAAACCAGGACAAAGGTTTTGACAGACTTTCACTTTTTTTAAAATAATACCATAAACTTTTATTGGTGCAAAATGCTATGACATCTGTGATATTTATGGAATTTACACAATAGGTAAGATACAACTGACATGTTTTCACATGACCAGTAGTCATACATCTAACTTGGCTGCTCTTCCTCACTTGGAGCTCAAAGATAGACACATGCAAAGGGCAATTCGTCTGACTTAACTTAGACATCTACCAGAAGAGGAGATCAATCACTCTTTGAAGGCAAGTGTTTCACTCCATTGGTCATAAATAATCCCAAGGTGACTAGCCTACACAGAGAGGCTAAAAATTTAGTTAAGGCAGGGTTGGTCAACTCCACTCCATTAAAGGATTTGGCCCTATTCACACAGAAGTTGAGTCGAGAGGTCCAGGGCTGAGGTAATGATTCTCTCGCCAGCATTCAATGGAAAACTAATTAGGAACATCTGAAAAAAAAATATTATCTATCCAGCTGAGGTATCGGGATACTCACAGCAAATATGCACATCCACATAACTGCATTTCATTTTGTCTCCTTCCCCTACCTCTAAAACCACACAGGAGACAAATTACCATGGCTGTTCGCCAGAGCAGGCCGTGGTGTCATCATTTCAAACTGCTTCTAGCAAGAAAGTCTTGAAATATTCATCATGTTTTAGACAGTTTTTTACAGAACTGTTGTCAGTTTGACCCACTCATAAGATACTGATGGTATTTTTTTTTCTTCTCAAAAATTCTTTCAACAAAAAGTGAATGTGATTCTTTCCATATGTATGTGAACCAAAATTCTTGCAGGAGCCATTGGACCATCAGCTCCTAGAGGGACCATCACAATGCTTTTCAGAGGGTATTTCTGCACAGCAGTGTAAAATCAGGCTTGCTCAAGGTCCTCCAACTTTTGCATTGATCACGCAGCTGACTTGACAGCACTCAGCCCTTCTTCCGTTTGTGTGCACAGCCTCCACTTTGCACTTAACCAGGCCTGGACCCAAGGAAGATGTATGCTAGCAAAGCATAGTGACATCTGAAGCCACCCTAGAAAGGACGACCAGACTACACAACATGCCTGTTGCTAACCGAGGCCTCAGCAGATCCCCAGCCGTGATTCAGCAGCCCAGGCCACCCCCAACAAACAAGCTGAGGTCTCCGAGGGTCTCTGTGCTTCCAGCAAGCTCCAGAGCCAGAGGAAAGGCCGTTTCTCACTGCAGGCTTGGGAAGCAGCCAAGGCTGCTCTTGGGCACGCACTCAAAGTCCTGTTCGACAAGCACTGTAGGTACCTCCTAAGAAACACAATATATCCTCCACATCTATTGAAGCAGCAGTAGATACCATAAATCTCAGTTTGCCTATCCTTTGCCAAAAAGCAATTCCATTTCACAGGGCTCAGCCACCCAAGTTTAATTTACCACATAAGTACTGAGCTAGGATGGTTTTCCTCATAAGCAGTGTTGAGGAATGTCACATGCAAAATAACACCATGGAGCCTATTCTGCACTGACAAAGAATCAAGTGGTATTATTTTCATTTTGCTGCAAAGTTAGAACATGCATATAGGCTGCTACTATACCTCTGCTGATGTTTGGTAGCAGGTTACACTCCACTAATGGTATTTTGCCTGAACCTTCAGTGCACCGTATCCTCTATAAAATTGGTAGGGGTTTCTTTTCCACACAGATCATCACAGTTAGCAACACACCTTGCTTTTGAGAAGCCATCAGCCTACTGAAGAAGTCACTCCAGCTTTCCTCAAGGGGATGCCCCATCCTGGCATTCCCACTAAAAGCCTGGCTGTTAAACTACCACTTGCTGTAGAGACTGGATCAGAACATTTACCTATGGACCAGACATGGCCCTTTACTTCCTGCAGGACTTACTCAAGATCTACTCAGATCCAGACAGAAGATGCTACTTGGGTGTCTACATTTTCAGCCATCTCTCAGGCCTGTGTCTCTCTGGTTTAAAAGTTACTATTCTTCTACTGTTAACCATCATGTATGTTTCATGAAGTTCACACTGCATTGCTGAGGTTAGAAAGACATCTTAGGATCACCTTGTCCAACCCCCTGCTCAAGCAGTTTCCCAGAAAAGGGGTCTGCATGCACTCTTTTTTTTTGGGTCTCTGTGTCATATGTCTCATTTCCCCCAACCCCTGGCTTCAAGTTTTTTCAGCACTTGCTCACAACAGAGCAGAGAGCTCAGCATAAAGTCATACACAGATTGCCACCCAGGGAGATGCAAAGGATGAGAAGCACCATCGCTCTCAAACAAGGTTATTTACAGCACACAACAGGAGGTGAGGGCATGAACTCTCCAGAAACACTGAAATACAGATCTGACTCTGGGCATTGTAGTGCCTCACCAACAATGCACTCAATCAAAATCAAATAAGAAAGACTTCACACTGCTGCTGCTTCCATTTTACAGTGGCATTACTACTGGGCCTGGAGGCTACAAGAAAAATCTCTCTGCTATAAGCTTTCAGGTAGCAAAGAGTTAAGATTATTATCTCCAAAAACTAAAAAGTTTTCCTGAAATGGGGCTTTCAAGGCTACTAGCCATACTTTTAAAGTGGAAAGTCAGATAGCAAAATAGCTGAATCAAGAGCAAACATTCCTCCTGTTCCCAAAGGGCATTCCCATCACTTGGCTGGCTGCACTGATGCAGGATGGCCTCTGAAAGCCCTTGGTGTCCAGATGTGACACACTTTACTCATCACACTAAAGGATAACCTTTGCTATCTGTGGGGCAGCTTCTGGCACTGTCTGTTGGATCGTGGGTTATCACAAGGAGTAGTCCACAGCAAAGAGACAGAGCTGAAACCAAAAGAAGGTGAAAGCCTTGGCTGAATGAGAAAAGCATCTTCCAAACCCAATCCCACTGGAGTGCTGGCATTATGGACATTGTCAGCGTCCCTCTTCATGCAGACCTGTGGGTCCTTGGCAGTAATTAGTGTGCCAGGTGGCGTTTCCAATTCCTCTTGGAATTAACATTATTTTTTCTACTACATGTAGCAGGAAGACACGCATCTCCATCTCCAACCCTCTGGGTCTCAGGAAGCAATTACTTTAAAAAGTCCTTATTTTCTGGGATGGCTTTATTAGCAACAGAAATTTATCTTTCAGCAAACTGCCCTTTTCATCCAAGATACTCTTCTAGAAAGCGTACAACAGCATTAGGATGAAAGCATTGAGATTGCACGCAATGGTTAGTATGTCCTATAAAATGCAGGATATGTGTAGAAAAAGGAACTGAACTTCCCTAAAAGCTTTGCCAGCTGAAGGCAAAGTGCTCAGGAGTTCATGGCTTTGAACAAATTGTCCAGAGAGAGGGGACAGGGTGAAGTCAAGCAGGACATCGCACTGCCATGCAACACAGACATCTTTTACAAGCCAGGGAAGGTTTCTTTGACCCCATGAGGCTGTGTTAGCCAGGGAACCAGGCACACAGACACAGCTTTGTGGCTGGTAGCCAGGACTGCTTACACATAGCCAGCTCAGAGACAAGATCAAGGCGCTCAGGTCCTTCTGCCCCATATGTGTGTCACACACCTCTAGCCCAGCCTGCCACAACCTGTGACAAGTTAAGATAGCATAAGCCATACACTTTGCAATTATAGCCATCCCCTGTCATGCCAGGATTCTGTTAAAGTCAGGAAAAAACCCAAACCCAATAGGCTCCTTTCTTCAGGGAAATCTGCCCTACTGGTCGTCTTTCTTGCCCACCGTGGACTCTGCAGAATGATGCTTTGGATTTAGTGGGTTTTCATTGCTGAATGACAGTAGTAACAAAACCAAAAAAAGCTCTCCTGTAACCAAGATTTGTCATGGAAGACCTTCATGATCCTCCTCCAAGCAAAACAAGTACCTGGTCATGGTGTGAGCTTCTGGATACTCAGAGCTAAGGGTCATGAGATACACTCCCTGACCTCCCTTCCCACCAGAATAGCAGAGAAAGCCATTTTAGCATATTGAATTAAATACTTCACCATACTGAACACCTTCTACACCATCTGGCTGAAGGACCACGGAGCACATAAGTACAAGAATAAGAGTTTCCTTTCCTGTTTTCCAGGCCACAAGGAAAACCAGCCTTTAAGCTACTTACTATCCCATGTCTTATACCCAGCTCAAGCAATACAAGCAGCATTGAAGGCTCTGCACTTCAGCTGGTACCAGTCCCTAAATCAGCTCATGAAAAAGCAGACTTCAGAGCAGCTTTACTCTCACATTTGTTCTTGCTTTGCCACCATGTACACAGGAACCAAAGATGCAGCTGCTGCCTCCAGCTCACACTGAGTAATCTGGGTCCTTTGCTTTATATAAACGCACTGTTGCCAAACAGGGCTGGTTATGCTGTTTAAGTAATAGATCAACATAAGGGTGGCCTTTTGATCAGAGTTCGCACAAATACGTTATTAAAGCTCTAGTGATCAGCAGGCTGCCTTTCTGATGATCTATTAATGTAATACATCATCAGGATGCAATTTGGGAATGATGAATTAGTGGGATATGTCATCAGAGCTCTGTTGTCGTAGGGCCGCATTACACTCCAGCAGGCCAAAAGCATGACATACTGTTTTAAAAGGTTTTCTTTAAAAACATATAAATGAGATGTGGGCCAGTGAGAGAAAATTGCACTTAGAGTCGATAATACGCCTGAGGATCCCGCATGCCTTTTGCTCCATATTAAGCACCAGCATCTCTCAGCTCTGTTCTAACATGAGGCTGACGAGAGATTGCAATAATTTGATCTCCTTCTGCTAATACCCAACCTGGCTTTGCCATTGGAGCTACTGAGCTGGAGTTGGTTGCAAAACTCAAAATGCAGCTTTGGTTTCCAACCATTACATCTTCATAAAGCTCAGGTAATAATGAATCCCAGGGATGGCTTAGGATTTTTGCATTATTACTCATTTTTATGTCACTGACTAAGACCCCGTCTCCATGCTATGTGGCAGCAGCCCTGGGCTGTTATCTTTTAACACACCAGAGCTGGTAAGGAGGGCAGCACCATCCCCCCAGCTTCTTACAGCTGTACTGCCAGAGGCTGACTAGGTCTGAAATGGGAAATGTGGAGCAACATGTGGATGCCTGATGTTATAACATATTTTTGGCCCAGATCTAAGTGGCAGGTATCACAAAAATCTGTACCTGCTAGGACAACGCAAAAATTCTCCAGACTCCTGAGCCCCCACTAATCACCCAAGCTGTGGTGAATTATCCGACAGGACCCAGCTCTCAATCAGGCTGTCCAGAGCCCCACTGGAGCGCTGAGAAGAGCCAACCAGAGGAGATGCTGGCAGCCAGACAGAGGGATTTTTATTATCACAGCTGTTACTCAAATCACAGTCCCACCCACTGCTTTTCTGCGGCCAAGGTGGAAATGTCCTAAGACAGAGATCAGCCATGCCATCAGGAAACAAGACGTGATCAGTGCCCAGGAGGCAGACTCATCCCCATGGGGCTGACATAGACCACCAAGATACCAGGGAAGAGCCCATAATGCCAGGACTTCCACAGGATGGGGAGGAAATCAAGCAACCTGCCTGGTTCTGGGATACTCTCACATGACTGGGAGTCCATTTGGGGTCCAGACACAGCTGATGGACATGATCAGCCATGGCCATATGTCAGTAGTCCAAGTACCACCAAGATTTATCTATCTAACTGCCCCACCCCAAGTCTTTTTCCAGCTCTCCCAACACTGAAACTGTCACCATCCACATCCCTGAGATGTACCACAAACAAAAGAAATCACTGCCCAAACTTCTGATGACCAATTCCCTATTTGAAGTTGCCCACCAGAAATCAAGGAAGATACAGAGATTTTCTCCACCCTTCGCTTCAGTTTGATGCCAGCGTCCCATCATGCTTATGGATGTAACACGAGCTGTGGAGGCACTCACAGCATTCCAGCTTAACATACAACCTCTCAAGCACTTCATTTAACTACTATTGAAGAGAAATTAGAATGAAACAATTTTAATTTTAAAGACTCAGATTACTCACATAGCATTTCTGTCTTAAGCCCATGCCAAGCTCAGCCTTGTTAATTGCTTATTTGGTCATTATTACTGGAGCTGATAATCATAATCACATATTAAATGAGTTGACAAAGAGTGCGTATCACATTATAAGCCTGCCAAGACTAAGCTTGTTCTCTGAATTTTGAGCCATCCTTGCATGTGAAACTAGAGTCAATTTCTAAGTTTTGATTTTCATAATAGGTTAACATTTGTGTTACTCAATGACTTAATACCCAGGCAGAAGAGAAGGAACATTGCCTGTACCACAAAGCAGCTTTCCTAATGAATCTCTTATTGTCATGTAGGATGTGCTGGCACTTCTAAGCACAACATTCACGGCTCTGTAATTAAGTTCCTTCTTCAATGGAACAAAGCAAAACACCCATTTTTACAGCTGAGTATGGCAGTAATTAGAGATCATCACTACAAGACTGCGTGCAAAATACTGTCTGATGCTCTAGCTGTATCTATGGCAAGGGGGAATGTTCCTCTATACATTGCAATTAGGATGACTGTGCATTCTTTAGGAATTAGGAAGTCATAAGAAATCAAGTGGAGACAATAATCCCCCCACTCCATAACAGAGCAGCTCACCAGAGGGGGAGCACAAGGAGCCAATTAAATGAGCAGGAGACACTTATTCTTCCATTCAAGTCAATATATCCTCATCTTTGTTAATGGAAAGTACTTCAGTTTGAAATCCAGGAACACAGCAGCCAGTACCATTGTCCTCTTATCAAGTCAAACGAAAATTAGCAGCTTAATAGTGCACAGCCACTAGTGGAAGCAGACTACTATAATTTATTGCCCCTCTTAGTATGCTTCTCCAGTGACAGCCATGCAGCTCAGTCCTTTCTAGCCAGTACCAGCTCATTTCAGTATTGAAAGAACTGAAGTTGCTGATGGCATCATATCATCTACACCACTGACAAGGCACAGAGGGTCTCGAGGAACACTACATCTAATTAACTTACCACCATATGATTTACTACTACTTTTTGTTTCTCTTCAAATCTTGCAACCTGGACTTCCCAAAGCCACAGCTACCTCCAGCTGTACTGGGGTTTTACCACACACCTTCCCAGCTTTCTTTTTTGTTTGGTTTGGTTTTTTTGTTTTCCTTGGTTTTTGTTGGGTTTGGTTTTGGGTTTTTTTTTCAAAATAGAAGTTGCAACCCAGAGGCATGGAAGAAACCTTTCCCCAAAGTCTGGGGGTTTTTTGCTGACCCTGGAGCAGCTCTGGAACTAGCATGGCTGGGCCAGGGCAGAGCAAGATCCACTATCACATATCCAGGGCAAAGGCAGAGCTGTTCAATCTGTGAACAGCACCTGCCTAAAGCACATCATCCTGTTTCAAAAGCCAGCAGCATTTTTGCAGAGTGCTGCAAAACGCACCAGCTGCACTGCTGGGTGCAAACACATCTGGCACCAGTGACATACCCAGACATGGTCCAGCCAGTCCCAACATCAGCCTCCTCCCTCAGAGAGGGATCTGACCCACCAATGCATCACCGGGCAGAACAAGTTCTGCTGAAGCCTTTTTCTAGCAGAAATATATTTTTTTTTTTCCTTCAAAGGCAGAATCAGTCCGATATCAATTGAATTTTGCTCTAAGAAGGAAAAAACAAAAATATTGCCTCCAAAAAAAAAAACCACCAGTCTCCCACCTTCTGATTTCTCATTTTTAAAGTTGTATATATAAAATAAACATTTCATAATAAGACATTTGAAAAATGGATCAGTGATAAGACATACCATAAACCAAACATTTTTCACTGATAAATTGTTGCTCTTCTCTTTCTGTAAAGACAGTTTTCCATTTTAATTTCTTTTGACAAAGCAGCCGAACTTCAAAATTCCCTCTCTTCCAAAAACCTTTCACAAAGCTGAACATCTGCTCTCTGCACAGCGTCAGTATGAAACTAATAACAAAAAATTATTAACCCTCATGAGTCAGCCATGTAAAACTGGTGGGAACTCATACAGCCACAGCTATACCTTGTGTTTGGAACGAAAGACTCACACCTTTGTTGACTCCAGTACAATCCAGATATTTGTTTAGAGACGGCTTTCAATGGGTTAGATCAGGATCTGCAAAGGTGAGACAGGGGGGGAGAAAGCATGTGAAGACAGAAGTAGCTACAAACCGAAAGTGGTTTCAAAACACCCAATTATCCCATCCTTCCTACAAAACTTATTCAGAGCACAGTGCCAAGGTGCAAGGAAGCTGAAGCCGTTTTGCTGAGCCTGAGCACTACTCAGCTTATTAAATATGCAACCTACAATAAAGAAATAAAGCCCCCATACATCAAATCATAGCCAGATACAGCACGCAACTGTTTCAAATGAGTATCTGACACAAGAATAAGGGTCTGCTTTAGAAAGTGATGAGTGCCCTTGTTTCATAGGATTGAAGAGTACTTGTGAAGAGAGCGTGCTGTGAGCATAGGAGGATGTCATGTATAATAGAGCAGCCTGCTGCTGATGGTGATCTGCTGAATTACCAGACCTTTGATGTGGGAAGAAAGCAAAGAAAGAAGAGGGGGGAAGGAAAAGAAAAAGACCCAGCACTTCATGTCTCCCATGAAATACTGAAGGCTTCATAAAGAAAGCATCCATTTGAGAAGCACAGCTGATAAAACACTGGGGTTTTGTGCAGCAAGGTTGTTATCGTACACAAAATAAAGACTCACACAAATACCCATCGTGGAGTGGGTGGAGTGGAGGGAAAGTAGTTACAGCTGATCTCAAAAGAGGATTTGAGTAAGCTGCTGACTCCGGCTAGGAAATATCTCCAAGGCCAAGCGATTTTATAATCTCACACTTATAGCCTCAAATCTTATCTGGCCAAACAAGAAGGTAATCTCAAGTACAGGGAAAGCCACGTGATAAGGGTATTTCTGGAGCCATACCTGTCAGAAACAGGAATTAGTAGGAGAGATGTATCCTTCAAATCTCAGACCAAGAAAAGCTGTTCTCCCCCGCTCCCAGGTACACTGGCCCAGATGTGCATCTGCAACCAAGTTGTGCAGAAAAGACCTCAAAAATGGGTTGAAATTAGGTGAGGTCCTGCAGGCAGCATTCACTCCATCACCAACACTGGTGATGGTTCCAGCTACCAAGCCGTGCTCTGCCCTTTGCTGTCACAGAAGAGCTTTGCTTGCGGTTCCCTGCAGAAAAACTCATTTTGCGTAGGTTCCTATAAACTTTCCTCCACCTTTTGCTATCATGATCTCTCTTATATGCCTTCCCCTCATTATCCAGTAACACATCCAGTGTTATCCCAACAAAGCAATCCAGCTGCAGTAAATGCTTCTCTGAATCATCAATCCATCTCCACAATTCATCATCACCCAGGGCTGGCCAGCCTTCCTGGATGGCCCAGGGAGTCCTACCAAAGGGCACACATTTGCCTTTAGCCATTACAGCTGGAGTCAGTCTGACAAACAATAGGAAAAAAAAATAAACCTACTCTTCAGAAGCGCAGCTTGGCAAGAAACGTTACCGATGGCCATGTTTCTTTTTTTCTGCTCTGTATAATGCATTTTCCACTGAAATTGAGGGGCTGGTTTTGAAAAATGTTTCACATGGGATTGCATCACACCAGAAATCAAACCCTGGTATCTTTATTCTGGCAACAAGGAAATTCTGGAGGCTGCTAATGATATTCAGACACTCTGCCTAGGTCTTCCCAACTGTAAATAGGAATAGCAAAACTGATCACAGAATCAGCCTAGGATACGATTGGCTTTCTGGGCTGCGAGTGCACATTGCCAGGTCATACCCAATTGCATCCACCAATACTCTTAAGTCCTTCTCCATAGGGCTGCTCTCAGTCCATTCATCACCCAGTCTGTACTGATACTGGTGACTGCCCTGACCCACTTGCAGGATCTCGCACTTGGCCTTGTTGAATTTCATGAGGTTCATACAGGCCCACTTCTCAAGCCTGTCCAGGTCCTTCTGGATGGCATCCCTTCCCTCTAGTGTATTGGCTGCACCACTCAACTTGAGTGTAAGGCTGCAGATGGCACCAATCCAACTAGATCTATTAATAAAGACATTGAACAGTAGCCATCCTGATACGTACCCCTGAGGGATACCAATTGATGCTGATCTCCCTTTGTACACAAAGACATTGACTGCAAGCCCTTGGATGCAGTTATCAAGCCAGTTACTTATCCATCAAATAGTCCATCCATACCTCTCCAATTTAGCAACAAGAACTGCAGTAGAGTGACTGCATTAGTGGATAAGTCAAGATAAAGGACATCAGTTGCTCTTCCCTTATCCACTAATGCAGTCACTCTATTGCAGAAGGCCACCAGATTTATCACAGTACCATGTAAAGCTATGTCAGCTGTCTCTAATCACCTCCCCATTATTCACATGCCTTGCTTGAGGTCCTTTATCAAGTGTTTTGGGACTCGCAAGATAAAGAGAAATAAAGGGGGACCAGGCAGGAATCTTCACTGACAGAGACAAAAAAACAGAACATGTTCAGAGCTGGTCAAGGCATGGGCTTTGGTGGCCAAAGAAGTGCTGAAAACAAACAGCACTTCCCAGCAAGGGGGGAGATTTTACCATACAAGCGTGTTCTTAAAAGATACAGCTGAAGAGATACAGAAAGATCACACTGAAATTGAGAAATCTAGTTTCATCTTATCCTCAAATAAATAGTAACAATGAGAAAATTCCTAAGATTTCTTCAGACAGGAAATCTATGTCCTTATTCAAGTCTGTTACTGCAGCCCTCCATTACAAGAAGACATAAAACACATATGCTAGCAAAGTGTGTGTTCAAGTTCTTGAACGTGTACATCAAATCTTTTTTCACAACATACGGCATATTCAACATAGTATTACGCTGGTCCAAGTTTAACCTGTACTTCTTCGACAGCTTGTGCTTCTCTTGGAACAACACTGAAGGAGTCTTCAGACAACTTGCAAAAACTTGAGTTAGTTTAAGCAATTCCCAGTAAAGAAGCTATTGCAATATGTAGCCAGAAGGCATCATGATCCCCCGGCTAATGGGTTTAAGGATATATAAAGTTACTATCACAATCAAACTCTGATCGGTGTTCAAAGCTCTAAAATTACACAACAGCCCAAGAAAAAACATGGCTTGACACCCACAGTTAAAACCTGGTCACAGATGGGGCCCTTTGTCCTTTCTGCAAGGACAGAGCAATACCCAAAGGGCTGGGTTTGCACCAGCCCACAGAGGTACCACCAAGCCATGTAGGGTTGAACCTCTGCATCCCAATTGTAATAGTGCAAACACCTCCCCACAGAGCCCACAGGCACCTACAGCAGCACTTCAGGGCCACCACACAGCTTTGGAACAGACACCTGAACATCTCTTTATAAGGAACCCCAAAATCAAAAGTGCATTTCTCAGAGTATTAGCAAGGATATGCAGCACAAAGCAGAGAAGCACTAAGCAAATGGGTCAACCACACCAGAAATACTGATTTATAGGTCCATGTTTTCCTACCATGTGTCTCTGCAGGCAAGATTCTTGCTTGTAGGCTTGGTTTTCAGCATCTCTGCAGGTTCCCAAGATGCAATAAAGCCTGTACAGACATCACTTACTCCAGAAAGGTGCCTAATTTCCCTCTCCTAGCAATCACCAGTGCCAAATAACCCATCCTGGTGAGAAACCACATCCTCAGCCCAGCTGGAGAAACCCATTCCTGCAGCTCAGACAAAGCACACTACAACCACAAAAAAAAACCCCACCAAACAGCAAACCCCTGAAACCAATTTATACTTTCCCAGTGGGATGATTCAGAGCCATTAAGCACCTGTGGTTTCGGCACAAAAGCCCTTTAGGACATTTTCCCCAGTAGCACCAAATAAACTTCTATATGGGTACACTCGGGTGGGTGCTATTTTATGCCCTTTCCTCATGGTCATCTATAGATTTCAAGAAACTGGAGTAATAGCTCTCCTGTCTTTTTTGGTCTTTTATCACGAGAATATATGTTTCCCCCATGTGTCTTCTTCTCTGTATGGTATGCCAGGTAAAAGAATATGAATTAATAATAAAGGAGATCATACTGGCTTCTAAAGCTAGCAGCCCACACTGAGTCTGCTCAGGACATGACACATAACTGGTTTATTCCACAAGCTTATTCACCATAATTTTCTCTCCTTACAGGCTGCTCTTTTCTTACTGAAGTGCTAAACATGATTTTTGCACTCCAAGGATGCACTTTTCCCTGATTTCACATGCTTAATTCCCTGTTATACCCAAAGAGAGTCTCAAAGGAGAGAAAATGATGAAGTGCAAGTAGTCCAAACCCAAAAAAGCATTACCCTTGGATTTATTGCTTCTCGAGCAAGAAAGCTGGTAATGATACTGAAAGCTCTCTGCACCTTACAGCCCCTTCACTCTTACCAGCCATGTCCTCATATATTATTTTGCTGGGTTTATATTACACATTTCATCATACAAGCAACTCTGCTGTTATAAATGCATCAGGCCTCAAAACACAGAAATCATCATCAGTGGCAAATTGTAACACTCTCTCCCTGTTCTTTAATTTCTTCTCTAACATTTAATATTAACTAATGAAATAATTGATACTGGCCCAATAGCATCTGGCAGTATCCAACAAGTTGCCTCCCTTAAATCTGCTAAACTACAAACATTTTGTGGATTATTGTTCCATTTTTGTTATTTTGTTATGCATGAGTTTTTTCTTTCCTTTCAGTGGTGTGTTTAAGAATAAGCTTTGATATTTTAGAAAAAAACACAGTGTCATAGAATCACAGAATGGTTTGGGTGGGAAGGGAGCTTTACAGCCCATCTATTCCATGCCCCCTGCAGCTAGCGGGGACATCTTCAACTTATCAGGTTGCTCAGAGCCCCATCCAACCTGGCCTTGAATGTTTCCAGGGATGGAGTATCCACCACCGCTCTGGGCAACCCGTGCCAGTGTCTCACCACCCTCATCATAAAAAATTCCTTCTTTATATCTAGTCTGAATCAACCCTTTTTTAGTTTAAAACTATTGTCCCTTGTCCTATTGCAACAGGCCCTGCTAAAAAGTCTGTCCCATCTTTCTTATAAGACCCATTTAAGAATTGAAATTAAGGTGTCCCCAGTGCCTTCTCTTCCCCAGGATGGACAACCCCAACTCTTTCAGCTTTTCCTCATAGGAGAGGTGCTCCATCCCTCTAACCATTTTCATGATCTCCTCAGGACCTGCTCCAACAGATCCATGCCTTTCTGTGCTGAAGACCCCAGAGCTGGACACAGTAGTGCAGGTGGGGTCTCACCAGAGTGGAGCAGAGGTGGAGGATCACCTCTCTCGACCTACTGACCATGCTACTTTTGATACAGCCCACAATACAGTTGGTTTTCTGGGCTGCAAGAGCACATTGCCAGGTCACGTCCAGCTTTTCATCCAGCAATACCCCACACAGGGCTGCTCTCAATCCATTCATCACCCAGTCTGTACTGATACTGGTACCTACCCTGACTCACATGCAGGATCTTGCACTTGGCCTTGTTGAACTTCACGAGGTTCATATGGGCCCACTTCTCAAGCCTGTCCAGGTCCTTCTGGATGGCATCCCTTCCATCCAGCCTGTCGACCACACCACTCATCTTGGTGTTGTTGGCAGACTTGCTGGGAGTGCACTTGATCCCACTGTCCATGTCATTAATAAAGATATCAAACAGTACTGGCCCCAGTGCAAACCCCTGAGGGGCACTACTTGTCACCTATCTCCATCTGAACATTAAGCCATTGACCACATCCACTAAACAGTCCATCCATCAAATCCATCTCTCTCCAGTTTAGAGAAGGATGTTGGGGGGACCATATCAAAGGCCTTACAGAGCTCCAGATAGACAACATCTAGCTCTTCCCTTGTCTACTGTCACAGCACTCTCAAAACTAGCCAGCTGCAACAAGGTCTCCTACCATCACATACCAACAGACTCTTCACACCAGTCCCTCTGCTGCCTTCTCCTGGTCTCTCCTCATCCAGAGCACACTCTCTTCCCTTTCCAGATTTCTCTTCATTGGCTGCTTAATCACTTAACAGAACCAGCCACAGCTGCACCTTATCCACATCAGCCAACCCACCACCCCTGAAGCCAGCCCACAGCTGTATGTTATCAATGATAATTAACCTGCCTTCATTCCTCTACAATTCCCCCCTTTTTTTTCTTTTTTCTTTTCTTTTTTCTTTTCTTTTTTCTTTTCTTTTTTAACATTTCATAGCTTAGGTATTTAACAATAATCGTAACCTTTTTACAAATAAACTTTTCATACAGTCCTCTATAGTCTACTGCTGTAGTTACTCCATCATAGAAGGCCACTAGGTTGGTCAGGCAGGACTTGACCTTGGTGAAGCCATGGTGGCTCTCTCAAATCACCATTCTGTCCTCCATGTGCCTCAGCATACCTTCTAGGAGGATCTGTTCCATGATCTTCCCAGGCACAGAGGTGAGGCTGACAGGTCAGTAGTTCCCAGGGTCCTCCTCTCTGCCCTTGTTAAAAATGGGTGCAATATTTCCCTTTTTCCGGTCACCAAGGACTTCACCTGACTGCCATGATTTTCTAAATATGGAGATTGGCTTGGCAACTACATGAGCCACTTGCCTCCGGACTCTGGGATGCATCTCAACAGGTCCCATAGAAGACCTTCTCTTACAGCAGGAGGGACCTTGTTCCCCCAGTCCCTGTCATGTGGTCCATCCATTTGAGAGGTGTGGGAAGAGAGGTTGCCAGTGAAAACTGAGCCAATAATGACCTCCTAACACTTACCATATCTGCTTGGTGCAGATACGTCAGTACTTGCTCATATTGATAAAAGGGGATCATTCCAGTATCTCAAATTTATATAGTTCACATGCCCAACTTTATAAAAGAAAGGCAGAGTCCTCCTGATGTTCCTGACAACTGCTGGAAAATGTACAGCTAATTTAGGCACAAAAACTTGGAGATGGGTTTAATTAAACCAAGAAAGAAGCTTCAGGTTTTTGTTATAATCTAGTCATTGTTTTCTTAGCCATGAGAAGGACACCAACTGCAACTACTTTTGAGCAGCCTCCTCACTGCAAGGAAAAGGTTTAGACTTCTGCGCAGCTTCTACCTCTTCACCTCCTTCCCTAGCACCCCTTGGCTATGTGTCACAACACTCTCATCCCAGACCAGCCCTCCAAGCACACCGGGGTTACTGTCTGTTTTCACTGGAGGTAATGAGATTTCTTTCTGAAAGAAGAAAATGGCTTGTCAGCTCAGGACCTGACAATATCTGTTTAGCTCCAGAATGAATATAAGTAACTTCAGTGATATGAGCAAGAATGCCATTTTCTGACAACGCAGACTAAGAACAATCATTTCAATTACAGACAAAAAGGCTGTTGCCACCTAAAATCAGATGTCAATCTACTCAAGTACAAATTGGCTTTCTTTGACACAATAATTATGACTGGCTCAATAATACATCAACACTGGCTAGCAAATGGCACGTTGAGCATGGGTCAGCGCTACCCTGCTTGGGATCATCCGGCTTAGAAAACCTCTGGTGATTTATGTTGTCATCGCACACAGCGCTTCGGTCGGGGCAGATTTACATAGCGGCTTTGAAGGCTTGAGCCACCTGTGTCGGCAGAGCAGGCACCGTGGCAGGCTGGTTGGGGTTGCATTTGCTCTGGGGCTGGCCCCTGGGTTTGGACCTGCCTTGAGCAGGGCACTACCAGATGATGCTGGGATGGCAACGCACGGCAGAAGCACTTGCTGTCTAAGGATGATGCCAAAGCGGCACAGAGTAACTGCTCAGAGATGAATTTTGTCTTTAAGCAGCAAAGGTATTTATTTTGTGCAACATTGGGGAGCTAGCCAATTTGCACCGGACAAACTAGATCCCAAGTTTTCAGTGAAAAGTCAGGTAATTTATACAGTTTTCATGAAAGGTTACAATATCTTTACATACATATTCATTTGATTTCGACATCTAATCATTCTATTCATAATAGGTGGGATCTAGGTGGAGTAAACCTTTCAACTTTCTTTGTTCAACAATTTCCTGACTCATGGTCACCTTATCTCCTTCAGGTGCCCACCTTATCTTTTCTAATTATTCAGAGTACATTCCTAACATCTTCAGTGGAACCTTTTCTAATTATTCAGAGTACATTCCTTTCTCAACACAAACAGAGCATCACCCAGAGCATTGTACCAAACTCATCCTGACCAATCTTTTTAAGACGTTGCTCTGTTTCAGGATGGGATTGATTTTATGAAACCTCAGACATTTGAAGGTAGACTTTTAAACTAAACCCATTGTCTCAGCTTCCTCCATGGTCAACACTGTGAGACACACACCCCAAAAGACAACTACGTCTATCTGAGGTGCCTGAGACGCACAAGAAAATGTCAATGTAGCTGGGCTTGAGTATAACAGAATTCACACCATTTTGTGCTGTAAACTTCATTTTGCATAAATAATATCACATGCTGCAGTGTCTCTCTCTCTCTCATGCTCCCTTTTAATCAGTGACACAAAGAAAGGTGTATTAAATTAGGCCCTTGATTACTGTGAATGGGATAGTGTAAACAAATAGGCACAAAACAATGCCAAACACTGCTGCGATAGATATGCTGCCAAGCAAAAGAAAAGGAGCTCAAGATGCAGAATTTCATCAGAGGAGAAGTTAAACAGAAAAGTAAACATAAACCAGCTTGGATTCCTACACAACAAAGACATTTAAATGTGGTCAGTTAGATGATAATGATATTGCAGTTTGGAAGCAAAGCCCAAATACAATGAGAAGCTGAGCACAAGCAAGAAAAACCATCCTGTAGATCACAGGAATGCCCCTTCTCTTGAAACTGGAAGCCTGGCTAGGAGGTCAGGGACAAGAAACTGCTTGTGCTGTATGTGACTTTGGTTTAATCCAGTTGTAAACCAGTAGGTCACATATAACCACCATGATCAGGGTTCCTAGTAATGTCTTGTGTATATGCATCTACACTTGTTGGTACAACAGTAAGCTGGAAGGAACCACCTTTGAATGTGTCTTTTCACCACCTCTTGTAGGACATCCCAGATGAACAACACAGGCCAGACATCAAAGTATCCTTCATCTGGCTGATGAGATATAAGCCACCCTCAAGTCAATCCTTTGCTTGACGAATTGCATCATCACCATCCCCTTACCAGACAGGTACTGTTTAAAAGTCTCAGTGTTCTCATCCACTTTGCCTTAACCTCAACAGAGCTAGAAAAAGCATCTTGCAAAATTTTAGTTGGAAGGACTCCTCCCAGTCCTTCTGAACCCAAGGATCGTGTACCCATGAAGGACTGACTCTTGTGTGCACAGAGTTGTTTGTACACATCTTTGTTTCAGACTCAAACAGATATTTAGTCCCAAAAAATTACTCACAGCCGTGATGAACAAACTGTGAACTCTCTCATGCTAAGTGTAAGGGATGCTTTTACTTCTGATAAATTTATCTGCACACTCATGAATCAGATCCTAGGAAAACTCTCTGTCAACAGGGATAAAGTATTTGTAGAGACTGTACATGTGCATTAAATTAAATACAGCCATTTAAAAATCCCCTCGGAGAGCTACCGCTTTTCGACACACATGTTGAAGTGGAAAACACCTTTGAGCTACCCTAGGGCTAACCCTCAAAATCCACCATCCCCACTGTACCCAGGCACGTCTCATCCCATTTTCCCTGTTTTTTTCTCGGGATGCAGTAAATGGCTATTGGCTGCAGCACCAAACCACCCCCTGTCATGCGGACCACTACTGCCAGCTGATGGTCTGCAAACTTGCACCCAGCTGCCCGAGGATGCCCTGGCACCATTTCTCACACCTAAGCCTTGGAGCCTGGGCCCACCCAGTCTTCGGGAAGAGGTGGAAATGTTTTATTTGTCTGCACAGGATGCATCGTTTGAATCACAATCCACACTGAGGCAAGGTTTGTATTCAAAGATTTGCTCACAACTGGATTTTTTTGAAGATCTATTATTTGGATCAAGCCAGGCTGTGCTTCTTTAATGTTCTTCCATCACGGTCTGCTGCTGTATCCATTAGTTACACCAAGACAAAAATACAAATGGATGCAGTAGCAGAAATCATGTTATACAGTCAAATCTTTTTACACAAATAAGTTCCCCACACCCAGGTGGATTTGCTCTGAAGATATTAGCTGGTTACTTCTGAGGACGTTTCTGGAAGCCAGGAATTGCAGATCTTTGCAATACCCTTTGAGAAGCAGGCTCATTATTCTTTCCCAAAAAAAGCCCTATGTGTGTGTCTACATGTGTGTGTCTGTGTGAAGGAACAATTTATCTGGATGACTAAAATCCCAATATGAGTTGACAAAGCATTGACTGCTTGTGTATTTAAAACCATGACAACCCT
Organism: Falco cherrug; assembly: GCF_023634085.1. Lineage (NCBI taxonomy): Eukaryota > Metazoa > Chordata > Aves > Falconiformes > Falconidae > Falco > Falco cherrug. The sequence continues at coordinate 26,977,785 of NC_073703.1, forward strand.
GACATTTTATAAGTTTTTTGCTCCGGGCATAGGATAATTTACATTACAATTTTAATATTTTGAGAAAAAAAGGCCTGAGAGGTTTTCCTGCTCAATTGCTTTGTTCAAAGTATCTCAGAAAAACTTGATGGGCTGTGATCATATTTCTTCTTGGGCCAAAGCCCAGCCAGAACTTAATTTGGCTACTGCCGTAAAAGGTAATAAAGAACCATTTCCATAAATACATTAGCAACAGAAGGAGGGCTAAGGAGAATCTCCATCCTTTATTGGATGCAGGAGGAAACAGAGTGACAAAGGATGAGGAAAATGCTGAGGTACTTAATGCTTTCTTTCCCTCCATCTTTAATAGTAAGACCAGTAATTGTCGGGGTACGCAGCCCCCTGAGCTGGAAGACGGGGACAGGGAGCAGAGTGAAACCTCCATAATCCAAGTGGAAATGGTCAGTGACCTGCTACGCCACTGAGACACACACAGTCTCTGAGGCCTGATGGGATCCACCCAGAGGTACCAAGGGAGCTGGCAGAAGTGCTCACTGAGCCACTCCATCATTTATCAGCAGTCCTGGCTAACTGGGGAGGTCCCAGTTGACTGGAAGTCAGCCAATGTGCCGTCCATCTATAAGAAGGGCTGAAAGGAGGATCCGGGAAACTACAGGCCTATCAGTCTGACCTCTGTGCTGGGGAAGGTTATGGAGCAAATCATCTTGGAGGCCAACACACAGCACATATGGGACAACCGGTGATCAGGTGCAGTCAGCATGGGTTTATGAAAGGCACATCCTGCTTGACTGACCTGATCTCCTTCCTACGGCAAGGTGGCTCAGTGAGTGAGGGAAGGCTGTGGATGCTGTCTACCTGGACTTTAGTAAAGGCTTACAAACTGTTTCCCACCTCATTCTCCTGGAGAAACTGGCTGCTCATGGCTTGGACAGGCATACTCTTCACTGGGTAAAAAACTGGCTGACGGTTGAGCCCAAAGAGTGGTGGTGGACGGAATTCAATCCAGCTGGTGGCCAGTCACAAACGGTGTTCCCCACGGCTCAGTGCTGAGGCCAGACCTGTTTAATATCTTTATCAGTGATGTGGACGAGGGGATGGGGTGCACCCCCAGTCAGTTTGCAGATGACACCAGGCTGGGCAGTGCTGCCCTGCTGGGGGGCAGGGGGCTCTGCAGGGGGGCTGGGCAGGCTGGGCTGATGGGCTGAGGCCAGGTGTGTGAGGTTCAACACGGCTCAGTGCCGGGTCCTGCCCGTGGGTCACACCAGCCCCAGGCAGCGCTGCGGGCTGGGGCAGGGGGCTGGGAACTGCCCGGCGGGGAAGGGCCCGGGGGGCTGCTCAATGGCCGGCTGAACACTAGCCAGCAGGGTGCCCAGGTGGCCAAGGAGGCCAACACACCCTGGCTGGTGCCAGGAACAGTGTGGCCAGCAGGGCCAGGGCAGAGCCCGTCCCCTGTGCTGGGCACTGGTGCGGCCGCCCCTCGAACCCTGTGTGCAGCTCTGGGCCCCTCACGCCAAGAGGGACGCTGAGGGGCTGGAGCGTGTCCAGAGCCGGGCAGGGGCTGGGGAAGGGGCTGGGGCACAAGGCTGATGGGGGGCGGCTGGGGCAGCTGGGGGGTCAGCCTGGAGAAAAGGAGGCTCGGGGGGGACCTTATTGCTCCCTACAGCTGCCTGAAAGGAGGTGGTAGCAAGGGGGGAAGTCAGTCTTTCAGATAACAAGCGCTATGTCAGGAGAAAACAGCCTCAAGTTGTGCCAGGGCAGGTTTAGACTGGATATTAGGGAAAAATTCTTCACCAAAAGGGTTGTCAAGCACCGGCACAGGCTGCCCAGGAAGATGGTGGAGGCACCATCCCTGGGGGTGTTTAAAAGATGTGTAGCTGTGGTGCTTTGGGACAGGGTTTAGTTGTGGCCTTGGCAGCGCTGCGTTAATGGTTGCTCATGATGATCTGAAAGGACTTTTCCAACCTAAACAATTCTATTATTTTATGATCAAGCTTCTGTTTTGCAAGACAATGGAATGAACTTTGTTCTTGGCTCATGATGCAGTTCCCCACCCTCTTAATGACTGATTGGTCTGGAATTAATATTTGTACCTTGTTTGGCCTTACAGATGTGACCTTGCTGCAAAATTCAGCTGATCTGATTAACTACAAATTTAATGTGCCTAGAGATGAGCTTCCAGCAGAGCTTGCAGGAGTCGTAAGCTCTTCAAGGCTCAGCTTTCTCACAGGTCTGCACAGCACCAGATGCAATGAGCCCTTTATCCCGAGGGGTGCCTCTGGCACAACCTCACTCAATGCACTAATAAACATACAGCTCAAAAAGGACTGTTCCATGTAAGTCTTGGCACTGGCACTTTTCCTCCCTCCTGCTGCAAAACTACAGAGCTGGTGACCTGCACAAGTGCGCTGGTGTAACATGTTGGGAGTAAACAAGTATTGCACAGAAGAGAACAGCTCATGAGGACTGGTTTTATACAGACTTACTTCCTCTGGGACTACCCTCTCCCATGCAACATAACCATGTCATCTCCTGCACCATGGCCGCATTGCTGCAGGCAGCGGGGAGCTGGCAGCCCCCATCTGCTGCTGAGCCAAGCCATGGGCTGTACCTGGGCTGCACCTGCCCATCCTCCCAGCCCCTGTCAGAAATGGAGTGCTGGATTTTTTATCATTATAGACATTTTTATACGTTTTGCACATTTCTGGGTGTTGAACTGGAGCACTTAAAGTCGGCTCAGGCACCTCTGCCATGCACTGTAGCAGGACATGTAGACATACACCCACGAGGTTCAGTGGGGCTGAGACCTCAACAGTAGCAGAAACACCACAGAGCAGGGTGTGGGAACCACATTACACCCCACAGCTTCAGCGCACACCCAGCTTCAGATACTACATATCATGTTCTAATTTCTTCATTCAGTTTTTAATAATAAACAGATTTCAGAAGGATGCACCTACAAGTTTGCTCCATCTAGTAGAAAACCTGCGATGGGCTGCTCTCACTCTGGGTTTGTGTTGTACATTCCTGTCAGCATAATGAGGATGTGAAGACAATGAAAGATGCAGCACCAGGATTAAACACATCTTTAGAAAAAAACACTGGCTTTGTGAAGGGATACAGGAAAAACAGACCCAACCTAACCTTTTGGAACACATTAGTTTTATCTGCTGTGATACCAGACACAGAAACCTGCCGAGTGTTAGGGCTTTTGGTTACTTATTATACTGTGAAAGATCTGGAAATGGCATTGAACCAAACATTAGAAAAAAACACTGAAATAATGGATCAAGGACTTGCTGTGCAGTTACATTTATGATGAAAGTCAAACGAGCAGTGGGCAGTTTTGTGGCATGCATGGATCTCAAGAACATCTGGGGAAAAAAAGGACATTTTTCACCTGGCATTGATAAAAAGCAATGGGAGCAAAGACTGGAACAAAGTAATTCTCTAAATAGAAGGTTCCAGCTGGATCCTTACTAATAGCATGAGAGAATATTCATGTTCTACATCATAAATATATGAAATTTTTACATTCCCACTCCTGTCCAGTTGTCCTCCCCCAGGTCATCTCCAAGGGCTGTTGCTGCCCTCTGCATTGGTGTCACCAGGACTCACTGCGGGGGAATCAGGCTGGAGGCTGCATATGGTACCATCCAACTCAACCAACTAAAACAAACACCAATGAAATAAACCAGCATCTTGAAAAGTAATTTGAAATCCGCAGTAATATCTGCTTCAAGCAAATAAAAGCAGATTAAAGAAAATGAGATATTTCAGAAATGCCATGACTATACAACCCAGCCAACGCATTCTGAAGACAGCAGCTCCATGAGAAAATTCATCACCATTGGCCCTCCACTGGCATGAGAGCAGAAGAACAAGTTCAACAGCATCAGCATGAAATCGCTCACTGAGAGCCAGAGACCCTCCCTCCACAGCACCCTGCTCCGAGATGCAGGGAGCTGCGCCAAAGCATCCGTGCAACCCAACATCAGCTATCGAGATAGGACCACGGGTCCTCAAAATCTTGGCCACAATCTGGCTCTGAAGACACAGCAAAACTCCTCAGTGGGTATTTTGATTCTTAAAGTGCTTCCAGAAATATGATCCCAAACTGGAACACAGCCCAGCAATTGCTGTGGCAGACAACTTGGCACGGTGGCTGCTGCCCGACTGAGCCCAAGCACAAATTAACAAAAAGTGTGTGGGGGTGTGTGGGTGTGTGTGTGGAAGTTACAACCGGAGAGAAAAGCCTGGCATAGAATGCTGAATATTAGTAGAAATGACACCAAAAAGGGCAATAAAAGCTATAAATGGGAAACAGCAACAGGAAGGCTGTGCCTGTCCACAACATGCATAAATGCTGGAAGTGGCATCTGTAGGCTTGAGGTTGCCAAACCTGCCCAAGTCTCTCACAGTGGTGATCCAGTATTCCTAGCACTGGGAGAGAAGGCTTAGGCAGAATGCCGTAACAGCTGATTTACTGCCAATGGCCTGGAGAGATGATCCAAAGATTTTGCCAGCAGTGTGACTTTTAGCATCAGTTGCAGACACAATTTCTGGTAGCAGGTCTGTTGTGAGTGTGACCTGGGCTGAATATGACTGAGCTCCTGTGCCTGGGGTCATTTGGTGACCTGTGCAAATACGTATCAGTTTCAGCAAGGCAATGGGCATCTCCATTACAATAAAATAAATTATTTTTAGTGTCTTTGTCCTGCCTCTTGCTGTAGCGTTGGGAACACCCTGCTGTTCACAGGGAGCAGAGGCAGAGCCTAACAGTCCCTCTATTTCAATGAGACAAATTATGTAAATGACAATATGCATATTCAACAAATGAACAAACTAAGTCAATGGCTTCTCTGCAGGAATCATCCCAAAATTTAGATGTTCGCTTTTCCCTGGGAACGTTCCTTCAGAGCAGATGGGGATGATAGCATGGTCACTCTGTGTGGAAGGAGAGACCCACAGGAAAAGGCTGGTCTTGGCCATGCGCTATGAATAAGGCGTAAAAACCCTACTGGAAAGAGAAAGGAAGCAAAATAGCAGGAGTGAATAAAATGAATGAAACGCAGCTCTGTGATTTTTCACACAGTGGTTATTTCTGTAGCATGCTGCATTTGATCGAGTGCCATATTTCATATCTGCAAGCCACTTCAGCAGGACCAAAGTGCTCCAGCCTCCTCGCACAGCCCCCAGAGCAGCCACATCCCACAGCTGTGGGGAAACTCTGGAGCATCTCAAGGTTTTGAAACTTAGCTCAGCTCCTCCTCCATAAGAAACCCAGGTTTCTGCAGGGAAGAACAGCTGGCATAAGTGAATCACCCCAAATAAATGGAAGAACTTTATTTTGGCAGAAAGTGGAAAAACTGCGTCTGACTGGAGTCCTCTATTTTGCCAGCAGTGCTTCTAAGGAAAGCACCACAACGCTGTGCACATTGGGCATGCTGTGCAAGCTGGGCATGTTGGTGTTGGCCCTTCAGAGCCATTACTTTCCCAGGTGAGTTCCTTGAGGAACAGCCAGGTTCTTGCAACATGCTTTGATTTTTTTTCTCACCTGCATGTAGGAACAGATACACATCTTCAGAAACGATAATCACATTCAAAAACAAATAACCACTGAGTGTTACAGCCACTATAGCTACTTTTGGCTGACCAAGGCAGCAAACCCCCCTTTATTTTCTATGGCATTGCACCATTTCTGAAGGTCTCAGAAAAGCAGAGAGTTGTCAGGAGATGAGGATCTCCTCATCTGGGTTCTGGTGGGAATTCAGGGTTAAAAATAAAAATTAAAGTTTGGGAAAGAGCTGAGAAATTATCTTTTCAGTAAGATATCGGGCTGCTCATGTCACGGAACATCTTGTTGTTAGCAGAGTTCCTCTGGGCTCTGTTCGAAGCCCTTTTTTATTTTCTATACAAACGAGCTAGACCTACACTTCTAGAGAGTCAATTTGCATTTTTATGGGGATGAAGCCATTTTGTATGCCAGTGGGCCTTCTCCGAATAGCACTCTGGTTACTTTTTAAAAGGCATTTAACATAATGAAGGGTAGATTGCTGAATATTAAGCCACTGAGTTTAGCAAAGGAAATGTCAGAGAGTGCATTTCATCTAGATGCATTAAAAATGGCAAATAGCGTACCATCCAGTTCCTTATCAAACAAATACACGCCATTTTCCCTTCAAATACGCAGAATACACAGCCAGGTTTCCAAATTTCAGCCTTTGCAGTGTTGGGGTATATCAACGTCCCCGCAGAGCAAGAGCTTGCCAGCTCCAGACACCCTCTGTATAAATAAAATGCGGTGGTATTTAAAGAGGGACAAGAAGCAGTGAGTAGAAGGGTGGGGATGCACCGTAAACTAACGCTCAGCAGTTTTGCAGCTGAGTCTCCCACAGCCCTTTCATCCTGAGGGGTAGTTGCCTGGACATCTTCAGTGTTGTCCCAGACCACTGGAGAAAGCACGTCCAGGGTCTCCAAGGATGTGTCTTTCAAGCACCTCCAGTGATTAACCTTGTGTATATATATATTGCACACAATAATGTGCTGCACTATTTCAGTGAGCTAATTGACTATAAAAGCAGAGACTAGTTCAGTCTTTACACTTAAATTGCTATTGCTCATCAAACTTTTGATCTTTTTAAATAAAGAGCAGTTACTAAAGCCTTTAAGAAAAAATAAATGCCACCTATAAAATTCCCTCAACATTCTTTAATGTAGAAAAAAAAATTAAGGATTAATGATCAGTATTCTGGACAAAATGCCTAAGTGGGCTGACAGGTAACAACAGTTTCTCAGCGTTCAAATCCAAATGAGCTGATATCCTGAAAGAAGAAGAAACAAAAAGACTCTACTCTTAAGCAGAAAGTGTTTTTTAGAAGTGTCAAGAAAGCACCGCAAAATGCAAATACTGCAGATTCCCATGATCCCGGTACTGAGCAGCTCGGTCTGGCACTAGTAACAGGCTGCTGCGCTGCCGTGGGCGAAGCGTAGGAAAGGGCCAGATCCCCTCCTCACCATCCTCAGAAAGCTTGAAGAAAAGAGCCTGCTCACAGAGGAGAGCAGTGAGCAGCAGTGCTGTACAGAGACCCTGGGAGCAGAGCCCACGGTGCCTGCTTGGGTGCCCACTCTGCTGCACCCCCAGTTACAGCAAAGCGCTGGTGTCCTAGCTCATCACCTCTTTTGTTCTTTACCTTCCTTTGTGGGAAGACACTGGAATGCATTTTCTGCATCCATCAGCTCCTGTTTCAATTCGATGGCAAAAATCAGATGATCACATCTTCCTCAGTGCTCTCATATATTTCCATCAACTTCAGCAGAACCGGTCTGGATTTACCCCAGGGCAGAGGAGACACAGACCGTACCAACAGGCTCCTTTTCTGCTGTGTAGCTCAAGGGGATTTAAAACCTGGCAAGCAAAAGTGGGGATGTTTTCCTCCTGTTCATTGTATCTTACTCCCATGCTGTCACCTAAGACGCACAGTGCCTCAGCTCTGCAATCCGCTCTGAGCAGGCACACATGGATCCCAACCCGGACCCCGGGCCAAAGCATCGCTGCGTGTAAGCCAGATCACACCAGCCCCTGTATTTCCCAGGTTCAGCAGCACAAATAAGCTGCACTTCACACCTAGAAACATTAATTCGTACAATGAAATCATTAGAGATGCAAGATGAGAGGCACTGGGAAGAACTGAGGTACATCAGCAGAGAGCGGAGAGCAGCACGAGCCAGAGCTCGGTGTTGTTTGCAGCTCTGGCCGGGCACATAACGCGGTGGAGTGGCACAACCCTCTGGCAGAAGCAGGTAACACGTACATCACTTTCTTCTGGGTGGGACTGCTGGGATGGCACGGTGCAAACAGGAGGCTGAAGGGAGCCCCCGGAGTGCATCGCCCCTGGGGAGTCAGGTGCTGCCTGTCGGAGATAAAACGGGCAGGAGGGACCGAGTATTTGGTAGGTAAATATTGCTGCAGAAACACCTTCTGGTGGTGCAGACCAGACTAATACGTGCAACAGGCATTTATCAACTGCATGGATGGTTCACTCATGCGCCAAAATGCCCTCAGGGAACAGACTGTAATAACAAAGTAAACCTTCATTCTTTTAAATTAGCATTGCAGGTTGTACTGTGCAGGGTTAAGCTGGACATGGCATCGCTTGCTTCAAGGAATGCTAGAGGTGAACGAGTGCCTCGCTGGGAGAAGATCACTCCTTGCAGTGGGACGGGATGAAAGCTGCATAACCTGTGGGGTTAACAGGTGCACAGGGATCGACATAGCCCTCTTGGAACAGAACAAAAAAAAAGTCTGAGTTCTTATAAAATTGCCAGGAAGTGTTTGCAGAAGTTTGCTTGCTGTTCTTGCTGTGCTTTGTTTTGGTGGTGGTTCGAAGTTGGTTTTTTTTAATTAAAGAATTTGGGCTGTTGCACAAGGCAAATTGGGTGAGACTAGGAGGACCAGCAGCTCCGTTCCTGCACAGGTCAGCCTCAGCCAGACACCTGCCCCATGGTCAGCCTTAAAGCTGACCCAGCCCCTCGTAAAATACAAAGCAGCCATGTCAGGAGCAAACTGGGTGGGTTTCCTAGAGTTTACACTAGGTTTTCTTCAAGTGGAGAGGTCCAGCTCTGGGATTTGGTGGAGTAGATCTGGTGCATGTGCCCAGGCCAGGGAGGGAAAGGCCACTGCTATTTCCAGCGGAACAGCAAATGCAGGGATGTGCAGTGATGAGGCAAAAGCTGGTACTCAGTGTACCTCACAGGCATGAAAAGCTTAGCAGCCACAATTTACTATGCTTTGCACTTCCACCCTCACTGCTGTAAAGCATGGGAACTTTATAATGAATGAAGTCCTCTCCAGGCTGCTGCAAACATCACCGCCATGCCACGACATAGTTGATGCGTTGCAGCGCTTCCCGACAGCCCCTACCACAGTCTGCCTCACACCCAACCTCAGCTAACGGCGTGGACACCAAGGAGACATGAACAAATCTCCGAGTGGGAAGGCAGCCCACACCAGAGCTCATTAAAGGAAAGCCTAATTGGCAACATCAGCTTTGCAGCAGGCTTTGACGTATTGCAGGAGCTCAGGGAGGCTGAAGGGTGGGATCCCATGGAAAGGAGGTGGGCGCTTCCCAGTGAAGGCTGTCTTCTCAACACTGATCCCCTCCCCGCCTCTGACAGCAGTTTTCAGGGTGGAACAGCTGTGGTCCCGTGCTCAGGGTAGCGCTGGGAAAGCAGAAAGTGAAGGACTGATGCGCAGTGTTAATATTATACACCACCAAGCAGCGGACACGGGCCAGGGCAGGAGCAAAGGAGACCAAGTGGACATGGGAAGCACGGAAAAGAGGAGCTGAGTGCTGGCTTCCACCACAACACCCAGCAGGGTCCCATTATCCCGGCTTTCCTTTACATGGACATCTAAGCTGAGCAAGACAGATAAAAAATATCCTCTTTTCAGCCAGAATTCGATCGAGTTCAACTTGACTCAAAGGACAGCCTCAGCCACATCCCAAAAATGCTTATATTGCATACCCCAGAAATATAAGTGCCATTAAACTGAGCAGGTTTTGGCAGCCAGGAGGCTGATGCCCAGAGACAGGGAGACCACCAAAGATGTTCAGAGAGGCAGAAACTCAGAGGTGGAAGGAGATGGCTGATTGCAGGGATTCGGTGAGGCGGCACCGCATGCTGCTCCCCCAGCCACCGTCATGAGGGACCCTGAGAGCTGCGGGAGGAGGGGGATGCAGAGCTGGCCTGGGGACTGCTGCTTGCCCAGAAGATGCCACCACTGACAAACCACAGCTTTGCAAAAGTGTTGCCTTTCCGTGCATTTTGGTAGACCGCTTGTTAATTCTCCTTTCTAATGCAGATCAATGAGCACTACTTTTTCTGCTCTGATATGTTAATTTCTAGAAAACAGACAAAAGTCTATTTAATTTAAACTCCAGACTTGGTGGATAACTTCTCCACAAGAACTGAAGAAGGAATAAGAACACAACAGGAAGCTTCGGGGGGCCCAAAGGTTGTTTGTTTATCTTTGAACTTTGTGCCAAAACAATAAAACACAATTATTCTAATTTTTGCATGCAATTTCCAGCATTGTAAATCCTTTATGTAAGAATACATCAAAACCCTTCTGCCTGCCAATCCCCTCTGTTGCTAAGGAACAAGCAGGCAGAAACCCTGAGCTGGGAGACTTGAAAGTCCTCATTAAAAGGCTTTGTGCATCACTATCAGTGAAATGCTAATTCAGTAAGGCTGATTGATACCCCTGTGTTATCAGGTTCCAGCGATGAGGAAGCCGGTCTGGCTCACCTTCAGTCACTCTTGTTAACAGCAAAAAAAGATTTCTCACTTAAGCAAGTGGAAACATTTTAATTCTAAAAAGCAAGCAAAGTTTTCATGTTCAGCATACTTCATTTCTGCCCAGTGTGCACAAGGCTTGGGAAATTATTTACATACATTTAAAATTCACTTAGCAACCCAGGCTGCATCACTTAATTAAAATGTTTCCAGTCGTATAATCATAGGACATCGTTTTGAGCATCCTACGAGGCTGATCAGCACTGACTTGGAAGGAAAGCTGCTGATCCAGACAGAAACTTTTTGCCAAGACCATGTCTCCTTCCTCCAAGGCTCCCAGTCTCAACGTCATTGTAAAATCAATGTTGTTCACCCATTATTAATTTTTACTTCAATCTCACACCTCTCCTGGAATGGGGCTTTGTATGCACAAACGTTGCCATGTTACAAGAAACAGTATTTTAGCCTTTTTGTTAAACCTCCTCCTCCGCTTTAAATCCAGACGGGACTTGGATTGTTGCACTGTTAAAGTAAAAATATACGTGTATCAGGGAAACACTATTTAAAACCAATTGTTCTGCAGAGCAGAGGAGGGAGGTGCAGGGTTATGCTTTCTATGCTCACTTAAGGAAAAGACAATTTACCCCAAGTGCTCATATAAGGGACTTCTTTCTTCCCCACTATAAAAATGAAGGAGCTGCAGCAAGTGGTTTCCAAGCCCAGATACTCCACTAAGCCAGGATTTATAAGATTTCACATCCTTTTCCACCTCCTTTTGAAGCAGGCAGTGACAGTCACCCTACCCCTCCACAAGTGACAGCAGCAAATCATGACCAGACTGTGCGCAATTGGTCACCCCCTTATTAATTTGTAAAGCTAAATTAGGAAGGGAACACTTTGCAGTTTAATCAAAGCTACAACACCGCGATTAATGCACTGAAAGGTTGGAAGGGGTTGACCCAGAAATGAATTCCCAACAGAGCAGGCACAGCTTCACACCAAAATTAAATGGAGGGACGTGTCAGGGGGAGGAAACAAGCATATTCGAAAGACCTCAGGGACCTTTTTACACCAATGAGGTAAAGAATTTCACAGCGATGTAGCCAAACAACCCATATTTCACTATCATGCCCCGAGCAGAGGAAGTTATTGTTTGATCTAGGTTTTAAATGAAGCCATTATTTGACTCTGCTCTCAGTGAAAGTGGAGCATTATAGAGCAATTTATCCAGGATTTTCTCAGGCAGTTCAGTTCATCCAGCAAACCCCACAGCCATCCCTGCATCCCATCTCTGGGCAGCACAAGCCCTCTCCTGCCACATCGAGATCGGCATCAGACACACCAGCTTTCTCAGGGACATATCCCTTATTAAAGGAGCAGCAAATCCATGAACAAGTCACCTTTCTCCCCTGCCAAGCCCTGGTTTCCATTGCAGTAATGTTGTCCAAGTTCTCACCAAACCTCTCATAGGAGCTCACTGCTATCTGTGGGACATGCACATGCTATATGAGGTTACGTAGGGGGTTGGTTTCTAATTCTACTTGGGGTTTTGGTGATGGGGAATTAACTATGAGCTGGCCATGTTAGAAGTGGTCCTTAGACCAGCCCAAATCACCTTGTGTCATCCTTTTCTAGGAGGCATTTAAGATGGAATTGAGTTGGGAAGGGTGATTGTTTACTGCAATCCATCAGAGAACCGCTGTGATGCTGCCATACCCCAGAGGATGTTGAGGACCCACTTGGCAAGGGGAGGACAAGTGTCCCTGTGGCAAAGCTGCTGGAAAACATTTGTCCTGGCTTTCAGCATCACCCAGGGAGCCTTCTCCATCCCACTGTGAGCGCTTTCCACTGATTTGCATCCAGCCAATGCAGGAAATTTGCAGTTCCCACTGGAGTTTGGGTAATCAGAGTTGTGTCAAGTTGTGAGTGTTGTCCAGATGATGCCCAAACCTCCTTCTCCCCCCACAGCTGCCCCCCATCCAAACTCCTGTAGCAGCACCCAGGAGACCTGCGTCACCCCCAGCATAAAGAGGAGGGGAAGGAGTCCTGGCACCGCACTGCTTTAAACTGTTAAGGTTTATTAATATTGCTATTTACCCTGGGTTTTTCCATCACCAGTTCATGCAAAAAGATTAATATTTACCTTGGTGTAAACCCCAGAAAGCTGTTTATATAGCTCTTAATGCACAGCAACAGTTCAGCTGGGAACTCTGATCTCCGGCACTGTGCATATATATCTGGGCTGTTCTCCATACACCCAGTGACAGTAGTTTGAAAGGAACAATTAAAAAAAATAAAAAAAAAAATTTCAGAGGCAAATATTAACCGCCAACAGCTTGCCAGAGTTGTCTGCTGGAGCTGCAAGTGCCACAGAGCAAATCGCTCATTAGCAACACGCACAAAAGGAGGGTTTATTTGAGGCAATTAAATAACAACAGCGGTTGTGCAGCTCAGGGCCTTGAAATACATTTAATTAAACGTTTTTATGGATAAGGAAAAATCAGGTCAAGCAAACACAGGCACAATTCAGAACTGTTACCAGATTTTTGAAGTTTCTCAGCGACCCACTTTTTTGCAGCTCAGACTTGTTGAACAGTTCTTGGAGCATTTGGCTGCGGGAGAACAAGAAGGAACTGGGGAACTCCATTAATATTTTTTCCCTATTAAACTGATACATAATTTTGAAATCACTCTATTTGCAACAGAAGAGTTAGAAAACAATGGGAATTTGTCAGTTTTGTGAATTTTTATGAACCCCCAGGACACAGACACAGCAAGAAACCCACCCAGAGACCCTACACATGGCAGGTGCCTCACAGACATCACCCCAAGTTCTTCCAGGTGTAGAAAACTCTTTGCTGAGGACACAAATACTGTCAAATCCCTCAACCTGCAGTTGGGCCAAACTGCATCATTCAGAGAGCCAGCATATGTCTGATCTGATTTTAAGGCTTCAGGTAACGATGCATTTACCACTTCCCTTACAAACTGATCCATATGATTGATTACTCCCATTTTTAACCGTTGTCTCCTAACACCAGGTTCAATTTATGTAACTTCAGCTTCCACCTACCAGAACATGCCACATTCCTCCCATCAAAATGAAGAAGTAACGTCATTAGACATGAAGGTACATTAAAATGCCATCAAGTGAATAGCCTCGCTGATGAAGGCATTTTGCTATGTTGTTTCCCTTTGCAGCAGCACTGGGAAGCCCTTGCATGCAGCAAAGAAACTCAAATACTTCTGGAGGCTGCAATGAGGCTCATGCAGAGGCACCCCAAAAGGCTGCAGCCTTGGAAGCTGCACCACAGCGATCTGCCTTGAGGTGGATTAACAGGACACAATGCTGCATTAACCTGGCGCTGCAGTTTCAGGAGCAGCTTCCTGCATGAAATGTCTTTTTATGTTCTCATTTTTCCCTCTTGACCCGTTTCTCAGAATAAAGCATCTAGCACTTGCTAATGCCTGAGCTGTGGCATGGCAAAAATGTCTTTACGGAAAGGGTGGCCAAGCACCGACACAGGCTGCCCAGGGAGGCGGTGGAGGCACCATCCCTGGGGGTGTTTAAAAAACACGTAGACATGGTGCTTTGGGACAGGGTTTAGTGGTGGGCTTGGCAGTGCTGGGTTAACAGTTGGACTCGGTGATCTGAAAGGTCTTTTCCAACCAAAATGATTCTGTGATTCTATGACCTTCTGTCTGGCCCTGCTGGTCTGATTCCTAAGGACTTGCTCAGGCACGCAGAAATATGTGGATATATATGAGAAATGCAGTGCACTTCTTTTTGAAACCGGGAAAATTTAGTCAAACAAAAATATAGTGATTGATCCAAACTTCCACAGGGGAAAAAAAAAAAAAAAAAAAAAAAAAAGAAGCATGTTCACTAACATAGGACCATCAAGGGATTGCCTTGTAAATGCTGAAGCCCAGCTAGCTGTGAGTCTCTGCAGCAATCTACCCTCAATACCTCAGCTGAGAAAAATTCACGTAATATGTTAATATTATAAGAAGATTAACATATCTACTAACCAGGTCAAAATCCCAGGAAATAAATGTCTGTCGCCTAATTGCAGTGACTCTGAATCAAATACAAAGACTAAAACCAGCCTGTGCACAGGGTCTCCAAGGGACCATACTCCCTCCCCTCCCCCAAACTGAACAAGTTCAACTTTCAGCATTATCACGCATCTTTCTTGAGTATCCTAGGGGGTAGAGGGAAAACCTAAAACTGTAATCATAAACAGACTCAAACACCAGATCTGAATTCCCTCTGCATTTCCCTCCTTACATCAGCTCACCATGAACCTACAGATTAAGAAACCTGCTTTGGAAAGAAACACAAAAATACCGACAAAGTTTTGCCAAAAAGGGATGGACAAGTAAATATTCTGACCCTAATCCTTGCCTCATACCGCTTTTCTTCAGGGGCAGAGTTATGAGACTGATCCTAGATTGCACCAACAAGCTGGACCTCTCACAGCAACCCCCACAGTCCTCCCAAACTCCCCCATAAATGCGGCTCATTGGACCCCTCCTGGTGTTTTCATAGCAGCCAGAGAAGTTTGCACAGATTAATGTCACAGGAGGATAATTCTTCACCTCAGGTGAATACATTGCTTTGAACCATATATAATGTAGTCAAAGAAAATGGAAATAGTGATTTTAAATCCAGGTACTGTAAAACTATGAGGTGCATGGGGATGAAGTTATTTTACAACACTGGCTAAATAAAAGTTTGAGAAGGGGCTCAGCTATTTCTCAAACCTGTCTGGCACTCTTTGTGGAGGAGAAATTATGGCAATGACCATCAGAAGTAGTTCATGATGCATTTGATACTGAGTTAAGTAGCAAATTAATATTTTCCCCCTTTTCAAAAAATGTAGCCTGCCATAGTCAGTCTTGCTTCCACTATAAAGGCAGCTCAGGCATTCACTTTCTTCCAATGCAATATATATTTCATTTTTCCTACTTGAATAGTTAAGTATCTCAACAGTAAAACTCAAGGAATTTATGGTTTATTTTAAAAGCCCATGTAGAATAAGGCAAGAGTCCAGAGCCACAAAGCTTTATTTAGCTAGCTATGGCTTTATTTCCTAGCTATTAAGAAGTCATCCATTATATTCAGCATTATTCTAACATATAGATTTTTCCCTAACCTATTGCAAAGTCACTCTGGAGCCCAAATTTCAAGATGAATTCAAGCAATGAGAAAAGGATGCTCCTGCAGCAGTCAGGTGATGTACCTGAGAAAGGCCTTAAGATCATGTCCCATTTTGCAAGGAGTCATTTTTTCACCTGGTTGTGAGCAGTCATGATTTACGAGCTGTATAGCAAATGTTCCGCGACATAGAATTTGGCCAAAAAACCCATTTCCCAGCTGGGAGTTGCTGCGCTGGTGGGGCAGCTCGCTGAGGAGCACTGTCTGGGTGTGCTGGGGTCGTCACTGCCTGCAGTGAGACCTGGGTGCTCACTCAATTGGCTTTATTCTTGGAAAAGCAATATAAAAATGAAGTCTAACCAGAGGTAGAGGGTCTTCAAAGATGCATAAACAGCTTTCTAAGGTTTACAGCTCCACCTTGGTGCAGCAGATTCTGCAGGGGTTGCAGCCAACATGCAGAAAAGTGTGGTTACTTAGCAATTGCAAGTATTCTTCATCTTCAGTACTATTTAGCAGTGTTGCGTTCTTAATACTCATGGCATAAATATTCCCAGTTCATTAATGGGAAGCCGGCACAGTGCAGTTGTGACTATGTTCTGCTCAAAGCAGAGAGTCTGTAAGAACACCAGCACCAACCCCCAGCTGCATCGACCCTCAGGGGGACCAACATTTCCTTTGCTCGTAAATTAGAAAGCAGAGGCATCGGAGAACACAGAAACAGAAGAAACTGGAGGGGGCATCAGCCTTCTGTCTCGGGTTTTCTTTTTCTGCGTGAATATTTTTCTCAGCTTTTTGATTAATAGAAAGTTTCATCTACTTTTCATCCAAAACTCACTTACATATATTTTCAAACTGGTATGATGTCAGAAATCCCCCCAGCTGTCACTAAAAAGCTTTTCTCCAACTTTAACAGTGTCAAAAGCCAACACCTAGCAGCATTCAGGCCACAAGGAGGCACTGCTATTAGAGCGGCTCCTATGGAAAAATCCAGCCTTGACTAATTTACAAGCAGTCCCAACCTTTTCTAAACCCTCTCTCAGGCATACAGGTAAAACTAAAGCCAAAAGAGGCATCACCCCAGAGAGGCTAGAGCCTCCCCCCTTGCAGGACACATGGGGGGACGAGCATCAGGCTTCCCACTAACAACCAACAACAGAAAAAACACATCAGAATACAACTATAGTGATATTAACAGGGATATAAAGGGGCACCACACGGAGCCTTAAATACTGTACCATGAGTCAGACCACTGTCTTTAATCTGAGTTTAAGTGTCTATAAATTGATATATCTCTTCATGAACATGCCAAGCGAGTGACCACCTGAACGCAGCCCTGAGCTTATGGCTGTCTTATGGTTAGGTTCAGCAGGAGCAGAGAAGAAAAGTAAATCATATTATGCAAGGTGAGTATTCATCTCATTAAATTTAGTAATAAAGAAAGAACTTAATAATATTCTTGCAGGCTGGCTTTCAAATTGACTAGTTAATGGATTATTAGATATCTTTTATAGACAGTAGAAGATCTGCCAAAAGTGTGTGGATTGATAGAGCCATACAAGATGAATGGTTAGTGTCCGTTAAACCTTCAAATAAATTGTGCAAGCCTTTGGGTAATATGCAATTAGGCATGTTACCATAAAAAACATTGCTTCATCTGATAATAGCCATTAATTCCCAATATTTATAAGCACCTATCGTATGTTGGGCAATGACTTTCCCATCTGAAGACTCCCAGCTGCATATTTGCACCTTAAAGCTCCTGTGCCAAGCCCCAATTGAGGCTGCAGATGTGTACCAAGAGCAAAGCCCTACCAGCCTAGCTGAATTAGTGCATTTGTCTCCTGATATTTGGCATGAAAATGGATCATTGAAGAGGGAGAGACAGGAAAATTACAGGTTTTCAATGACACTTTTCACAATGGCTTTCTAATCCACCATGCAGTCTTTTCAGCCTGAACACCGTAAAGTCCATTTAGCTGGAATGAGAGCATTAAATCCTTAATTTTACAGGGAAGCTGCAGTTGGATCTAAATATCATGTTTGAACAGAACTTTTAAATTATGTACTTGAACTGGTCAATTTGTTTAATAAAGGTCACTCAGCACCAAGAACATAAGTTTGGAGATTTGATGAAGGCGAATTACTATCAGCGGCACAGAGTGGGCTGCTGCTGAGCATCCCACAAGCCACTGCCTGCAGGAAAATCATGCTTATTAAAATGGCTAAAGTGACATATTAATTACTTGGGCAAATTTGAACTGCAAGCAAGTGTGAGGTGGCTGGCGCTGGTTGCCACACCTTGCCTGCACAGTCAAGCAGCACTTGGCCCCAGCAGCAGAATTCACGCAACAGCCATGGACCCCATAGCTACACACCATACAAGACCACCTTCTGCAGCTCCAGAAGGATCCAAAGCAAATATGCAACAATTTTTATCCTATTTCAGCCTGGGTTTATCCCATATTTTTGCATCCCAGTGTCAAGGTGCCCAGAACTACACAGTTCACGAGTGATGCACCTGCACTTGGTTTTCAAGTGGCCTAAAGGGGAGTGAACTCTATAGTCTCAATAGCACAGAATTTCACAGCAAATTGCTTTTCCTCCTTTGCTTCTCTTCTTTAATATACTTTGCACCTCCTAACAGAATCGCATGACCAACACATCCAGTACCATGCCCAAAAGACCGAATTACCAGCTATGCAAAAAGAGCAGCAGGTTAGCAACCAGTAGGCGGAAAATTATTCATCAAAAGTACGTGGTAGTTACTTTCAAATAACAAATGAGCACACACAAATTATCAAATCTACGAGGCAGCTATTTCCAAATAACAGAAGGCCATGCAGAAATTTGCTGATCAGAAAGGACCCTGGGAAACCATTGCAATAAGTCATTCAAATATGTACAAATACATAAAAAGGTTGGTGACCGTGATATTAAATGTGTATATTACAGTAGCATATGCAGCCAGTAAACAGAGGTAGAGTCCACATGTACTACAATGTCCCATCATCACCATCACGCTACAGGTAATTTTAAGTATTTGCACAATTTCATGTTTATTGCAAGGGTTCAAAGCCCCTGCTTTTGAGCCAGACCCATTCAATGCTGGGTGATTTACTGAGCTTAGCCACTGACACACAACTTCAAGATCTCAGCCCTCAGAGGTAATGCATGTGGCATGGTGTTTTATGCTCAGGAATGCAGGCGTGTAGCAAAGGAGGGTTGCAAAGTTCAGGTGTCTGCATCTGGTTCTGGATAGGATTCACACTGAGTCATCTCAGTCCAAAGTACTAGGTGCTCGGGTTCCAAAGGCATTACTTAAAAATTGCTTAGTACAAACACTGCAAGGCAGAAAGAGAAAGCTCTTGGTGGGGGACTTCTTTAAAAACCATCCTGAAGATTAATCCCACCTTTTTTAAGAGAGAAGAAATATGGATTCCCCAGACCTAAGATTCAGCTTTGTCCCCAGGCACCCAGGCAAAGCTTTATTTAAGCAATAAAACACGGCAAGCGTCTGTGCCTTTAGCACTTCATCTGTCACTCATGGGAGAGCAGGAGAACTTCTTCCCTGAGAATCCCAACCCCAAAAAGCAGCACCAGAGGAACAACATCCCCTCTTAGAAGATTTAATCTCCAGGCAGTGGGAATGCATCAGCTAATGGAGCAGGTATTTAGGAAGTACAGACTACTAATGTGCCAAAAAATGGTCTTTCTGTAGGGTTACTCTTTTCTTCTGATGTAAAACCTGAGCTGTGCAGGACACGCTAACGAGGCCAGGCAATGGCAACGGGGCAACCATGAGCCACAGGTCCACATAAATGTACTCTGTGCTCATACCCTGCTCCTGGGGAGACCTAACCAAAGCTTTGAGTCAAAGGCAATCCTCAAGCCCAAAAACCAGCTGGGACCATGAAAAGGCAAAAATAACAGGGATAATAAAGTAAAAAAAAAAAAAAAAAGGCAAATTACTCCAGCATGTCTGGACTTTAACAGAGAGCTACTGTCATTGTGTTTGTTTACAAGCTTTTAGGTAGAACAAGGTAGATTAGAGACATCAAGAGGAGGTGACTGGAGAGACTAAACATTTCCCTGTCCTCCCAAGCCTTCCAAAACACAGTCCTTGAGATCTCTCTTCAGCTGACATTCAGATGAACCTGATGGATGTGAAGGTTTAATAAGCAGTACCCACTGCACAAGCAAATCCCAAGTGCCAGGACACAGGGCAGCTATTCCTGCCCAACTCAAGCAAGAGCACCTCGAAGGC
This sequence comes from Falco cherrug, assembly GCF_023634085.1. Lineage (NCBI taxonomy): Eukaryota > Metazoa > Chordata > Aves > Falconiformes > Falconidae > Falco > Falco cherrug. The sequence continues at coordinate 26,997,506 of NC_073703.1, forward strand.
AGAAAAGCAGGAGCACAGTCCCCAGCTGGACTTAACGGAGGCCAGTATGGATGCCATGTGTGCAGAAACTTTGCTTTACCATGCTGACACAATTATTCGGTGCACTCCTGGAAGCTGTGGCTTGTGGGAGCGGCACCAAGGTGGCTGGCCTCGAAAGGAAACACTGGGTTTGGGACTGGCAGCTCTTCCCCAGGTCAATGGTTCCTCTCCTACAAGCACAGCTTCCCCTGGGGCAACCCAGACATGGCAGCATCTTGCACGCCTTTCCAGATCCCTTCTGTTGTGCCAAGCTGGGGCTGCTGTGAGAGAGCACAGCAGCTGCCCCCAGAGCTGGAGTTCAAGTGGAACAAGGACCCCCAGTCCTTGGAGAGGACTGATGCCCAGGACTGTGGATCACAGGGCTTTGGATACTAGAACTCTCCTAATCAAGGGCAGTGATGCAATCCCAAGTCTCCTTCTTTACTTTCTGACCTTCCCACATTCAAGGCAAGACACACTAGCATGAAGCTTCTCAGTGTTCCCCCTCTGTGCTCAAAACAACGGAAAAGGCAGCTGCCCTCCCTTCTACCACGTGGAGAAAAATTACCTTGTTTCTGCTGCATTAGAGACCAGGAGCTCTGAATTGTCCTGTAGTAGAGGAACAATTAGCTAAACCAACACAGGCAGCAGGAAGCTTGTCACATCCCAAACATGACTCCAAAAGCTAATGAAATTATTGTAAAGGCAAAATTATTCCATTATTTTAAACCTACAGCTGTGTGACCCTATATATAAAAACCCTATATATAATGAGCCTGAAGCAAACAATAATGCAAGATTTTGCCTACTAAAGAGCAAAGAAAAATTATATAAAAGCATTGAATCCTACATCCTAGGACCACTCTCAGGGGGCTACTCAGTGGTAAAGAGCTCCTCCAGCCCCGTTTCTGATGTTCCTTCCCTGCCCATCAGCCAGAGAAAGGGTCAAAGCCATTCAGGAAAACAAAATATCTGTGTTAAAAACAAGGGTTTGTCTATAGAAAGAAGTATCCCAAAACAGCAAAGATACGGATCTAAAGCACAAAAATCTTGCAGCTGATTTTGCCAAGCACCAGGCTAATGTCTCACTGCCAGCCCCTTCGGCCGGCTCGGCACGCAGATGTGCTATGCCTTACCTGGGATTAGTCATTGCAAGCAGCGTATGAGCATTTAGCCTTAGAAGTGTGCTCAGATATAGTACATTACCCAAGACTGATTGAAGACAATTCCCTGTCCTGAAGGTGTTGATGGCCTAATATGTCACACAAGCTTTCCTTTTGAGCAGCCTTGTGGACTTTCCCTTATCCCGTCTGACACATCCATAATGGCACTGTTCTGCTAGAAAAGTCATCCAAGGAAGGAGATTTAGGCTGGGATGTTTTACAGCCGGCAGAACGTGAAGCCATTGCTCATTTATGCCAGGTGTGATGAGCTATTGCCTCTCTCTGCCTCCTCTGCCCCTGCTCACGCTAGCAAGATCCACAAAACTGAAGGGGATAAACGAGAAACAGCAAAATGTTTGTGAAATCCATTTGCAACCAGCAGCAGGGAAGGGAAACGATGGCGTAGCCACATTAATCTGCTACCTCCTGCAACGTCGTTAGGATCTGTGTATCATTAATGACTTCCTGTAATCATGGCATGGGGAATCAGATACATATTCAATTTACTGAAAATTGTAGTCGTCGTACTGTCCCACTGTACTGCCTCGTCCACTGGCCCAGCAACATGCTACTGCCAGCAATTACTGGAGCCCCTTTAGACAGAGCAACAGAGGTCCACATTGCTAATTCATAACCAAAAAAACCCAGAAAAAGAAGATTTTCCCTTAGACAGAAGTAACGTTGAGGGAACTGCAAGACTGCTGTTAGGAAAGTGGCCTCTCCACCACTGACAGTTTTTCGGAACCAGTCAGACACCAGTCAGGATCAGTCCACAATCTTTTCTGGGACAAGGCAATGAGTCAGAGACTTCTTTCTGCCGGGGGTACATAGATTTCACTGTGTTCTGCACCATATATACTGTATTTCATGTACTTCTACAACACTGTCTCATCAGTCTAGCCCAGGAGGTTCCTTTCCTCTACAATTACGGTAATTTAGCTATTGTTGCTGTGCTTTTACCCCAAATCCTTGAGGATGGCAGTTTAAAAGAAGGAGTACTTTTTAAGGGTTTATTGATATAAGTGCTCAAGGCCAGGCTGGATGGGGCTGGGAGCAGCCTGGGCTGGTGGAAGGTGTCCCTGCCCATGGCGGGGGGGCTGGAACTGGATGATCTTTAAAGTCCCTTCCAAACCAAACCTTTCTATGATGATTGTTATTATTACCGAAAAACTGCAAAGCTCTGGTTAGCACAACATTGAGTAGTCCCAGAGGAGAAGGTAGGAACTTATAGCTGGGGAGGTTGAGGGGTCCCACTCCCATGGTGCACACACTCACTAATGACACATACCAGCATACAGACTGGTTCCAGTATGTATCCCAGCAAGTCTGCAAAGGGAAAGCCTAAGGGAGAAGCTGAGATGGAGGGCAAACAGCAAGCTCGAAGAGATGAGGAGATTATTTGATTCATCTGTAAATCCTCACCCATCTCCAGAGAGAAAATGCTGTCTTGCCAAATAATATCAGCTCCTTTGTGCAAAGACTTTTTTCATTGGTTTGGGATATAGTTGTTAAGCTGACAAAAATATCATTTTAAATATAACACTGGGATACATTTCCAGAAGTTTTTCTCAGCAAAGAAAGCAGCAGCAGGGGAGAGCAGGACCCACAGGCAGCCACCACGGATACCCAGCCCCTGATTTTCCCTTTTTCTATCCCTGCACCCTCAAGTTTGGACAGTAGAGAGAGGAATTAGGATCAGCAATTTGCTTCATGATGCTATTTGCCTCACTTAGTCTGTGAGACATCTGTCTAACCTTTCCTTAAAAATTCCCACTGTGGAGATTCCTCTCCTGGCTTGGGCAATCTGTCCTGATGTTGAACTAACTTTAGAGTAACTCAAACCTGCATCCCTCTTTAAGCCTACTATTTCTTGTCCCACCTACAGTGGATGTGGAGGATGAACCACTCCCTACCCCTCTGCAGCTGCCTCGCCTCTTGGGTACGTTGAAGTCCCTTCAGTCGTTGTTTCTTTAGGTTAAACCATTCCAGGTCTTTTAGGACCTCTATTTTCTACACGTTGATCATTAATCTTCCCCTTCTGCATGGCATCCCTTTGGTCCATGACTCTCCTAAACCCAGTGGCCAAAACCAGGTAAGAGACTTCAGCCAAAGCCCCAGAGCTGAGCAGCACGGGAGGACTTGACTGTACACCTTGCAGAGGAGGTGCCTGCTTGCACACCCCAGGACACATTTTGCCTTTTTGATAGCACTGTGGCATCACTAATTTGTGCGACTCCCTCACACCCAGAGTCTTTTCTCCAAAACCACAGTCTTGCTGGCTGATCCAGCCCTTGTGCAGGACCTGGCATTTCTTCTTATGGAATAGAATCACGGAATGGTTTGGGCTGGAAGAGATCTTAAAGATCACCTGGTCCCACCCCCCTGCCCCGGGCAGGGACACCCCTCCCCAGCCCAGGCTGCTCCCAGTCCCGTCCAGCCTGGCCTTGGGCACTGCCAGGGATGGGGCACCCGCAGCTGCTCTGGGCAGCCTGGGCCAGCGCCTCGCCACCCTCACGGGGAAGAATTCCTTCCTAATACATAATTTTACCTAATATCTAATTTTTTCAAACCGTTTCTCTGGTTTGTCCTATCCATACATTCGGTCCCTATCCAGCCGCTGGCAAATAGTCTCAACTCCAAATATTATAATCCTTTTTACTCCATCATCCAGCTCATTCTTCAAAAACTCTGAACGCTATTGGAGCCAGGAGAGACCTCTTTGGACTGCCAGTTACTATGTTCACCCTGTTTGACAGTGAAACATCATTAATGAATCCAAGGACATACTTTGAGTCAATCTCCACCCACCTCATTCCTAGTTTCACCCCATTGTCTATTCTGCCTCTGTATAAACATGTAAGTCAAGACCTGATGAAAACTCCAACCACAATAAATGTCTTCACTCACGGACCATCTCAGTGCTTAAAGGACAAGTTTAAGATGTTGCTGGGCTTCTCAAATGACCACTAGGAGATAAGCAGAGATCCAGCTCAGCTTTGATGACTTCCAAGAAGCACTAACACAGCAGCAGCAGAAAGTTGGGTGAGGGTCAATTCACGCTACAGGAAGACGTGCCGCAGAGGTGACACCGAGTGACAGGCCCATGGGGACCTCAGCAGTACCAGGGCTGAGCAATGCTCCCACCCACCTCAAGCTGTTCAGGGTGGTTTACATCTCTTTACAAGCAACCCTTGACCCAGGGTTGTGGGAGGCTCCTTCAGTTCTCCTGAACATCACATCACCTTTGTCTGGTATCTCCAGAATAAGATATAGAAGGGAAAAGCTGCCCTGCTGCCCTCATCAGTCTAGTTTTCCTTCAGCATAAATATGATCTGTTTTTATTTAAAGTAACTTTGACCTAAAATGTTTATTTTCTCTCAATGTGCTGCAGCCAAAAGCCTTAAAACCACAGTTCGCCCTCTAATTACATTACCTCCCTTCATGATTCCCACAGAGATGGAAAATACCCTGGATTAGCACTTTTCCAACTGTTTGTGTATCTCTAGGAGGAGAAGGCTTGTATGAAGTCATGAAACCTCCCTGGCAGATGGGGAGGTCACACCTGAGTGCACCTGAGGGTTGTTAGTTGGAATTGCCTCCATCCATCCCTCAAGTACTCCAGTCCTGTACAGGTGTCCTGGCTGATTCCAGCTGCAGAGATGAGAAATCAAAAAGATGCTCAGATGCTTCTGAAACTGAAATAAACAGCTCTATGTTTCCCCAGGGGTCAATCAAAGCCACCATGTCCTTACTGAGTACAAAGGTCACTTGCTCTCCTGGGAAGGCTGAGGGTGTTCACTGTGCTCCCCCAACCCAACGGTCCTGGCCACAGCCTAAGCCAGGAGAGCTGCAGGAGCAATGCCAGAGAAGAGGAGGAGCCCAGGCTAAAAGGATGGTTTGTCCTTGCCTCATTTTCTCCTCCATTCTTCTCCACATTGATTTTATCTATTTGCTCTTTTGCCCAAGACATGGTTTCGCAGCACAGAGAACAAATCTAGTGCCACAATGGAAAATGTGTGTTTATTAATTTCCACCAGGCACTACATCTGTGCTTCTTTCTTGTTGAGTTACTTTTTAGTACACTTCTGTTTCTCTTACGGGGCAGGCAGATAATTGTTATCTATCTCTCTATAATTGCAGCAAATGCTCATTAATCAATACAACACTGGGCAGAAATCCTGTTTTAGTTGACACCTGGGCTTCTGACTGACTATGAGACAAACCTAATTACCTCCTCAGCTAACAGAAACCACACACTTTGAAAATGAAAGGCTCCTTTTTACATGAGTCCATTTTAATGATGGAAGCTGGCAAGCTGTGATGAAAGATCCAGACACACCACTTTAGGCCATACCTTGATGCCTTTGTAGGAAGCAAAGTATGGCTTAAGCATTTAGCATTTTTAAGCCAAAGAATTGCCCAGCACTGCTAGAAAATACAAGATGGGGAAGGTTTGTGCTTGAGAGCTGTTTGATGGTATTGATAATACACACAGGGGTTTTATATTACTTTTATAAGCATGGGATGTCTGGAAGAATTGTGCACGTGTCACACATTAGTCTGGAGATTTTGGGGCCACCGCAGTAAAAGGGCAGACAAGGTGAAGTCCCTACAGCAGTCACAAGCTTGGGTTTTCTGCTTTTCCCTCTTTGTCCCCACGCTGGTGCTGGCTCTTGCTGTTCATCCTTCCAACATGTAGGCTGGTCCCCAGTTTACATCCAAGATCTCAACCCATGGGGTTGATCTGATCATCCTGCCCAGGGCTCAGTCTGCTGTATGCACCCGGCAGGCTCCTACTTCCAAAACACCCCTGAAACATCCCAGGGCCACTACAGCTTCCACATACCAAGTATAGTTGGGATTATGGCCAGAAAGTCATAGTCAAAGCCATTGGTGTATGCAGCCCATATTGTATAAAGAGGATAGCAAAAAAGCTTTTCTGGACCCGTTTTGCAGACCAAAGGCCAATACCTCTGCCCACCCTGTGCAAGCTCACACAAGAAGTCTGCGACCACCAGGAACGATACTTAGCCCTGACAGCTAGCTCCTGCTTTTACCCTGAGATGGTCCACCCTGTCCAGGGGAAACCTTACCATAAACACTGGTTTCTCGCAGAACTGAAGACCTTTTGCCTCAGTTACTTAACAAACTGGCAGCTGAATGCAGCCACACACGTTGGGGTGTAAGTGGTTTGCTGTTGCTCTGGTTTATTTTCAGCAAACAAGTAAAGTGCACTTCATTATGGCTGAAAATTAAAACGAAGCTGGGTTAGAGAAGCAACTAAATGTTTGTTTGATTTTCTTTAAAGAACGGTCATCATGACCAAGCATTAATTTCTTAGCAGCTAATGATTCCTATTTTTGGCTGCAAGTTTGCCTGTCTCCTTTCTTATGGAGACGGGATTTAACTCACAGCAAAGTAAAGTCCAATTGCTGCTTTCAAAATTGCTATTAAAAACTGCCCTGTTCAACCCTATTCAGTACCCTCAAAGGAAAGAGAAGGTCTCTGCAACTGACGACAAAATGACAGTCGCAACTCCAATCCCTGTCCAAATCCTGCTGAAAGCCAGTTTGGCCATAAAGCAAAGTAAGGTCAAGGGACCGGCAGAGGAGATCCAGTTTTTAGGAACAAAATGGCAAGATGGACATTGTCACATCCCAATGGATGTGATCAACAAAATAACATCTGTCTCCACCAACTAACGAAAAGGAAACACAACCTTTCCTAGATGATGTGGGCTCCTGGAGAATGCATATTCCGAATTACAGCCTGATTGAAAGCCCTCTCTATCAAGTGACCTGGAAGAACGATTTCAAATGGGGCCCTGAACAAAAAGCCTTTGAACAAATTAAACAGGGGATAGTTCTTCTAGTAGCCCTTGGGCCAGTCCAGGCTGGGCAAGATGTAAAAAATGTGCTTTACACCACAGTCAAGGAGAACAGCCTTACCTGGAGGCTCTGGCTGAAAGCAACAGGGGAGACCTGAGGTCAACACTTGGGCTTCTGGAGCCGGGGTACAGAGGAACGGAGCCCCGCTATACTCCAACCGAAAGGAGGTATTGGCAGCACATGAAGGGGTTTGAGCTGCTTTGGAAGTGATCGGTGCTGAGTCCCAGAACCCAGCTGCCGGTGCTGGGCTGGATGTTCAAAGGCAGGGTGTCCTCTACACATCACGCAACTGATGCTACGTGGGTAAGCGGGTCCCACCGAGCTGGCCCTGCCTGATCAAAATTTTTATGTACTATAGAAGGGTATAAGGTCCCCGTAGCGCACACAAAAAAATATGCTGAGGAAGACAGTCTCGGTTATTCCTGCTTCAGGCAAAGGAAAACCCATCTGTGGGACGGCTTTTGCTCAAGGACCTGGGTGCACTTGACAAGTAATGCATAAGGATGGCGAAGTCTGATGTATGCCTGAAGGGGCTCTAATTCTGGGTGAGAATAGCCAATTACTTTAATTGTATGATGTTAATTGCTATATAATACCATATGTTATCACTACTATGGTTGCTGTATGACATATCAACAGTATTACAATAAAAATTACCCAGATTAATGAAGAATGAATTTTGATGAAACCGGACAAAGTGCAGCAATAACAGAACCAGACCAGCACAGCTGTGACGGAGACAGAACTGGCTTCAGCACGCAACAATCCAACACTACACACCACCTCTCCTGCCCTGAAGGACTACTGTGGCTGATGGAGCCTGAAGTCACAGACTAAACAAACTCAACAGACATTTTAGAGGGATGACCCACAGCCTCAGGGAATGGTATCTGTGTGTATATATCAAAAGACAGGAAAGGATGCATTGGAAAGTGTGGGACCTGGGCATGGTGCAAATGGTATAGAATAAGGGGTGGATATTGTCCTGGGTTTGGCTGGGGTAGAGTTAGTTTTCTTCCTAGTAGCTGGCACAATGCTGTGGTTTGGATTTAGGATGAGAATAACGTTGATAACACGCTGATGGTTTAGTCACTGCTGAGCGGGGCTTGCCCAGAGCCAAGGGCTTTGCTGCGCCTCACCCCACCCCACCAGCGAGCAGGCTGGGGGGCACCAGGAGCTGGCAGGGGACACGGCTGGGACAGCTGACCCAAGGCATATCCCATATCGTATGATGTTATGCTCACTATATAAACAGGGGGAAAGCTGGTCAGGGGCCACTGGTCAGGGGCCACTGCTTGGGAACTAGCTGGGCATCATGTGGTGGGTGGTCAGCAATTACATTGTGCACCACTTATTTTGAATATTCAAACTCTATTATTATTATTATTATTATTATTATTATTATTATTATTTTCCCTTCCTTTTCTGTCCTATTAAACTGTCCTTACCTCAACCCATGAATTTTACTTTTTTTTTTTTCCTAACTCCCTCCCCATCCCACTGCAGGTAGGGGAAGTAAGCAAGCAGCTGTGTGGTGTTTAGCTGCCTGCCGGGTTAAACCATGACAAAAAGGGATATATATTCTAGCCTGGTGTCAGCCAGTTTGTTAAACCGTGTTGCGTTTTGTATGAGCAGAAGACAGTTTCATACTGCTTCTTATTCAAAAGTGCTATAGGCAGAGTTCAGATATTTGGGCTGTACAGAAACACTCAAGTCACATCTACAGAAGTGGTAAATAATTTGCAAATAAGGCAGAAAAGCTGTACGTTTCAGGGGAAAGAGTTAGGAATCAGTAACAGAAGCCAACAGGCTCATGGATTTGAGGAATTCCTTGATGATCTGATTATTTTACAATAATAAGGGGGAGGGTGGGATACAGGGAGGAAAGGGGAGAGTTAAGGGGGAGAAACCATGTCTGTGGAGGGAAGAAAGTGCCAGTGCAGGACCCTGAGGCGTCTCCCCCAGGGCAGAGATGAAACTCTCAGACACTTTGTCCCCAACTGGACACTTCAAGAGCTGCTAGTTTGTGCTGGTGAAGGCACAAGCACCAATTTGGAGGACAGAGAGCACTCAAGCTGCAAAGCGGAGAGGAGCCTGTGAATTCACCCATGTAACATAAACAAGTCCGAGTTCAAGGCAGACACATCAGTTCCCAGCAAGAGCAGTAGGAACTGGAGTTTTATGCAGTTTGCTCTTTTGACACAATCATACGATGATTCATTTAGTGTGCATTACCTAATACAAATTACTGCAAAGCCTTGATTCATTGATCTAGACAAAGAAATGAAAGAGCTGAACCATGGGAAGAGATCTACGGTTATTCGTCCTCTGCAGAGCAATGACATGTGAGGACCCATTAGATACAGGTGTAGAAAATAGAAGCAATGGGAAGAAGAAGGTGATGAGAGAGCTCCAGGAAACACATTAATTGGAAGCTCTAGCAAAATATAGGTTATTGTTAGTGCACATAAACTATCAGTCTGCAGAAGCAGGTATAAATCAATATCGTGCCATTGATTTCAACAGAGATGTAGCAGCTCTGGACAGCTGATAGCTGACTGAGAAGAGGAAGGAAAGCCTGCACCTTCCAGAGGTCTTCTTTAGTTTACAGAACAAGAAAAGAAGAGAAGAAATTAAAATGCTTTGCCTACTTCCCAAATTCACCTCCAAACTTGAATCCCAGCAACAACAAATCTTCACCGAGGGAAGCCTTCAAGACCGGAGCAAGAGAAGAAGAGTGATGCAGAGGAGCAGAGGTGCCTAAGGCTGAACCCCTGAAATGCCACCATTCAGACCTGACAAGAAAAGCAGGGGAGGTAGAAAAGACATCAGAAAGCACAAGATATTTGTCGTTCTGCAGGACAGGGACTCACCCTACCTCAGCTCTGCAGGTGTGGTCATGGGGGGGTATGCAGACACCATCTTCACACCCTCTTGTATTTCTAAAAAAGTATTCTCCTGATGCAATCTTTGCAATTACAAGCACAGTGGAAATTTCACATAGAGCATCCCAAGGGCTACATAAGCCTTTAACAAAGTTAGGAAAGAAGGATTTCTGGTGGCCAGACCACCTACAATCCCCTGCCAAAGGGCCTGGCAGTTTTCCCATGCTTTCCCTCAGGATACATACAGCTGTCAGAACCATGACCTTCTCAACAGTCTGGCAATTCCTAATGACTGAGGTGTGAGCAGCAAAGCTGAAGGTGTGATGGATAAGCCATGTCACAGATTTCAAACCATCCTTCATTTTTATTGGAGGACAGGGGTCAGATCAATACACCTCTGCAGTACACTTTCTGACTGATTTCGAAGGGTTTGAAATGAAACTCACAACAGACAACTGTAAAAGAACAAGCTAAATGTACTTGGAGTACCAGGTTACTTACCGTACACCCATGGAAGCCAAGTACCAAAATAAGGTGTCACAGTGATGGAGTGCATGCAAGACAGAGTTTCCATTTGCCACGAAGAACGTCCTTCAGAAAATCACTAATACTACTATGATCACTAAAGTTAAGCACTTCTGTTCATCTTGGCCTTCTTTCTGTGTTAGGAAATAACTATGAAAAACAACCTGAGCAAGCTGGCAAATAATTATACCATCACAGTGTATCGATTCTTCACATCCATAGTAGAAACCGCAGTAGGCTGCAGTAGCTCTCTGAATGACGTACCGCTTGGGTCTTAGGACAGGAGCCAGCTGGGGTTTCCACATCCTTCTCCATGCTCTCAGGAAATTATGCAGCAGAAGCTAGTAAAACATTGTTGTAAGGTAATAACAGGGTCTTCCCCCCACCCCAGAACTGTCTCGTTCCACTCAATAAAGAGGAAAGCACAGAAAAGATAAGGACAAAACAGCAGCTGTCAGCTGTTCCTGAGGCACCGTAATTATGAAAATATTATTTCATGTTTTGCAATAGTATTTTCCACGAGAGAGACACTTGCTCAGAGCTTTAAAAATCTCATCATATTACAAGAGTTTGTGATCGTGATGCACTCCAGGAGATAGATGAATAAATAAGACTTTCCATAACTTTACATCTTAAATATCTTTCTCACTCCCCTCTTATGTAGCTACGGAACATTAGAAGGGGAGCATCATTACACACAGAAAAGCACCTACACAATGTAGCCATTTGTACTCTGCCTCTTCCTTATCATTTCTCTTTTGTGACATCTGGAGATATTAGGCACAGAAAACAGTATTCTCTATTACCCAACAAATGAAAATACCCATGACTTTTAAATTACAACTAGATCACAGTGAAGAGTCAGAAAGAGCTTATTTAGGCTAGCTGACAGCCCATTTGTCCTTTTCCAAGCCTGCTGCTTTGCCTGTGTGGCACACAAGAAAGCTGATAACAGACTAATGACACCTAACACGTGTGCCCAGCTGTTGCACACGATGGGTTTGATGCTACAAGGAATAGTCCTAAAACACTCTGTGCATCAGAATCCTCAGCCTCCACCCAACCCAATGGCCAGGCAACATGGTTGATGTACTGACACCAAACCTCAGCATCCAAGCACCCTGAGGGTACAACAGGAAAGTCATCTCCGTATGGGGCCTGAACAAACAAACCTTGGTCCAACCAGAGCAAGAAGGACATTTCCAGGCTCTGGTGCTCAGCAGGAAAAAAAAACCAAAGAGGCCAGGTCACACTGGGAAGACAACTGCAGGACTGAGGCCACGGCTACTCTTGTGCTGGCCACAACTCTTCCCAGCTGCATCAGCAGCTTCACTTGGGGCCCAGAGAAGCTCTGACTTCCACCAAACCCACCTAAAATGGCAGAAGATTCCAGCTAGGAAGCCAGGGGAAGGCCCTCAGTTTTTCTGCAAAGCAAGGAAGGGAGGCTGATGACGGAAGAAAGGGAGATACTTGTACAAGAGCACATCTACATAGCCAGGGACTGATAGTCCACGAGCAGGCTGGATGCAAATAAAATTATTGCGAAAGACCAACCCCAGATTGTGCCAGTGTTAACATGCCTGAGGAAGGGCAGGGAGGTCAGCCTGGGCTCAGACCCACACCCCTAGCCGAGCACAGGTAGCTCTGTCTTGGGTCTCCCCACACCCTACAAGGGCTGCACCCCAACAGAGAATTGCCACGCACAAAATAGCATGACAGGTGCTTCCCAGCCCGACTATTCCTCCGACAGCAGACACAAATCTGATATTCTACAAGAAACCGTCCAGTACTGGTTTAGCCTATACATCATATCGCAGACTTTGTCTTCTGCTGCCTGTGAGAGCCTCCTCTAATGATTATGTTGCAAATCAAGCATGAATGAAGGTGATTTAAAAGGTGCAAGACAAAAAGGACAATCGCAGTCTGTAAATACCTCCCAGAAGGAAATATCCTGGTCATCACGCTCTACCTGTTTTTTGGTAGGGTAACCTGACCACAGGTCAGCCTAGGTAGCCAAGAGTACAAGCAAGAAGCCCAGGTGGGTCCCCTTCATATGGCCATGGAAGACAAAGGTGCACCCCGGGACCAGCTGCCCGTCCTGATTGCGGCTGCACAGGTGGATGGAGCCCAGGTGGAACCTCTTCTCGTCAGCTGTATCAAACCTATTAGTGGCAAGAGGCAAAATGGCAAGATAATAAGAATGACACAATTAGAAATAATTAGCCGAGTAGGAAATCCATTCCTAGACAATTAATGGTAAGAGGCAAGGACTGCACGATAAGAAGCCAAGACTGTATTTAGCTGTTCTCAGCTCATCCTGCTCCCAGTAACAAGAAAGCAAAGAAACAAATTGTTTTTTCATTAAAAATAATTGGATAACAAGCATCGTACCAGCCGTAGGAACCTGAGAGGGGAATTGGTCTCACATTCCTCTGCACAGCACAAAATAATACCCTGAGGTGGCTTTTTCCACAGTACAGGGAAGAGGCATTTGAACAGAGGGATGCCTTCAGCTGCCTGCAATTACCCCTGCCTACAGGTGCCTGCCAGAGAAGGGCACAGATCCCACCGCAGTGACCCCGAGCCAGGAATAGGATTTTGACCCTACTGACTTGTATTATAAAGCTGCACCAAGGTGGCCAGCCTGGTGATAAAATACACCAGTCACATCCCTAGCAACTGTGCAAGCATATGTTTGGGGAGACAGTCCTGAAACGCAAACATTTCTTCAGGCCTTTTTATGGGAGTTACATGCAACTGTTCAGAGTGTAGCACAGCCTCGTGAGTCTTCAAGCATCTGATCACCACAGAGAGACCTCTGGGATCATCAACAAAAGCAAGAAGTGCTCCCATAGAATTGCTTGACATCGGTGTCTTCATGGCATTCATCATCACAACCGAAGAAGCAAACGTCTTTGTCAAAATATCCAAGTATCTCACTGGATAATTCACACACAGAAAGAGAGACTGAATTCATCAAATAAATTGTCTACAGGGGACAGTTTTCCCTGAGCATGGGTAGAAAAAGCTGCTGGAAAGAGAGAACAAAGTGTCAGCATCTCACTTTGAGATGTGAAACCGGAGCTGACAACACTGTGATTTATGGAGAACCAAGGCCTATTTGGGGAGAGAGCAGTTTACAGGAGCTGTGCCAGCAGAGGTGAAAAGATGGGCCTCAGCTCTGCTCATCAGCCAATTGCAAGGGCTAATATTTTATAAGTGTAAGAGATAGGCAGTGACCTTCCCCTTCGGAGTCTAAAATTGTTTCTGGGTTGAGCCTTTAAAAAACAAAAAGGTATATATTTGTCTGAGTACAATATGTCCAAGATCTTATCTGCAACCTAGTAATTCACTGGCAGAAGACTTGGGTGAAAAGATTTAAGTGCACTGCTCACCTTGCATAAGCCTGCACTTACAAATACTCATTTAGTAGCTAAGGGTTTACCTTGACCTAGAATATACAAGCGCGATAACAAGGCATTAAATACAAGACTCATCCAGCACACTACACAGTATGCTTCCCCCTTGGATGAGTGTTGCATAAAGATAACGTCAAATCATCCCACTTGCACAACACATTCCTGAAAATTATAACTGGTTCCCAAATTCATTAATATCTCCTGCAAGCTATGGCTGCGCCATCAGCATGGCTCTGGTGAAGTCCAGCTAGAGGGATCAGACTTTTCTGGGGTAGTCCTGGGGACAAGACTTCCACGAAGACACTAGCATTGCAATTGCCTTGTATTTTTTGTGCCAACTTGTTGTATTAACCAGCCTTTCCCTTTGCCAGTGTGGTTTGTTCCCAGCTGGGGACACAGCGCCTTGACATCGCTGAGGCAAAGCAAACCACATTGAGCTGTGATTTTAATCCATCAGCAGGTGGGAAGGACCTCAGTGTGAGGAAGTCACAAATCCCACCTGAGGCTTCTTCCAGCTGTGGAGGTCCAGAGGTTCATCTTGGCTGAGGCTGTCTGGGATATGAGGAATATTTAGGTGCCATGGACTTCACTGGAGGAAACATGGTCCTGAGCACCTACATGGTTGGACTTCAGCTGCACAGGACCATGGATGATGAACTAGCAAAAAAATGGTGTCCTGGCTGGCTAAAGCACACCTACTGCAGCAGATACAGGTGTCTCTGGGCCAGCTGTTGTCCTTGTAGGAAAGAAGGAAAGGGGTATTTAAGCAGTATCCTCAGGCATGGAGTCAAAAATCCCTCTGCTGGCTCTTTACGTGTGGCTGCTGTTGGAGAACTCACAGAATGATTTTAACCCTCAGGTTATCCCTGCAATGTGCTTGCAGCCGTGGCAGTTTCAGTGCCCACCTCCCTCATGTCCTGCCCATCCTGTTCTTTGCAGCTTCAGTTCTTTGGCGAAGCAAGCTGCCTGCAAAACATCGCGGAAGAAAAAGTGCAAATCTTGTTCCATCTCTGCAGAGAGGATTTCTGTTTGACCGAGCTGGGATGTATCAAGAGCAATGTCAGGGTAGATGCCAAGATATCAATGCTGGGGATTTTTTGGTGCGAGAGAAAGAGGAATTCACATGCTGTGATGAGTAAGGGCAGAGCAGTTCAAAATGAGTAGGGGAAAACCCAAATAATCACAGACCATGGAAAGTACATAGAAACCAAGGGCTATCTCGGTGCTCCTGGTGAGACAATGAGGATGGACATCTTAAAATATAGGGGGGCAGAAAATGGATTTGGCCATAGCATGTTGTGCCACCAGGCAGGTAGTTGCTGTGTGGCCTTGGTGCCTGGTGGCAGGCTCCCACGGTGGCCTGTCCACAGGGAATTTATGGCACACACTCCAGCACGGTGGCAGAGGGTTCTCTTTGTCCCGTCCAGACCCCAACACTCCTCCTTTTGACCTCACTCTGAGAGGAGGATGGAAGATCCAGCACTTAGATATTTACAAACCAGCTGGGAAACTGTATCACTGTTTCTGGTTCCTTAATCACTTAAGCAGTGACAAGAGTTAATGGTCCCTGAAGCTTTCCTAGCAAATGTTCCTTGACATGCCATTTTCTGCACATCTCAATGATAGATAGGGAGTGAGAAGTCACTTTATGACAAGCCTTCTCAATTATTTAATAAGGCAGATTCTAATAACTTGGGGAAGTCCCCTAGAGAAATAAAAGAATAAATACAGTTTCCTTTTTATTCTGTGAATAGTTGGAGTGGAAAATGGATTGTCCCCTCTCCCATTACCTGTTAGGTTTATTTCTGGGACAAAGATTTTCTGTATTTCTGTCTCCATATTTCTGGCTTTTTGAACTGCAAGTGAAAACAGTACATGAAAATGAGGGTTGAGGTTTTTTTCTATAAACATGGTCAAGAAAAGTTGCTGTTGTATCAAAAGCAGGAAGAGGGCTGTGAATAAAGTGAAATGCTGGACCACGAGGGAGGTGTTTAACAAGTCTGATGGACTCTTCCTTCGTTTTGGTGTCTCTCTCTTCAGCTTGTAACTTATTTTTGGATGAGGGTCACTGCTGAGGGCCTGTAAGGCTCTGAGCACAACAGAATTTGACAGGTGGAAGCTCTTCTGTCCATTTAATTATGCAGAACTGTAGAACTGGATTAGCACTGTAATATTTGATAGCCTACTCGTGTAAAACCACCAAGACAAAGGATTATAAAAGGGACCCTGGGACCTAAGTCCATGCCACCCACTTGCAACAGCAGTATAGCCTGCTTTCTCTCACCCACTACACCGCACCAAAAAACGATCTGGATATGGTAGAAGTAGTACTCAGACACCTCTGTAAGTCATGCAGGTCTTAATGCAGCTGCCTTACAAGAGATCTGCTCATTTGTGCTGGGAGCAGAGGTCAGAACTGGGCCAGAGTTATTATATGGACAGAACTGCATGTTTTGCTGTCTTTTATTTCTCTTCTCATTCACTTTGGAGTGGGATCCAATTTACAGCAGTAGCAGGCATACAGCGGAGTCACCACTTCTTGCATTTCAAACATACGCGCCTATGCATGGTAGAAAAAGTAGACTGTGATATATGCTGGCCTCGGTCCAACGTATCTGCAATATCCCTCTATATCTCTTGAAAGAAACTTTGGCAGGCTGGGCATGCCAAAAGCAGAAAACATAAATCTGAGTGCAAGAGTAAGTCACTTGCATTAAACCAAGGACACCTTCAGCCTGTTTCTGATGCCAGTCAAAAGCCAGTTGCTGCCCAGCCTTCCCCTGCCTATTTAGAAAATAGGAATAGGAGCCAGGAGTGTTAAATGGTTAATCCAGACTGTTTGTTGAAGATATGTCTCTACAAATGTTATACCATCTGGTGCTCTGTGAAAGCTGGAGGAGTGGGTGCTGTATTTTCATAACAATACGCCCTTCTACTCTCATTGATTAATAACATGAAGCTATTTTGTCTTTGTTCTTTTGTATTTTAAAATATTTGTATGAAGGCTTTTCAATGTGAAATCCAGTAATTATCTTAAGAACTGAGTCAATAGGTTTTTTAGGCAGAGAAATTACACATTAAACTGAACAGTAAAAACCTCAGTGAAAAACACCTCTGCACCATGACCCAAGACCACCAAAGTCCCTTTTTTTGTCACGGTGCAATTATCCCCATGAGCATTTATTACCAGATACCGTTTGGAAGCAAGAAGGCTGGATGCCATCGTTGAGGAGTTACTGCAGAAAACTGGGTTCACGGTCAGCTCATGTCCACCCAAAATCACGGGCAGCTGGCTTACACTACCCCAGTGCCCACACTGAGGCCAGGGCCACATCAAGCCGAGGTGGGCACGTTGCCCTCAGCCAACACCTTGAACCTGCTCCAGGAGGTACAGAAGAGACACGCGGCTCTGCACCCCTCCACCTCCTGTCAAAACTCCCCTTTTCCCACTCCACTGTCTTCCCATGGCAGCTGGGGAAGCTGCTGCAAAGCCTGGCACCACCGGGCATGGAGGAAGCTGAAAAAAATCTACCTTCAAGCCTCTTCCTTGGGTGGGTGGTTGCAGAGTTACCCTCCCATGAAAGCGATGCTTCAGAAACTCCAGGAAAGGAAAAGCTGCGGAGGGAACAAGGCACACAGCCCTGAACCAGAAGATGTTGGTGCTTCACCAACTTCCAGTGGTCCCTAGGAAACAAAGGAATGAAAACTCCTGAATTCAGTTATAATAAAAAAAAAAAAAAGGAAAAAAAAAAAAAGGAAAAAAAATGGCCATTTCTGATATTAGCTGAGCCGAGTCAATCTATGTAATGCCGTGTGCTTGCAAGTGTGTTAAGACCAGACGCCCTTTAACTATTGAAGAATGTAATGTGAGACAGACTTAAACCTAACTGCAGATGCTTCAGTGTCAAAAGCAAAATCCTTCCTTAATTTAACATCTAGAAGACCCAGCTCATCAAGGCAGAGCCTTTTTAGTTCCAGCGGATGAACAGGGAGCACAGCTAAAAACGTGCAATTGGAAGATGATTTAAGGAGTGCAGTTTATAGTAGATACAACTAATAAGCAATTTCTCAACGTTTCCTAGAAAATGTAAATTTTTTTCCCACAGGAAGCTTTATTTCACCAAGAGGTTCCAGTATTATGCTGAAAATCCAAATGAAACTCTTTCACCCTTCCAAACTTCTTTCAGCAGTTGTAAAAGGTAGAAGCTTAATTTCAATGAAAACAGTTTCCCCCACAATTGCCCCATGCACCAGCATAGCCTGAGAGAAGAAACATCAAATACTGGGAAATCTGTGATAAAATCAGGAGCCACCCCCCAATCAGCATAACTCAAAGTATGTTTTCACTCCCTCACACACAGCACCCATTGGAATTAAAGCAGAGGGAGAATTCCACAACAAAGCAGCACACCCAGCAGTGAACTGGATCAATCGATTCCCCATAAAATGTACATCCACCGCGCCTTCAGCAGCCGCCCACCATTTCCAGCCTCGGCAGAATTTCCTCTTTTCTTCAGTTTCATCTCCCTCTTCTACCTGTTGTGTCATGACAAAGTTTCCAAGTACAAATGAAGTGACCCTTGTCAAGCAATAAAGAAACAAATCCTCCAGCAGCTATTTCCTGTCTGACAGTTGGTATGTGAATGCTTCACTGGCTTTACTGTTTAGCCATGAAACCTTCATCCTAAGTGTCATTTGGCTTTAACTTTGCAATAAGGTAATTATAGCACCATGCTTATTAAAAACAGACTCCATCACAGCCGACGTTGACTGATGTTGGTTAGATCTGGGACTTGACAGCCAAGTAGGATGAGCAAGTGCATCAGGATACTAACGACATTATACTGCAAATGCTGTTTATTTTCTGTCAGCTCTAAACTATGCAGTAAATAACACATTATTAAAAAAAAAAAAAAAAGAGAGATCCAGAAATAACATTAGGTTAAAATGAAAGCATCAATTATCCCCCTTTCTTCAGCTTTTGGAAGATTTTGCTCTTCTTTTAATTTTTCTCTTTTTTTTTTTTTATCTTGAACCATTTGTGCAGGGGTTTTTTTCTTTACTCATTAATTGCTTTCTTCTGACTCCTCTGTTCTGCTTCAGTGCCCATAAATCAATGTAAAAAAGATAAAATGCTACTATTATCAAATGAGTGTAAAACCATATTCAAATAAATTTCCTTTTGCACACATTTCTTCTTATCTCGACTCCAAAAACATCTGCTCTGGCTGAGACCAAGACTCATTTTTCCATCCCAAAGTGCACCTGGTCTGTCCCCCGTTTCAAAACCCTCCCAGAGCAGCGTGCTGGAGGACAAGCCCATGGTCCTGTAAATCATTCTCTCCTAGCAGCCATGAAAGAGGCTCCAGTACCAACTTTCTCCAGCATCAAATATTTGACGTATGGTAATGCCCACAGCACGATCACTTGCACCTAGAGCCAGAGACAGCCCTAAATTTTCCCTACAAAAAAAGTGGTTTTTTCCAAATAGCTAATTTTCCTAGAAGGATGTTTATTGCTGAAAATTTCTGTGTGATTTTAAATTACAGAGTTGCAGTTTTCCCCACTTTTTAATATTTCTCCTGTTGAAGATGCTGGGACAGGAGCAGGGGGAAATGGGAAGGAAGAGATGATGAAGATGAAACACCTTCCCTCTTCCCCAGACATACAGCGAAAGAAAATACAGCTTAAGTTTAGCTTAAAACCTAAGAGGAAGAGTGTGAGGGTAGAAATCACTGTTGTTCTCAGTTTCATAAGAAAAAAATTAAAGACTTTTGCAAATTAAATTGGAGGGTTAGGGGTCCCTCCCTTTTGGGCAGCAGGACAGAAGCTGCTTTTGTTGAAAATGAGCCAGAAGGCTTGCATTTTGCAGGATGAGGTGCTGGAAGCATAGGACTGCTTTGAGAAGGAGACGTAAGCACAAGGACAACAGATTTCCCAGCTTTGAGACACACCAGTGTTTTCTGGAGGAGGAAAAAGGGCATTTCGACAGGACTGTGGCTCTCCAAGGCAGAGGCCATCAGCTACGTGGTACCTAATGGCACAGTCTCCCACTGAGCATACAGACGCACAAAACTTGCTTTTGGTTACGAAAAGCTCCACCTTACAGCCCCACCTTGCACCCCAATATCAGACCTGGGAAAAGAGAACTGTGGGTGTCAGGACATCAGGATGTAAATTGAATTTATGCAGAAGCATTATTTATGGAAAGGCAGGCAGGGTGGAAGTTGTTTTTGCTTGGAGACATGCAGTTCAGGAAGACCTTTGAAGATCAACATCCACATCACAGATAGGGAAGTAAAATATCGTGGACCATCTTAACGCAAACTGGAGTACTTTATAAGCTCCCTTCAATGGCAATTAAAGGATTGAGACACTCACAAATACAAATCAGGAAAAATGCATTTGTCACTTGATTTAGCTCTGCCAGGAAATTTTTTTCAAAGTTCTGGTGTTGAACAGTGAGTATTTTCATCCAGGTCTGAATGTTTTCAAAACCTCACTACTTGTCAGTAATTATTTAGGCAAAAGCGCTTCAGTAACATTGATGTGCCCTAGTCCACCATTTCCAAAATGATTTGATTTCTCTTACAAACCTTTTTAATTAAACACATTTTCTAAGGAAAAAATAAAAAATTTGAATTTGAAATAAAGCTGCTCTGTCTCCTAAAGCAAATGTGTTCTTAGAATTTCTAATACAAAAAGTCATTTTCATTCCTGTTTGTTTCAGAATGGAAATATTTGAAGAAGCAAAATTTCTTGGAAATTAGTTTTCTGAATGCTATCGAAGCATAAATTAAATGCCATCTCATCACGTTGCCACTAATACACCTGATCGCTGCCCTGTGGCGATCTCCTGTGCATGGCTCGATCAGGATTCCCTTCCTGGGTGCAGGAAAGGTCAGGAAGGGATGCGCTCCTGCTCTCAGACCTGAATAAAACTGCAGCTTTGATAACTGAAAGGTGAACACCTTCTTCCCCTGCTAAGTGACCTACCAGGAATTTACCATTTTGGTAGCAAGGTGCCCTAAGGAGGTCTGTAGAGACTTTGGTGGATTGGCCCAGCACCAGCAGCTTCTCTATCCAGTTGTACCTGTGTCATGATTTAACCCCACCAGCAGCTCAGCCCCACGCAGCCACTCATTCACCCCCATGCTGCTGGGATGGGGAAGAGAATGGGAAGGGTCAAAGTGAGAAAACTCCCAGGCTGAGACAAAGACGCTTGAAGAGGCAAAGCAGAAGCCGCGCACAGCAGCAAAGCAAACCCAGGAGTTCCCCCACCGCTGCCCAGGGCAGGCAGGTGCTCAGCCATCCCCAGGGCAGCCGGGCTCCATCAGGGTGACGGGGGCTTGGGCAGACAAACGCCATCCCTGCCAGCGCCCCCCCTTCCTTCTGCTTCCCCAGCTTTACATGCTGAGCGTGACGCCGTATGGTCGGGGCCGTCCCTGGGGCCAGCTGGGGTCAGCTGTCCCGGCCGTGTCCCCTGCCAGCTCCTGGTGCCCCCCAGCCTGCTCGCCGGTGGGGTGGGCTGAGGCGCAGCAAAGCCCTTGGCTCTGGGCAAGCCCCGCTCAGCAGCGACTGGAACAGCCCTGTGTGCTCAGCGCTGTTCCCAGCACAGACCCCAGCCAGCCCCACGCGGGCGCCGGGACCAGCAGTCACTCCAGCCCGGCCAGCACCAGCACAACATGTCCAGTGCAAGTATGCCCTCCTGAAGGGAGCAAAAAACCAGTGTTTAAAAATATACCTCACTTGCTGCATAGTGTCAGGAAGCATCATCCTTTGCATGGTGAGAAGATGCCAACCCCAGCAGGCTGTCCCCAAGGCGCTCCTCTCTGCAGAGACCCCCAGGGCACAGCTCCCTTCACTCCTCTAATGATGAAGATCAAAAGGTTGAGGATGCTAAATATTCATCATGAGTCAGGTCTGTTTGCACAGAAAATGTAGCCCAATGTTTTTTTCAGCATCACCTGGCAGCTTTCTTCAGAATAAAATGATGGGGGATGAGGGGGGACACCTCTTTTCTGTTAACAATACAGGGCAGAAAGGTCAAAATGAAATCCAGCTGTAAATTATGTGTGTGTCCATGAAATAGACCTTCTTCAAGTCCCCGTTCCTATGAATGGCTCATCATCCTCCCTGCCCCTCTCTGTTACTTGAGGCAAATCCAGGAGGAGTTAAGGTCAAGCTCTCTGACCTCGTGGGGCAGAAGACAGGGAATAGTTAGGCTGGTGTTTGACAAGCAGTCAGCACTAATCAGAATAAATTACTTCTCATCTGAAACGTCTTTTCTGCAGCTTCTAAGGGTCAGGTACTATCTTAACTTGGCTTATTCTGCCATGAACCAAATCTGGGATGAGATACGTGCCAGTTCATCCCAAAACTCAGGGCTTTCACGGGCCCAACAGCACAGCAACAGGCACGAGGCTGGGTCCCAAGAATCTCTTTCAGGAAAATTGCTGCTGTTTCTTGTGAAATTGTCAACTTTTAAAGAATGTTTCTTACAAAAGAGCTTTTGAAGCTACATTTTTCTTCATTTTTTAAACATTTCCAAGTGTTAACTGATGGAGGAAATTATTTTGAACTTAATTTTTACCCCATAAATTAGGTCAAGTTAAAACTGGGCAACCAAACTCAGCTGCTCCCAAACTGTCTCTGTATTGATTCCAACATGAAATACTCCAATAAAAAATATGAAAGATATTCTAGAAGATGTTGTTTCTATGCACCTCAGATAGCAGCCAGCATGCCTGGCTCGAATTTTCTTCATTCTCGATCATTATCCCTTCTTCCCCACTTTTCTTTTTTCCTTGTTTTGAGATCTCTGACAGCCAAAACCTTCAATAGATCCAGAAATCGCCCACGCAGCACCCAAAGATGGGATCCATCACATCATCCCTCTAACCTCTTTATGCATAGTCGCTTAGACATTTTACCCATTTTTTCAGAGAAATGATGAAATACCGAGTGATGAAAGCAGCATGTGCAAATGTGCAATCTATTTTTCATCTTCAGAGACATTTAACTTCTCTGAATTCTTAAACAAGAGCTAACTCTGCATTTGTCAAACTCTGCAATCATTTCAGTTTATGCAAAACATCTTACACAAGTATATCTCCTTATTTTCTGTGAATTTTTTTTTTTTTTAATCTTTGAGGTGCCTCCTGATGCCTTTTAAGTAAGAAAATCCCAGCACTCCTAAGAAAAATCACTCTTCACGAATTGCACGACATTGTGGACTGTTTCAGGACTTGCGCTGGTAAAGGGGATGCACTCTGGTCAGGAGTCAGAGATTCACACAGGTGATAACAGAGACACATACTTGAAGGCACACATGTGTCTACACCCTACCTGTTTAGATGTCACCTCTTAAGAGTCTCCAGCCATCTGGGATGCTCCTTTCACAATCCTGCTACACACCCTTTCAAAGCTGTTATAATAATTTCCCAGCTTGGGACAAAAATCTGTGTGAGCTCTTACACAAACAGTTTACATCTCCCACAGACCATTACTTTCTGTATATTTAACTTGAGAAGCATCCCTGTCATTCAAATCTCATTCAGATCATTAAAATCTCATTTCACCTTCAGAACTGCCAAAACTTCTTGCAGTGGAGACCTGAGCTTCATCTCCTGCATCCTTCCCATCACTGAAGTGCAGAAGTACTGCAAAACCTCTTTCTATTAGAGTTGTAAAGTATTAATTCAGTAGTTTTGCTCGACTTGCATTTAAAAATATGGAGGCAATTGAGAATACTTTCAAATATTTAAAGCAGGAGTTTGAAAACAATATTCATAGATCAACACTCTCTTCTGCCATGTAACTATGTTAGCACTGTCTGGGGAATATTCTTGGTCTATCGTATTTTTGATCATGAGTTTTTCTATATAACTATGTCTGTTTGCATTTATTTATCAAAAGAATAGATAAAGAGTTCAGAAAAGTTATATCTTCCCTTCGTTGACCTGGCCTTAAAGAATGCATCTGAAATTCCTTTATCTGCAGGCAATAATACCACATATCTTCCCCTGTCCCTATCACCTGTCTGCTCTGTAAGGTGATTAACTCTATGATCACTATAAAAATGTTTTATTTAGTGGATAATTGTAAGTACTGGTATCTACCGTTTCCAAATCTCTTGCTTTATTATCCTTGTTCAAGAAGGTCTTAATATTTAAGTGATTTACTGATCACTTAAAATGCCAGCCTAGCCATTAGGAGGTACATTTCACTATGCATTGCCTAATTTTATAGTACATTATTTCTTTATAAACAGACACATTACTCTGAAGCATTAATTAAACCTCTTTGCCCATTATGAACTCCATTTGGAAGACAACAACACAGCCAACTGCTTACCCTGAGGGATGGGTCTGCAACTTCACGTTTTGGCTCACACCAAAGAGCTTCCCAAAACGCGGTGCTACCAGGAGCAGGGAACATTATGCCATGGAGAGCAGTGATTTGTGGAAAGAAAGCATCTAATGAATAATACATGGCATTTGCACTTCAGCAACCCAGTTTGCTAAACTATTTTGCATCAATAACCTGGTACTAAAAAGCTCTGTTTATTATTGCAAGCCTCTAAGGCTTTTTGAAATAGAATTATATCAGCCACATTTATAATACTTAAATTTTGGAGCAAACTGCAGCTTGTTACATCACCGGAGAGAGTCTTCTCCCAGAAACTTCTCTTGAACACGTCTGGAATGACTTTGGGGCTTTTCACATTGCCACCACAAGGATACTTAGAGCAAACACAGAACAGCCCATCCACCACCCCCTTACTTTTTGCCAGTGCTCCTGGGTTGGAAGCCCTCAGGGCACAAGCACTCAAGATCCCAGACTACCGCAGAGAGCCCTCAGGAAGCAGAGGCTGTCCTCTCATCAGGCTTTCTACACAAGAGAGATTAATTCAACCTTCCCATCCCTTCCTAGCACCATCACCCCCACCACTACGAACCCTCTTGAAGGCTGCTTGCTTCTTGCAACCTGGGTACCCATCCCACAGTCAGGACCCATCACAGACTGCCAGGGTCACCCCCTCATTTTCCAACATTTATGGACTCTCAAGGCTGGAGGAAGCCCCAGCCTCTGTTCCTGACTGCTCCCAAGCAGTGCAATGACATGTTCCTCTGGAGCATACCCCACTTCTGCTTTTCACTCCAAAACAGTCACATTTACAAGACAGGCTGCAAAGAAATAAACCTCCAGTTCTCAGTCCTGACTCTACCGAGTATTACAGTCTTTACATATTTTGTTCTTGGGTGTGCACAGCCTGAGTTATTGTCTCAGCTATCTCCCTCTTACATCGCTTTGGAGGCCACAACAGCCACTCCACAATTCAAGCATTCAGGACAGAATCGTGCCCTGCTGTGTCTTAAAATCCCCATTAAGAATTCAACATTTACAAACAGTAACCCTGCAGACGTCTGCACAGATGTTCCCTATATTTAGGATAGGAAATAACCGTGGTTTCTCAGGTACCACTATCTGGATCTGACTGGGAAATGATTTAACAGTGCCCATTATAACTGAAAATCCCAAAAAAGCTATTAAAGGTTGTGGAAGAAGTGCTGTCACAGTTGGAGGACTGTTGGCTGAGCTGAACCAAAGGCCACCTCATGGAAATTCAATTTATGATGAGCACAGACAATGCCAGGAACAGCACCACACGTGCCGATGAAGATCAGTGCTACCATCAGATGCAAAGAAAACCTCGACATGCACTCGTGAAAACCTTGACATGAAACTCCACCGCCACACAGGGCACCCTCATCCCACGCCCACAGAAAGCAGCCCAGATGCTTCTCAGTCGCCAGAGCTGTGCCACGTCTCAGTGACACCCAGAGCTCCAAACAGACCTGGAAGAAATGCAAAATGCATTAAAATACAAAGGCAATGCAAGAGGGCTGGCAGCTGATGTTGCTTTCCAGCTATCTGCAGGCACCAGAAGAAACAAGCTGACAGAGAAGAATATACTGGCAGGGTTTGATGGAGACCTTAAAGGAGAAGGGTGAACTTTTTCCTCTCACAGCACACAAGGTAGCAGGCACTGAAACGTGTGCATGGAGCACACAAAAAAAGCCATCCCACCACCTTCCTCGCCAACCTCATTTCCTCGGGTCTGGGTGCAAGATTGCTGGCTGAAGTGTTCTCACAAACAAACCCTCTTAGCACAGCAATCTCCTCAGACGTGAAGGGAGCTCATTTGGATTCAGCAGGAAAGCTACAAAAACGGCGACAGAAAGTGATAGTTCAGGAGGGAGTTGGAGGCTTGCAATAGAGATAACACTGTGGGGACATTCATCTTCTGGTGATGGGAGGAAAACGCAAGGGAGGAGGGCCAGACTGCCACAGAGGCAGATGGAGCCATTCCACTGCTTCCCAGTCCCTTCCACACTCACCCCAGCGGTTCAGACCCACACCAACAACTGGTAATCCTACCAGCATCCCAAACCTTCCCCTAACCCCCTAGTATGTGCAATGTGCCACATCAAAACAACCTAAGCGGAACAAAACTACGCTCCCTGTTTTGGGGGTTTTTTTTGAACTCTAAGCTTATGATGCAAAAAGCCTTCAAATCATAAATTGCAGTCCTGTTTCGTCAGTTACATAATTAGTCTGCTACCACTAATTAGCAGCTGACAGTAAACACAACTTTTATCCCAGAAGACATCCCCTGTTCAGAGCACGGCTGGAATGCAAGTCGGGCACCGCTCTGGAGCTCAGTCCAGCGTGTTTAACAATCCTCGGGACTGGTCTTCCTATACTCAGAAGCCTTTATCAAGGCAAGCCAAGAAAATCCCAGAGCAACATTCAATTTGAAATTAGGAGGAAAAGCCAGTGCTTAGGGAAAATATGCTCAGCTGGACAAAAAAGCTTGCCTGGGCCAAACAGTGACAAATTGCTCCCACCACTGTCAGACGTGGAGAGACCTTTTTAATAGAGGTAGAGGAACGCACTGAAGAAATGCCATGTTATACTCAGCAGAAAGATCTGAGATTGATCCAATTAAATCCCTAAAGGTCTAAAGGTAAATGCAGCCACAGTAGTGAAAGCAAAGAGGGTGATCTGGCTCCAGATAATTAAATGTCCATTTTGATGCCAACGGGATCAGAGTCCAAAAGTGGAAACCTGGATCCCTCTTGCAGCCAGCAAAGGGAAGGACAGTGGGGAATGCAGCAAGGCAACAGCGGGGATGGGGCCAGCCTTACCCAAAACCAGCCTCACCCCCAAAGCATCCCCTTCCCTGAGGCCCCCCACCGAATACAGCATGGGGGCCAGGTGGGAGGAGGTCTGCAGGGATCTCACCCCACGGAGAAGGAGCAATGTTGGAGTGGCAATGACAGAGATCTCACACAAGCCATGCAGCTCCATACCACCAGCCAACACACTGAGAAGAGCGCAACTCTCTGCAGCACCCCACGAATGACCGCAGAGCCAATGGCCCAGCTGGAGAAGCTATTTCAGCCTGAGGGACAGATGTTAAAGTGTCCTCACCAAGGCAAGGTAGAGACCCCATGAGCAGGGCTCACAGTAATGCCTGCAAGATGGACAGCTTAGAGCAGTGTTTAGCAGAAGCAAGGGACAAGATGATCTTTCTAATCTGATATTTCAATCACAGATGCATAGCCCAAAAATTTCCTGTTGGAATATTCCATGTAAAGTTCAAGAGAACTGTAAAGGGTAGGTATCACTTGCTACACAAAAATGAAAATTATACATTAGCTTAACACCACTGTCAGGAAAAACAAATAAAATAGCCTAGTTAAAGTCCTGGCAAGTGGGTGATGGCATTGCCTGAAGATCCTGAATTAACCATTTCCTTAGGCCCAACCAAGCAAATTAACTTTAGTGCTCCTGTTTTTTTAAAGATAGCTGCGTGCTTAAGTAAACTTCCCCAGTAACTTGCTGAACAGCAGCCATCATAACTTGAGTTTTAAAACAAGTTCCAAAGCACAGAGACTCATTCTCATCTCCATCAAAAGCTGGGAGGCTTCTTCATTGCACCAAAAAGATGGTCTGTGACTAGAGCAACTGTAATTTCATTTCAAGGAATTCAAGAACAAGTTAACCAGCATTGCTAGATCTGGCACGTGTTTCTGGGAGAGGTTTTTTTGTCACTGTGAGAAGGTGCGCAGCCAGCCCTTGCCCACAGTACCTGAGCCCAGAGCACACCCTGGTACCCTTGGTAGCATCCCATCCCAGGGTGCAAAGGTCAACCAGTTTTCAAGAACAGTGGTAACCTGAACACCTAGTTCTCTCGGAGAGTCCTTACCCTGGGCTTGCACTCTGAAGTTGATTTCTAGGCTAAATTTCAGGAAGATTTAAAGTAACGCCAGTAAAAATTAAGTTACTAATAAAAGAGAACTACTTCCACTACAAAAGGGCATTTTCATTGAACTAGTGAAAACCAGAGGGAAAATCCTTTCTCCACCTGAGTCAAAACTTTCAGCCAAACTGAGAGTGGACTTTAAGGAAAGTCACGGAGGATTAGTCATTAGTGACTGCTTCAAGGAATGAAAATCATATAAATCACCCCTTTCTTTCCCAAATAATGCAGCCCCGGGCAAATGGGGTCTTCCCTTCCCTCCTGACAGAAACATGAGGTCAAAGAGCCAGATGCAGCAGTGTTTTGGACGCAGAGCTCTGAAATCACTGGGGAGACCCACACCAGCCCAGCTCTGCCCCTCGCCAGGCTCCTCTGGGGGGGCTGCAAACCTCTGCAGGGGCATGAGCCTGGATCTGCAATTTATAATGCAGTTTCCTCCCAAAACACCCTCTGGCATCCCTGAGCGCAGGAGCAGATCCGGCATTATGATTCTCTACCATTCCTGGAGCACGGGTCTCCTGAAGCCACAGCTCCGAGAAGGGCGGCCACTGCCACCAGACAGCGGTTTGAATACCAAAGGTGCTCAGGAGACCAGCTGAGCACAGATCAAAGAGGGTGGACACCTCCAGCCAGAGAACTGGTTTTTGTTGTTTGTCTAAAAATCAAAAAAACAAAAACAAACCCAAAAAACAAAACCAAAAACACCAAAGTGAGCTGGCGATGATAAATGAAACAACTTAGCCACCTGCTACAGCCTCCTCTCAGAAGGTATGTGATCACAAGATGGAGCTTTCCAAGTCAGCTCTGAGGTCAAAAATGAAATATCCTGAAATACCAGTAAAAAGCAGGTTTTTTTCCCCTTCAAGAATTCAGCACCTAGAAATATGCACAGCAAAGGATTGCCTGTAGCAAGGCTCACAGTCTATACTTAGTCTAATTATTTGCATCTTAACTACTTTACAAACCTACAGAGAGAAACAAGTTAACTACTTCCCCACCTGAGGTTTTATTTTATTAATGAAAGCGCTACCAGAAGAATGACATGTTTATTTTAATGATTCTGTTGCCCTAATTTATACAGCGCTGTCACTTAGGCACCAAGTAGATCTGCAGATCAGCAAATGAGCCTTGTTAGTGTGTATATTCAACTTATACATACAGGCAAAAACACTAACTAACTTGATTTGCTGATCAGCAGATTTGTAAGTCATTTAAGTGACACATTTAAGTGTACAGCTCTAATTCATTAAAAAAATTTAATGATTTTCCCATCAGCATTTTCATACAATCCCTCACTCCCCTGCAGAAACAATGACTGTAGGAGTGTGGTAACTCAATAGTATTAAAACTCTGCCAACAGGGAGCCGCACGATAAAGATTTCAAATTGCAGGAAAGAAATAATCCCTGGACCACCTGTACCCAGCCAGAAGCACCTCCAGGCAAACACAGACCCTGCATGCAGCTCAGATCCACCACCATCTGCCAACTCCTGCAGGAAAGCCGAGTACCTGCTTTCAGAGAAACATCTCCCAGCTCATACACTGCTTTATATTCTTCTCCATTCCTTGCATGCCCTGCTCAAACTCTTTGCAAGCTTATTCTCCTCCACCAAACCTCTAAAACTTGTAGATTTTTAGTGTGTGGCTCCCTTCAAATATACAACTTCAGGGGGTAATCTCAGCTCTCAACCATTTACCACAGGTATATAAAGTATCTATCAGTTATATTGCGTGAGCTATGTGGGGGGACCCAGAGCTTTGCAGAGCTCTGACGACTTCACATCAAAAGGCAGAACATGATGAAAAGGGTAAAAGCTCCAGAAGGGGAAGCTATGGCTTCCCAAACAGGCAGGCGGCAGGTCTGCAACGAGAGGAATGGTGCCACTTACAGCAGCTGTCAGGGAAGAGCTTTTTCTTCCCCATAGAACAAATAAATAATAATTAAAAAAATTAAGAATGCAGACACAGAAGATAATGGTAAGAAATTTGAGGACATTGTCCTTAAATTATGATTAGGGATTTTTTCTGTTATTTGTGTTGCTCACATCTCCAGATTTATTTCCTCCACCAAAAAAAAAAAAATAATCAGAAGTTTTTAACAAGGGAAAAAACACTTATCACACCTGAAGTTTCCTCAGAAAACTGCTTTTCAGCCAATATGAACTAAAAATAGCAAAGCAGTCTCCTTCTGGTATCCATCCCCATGTGTTTGGCATGGCAGCACCCCCCGAGAGCTCCCCGCAGCAGAGCTCTCCTTGGGAAACTGGCAGCCTTTCAGGCCAGACCAGGGCTGTTTCACTCATTTCACAGCCACGAGTTCCCCAGGTCCAGGCCACCCGTGCACAACGCGTACTCCTGCAGGAGCCAGCACCTTCACCTCCTGCCAGCCCTCACGGTTACGCCAGGCATGGCTCAGGCTCTGCCTCCAGCCCAGCACAAGCAACACTTTTCCCTATTAAAAGCCAAGCACTGCGGTCAGTGCAGAGCCCACCTGGATCCTACCAGCAATAATCCCCCTGAAAGCATTGGTTGGCAAGAGGACCAGGCACTTGGTGAGCACAGGCACACCTCATCCCTCCCAGCCTTCCCACAGCCTTGCTCACAAGCTCACCTGCCCCATCCCGGCTGCCTCCAGCTGTCCAATGCTCCGTCTCCTCCCCAGAGGACTTATGGCTGGTGTAGGGCCAGGTCTCACCCTCACCTTAGGCATTTCCTTGGGCTGCTCTGGAGTCTTTGAAGAAACCAGTGCCTCAGCCTCTCCCTAGCCACCCCCAGCCCGTACGCCCAGGCTGCCTGGCCACAGCTTCCTACTAAAGCCGCCCCAAGGTGGGCAGCAGGTGCTCAGCCCCCCTGCTTTCTCCAGCTGAAGCCCATGGTTTCACCCTGCCACCCTCCCGCTCACAGCTCCTGCTGCCACTCGGATGATCTCCACAGGGAAGGGCACGACCACACATCCTTTTCACTCGCCTCAACACAGCTGGGATTTGCAGTAGGCTGCGCCTGGCCTGTACCCACCACATTGGGCTTCAGCTGTCACCTTCAAACCATCACTCACAGACACAGGTCACAGTTGTGTCTCCCATCGTGGGACTCCTCTCGTACTTTTCAGCCAGCTCCTGCCTTCAGCCTTGCTCTGAAGAACAGAATCAGGTTATTTTTCCCAGACCCTCCCCAGCCTCAAGCGTCTCCCACTGATTTTTCTTTAATCACTCCAGAAGAATCTTCACTTGCCAGTGCACAAGAGGTGGAGCAAAAAGCCAACATTACATTTATACACCAAGAGAAATGTGCATTTTGGGTGTCCCCAGAAAATACAAACCTGACCTGTGGTCACCAGGGATGGAGGAGGGACAGGGATGTGCCTGCCCAGTGCTGATGCATTTGGGAGCTGGCCACGTGGGAGATGCTGAAGCAGGAGGTGAGGATAGCAGAGGCGGATTGGGGTGAGCTCATGGGACTGAGAGGTCCCAGAGAGCGGGATGGGATAGAAAAGGGGAGGGTGGTTGTGGGATGGACTCCTCAGTGCCAAGTTGGAATTGCCACAGAAGCAAAACACCATGCAGAAGCAGAAAACCACCCATTGTCATGGGACCACAGCCCACACACCCAGTGAACTCATCATAAGGAGGGCAGGGTATCGTGGGCTGGGGGAGAGCAGGGATGCAGCGAGCTCCCTGGCAGAAGAACAGGGAAGACCTGGCCAGCCCAGGGGCAATCAGCAAGAACGAAGAAAGCATTTCCGTTCTTTTACAACCAGTTCCATTTTTAAAGAAAGGGAACAAAATGCAGGGCTCTAACCCAGCATGTCAGAGCAGCCTAGGAGGGTTTCTCTCTGATGGGTTTTATGACCATTCCCTTGGAAAGGCTGGCAGCAAGTCAGCCTTTGCACAGGAACGACAGCTCTGTGCCCAGCAGCTCTCAGCAGCTCCTCTGCAATGAGTAGTGAACCAATGAAGGGGCAACATTTGGCCAAGGTCTGATTTCAAATACCTCCATTTGGCAGATATCTGGACAAACCAGATGGATAAGTACCAGTAAAGGACACTTAAACCAGCCTTTGCATAAGCAGCTAGACCTTGCATGCAGATGGCATTTAAGCTGGTTTATTCACACGTGCTCCAGCACACAGTGGGAAAAACTGCAATGCAAGCAGGTCTGTGTTGAGCAGACAGGGTCTTGGGGACCTACCAAACCCATGGGATAAACCTGAGCACCAGCTTCACATACACTCTGGCACAAATAAGCTACAAGATTTTGGCCAGCTACTTCAGTGCCTTCAGATGGGACGAATGCCCATCTGTGCCCTGCCTCCTTCCTTGTTTCACCCCCCTTACCTGTAACTAGAAGGCTACAGTCTCTCCCTTCCCTCTAAATTGGCTATTAAATTAATTCACTGGATGACACTGGCTATCCTCACATACATCCCCCCTGCTGCAAACCTTATCCAAGTGTACAGAAAATCAGGAGGGGGAACAGTTTTGCAACTCGCAAGAAGAAAAAGAAAGTTTCCCAGTCCCCAGCCAGATCAGGGAGAACATTCATGCACTAAAAATGCGCAAAGTGTTCTGATAACTACTGAGGGATTCATCAGCACAGGACATGATGTATCAGCACAGAGAGTGGTACGGGCACTGCTTAGAGACTCATTTCACTGTTCCCTCTGCCCTCTTTGATTTACTAAAAAGTTCTGCCAGCACTTTGCAGAAAGTAATTTATACAGAGTATTAAAAAGAAGGGAAAATGCTCACGAGAAGATAACAGAGCATCAAACATTGCCTGTCCGCTCACGGACATTGCAGCAAGAAGGTGCGAGGCAGGGAAGCCCCATGCATGTTTTGCTCAGCTTTGAGCCCCAGCAAGTGCAACTGGGGAAGAGGGTTACCACACGCAGAGCATCACCAGGCTTTAGCTCCAACCCAAACCACCAGCATTTCTTTTGCACTTGTTTTAAAACAAACCTTCAAGTGAACAGAAATGATATAGCCAGTGGCACATCACTGCTGTGAAATGCACTAAGCCATTTGATTTAATAAATGATGCAATTACAATTATACATATTAAACATGACTGCCCTGTGTACGGCAAACTACCAAACAGCATGTTTCAGAAAAGCTGCTCTGTCAGTTTACACCGGGCTAGATGAATTAACCAGACACACCAAGCATTTCTAAGGAGAATCACAGACGTGGTACTTTCAAGTGTCCATCTCTATTAATTCAGCCTGTGCTCTGATTTCCACCTTCCTGCCAGGAAATGGGATTCCTGCAAGGGAAAGCACAGAGCACACTGGCAGATGCAAACCTACTGGCACATACCATCCCTCGTACGAGACATGCTGCTAATGATGAGCGTGGAAAGTCATGGCATCCCTTCACCATCACTTCATCCTTTTTAGGTACTGACATGCAAGAGATATCACTTGGATATGGATAAATCAAGGCGGGGGGGGGGGGGGGGGGCAGTAATCAAAGACACATTCTCCTCCTTTTGTCCTGAATTTCATATCAGATATGAGCAAGAGCAAGTTTTTTCAAATGTCTTCAACTTCACAGAGAGGCATGTAGGTAGACATACAATACAAACTCCCATGAACTAATGCACCAGCTTCCTGCAGAATGAAGACAGAAAAAAAAAAAAAGCCTTACACTATACATGTATGCTAGACTTTTGCTACGTTTGCTGTTGTTGGGTGAGGGAATGTTGTCCCAGCAGTCAGAACAGGTTAAACCACTTACAAACTTTCAGGATGCTCTTTTCGGTCCCAAAGCAGTCTGCCCCCACACTGATAACATGCCCATGCAACTGCTGCACAACACTTCCTAGACAAGTGACCTACAAATCAGTCAGGACCTGCACTCAGAGCATGCCCATTCCTCCTTGCAACAGTGGGAACAAACACGGCCAACCACAAGTGCAAAGATCCTCTTAAATTTGCTTTGAAAAGCATTTGTCAGGTTTCATAGTCAGCTAAATCAACAAATCTTATTTTATCAGAGTGATGAGGACTGGCTGATTCAGGCATTTTGCCCCTTGGTGGTCCTTGATGAGAACAGTTTTACTTAGCAGTTCTGTTTGCTCCAGCCTCACCCCCAGCCCCTTTCCTCCATCAGGTGGTGACAGTCCCAGCCAGGAGCATCACAGGACCTGTGGCCGGGGGATCTTCAAACTTCCCCTTCAATGTAAAAATACATTTCCCAAATAGTGCAGCTGTCTGCAAACAAGCCCCTGATTCTGTGAGCACAGGGAGAGCGAGAGTCTCCGCAGGGCCCATTAATCAGGGGCTCCAGCACTGCAAGGGCTGTAATCAGAGAAGAAAACACAAGACAAGAGTTTCTCCTTGCTTGTTACAGTCAGCTTAAAATGGCTAAAAGCCTGAATGGACCTGCTCAGCTTTAGCTGCTTTAATGAATTTTTTTTTCTTTTCTTCTACCAGCAATTTCTTCCTCCAGTGGGACCGTTCCTCTTGCTTGATTCAATAATTTCAACATTTCTGAGACAGAAGTCTAATAAATAAGGAAACCCCAGAGTTTGCCTCTTCCTCTAGTGCAGGATAACTGTACCGCATCCTCCCCTGCATCGGCGCGTGCAGAGACCTCTCCCAAAACCAAGTCCCACCCACCTTCCATGAAACAGATCATTTGCAAAGCACAACTGAAACAGGGCAGCTGCTTTTCGCCGTTTCTGCCATGAAAAGGCCACGCAACCTTTCCTTCAACCAGGTGGTTGGGGCAGAGCTAGTACGAAGCACCGGGTTTCCCACAAAACACCTGCCCTTCTGTTTCTGCAACACAGGGACCTAAAACCAGAAACTCTCCAGAAATCCCTCCTTGGACACTGCGCTTCCGCACACACTACCACGAGTCCTGGGCAAAACAAACCACGTCATTTTGTGAGTCACTGTAAGCCTCCAACGGTGTGTTTCTGAGCAGCCTTAGAAATAAATAGCGATAAAATGCCAGCAGCTTTTGTTGTCCTGTTTGTTTAGGGTTTTATTTTGCCTTGTGCTCCATATGTGTCACTTCCCTATTGCGCAGCTCCCAGGCGGTAGCATGTCAGCACGTTATATTGGGGGGAGGGGGCGGGGGGGGGGGTGCGGAGATGAGCAGCCTCTCTGGAATTCTTTCATTTCCCATTTTATAATCATCAAGAGCACCTACTTCCAGATGGAAATGCAGATTGGCATGAGCTGCAAGCCTTCACCACTACCTTCTGTTCACTCCTGCTTTGCCAGGAAAGATTATGTGCCCGGACAAGCTAGAACTTCATGCCAATGGCAAATAGTCCCATTGAATTAGTCCTTCCCAGGTTCATTTTAGCAATTTGCATTAAGTTTTGCAATTTGTTTACACAGCCTATAGTCTGGGTCTGTCAGATCTATATATACCATCCTGCATTAGGATGTTATACACTTTTTGGGTTTGGTTGGTTGGGTGTTTTTTTAAATGGAGAAATAGGATATTAAGATTCATTTTAAACAAGTGCCTTGACAAAAATATCATTGCACTTCTTTTCTGCAAGGGACTTCGTGTGTCAGCCCCTCAGCACTGGAATGAGAGCACTTTGCAAAGTAAACTTCAGTTGAACTCAACTAAACCTGCCCTGATTTGAGCCCGATATTCCAAATCCCAGTAATTACCACTGCATATGCCACTGTCCTCCAGTGCTCTGCACAAATTAAAAAATCCATTTCCGTGTCCCAGCTCAAAGTATCCTCACTAATAGCCAGCTGAAAATAATCATCGTAACGTGGCAGCAAAAGCAACACACAGGCAGTGCTTCGACATTGTGTGCAAACGAGTGGAGAATCCAACTCAATCTTAACACAACTGGGCTGGGAAACTCAAATCTAAGAAAAGGTAAAATAGACAGAGAAGTATAGCCAGTTGCCATGGCAACGGTAGGCTATGAAAGCACGAACTGATGGAACCCTTACAGTTATTTAAATGCTTATTATAACATTATGCAAAACAGCTGAGTAAAGAAAGCAGAGAGGTTAATATACTTGTAAGAAAAACAGTCATCGCAGGATGAGCAAGGTAACAATTTATAAGTCAGAAATAAGGCCTTGTTTAAATTCAGCCATTTGAAATAATGACATAATTATGCCCTCTTAAATTAATGAGGGAAATTTGTTTTGAAGAGCAGATAAAAGAGGGAACTCTCACTGGGCCATGGTATTGGGTGCAAAATTCTTTCTCCCCGAGAGCTGCACGAGTCGTCCTCCAGCATCTCACCTTCGTAGTCCTCAGCCCCAGCCATGCCCAGGCTCCAGGGAAATGGCTCAGGGGTGAGACCTGAGCCATACCAGAGTCTCCCCTTTTGGGAGTCCTTCTGGGCTTTATGGCATCCATCCATTTGGAGAGATCCCCCCCCTTTTCCTCCCAGTAGCTGCTCCGAGCAGTGGGATGACAAGAGATGAGCATGGTCACACATAAAGGCAAAGCAGAGATTTGAAGGCAGGAGTTCCTCTGAAATTCGGGTTTGGTGCAGCAACTAGATATTACCACCCACGGACAAAAGCAAACACAGGCACATCAGAGAGCAAGTTCAGCATCTGCAAAGACCTACCATGTCCCCCTGTCCCAAACTGTTCACCTACCCCCTGCACAAGTTCCACGGCGCTCTGTCTCCACCTCTCTCATAAGAGCAGAAGGATTTATTATTATCCTTCTTCCTGTGAAAAAAAAAGGAAAAAATTGTGACTTTCCTCTTCTTGCCCCACAATTCACCCCGAGCCTGGAGCAGGGCTGCCTGGTGTGGACTTTTCTCTGGAGAGGCTGACGGGAGTCAAATGGAGTAAATCCCATTACAGATGTGTTCAGGCCTTTGGGCTCAGCTCCTTCCTATACTCATTTGTCAAGTGCTTTTCATCTGAAACATGATTCTGGGATTCAATTACTTTATAAAGTCAATATTTTAGGTCACAGCTTATGCATCAACAAAGACATCTCCAGGGATTAGAGTTTACAATGGTGGAGCTCTAAGTAACGCTCCCTACACTGCTCCAGCTAAAGAACTCAACAGGTAGGTTTGTTTTCCCCATTTCACTCTCAGAGGCTGAAAAATTATTGTTTGCCTTTGTAAATTTAAACCATCGAGAAGGAGCAAATGTTCCTGCCTTCATTATTTCCAGAGAGATAAACCAGGATTGCTCCACCACCCTCTTGGCAATGCTCGCCTCCCACCGAGCTACAAACAGGGTCAAGCCGTTCCCTCAGGAAGGGTTTTGCCCATGCAAAGGGCCAACGCAAGGTCTGGAGCATCACTTAACTCCCCACACAGAGGTGGATTTCTGGTATCAGAGATGGATTTTTGGTATTGGAACAGTCCTCTGGTCTGTTTCAATTTTCTAAACCTCCCAGCAAAGCGGTTCTCAAGCTGTGCTGCTGGCGAGGGCAGCGCACTTCTCAACCCAGTGCCTAAACGCTCTGCAGCAGGGTGCACGTGCACCTAAAAAAGCAGAAAGCACTGCATTTTGGGGCAGATTCTACATCAGCTGAGGTCTCCCAGGTACCTGCCAGGGCAGCCAAAGATAATCCAAGGTCAGAGATTGTGAAAACCTGCAGTGTTTGGCTCCAGGGTGAGAAAGGAGTCACACTGAAGACCAAACCTGATAAAGAAACAAGAGTTCAGGTGTAAGGCAGCTCGGGTGAAAGGTAAATGGTTTCAGAACTGGACTGGGAGAGAGATTTCCAACAGTCCTGGGTACAAAGGGCTGGTGAGACCTCACCCAGGATGATGTGTAATCCAGCTCACACAGCCAAAACTGGATACACTTGACCTGGAGCACAAGGGAGGGTTGGGAGGAAGGCTGGGACCCAAAGGGGAGTCTCAGAGTTTGGTTTCTCTACCCTTGCAAAGGGCAGCCAGCAAAGGAAGAAGGTGGGGAAACCCCACTATTTCAGCTGAAAGACAACATTAGCAAAGGGAAATGTCAGGATAAGCTGGTCACAAACACATTCAGGCTGGAAAACGAGAGAATTTCTAATGATCAAGAGAGGAAAGTCTAGAAGAGCTTGGTAGAAAGGGAGGACATCTGCCTGGGTGTTGGGTGGCTCTTGGTGGGTTAACACCAAGGCAGTGGATGCAGCCGTGCTGCAACAGCAGGGAGCTGGAGCCTCCCACCCTCTGCTCCAATATTTCAGGCCTTTTTACTAAGC
The DNA here is from genome assembly GCF_023634085.1 of Falco cherrug. Classification (NCBI taxonomy): domain Eukaryota; kingdom Metazoa; phylum Chordata; class Aves; order Falconiformes; family Falconidae; genus Falco; species Falco cherrug. The sequence continues at coordinate 27,035,896 of NC_073703.1, forward strand.
AGTACAAATATAATTCTTCAGGGTTTTAATTAAAGGCTTCAGGCAAACTAAGGAAAAATAAAGTTTCACATTTCATTTGGGATGGGGGCTTTCTCCCTCCTTATTATGAAAGTTAGCTCAATACTAAATTAAATATTTCACATTCTTTTTTTCCCCTGAAATCATCCAAACAGTAATTTTTGAGTCTTTATTTAACAGGCTATCTATTGATCTTTGCCAAGGCCACAGCACTTCATAAATCTCCACTGAAGCCAGAAAAGCATCCAAAAAAAATCAAAAAAAAAAAAAAAAAGGATTAAAAGTTAATACAAGTCAGATCACTTTCCAAGAAAATCTCCTAAGCCCAGAAGCGTGTTTTCAGCAAACAGACTGTGCAGAAGCCAGCCCTCTTGTAACTCACAGAGGCACAGCAGGGCCACGGTGCTCAAGATGGTCTAGGAACAGTTTTCTTGGTGCATGAATACATTCATAGCAAACCCAGCTGCAATGCCAGGACCCTCCCATGGCATTCTCAGGGTGTTGCAAGTGCTGAAATACCTCTCACATCAAAGCCAGCAGCTCAAACCTCCGCAACACACACTACAGGAGACCCCTACAAGCAAACATCCTCTGGACTTGTTTCTGCTCCACTGGGACATGTGCAGGACCTGATGCCAGAGTGCTGAGCCACCGCTTGCCCCAAGTGGCCAGGAGGTGCCTTTGTCCCACATCTACTGGGCCAGCATTGCTGGATTTTGGCTAGCAGCAACAGCCCCTCCTCTCTTACCTTGCAGCTCCTGGAGGATGGAGAAGAGGGATGAAGGTTCCTCTATACCTTCAGAAAAAAGGAGGAGCAGCTACACCAAAAGAACCATGAAGTATATTTAATTCAGGGTCATTAGAAAGTGAAAACAAGTCTAGCCAGTTAGCTGAGCAGCTAATCAGGATAACATGCTGTGGGCATCTTAATGGGATTGCTTCAGCTGTGGTTAGGGCTAAATCACCTGCTGGAGCTGGGCACAGCACTGCAGGCACGGCTGAGGGCAGGCAGGCAGCTATCCAGGGCAGCCACCCAACATTACCACAGCCTAAAACCAGCCCCCAAGAAGAGGTGGAAATCCTCAGCCCCTGTGGTGGGCCTTTGTGTCAGTTTTCATGAGTGCTTTAGCAGCTCGTTATCACCAAACACTCAGGAAAGACTGTTCAATTAACAGAAGTTAGTAAAACTAGAAGACTTAGCAGCAGCAGCAACGTTTAACACCAGATAGCAGAAACGCCCTCCTTTGACACTCTTTACCCATTGATAAGGTTTGATAAAGCTGTAAGCTTCACAGACATTTTCTGGCAAATGAGCCATAAAATAGGATAGCTTAAGTATTATCCCTAAATGGTAAACCTTCCAATTATGCCTGAAGAAAAATTACTATCCTGCTAATTATAGCATCCATGGCTAGGATTTGTTTGAGGAGAAGCTCACTTCATTTAAAATAAACACCAACTTTGAAGGCAAGGTGGGGGGTGAAAAAAGAAGGAAAATGAGAATTTAAATACCTGGAGCATGCAGAGGGACTGAGCACCCGCGTGCAAGGGGTACGTGCTGCAGCTGGTGCACACGATGACATCCATCCAGCTGTGGCAGCCCCCCATCTCCAGCAGCCCTCTCCAACAAGGACCAGCCTGGTCCAGACCCAGCTGCCAGCAGAGTGGTCCCACCTGCCTTCCGAATTACCTCCAGCATGCATCCACATCACACCCTAGCTCCATCTGCATCCCAAAAGAGGAGCCCTTTCCCAGGCTCTCTGCCAGTTGTTGAGACACAGAGGCGGCTGCAGCAGCAGAACACCCTGCACGTGTCGGGATCTGAGTGATTCTTCTTCTCCTGCCCTGTGGCCCCTGCCATCAGGTGTAAGATTAGAAGCCCAGGTGGAAAGCAGGAGGAGGAGCTGCAAGTCTACACACAGCAAATGGCTCTTGGCAGCCCTGCAGACCTGGTTTAGGGGTTTCCCAGGATAAGGATGAGCTCTCTCTGACATGAGGTGATAAAGGCAGCAGGATTAAGTAATGGGGTTAATTCTTGTTAAAAGAAGAAACGGCCCAATAATAAACTAGGTTTTAGAAAATGCCCAAGTCTGGCTTCAGGAGCTGCTCAGGAGAGAGACCATGGCACCACACTCAGTGCGTTACAGGTGACCAGGACCCAGAACAGAGCCAGGCTCAAAATACCTGCATAAATGCATTAATCCATCACAAACTCTATTTTTAAGGCCATTTCCTCCCAGGGAGATCAAGGAGAGGTCTGGAAGCCAGTATTGGCTCTGTTTGCAGCAAGCTGGAATTAACCTCAGGACCTTTGCTGCTCTCCAGAAGGCATCACTGTGTCCAGGTGATGGATCAAAATAAGCCCCGCACCGAAATACTGTCCACAGCAGCTGAATTATGGGGAGAGCCAGGGCCACCACCAGCCACCCACACACCTGCATAAATAGGTCAAACCCAAAAATGTTATTGCCTTGATTCATTAAATCTGAGTAGACAACAGCCAGCATTAGACTGGGGACAAAGGGCTTTTTGAGCACTTTGGGTGTGCTTCTCTGGGGTTTGCTGGCTGTCACCTGCAGAATTTGTTGTACCATATCACATTTAATTTTCCAGCAGTATTTCAGCTGCAGTGACCATGAAATGGTGAAGTTCAAGACCCTTAGGGCAGCAAGGAGGGCACACAGCGAGCTCACTACCCTGGCCTTCAGGAGAGCAGAATTTGGCCTCTTCAGGGATCTGCTTGGTAGGGTACCATGGGATAAAGCCCTGGAGGGAAGAGGGGCCCAGGAAAACTGGTTAATATTCAAAGATCACCCCCTCCAAGCCCAGCAGCGATGCATCCCAGCAAAGAGAAAAGTCAGGCAAAAGCGCCAGGAGGCTGCATGGATGAACAAGGAACTCCTGGACAGACTCAAACACCAAAAGGAAGCCTACAGAGGGTGGAAGCAAGGACAGGCAGCCTGGGAGGAATACTGAGACACTGTCCCAGCAGCCAGGGATCAGGTTAGCAAAGCTAAAGCCCTGATAGAATTAAATCTGGCCAGGGACATCCAGGGCAACAAGAAAAGCTTCTATAGGTATGTCGGTGATAGAAGGAAAACGAGGGAAAATGTGGGCCCTCTCCGGAAGGAATCAGGAGACCTGGTTACCTGGGACATGGACAAGGCCAAGGTAGTCAATGACTATTTTGCCTCAGATTTCACCGGTAAGTGCCCTGGCTGCACTGCCCAAGGTGCAGAAGGCAAAGGCAGGGATGGGGTCAGTGAAGAACCACCCTGCTGTAGGACATCAGGTTTGAGACCATCGAAGGAACCTGAAGGTGCAGAGCCCATGTGACCTGATGAGATGTATTCAAGGGTCCTGAGGGAACTGGCAGATGGAGTGGCTAAGCCACTGTCCTGTATACACTCGCATATTTGAGAAGTCATGGCAGTCTGGTGAAGTTCCCACTGATGGGAAAAGGAGAAATATAACCCTCATGTTTAAATGTGGGAAAAAAGGAAATCCAGGAAAAAACAGGCCAGTTAGTCTCACCTCTGTGCCCAGCAAGGTCATGGAGCAGATCCTCCTGGAAACTATGGTAAGGCACATGGAAAATAAGGAGGTGATTGTTAACAGCCAACATGGCTTCACTAAGGGCAAATCACACCTGGTAAATTTGGCAGCCTTCTACAACAGGATTACAGTGTTGGTGGATGAGGGAAGAGCAACCAATGTCATCTGCCTGGACTTCTGCAAAGCATTTGACATGTCCTGCATGACATCCTTGCCTCTAAATTGGAGAGACATGGATTTGATGGATGGGCTACTCAGCAGATAAGGAATTGGCTGGATGGTTGCACTCAAAGAGCTGCGGTCAACAGCTTGATGTCCAAGTGGAGACCAGGATCCCCTTTTGGATCCCTTTTAAATAAAAAGCTTAAAAAGAAACTTTTAGCCTTTTTCATTGCTCCACTTCAACCTGAAACATAACTACAGAACTGACTCCTCTGCTGACAGGCACCAATATTGTAGCAGTTATGAAGAAGAGCAAAGCTGCTGGACTGACATACACAGCTCACAGGACCAAGGGGGCCAAAGGCTCAGTGCCCATAAGCACAGCCAATAGCCCCCTGCTACAGCAAGGCCATTTCCATCTGTGCACATTTCCAGGAACACAGATATCCCTACCCACCCATACCATACCCATCTCCATGGTGGGTTTCAGAGCAAATTTTTGAGTATTTTCTTCTTGGCTGAAAAAAAAAAAAAAAATATTGCTTTCTGCAAGAATTCTGCAAAAACCTTTGTTTTGACTGACAATCTTGTCCACAAACTCAGTTGCCCAAAACCAAAACAAGCGAGGTGTAAAAACGGAGCCAATGAGAAATTTTTCCAAAGTGGAAAGGGATGAATATTCATGGCAATACTTTGGTTGCATCTAATCTATCTTTATAACAGACATTTCACTCCAGCACGCCAAGGCTGGAGCTCTAAACAGCAACAGCAAAAAGAAGCATAATTAGCATAAGGGCTAGTAATTAAAGATGCAAATACAGTAGATGCCACTCAGAAATTTTGTCAGGAGGGCGGGAGAGCGACGAAGGTCCCCGGGGAGCAGGCAACGTGCTCCCCTCACCCGTTAAACGCTGCATTGCACGGTCACGCATACTGCCCATACAGACATAGGAAGTGTTTCGCTCTGCTTCCACAACAAATAGAAAGGCAGCCCAGCAAACATAACGCACCGGGAGATTGCATCACACAGGGAAGGAGGGAGGCTGAATTTTCTGTTCCCAAAGCATGTCTCCTCCAAGTCACTGTGGCCCAAGAGGTGACAGTGATGGCTTCATACCGCACAGAGCAGCTCAGACAAAGTCGTGCAATGGTACCTGAGGTGTCCCGCAGCTCATCTTTTCCGCAGAACTAGATGCCTGGCTGAAGCCACATGCAAGGTGCATCCTTTTGGTACCCTGACCCTGACACAGATGCATTTTGCTGGCAGTCAGCCTGTGCCATTAAGTCATCAGGTTACATAGCACCATAGCATCGTCCGATCCCTTCAGTGGTGTTCAGAAGCCATACCTAAACAGCATGGACAAATCCCTCATTTGGATGCTTAATTAACTGGTGGGCACATAAATGTTGGGCTTATGTGCTTCCATGGGGAGCGGAGCATATAAATGTGGGCTTTGGCTGGACTGTTAAGGCAGTCAGGTCCAGAAATGGGGCTTGTTACTAGAGGAAACAAGCAGCATGTGTCAACGGAAACTTTTTAAAACAAAAGTACAAAGAACCCTACCTGCCCTAAAATTCAAGGTGGCTCACCACACTGCAAAGCCAGGCAGCACGTGGGAATGTGTTGGTTTTATTGACTTTTGCAGCATGCAAAGAGGGAAACCAGGAGGAAATCATCTCTCGCAAAGATTTATTCTGCAGTGTAAAACAGCAATATCCACAGGTAGCCAGAGATCCCACACGTACCCAGGCTCAAACACTGGCAGCACCCCTAAACTCTTTGGGATCTTCCCATTGGGAAAATTATTTGCCAAACAGGACAGGGAGCTAAATTCTGCTAAAAAGGGCTCTATGTCTTTTAATATCCACCCAACACTCCAAGCCAAGTGACAGTCCTCACATATAAATCCATTGCCCTCATTATAAAACTGCTCTTACTTTCTTCTAGGATTTTCAGAACACTTTTGCACCATATATTTCACACAAAGGCTGGCTATTTTGAAAGCACTGAAAGTGTAGACTGCTGATTTTTAATATGCATTGCATTTTATGGCTCAGCTACCAGGTTAATATGCAATGTCAAGGATTTCAATGGGACTATATTTATAAGCATCATTAATTCATATGAGTTCATAATAATCCCATAATATGGAATTAGCAGCATTCTGCTTTATCCAAGGTGCTATTAAGATATACATCATGCAAAGAGTAAGACTATTCCACAAAGCAAAAACACAAAGGCAAAACAACTTCAATGGCATGTTATTATTAGATACTGAACAGTTAGAGAAGAAGAAAAGCTTGTTGAACAGAGGTGGAAGTTGTATTTTATGTGCTTCGTAGTATCATCACTGCCACACAAGGAGGAATAAAAAAACCAGCCTGTACAAGCTGGGGCCACAGGAGGAACGTTGAGTCTCCACGGGGTGCTGGAGGGGAACCCTTTTAGAGCTGCTCTGGTGAGCGAGGGAGGGCACCTCCAGCCCCTCTGCTATTGCCCAGGCAGCCTTCACCCATCCCCACGCCACCCAGCTGGCTCCCCAAACAGCATGTATCAAGCACCAGGAGAGTTCAGTACCTTCCCAGAAAGTTCATTCAATTCTGAAAAACAGGCTCCAGCCCTGCTTGGGATCACATTAGCTATGCAACATTATTCAGCTGGGAGCAAAAAACCCTCCAGTATGCAATATTTCTTAACTGCCGTACACTTAAGAGGCAAGCGTTCAGGAGGAATTAGGAAAAAAAAGCAGATAAATGAGCAGGGAATTTAGGACTGGGCTCCTGGGACTGGAAGCAAAAAAAACCCCACAGCATTCACCACAGAACCTGCCTTTCAGGCTAAAGATACAGCAATCAGCTTTGCTTTTCCAGCTGTGGGAAAGGGATTTCCTTGGACCATTTCACGGTTGTTCAGTTTGGGAAAAAAATGAAGAAAGGATACCCAACACTGCTCCAGCTCCTACCAATGATGCTGCGCATCATCAAGCAAGAAAACTCCAGACATCACCATTCACAAATCACTGCTACGTTTTGTTCACAACATTGCTAAATGAAAAACAGGAAGGAGGAAGTGAAATATTTCACCTACGAAATCTCAACAAAAGCTCCACGCAGATGAGCCTACATCCATATGTCTGAGATCTCCCAAATGGGGTGGTCGCAGGAATCGTTTTAGCAATGCACCAAAATAGGCATCGGAGCTGCAGCACCTGGGGCTGGTCCCTGGGTCTGGCTAATTCGCTAAATCAGACACAAGCACTAAGTCAGAGAGCTAATTTACCTCCAGCTTTGCAACAAATTAGCAGTATACAGATTAAAATCACACTCTTACTAATCAGCTTTCAGGAAATGGATGGAAAAGTCATTTTCTTTGATGGACGTAGGGATCCATGAGCTTAGGCACCATTTCTCCAAACCCACTCGCTGTCCCAGGCAATTCACTACGACCCTCATGCTGAGCCTCTCTGGGCCATCCCAGGCACCTGGGTGACTGTACCATCCTAAAAACTTCCTCTCCATCTTGGGTTTTGGCTTTTTCTTTTTTTTTTTTACCTCCAAACATGTTGCTACAGCAACCCCAGCATTTTATGGGCGCTCCAGGGAATATTCATCTCCAATTCAGCTGCTCCATGGAAACACATCTCAGCTGCCCCTTTCCATCATCCCTGCTCAGAGGGGGAGAAGATGACCCCACCGCTCCACATCCACTGGAGCATGGGGTCCATAGCAGCTGGGCAAAGACAGAGGGATAGGAGGTGTTGTGGAAGGACCCTCTCAGCTTGAAGGAGTACCCAAAAAGCTCCTTGCAATGATGAGACCTGCACTCACAGCCTCTGAAACACAGCTGCAATGGCCGCTGGGTGAAAACATCAGATGTGCAGCAGTGGGGACCCCACGCTGGCACCCAGTGCCCATGGTAGGAGGGATCTCGTTAGAGATAATTCCTCAGTTTACTGAAATTTTAATACTTGGTCCATAACCTGCTGAACATGGGTGGTATAGGACAAGCCTGTATCTTCTAGCATTTCCCAAGACTTGGTCCTCAACATGTGTTGCGCATCGGGCCAGCGGGTCGAGGGAGGTGATCTTCCCCCTTTGCTCTGCCCTGGTGAGGCACATCTGCAGTGCTGTGCCCAGTGCTGGGCTCCCTGGTTCCAGGGAGACAGGGAACTGCTGGAGAGGGGCCAGCGGAGGGCTGCACAGATGATGAGGGGACCGGGGCATCTTCCCTGTGAGGACAGACAGAGCGCTGGGCCTGTTCAGCCTGGAGAAGGCTGAGAGGGATCTTATCAATGTTTACAAATATCTTAAGGGTGAGTGTCAAGAGGACGGGGCCAGGCTCTTTTCAGCGGTGCCCAGCGACAGGACAAGGGGCAACGGGCACACGCTGCAACACGGGGAGTTCCACCTGAACGTGAGGAGAAACGTCTTTACTGTGAGGGTGCCGGAGCGCTGGGACGGGCTGCCCAGAGAGGCGGTGGGGTCTCCTGCTCTGGAGACATCCACACCCGCCTGGACGTGGCTCTGCAGCCCGCTCTGGGAGACCCTGCTTGAGCAGGGGGGTGGGCTGGGTGAGCTCCACAGGTCCCTTCCAGCCCCCACCAGTCTGGGATTCTATGATCTGCCACGTATTTAGAGCAATCTCTTTGGGAACCAGCCCCTCCATAGGGCAATTGGAATGACACTTCCACTGATGTGGAACTTGCACAGTGTAACACAGCAAAACCACCATCATAATTTTCCCTGGGGTCTCTGAACATTTACATGATGGAAAGATGTTGGTCCTGCACCCAGCCATGCCCCATGGTGCACAAAGAGACTTGTACACGCACATAGACACCAGCACAGCCGTTGCAGGTGCAGCCTTGCAGCTTGCTACCACAACCATCTGCAGAACAGCCAGCATGACACAAAAATTGCCATTTCCAAGAAAATTAATTTAATCCCTCATGTGTATTCTGCAGCGCCCATGTCTCTCCCCTGCACCACACTCACGACACTTTCCAGCGAAAGCAAACCCTGTGGCTCTGAACGGCTCTCCAACACATTGCCTGGAAAAGACAATCCCAAAATAACCCAGATAAACCTCTAAACTGGGAAAGTTACATTGCCTTAAGGTGCCATTGCCCTTCCTGACTGCAGAGCAGGCATGAGACCGGGTCCCTCCAGCACCAGCACATCACACCAGAGAGTCTTCTGCCTCTGGCCCACCGCAGAGCGACTCAGCCATGGGACCTTGCTTACCCATATAACATGATGTTAGATTATAACATCAAGCCGATATGTAAGTGGTTATTGAATATAAAATTATTAAAACCAAGCATACTTCTTCAGGCTCTAAAGGCAACTTTACAGCATCATGCAAAGGTCTCTCCAATGTGGTGCTACCACTCACAGCTAGCATGGCACCAGCAGCCTCAGGATCACCCTTAGGTTCTGCAGTTTCCATGGCATTTTTTGTATATTTAAATTCAAGACGCTCTTAAGATTTCCTTGGCCAGGGCCAAAGTTCATTAATATTCCAAGCAAAATATTCAAGCACTTAAAAATAAGCAGGAATGAAGTGCTGTGCTGGCTTGCAGATAATAAAATAATATATCTGATCATGCAAAAAGTAAAAGCAGAGTTCTTCCTCTTGCTTTTGCTTAACTTTTTTCCTTTATAAAATCTAAATTTTCCCTGTCCTGTTTTCCCAACTTTCTGCTTTTTTATGAATAAGAAATTAATTCTCTCCACAGGACCTCAATGAAGGCAAGAGGAGAGGAGGTGTACCTCCTTCCAACCCAACAGAATGGGTTTCCCTCTGTCATTTCATAGAATTATGGAATGGTTTGGGTCAAAAGGGACCTTAAAGATCTTCTAGTTCCAACCCCTTGCCACTTGCACAGACACCTTCCACCAGCCCAGGCTGCTCCAAGTCCCATCCAGCCTGGCCTTGAGCACTGCCAGGGGTGGAGCATCCATCAGTTTCCCAACTGCCTTACTCATACCTCAACACATTTCTTCTCTATGTTACTAATAAGCAGATTTTCAGCCAGTTGGAATTTAAAATAAAATTAATATATTGGCAGATATCCACAGCAGCCTCTCAGGTGTTCATATTGAAAATTATTATTTTCAACAGTTCATGGCTCATTTCTTTAAAATTAAAATTAGTGTTGTGGCAGCTGCAGATAATCTCCCAGATACCTACACAAAGGAGATCACAAAGCTGGATGATGCAAGGTATGAGGATCTGCTACAGTCAGATGTGTCCAACCTTGGGGCGTCTTGTGTCCACACCACTGAGGGTGACCTTGAATGGGGGCTCCAAACTCGGAGACCAGCTGCAGATGAAGCGGAGGTGGGGATGTTCTCCTTCACTTCCCCTGGTTGTCTGTGTTCAGCTACCATCAGAGCAAGACGTTAGGCATCAGAGTGAGATGCTGGGTGAGATGCGTGGTATGAACTGGCACTATTGGTTTCACATATTCATCCTATACCCATGAAGTCAAGCAGATTTCTCTCTTAACTACTTAAATCTCACCATCCCATTGAACTCCAGACAAGGATTTGACATAAAAGCTGCACTAGAACACTAAAAAAGTGAGATCTGGCAGAAAAGGTTATAAAAGCCAGGACTGAAAATAGCATGTGTGCAAACCAACTCCCAGTTACCTGTGCCAGAGAGTATTCAACGAAAGTGTGTGCGTGCATGGAGCAGCAAGCTTCGGACAAGTGTTTGGACTTGGGTGGCACCCTGCTAGGTGACCTGGCAGCAGGGAGGAGGACAGCTTCCATCTCCGCTAGCCACTGGGGAAAAAACAAGTATTGCGGTGGCCACAGCCCTTTAAGTGGCAAAAAAGAGGCAGTGTTTTGCTTTAATTCAGTCCCACTTCATCCCACCATGCTGCTCACACACCTTGCCACGCCACCTCCTGACATGGCATGAGGACCCATGGTCTTCAGAGGGATGAAGCACCAGGTTTTGCAGAGAGCTGTTTTGTTTTACCTGTGGTCCCTGTGGAGGATTGATGCCATGGCCATCCCTATGGCACGCCTCTGGGACTCCCACTTGCTGTGTCCATCTCAGGTGTCCCCACATGGAAGGTCCCGCACTTGGCCACCCAGCCAGCCTTCACAGCAGAGGCAAATAATCTCCTTTCCTGGGAGGGCAGCCAGGAAGGTACAGCCTTCACCCCATGCTCCCAACACCCCGTGCAGCGAGGCAAAACACGCACAGGATGGGAACGCTTCCCGAAGGCCAGGAATGCTTGCAGCCTCCACACAGCAGCAAAGCATCTTTCTGCACTGTAAATCACAGGGAAACGTTAATAAACAGCTCCATCTGCTGACATCCTCACCTCCGACATACAGAGCCCCGTGGCAGCTGGGGTGCAGCATCCAGAGGTACCCATGCTGCTGGCCCCATCGTACCCAGGCCAAGCAGGTGCTGGTTTCCAGCCCAGGTACCACCCATCACCACCCCGGGATCCCTTGCAGGGGACCTGGCGTGGTTTAACCCCACCGGCAGCTCAGCCCCACGCAGCCCCTCGCTCACTCCCCCCACAGCGGGATGGGGAGAGAATCAGAGGGTCAAAGTGAGAAAACTCCCGGGCTGAGACAAAGACACTTTAAGAGGCAAAGCAGAAGCCGCGCACAGCAGCAAAGCAAACCCAGGAATTCACAAACTGAATGTGAAATTCCACAAATGTCCACAAAATGGCAGCTCAATGCCTCCTCCTGACCCAGCTTTATTAGAATTCCCTTCTAATTGCAATATAATTGACGTTACTTAAATTTATTTTCATTTTATTGAGCGAAATGTAGTACCTCTTTATTTCAGGCATGGAAATTAATATACATGTGGTTAAAAGGAGGTCACAAGCAAAGGTGGTGCAAAGCAGCACCTGCCAACAAGCAGCCTTGTTACACCTGTGTAGCACTGGGACATAAAAAGCCATAGCCAAGCCTTGGCCACCCAGAAGCCACTCTTTTCTTCAACACCGAGCACTGCAGACCCTACGCAGCTCCCGCTGGAGGATCAGAAATGGCACAGCCAAGCTTCCCTGTCATGTAGCATCTTCCTCCAGGGGTTTTCACCACCTCTGAGAAACGAGGCCAAAATCACAAAACTGCAGCCAGAAGCACCCAGAGACATCACTTTCCCCCCCACCAAGCTCAATCAGTAACAGCGCAGCGGCAGCAAGCCCCACCACCAAAGCAACTGGTCCTTCACCCCCCATTTTTCCCTATGCCTCAAGGTTAAAAAAAAAAGGAATCCCATGAAGCAATGCAGACAAAGAGGACAGACAGATCTGGCTGCAGAGCATTTGACTGAGTTGCAACAGTGCATTCAGAGTGCACATTTATTTTATAGACTGTTCATTTGTTTTCACATTTGTTGCAGGTCCCTTACCTTAAGAGCACCCCTAAACCCCAAAGCCCCCTCCCTGCCCCAGGGAGACATAAGGAGGAAAGACACCTGGCTTTCTACAGTTTCCCCTGTCCTCAAGGGACAGATTCTGCTCTTTCCACTAGTGCAGAGCAGGATTTAGCTGTGCCCATCACCACAGTCAGTTCACACAGGGATACAGTGACTCCATGTCCACTCTGCCACCACATCCATCCCCTATGCGTTTTTATTTTTATTGATGAAGCCCAACCCATCTCTCAGATCCCACATTTGCAGGCAGGCTCAATGCAGAGGGGAGGGTTTGGTCACTAAATCCCACAGACAGCATCCCCAGGACATGCCTCCACCTCCCAAAACCCTGAGCACTCCCAGGCATTCTGCTCTCCATCAGACAAAATTAAAACCATGGCTTCGTTCTTCCACATTGCCACTACCAAGCAGCAATTGCAAAGCACCCGTGGGAGTAACAAGCTGTGCTCCGCACCGCTCTGCCAAGGGGGAGGTGTTATATACAGCCAACAACGGGATTAAAGCTTCAAATCGCTTTTAAATTTGGAAAAAGGGGCTTGTGCTTGGGGAGCTCAAGTGTAGAGAAGTTGCTCACACGGAGGAGGAAGGAGGCGAATTGGAGCTGTTTGGATTGAGCATCGGGGCAGCTGCAGCTGGCGCTGACTGCGGGATCAGAAACACAGGGGTGGGAAATGATGATTGAAGAGGAAGATGTCAACAAGACCACAGGTCTCTTTTGAAAAACAGCCTGTAAATATCTATCTTTAGGGTAAATAGCAAAGCGGTTGGAATAGAAGTGTCCTTCCCCATGCACCTGCAAGGATATTTGGGCAGCAGCAGCCATGCAGGGACTCCTGTTCTTCTCTTTCAAAGAGGCATGTTTAAAAATCCCAGCCCAATATACAGCTTGATGCAGTTGGATGGATCCTTATACCTAGCCTTGATTTATTTATTAAAGTATTTCTGGTTTTTCCCAGTAGCTCAGGGGGCCAAACTCCATCCGCTGACAGACGCGAGTCGGGTGATGGCTGCTGCCGAGTGGAAACAGCACCCGCTCAGCTGCACTCACTCTTTCCAGAAAAGTTTTTGCCCAAAATCTTCATCCAAACCAAGAAATGCCTGCAGAGCAGATGGTGAGTCCCGTCTGGGGGAATTTCCAGACTGTCTTTCCCCCCTGTGCTGAGCAGCATAAGCTCTTCAGTAGTCTATTGACATCTTCTCCTGCTTCCTCCAGGAACCCCCTCCCTCCCACCTGTCACAAGGATTAAACGAATTCAAAAACCCTTCAAAGAAGATCCAAAACCCTTAGTAAAGGACCCAACTGTGAGCAGTCATCTGAGGAGACACCCAGTGTTCCCTGGCTGCTGGAGAAACCTTGTGCAGGCACAGAGTGGGCTCACCGCCCATGTCACCAACGTCACCAATGGCAGATGTGCTGCCAGCCGCGCCGCCAGCCTAAACGCGTTTCCCACTTCGGCTATTTATGGCAGACTAGAGAGAAATGTGTCAGAGCTGCTAAAACCCTGGCAGAAGCATTTTGAGCTAATTATCACCTTCTAATGCCTGCCAAAAGACCGGCAGAGACAGGGTTTGTTAATGTGGGTGAGATATTAAAAGTCAAGGTAAGTGGCTTGGTGTCCCTAATGAGCATCACTCCCTCCCCGGGGAGCAGGGGTCCCCCTGCTCCTGCCACACAGGCAGCTCACGCATGTGCATCCACTTCACAAAGCTTCGCCAAAATAGTGGGACTCAGGGAGACAGTCATATGGGGGAAGCACCTGTGTCCCCAAGCTTGGGAGAGAAAAACCACTGGAAGAAAGGGAACAAGGAAAGGTGGATCCCATGTTAGAGCAGAAATCTTCCCAGCAGTGCTGTCATGAAAACATGTTTTGAGCATATTTTCTCAGGTGAGGTGTCAGCCCCTGGCACCGAAGAAAAAAAAAAACCCTGAAACCACACATTTTCCTAAAACGAGCTTCTGCTTACACCACCTTGTTTGGAGCAGCACGGCGGGCAGGCGACTGATGGAGGATGCTCTTTCTCAAACGAAAAATCCCACTAAACTGGGGTTCCAAGGCTGTATCAAAGCTGTCCAGGCTCCTCTCCAGATCTTAAGTGTTTAATCCCAGTTTCATCCATGCACCAGCAGCATGTAGCAGGAGCTGGGGGGCCGTGCCCAGCACAGGGCTGGCACATGCCCAAGGACCCGCACTCCGGATGGATTTTCAGCCAAGCAGAGATCACAGCAAACACAGAGCAAGAAAATGTTCCTTATGCAATTTTAACTCTATTTCACAAACTTATTTCCATTTACTTGTTAAAGTTTAATATGTTCCGGGGAGATGGGGGGGGGGGGGGGGGGGGGGGGGGGGGCGGGCGGAGCTGTCGGTGCTGCCTTAAGTCTCCCCATAGTTCAGCTGGCATTTTTTATTTGTTTCCACTCTCAACAGATAAATCTGCTTTTATCTCCTTCCTAGTTATCCAACAGCCAAAAAAATATAGAGGCAGGAGGAGGGGGACAGACATCATGTAGGAAACTCAGTGGCAGCAGATTTACTGCAAGGAGACAGAAAATACCAGGAGGTGATTCTGCATCTTTGCTGAGAGTGACTTGTGCATCACAGGTCATCAGAAATATTAATTAAAGTGAACCAAAAGTTAGCATTAAGAAACCCACAAGGGATTTGACCCCCTGTAATACCCAAACATAAGTTTAGGCTACAAAAAGTAACGGAGACCCCCTGCTCCCAGGGTCACCACTTAGGAGCCAGGCTCTAACAGCACAGCCGATGAGCTAAAATGCAGAAAAATAGGAAAAAGATGTGCAGCGAAGTGGTAATGGATCTTTTCAGTAAGGGGTGTCATGGAGCACCTGAAATTCCCTTTGCCATTTCTCTCTATAAATGTCATTCTCAGGCGGATGCTTTGCTATAAAGGGATGATTTTTGGTTTTATTTTTTTTAACTTCTGCATACAGTAGCTGTTTGTCTGAACGTATAGTCACAACCTCTGTCAGGGCTCCCAAGACAGCTCGGCTGCTGACTTCGGCTCCCTCACTAGCAGCGTGCCCTGATTTTCTCCTCAGCTCACCCCTTCCAATCCTCCGTTTCCTTCTCCTGCCAAAGCGCAACAAGTTTCACTAAAAAAGTTTAGCTTTGACCTATGCCTATATCAGGAGTTAGCGCTTTTTGGATCCAAAGGGGCTTTTTAGGGCAGTAATCCTCCCCATCGGCGAGGGGGTGCTTGGTGCGCCGGTCCGGGCTGCGAAAGGCTCATCAGGATTCACTGCTTTCACATCAGGGCTGGGGCTTTTCAGCAGGGAGGGTTTAGGAAGCAAGGGATAGAGCAAGGCAATAAACATCTCTCTAATGTGCACGTCTGCAGTGGTAGTGGAGAAACGCACTGGAGGCATTTTCTTTTCTCCGAGATGGCAGCCGGAGTTTACCCTGTACGATGAGCCCCTGCAGCCATTAATGACTGAAAAAGCCACTTCCTATAATTAGATTTTCATAGGTGAAATGAATTTAGGCAGGCTGCGGTGAGTGATTATGAGACTTAATGACGGTCTCTTTCCATGGCCGTGAGGATGCTCAGGGAAAGCTGCATCCCAGTTATCTTCACCAGAGGCAGGCACAGCATAATTCGATATATTTTACGCAGCGAGGAGAATGGACTCCTGGTGGACTTAACATACCTCCAGCCCCTCACAGGCACGAGCAGTGAGAGATGGCTGCAACGGGGGAGTAAGACACAACACAGGGAAATCTCTGCCACCCCAGTGCATACACACACATCCCCCTCCGCCACCCCCCAGGCAGGCAATAGCAATCATTTACCCTCATTGACATCAGCTTGCTTAGCACCAGCCTTATCGCTCGTTCACTTGGGATGCAGGATGCTGTTTCCTTAGCCCCCATCAACACTCCTGCTCTTAGAAACACCCTTTATTGGCACAGATTAGGTGTCTTTTCCGCACTCCCCATTCCCAACAGGGCTGTAGGAGCTCCCTGGGAAGCCACACCACGACCCAGCGGGGTTTTCTCCCCCAAAAAATGCAGGTTGGATCGGGGCAGTTTTCATTGATCTGCAGGAAGATGGAGCTGATGGAGCATCATTTTTTTAAGTCTCTCTCTATGAGCAGCTCTTGGGAAGAAATAAAGCAGAATCGCTCCAGCTCTGACTCCTTCTGCAGCTGCAAACCTGGTGTTTTATGGATGTTGCAGCTTTAATATTCCGTTCAAAATAGGCTGTGGACATAAAAGGCCAGTTTGTCAATCCGTCAATCGCCTGGGGCTAAGCTGCTAATTCTGCTGCATTGTTGTGGTTTGCATTGAACAAGCTGGCTTTCCAATATCAAAAAATATTCTACATCAGCACTCTCCCCCTTCCCTGGGAGTGGGACAAGAGGATGACAAACTCAAGGATTTAGCTTCCCTAAATACCTTCATTTTCCTTCTTTCTTCTGAAGCGTGTAGTCCCCTTTGCTGGTACCATGTCACGCAGCGTATCACTACGATAAGCGCCATCAGACGTGCCAAAACCCATTTTGCCAAATTCCATCTTTGAGGTCCAGTGTAGGATGGGAGAACAGGTCTGCAATGTGGATTTTGAACTGGGGATTTTGCTTCGCTCACTGCACCCCTCTTCCCCCCAGCTCCAGCCCAGGGAGCCGTGCCCAGGCTGGCATCACACTGCTTGCTGGAGGGACCCTCTCCTGGAGCTACTGTAAAGTGCCAGTTGGTGCCAGGTTTCCCATGGCTTTAGTAGCCTGAAGCCATTAAACCACCCACTCTGCCCCCAGCACAGCACTGCTTTGGGCTGGTTCTGTGCTCCCTGGTACCTGCTCCAAGCACAGCTCAGATTTCCAAACTGCCAAGCAGAAAATGAGAAATAATCAACTCTCAGACCTAGTACTGTGGAAAATTACCATTTTTCTTTCAGATCCCATTCCTGCTCCTTCCATTCCAAGGCCGCCTCCAGCAGGATGCCTCTGAGGTGCTCCACCACCTTTCCCTGCTCTCCCACCACCTTGTATTTCCCATCGGTTCCTATCCCAGCGTAACCCTTACAGGAGGCTGTGAAAAGCAGTTTTACATTAACTAGCTTAAACAGCTGCCCAAAATCCACCTTCCAGCTAATACAGCGTTGTAGGGCTCCTGCTGGAAACATAACAAGCGCTTCTGGGGATGTTCATATCAGGGGGGAAAGGGGGCTTTAAAAAAAAGGGAAATAAAGAAACTCTTTCTGCAGTGGTAGTTGTATTAGACCCCTTTGAATGCCAGCGTCGAAGCATGGAAACTGGCACTGAATAACCGCAACAGCCATCCTCACCTGTCTGCTGACCACTAACTTTTAAGAGAGAGCCATTTGAAAGCAAATTGTTGGATATTCCTTCCCCGACAGCAGCTAGCCGGCATTTAGATGAAATGGCTGCCCTCCAAGAAAATAGCAAAATAATGACAGAAAAGCAGCCAGCTCTAAATACAACAAAGCACAAGAAGACAAAGTCAAGATTAAAACTGCTCTCACGCTGGGGACACAGGCTAGGTTCATTGAAGTGATGTATTGCTGCTCCCACTCTTGCCCAGAGCAGCTGCTGAAGCTATAATGGTCCACGTACAAATCTTGCAAGCTATGTCCTAGCAGACCATCTGTAATAACTGGGCTTTTAGATAGAGGAGGTGCATGAAATGGAGCATCCCAAGCCCTGCAGAGAGCAAAGGGCTCTGTTAATTGACAGTGATGTACAAAACGTGGAGGAGACCCTGCCAGGCTGTTTATCCCCAAAACCTCATGAAGGCAAACAACGAGGTTTCCACTGATCCTGGCACTGATGCCTGCATGTGTGAGCGTGGGAAAGCACCGGGGCAATGTTGGTGTCCATCTGCAAAAATGCCTTGACAAGGACAAGTTTCCCCATTTGAGTGCTGTCATTTTCTTGTCAGCCTTGGCTGAGCTCGTTCCTTGCATAGCTTTGAGTTGCAAAACATTAAAAACTAGTATTTCCTCTGTTTGTGGCAGCCCTTGCTCTTCCTTGCAGTTTCTCTGTCTAATAAGGGCTTTGCACACACTTCAGCCTTCACTGCAGAGGAGTGTTATTAAAAGGTCTCCCTCCTCTGCTCAGCCAGCTGTCCTCATAAAATGTGGAAATTTAATAACTCTGATGAGCTCCACTGTTCTGTCAAATAGGGGAGGAATTGGCCAGCAAATTAAAGAATTAAGCAAAAACTCAGCAATTGCATTTGTTTTATTTTCTTAGGAATCCAAGCTAGAAAACACAGTCCAGCCTACTGGAGAGAGAGCAAATGCTGCTCTCACAGGCAGCTCCCAGACCCAGGAGGACAGGGAGAGACCCCAAGGTGCCAGCCCATGCACGCACACATTGCCCTGCACGCACGTCTCATGGGTCACCATGTCAAATGAGACTGAAACACCCAAGAGCATCAGAAACCCGTGTGCGTGGGCTTGTTTGCAATGAGCTTGTGTTTTTGAGCTTATGAATTTTCATGTGAATCGCCTGTTTTGGTTTTGCATGAGAATCGCTGGTCTTGCAGAAGCAGCACAGACCTCACGCGTTTTCCATCCACTAGCCAAAGCTCTGTTCTGACATTCACACTTTTACACACATTTGCACTAGAAAATCAAATTATTCCTGTCCTAAACCAGTTGAAAAGAAAGGCATGGTCACTGGCAAAGTCCCTCCTGGTCTCTGACAGTTGATAGCATAAGCGCTAAACACACCAAAAGTATACCCACACAAAATACAACACCCACTTCCTAACTTTGTGGAATCCAATCCAAAGTCAACCCCAAACCATGACGAGTTCAATGCCATAAAAGAGCCACACTTGGAAGCAGCCCCAGTACATCAGCTGTGAAGGAAAGGTGTGCTTTTCCCTCTGCCAAAGAACTCCGAACAAAAGTAGAGGTAAATGAGTCCTTGGTGAGCACTGAAAACTGCTTTGGTTCCAGAAGCATCCAGCTCACAGATGGACCACCTTAAAAAAAGAGCATTACCACCAAGGTATAATGAAAAACGGTGCCGTTTTATTTGGTATATCACGAGCCGCATCTCCCTGCTGTACCCATTGTAACTGGAGTGCCGGCTGTAGCAGGTACAGCCATATCTGTAAAATCTTCAAATGTTGCCTCCAGGCAAGCAGTTAATCTTCTTTCCCTTTGTTGATAATATTTTTTCTGTAGGTTATATCTGTTAAAATACAATTTGCACTCCCCAAATCAGAGAATCCGCTTCATGACAAGGAGAAGCCTTGCGCCAAGATGCTGATGTGTTTTTTCCGTCTCCCAGCCCCGTGATGGCAGCCACCGGTACCACGTATTACATCTCTAAACACAATAAAGTTTCATTGTTCATTAGGACGGCTGCAATGAGGCGCTGGCAGAGAGATAAAATAATTGTTTCTAAAAGCACTTCTTTACGACGCCTTAATGTGATGCTTTAAAGTATTGTTGGGAAATGAATCAAGTGCAGCAGGTAGGGGATTTCAGCCTTGTGAAGAGTGTGATGCTATAAATGAAAAAAACTAGAGAGATCCATAGGGCTGGAGGTGATCAAGAAATGACTGAGCTCATCCACTTCCCCAGCCACAATCAACTTCATCGTGTCATTCCCATGAGATCCTTGTCTGACCTGTCTTAAAAACCTGCCATGACAAAGAGGCCATGGCCTCCCTGGCCATCTACCCCAGGCGCTTCTTTCTTTCTTTCCTTAGTACAAATGCATAAATAAAATCAGCACTGCTGAGCAGACTTTAAAACTTCATTCCTGTTTCTACACCCAGTACAGCACGTGGGTCTTCCACAGGAGCCTGGCGCAGGTGACCCATGCCCATTAGGTTACTTGACCCAAGCCCTCTCTTCCCCAGCTCTGTCCCCTGGTCCTTCCCCACCCTGCATTTCTGCTGCTGATCGCTCCTGCTGGTCCTTCCCTCGCTGATGGCCATCCTGCTTTTCTCAGACCAGTTTTAGCCAGTTTCATTCCATATTTAGTTTCCCCATCTGGTTTCCCTGCACTCCTAAGCTGATGCCAGCATGGTGGGACCATCCTCAATCCAGATTGCCTCCACTGAGCCTGGTGATGACTTCCCCTGGTGTCCCTTGGTTTGTACTTCAGCTTTTCAAATTTTGTTGCCATTTCTTTTCATCATTCTTTTAAGCCTATTTTTAATAGTCAGGCTTATTGTCTACTTCATATACACCTTTTTTCACTAAGACCAATGAAGATTTGCTTGAGGAGTTGCCCCTACTCCCTAGCACTGTCCCCAGAAGCCCCCACCTGCCTTTCCCCACAGACACTGTGCTTTGTCTCCTGAAAATACAGCATTTTTAGTATGGGCTCTTCTTTCATCCCACAGTGACTTTCAGCCAATTGACTTTTCATCTTAATGAAGACAGCTCACCCTCCCCTTTCAGCCAGGCCAAGTCCAGAAGCTCCACTTTTCCAGTCACTTATTCCACCTTCAATTATACCTATGAAAACGAAAAATTCCAGCTTCTAGTCACTTGGAGTCCCTGTATTTCTCAGCTGACATCCTGCCAGATGACAGTTTACACCTACTGGAAACGTTGAGCCCACTTTGTTTCAAAGACCCACTGGAGATGGTCTCTTAAATGTGTTTCCCCAACACGCTAAGACACAGTGACTCCCGAACCAGCACATGTCCAGCAGCTATATGGGTTATGTACAACATCATAAGAAGAGAACCGAAGCTACTGCATGTTCAGAAAGAAGGAAAAAACTTAACAGCATGTGATTTATCATAGGTGATCAGCAAGTTCATGGCCACCACTCTAGCACAGTGCTGGCTACATTGGCCAAAAGATCACAGTACTGGGGCCACCTCAGCCTGGTTTAGGAGGCACCACCGTCTGCTCAAGGAGTTGGAGCAGTAAACCCTCTCAGACCCTTTTTATCCTGGCAGCAGCTCAAAGCAGAGGTATGTCAGAGGACAGGTACGTCCTGGAGCCTGCCATCCACAACCAAGAGCAGCTTTCAATACCACTTTCATGGAAAAACTCAACTTTCAAACCAACAGCCAGGCTTTACACCTGAGGCATGTCCTTCTGGATGATTATCACGCTTCAAATACTGCCAGGGAACCTGCATGTCACACACACCCAACTTCAGCACTTAGTTTGGAAGAAGGTTTCTGCTCAGCTTGGGTTATTTTGGACGCTGCGTTTTGGTCAACAAGCTCTGTTACATTCTCCTTGCTCACAGCGGGGATGAGATAGCCCAGCCGTGCAGCCAACATACACCAGCATCACACACGAGCAAGCCTTGCCATGCCCCTGGAAGGGACAGCGCAGCCTAATGACATGAGCTCTCACCTTGGTATTCACAGGAGCCGAGTATCCACCTCAGGTCTGTGTGTGCTTCTCACAGCAGGAGACATGAAGACTTCACATCTCTTCTGCAAAAGCCTGCATCCCGCGAGCACGGGAGAAGGAAAACAGCGAGCTGGCTCAAGGTCCAAAAAAATAACCAGCTAGAGAGACAACTAAGCAGACAAATTTAAGATGTATAAATTATCATCGCTTGCCTCAGTATAGTTAAAAAAAAAAAATCAATCTTTATAGTTGGAAAATGACAGTAGCTTATTTAATTTATGACAAAAGCAAAGACAAGAGGAGAATAGCATTGAAGATTACACTTGCCGAGTGCGATGCTCTCCTGTAATGTAATGAAATGAGTTAAGAGCAAAGTGAATTAGTGTTACAGGCTGACCTCATCCCACTAATCCTGGAGAGCAATAAGAAATGGAAGGTTGCATTCGCCAGCTTGCTTTTCAAGGTCAGTGAGGACCAAAGTGGCCGGTCTCCTCTCCCTGTGATTTTAGCATTAACTGAGCGGCTGGCTGTGATCCTCATAATTTATTCTAACAAGGAGAATTACTCCAGTGCCTTTGGCAGGTAGGTAACTCCTTCAGGAGCAAGGAGAGCATGAGAATGAGGGGATGCAGGTATCAAACCAGCTCCCACACAGAGGGGGAGTGCCGTCCCTCTGTATTTGGTGCTTTGCACCAAGCAGATTGATAGGACTGCAGAAAGTGATGGCTCGCCCTGGCACGTCTGGCCTGCGTCGCTCTTGGACTGATCCTGAGGTGGTCACCATCCATCCTGCACTCAGCTCCTGACCAGTTCCTATGTCCCTGTTGTGCTTTTTATCAGAAAAGTTCTGGATGCTTTAAAATTAGGGATTTTTTTCAAAACTGTATTTCTCATGCCTCGACAAGAGCTTACCCCCAAGCAAACTGCCTGTGAAGATTTGACGGTGGTAATTAGCCACCCGCTGAGCTGGATGTTCCTGCAGGTAAGATGGTCCTCGCAGGGAGAGGCGGCTCGAGACCCTGGTAGGAGACACCAGCCGCTGAAGTGTTTTGCAGATGTATGTGCTCTGGCTGCAGCTCCAGCTCTGGCTCGGGGCTGAGTTTCACGGTGTGCGGGGGCTGTACGCCGCTGCTCCACCACCCTGCCGGGGGACAAGCGGGTGCTGGTGACACCCCGAGAGCTGCTCCACCTGCACCCAGCACTGTGGCATTGCCCTGCAAGCAGGAACTAAAGGTGGCAGAGGCTGGGCATCTGGTGGGAAGGTTTGTTCAGGGGAAGGTGCTGCTGGAGCATACTTGGTCTTCTGCATTATCCAAGAGAGAAGAAAGGCTTATGAGGATGGGCACTGCAGCTCGTTAGGAGATCAGTAAATGTACTGGATCAGACTGCCATCGGCTTTGATGGAAGCGGTGTCAGGGCAGCTTTCTTGCAGAGAAAGGCTGAAGTATGCAGTGTTATCTTTCTGGGAAGATGGACACTGGGCTGGAAGCTGAGCTGCGGGAAATACAGCAAATGCAGCATTTCTCTCTGTGATGCACACAGAGGATCCATCCTTCTCTCACTTGCATGACCATCACTATCGATCTCATTGAGTTACGCCTGAGCTGTGATTGAAGAGGAAGGGAAAAGGGGGAGATCATTTCAAAGTCAGTGAGAACACTGCTTTTGAAAGGCAAAATCACCAGACCCACCAAACAGAGCCATGTATGCCATGGGTGAGGTCCAAAATAGGAAAAGGCAGGATAAATCACCAGCAGATATTGTCCCATTTACAGCTGGAAGGGATCATGCGCAGATGACTCTACATGGTGCTACATGAGGAATAAAAGCCAACAACCAGGGGAGCTGCAAATGCACCTGCAGGAGCTCAGCACCTGCAAAGCAGCAAGTCACATCAAGCTGGTGTTTAAGCACCCAGGCTTTCATTGTATTCATGGCTCCTTAGCTTGCACGTGCACAAGCAGTGAGGACCTACCTTAAGGAGCACTCATATCACCTTGCACACATGACTGTCAGAAATGGCAGAAAGCACGCATGTCCAGCTGTCCTTCAAACCCTGCTTCTGAGCACTCTCCATTCATCCCATAGATTCAAAGAAATGTCCACCATTTGGCCAATATCACTGCAAAAAACTGTTGGGATCAGAGTCTGGGACAGGCATTCTTGCAAGGCAGGAACATGCCGCTCTCAGAACCTGCATCTGAGATAACTTTACACAAGACAAAGGGTCAGATTTGGGCAGGAGCCTTGCCACGGCTGTCAGCACACCCCAAAGAAAGGCCACCAAAGTCCTTGGATCCAGCTGCAGACACTGGGTTGGGGGGGCCGTGAGGAAGGGTGTGGGTGGCCAGCCAAATTCCTGGTAGGAAATGTGGCTTTAGTGCAGCTAAGATTTAATCTAATTGCAAAACTCATTATGTGCAGAAGAATAAAGTCCTATGGGTAGCCACCATATTAAATATGAAGTGCAAATAAATTTTACTACCAGGGGTTTTGGGTGAGCACTAAAGGCTATATACCTTTTGGAAACTTCTTAAATCCCCCCATCCCCACAGCTAATCCTGTGAGATCACCAATATGACTTTTCCAAGCCTGAGGCAACGGAAACTGTTAATGCCTGAGCGTGTCTGGAGAACTTTAAAGGCCTCACAAGGAGCTCAGCTAATCCATACCCGCCTGCTTTCACTGGGTCCAAGAGATGTGGAGATTTGCAATAAAACTTCCAGAGATATTCGCACCATTGCAAAAGTTCAGGCCATGGAAGGAGGTCGATTTGGCATCGCTGCTTTGTGCCTGTAACTCACAGACCACAAGGAAACGTCCAGAGCTGCCTCGTGTTGTGAAGAACAAGGGCAATGCAATGTCAAACCACACTGAGCAAAGCTCAGTGTGCATCCCGGCCAGAGGCAAGGCAGAGAAGTGCGGGTGCAATTTTCCCCTAAAGAAAATTTTTGAGCCTGATCTCCACCCTACAACATAACCACGTTGTGCAGACAAGCAGAAAGTGGGGTTTGGCAAACTCCTGGGGGAGCATCAGCCCCATCAACACCACCCCGCGCAGCCGCGTTAAGGCATTTTCCACCAGAATGACAATTAATGCAGGACTAAGGCAAGGAAGCAGCCTGGTGGGACAGCACCACTGCGCACGTGCTCAGCCCCAGCTGGGCTGGCCCCGGAGGCACATGGTCAGGCTTTTGACCCAAAACCACCACTTTTCCAGGGCCAATGTTCACATGTATCCAGGCAGCTCCAACCTTTTGGCAGCATGTCATCTCAGGCTGCAGCCCTAGAAATGTCACTGCTGCTTCTCATTTATGTGTTTCTATTAATCATTTTCTCCCTGCACACGCAGCCTAATCAATGGGGACAAGTGTGCAGTCCCTCTAACCGATTCCTATTACTCCTCATTACACCGTTTGTTCCAACCCTCTGCTTCCCCATCTGGCATTAAACCCTAAGACCTCCCCCCCCACCCATCCAAGCTGTCCTTTGACTGTCTCTGTAGGGACAACTGTGCTTTAGTTGTGTAATCAATTAGCCAAGAACCAGACCACTGGCTCAGATACCTTCTTAGAGCAGCCTTAATTTTTATTAATATCTCTTCATGACTTTAAAACCATATAGGCATGATACCCCTACACAACCATGCCTGTTAAAATCGTAAATCAGTCTATTCCATTCCCTCCAGACGTGCTGAGACCTTTCCAGTTGCAGCCATCCAGCTACCGCCACCACAGAGCATTATTTACTGGATTTGCTTCATCCCTCTGCAAAGAAGAAATCCAGTCACCAAAGCCAGGAACCTGTGTTTATTTTAAAGTAATTTAAGGTTACCTCCTGTGGACAGTACACTTTTGAACAGCTCTATCCATGCCGAAGCGGCTGGGAGCATGCGCTTTGCTGCTTATCCAGAGGGTCACCCCAGCCACTCTCAGCTGGAGATTCGGCCCAACTTCGCAGCTTTAGCACCTGCCTAGTGGGGAGGTGGAGGAAAAACATACACTCGCATGTGCTTACATACCTATATATAAAAAAAAGATCTCTCAGCTTTAGACACCAGCCAGTTTAGATCCTAGGAAGCCCTGCGCCACAGCCAAAGATCCCATTTCAGAGCCCCAAACCAGCCTGGTTTATGCCTTCCTGATGCTCAAAGCCCATCCCAATTCCAGCCCATCCACTCAGCTCTCTGAGATAAAAACAGCAAAGAAATAATGTTTCCTTTTATGTTTTCTGTCTTTTATTCCCTTTTTTGTCATCCTAGCCCAAAACACAGGTTTTGGGGTCCAGTCCTCATGGTGCAACCCAAGGCACTGTCACTGGTAACGGAGGGAAGTAAATGGGGAACCCCAAGTGCATCCATGCTACAGAGGTGCTCTGCAAGGCTTTTGGACCTACAGTCCCCAAGAAGGAGAGACAACACCCTTTAAGGCAGAAAACTGCAAGTGGGAGAGACACGTCATCTTTTTGATATATATTTTGGAATATGGCACTAGTAGGGATAAGATAAAACGATTTTGCTCTGTAATAAAAGACTCAAGGGTTATTTGTCAGTTCTTCATTCCTTACCCCAGCAACTGAGTTTTCAGCCAACACTTTGATCATTTCTCAAGCCAGAAAAGGTAATTTGTGTTGCAGTGGGATGAACGTCCACAGCTTGAGGCAGCCCTCCGGGGAGGGGAGGCATTGCTCCATCCCTTTCACCCACCCCCTCAGTATTCTTGGGACAGCCTCTCTGCAAACAAGGCTGCTCATTTAAACTATCTTTTCCTCTTGATGGCAAAAATATAACTATCAATCAAAGGTGTAAATATCTAATTGCAAAGACACATCAGGGCTGGTATGGGTGCAGCAGGGACCATGGGCAAGTTCTGAGGAAGACATGGATGGGTGGAGGACCTCAGCTGAAGACTGGGGCTGGCCCCATAATATCTCAAGTGGGCCAAGGGACAGAGCAAGGTATTAATTTTAGGTTTTAAGCCCATATCCATCCAGCAATCTGGTTTATAGCCCGGCTGCAGCAGCAAAATGCAGTGTGCCCCAGAGGGACCTGAAGGCAAACTAAGACAAGAGGTTTCCCTGGAGCACCTGGACCACAATGCTGGAGCAGGTGTCTGCAGGTGGAAAAAAAAAAACAAAGAACCAGCAAAACTATGGCATCTTCTAGTTGTTCTCCAAGCAGGGAAAGTCTCTCCAGCACAGGGACAGATGGCAAAAGGCACAACTAGGGGGAAAGTCTGCTGAGGCTCCCCCAGAGAGGACTATGTCTGGGTAGCCGAAAGATAAAACATTGCAAACCCACCTGGCAGCCACATTTCAGTCTGGCTTTGGAGAAATACAAGGGGTTTGACTGTCATCTGAGAAAAAAGTCTGAGCCTCTTGCCAAGGACAAGCCACCCAGCAGAAAGTGCCTTAAAGTTTGTATGAGTCGTGGTCCATTTTTGCACCATACCCACAAGGGTCACACATTCCAACTCTGCTTAAAACAAATCCCTGTGTTTTCTGCCACAGCAGAAGGGACAGGCAGGACCAGACACCCAGCAGCACAGATGGGACCTTGTGAGCCACATAAAACCCTGTGCTGATAAGACTCCTCTGCAGTCATTTGTTTTAAATGCCAGAATATGCTTCAGGAGTGATGACATTTGGGGAATAAAAGCAAGCGGTGACCAACTCCCCTCTCTTCATTAGCTCCTGTAATTGGCATTACTGGCAGAAGGAAGCTCAGCCATTGTGCAGCGACCAGACCCTGCAAGCCCTGGGTGAGACAAGGTCCACCGGGGAGCGGTTTGGCCACCCACGGGTGCAGCACCTCACCCCATGCTCCATCCCTTCCAGCAACCCCTCACTTCCCTGGGAAGTGCTGCCAGCAGCGTGCTAACATATATATTACAAAACTCCCAGTTCAGCTCTCTGTTAATAAGACACGGATGTGCTTTACTGCATTCATCACTGCTTTTGAATATGGCTTTACACCCAGTAACTTGTGCAAAGAGAACCCCCCACCGCTCCGGTTTGGCTGGTGTCTCAGCAGGCACCACCTCACTATGGAGGGGTAACCGGTCAGTGCAAGTGGAATCCATATCTTCAACCACACGTTTGCACTAATGGTCTAAGGTGGACTTCAGACCCGACCACCAGCTGAAAGGGGAGGGACACATTTCTGGATGTGTGTGATCCTAAAATACCATCTTCCTTCCTGCTGCTGAACCTGCTTGTATCACAGGAAACATTGATTGGCCGTAACTTCATGAATCCCCTTGCGCAGAGGGAACGTCAGCATCTGCTCATGATCATTCAGGTTCAACCCAAACATTCCCCAAAAACGTGGAAATGTCCCATATCCCTATGTTGCAGATTGTCTTAAAGTTTTACTGAATCTTTCTATATTTGGTGTTTATTTGTGAAACAGTTAACTATAGGAACATCTTGATTTCAAGAAGCCAGCCTCCACGTTAGCACTGTGTTAACACTTATTAACCAGTGATGTATGGGGTGCTGTGCTACTTGTCTTTTGAGGCTGTGTTACTTGAAGTCCTTATTCTCTAGACCATAACCAGAGCATCTGGGTTCTATTGTGTACAGGATGAGTGATTGGACCACTTGGCAAGGCACATCTAGCCGTCCAACTTGGCAACAAAACCTACTTTTAAGGCGTCCCAAAGTCAACTACCTTCATTATAATACTAAAGAACACACCCACAGGTCAAGAAGTCCTTTGCCCAGGTGAAGACCCTTCCTCTGCGCAAGTGTAGGAACAGAAGAGGATGACACAGCAGATATATGTAAAGTACTAACCAATCATTGTAACTGGGAGTGTACGACCTTGTAATTTTCGTGTATAAACATAACGGTGAAATCTGCGTAGGTGTGCTTCATTTGTGGAGATCCCACCGAGAACCCAGCGCTGCAATAAAAAAGCGCCTGCTTACCTACTTCGTGTAGATGGGTTTTTCATTCCCCAGCTAACACCTGTAATTCATCATGAGGTCTAGGAGTGATGTACAGTTGGACCTGAAAATATTTGCCTGAGAATATCCAGACTTGTGAGACCTGCTTTATCCCACAAAGTCTTTAGAAGGGTGAGCCATTGGAGCCCCAACCCCGTGAGCCCAGCGCAGCCCCGAGCCCCCGGCCGCAGCCCCACCGTATGCTGGGATGAACGCCTGGGAGAAACGAGCTGGGCATCGATTTTGTGCTGCCTACTGCTGTGACACCTTACATCAAACATGGGGAAAGAGCAGGGGAAACATAACCAAGTTTTACGGCTCATGTGAGCGCACCGGTGTTGCAGACAAGATGCCATAAACTCGGGGCATAACTCCAGAGGATTTTCTGCTCTTCTAAGCCACAGACCATTTATTTCCCAGGGTTTGTTTAGTGCTTACCCAGGGTATACGCAATCAAAGTGGTGATAAACAATGCCTGCACGCACACACAAAAAGTATATATCTGTGTTCCTAGATCTTCAAGAAAATCAGCTAAACAAAAAGTGGTCCTGAGCAAAGCTAAACCCCCAGGCAGGGGCTGGCTGCTGGTTTCCACCTGCTGTTCTGACCAAGGCAATGTTTTTCCCATCAATGCAGGGGAGTTAACAGAGAAGCAAAAAGTAATTAAGCCATCAGAAGACACTGCAGACATGTAATGATCCCAGGTGTTTGGTTAGGAGGGGATTTCTACAGCATATGTGAAATCCTCATTAAAATTCTCACGTTTTCTGTATGAAATCCCGGTTCTGCAGACTTACTGCAGGCACAGGAGGAGGAGGATGGAGAAGAGCAAGACAGAGCACAGCAAGGAGAGTGTGCTGAATAAGCAAAGCCTCCACTGCGAAGTGTAAAGCTTTAACCGGAGGCAGGACTTCGGCTACACTCTGTTGGATCGCATCCAAGAAATCCCCGGCTTTGGCACCAATTTCCCCTTGCAGAGCTCACCTACGAGCCCCTCCTGGCAGAGGGCTGTGGGAAGCATCACAGCAGTGGCTTTGGAGTTGTTTTTATTCACCAACACAAGCACGAGCTGTCAGCACAGCAAAAAGGGCCCCTGGCTCCCACGTGCCTTTACTCTGATGAAATATTCACTTTAAGCCACCGTCACTGCCCGACAAGCCTCTTTCGATCCGGTGCCAGAAGAAGATGATAAAAATCCACAGGCTGTGAAGGCAGCGACTCGACACAGCTGTGGGGTAAAGCCGATCGGCTGAAGCTGCAGAGAGGGACAGGAGGGGCAGCTTCATCCTCTCAATGATGCAAGATACAGAATAACTCACTTTCTATCCTACAGGTAATTAAATCACTCAGTCCTGCTCAGCAACATGGGTATCAGCGTTTGGCTTTCAGCCCCTCTCTGTGCAGAGCCTGTCACCACCCTGCGGTGGCCATGTCCTGGGGACCCCTGGTCAGGAGGGGACAGGCAGGACTGCCCGGTCAAGCAGCAGTGGCTGGTGGCCACACGTGGCTGCTGCCTCCACCCCGAGGGGACAGAGCTCTGGCTGCACGCTGGGCTGAGCCACACTGTCCTGTCCCCTGCCCCTGCAAAGGTGCCTCATCATGGCAGGGAATTGGCTTAAGTTATTTTTACCCATGACAGAGCCCAGGTAGTAACTCCTGCACCCCTCAGTATTTCAGCTCCCATTTCTGCCCCGCTCAAAGCCTTTTTTTTTTCCCTTTTAATTTAAAAAAAATTTAAAATAAAAATCACAGACCTGAACTATATACAACTCCTCTGCAAATGCAGCAGACCTGATTTCTATCCCTGCTGCCACCTACCTCCCCTGCTGCTCAAGAAAGCAAGGAGAAACACAGTGCATTTCCCAAAACAGCCCCAGGAGGTCCCAGCAAGGGCTTCATAGCCTGACAAGAGCTCACCTGGAAAAGGACAGGTGGGGGCACGCAGACACACACAGGAGCGCAGGGCGATACTCTGCCTCCGGGCAACTTTCAGCCACCGTGTGATTAATGGCACGTGCCACAGTGGCTGCAGCCTACCCACCCACCCACCCCAGGGCCCCTTGTCCCACTGGACACACGCAGGGAAAACATGCAGGTTTCCCTTCAAGGCATATAAAATTGTCTGCCTCACAAGCTGCAAATACAACATGCTCCCTCAGGGCGTAAATACATCTCCCAAACTCTCACGCTTCCAGGCTCATCCTAATTTGTAGAGTCCGGGAGACCCTCACCTCAGCAGCGAGGCAGCGACCTGGAGTTTACTCAGCACAGTATTATTTAAGACTTAACACTGAGCATTTGCTACACTGAAGTGCCATCGTAACTCATCTGTCCTCGTAAGACCAAGCTGTTTGAGAAGGGCAGCAGCTCTGCTGCAAGCACGGTCAGCACTCAGAGCATACAATCATCACGGAATGGTTTGGGTAGGAAGGGACCTTGAAGACCACCCAGTCCCCAACCCCCTGCCCTGGGCAGGGACACCCCCCCCCCAGCCCAGGCTGCTCCCAGTCCCATCCAGCCTGGCCTTGGGCACTGCCAGGGATGGGGCACCCACAGCTGCTCTGGGCAGCCTGGGCCATTAGAGGATCTAAATATACAAAGGCTGTTTGAGCTGAAACTATAATAAAATATTACACGTTGCTCAGCAAGCTGATGTCTAGAATACAGTGGCAATCCTACTAACGGGGAAGACGTCAATTTGATTTTTAAGTTTGTTTAAAGCAGTTTTAACACTAAACAAGTAAACATTTATAACTGAATAAATAGTTTTCAGTTTAGTCAAGGAGCATTCAGTGGATGTTGGCATAAATATTCAGTTATGGAAATTATTTGATTGAAATAGATTTTACACGCCATAAATAAACATTGTCTGCGATGAACACACACTCCCAACAAGCGGCACGAATTAGAGAGCCACTGATGCCTAATGCCAGTCTTTGAAAATGTTTTATTTAGAAGCACTTCTGCTCACCACACAGCCAGCCAAACCCCATCTGCCTGGGCTTTCCTAGACGTTCATCCCACCACGTTATTAAACACTCGGAGCAGAAGCACAGCTGCACAGCAGGTGCTGCACCCCTGTGCCGGGGGGGCATGTCCGGGCGCTGGGACGCAGCAGGTTTAGCAGAGGATTGTGCCAAAGGAGCAAACAAAACTGTAAACCAGGAGCCTGCCACACGCGAGCATCGCTGTGGAGCCAGCCTTTTGGTGTTGGCCACCTGCAGAAATCAGGGATAAATCTGTGTTTTGCCAAAATCAGCTGCAGCTTCGGTGCTAGCAGCAGGATGCGGGCACAGGAGCGATGCTCTCCCCCAAGCAGAGAGCATCAGCCCAGCACTCAGCATAGCTTTTAGCCACATGAAGTAACACGTAGATGCCCGTTAGACTTTTCTAAATTATATTTATTAATAAATGCACTTAAGTTTGGGACTATTTGTAGTGTCAGCCCAGGTGGGGATAGCTCTGCACAATCTTGTAAAGAAGCAGGTGAACTCAGCACAAAGGTAGAAGAAAGCCAGGGATGACCTGACCAGGGATAGGCAGCACTTCCCTGGTTTGGGTATGTTTTTAAGCTTCCTCTCCAAAGCAACAGCACGTGCAGGACCAAAACACAAAGTTTGCAGTGAAGCTGAACCCAAAGGTGAAAAACAAAACAAAAAACCAAACAAACAAAGAAATAAAAAAACCCGAGGGGTGGGGGGAACAGAAGGAAACCAAAGAACTGGAATTTCGGTTCTGGTGTCACACCTGTGTGACCACCAGGGTCACACAGGACCCGAGCAAAAGCGAGGAGAGGGACAGACCCACGGGCTGTGCCTCGGCCCTGCCGTCCAGGGCTGGTGCAGCAGCAAGGATCGAAACACACAGGGATTTCTCCAAAGCAAGGAAGCACAGGGCACCCGCGGGCCAGCCCCGCTGCGTGCTGCGGCTCGCGGAGAGCAGCCCCGCGTCTCTGGGCGCAGCGCTCGGGCACCCCGCGCTGCCGGGCTGGGGCTGGTCCCAGCCGCCCAGCGATGCTGAAACTGCGGGCGGACTGTGCCACCTAGCTTCTACACTCAGACATGGACTGCTGCGCTGGGGTTCCTGCACACACCGCTCAGCCCTACACACCGAAACCACACGTGTCCAGGGATGGCAGAAACCCCCCTGCCTGTGGGGGGAGAGGTTCTGCACTGTGCCGCAAGCCTGCCCCCGGCACTGACCCGGGATGGGTGGCTGGTAAGACCCTGCCCAGAGTCCCTCTTGGAGAAATTCTGCCTGGCATTCCAGCTGAGCATCACCGAGTGCCATCACTGCTGATACACACAGCCGGCGTGGGGTGATGCACACGGGAACACGTCCACTGCACCTTCACACGGGCACTGAACCTCATCCTAGAACCAGGCACCCCTTCCACCTTTCCTGGCTGACCCTCATGCCACAGAGCCCAGGGCACTCAGAAAGCTGCATTTGGAGCAGCAGCTCAAAGCCACCACCACCAAACACCCTGTTTCTTCCCAAAATTCCCAGGTCCCTTTCCCTCAGCTTGGGGGTGCAATGAGGAACAGCTTTAAGTTCAGCATGCTCCACTCCGAGCATCGCCTGCAGCTGACCCATTGGAGCAGCCTCCAAGCTGCCCCAGGTAGAACCTGCTCCTTGCAGGAATTCAGTATCGTCAGTGTTGGGAATATCCACATCCCTGGACAAGCTGCTCTCCCTGCTTCAACACCTCTCACTGTGCAGAAAGCGTTATCCCAGTTTGACAGCTGGGGAGCTGAACGCCACGGCAGCGGAGCAGGTTGCAGAAGGGCAAGGAGCCAGGTCCTGACCACAGTGATGGGGATCCGCTAGGGGCCTGGCACTCACCTCAAGGTGCTGTAAGTAGGAAAACAGCCTGAAGATCATCCCCCATCCTGGTCCCACGAGCCCCCTGCTGCGATAAACCAGATCAAGGCGCACCTCTGCATGCAGGAGGGTCATCGCAAGGCATGGGCTTCCACAGCACCCTGCTGCCACAGCTTACCTGAAGGAATCACACTTTTTTCCTTATCTAAGCATGTCAGACAGCTTTATTTTTATAGCCTAAAGATGAGAGTAAAAGCCAGTGTTTTACCCAAAGCCTTGCAAATTCCTCCTGGAGCCTCTGACAACCGTAGATTTTATCTGGCGCATAATCCAATGCAATTTAGTGTTTTTTCAACAATTCAAATCCCCTGTAAACTCTATTTCAGCAATTAGAGGTTCATCTCTTTGAAAGCTAAGGCATCACTATCTTTTACTTGGCTCCAAACAGGCAATGTTATTTCCCTACAGGAAAACATGTATTAGTTGTTTGCTATTAATGCAAAGTCCTTGAAGAGTATTTTGATTTTACCTTTTCTTTAGGGGAATCAGCAGCTCTTTATAAATCATTTTGCTTCCAAATAAGTTTGAGCTTCACATCTGTGCACCTTCAGAGTCTGTAACCATCAGCTTTAGGAAGAAACTAAATGCAATTTTCACTATAACGGGAAATTCAAGGTTTTGGCACCTAGTCTTCATTGCATATTGGGCAATAAATACCTAGTTAAGGCAGCAGTAAGGTAAAAAGGCATCGCAGTGTGTACTACATGGCCTTCCCTCTAGACTTAAAAGATGGGAGCAGTAGAATAGGAAAAAGGCAAAGAACACCTAAAGCATTTACAAAATTACAAGGTGACAATTCAGGTATTTTAATGTGTACAAAGTAATTTAAAAACATATTTTAGCTTTGTTTTCAAATAGGAAGCTGCTTTTCAATTGCCATCCCTAGCTATCTGGTACAGAGAGGTTTTTTATTGTTATTGTTTTCCATCACATAGGTAACACAGATGCTGTGGTGCTTAACTCTGGGGACCAGATCCTCAGCCGCTTTAGAGCAGCGCAGTTCACTGCCCTGCAACAGCACCCACAGAGGGCAAAGGGAGCAGCAGCCCCCAAAGCCTTTTCACCACCAGAAAGGAGCTTTGCTCAGGAAAGAGGGACAGATATCCACTGCTCCCGACCAGATTTGAATGTCCCTCGCAGCTCTGAGCATCCAAATAATTCTGATACTGCTGCCATTCTCAAAGCTTTCAGGCTGGTACCCAGCAAGGGGGCATCCTCCTGTGACCAACACGGGGGGGGGGGGGCTGTGGGCAGGAACACGCTTCCCACTGGGAAGTGCCACAAGCACAGCTGTGCACCTCGAATAGGTAGCAGGAGGCAAACTGGACCTAGTTCTGTGTAAAAACCAGCTGTGGGAACTGCAAAGACTCTCCCCTCCCGTTTTGCATCTTTACTGACCTTGTGTTTCACTGAAATTTTACACTAAGGTCAGTTATGAGGAGGTACATGAAAACAGCGTGGAGCAAAACCGCAAAGCACCTTGCACGGTGAGCAGAGGCACGGCTCGTTATCAGGTTCACACGGTGGGAATCACAGTGACCTACTATTGCTAACACAAACCCTTGGTGCAAGACATCAGGCCTCTCCCTGGTGTCAGGGTGCTGCCCCAGACAGCACTGCTCTGCACACAGCAGGAATTTCCTTCTCCAGAGACAGCCAGGTTATAACACACACGCACACGACTGCTGCCCGTGCAGGAAGAGGCACTGCACAAACACAGCGCGGGGCAGGAGAAGCAGCTCAAAGCTCTTACGTACAAAGCTGTCATCACAACCACTCCTCGCATTTCATGCTTCTGACCAGTTATCCACATCCACAGAGCCCAAGCAACAGCTTCACCCAGTGCTACCAGCTCCCCCGCAGCAGGCGCGGTGATTCACACCAGTTGCTGAGACCAGCTTTTGCACTGCAGCTCCCCATTCAGGGCATCCGGAGCAGCCAGCAGCAGACAAAGCTCTCCGGTTTACTCGCTTCCTCGAAAAAAGAACACATCTTTCTGATTGTGGCATGGGTTAAAATAATGCTTTAGAAGACTTGCTCTTCCCCAGTGAGAGTACCCCCGACATAAGAAACCCAGTAACCTGTTAGAGAGGCAGTCAGTGCTTTCTTTCAGAATGACGCTGAAGCCAAACACACCCCGTAGGTTTCACCTCCCTGCAGACACTAACAGACACTGGGGGCGGGGCGTGTGTGTGATCTTTAATGACTGGGGGGGGGGGGGGGGGAAGCAAAAAATCACCAGAGGAACTAAATCTTTTTATTTTTATTTAGTATAGAAGCTCACCTTTACACTGAGGAGTTTCCAGATAAGAACCAGGGATTTAACCATTCCTCATTCAAAGAGGAAGCGGCCCAACAACATCCTCTGGCAAAGCTGGCCCTTCCCCACTCCAGCACCAAACTGGACCAGCACCAGCCATAGCTCCCCAAGTGACCCCAAATACGCATCCCTGCGTGCCACACAGGGCTGCCTTTGGTAACAGGAGCTGCCGAAAGGAACCACTTGCTCCCCGCCACCTTCACAGGCTGCAGCAGGCATGCCACGCCACGCTGGTCAGCACAGCATTTTGAGAACTGGTGCATTGTTAGAATGCAGTAAACCCTTGCCAGAAATCTGTTCAGTCTGATGTCATCACCCCACAGCAAAGGGCTGATGGGAATCATCTGAGCAAGACAGCCCCATACAGTCATTTCAATTTTTATACCAGGCTTTAACTACGAATTGATCTTATTTGTCAGGATTTGTAGTTAGCTGTGTGGTTACTCCCCTTGCAATGAAGCCATGGTAGCTGCTCTTAGGATGGTAACAACACACTTTCCCCCAGCTCATAGAATGGGTGGGAAAGGAGCTTCACAGGGCACCTAGTCCAATCCCCTGCAGCAAGCAGGGACATCTTCAACTCCATCAGGTGGCTCAGAGCCCCGTCCAACCTGGCCTTGAATGTTACCAGGGATGGGGCATCCACCACCTCTCTGGTCAACCTGTGCCAGTGTCTCATCACCCTCAGCGTAAAATTCCCCCCTTATATCCAGTTTGAATCTACTCTTCTAGCTTTAGAAAACTTCCCTTTTCTGGCTGACATCCCTGTAGAGGCCCTTACTATTATTCTCTGCACCTCCTGTCAAGTTCAGCTCCATCCATGCCTTGGCCTTCCTGACCCCATCTGTACTCAACCAGGTAGCATCCCTGGATCTTGCAGGACCTTCCCAGGATACCTGTCCCTGCTTCCACTGCCTGCGCAGCAGATGCAGGAGTTAACCCAGCCAGCTGCTTCAACTTGCATTTCTTGTGTTACTTACCAAGTATTTTTCTAGTTCTCATTAGTTTCAAGTAATTCCTAAACCAGTCACCAACTGACCACAGCAGATTTAACCAGCCAGCTGAGGAAAAACGCAGCACACTGAGCCCGTACCATCACTACCAGCCCACAGCATTACCTCCCCAGCCTTTCAGCTTTTGCTGTGAACACACCTGCAACCCCTGCCCAGCAGCTGCACATCCCCAGAGGTTCCTCACAGGGAGTTTAACATTTGAAGGCCAAAAGCTGTGACAGCAGGCTTGCCTGCCTACCTACCTCTGGCAGCTCAGTGCTGACCTTATGCCATGGGATCCACCACATCTCTGCTTCCATCACTGCAGTAACCAGAACAGGCTTGGCGACAGGAAGGTACAGCCATGCTTCAGTTCAGGAGGGAGCCTTTACCACACAGAATAAATCCTCCAGCCAACTAGGTCAGCACCTGGGTTTATTTCCATTCCCTCTTTGACTTCCCATCTTTTTCAGTTTAATAACCAGTGGGACAAAAAAAACCCACAAAAGGCTATTAGGGATTTCCAAACTAGATGCAGAGCACTTAGCTGGAAGGGATCAGCCCATTTGCCATTTCAGGCATCATCAAGACATTCATCTCATCAGTAATCTCACATACAGCAGCAGAGACACTCCAAAAAACAGCCTAAGCAGCAGGACAGCACTGTATGCTTTTAATCCCCTTACAGGGAATTCAAAAGCCTCACCCCAGGTCTTTGGCACAACTGAGAAGTGTTTGCCCAAGTAAAGGTTGTGGTATGATAAGACTGAAGTTATGTGGCTGGAGACCTCAGAAAGTGGCAGATTAAGTGGAAGCGGTGTGTAGCTCCAGCCATATTAATTCACTTCCTTCAGAGGAAGTGAGGAAGTGCAGACAGTACAGCCCATCACACACAGGCTCCAGCAAACATCTGCCCTGTCCGAAGGCTGCCACGGGCTCTGGATGCTGTTACCTTATTTTGCTATCAGTTGTAACCTTCCCCACAGCTTCCCATACCAAGAAGCACTAGGCATCCTAACAAGTGAAGAAAGCTTGGACACATTTCAGGTAGAGCTCTGTACCCCACACACACTGCAACATCACCGTTTTCTGCATTAGCAAGAGCACAGTTTGCCACCATCTAATGCAAGCACAACCATTACCAGCAGCTACACTCCAGCAGACTGCCTGGCCATTCACCTAGCAGTCATTTGAAGCAGACCATTCTACCACTCTGCTTGCAACCCTGAAGGCTAAGGGCATCATAAAAGCATCAACACTCCTGAGACCACCTCATTTTGTACGGGAAGACTGTAGACAGCAGGGCAGGCTTGCTTAGGCCTGTCCCCAGGGCAGCACCCCTCTGGCAGGACCACTCTGAGGAAGTGAAAGCCCTATTGCCATTAGGACCTTTACAAAAGGCAAACACACACATTATCAGTCGGGAAGGGAGACTATTTATTGAGTAGGGCTGCGCCGCGATGCTACAGATGTGTCAAGGAGGCCCAGGGAGTTCTGGCGACAGCCTCATCCTCCCGGCGCTCAGTCCAGCTGCAAGAGAGCGAGAAAGGAGAGGAGTCAGCGTAAGGCGATCCACCCGTCCCGCCCCGCACGGCTCGGGTACCGGCCTTTACCTTGATGAAGCCGATGTCCTTGGCGTACTGCCGAAAGCACTGCCGGCACATGTTCAGGCCGTACTTGCGAATGAGGCCGTGGCGGTTGGAGCACACGCGGCTGTAGGGGAAGAAAAGAGCAAGGCCGGTCAGGACGGGTAATGGCGGCGCAGGGCGGGGGAAAGGAAGGGGGGGGGGGAAGAAGGGTGAGGAAAAAGGCAGCTGCCGCGGGCCAGAGGGAACCCAGGAGCCACACGGCCGCGCACTGACCAGGAGCGGGAGCCCTGGCCGAACTTCCTGGGGTGGCTCCAGTAGAGCTGCTGGTGGCCCATACTGCCCGCTGCGCGCCTGGCGGCTAGAGAAAGATGGCGGGCCGCGCACGCGCTAATCAACCCTACCCCGCCTCCCGGCCTGCACCGCGGCGCGCCTGCCCGGCAGTGCGCAGGCGCGCGGAGGGAGAGGGGCGGGGGGGCGTTGTCTGCGCGGCCCAGGCCCCGCCCCCGCCCCGCCCCCGCGGCGTGACGTCACGGCGCGGCAGCACTAGGGGCGGCGGCGCGGGGCTCGCAGCGCCGGGCGCGGTGGCGCGTGCCTGTAGTCCCAGCTACTCGGGAGGCCGAGCCCGCCGGATCGCTTGAGCCCAGGAGTTCTGGGCTGCAGTGCGCTATGCCGAGCGGGCGTCCGCGCTAAGGCCGGCATCAATATGGTGAGCCCCGGGGAGCCGAGGCACACCAGGTTGACTAAGGAGGGGTGAACCGGCCCAGGTCGGAGACGGAGCAGGTCAAAGCTCCCGTGCCGGTCAGTAGCGGGATCGCGCCTGTGAATAGCCACTGCCGCGTAGCCTGGGCAACACAGAGAGACGCGGGCTCCTTTTCCGACCCCCCGCAACAACGCTTTTGCCCTACGCGCACACCGGCCCCTGCCGCTCGCAGCACCGTGCATGACCCCTGCCGCCCACCCACCGCGCACACCGCCCCCTGCCGGCCGGCTGCAGCACATCTGCCATCTGCGCATGCGCTGACTCCAGAAAAAGAAATTGCTTTGCAAGAATTAAGAGATTAAAAAAAAATAATAATTACAGTTTAAGCCTAAACCTTAAAAAGTTCACGTTGAAAGCAAATATGGAAAAGATTCACTTTTTTTATTTTGTCTTTTTTGAGGGAATTTTTTATCTTTTAGAAATTTTTTTGTCCTTTTTTGGGATTTTTTTTTTTATTTTGTCCAATTTGGGGAATTTTTTTGGCATTTTTTCATTGTTTTAAACTTTGTCCTTTTTCGGGATTTTTTTTATTATTATTATTTTTGGCAGCTTGTGCCGGTGCTTGACAACCCCTTTGGCAAAGAAATTTTTTCTCATGTTCTTAAACCTGCCCCAGCACAACTTGAGGCCGTTGCCTCTCGTCCTGTCACTTGTTACCGGGGAGCAGAGGCTGAACACCCCCAGCCCTGTCACATTTGTGCTGGACCCCCTGGCCAGGGCTCCCCTCTGGCAGCCACTCCCCTGAGCCATGACATCACACTTTTTGGAATTTTTTTAGGTTTTGGATTTTTTTAGGTTGTGGGGCTTTTTCTTAAAATTTTTTTTTTGAAGTTTGGGGACTTTGGTTAGTGCAGTGAAAGCTGACTTTTGGCAGGCAGCAGCGAGGCTGGCTATGCCTTCACCCTCTGCATCCCCTTGGCACACAGCCCCCACCCAGCCTGCACCACGGACCCAAGAGTTCTGTTAAGTTCAGCAGTTTTATCCCAATTTCTACTGCAGCCAAGCTGATAGCAACTCTTTCCAGGTGCTGAAATTTCACTGTTGGAGGTTCCCAACCCGCGCTCTCTTCACCAATATGCTTTAATGTTGCAAATTCCTCAGTTTTTCTAATTTTTCACTTTACTGAATTTCTCCCTGTTATTTTGGTAGCACTTCTTCCGTAAGGCCCCGCATTCTCCTATGGCTTAGACAGCCTGAGCTGCCATGAAGAGTAGGCAGATGATAAGGGCTGGCACAGGCATCTAAATCAACCAAACAGCAACTGTACGCCATAGCAGATGAATGTATCTTTTTACCCGGGCTTGGTTTCCAAACACCCACAACTCTCATTCCTGGTGACATTTCCTGAGCCTCTTTTAGCAGCAAACCCAGCCTCAGCCCAGCTGGCCATGCCGGGGCCAGAAGCCACCACAGGGTGATGGCAGTCACTGGCAGTCATTCCTGCTGTCACCACGCTGGGCAAGACTTGGGGCAGCGCTGGGAGCACTGGTACCTTTGCAAATGAACACACAGAAGGATTTATTGTAAATTTATATCTATTTTTTTACAATTAATTCACAGGATCCCGGACTGGTGAGGGGTGGAAGGGGAGCAAAACCTCCCCAGATCTAAACTACAGTGAACCTTTTTTGAAATTGCTT
Organism: Falco cherrug; assembly: GCF_023634085.1. Taxonomy (NCBI): domain Eukaryota; kingdom Metazoa; phylum Chordata; class Aves; order Falconiformes; family Falconidae; genus Falco; species Falco cherrug. Next base: position 27,076,518 of record NC_073703.1, read on the forward strand.
CACAAGAAAGACTCCACTTCTTAGGAACTGATTGTCCATCCCTGGGCACTGGCCAGGCTGCCCGGAGAGGTGGTGGGGTCTCCTGCTCTGGAGACATCCAAACCCACCTGGACGTGGCTCTGTGCAGCCCACTCTGGGAGACCCTCACGGTAAAGACGTTTCTCCTCAGGTTCAGGTGGAACTCCCCGTGTTGCAGCGTGTGCCCGTTGCCCCTTGTCCTGTCGCTGGGCACCGCTGAAAAGAGCCTGGCCCCGTCCTCTTGGCACCCGCCCTTATATATAAATACATATATATGTATAAAAAAGATATTTGTATGAAGCAGTACGATCCCCTCTCAGTCCTCTCCAGGCTCACTCTATTCCTCTGTTACATACAATTGTAGAAATCGCCCAAAAGATTTGCCTGCAGTGTGGACCCAGGGCACTGAGCCGCTCCCTGCGGTGAGGCCAGTCAACCCTTCCGCCCGTTCCCTGTGCCTCACACCCTGGCCTGGGCTCCCCGCTGTGGCCAGCACGGGCGGTGTGCCACTCCCGCTGCCAGCCCCCCGTCACCGAGCCCAGGGGGCACCGGGGACCGGCGTGCCCACAGGGCTGCGCTCCCGTGCCCCTTCAGCTCCCCTGTGTCTGCTCACCCCCGCCACCTCCCTCGACTCTTTCCGCCGAACGAGCCGAGCCGGGCCGAGCGGAGCCGATGAGGGCCGAGCCGGTGGGGGCCGAGCCGAGCCGAGCCGAGCCGATGGGAGCCGATGGGAGCCGATGGGAGCCGATGGGAGCCGAGCGAGCAGCGCCGAGCAGAGCCGAGCCCCCTCCAGGGGGCGCCGGCGCAGAGCCCGCGCTGAGGGCCCCTGGCCGGGGCTGGCCGCTGCTGCCGGTGCCGCCGCCGGTGCCGCCGCTCTCCCTTCCCGCCGGGCGAGCCCTGACGCCGGGCGGGCGGCCCCCAGCCGGGCTGGCGGCGGCAAGCGGGATATCGGGGAGACAGGCATGGCGGCGGGCAGCTGTGCGCGGAGAGCGCGGGAGGCCCCCGGGCGGTGCCGCCAGTGAGCGGGCCGTTGGTCGGTGGCGGGGCGGGCGGAGATGCGGCTGCAGTGCGAGGTGGAGGTGGTCAGCCGGCTCCTGCCCACCTGCGGGCTGCGGGGCCGCGGCCGCGCCACCAGGGCTCTCCTCTCGCTCGGCCGCCCGCCCGGACGGGCGCGGGGCGGCGGCGTTTACCTCATGGTGTGCACGGCGCGGGACCGGGTCGGTGCTCGCTACAAGGTGGGGACGGCGGCGGGGAGGGGGGAGACCGGGCCGGGGCGGGTCCCCTCGCCCCGCCGCGGCTGCTGAGCGCCCGCCTTGCCTCGTAGGTGCAGGAGAACATCGAGCGGTTCTTCACCCGGTTCGTGGAGGAAGGCAAGGCCACCGTGCGCCTGCGGGAGCCCGCCGTGGACGTCTGCCTCAGCAAGGTGGGGGGGGGGGCGGCCGCGGCTGGCGGCTCGGGACACCGACGAGGGATCGGTGCCGTCCCGAGCTCGGAACCGAGCGGGTGTGGAGGGGCCGGGGTGCGCCCCGCCACCGTGCTGGGGGGAGCCCGGTGGGTGCCCAGGCTGCCGGCTCGAGGTCCGGCCCGCGGACGCCGCACGGCGACTGACAGCGCAGCTTCGGCACCGGAGGCGTGCGGCGGCACGGAGCTTGGCTTTGTGTGTCCTCAGCAGGCTACGGCAAAAAGGAGAATAGGAGGTGCCTTGCTCACTTTGTGCCAGGAAGGCTGAGCCCAGCTTCTTTGCTGGGCTGTGTTCTGATTCTCCCACCTTCTGCTTCCTCTGGGGAAACAGCGGGAGCAGAAAGTCCATTTTTCATGTTGCTGTTCATCGCTTGTGTAGAGAGAAACAACTCTTTTCATCTCTCTGATACGTCATCTTGCTCTTTTGTCCTAAATTCCATGAAACGGTTAGTGCTTACTCTCTTTCTAATGAAGAGAAAAAAAAAAGGAAAAAAAAGGAGAACACTCTTGTCTTAGTGGCCAAGCAGTGTCCCCACTGGTTTTCAAAGCTGGAGACACATAGTAAGGATCAGCGCTACAGGCACTGTCTTGCCTTAATGCTTAGCTGATAGTGGGACTCACCAATGTATTTATTTCCAGTTCATAAGGTATTTGAAAGCTGTAAAGTGTTTTTAATAATGATAAACACACCAAAAAGATCACGTTAACATTCAGTTTTTATGCTGGTTAAGGGTTGGGTTTTTTCTTGCGCCTGTTCCAGTAATCTTATGTAGCCTTTCAGAGGAGGAAAGCAGGACAGCTTTTCTAAAACCTTAGAGTTAGGATGTGTAAATAAAAGCCAATAATATTGATTTTTTATTGGGAAAATAATTTTTACTTTCTGTTGCAACTGATTATTTGGCCTGAAGAAGGAGATCCTTCAGTAATTTCAGTGATGTCGGACTGAGCAGCTGTAACTGTGAGTGGTGAAGCTTATTCCTTCACAAGCAGAATGCTTTCTCAAAGGGTCTGTCTAAGGAGAAATGCACAGGGTGTGTTTAAACTGCAGCTGCAACAGGCACTGACGAGAATCTTTGCCAAAGCAGAGTGGAGCTCAGGGCAGGCTGCAAGGTCTGCTTGAGAAACAAGGTGAATGAATCTGTATTTGGGAGGGTGATTTGCTGAAAAGAAAACAAATGTGACCCAGCAAGGGAAAAAAAAACACCAAACACTTTATTGGGAATAAGACTAGTAACTAAACATAAGCCTGAATATAACTGTGATAGGTCAAGATTTTGCAGAATGTGGCACAGTGCTGTGGTGGTCTGGAAATACCTTATCCGTGCAAGAGTGAAAGCTGTAGGTAAGGGAAGTAGCCTTAATATGATGAAGAAAGCAGTTCACCTGTACAGGGTTGAACAGAAAAGAAGCTCTGTATGTCCTGATCCAATTAATTTTTCTCTTGTCAGAAGCAAATGCGCTCTGTATCTTGCAAAACAGAAAACTCATGCACTAGATTCAGAGTATCTTCTTGTTCTGCATCCTTTACTCTGAACAATTCAGCTGAAGCCTGAGAAGTCAAAAAGTTTATCTCAAAGCAAAGGTACAAAAGCAGGCTTGTTGTAAGGGGATCTACTAGTAGTGTAAAATTGGGGAAGAAAGGTCTGTGGCTTAGTGCTACAAGATCTAACTTCGACTGTTCGTAGGGCCTGTAGGAAAACAGTTTGACAGATACTCTTTCAGTGTGGGTAGTAATTTAATTAACACTTACATCCATTGTTTTCTGTATGATAAGATAGCCCAAAACGTTGTTAGACTAAGTCTCAACTGAATCTAATGAAACAGGGCTTAGAATAATGACCAGAGTTTCTCCAAGGAGGCTAGATCCTCACTCCCCATTTTAACATAAGGCTCACCCTTATACTGTCAAGCTCCAGAAACTAATCCACTGAATTCTTCCAAAATCAGTGATATTATATATTTCTTTTAAAAGCTCCAAATCCAGAAACCAAATTTAAGATGCTTGGTAACTCTTCTGTAGTGTTTCTGCTAGTCTTCCATGATTTCTTTACAGAAAGGCTTCTTGACTCTCAAAGGTGGACAAAAGCTTTGTAGAAAAGAGATTTCCAGGTATGACTATAGCAGTTGTATGCAACTACTGTGCAAAATCCATCTTTGAGTTCTGCCAGGCAGTGCAATTTGCTGCATTCAGCCACATCAGAAATTTAAGTTGAGAAACATCGGTCTGGAGCATTCAACCCTGGAACAAAAATAATAAAAGTCACTGTGTTGGGTTGTTGGGTTTGGGTTTTTTCCTTCAGCAAGCCTGTGCCTGCTGCATTGCACACAAGGTCTGAAATCCATGTAATCTCCAATTGCCTTGTCATCATTCATTTAGCTCTGAAACAAGAGACTTGTTAAGGCATCAGCGCAGATTAACCTCTTCTCCTGACATCTATTCTGTGGTTGAGAGTTCAGGCTTGTGGCAGAAAATTGCATCCTGAGTGCTTCCATCTAATTCTTTGGGTTTTTTCTTAGTATTTTTCTCAAGGTATTCAAGGTTCCTCAACAATGGGTTTACAGATACTACGTTGCCTTTATGAAGGTATCGCGGAGGAAATTTGATGCAGAGATATCTGTTGTGCTTCATGCTTTGAGTGCAAAGAAATGTTGCCTGTAACTTCATTATAACATACAGTCATTTCTTTCACTTGGTCTTTACAGATCTGGAGGACTTTTTCTCTTCACTTCCAACTTTAGTTAGCTACTTATTACCCTCAGGAGCATGACAAACCTGCCTGTAGTTAGGGGGAGTTCTATAGCTGAATGCTTTTGTTGGATTGGCTGAGATAACGAATGCTGGTCTTGGATACAAGGACTTTTTATGTGCACCTTCCCCACCTCTGGAGGATATCACATCGGGAGTTAAGAGAATAGATGTGCATTAAATGCTTAAGGAAGGCAATCATTTTAGATTGCTGATGCAGTGAAATATGTTTGACCTTTATGGTCTTTATTTATGTCACCTTAGCATCCAGAAGTCTCCAGGGTGATTGCTTTGGTGTGGTAGGTGCTTATATTATGTTAGCTAGTTCTGGACCCTCTAGAATTTGGTATAAACAAATACATTTAGGAAAAAAAAGTCTTTCAGGTGCGGAAATGGGCATCACTAGGCCTGGGCAAGTTACAGCTGGGAACAAAGTGCAAACCTCTTGACCCTGAGCCATGCCAAAATGCCAAGCTTGTTCTTTCCTGCAATGAGAGGTGACTTTTACTTGTAGGGATGCATTGTGCTTGTTATTTTAGAATTCACTTTATAGCTTAGCGTCTGTCAGCCGCACGTCAGCTTGACTAGGGACTTGCTAGAAAATTTAGAAGATAAATGTTTGGGCACCCCCCTGTTCATAAAAGTTAATTATATCAGTACAAGTGGATCACGGCTTTCTCGACCGTTATTTAAAATACAGGTCATCTGATACTCCATTGATTTGACTCTCTGTCCTTACTGCCATTATATTGTATCCCACTTAAAGCAAAATTGCTCAGTTGTTTACAGAAGGACTGCAAATAATTATCCTCGTTTGATGCTGGCACAACCAAACACAGCTCTGTGTGTGCGACCAGAAGCACTGACTTAACCTGCCTTGAAGCTTTCTACCTACCTTTACGTTGAATTTAGCCTCTGATTTCATCCTCTTCCTTCCTAGCAACTTTCAGAAATTATCACCTCCAGCTTTGGATCTCTGATTTTCCCCCTGTGTGTTTTTATAAACTGTCCCTTTATCCTGTTGCAGGTTAGGAAGATCACAGTGCATCAGGCTTTTTTTCTGTGCTTCAGTTTCAGCTGTGAATTCAGTGCTTTGTTCCTTTTCTGAGTAATGCAGCCTGGTTTGTTTGATCTAGATTATTCAGAGAGGTCGTTATGTCTCATTCAAATTGCATGCCATTTGTTCTTAAATGCTGTAAACAGCACATCAACCTAATAAGCCCGAGTTGTTTCCCTTTCTCATTTCATTGCCCTGCTGAGTTAGTAGCTCCAGATAGGGGTACAAAATAGTTCAGAAAGTGTTAGTACAAATGAGCACAAGAATAATTAACTTTTAATTCCACCTTTGTGTTTTCCTGTAGGCAAATGCCAGCAATTTAAAGAATTTCCTTTCAGCTGTGAGGCTGGCTCACCAAGGGACCGACATAGGAGCTCTCCCTCTCTCAACTTTGGTACCAGCAAAGAACTCGGAGGTGGAAAAACCAAAGACAAAAATGATCATAACCTCAAGAAGGGACTATCCTCTCACCAAAAACTTTCCTTACTCCCTCGAACATCTCCAAGCCTCGTACTGCAAACTTGCTCGGATTGACACGCGTGTACTTTGTTTGAAGAAACTCCGAAAACTAGACCTAAGTCATAATCATATTAAGCAGCTGCCAGCTACTATTGGTGACCTGATCTGTCTTCAGGAGCTTATTTTGCATGACAATCACCTGGAGTCCTTCAGTGGGGCTCTATGCAGCTCCACCCTTCAGAAGTCTCTTCAGTTCTTGGACCTGAGCCAAAACAAAATCAAAGCCCTTCCAATTCAGTTTTGCCAGCTGCAAGAACTCGTTAATTTAAAGCTGGATGACAATGAGTTGATTAGGTTGCCCTTCAAGATTGGCCAGTTATATCATCTGCGCTTTCTGTCAGCAGCTCGAAACAAACTTCCTTTCTTGCCCAATGATTTTAGGAAACTCTGTCTTGAGAACTTGGATCTCTTTGGAAATCCTTTTGAACAGCCTAATCCACTTGTTCCCAATATACAACTGAAAATACCATTGACTTTGTTAGAGTGTGCTGCAAGAGCAACCATAAATTACAGGTAAGAGTAGCATGCTGGGTACGCATTGCACCTATTCAGTTTCAAACCTGTCGAGTTTAAACTTTACTGACTTCTTTTTTCCTGTCAGCAGCTATTGCTCTTCACCTGTTAAAAACTGTAAGGTTAAAGTTGCTTTGAATTCCGCTTGTAAAATCATCCCTTCATTATGCAGGATAACGCAGTAAATTGGTGACGTGGAAGCGTTTAGAGCAAGCTATAGGTTTAAATGCTTTTGTCCACAAAATGGGGGCACCGTAACAGAAGATTCTTGCCCAAAGAGAATCGGTTCTACAACCCAGAACAACTTCTGACATTTTGTATTGAGGGGTTTCCGCTACAGTAGAGTTTGTGGCACTGATCATATTTTGTGTTGGGCTCTTGGACATTGCTTTCAAAAATGGTTCCCCTTCATCTTGTGCTCACATTAAAGTACACTAAAACTGTGTGTAATGCCCATTAGCCTGTGTGAGAGCAGTGTGTTGGCAAACGGTTAACTTCTGCCGTGCAGCTCCTAGTTACAGACATGGACCGGTCTGCCTCTGCTTGAGATGGGACCTCACACAAGCTGAGTAGTGTTGGAAGGGTACTGCAAGGTGGCTTCTCAGAGGGCAAGTGTCACACTGGAGTTGATATGACCTACTGCAGGCTTCTCCCTACCTTAGGTTTTCCCTGATGTTTATTTCCTTTGGTGTTGGAGTAAGGTTACTCTGTCTTATGTGGAGAAGCCCAGTTCTGAGGTAATTTTAAAAAATACTATTTCACCAAGTGAACATCACCCTTGCCAGGCTGCTGTTTGTTGTCAGTTCTCTCTCCTTCTCCAACGCGGCTTGCATAGCTCTGCCTGCGTGCCGCTGCCTCTGATCCTTTGGCACCAGCTGCTGCTACTCCCTCCCTGTTCTGGGTGCAAAGGGAGCAGGAAGATGGAAAAAGAGTCACCAGTACAGAAAGGGGGTGAGAGACAGACTTGAAATGTTCCAAATCTACGTTCTGTGTCCATTCCTGCCTTAGGGGTGGGCAGCGCCCCATAAACCTGGGTTAATTGCTCAGAAGTCTCTGCTAAAGGTGTCCACAGGCATGCAGGGCACACCCTGGAAATGAGCCGAGCAACCAAATGTTCTGGTTCAAATCTTACCCTGATTTTATTAGAGTAATTAAACTCCACATGTCTCCTTTCCCAACTTTATATAGATTGCAGTGGTTTTGTTATAAGTATTATTAAGGCTGGGGTCTTACTTTCCTGGAGAATATAATCCCTCATCACTGGTCAGATTTTGGTGCTCAGTTACATTACCGGAGTACCTAAGGATACCTAGTCATTAACCCAGGCCCCATGCAGCAGGCTTTAAGAAAATGGCACCACACAAAACAAAAAAAACTTTCTGCTCCAGGAGTCTGGTGAGACGAGAGGCAATGAAAACAGTCCCCTTGCCCACAGATCTGTGGTTATTAGGAGACAACTTTGGTCAGAGTGGTCCTGATTATCTTAAGTGTAAAAGAAAAAATAGTCAAGTCTAAGAAGTGGGCAACAGACATTGTCTGACATTCACTGGATGTGAGAATTAACAAAGAATGAGAAACAGGAGTGATGATGGGCTGTAAAAACCTTGAGAATGGAAGAAAACAGGAGGAGGGAAGATGTGAAAGCAAATGTTTGGAAAATCAATCTTCGTAGTAGCAGTCTGGGCAAGTACCAAAGCTGTGATTATGCTTTTCCTGACCGGAAAAAAGGATGTCCTGAAATTGAAGTGGTAAAAAAAAAACAAAACAAACCAACCACAGGAGTCTTAGCTATGTGAATGATGGTATGTAGAAAGAATTGGGAATGTGTAGGTGTAGTCAGGATGTGAGTCAGTGAGACCTATTCTGTGAGTCTCAAATGACAGCTGGGCACTGGTGATACCCACACTTTGAAGTTAACTCAACAAAGTACTTCGGGGAAAATACTTATTTTGTACCCCAAACACAAGGCCACTCTGCTGCGAATTTAAAAAGAAGCAATTCTTGTTCCTGTCTCTGGATGTCGTTATTGCCATGATGGATGAACAGAGTGGTATATCAAAAGAACCTTAATTTATGGCCTGCAATGTAGTACTACTGTAAAAAGGCTCTTTTTGTCCTCTCTTTCCTCTAGATACGGTGTTTTTATGCTACTACCACTTCTTCATATTAGAGAGTGAGAAGTAGATGGTGGGTGCTTTCTCAGGCCAGGATGAAATACAGTGATCTTCCTGGCTAACATGAGGGAAGAGCAGATACGTGCCCAGTTGTTTCATTATTCATAATCTTCTTTTTAATTATCTGTCACTGTGATACAGGCTGTTATGATTTCTGTGAACTCCCTGGTTCTTGCTGCAGTGTCTTCTGGAGTTCAGGCCCTTTGTACTTAGGGGTCAGTAACATGGTTGCATGTGTTTAGCGACTGTCTTGGAAGGTGGTGTTTAATTACTAACTGGTTCAATATTGCAGGTGGCAAAATTTCAGATTTGCCTTGTCTGTGATTTCAGAATGGTGTTTCTTCCAGCTGGTGCATATGGCATGTCGCTGCGTTTGAGTGACACTGGTTAATTTTGACGTGAATTCACACTTACTCCTCTTGTTCAACAGAATCCCTTATGGTTGTCATCTTCTTCCTTCTCACCTCTGCAAAGATCTGGAAGTGGCTAAAACGTGCCAGTGCGGAAGTGCCTGTCTGAGCAGCTTCATTCAGATCACGGTGACCATGAATCTCCACCACGTAGCTCACACCGTGGTCCTTGTGGATAATATGGGAGGTACAGAAGCACCCATCATCTGCTACTTCTGTTCTCTAGACTGCTATTCCCAGTTTCTGGATAGGTGCCTGCAGAGTAACGGGTGACCATTACCAGGTGCAAAAGCTCTGCCTGAAGTTCTGTCCAGTGACGGAGGAGCCTGAAATTGTTTTCTGCGTGTTACCCACACGTGCTGCAACAGAGCATTTGCTGCAGATAGCAAACGTCAGTCTTGCAGTGAGGGGGCTCTGTCAGCCTGATCCGGTTGCCTGACTCTTCCTCCACCGCTAGCATCTCCCTTTGGTTTGAATAAAAATCAATGCTTGGCTTGAATGAACCTTCCTTAGAATGTATTTTGCTTTCCCCTATTACTGTGATTCTGTTTGGAGTATCACGACAGTTTTCTTTGTTTTGTGGAGTAAGTCGTTTCTTCTCACTAGGGGAAGGAAGGTGAGCTTATATTGAACTGCTTTGCTTACTTACGCTTGAGGCTCTGAACGCTGCCTACAGAAGATGGCTGCATTGGCTTTTATCACTGGACTGGGCTCTTCCCGACCTGTTTACTGTAGAGCAACTTGGCAGGCTGTTATGAGAAGTAATTACAGTGGGAGCAGTTCCAAAACTGGTCATGTAATTCCAGGTGCTTCTTTTTTAAAAGTTCTGTTACAGCATTCTCACTTCAAGTGGGGACCAGCATTGCTGGTTGTTTTTTTACCAGAACAAATGGGTTTAGTTTTATCTCTTTGTGATACAAGAAATTACTTTTTCTAAATATGTGACCTAAACTTTGTTTTTTAACTCTCATGTTTTAAAGGTTCTAGAGTTGTTCACTGTGTCAACTTATTAAATTTTGAAACCCTTCTATGTACATGTGAATTGTGTTTTCTCTAATGAGTGTCTCATCCAGTGTATTCTAGGGATTAGCTCCTGGCCTTTTTCCTGATGAAGGTACCGAAATACTTGAGAGTATCCACACACCCTTATTTCACATCTTGTCAGCTGGTCCATGGCTGGGGTATTGAAACAGCACGGAACAAAAGTCCCTTGAGAAGTCTTTAGGCATCCCGTGCCCTGAGACATGTGATGGCTTGGAGCGAGAGGGAGCACGTCACACTGTTATTTTTGAAGCGGTATTGAAGCAGGAGCAGCAAATTACACACTTTGCATGTCTTCGGGTTATAGATAAGTACCCTGCTGTGGCAGTCATGTCGTTTCAATGGGAAAACAGGATATCTGTACTTCCTGAGCACAGAACTGATCTAGACTGGGCTTCAAGTGACAGCTCGATGCGATGTACAGCACAAGGAGCAGCCTGGAAGGCAACAGCAGGCTTTGGAAGAAGGTACTGGCTTGCAGGTATAGCTTAATGTCTCCTGTGCGAGCACAACCTTTGTCCACGTTCTAAAAATCGGCAGTTTCAAACTCTTTACTAATCCAATTAGTAGCATTCACATTCATAGTAGAAATAAATATTGAAGCACACCTATGAAAGGGCTTTGCTCAGACAAGGGCAAAAGACACATCTTCCTGAGGAAGAGGATCCCTTATTCTAGAAGTATCGAGTGTCATTAAAACTTTCTGTGAAGGTCAGGATAACTTGACCATGTTCTTTTGATACAGTATTCATAAAACCGTAACTCTTAAGCAACTACAGGAAGAATTGGATGAATCATTCCTTATATGTTGCTCTTCAACTAGAGAGAACTTGTGAAGGAGGGAGGCAAGTGTGCCTGTTTACCTCAACAGCAGCCTTTGGAAAGCACTGCAGAGCTCACCCTGGGAGTTTTTGAATAGTTGTATGCTAATGCTGTTGTAAAGGGAGAGAGATCTTGTCCTAATTGCAGCAGCGTAAAGATTACTCATTTGGAAAAATACCTTTTAGGTGGAGTGCATGATTAAGGGGAGGGGAAGAGAGTACATGCAGAAATTTGGCCTCCTGTGGGACTGGGGAATTTCAGATGCAGATGTGTGGGTGTCTGCATGGCTGAGGGCCTGCCAGGGGGGCCAGCTGTGCTGGGCGGAGGAGGGAACTGCACCTGCATGGCCCAGGGCGTGAGCAGCCGGGCTGTGAAGTCAGGTCCAAGCCCTGCTGTGCTGGGAGAAGGGATCAGCTGGGGGGCCAAAGGCCAAGGTGAACAGGGCTGCAGACCCCCCTTGGCGGGGAAAGGAGACTGTGGGAAAGGGCTTTTTGTACACAAATAGTTTGCTGTCAGCTCTCCGTGTGCGCTGGGTTGGTTGTTTTTTTAAACCCCATGTGTGTGCACTGGGCTGCCATTACCTCTGAAGCGAATGCCATCCCCAGAACTTGACTTGGCTTCCCTTAATCCTCTGAAACTACGGCAGCTGACACGGCGTGGAGGAGGGTGGTAGGGTGCTGGAGCCCTGTGCTGCAGAGGTCACTGCATTAGCACCAGGGCACCTTCTAGCAACGCAGCAACGTCCCCAGTGTGCTGTGATCTTGCCGTCTCCACAGAGGTCAAATGTGAGGAGGAGCTTTCTGAACTCCCTGCTTTCCCACCACCCAGCAAAAGACAAAGAAAAGGGAAGTCTTGTGCAGCCAAGCAGAGGGGTCGGAGGGATGTACGATGTCCCCAAGTTCCCTTGGGAGTCTGTTCCAGCCAGCTCCATTTTCTGTGTCTCACAATCCCTGCAAACAAGCTCTTTCCGTGCTGCAGAGCGTTTGTCTCGGTAGGGTGAAGTTCCCCGATGGCAGCTTCATCCCAGAGGTGCGAGGTGCGCGGGGAGGTAGCTGGGCTCTGAGCCGGGGGGCTGCAGAGGGGTGAGCAGCCGGGGCAGCTGCTGCAGCGCTCCGTGCCTGCGCTCCCGGCCCGGCGCTGCCGGCTGCCAGCCAGCCAGGAGGTGGCGGGGGAGCCAGAGCCGAGGCCGCTCTTCCGAGTTAGATAGAGGGCAAAGCAGAAATCGCTTCTTTCAGGAGCATCTTCTCCGGCGGTTTCCCTGGCGTGCCAGCAAGACGGACGCGGTGCCCGACATCTCCTCCAGCTCGCTCGTCTGGGGAAGAGGCCGACTGGCAGGTGCGGACGCCGGTGTAGATGGCAAAAGACGGGCACAGTTCTGCTGGCTGACAATGCAAGCACAGGAGCGTGTGTGGCCCGACTGCTGTGCCCAGGGCTTTTCGCAGACAAAATGGGACCAGGCAAAAATTGTTCTCATGAGAAACTATTCTACCTCATTTATTGTACTTGTGGGGAACTGTTGGGCCGGTTACATGGTGTTTCCTATTTGTAGCAACACAATTTGATTGAATCAAACCAACTTTGCTGCAGAGTCCAGCCTCTGTCTTTTAAGCAATGCTCTTTTTTAATGCCTCGCTTGAAAACCACCAGTTGTGCCTGCATGATTCGGAGAAACTTGCTGAGTTACACGAAGCTCAGCAAAGGTCAGGCTGTGAAACTGTCATTAAAAATGCGTCCTAAACATAGAAGCATCACTGTGGTCACTTCTCGTTAACCTTGTACCCAAGAAGTTTTGTGTTTGCCTTGGATGTTGTAGAGTCAAGTCCTGCAGGGTTACTCTCATGGGGTTAAAGCAACCGATGGCTCTCACTCAGAATTTGAGGACACTGTCTGATGTGAGACGCTGTTAAATGCAGTTGAAACCTGTATTTACCTGTCTCGTCTTGGGGAAAAAGCCTTGATGGCAGATCTCGAGTTGATGCTCATGAATGCTGCTGCAAGCGGGGCTGGTGGCAGGCGGGGTCATTCTTTAATTGGCCTGGGTTTGCTGTGCTGATGCCACTTGGCGTTATCTGAGTGCTTTGCAATCCTTCATGTGTTTATCTGTGTGCTGCCTGTGTGATAGGGAAACTCTGTTATCCCAGTGGGACAGCATTGCAGTTGCTGAAGTTTTACCCACAGCCGTGGCAAGATCGTAAATCTGGCTCTGTGGGAGTTGCCTTCTTGGGACAAGGAATGCTTAAAATTAGGAAAATGAGTATTGATGCTAACCCAGACTAAAAAATAAACAGCCCCCGAACCTGCATGTATCAGTAACATCCTGCGCGGGAGGAGGTGGTAGCAGCCTCCTGAAAACAGTATTGTAGTGCCGTAAGGGATGAGGCGCAGCGGAGACCCTCATGGCGGGGGTGCTTGTGAAATGCGGGGCCACTGCTGCGGGCAGGCGGACAGAGTCAGAAATTCCTGCTGGACAGAGTGGGACATGCCGGCACTGCCGTTCGCTCCATGGCCAGGCTGGGGGCTTGGTGGAACGCTGCGCTGTTGCTGCTCACCGCCACCACCCCCACACACGGCACGGGGACGGCTGGCAGGTTTGGAAAGCTTCTCGAAGGCAAACTGGTGCGGTTCCGCAAGCACCAGTGTCCTGCTGCCACCCGTCCCAAGGACATGCATGGGCACCGTGCCTGGCCCTCGGAGCACACCGTGCCCTGGCCACGTCACCACGTCTCACAGCTGGGACTGTTCAGGATCCCCAGAGTAACCCCTGCCATTATTTGTAACTGTAGGATTATTTCATTCTAGATTACTCTTGTAGTTTTAGAATGACCGTCATCTTACATTCCAATTCTAAAATTATTGTCTTATGTTCTTGTAATTCTAGGATTATGTATTATTCTTGTAGCTTGATTTTATTATGTGTTATTTTTGGAATTGTTGCATTGTTTTATTATGTATTATTCTTGCAATTTGAACATGATTTTATTACGCATTGTTCTTGCCACTCTAGAATTATTTTCTTGTATTCATGCAATTCTGGAGTGATTTTTGAATGTATTAGTCTGGCAATTCTAGAAATTTAGTACTCTTGCCATTCTGGAATTTTCTTCTTATACATTAATCTTGCAAATCTCGACTAAATTTATCCTTGCAGTTCTAGAATTAATGCGTCTTATTCTTCTTGTGTTTCAGGAAGGAATGTCTTGTCTCGCTTTGTCAAGCCTGGCATGGTTTTTCTTTCCTTCTTGCAGCTCTAGGGTGAGTCTCTCACGCGTTGCTCGGGCACATCTGGGCCGGTTTCACCGCTCGCTCCCAGCGGGGCAGCTCCACACCCGGCTCCCGCAGCGACTTTCTCTCGCCCCCGCACCCTCAGGGGCTGGGGGCCCGGCCCGGAGGTGCCGCCGAGACCCCAGCCCCGCTTCGCGCTCCCGCTCGGTCCCGCAATTACCGGCGGCCAATGGCAGCGCGGCGCGGCCGAGCGCCCGGGGCAGCAGCCGCCCCCGGGCCGGCCCGATGTGGGGGGCGGGAGCGGCTGCGCGGCCCCCAGCCGGCGGAAGCGGCGGGGAGTGACGGCGCTGGCGGCCAATAGGAGCGCGGCGGCGGGGGGGCCGTTGGCCTATGGCGTGCGGCGACGTGTGCGGGAGGGGGCGGCGGCGGCGCGCGCGCGCTGCCTGCGGGAGCGGCGGCGGCGGCGGCGGCGGGAGGGTGGCGGGGAGCGGCGGCCGCCGCCGCCGGGAAGGATGCGGCTGCGGATCTACAAGCGGAAGGTGTTGCTGCTGGCGCTGGCGCTGGCGGTCTGCGCGCTGGCGCTGTGGGGCAGCGGCGGCGGCGGCGGGCGGAGGCGGCAGCAGCAGCAGCAGCAACAGCAGCAGCACCAGCAGCAGCAGCAGCAGCAGCGGGGCGGTACCGGTACCACCGGGGAAGCACCGCGGGTCAGCGAGCCGCCGCCGCGCCGGCCCGGTGCTGCTAACGCCTCGGCTGCGTCTGCAGCGCCGCCGGTGCTGGCCGAGAACGGGACGCTGAGCTACCGCTCCCTCGTTTACCGGCTGAACTTCGACCAGCCGGTGCGGAACGCCGGGCGCTTCCCGGCGCGGGCCGCCGCCGCCGACGTGGTGCTGGTGGTGCAGGTGCACGATCGAGCCGAGCACCTGCGGCTGCTGCTGGAGTCGCTGCGGCGGGCGGCGGGAGTGGAGAACGTGCTGCTGGTGCTGAGCCACGACCTGTGGGCCGAGGAGCTGAACCGGCTGGCGGCACGCGTGGACTTCTGCCCCGTCCTGCAGGTCTTCTTCCCCTTCAGCATCCAGCTCTACCCCCGCGAGTTCCCCGGCCACGACCCCCGCGATTGCCCCCGCGACGTGGGCAAGGCGGCGGCCCTGCGCCTGGGCTGCATCAACGCCGAGTACCCCGACTCCTTCGGGCACTACCGCGAAGCCCGCTTCTCCCAGACCAAGCACCACTGGTGGTGGAAGCTGCACTTCGTCTGGGAGCGGGTGCGGGCGCTGCGGGAGCACACCGGGCCTGTCCTCTTCTTGGAGGAGGACCACTACCTGGCACCCGACTTCTACCACGTCCTCAAGAAGCTCTGGGCCCTACGCGAGCGGGAGTGCCCCGAGTGCCAGATCGTTTCCCTGGGTACCTACAGCCCCATCCGCGGCAGCTTCGCCGGCCGTGCCGACAAAGTGGAGATGAAGACGTGGAAGTCCACCGAGCACAACATGGGCATGGCCTTCGGTAGAGACACCTACCAGAAGCTCATCGAGTGCACGGACGCCTTCTGCACCTATGACGACTACAACTGGGACTGGACTCTGCAGCACTTGACTGTCTCATGTCTTCCAAAGTTCTGGAAGGTGCTGGTTCCCGAAATCCCCAGGATTTTTCACACGGGGGACTGCGGCATGCACCACAAGAAATCCTGCAGACCATCCACCCAGAGTGCCAAAATCGACTCTCTCTTGAACAGCAACCAACAGTACCTGTTTCCCGAAACGATGAGTGTCAGTAAAAGGTACTCCATGGCACCCCTTTCCCCTCATGTGAAAAACGGAGGGTGGGGAGACATTAGGGACCACGAACTCTGTAAAAGTTACCGCAGACTTCAGTGAGGATCGCTCTCGCAGCCTTTTTCTTTTTGAGTTGTTCCATACTGTCTTTTACAGACAACACACGTGTATAAAAAGCATTTATGAGTTGGTTTCTGCTTTAATATGAATAAACATTCTTGTAAAAGGTGTCCCAAAATAGTAATCTTTCATATTCGGCAACCACATTTTGGAAACAGGTTACTTGCTGCTGCCAGGCCGCTCAGAGCAGTGTCACAGCCCCTACGCAAAAACTGACCGCTGCTGCATTCACCGGGAGGAGGAGGAGGAGAAAACTTGTATGTAAGTGCATCTTTCCTGGTGCTTATAGCTGCCCTGGTGAGGGGTGTTTTCCCCCAGCCGTGGCAGAGCGCTGGTGCCCGTGGCGCCATGCTGGGGGTGGTCAGCCGGTCTTTGCACGCCGCCTGCACCAGTGGCACTGGCACTACTGGCCATCCTGCCTGGGTCACCTCATGCCCGTCCTGGTTGGTTGCGATGTGTTGATGAATATATGAAGGAAAAAAAAAATCATTGTTTTTACTACAATGTAGATAAATACACGATTTTTTTAGTTCTGCCGAAATAAAATTCAGTTGTTTTGTAATACCAGAGAAGTTCTTGATTCTCACAAAAAGATGATGTCATCTTGTGTCGCTTGAAAGTCAGGACCTGGGGGGGAGGGGGGCGGCAGACAGGGGGTGTCTTTGCTTTAATCCAGAGGGCTGAACGCATGCCGTCACCCATTCTAGTAGTCTGCATTTAACTTCATTAAATTTTTAACGATACTCACTAATTGAGGCATAATAGAGTAACAAAGTGTGGCACGACACCTCTTTTGTTTGGATTAAAAAAAAAAAAAAAAAGTTGGCTTTCAAATCCGTCAGCTGTGTAAAGCGACCAGTAAAAAATACTGCTGTGTAATGGAAACAGGCTGACCTGGCGCTGCAAGCCGTGATCGGGTGAGAGCAGAGCTGGTCATTAACATCCAGCACTTCCACGCCTGTTTTAAGTCTAATGGCACAACAGCTTTAACGGCACTCCACTTTGAAGCACAAGTGGTAGCAGTAGCACAGAAGCAGCTTTTTGCAACACTGAGAAAGAAAATGCTATGCTAAGGGGACAGACCTACGATATTTAGAGGTGGATTTATACCAAGAGATTTGGGGGGGGGGGAATAAAACCTAAAAGTTTCATTTTTTTTAATTAGAGGAAAATAGGGTTGGTGCTCTTAGGACTCTGGCTACAACAGTTGGTTATGAATGGAAGGGCATGTAACAAGGCTTTCCTTTTACCACCGTTTGTCACCTACTTTATGGGTTGTGAATACATCAGTTAAATGTTACTTTGAGAGAGCGCCAAGTTTTGTGAAATACTCTTAAGTAGTACGCAGATGTTTATTTTGACCGTGATAAGATGCTCTGGTTTTTTCCAGGGGTAATTTAACTACTGTGATTTTGTACCAGCTTTGGTACTTGCTCCGTTTCCACAGCTTCACAAAGCCAGGGCTGATGCTGAAGAAGCCGTGCCTGTGCCTCAGCCCTTCGACACCTCCCACCAGGAGTTGCACGACTGCGACGGAGCTGATCAGGGTAAAAAGCCCAGGAAACCACTTACCCCCTGCAGCTGCGCTGCCGTAGAGGGTCAGGCAGATGCTTTTGGCAGCTGTGGCTTCCGCTGAACTTAGAAAAGTAAAACTTGCACCATGTACACCCCCGCCCTTCTGCAAGCACTCGCATTCCACAGAGAAATGTAAAGAGTAATTCCAGAGCAGTTGTGAAACAAGTCAAATTTAATTTTTGTCAAAGCACATTCGTGTCTTGTACAACTCAAAAGAAAACATAAGTTATTTTGGAAGCAGTGAGAAAGGGAACCGAAAGTTTATTAATAGGCTCTTTTGGTTATCACACTTGAGAGCAATACAGGGAACAGCACACTGCGGCTTGTGGGGAACTTTTCAAAAAGTAAATTCGATCTGGATGAAGTCAATCCATTTTACAAATTGCATATACACATAGCAGCCGTACAACAGAGAGGGTGTTTTTGTTGTGCAATCAAATGTGTTCAATTGACGGACTGGGGTCTGTCTGGGTGCTGCAGATCTAAATAACGTACTAGGATGGAATACATGGCATGAATGTTGACTATTTCTAAGAAACTAATTAGAACTTCTCTGTGTAATTAGAAATTTCATTTGATTGCTAAAAATCACTGCAAGTCTAATCCTGCAGTTACCCCAAATGAAAGGTTTGAAAAAATGATGAATAATGCTTATTTCTAGGTGGACTAAAACCAGCAGTTCCTGAGGAAGCCGTTAGAAGGAGGGTATATAGAAACACTCCCTGTAATGTAGCAAGAGACCAAGAAAGTAATGTAAACAATAAAGATGCATTTTCTTCCACAAGCTCAGATTCACCTTCAACTGTATCCTCCTTGTCAGTAAAACTATTTCGGCCCATACATGTGATGAGAAAACTCAGACCTATTAACTTCAAAAACTAACAAAAAAAAGTATTAGATTTATAGAATTATTGTAAGTATTCTACATTGACATGTAAACAAAACGGTTTCAGTAGGAACCCGTTGTCCTACTCTTAGCCCTGAAGTCAAACCAGCTTGTGGAAGTTGCAGTAAGTATCAAACAACAGAAGGAAATCCTACAATAATTAAACTAGTCCAACTCATACAGCAAAGGGTTCTGAAACACGACTGGGCAGCGCGTTACGTGATCCCTAACAATGTGCACGCTCCCATCCTGTGTGTTCACTTCTCGCAGGAGCGGGGAGACTGGTCTGCTGTTTGAGCTGTGCTGGTTCCCCCGCGCCAGCCCTGTGGGCGCAGCCCCTTCGCCCCCTTCCGCTTTTGCCTGCCCCCCCAGCAGAAGGCCTGCTTGTTTTTCAGAGTCTGCGGCCACCGCCGTTTCTCCTACTACGACAGCACTTTCTAAATCTGGTTCCTTTATCCTAGATTCACTGGGAATTGCTGAACTGGTGTCAGAAAGTTCATGCTGCAAACAATGGTGTGAACTACAACCTACTTTTCCTATTGTTTCAGCTGTTGCAAAAGATGTGGAAGTTTTGTTGGTTTCTGTACCACGTTCTCCTTCGACTGTGTCAGCTGCAGTACAGTTTGTTTCTGCCTTTGTTTGAGGGTACTCGCTGTTTGTCTTTTCAGCGAGATCTCCTCCTGAGCTGTTAAGCATTTCTTCTTTTCCATCACATTCAGAAGGGACTGCTTCCTGCGGCTGTCAAGAAAATAAATTAATTGTTTTTTAATTGGAACAGACTGGACACACAAAACTGCTGTAAAGACAAGCCAAGACACTTGTTTCTCCAAAGTCGACTTCCAGAAAGCCAAGCCAGTACGGTGCTGAGGTTTTCCTGATTTTTGTACCGCACGTGGGAATGAGTGGCAGGGAGGCCGTTTGCCTCCCGAGGGTTTCCTCTGCGATAGGAAATGCTGCTGGGCAGCTGCCAACTGGCCACAGCCTCCAGCGCAATTAACAGCGGGGAAGGCTGGAGAGCCACCACACCCAGGCTGTTTTCAACATCTCGGGCCACAGAATCAGGGAAGGGATCTAAACTTTTCGTGGCAAGAAGTGTGTTTTAACCTCACAATTAGGGAAATTACTGTCCTGCCTTATGTGAAAGGGGTAACTGGTAAGCAAGCTGTCTTTCTCAATCAGACCGAGTAAATTAATCCAGTGATTGCTGCGGTTTGCCTCGGGAGAGTGTGAACCGAGAGACCCGGTGCTGCCTAAATAGCAGTTAGCCAATTTCACCATCAGCTGTTGACAGTTTTAGCAAAAAACAGCTGGTAACTCATACATCCCTCTCAGTGGGCAGGCAGGATCAGGCAGACATCTGTCCAGGAGCAGCTGGATTCATCAATTCAATGCTCTCTCACACACCCAGCCCCCTCTGACCCCAAAGCCACTGCTCACTCCAGCAAGAAACGAAAGAAACACTAGTAAGTCCTCCCCAGCTCTGGATGATTCTCCCACATGAAAGTGTGATGATCTAAGATACCTCAGCTTCCCTTTCTTAGATACCAAACCATCTGCTCTCTAACAATTTGAATTTTAAACTTTAATGTACAATCCACACTAGCTACAAAAGTTAAGCCTGTCAAATAATGCTGTAGCCACTATCTTTAGGGTAAACTCCTCAGTCCTCCAGCTTAGTTCCAGAGGTTGCATGCTTTGTCTGAACTTGCTTTCCAAGAAGCCATCTGCACATTAACTATATCTGCAGTCTCCAGTTCATGGCCAGAGAACTAATCTAATTGTCCCTGCACATTATCATTCCTTTACGAAAAGTTTTAAATGAATTTCTGATACAGTGTCTACCAAGAAATACCAGTTGATTGTGGGGGTTTTGCCTTCACATTTTCCTCTTTACAAAACTAATATTTTGTTTTCTTTTTCTCTCCATCTCCTCTTTTGCAAAGGGAGGTTGTTTTAATCCTGCGGCAGACTTCAGAAACAGACTACCTTGCATCCTTTATATAGTCAGGGTGACTGAGAAAGAAGGGTAGCCTGAATGAGGCCTCATGCATTACAAAGAGTGAAATTGAGACCAGCTTTTACAGTGAATAGTCCCATATTTAATTATCTAAACAGGAAACCACCACATATTCAAACATTTGGACCGCATAAAGATAATGAGACCTGGTTCTTCAGAAACAAAATCCTCACGGTTTTCCCACCTGTGCTACATGGCAGACAGCATGAAGCAGTGGCCGTGACCAAGCACCCTCTGTCCATCTTAAAGAGCCCTTTCCGTTCCACGTCCCCAGCAGCCAGGTTCTCTGCCTCTCCACTCCCCTCCTGGCCTCAGGTCCCTGGGGTAAGTTCACTTCTTTTTCATCCAGAAAGGTGTCTGTGCAGAAGCTGGCATTCTTTAACCATGGGCTCAGTACATGAGCCCAAACTCTTGGGCATTTGAAGGACGTGGATTATTTACCTCTTTATTTCCATTTTAAGAACATTCTGGGTTTTATTCTGATGACATCTTCCATGATTTGTTTGCAGCATGTTGTCATCAGCTCTGACCTGGAAGCACTTGGGGTCCCTTTGAAGGAGGGCTACAAGCCAGTTACTTAGTCATTCTTTTACTGTAATACCAGTGAGAAATTTAGCATGTGCAAGCCATGCTGTATTCCTGCAAGGAGAAAGCTCTGTCTTTAATGACTGTATTGCAGTTCTCCATCTCCCAAATTAAATACGGGAGGTTTCAATCCCTTGATCACATTAAACGGCACAAACGTGAACCTATGCTTCTAAAAACTGACATTTACACTTGCAAATACACCCTACTCCAGGGTCTTCCCTGCTATATCAAGACAAAACAGGAATGTTTCAGTCAGATTTGATATGATCTTGCTGAAGTACACAAATCAGTCAGCAATATGTACCACTGCCAGGGAGATCCTTACCTTCAACCTGATTTGAATTCTGTCCTCAGTAACATCAAGCACTTCAATTAATGGCTGACTTTCCAGCGCTGATTGGGAGCAAAAGGAAGGGCATAAAACAGTGCCTAGAAATTCATCAACGTTTTCTTCACTGACAAACAATCTCTCCTAAAGAAAAGAAAGAGCAGGTTACGTTCTTCCCATACTACAGTGATATCAGAGCAAGAAACTCACTCCAAACAATGCCAGGACCCCAATTCACAACACAAGCTTCACAGCACACTCATATCTCGGTAGAGAAATTCTAAGTCAGACATTTAGAAGTAACAAGGTGAAATTAATTGAAGACCAGTGCATAGCTGGTTTTGATTTAAAGTATGGATTGGCATCATACACAAAGATAAAAGAAACATATGTCTTGTCTCTTTCGATAATGTGACTAATATATAGATTTAGTCTCCCTGTGAGGAATGATTTGGACCAACACTGTTCCACTGCCCTCGCCTGCCTTAACATCAGGAAGACATTATGCTTTTATGGATGTTTCAGTGTCTTACTTCAGGAAAATGCAAACACCTCCTTGGACAGTCACTGCGGGATCTTTGAACCCTCAGCCTTCAAGATCAGACCTTCTAAAGCACAAGCTATGAAACATGCATGGCTAGATCCGTTACACATCTATCTATGGAGGCTTCTCAGGTCTCCGTTTAGGCAAGCATAAACACCAGTTGGAAGAAACAGGGAGGTACACAGAAACAACAGTCTGGGACATGTTTTGAGGCTGTTAATACGCAGTTCACAAACAATGTGAAACATGTTACTACAGGTTTAAAGATTTAAATCAGGTACAGGTAATTAAAGGTCCTAAAATATGTCCTGGAAGGGCTGTTTCATAAGAACTGGAGAGCTTCCCCTGTCCTCATATTCTTCCTAAATCATCTGCTGTAGGCTGCGAGACAGGACAGATGTTGGCACAATAAAAGTGATCTAACCTAGAGGACTATTCTCATATTCTGTCAATTACCTTTCCTGTTTAACAACAAACCATTTAATTGGAAATAGCAGGGAAAAGTTGCAAACCTTTTACTTTGAGTCGTACTTTTAAATTTCTCGGTCCAGTTCTACTCTCTTGTCATCCCAATGAAAATTAAATTCCATTATCACTGACATCTTGTGGACTAGGGCACAAAAAGGCATTTCTGCACATTTTTGGCCCCCTGTGGATGTAGCCTTATGCACAGCCAGATGCCACACGTGTTTAAGGTACAAAATCTAACTGTCATCTTGGGAAAAAAAACATTCTGTATGGGAAAAATAAAACAGCATCCCATTTTTTCACTATTTAAATTAGAAATCACAATATGGAAAGTCGTAAAATACCTATTGCTGGTTTTCAGCGCCAGAGGATTGAATTAGTTTTCTATCCAGAAAGACTACAATCCAGGCAAACATCCAACATTGGATGCTGAAACAATTTGTGGAAAGATTAAACTACAGCAGGGTTGCCCTGACAGAAAACCCTCTAGTAACATACCTACTTCTTGCATATTTTTTAAATAGAAATCCTAAAGTACTTATTCCATCGTCTTGCCTGCCAGAGAGGGACCCTGCCAGTGCTTTAGGCTTATAGAAATATTCTGCAAAGTTCAAGAGGAGGTGTCACAGTAAAGAAACAAGGCAGGGAGTACAGACACAAAAATCTGTGCAGCACCAAAACTCCCACAAGGTCATGAACTAGATCGCTGGCAAGGCCTTGGGCAGCCCAGGAGATACATTTCCATCTCCACCAAGGATCGGTTTGCCCATGCATCACAGACAGAACAGCTTGGCTTCCCTTCTGTGGGGTTTTCGGCACAGTGCCGAGCGCAACGGCAGTGCAGCCTGTCCTGGTATCGTGCCTTGGCTTTAAAGGGAGGAGCAGCAAAGCACCCTCTGCTCCAGCGCGACTCTCCACACCCAGCTCAGAAACCGAAGTCACCTGCCCATAATTCACCTTTAGATGACACCTCAACTCCTTTGCACTCCATGTTTTCATTTTAAGAGCAAGAACTCTTTCCTAATAGCTGGACACTCACAGTTTGAGTTCAGTTTTATTTATTTATTTATTTATTTATTTATTGAGAGAGAGAGAGAGAGCAAGAGAGAGCAGTTTGTTACTGTTTTTCTTCCAAAATCTCTGCTACAAAATCTCCACATCCCAACACCCCTTTAGGAAAAGAATCACCATGGGGTTTGGGTCTCAGCAATCTTGCTTCAATTCTCTGCTTTCTCCCAAACTGCTATGACTGTGAGCAAATCTCTTTGCCTCCATTTTTCCTATCTAAAATGGGGAAAACAATCTTTTTCCCCCCCTCTGAGCCTGCATTTGTCTTGTCTAGTGAGACCATAAGCCTTTTGTGAAAAGACTGTCTTACTGTGCGTTTGTGCTCTTAACAAAGTTGGTGCCTGACCTCACTCATGTCTGTAAGCAGCGTAACAATAAGAAGAAATCCCAGGTACAAAAATCAGGAGATGCTTGAAAAGCCAACAGGTAATGAAAAGCTTTGTTATGTCAAAATATAGCAAATCACATCCTTAGATCGCTTTATCTGAAGCAACTTTAACTACAGGGTCGCTTGCAGACTCTGCAGATGTGTTGCCTCTGAAGTCAGTGCTGTGGAAAAAGAGCTGCAGCAGCAAAGGGAGTGTTCTGCCACAGGGCTCAGCACCTAGCACCCCATGAAATGCGGGAATGGTTTCACAGAAGCATTTCTGAAATAGCAGGAGACCATTTACACCCACCAAAGTAGAGATGCAATGAAGAAGACCGGGAGGACCCTTACAAGTAAACACAAGGTAGAAAGATCCGTACAGAGAGTGCCCGTGCTGCCCGTGAACCATGGCTACAGAAGTGACGGTTGTTCATCCTCATCCCAAATACAACTTCACCCTTTGGCAACAAACCCAATAAATCTTTCTGAAGGTTTTCTCCCTGATTAAAAGCAAAATGATTTGTTTTCTTCACAGAAAATGCTGTTAAAAAAGAAAAACTGAATGGAATGTCTATTAATCAGTACACAAGGATAAAAAGTAACTGCTTGTGACAATGTTCCTATCATTTTGACTAATTACTATAAACCAATTTTACCAGGTTTCATACCAGCTCAACACCGTATTCCCAGAGCACTACACTTACATTTCAAATAAGTATTTAAAATTTTATCACAGCACTACCCAGTGGTCTGCCATAAATCATGGTACTTCATGCTGTACGCGCAAGCAATGCTGTTTGTTATCAATATAATGATTATCATTAGCCTGTTCAGACAGCCAGTGACTGTAATTCAGACTTTGCATTCACTGTGAGTATACACTGAGGCACTTATATTACTGCAGATGTTATCAAAGCACAGACCTTGAAAAAAATGATTCAGGAATTTATTTTAAAGCCTGTTTGCTCTGGCTTGGAAGAGCAGCAAAGGACAACCACCTGCAGATGATTTCAATGACCCTGTAAAATAATTCTTCAGTTTAAACTGTTTATTTTCTGATATTTATGACACTCTCTTAGCAACTTAGAATTACATTTGTTTTTCCCTGCACATACTGTCATCTGCTGTTTGGTACACATTCGTTTTTCCCTGTGACTAAACTGAGACCAAATTAACATAAACGTTAGCAGGAATGACTCTGGTTTCTAGAACACTTCATCATTTGAAATTGTCCTCATATTGCACAGCACTGAGAGTGCATAGCAGCAGCGGCTGCAACACCGGCAGACACAGCACAAAGCCAGTCCCCCCACTGTTGCCCTTAGGCACTCGCATAGTTTGTTCTGCATTATTTTATTCAAACCCGCAGCCAGTTACCATCCAGAGTTACCTCCCATGCAGGCTGCAACAGTTTTAAAAGCGGGACAGATTTCAGGCTTAAATTATTCATGTCTTCTGTAATGAGAGGCTCATGCCAATATGAAAAGGGACTTGGATCTATGGACCTCCTGGCCTCTCGGTTTGGAGGGTCCCACTGCAAACCAGCTCGACACAAGAATTTGAAGCTCAAAGTTATGGCAAATGAAAGTACCTGTACTGGGGGTGGGTGAAATATGGTATACGTTATATGGTATTCGTGACTGCAAAGATTAAACAGCTCAAAAGAAGCTTTCATGAGCTTAATCAGTAGGTTAATAATGTTTCCTGACATAACTGTTTTATTTGAGTACGTTATTCCCATAATGCATCTACCAATTAAAGGCTATTCAGAAATCAGTTTGGTTTATAGCAGAAGCAAACTAATTACGTTTCTTAATGTAGTTTGGGAAAGAGATTCCTTTGGAAAAAAAAGTATAATCAAACAATAAGTTTGTTCTGTTCTCCTTTTCTGTCCTGCTCTGACCTCCCAAAAACTTGCCAAGAGTCCTGAAACGCTGAGCACAGAATTAACTGAACCAAAAATAAATTGTTGTAGGATTAAGCACAACAGTCCTAGTTTCTAGCATCATCTTCTAAGAAGTGACCCCTATCATAATTAACTCTTTGTAGTAACTTGGAATTGAAAATTATAACCCTGATTTTCAAAGAAAGCATGTAACACAACTCAAAATAGCTTGGGAACAAGGGTGAAACCTAGATGCAGCAGTTCAGCCAGCTGGCCTGCCCCAGCCAGCTGAGATCCAGCACCTCTGTTGGGACTTGTGGGAATATTGCAGCACCCATTCAGCTCTCCAGTACAAATTTCTCCCTGAAAGGTGGCCTAGGCTTGAAACATCGATGTATCTTATACCTGCCAACACGGCCCTCTAGGTTTCATGCTTGGTTGACTCTCAAACCAAGCAATACATTTATCCACAGGAGCCCTAATTCTGAGATGACCGTGTACAAGAACAGCCCCAGCATGGCCACGGGATCACGTCTAGCCCACGGCCTTTTCCACATGCTCCCAGTTCTGGGAGCAACACAGCTCTGCTGCCTGCAGCCGCATGTTGATGACTTCTTTTCCAGGGAATACGTGGCCTCTTGGCAGCCCCATGCCAGGCTCATGTCCAGCACAGCTGGAGAGCAGGGGATCTGCCTGGGCACAACAGATCTGACAGCACATACAAGACAAATACCATACTTGATGAGATAACAGAAGATTAGTTTCTAAGACTGACAGTCCCTCTGTTGTAAAGGCAACCAAAAGTAATATTATTCCCATGGGGTTTTTTGTGTAAACAGGTCATAGCGGCTATTTGTCTTGGAGGAGCTGCACCACAGCATACCTGTTGCCAAAGCAGAAGACAGAAGCCCAGGGATTAGAAAACAACCCATGACAGTAGGTAGGTGTGAGCAGAGGTCATGGGGCTTCCATGTTATTTACCAACTGCTTCTCAAAGGAAAAAACAGCAAAGGCTTCAAAAAGATCTCCTTCACAAGGCGCTGGTGGCTGTACCAGCAGAAAAATCACATCTCTTTATTCCATGCTCAGTAACATACCCATCTAAGACATTCTCCACGAAAGCATCAACATTCACACAGAAGTTAAAGAAAGCTCTCATATCACTATGGAATTCCCTTTCAGACATGTACGTTAAGTAAGCCTCATAAACAGCATAACTCATGCTTAGTTCAAACCATGAACTAATCAGGAATGTTCAGTATATTTTTCATACTGTAAATATTAAAAAGCCACAATCTCAATGCATAGTAAAGCAGAGAAAACTTTTCTCCCTGCTGTTCTCTGGAGCCCAGGGAGGGGGTTTACGTGAGTTAAATCTTAATATTCTCCATAACAGAACATGGGCTTTTATTACAAAAGGGAAGCACTGACCAGGAGAGTGAGCACACATCCTCTGAACAAACTCATTTCAGTCCATCAAGCAGGTCAGGAAGGGTGTTGATCAGCATGAAAGGGAATTATACTTTAACCCAACTTTTTCTAATCACATGAAAATGAGCACACATGACCCAAAAACTGCAGGCAGAATTAATTATCTGTTTCACATGCTAGTATAACTGAGCCTCCAAGTTGCAGTAATTCAGATACACCCACCAGAACACCAGGCTTTGTTTCTAAGTATTGAGCATTTAACCCCAGGAGACCAAACATTAAAAGACAGTGCTTTACAAAGGCATGATTTCTGTAATTGCCCAACTCCAGCTCTGCTGTACACCAGGACGTTCTGGGACAAGCTGTTCTCAGAAACCTTGCCTGGCAGGCTTACAAATTTTATTAATGGTTATTTAACTATCAACCATTCTTTTTTCATCATTTACTCCTCAAGCTCTGTTGTCTTAAAAAGAAGGCGAACTCTCTGAGGCAGGAGTTTCCTAGGCCTGAGCTCTCAGGATCTGAACAAATGGGAGCAAGAGATGTAGAAGGTATTGCAGTTCATCCACTAATAAAGAGTAACGGAGGGAGCACCGTCCACAGCTGGTCCTTCGAGGAAAAAAGCAGATGGTGACTCTGGCAACAGGGCAGCTGGGCAACTCCTCAGGTCATGAGTCTCTATTCCCCTGGAAAAATAGGGCCTGGAGGAAGCCCTGCAGAAAGACCAACGCTGTGTGGTCTCTGGCACAGTGATGGAGCACAAAGCCGCTGACAAAAGATAATTTTTGAACTCCTGAAACACATAACCCCAGTCCATGAAGTCCAAACTTACGGAATCTTTCTTTTTACAGGATGTAACAAGCATGTGGACATTATGGTTTAGCCAAGGAGCGAAACTACTCAGAGAGAGAGAGAAGCAATGGCTGCAACCGCTGATAAGAAGTTAGAGCTCAGTCAGCAGAGAGCCGACTATCTATTGTACGGGAAAGCAGTAAAACCAAAGCAACATCAACAGCTATCAAAGGAGGGAACACTTGCAATGACACAGTTAAAGTCCAGGGAGAACTGTTGCACTGCAAAGACTTGCTGAAAATAAGCACTTGCTGGGGTGGGAATTCAGACTGCTCAGCATCTATGGAAACGGAGCTCTAAATATATCGCCTTTCAGCACAGGGATTCAAACATATCTGACTACAAAAGCAAAACCAGTCCTTGAAATTCTGTTTCAAGAATGGCATCCTAAGGACAAGCTCAACTCATTCTTCTACCAGTATCTGGATCAAACCAATTCCCAACAAGAAAAGAGGCCGGTGCACTAACAGGAACATCACAGGCATACAAGGCAGGGCTGTGCAATTACCGGCACTGTTACTGCACGTGTTGATCTGGGCAGAGGTGCACAGGCAATCAAAATCAAGCGATTATGCACTGAGCTACATCATAGTCCAGGGACGAGGCTGCTGACGAGATGCATTCTGCTTATGTGGTGAACAATTACCGTCACATTTTCCTGGCTGTTTGGCAGCTTAACGGGAGATAATTGCACAGGCAGCCTAACAGGGTACTCTTAACAGCCACTGGGACACAAGCTCTCGCTGAGTTGGGCAGATTTCTGAAGTAACTAACCCAGCAAGGAATCTGTTCCATGAAAAAACACAGAAACCCTTAGTCTCCAGAAAGAAGCAACTTCCCAGAAGACAGTGGAGTAGGAATTTCATAGCTGTAAAGAACACTGGCCTCCTCTTTCGCTGTGCATTATCCTCTGGCAACACTACTGTGGGAGAAGAGAGTACAAACAAGCAGACACCAGCGTGACTGGGAGATGCAGGACAAAACTCCTACTCACCTAGGCCACCAAAAGCTCCCTGAAGTGATTAAACAGGGTGCTGATACCGCGTGCGTTCCTAAAACACTCTGCTATGACTGATGCAACTCACTGCAGATCTCAATGCAAGAACCATAACTCTAATTTATGGAAAGAGATTCAAAGTAGAAAACCACCAGAGATGACAGCAGACAAATTGAAGAAATCAACGTAAGTAGAAGAGAAGCTACCACAAGCAAATAGTTAATGGACAGAAGACAGCATGTAATAGTAGCTCTAATTAAATATTAATTTTTCTCACTTCACTCTGAGTGAATGCAGCTATTGGCACTGGCACAGGCACTTTTGGGAAACAGCACAGCTAAAAAAGGCAAACAGAACAAATTACTTCAGATTATTTCAGCTGCTTCAATCTGCAGGCCCGGTATCCAAAAGGACTGCATGCCAGAAAAAATCAATCTTTTTTAGTCTGCTACATGAATGAATGGCTGGGAAGCCTGTGACTAATGCCCAGTCTCCACCTCCTGCTACTCCACCCAAAATATTTTGCAATATATAATAAATTCAGCATAAATGTTTCTTTAACTCACAAAATGGTAATACTGACCAAAATCTCGTTACTGGATGGCCTTTTAACAACTTTCAATCAAAAGATGTTCCCCCACTCATAATAATGAATGCAATACCAAACACTTTCAGTCATTAGACTGAGATCAAAGCATGCAGAAACATCTGTCAATCACAGTACTAAAGAGATAATGCAGCAGAACTTCCTGTTCCCAGACAATTCTCAGCTACATCCCCACACGGAGTCACAGAAAGCTTCCCTTAAAAACTGCTTTTAGGCCTGCATGCCGTAAAATAACAAGGAAGCACACAGATGGACACACCACACACAGCACATGATGAAAGATATTCAGACTATCTGGAAAAGCGGCTAAAATGCCTGTAGTTTCTACCCCACGACTTTAGTATCTATACAGAAAAGGGGTGATAGTTTGCTCAACAGCTTATTTGACATCGCATCAGCACCTAGTACTTGATCACACCAGTTAACAGTAATGCCAAATGTTTCACGGCCCCATGTGCACAGACTTGCAGGCTCCCACTCCAGTAAAAGCAAAGGAAATGCACTGCCAACAGTTCAGCATAAGTGGTTCTCAATAAACTCATCATCTTTGATACTTACCCAAAATGATCAGCTCCTCCTTCAAAGAAGTTGCTGTTAAAGAAAAGGTATGCAGCCTGCTAAATGGGAAATAAAATGTGAAGATTCAGCTGCACATATACTAATTGGATCTCTTTCAGAAGCACTCAGTATTTTCTATTTGTAGGGATGGAGCAATTAAGATACTCCAAGCCACCATCCTGGTGGATATACTTTAAGCCTGCCAGTTTTCTGGACTTGCACTCCCATGGTACACAATCCAAACCGCAAAGGATTTTATTGCTCTAAAATAGAAGACAAACTCCAAATCACAAGGCTGAAAGGTTACACAAGAATTGTTCAGTCTTAATCCCTGCTCATGATAAGTTGTTTGAAACTCTGAGCTTACAGAATAACATTAGTTCTCCACAAAACTTGTGTGGATGCTCCTTGACAGCAAGTGGCGCAAAGTGAGCATCCCTTTGCAGGGACGCTGCCACTTCTCCGCAGGCACTGTCAGCCAGATGCAGCAAGCGTGCCAACTGCCTCCTGCCACAGGGAACATTGCTACCTAACAACCCATAAAATAATAAAACATCTAAACTAGGCTCATATTCAGACTGGTAAGAAGATGAAGAACTAGCCCAGCAAAACAGCAATTGACAGCAGTTCACAGCTGCTGTTTGCTGTACTGCTCTTGAACTAATGAGTGTTCCTGCGGCTGTAGATGGGAACTCTGGCCTTTAACAGCCACACAGCTACACTCCCCTCACATGGCTGCATTTCGTGATGCTGTACACATGTGTGTTTACAGCTGGTGTATTATAAACATCTCCTTTCTTCGCGTGAATAGTCTGCATGAGCAATTTACCCAGCTTTAAAAGCCAACGCTAAGGACATTGGGCAGGCTTTGTTTTCACTCATCATCAAAATTTCCCTTAGAAAAAAAAAAATCAGCACAGGAGGCAGAAGTCACTTCAGTTCCAAGGACAAAGATGTCAGCTTTGTGATGTGACCTTTGTACTGCTGGTACAAGACCAGCACTAATTAGGTCATTCCACTTACATCCGGTAACAGCTCTGTCAGAAAGGCAGTTTCCGTCACTACCAGCTTCTTCTGAACTCAAACCATTCACCTAACACCTCCCTGAGACACAGTTCACAGACAAATCCAAAGAGAAGTCGCACACCGCAGCAAAGCGGTCGTGCTCTGGGGATCGTGATGCATCAAACCCTGCCATTCTGAAGCCATTACCTGCAGAGCGGAGGTGTCAAGGCCGAAGCAGAACTTCTCCCAGGGCCCGGTGCTGCCGGGGGCCTTGGCGAGCCCAATGGCAGCATTGTGGGCAGACACGCTAACGCTGGTCTCGGGGGATGCCAGCCTGTTTGAGGGAGGAAACTGTAAGAAGAGGGCATAGGCACCACTGTCACTTGAGAAGCAGAGGCTGTAGTGGTTCGGGCCCACGTCCCCGCTGAGGCTCTGGGGCTGGATGCCAGGCACATGCAGGAGCAGCGTGAGGGAGGCCTCATCCTGCCTGCACTGGAAGGGAGGGCACACGGCGGCCTCGAGGCTGCCGGCGCCCCGGGGAAGAGCCATCTCGCTGGGGCTGCCCTCTGCGGCCTGCGGGGCCGGGCCCTCGGGAGGGCACGGAGGGGCGGCCCCGCCGAGGCCGGCACCCGCGGCGGGGAAGGCGGCGCCGGAGCAGGGCGGCGTTGGGTCGGGGCCCGCGGGTGGCTCGGCGGGCTGCCCGTCGCCGGGGCCCGCGGGAGAGGCCGCCGCGCCGCCCGCCTTTGCCGCCGACGGCTGGCCCAGCGCCTCCGCCCCGGGCTCGGCCTCCTCCAGCCGCTCGGCGGCCGGGCCTGGCGGCTCCTGCGGGGCGGGTGGCGGCAGCACGGGCAGCGTGACCAGCAGCTGCCGCTGGGCCCTGTTGAAGGTGGCCCGCCCGCCGCTCTCGTCCACGTCGTAGGGGAGGCGGAGGCGCAGGCGGTAGGCGGGACGCTGCGAGTCGAGCCGCAGCTCCCGGCCGCGGATCTCCAGCGTGGCCTGGGCGGCCGAGCGCAGCAGCGGCAGCTCCACCGTCACCACCAGCTCCCGCGGCACGGGGCTGGGCGCCGAGTCCCGGCAGCAGCGGTAGTCCTGCAGGTCCACGTAGGAGCGGTGGCGGATGCTCCAGCGCGGCGCGGTGGGGCCGGGGGGCTGGGCCGCCGGCGGGGCGGTGGCGGGCGGCGGCGGGGCGGCGGGCGGCGGGAGGGGGAAGGGCGGCAGCGGGGAGTCGGCGGCGGCGGGCGGCGGGGCGGCGCCGGGCAGCGGGGTGCGGATGACGGGCGCTTGCGGGACGCCCTTGTACTTGGTGCCGCGGAGGA
Organism: Falco cherrug; assembly: GCF_023634085.1. Lineage (NCBI taxonomy): Eukaryota > Metazoa > Chordata > Aves > Falconiformes > Falconidae > Falco > Falco cherrug. Next base: position 27,108,888 of record NC_073703.1, read on the forward strand.
CGGCGGCGTTGGCGCGGTCGAGCTGCACGGCGCAGTGGCGCTCCACGGCCTCCAGCGCCGTGTCGCTGAGCAGGCGGCGGAACCGGGCGCTGCGGGCGGCCAGGCGGAGGGCCGCCGGGTGGAAAACCACGTCGTAGACCAGGCGGCGGCGGCCGCCGTGGTCCAGCTCCTCACGGCCCGGGGCCAGGCTGTAGGGAAGGGCCCAGCGATGGCCGCCGGGCTCGGCGCGGGCCTGCGGCGCCCCGACGTGCGGGTTGCTGCAGACGTTGAGGTAGCAGCGGCGGGAGCCGGCCTGGCTGGTGCGCAGCACGTAGCCTGCCTCGGGGTGGACGAAGCGCACCTCCATGCCGCGCTCCCGCTCCAGGGCCGCCACCTCCTCCTCGTACAGCCGGCGCTGCTCCGGGTCGGCTAGCTCCGCCGCGTACTCGGCGAACAGCGCCTGGAACTGCTTGTCGCGGAAAGCCCGCTGGAGCCGCTCCGTCTCCTCGGCGCTGAGCTCCAGCTCCTCCAACCGCCCCCTGCCCGCCATGGCTCCGGCCCGGCCGCTCTCGTTGCTGTGGAGACACCAAACAAGATGGCGCCTCCGGCCCGGGCGGGCTCGTTGCTATGGTGATAGTAAACAAGATGGCGGCGCCCGCCTGCCAGTTGCTATGGAGACACCAAACATGGCGGGCTCTCCCCCAGAGGTCTTCAGCAGAGTGGGTTCCTCTCCACTCCTGAACCCGCCGTCGCTGAGCCTTTCCCCTCCTTTCACCTCAGTGGCGGCTCTTAGCCCTCACCGCTGACTTCCACAGGGGTGGCTCTCCAGCTTCGCCTCCTCATCCCTCTGCAAGTCCTGGCCGATGGTCAGCCAGTGCATTCAGAAGTGCTGGTGCACTCCCTCCTGCGTTTGGGTTTACACCCTCAGCAGTTCAGCTCCCACCTCTTGTACCCGGTTTCCATCCCCACCCCGATGTACTTGTCCTGCTCCTGCCCCCAAGCCATGCTCATGGTGATGCCAGCACAGCACCAAGGGTCCCCTGTCTGTTCCACACCTGATGCAGGTGCTTTGGGGTAGCACCAGTCTGCTCAACTGGTCCCAATGCCCATGAGTGGCTGCAGCAGGTTTTTGCTCAGTTTCATTGAAAAGGGGCTGGGTTCATGTGCCAACAGGCTGCTCTGTGCTGTAAGCCAAACCAGCTGCTCCTGCAGAAGTCTGTGCTGCCAGGCCCTGACTCTTTCCCACCTTTCTGACTGCTCCCTCAGTAAGATTTCCACCTCCCAGCCTTCTCAGAGTTTCAAAGGACCATGTCCTTGTTCCTCCTACCTCGCCTCGCCCAGTCTGCATAACGCTGTCTGCAAACAGATTGTATACTGCCATCAGTAGGTAACACCTCACAAATCTCCTCCAGACCTTTCCTGTCCAAAGAAAAAACCTCACCCACATTTCCAGTATCTTCTGTAGATAACTACCTGTCAGTTCAATTCAGCATGGTGAAAGACCAAGTTCTCCTTATCTTTAACTTCTTTTTTTGAAAGACAGATATTCCCTTTGATATAGCTGCCTCTGGTTCCCCCAGTTGCCTTCTTTTATTATGCTTTGCCAATTAATGTTCACTGTGACTCTATACTATATCTAAACTAAGACCAGTATCTTTTCCTGTAGAAGTTTATTTCTGTACAAAATACACCATTTTTGGCTTTGACATTTATTATAAACAGTCTGCAATAACATAAAAATTTATCCATCTAAAATGTATGCTACAGTTGGCTTCACAAAGGCTCACTCCCATTTTGCAGGCTTGCAGAAATTCAGAGACCCTGAAGCTTGCTGAAAATATCAAAGGAAAACAGTATTTAGTGGGATTTTTTTAGAAGGTGATTTACAATACTATCCTATTTCTTGATCTGTGAAAGACTTGGTAATGCTTTCAACTATTTAAAGACTTAAAGCATCTCATGGTATGAGATTTTCTATGTTCAAGTAAAAGTTACATGGGTCGATCTATTATTATCAGTTCCCTTGGGAAGGTGGGGGGTGTTACACACTCCGATTTGAAAAAACACAGCTTCTGCAACAAGGCACGAAACTGAATCAGTCAAGGTAAGTTTATACTTTTCCCATTGGGTTATACTGTCATTATTTCAAAAAGGCAAATAATCATCACAGTTGTAAGCCCTTTGATATGTTCTAACATTTTTTGGTGTTGCAGCTGGCCCTTTTTCCACTCATTTGAAGACCACAGTTGGAATTAATAGGTACAGGTTTAAATTATGTGAAATCAAAGCACCCAAATGGCTTCTGGGCTGGATGATGATCATAAAATGAACCAAGAATTAACCTATGTAACAAGCATCATTTCTGGAAATGAATCTGTTTCTCAGTTGGGTCCCAATTACTGAAAATCACGTAGTAGTCTATCTTTCCTTTGGGATCATGCTTCTCATCATTGTTATTTGACTGTAATTTCTAAATTTAATATTTTAGTTCTAGGCATTTGGATTTCTTACACTGCTGAAGTATGAAGCTTAAGTCTATGTTCAACTGCTAGAACATTCACTCTATTTATGTAATTGATTTTCTGTGTTCCTCCTGATAATTGGGAAGTCAGCAAATAAGAACATATATCCTTTTAAATGAGAAAGTGAATGTATTTACCTGTCTTCAACTGCCTTGTTGGAGGGGTAGAATACCTTAAACGAAAATCCACTTCTTGGAAATGAACCCTGTAAAAAAAAATCCATATACCACACTTGCGTAAGTAAAACACTGTACAAATAGTAACAGACATACTTGAATGTGACTGCACACCCCCCCCCCCCCCCCCCCCCTTCTTATTTTGGTAAAGCATAAGGCAATCTTACAGGATTTATGCAAAGACAGTCAGCGTTGGTGACAGTGAATGGGTCATATTTATCTGCAATGACGAGCATATCTGGCACAGGATACACCCTCAGGGTGTAGTCATAGGCCCAGTACACTGGGCTAACGTACAGTGGAAGTGGCGTCAGATGTCCTTGTGACAATATAGTCTTTACAAACTGCAACATAAACATACATAGTTAGTTTGGACCATTTTCTACAAGTCAAATTCATTCCTGCAGATGCTAATGCCCTGTTAATAAAGAAGCTTTGAACCTGGAAATGGTTTTTTGTGTATCTCTCTCCCTCTGATTATTAACAATTTCTAGAGTAAAGCTGCAACTCCCCTACAACAGGCAGCTGTTGTTTTGTTTGTTGTGTTGTGGGGTTTTTTTAATACACAAAGTCCTTTCTAAAGCATATCAACCAGTATTTAAGGATGTCACAACTATTTCATCGATCAGACTCTCCAACACAGAGAATCTGCTTACCTGTTCCTCCAATCCAGGAAGTTCCAACGCTGCCACAACTTTAATTTTATGGGTGTTTTTTTTCTTCAAGGCTTTCCTCGCAGTACTAGTTAACCACAAGACCCACACTTAAACAGAGTCTTTCCCTGAACTGAGGAAATCATTTGGTCCAAATGATTTCAATTCCTTTGGCTGTTCTGGGAGCTGCCCTGCTCCACACACCAGCTGCCCTGTAAAATCCCCTTTTTCATCTGGCAAATTCCAACCAAGTTATTTTGGTTCCTGAGACTCTCTCCTCAAGCCCCTTGAAAGCTTTTATTCTTTCTAATTGATTATGTAGCTGCCGTTAGGCTCTGTTTTCCCCAAAGGGCCAAAATCACTACAGCAACTTGGTGGAAGGGTCTGCTATTGAAAGAAAATTATGTACCAAGCATAGGCTCGGTTATTCCACTAATAGGGTACAAGGCCTAAAGATACTAATAATTGAATCTAATGTTACAAAATTTCCCTCTCTCATTCATCTTTTTACACTGATGGCTGCATTAAAAAAACCCCTAATGACAGGCAGAAAAGGCAGAGGAAAACTGAAGTATGCAAAAGCAATTCAATACTATTATCTGCAGAAGTGTTACAATATATAATTCTACATTCTTCAAGATTCCTTTCTTTCCAAGCATGAGAAAGCCCTGTATGAGTACAGGGAAGTGACAGCTTGCAGCATACACATATGTGTATGCAAACATGCACGCTAAAAACACATTGTCCACAATGGGTTCGCTGTGTTCACAAAGAAACTGAGCACTGTTGTGATGGAGCAAAACAAGAAAGAGCTAAAACAAGTTTCTGAGTCAAGCAAACAAACAAAACCCTATAAAATAAACAGAAACAGACTCCATCCATCACTGCAATAAGCCAGTATTGCCTGGTTCATTCTCATTCAGTTATATCAGTAAGTCACATCAACTCCTGCTGTGCATTCATTAACTAGAATCATAACTCAAGAGTGCTGTGGCAATGTATCAAAAAGCAGGATTAAGACTTCAAGTGGGAAGGCAGAAGAAGCAGGTGACCTTTCAGAAAAGTGACGTGCTGCTTTACTGCAAATGTCACTGGATAATTGATCCAATTTTTTTTTTTTAAAAAAAAGGTAATTTATATTAAACTTTGCCCTTAGGAATCAATGTTTCTTGGTAGGACATTCATTGGTGGTGTACATACACTAACAGTCAGCTGCTATGAAGTTCTGCGTTCAAGGGCACCTGCAGTGGGACAGTCAGAATGACTCAATGCCATCTATCAGTATCGGGGTTTCAGTCCTTTTACTGTCAAGAAGGAAAGAAAGGTAATAATACTATGTGTATAGATCCTTCTTACCATCCCTCTTGGTTACTTTTGCAATGTGTCATGAGAATGCGGATCAGAGCATCCTAGCAGATGCAGACTTGCTGATCAAAAAAGAAGTCAAGATCTCAGCAAGAAGTGCAGAACACAACTCACTCACGTGGTTAGGAATGTCCATGTTGCTGCTAGGGAAGCGGACACAGTTTCTGCACATTTTGTTTACCAAATCTTCACGAAAGATAATGATTTCTTGGGTGCAATATTGAATCCTAAGTGGAAAACATTAATGAAATCAAATACATTAAGATGAAACTAAAAGATAGGAAGCTGCGTTATAAAGCTGATCTCCTTCTAATAGAGCAAAATGAAAAAGCACACTTGAATTAAAACACTTTCCCATCTTCCCTTCATTCCCTCCAGATTCAGAAAAAACGTAATCCTTTTGAACAGGATTTTTACACTTGCTATCAAACTTCTAGCATTACTTCCCTTCATCACTAATTTATTTATGTCTTAATGTATTTAAAACTACTTACAACTAATGCAAGTGAAGAACTCCATTAATTTGAGAAATTTGGGACAAATTTTTCCAAAATTTTAGTTTTTGAAAATTACATCTGCACATAAATTAGACGTTCAGTAAAAAAAAAAACAACACCATGAAAACTAGCAGTAAGTTACACTGTTACCGGCAAGGATTTGTGGTGAAAACTGAAAATGGCACCAGCTGTCTGAATTCCTCAGTAATATTTTTAGGCAGGGGAGGTCTAAAATAAATAGCAACAGATTTATCAATGAATATTCTTACTTTCTTTAACAATTTAACTCAAAATTACAAAATTTGAGGAAGTGAAGCAAACTGACCTTGGTAAAATAGAACCAGGACCAGGGTCTTCAGGGCCAGGGACAAACACAAATCGACTACTGTAAAAAGTTCAACGTACCACGTTTATGCAAAATGATCCTAGAAGTATCTAAACATTGGTTATATATTGCCATTACTCCACAGATGCATGCAAATAACCTATTTCAGGGCAGAGATGACAGCTCTTCCTGGCCTTAAGAACCACGGAAATCACAGCTAAGGCATAAGGTACCTATCCACTGCTCACTGAAGCAGAAGAAATCTTAAGAACTGTTCATCGTGCAAGGGGGACTGACTGTGGGAAGGGGGAGAGACCAGGTTTGCAGCCTGGCTCAGACTCAGTGTAATGGGCACCACAGTCCCATACAGGGACCCCAGATAATCCAGCAGCAGCACACCATGAGAACCCCACCGGGACACAGGACAGAGGATCAGTACAGGAGATATCCTTGCTTATATCCCACACATCTCAAGAGCTGCAGGCTGTGGCCATTCCAGCTTTTGGGGCCCATTCTAGGAACCAGAGCTACTTAGGTGCTGCTGTTACAAATTCAAAGATAGAAAGGAAAAGCCTGGCTACCTCCCTGGCTTACTTGCCTTTGTATATTCCAGTGTCTGTAGAAGGGATTTAGTTCTCCAGGCCCAAAATGGGGCTCCCACAGAGCAGGGACACAAGAAGGGATAAATAAAAGATTCCTTTCCAGGTTTGCATTGCTTTGGTTAGTTCTCAAACTAGTGGCCGTGGAGAACCATGTATGCCAGAATGCAAAAGATAGCAATGAGGTGCCTCCATGTAGGCAGCTGTCAGCGTTTCAGATGACATTTTCCGGGGCTGGTACAGAAAGCCTGTAGGTGCTCATAGCAGCATTAAGACTTCATCAGTTTATAAAGCAGCACTGCTGAGGCAGAACCCTGCTGATTTCAAGGGAATTCCAGGGGAAAACGACTCACCCAAATAGCACTTTTGGGGAATCATGGGCTATGTTTAATCCATGTGGAAAATGTTCCAGGCAGAGGCAGTTTCACTTTTGATTACTGAACAGCAGCTTCCATGCCCAAGCTATTTTAGATAAAATCAAAACCTTACACTGCTCCCAAAACAAACTTAAGAGTCCTGTCACAAGACTAGCTTGCCATCTGATCATAGCTGGCTCACAGTAATGAGAAAACATGGTATCTGCTAGTTTCTTCAATTAAGTAAAGCAAAGGTTTCACAAAAGAAACAAATTTCCCTTTTTGTAGCAATTCGCTGGGTACCTTTTATGAATACTGGGATATTCACATATAATATCTGCAAGAGCCTTCAAAGAACCTAGAGTAAGAAGAAAAGAAATCTATGATACAACAGCTGGTTAGACAATAAATACACATTATATGAATCACCCCTATATGTCAGTACATTAGAAAATGTGTCACTTAGAAACTGAGGGTTTCTTTTCTGCTCTCCTAATTTGTTTTGCCATCATTATTTTAATTTAATGTACATGTCTGAGTGTATAACAGAGTCTTCCCTACCTTTTAGTGACTGGATTTGATTTTTTCCATATGGTGCAGATGAAAAATTTCCACAAAAGAAAAAGCAGGTTGGAGGTGCAGAGGAATAACCTGGAAAATAGAGTATCTGTGAGTATACCCATTCGCTTCAGTATCTTTCCACATTCAGCCTCCATTCCATTCCATGAAAGGCAGAAACTGAAGCAGCACTTCAAGCTCTGCTGCTATTAATACACCTGAACTATTTTCTTGATACAGGCTTTTGTTTGCTTAAAAAGAATGATGGCAATGTACAAGTGTCACTTCAAGGGAGCCCTCTGTTATTTACAGGCCCAGTTCCAACAACATTGTTTGTGTGTATCCAGCTAACTACTGACCCAGGTCATATAATTAAACAAAGTATAATTAAAATAGATAATACAATTTTAAAATGGATTATTTCCTTAAAAGACAAAAATAGTGGGTAGGTAGCAACGGATTACTATTAAACCCCATGCATCATTCCAATTCAAGGTCTCTACCAACATCTAAGTCGCCATTTGGCACTACAAAGCAACAGTAACTGGAATTGTCTGAGCATTTCAAGAACCTGACGAATCCTCACAATATCACTAAATACCCAGAAACACATGCTTTATAGCAAAGAGTGGAAAAAGAAACCCAATTCTCATCCCTAAAATAAAAATAAAAACATCTACTCAGGCATTCATCTCACGTTCCAGGTTACTCTCAATTTTCCCAACGTGCAGTACCAGACATGGATTTACTTCACTATTTTTCTAGTTGGTAAATAGGGCAGAATTATTTATACCAGAGAAATGGCTCATCAATGTTTTTTTCCTTGCTATTCCACTCAGCCATCATTTTTAGTTTATAATTATGAAGCTTATTACTTGCCCATTAAAAAAAAAAAGTCTCAAAATAGTAAATGCTATGTAGGCATCTTTGCCAGTTGAGTTCAGTATATCAACCTCACTGACCAAAGCCCCTTTATTTCTTCAGCATATGCATCTTGGGTCAAGTTCAGTCTGCTTCAAGGATCTTGCCAACTTTGATCAAGATAGCAAACTGGTTTTGTAACTTCTGGATGAGTGTCATAATTTGTGTCCAATTTTCTTTAGGTGAGTAACAGCTCCCACCCGTAATTTTATGTTGCTTATTTTTAAAGCAGCCACCCTCTCACACTTCCATTCTACCTAAGACAGACAGGACAAGCTGTTCCAAAACTGCTCTGGAATACAAAGAAGCAATTCACAGATCTCACACATGCTTGCTATCCAAATGTTGTCAACATTACTAATGTAATGAAGTGTGGAAGAAACAGTTCATATTTTAAGAGTAACTGACATTTTTTCATTGGTAGAACCAGAAAGTATTCAAGGGATTGCTGATCTCTGATCAAGTAAGGAGCTTTCTTTAAAACAAGCCTAGAAGAACTTTCACAAGCAAGGGAAGTGTTCTTGTCACAGCACATAAAACGGCTACTGTCCAAAAAACTATTAGTACTAAGTGATTCATGAAAAGGAAGTCTCAGCTTGCAAAAGTATAATACAATACAATTTTTAAAACTGTTAGAGAAAGATCCAAAACAAATGCAACAGCAACCATGAAATGCAAATAGCTGACACTAAAATTAGAGTGAGACTGCACTGGCTTTGGGCTTGGGTTCAGTGGGATCCTACAAAAAATAATACAGTTGGGCTTTTTCTAGCGTTCTCAAAATGGAAGTTCATCAAAAATGCACAATACAGTAATAACAGGACTCTTGAAAATTGTTGCCTTTTTTGTTTACAAGTATACTTTTGAAGAAAGGTACACAAACCACTGTCTTGCTGTCAGCTCTACACTGTCAAGTTTCCCCTGCCTGACAGGGATGCCCACTCAAACGATCACACGATGGAAGAATTCACAAAGCTAAACCAGCATAGAACCGATTCTCCAACAAAGACAATTAGTTTCCTGCTGAGGTGTTCCCTGAATTAGCTCACCATGGGGTCAAACTTCCCAGCCAATGCCAAGGAGGGGACGCAGCCACAGCTGAGGACCAAGGACCAGCTAGGCATCAGACTGCCTTGCTGCACTTGTCAGCTCCACCCATCAAAACTGCTAAGGGCTAAGGAAAACGGTAAAAAAAATCTCTAAAACATGGCTCAAAGTCAAAGCAGTTCTCACCTACCTGAAAACATTGTGTGAAGCTTTTCCAGTACTTCTGCTTGGTCCAGCCACACATCAGAAAGAAATACAAACATGGCGTCTTCGTTTTCATCCTCCAGCTGCTTTAGTTTGGCAGAAGCCTTTACTGAAGCTGAAGAAGGCCCTCCAAAGAAGTTCACATTCCCATAGAAGGCCCTACATCAGTAAAATATTCAGGTTAGTTCTGTTTTCTTCCCAGATTGTTAGTAGTTTTGATTATGACTCACTTAATCCATTTTAATTATTATCATTATGATAGGTAGCTCAGATGGTATCAAGAATCATTTAGTACCTCACAAAGAAATCAAGGAAGAGAAACGGCAGTCACCTAGACATAAGGCTGGAGCACTGCCTTGCTGTAACTCAGCAGATCATCTCAGCGTAATATTTATCCTGGGTTCTTTCCCACATCCATTCTTTAAGCAAGTAGGAATTTCTTATTCCCATGTAATAGTTACCTGGTTTTGCAATTGAGAAGGGCTTAGATCCCAATTATCATTAATATGCAGAACCCAATGGCCTTTGGAAGGGTTTTTCTGCTAGCACTACAGGCTTTAGCACTGATCCAAGTGGACCAGCAAGTCCCAAAATTGCTTCCTTAGAATTGCATTTATTTTGGAGCATTTGGGGATGGGGAAGGATAGCATACTTTAATGTCACAGAAATTATAAAATAATAATGCGCTTACTTAGAAACCCATAACAAAATATGGAGTGAGGCTGCCAAAAGTCAGTTTTATACCTAGTGGTAGCAGAAGGCTCTGTAGGCGGAAATCCAAAAGCGTTCACATGAAAAACTTCATCTTCATACCAGCCTAAGAAATTTTTGAACAACAAAATAACCTTTCTTTTTTTGAACAACATCATGTCCTAGACATTAGTCAGACAGTTGGCAGCTGCGCTACATAGCTAGACCCAGCCTCCATCAATCCCTCTCTTGTGATTGCACCAGTCCCTGTGCTGTTCAGTGGTGAACCAGACCAGGGAACTATCTGGCTGGAAAACAGGCTGAGCAAGAAACCAACTATTTTTTACCCCAGATGCTTATTTGAATGGATTCGCTGCACAGCCACATGAACAACCATCTCAACCCAACTGAGTAAGAATGTAGGGGAACCAGAAGCATTTTCGCTGGCCCTGTCCTGGAAGAGTCTCTGTCCAACTGCACCCTTTCTCAAGAACTCTCCCACCCATTAGAGGCCCAGAAGTAATAGGGAACTACTTGTCCCCACTATCATTCGTGCTCCTAACTTCTATTTACTTTATAAAATTGAAGCATAAAATACATTATTAGAAAATAGACTGGGATTATGTATATTGCACAGAATAATATCCTACAAACAGAAATGTCCATTATTTTGCTAAAGCAAGGCTCCAAAACTGCAAGCCCTTACATCATCTTAATGAGAAGACTCATTAAAGTCTCTGAAGGACTAAAGCTTTTCCAACAGAAAGCAGGATTTTCAGATTGTTAAATCATACTGTTCAGTTATTCTAGTTCGTCTTCCTAATCTAGTCATATGTCCTCCAAGCATGCTGGAGCCAGGCTAACTAAGGCAAATCTTCAAAGCTGCTGCAGATGCTCACATCCCACCGGCATCGCTGAAAACCACAAATTTTGCAGAGCTCTCTTCTCTGTCTCCAGAGCCCACAAGGTAACAGGAAAAGCTTTTGGCCAAAAATCTCAGTCACCAACTGCTTATGGTCAAGCCTTGTCAACATGAGACTTGTCTGTTCAGCCACATCTGGCAGACATGTAACTACAGCAACAGCCATTAACAGAGTAACTTATTACAAGCTAAGAAAAATAGTCTGCTTTACCTTCTGCCAAAACAAAGCATGATTCAGTATATAAACCACTGTGGAACTGGTGCAGAAAGGTTAAGAAATGTATTTTTCTTAGATCAGGAATCTTAAACTAGCTTTTTAGCCGAAGTTTGCTTTCCAGCTGGTGTAATACATTTGGACACTATTGAAAGTTCACTGCCTTAAGAGCCAGACAGTTACCTGGTAACTGAGCAGGTAAGTTCATAAACAGCCTGCAAACAGGAACACACTCTGCTTCCACTGGGAGGAATACTAACCTTTTCCTAACAGTCTCTGTGCAAGGGCACTGAGCTGCAGCAACCAAGTAATTTGAAAAGAAGGAAAAAGACAGAGCTGCAATTCGCGATACATTATTTTTTAACAGTCAGTACTGATTTATTATTCAATTTAAAATTTTCCAGGTCTATAGGAAATTCTTCAACTCTTACATCACAGGAAAAGGATATTGCTTTACTAAGGTCTAGCTGGACGACTCCTGTAGGGTCTTCGAGGAAAAATTTCCCCTAAAAAACAGTATTAATTAATAAAGCAAAATACATCCAAACACATAAATGCTTCAATCAGAATCATCGATCAGTCAGAAATAATGTAGTTGTCTTTAACATCATGATCTTAGAACACACTGGCAGAACTGGAAACGATGCTGCTTATAGCAAGTGTATCTTAGCACCTCCCCTTTGAGCTGCTGCAGTCTGGATTGCTGGTGCACCCCTCCCCTACAGTCACAGTCCAATGCAATGGCAAGTCCAAACACAGTCACTGTGAGCTCCAGTGTTTCAAGAAAGGGCACACCTGAAAAACGTAACTGGTTCTGGTTGCTGACTCAAAGCATTACAAAATTCTGCGGTGAGAAGACATTTTCCCTCACACACCAGAACCACCTGCTTGTGGAAAAGTCTCTTCTTAGGAAATGGATCTTGCACCACTGATGTTGATAGGAGTTCTGCCCCTGACATATATGATGAATAAAGTGGTGAGATATTTAAGTCTTCTCATTTTCTAATATATTACAATGTTGAATGACTGGTGACCTAGATACTCTACAATGAAAAGCAACCTACCTCCTTAAGCTGAGTTATCATCCCAAGCACAATCACTTCTCCCACTTTAGCTGTATTGCCCAATAGAGTTTCTATTGTTTTAAGCTGGAACCAAAGGTGAAGAATCAAATAAGAATTAAATCAAACTCTCCATGTATCTATTCTTAAGCAAGCAAGACAACGCACCACATAGCACTCATTTTTACATAAATACACTAAAGAGCTATGAGAAAATACAGGCTCATTAGAAAAATCAGGGACATATTTTTGAATGTCAAATGTAGCACAGTTTAGGAAAAGATTTCCAATAACTGATGCTAGCATAAAGAACTGCTTAGCAAGTAAATATTTATTGTGATTATTTTCCTTAAAACTGAATTAAAGCTGAAAAGAACAAGTGGCAATTTCTGCTCTTGCCTAAGAATGTCAGTTGCAGTTACTGGATCCTCAGCAGGAGGATCCAACCCGAGCCACAGGGCCAGCCTGCACCCATGCAGGAACAGTGGTGACTTTTATCGAGGAACCTTGGATGACAGAGAACACTCTAGAGTGATGCAGGTGACATTGCACAGCATGCTGTCTGCAGTTTCTGGACAAACTTATTTTTATCAAACTGCAGTTAGGAGAGACAATCATCCTACAACACCAACATAAGCAATGCATTTGCCAGTGCTGACAGGGAGGATAGGAAGCAGTCAAGGGAGAAAGATGTCTATAAAGCCTAGATGGAGATAAAGGCTCCACTCAGCTAAGGTCAGTTGCTTTTTTCTACATGATGGCATGCTCTGAAAAGGGACAAGCAGGGAAGCTGAGCAAAGCAAAAGCTGTTATTTGGTACCCAGTGACACACACACCCTTTCTCATCTTTTTTCCAGAATACGCAGTAACTGTATAATATAGTAGAGAGGGTTTAATATGAGAAAGCTGAGATGGGAACAGAACAGACTAAAGTTATGACCTTATTCAACTATAGGTTTGTGAATTTAGTGCTTATGAAAGAAAGAAGCAGGGAAAATATTCCCAAGCAGAGGGAAGCAAAGTGTACTAAGCTGAACAGCTAATGTTCTTCCACCGCAGGAAGCCATGCTTCTCTTGCACTTCATAGCTGCTTTTCAGTGGTTTGGTCATCATGCTGATCTGAGACAAATAACTGCATTTTTGACAAACAGGCTAAAAATGATCAAAAATAACTTGTTTGCATTGATTACTCATACTGGAGGCAAAACTAAGATGTCAGTGGAGAACTATTACTGCATTAAAATGTAACATAAGCACCATTTCCTTTGCAAGAAAAAATCTTTTTTTTTTTTACCTGGAATTTGCTCCTACTGTCATCAGGATGAGCAACGATCACTGAAGGAGTAAACAACTCATGTCTATGAGTCCTCTGCAGAAACCAAAATTGAAGTAATTCAGTTTAAAAATAAATGAGCACTTTCGAAAAGCCAGTTCATTACAACCGCTATCCAAAATACTTTTTAAAGTTCTCTTACCCTATTTCATCCAGAAACATTTAATTTGTTGAGCATAATCAGTTCTTTTGACAAGAATTTGCTTCTAAGAAACAGATGATCAGTAATACCGGACAAAAAACCTAAGCCCAAAAAATTAACATCAAAGCGCCTGTAATGCTTCCAAAAGAAGTTATTTCTGACTACCTGGAAAGAAGGGGTGAGAGGCCAAGGGAAGATAAACTGTATTAAATGGTAACTATGTGGAAAAGAGCAGATTTCTCTTCAGGGCAGGGCCTATTAAAAGTAAACACTTTTTTTTTTTTTTTTTTAACAGGACCAAGTACACTAACAGATTGTCCTGGTTTTGGCTGGGATAGAGTTAATTTTCTTTTCAGTAGCTGGTACAATGCTGTGTTTTGGATTTAATATGAGAATAATACTGATAACACACTGATATTTTTAGTTGTTGCTAAGTAATAGTTAGCCTAAGTCAGGGATTTTTCAGTTCCTTAGGCCTTGCCAGTGAGAAGGCTGCAGGGGCACAAGAAATTGGGAGGGGACAAAGCCAGGACAGCTGACCAACTGGCCAAAGGGATATTCCATACCACAGAACATCATGCTGAGGACATAAATGGGGGGAGTTGGCTGGGGTGGGCCAGTTGCTGCTTGGGGACAGGCAGGGCATCAGTAGTGGGTGGTGAGCAACTGTGTGCTGCATCATTTGGGGTTTTTTACCTTTTGGATTTTATTCCTCTCTGTCCTTCTCATCACAATTGTTGTTGTTGTTACTATTATTGTATTTTATTTTAATTATTAAACTGTTCTTATCTCAACCCACCAGTTTTACCTTTTTCCTGATTCTCCTCCCCTTCCCACTGGGAGGAGGAGTAGTGAGTGAGTGGCTGTGTGGTATTTATTTGCCAGCTGTGGTAAAACAACGAAAACAGCTGTGTAAAAAAACCCAGCCAAACTGCAGAGAGCTTGATGAAAATGCATTGTAGAAATTTTCACTTCTTTCACCGTTTTTCATGCGGTCTGAAAGCCACCCCTTGGAACAAACCCACCGCTACCAGCCCATGTAATACACACAGTAATTCCTACCACCAGCCCTCACCCACGTATTGACCTGAACCTTCACTTTTCTGGAGGTCAGAAAGGAGTACATACCATAAGCAAACACAAAACTTGCACAACAGAGAGTCTATGTGAAACCAGCAGGCAAAGAGGTGCAATAACACAATACAGTGGAGGACAAGAAGGCTTCAGGATATACACCCTATGGACACCTCCAGCTGCTGTTCACAGAAACCAACTGGTTTGCACGAGCATGCAATTCCAGCAGGTTTCACTAATCCTGATTTGTATGAACTAAAGCTTCTTCAGTTAATGGCTAACTTGTCTTCCAGGGCAGAGGTTCCCAAATTGCAGTACAGATACTCCTAGTGCCAGTAAATTCCCTGGCAGACAAGAGTTGTTGCTGCCCTGGAGTAGCTGACGCTGTGCATGCAACTACCACACGGTCCAAAGGACAAGCAGTTCGTGCAGGCAGCTGAGTATGTCCGTGCTGCCCACGGGGCAGCGCAGACAAAAAGCTGTGCTCACTGCCTGTGGCCAGGCGCTTCGCTCACACTTCGGGCCAGGGTTGCACACAGGCAGTAAGGTCTGCTAAGCACCTGCCAGCACCAAGCAGGATCTGTGCTGTGGATAGCCTGCTGCAGTTAGTGCAGACACCTGAAAACCGACTACCAAGTCATCCGTTAGCAACCTGCTCCCCATCCCCTCAAGGGCCATCGCTGGGCTGCCCGACAGAGACAGGGCAGAGCACAGCACTGAGCAGACAAGTGACAGTCCCAGCTCATGAGGTGAGTGGAAGAAAAGGAAGAACAGGGTTGTGACCCTGTTCTGAGGGATAATCAGACAGAAAATGCCGAGAGACTGACAAAGTCCTGTTGTACATGTAGGAATGTAAAAAACAGCGTTCTGTTTGTGTATTTTGTTAAACAAAGCAAAATTTCTTCTGACCTGTTGCAAGATGGAGTAGCGTTCTCGAAACAACTCCGCTTTATCTCTGGCAGTTCCAAATAAATTTGGTACAGGAAAGTTGGTCATTGACAGACTGCAAGAAGTTTAACATAATCAAGATTAAAAAAGGTATGTTCCACACACAAAAATGACTTACTGATCTAAAAGTTGTAGGAGGCTGCTGTAACACTACTGCATAATTTATTTACTCAATGACAAAGATTTCTGCTACGGATCCTGCGTTTCTGCATTTTGAAGGCTACATCCATTTAATTTCCCTCTACCTCACAGGCCTTGAGATTTATCTTTCCACCTGAATGGGACCCTGCAGAAATAATTTTTTTAAGAAGCAGTTATGTCTTTAAGTGGCCATGAGCAAGAGTATTTTCTTCCTCTTGGTTAGCAGATTGCATTCAAGCAGCTCTCTGCTTCCAATAGCCCGGAAAGCCAGAAAGTGGCACTGGAATAAAACTCCTACTGCAAACTTGCTTTTGCTGGACTGACAGAATCATGAACCAAGGCTAGAATATGATCACATATAACATGAAGGTCGCTGCAACCCCTCACAATGAACACCACTATCCATTCCTCAGCTAACACCACTTTAAGATTTTTAAAAGCACAGCCTCTTTTTGGCTTAGCAGTCTGGGCTACTTGCTATTAAAGGTGAATTCTTTACCTAGCAAAATATTTACAACCAATTCCTCCAATTACTTCTTCCTTTCTCCAACCTCCAGAATCACCAGTTGCTCCTAATTTTTTCTTTTTTAGTTTCTGTAGCTCTCCTTAGAAGTCCTCGAGGGCTTCAGGGAGTTGCAAGCTACAGTCAAAGAAGTAAATACATGCAACAGACAGGCTAGTTTTGTTTTTTTTTAATTAAACAGCCAACTGTGGAAAAAAAAACCAACCCAAACTACATTTTGTGATGGATATCCTTAGCCTTACTGTCTCTTTTATTCATTAGATGGCATAAACATGGTTGGACATTTTACTATCTAATAAACACCCTAAAGTTTCAGAGCCAGTAACATCATAGGCAGCACAGAATACACTGCCACAGGAGATACAGGTCCCCATTTCAGTTGCATCCTACTGGACTAGGAAAAAATTCAATGCCACATTTATTTATAAGCCAGCATTTATCATGCAGTCTGACTGGCTCTTTAGAGACTAAGAAAAAAATTATCTCACTTTCTCACTCAGCCTTGAGATGAGCAGACCCAAGAGGGAAAGATTACAAAGCAGACTTTTAATCATACAGAAACAGAGGCTTTTTTCTTAAAACAAGATATGGTTGAAATTTAAAATATGCAAGACTTACGGTAGAAACTTCTTTCCTTCTGAATTATAAATATAACGTGGAATATCAAAGGCTCCAATAATGTTGAAAACATTTTCTCTGAAATAAGAATACATTTACAACATTATCTGAACTGCATGAAACAAACAGCAACAAAGCATGCCAAATAAAATTATATTCATTTTGTTCACTATCACCCTGCATTATCACCATTTTTCCTGCGTCACTCACTTTACCTATTGGATACTCCTGCATCTTCCAATTCAAAAAAAGAAAGTCTTCAGAAATTCATTTAGAAATGAGAGCAGGATACATCTCCTCTTAACCATCCTCCGCTATCTTTTTTGACAACAGAACAGCCTTGGCACGGTTAACGTAAGTTTAAACAACAGACATGCACAACTCTTCAGACCATTAATTGAGTTGATACATCCCATTATATTTACAGGCTCAGCTCCCTCCTCCGATGCCTCTCATTCCCCTCTTACTGTAAGCGGATCAAATTCATCAGAGTAGATAAAATTATCCCATGAACCTTCACGAAAGCTTACAGGCACAGGAGAACCATCACTGCCTATCAGACACTGATGTCTGAGGCTTCAGAGTGCATTTCGTACAACACTTTGCCTTCAAGCTTTCTGCAGCGTAATTCAAGAGAGTTGTACAGGCTGGCCCTGCGATCTGTAGAGCTTTTCCCTTCAGGACTCTGTACTGAGGATCTCTGCATAGAGATTTCTCTTCTTTTCTGGAGCTAAAATTATATTAAGTATATGAAGTGACACAAAGAAATGTCACACTCAAACCATCCACATCATAAAAGTTCCAATGACAAGAAGAAAACTAAAAAGCAAATTTGCTTCATATTGAGAAACTGTGGGGTCACAGTGTCTAATTGGCATACCTAGCAAACCATTTATTTTCATGCTTTGCATTAATATTCAATATACAACGTAAACACTAAAGAAACACATTCATCACAATCACAAATAAAGTTCTCAGAAACTCAAGTAATTGCTCTCCACTTTGTTATCAGAGAGTGAAAATCAATCATGGTTTTAAAAAAACCTGCCCTGCTATACAAAAAACAGAAACAAGCACCACGGAGGAAAATTTTTCCAAGTGCATTCAGAAAAGAAGTATCTTATGAAAGGCACAAAAATAACCTTAGATAATTCTGATCTAGAGAATAGGAAATAAAGACAGGAACAGAAGTGACAAGTTCTCCCTGGATTGTAACTACTGGTTTACTTTGTTGGTTAATATTCAAACTGTATCACACGTAACACATAACCAGAGCATTTTAATTCCAGAATGTCAGCATTATATTTAGAATCCCCTAGAGGCCTATCCATGAGAACAAATTTTCTAAGAAGGAACATTACTAACCTTCAAAGACAGTACCAGGAAGACAAAAGCACAAAGCAATTACTGCATGTGTAGCACTAGAGAAAATGCCTGACATTTATTTCCTAAGAAGAAATAAGGGAATGAATACCAACTCCCGTAAACATCAAATAAAAAAATAATGTCACCGTACATAGTTTCATCTGATGCCTGGCTACATTCTTGGACAGCTGCTTCCACTGTGGATTGTTCAATCATATTAGATGACACTGAAAAGAAAATTTCAAAGGATTAAAACTGCACGCTATGGAAAGTAGTAAGAAAGAGAGTTAGGAGGTCTTAAATATTTTACAAAAAATGGTTTGGTCTTCTCAGAGGAATATATTGCACAAATAAGCATATTTTCGGTAAGCTAATGACACATGCTGTTTTCTCTTTACAAATTGATCACTTAATATTCTTACCAGAAGGATACATCTCTGGTGAAAAAATAATCCACACGCATACCGTGCCCACCATTAATTCACTAAACATGGAGAACAACACAATTATAGTTGATGCAAAGCTGCCAAATATACTACAAATGTGTTAGATCTGAGCCTTCACATTCTGGAGGATAATTTTGTTTCAGAACATTATCACACAGACTGTTGTCATAAATAAGTATTCCAACAGTTTAACACAATTTTGAAGATAAGCACATTGTTGTCTTCATGGGTTTAAACTGATAATTAAAATTTTAAAATATTTCTAGACACTAGTGTTTTGCTGAATTTGAATGGAAAACCATTGAGATTCACCAGATTCACAAAAGGACTTGGCCAGCATTGCCAAGCCTAACTGCTGGGCTTCTGGAACAGAAATCAATACATGAAAACCTGCCCTTGAGCTCCCTGTTCAGGGTATGGGACTTAAAATCACAATTCCTGTAAGACAGTGATGAATAGCAGAGCAAAAGGAGTACTAAGGGAGCTAGCAGGAATCACATGAGAGACCAGCATTCTGAATTGCACCTCTACCTCTAACTTCAAACAATTCATGGATATTAACTGGACAATATTGGAATTTGTAGCACAAAATTACACCCTGGACAAAGACCAGTGTTGGCGAATGCACTGACTGCATGCACTACATTGGCCCTAGAGTTTCTTGTACCAATTCATGTTTGTTCAAAAATGTGGATGCATTAATTTGTATCAGCAGACTTTATGCTAGACCAGGACCAGTTCTTCAAACTGCTTTTACTCCCTGTTTGATCAGCTATGATCTGTTATCCCATAACCAGTGAAAGGATATAAAGTCATAGATTCTGTAATCCACGCTGCAGTAAAACTATAGAACAAGCATATACCCACTCTTGATTTCATCAGGTTTAAATGAAAGGCTGGGAAGGTTTCCTGAACTCACCTAAGGCTAGTACTTATTGTAGAACACATTTATATGAATTTGAATTCAGCCAAGAACTGGAAGTGAGCCCAAGTTTCCTAGTTCTCATGAGCTCTGATCAGTAAACACACATATATGTCAAGCATCAGGTGCTACGTCTGCAAGACACATTCTTCAACTAAAGGTTCTACAACTCCTATATTTTGTGCTGTCAGTGCCAGGTACATCTTGAGCTACTACCCCATGCCTTTCATGACACTTAGGAGCAAGGACACTGGAACTGTGTACCTCAGGACATACTGTCCCAGCTAAGCAGGAGGCAGTCCCCAGACAAAATACTCCTGGCCAAGACAATGGACTTTCAGGCATGCTCAGAACCAAGTGGGTCATGAGAACTCTACCAACAAAAGCTCAGCTCTTTGAGTGTCTCACGTTTTTATGGGATTTTCCAGGAGTTTTCTGGATTGCACTTTTGGATTTAATAATTTATAGAATTCTACGTACTTTCACATGCCAAGCTGGACAGCTTCTCCAGTGCTACAGTGCCCCAACCGTTACCAGCATCTTCTGCCCAATGTTACTATCCTGAGATAACATCAGCATCTGCCTTGCTGCTTCAGAGCATATCCAGGTGATGGTTAAACTCCATCCACAGTTGGTTCACATTAATAAGCTGGACCACTATACTGGTGTACTTCCATCTCCCGGCTCCACCTGGCTGCAAAGGCAGTGATCTCTGAACAAAGGAATCTATCTGCTTCCTTCCTGCAATCACAGCTAGGCTCCTCAGATTATAGCTGTCAACAACCCTAACCCTTTTCTGGACCTGGACTATGAATAAAAAGTGAATTACTTTCTCATTATTTCTTTGGTTTATTTTAATATTTCAAATTATAGTTTCAGATGCAAAGATGTCCATAGAAACTCAGCTAGGTGCTTTTAGTAACTAGCACTGAAAAAACTCACTACTCTTGGAAAAGTCAGGAGGTTGCCAACTTTTAAAATGGCATACCTTTTGCAGATATTAAGAAATTCAGTATTCAACTAAATGTCAACAAACACATTTATCTTGATCAACCCCATAGACTAGAATGATACCTTAGTGCATATGTTGCCAATAGCTCTGTTGTCTAAATAACATCGTAAGTGCAAGATAAACTCAGCAAGCTTAAGAAAAATAAATTGTTTACTTACAAGGCTGTTTTTCAACGGCATCAATGACATTTTCAATTACATTGTCGAGTTCCACTTCACTGATGGACTCAAAGGCTTCGGCAAGATACTTTAGAGCATCCCTAATTCCAATGAAGATAGTCAGCTCAAAAAGCAATTAATTTTCAATGGTTTACATAAACTATGCCAATTTTGGCAGATGTGCACATAATCACTAAATGGGTTGTGATTAAAAAAGTAGAAATAATTAGTACTGCATAATACTGCACTGGTTTAAGTCAAAGAAAAAATATCATCAGGATTGAAAACACTGGGGATAAGAAGCAGACACAGAGAACCTCATCTTCATACAATCATAGAAAGACTAATGTCAGAAGGGACCCCTAAGGTGGCCTGGTCCAGCTTTCTGCTCTAACAGCACGGGCTGGTCACATTGCTCACAGCGCTGTTCAGTGAAATTCTGAACGTCTCCAAGGATGGAGTTCCCACAGTTTCTCTTGGTCCTGTCCCGGTGCTCAACTACTCTCCTTGGGAACAATTTTTTCATAGGATTGTAGAGAAGCCCACGTGGACGGGACCTCTGAAGACCATCTGGTCCAACTTTCTACTGAAAGGAAGGCCTTACATTATGCTATCCAGGGCCCCCAACAAGACAGGTCTTGGAAAACTTCCAGCGAGGGAGTCTCCACCACTTCTCTAGTCAACTACTCCGAAGTTTAATTGTTCTTACAGCGAAGATTTTATTTTAAGCTTGTGCCCAATGCCTTTTGCCCTGTCATTGTGCAAAACAGAGAATAAAGTACCTCCATCTTTCTATAACCACCTTGTAGGAAGACAGATTAGATCCTCCTGAGCCCTCCCTTCTGGAGGTTCAATAAACCCAAATCCTTCACATTTTTTCCATGTCCAGTTCTCCAGCCTTCTAATCACAGAATCATAGAATGATTTGGGTTGGAAGGAAGCTTTAAAGGCTGTCTAGTCCAACACCCTGCAGTGAGCAGGGACACCTTCAACTCCACCAGGTGGCTCAGAGCCCTGTCCAACCTGGCCTTGAATGTTTCCAGGGATGGGGCATCCATCACCTCTCTGGGCAACCTGTGCCAGTGTCTCATTGCTCTCACTGTAAAAAATTCTCCTTTATACCTAGTCTGAATCAACTCTCTTTTAGTTTAAATCCATTGCCCCTTGTGCTACCGCAACAGGCCCTGCTAAAAAGTCTGTCCCATCTTTCCTACACGCCCCCTTTCACGTACTAGAAAGCTGCTGTAAGGTCTCCCCAAAGCCTTCTCCAGGCTGAGCAATCCCAACTCTCTCAGCCTTTCCTCAATGAGATGTTCCAGCCCTCCAATCATTTTTGTGGCCCTCCTCTGGACACACTCCAACAGGTCCATGTCTTTCCTGCACTGATGACCCCAGAGCTGGATTATATCTTGGTGGCCTTCTGCTACACCCTCTCCATTTCTTTAATGTCTCTCCTGAAGCAAGGTGACTAGACCTGGACAAGTGGGATTTCTTCTGTTGCAGTCTGTGCTTCCTGCCTCTCACCCCTTCTCTGTGTGCCGGCTCCTTCTCGCCAAGTTGGATCATCTTTACCCTCTTTTCCACAGACTGAGCAAACCCAGCTCCTCCCACTTCCCTTACACACCGCAAGCTCAAGCCCATGGCCACCTTAACAGCCCCCTGTAGGACCCACTCCAGGTTACCAGTATCTCTGAGATTGGAATTATTTTCATTCTAAATAACACAAGAATCAGAAATTAGCTTCTTGCCTCATCCTTAGGCTACAGTCTCACAGTTAAAGATAACAATTTTCTTATCAACATCACCTGTTGGCCAATCAAACCTGGCATTTTGGTTAACAGCCTGACCTTCAAAATGTCTCAGTTCATTTAACTGTGGCAGTCGGGAGCACTGAACTTGGGCTCCTCACTAATGAAATTGTCAGGACATTGTCCAAAATAATCACATCCCATCCACGTCGGAAACAAAATGGAACTAATATTAACACAGGATCTTGAAAGGGAAAATATGAGCAACAGAGCCCCAGGCACCCTTATAAATCATGACACCTTCCACTGCAAGTAGAAATCACTTTTATTTGACCTCGCAATCTCTAACTAATACACACTATTATGTACCTTAGGACATACCCTTTTTTTCCTCCAGTACAGAACTGGCAAGTGTAACTCAGGAAAGAGATCCCAAAGTTGTCAGAGCTAGCTGCGGACAAAAAAGCCCAACAAAACCCCCAGCACCACGGCGGGGGGGCCCACGGGGAGAGCAGGGGCAGCTTCTGGTGCTACCTAACCCCGCGGCGGGCACGTCCTGGGTGAGGATGGATGGAAGTGGCCCACAGGACAGGGCTTCGGAGGAGACTCCAACGGCCGCTGGGCAGCGCAGGGGAAAGGAGGGGAAGGAGGGAAAGGCATCGCCACCTCCCCGAGGAGGCGACGGGGGGTGCGGACCTGTCCCTGACCACATCCCACGACTCTAGGCCCTGCGGCGCGCCCCGAAAGCAGAAGGCGGCCTTGAGGGAGGCATGAAGGACCACCGCCACCCCCCGCCCGGGCGGCGCGCATCCCCCCGCCCCAATCCCGGCGCTACTCACGCCCGCAGCAGCAGCCCGCGCAGCCGGAACGCGGAGCCCAGGCGCCGCCGCAGCCGCTCCGGCTCCATGACGGCCGCTTGGCGCCAAACGGCACCGCGCCGCCGCCGCCCGGCCCGGCCCGGCCCTGCCCTGCCCCGCCCCGCGGCGGGCGGAGGCTTCGCCGCGGCCCCGCCACCGCCCGCGGGGCTCGGCCTGCAGGAGCTGGGGCACCCGGCCCGGCGGGCGGCCCCCTCCCCCGGCGCAGGGCGGGCGGTCGCGGTGCCTCGTGTTTTCCGACGTCCTGGAACTTCTCCCCGGGAACGGCACCGCTCCGTGCCGAGCTGCCCAGCAGCCTGAAGGCACCGTTGTTCTGTAGTGAAATGTCACAACAAAGCAAGGGAACAGTAAGGACGCCAAACACAAATTGCTGCGGCTGACACGAGTTGCCCAACAACATCTCCCACCTTATTAGTTTGTTGCTTCACAGGCAACGTAGCTTGCAATACCGCTGACCCCTCGTCACTGCTTGTAGGCCCTGGTACAGGTTGTGCTGCATCGCCAGTAATCTGCAGTCTCTCCGGCTTCAGTTTTACCTGCCATAACACATCCATCAAACACGGCTGGCTGTGAATAGATCCTGCTTGCACTCCTGTGGCCCAGCTTTGTTCTCACCCGTTGACGCCTTTAGTCTGTTAGCATGGGATGTTTCTCTCCCATACTTCATTTCTCCTCACTGGTTGATCAGTCTCTCCCAGGGTTCACCAGCTGTGGATCGGGGCTGTTAGCAGCCTGCTGTAGTTCTGCACTTGGTTGGTTGGCTGTATAATATCTGTCATAACTCTGCCTTGCCTTTAACTACCACTTTGTAGGGCTCTTTCCTAGTGGAAGGGTGCCCTGGGACCCTGGTCCTTTCTCTTACGCTCTTACACACAGACAGTAACTGTCCTGCCTGGCTGCCAAGTTTCCTAGCACAGCTCTTTGGTCGCCTGAGAGTTTGGTATATGGTAAACTCTTAGTTCTTCAGTTCATCACTACTCATGTGCCTGCACTGCCAGAGATCCCTCCCAGCTGGTTCTGTCTTGGCCAACAAGTACATGATGGTCTCCAAGGCTGTTTTTATGCATAACTGGGGGAACTGCTGTTGTACATGATTTTTCCTTTGGCCCTGAAGCAGCTGAAGTCTGTTGCAACATACTGAGTCCTGGTATAAAGCATGACCAAGAATCACAGAATGGTCGGGGTTGGAAGGGACTGGAGTCCAACCCCCTGCTCAAGCAGGGTCTCCCAGAGCGGGCTGCAGAGCCACGTCCAGGCGGGTGTGGATGTCTCCAGAGCAGGAGACCCCACCGCCTCTCTGGGCAGCCCGTCCCAGCGCTCCGGCACCCTCACGGTAAAGACGTTTCTCCTCACGTTCAGGTGGAACTCCCCGTGTTGCAGCGTGTGCCCGTTGCCCCTTGTCCTGTCGCTGGGCACCGCTGAAAAGAGCCTGGCCCTGTCCTCTTGACACTCACCCTTAAGATATTTGTAAACATTGATAAGATCCCTCTCAGCCTTCTCCAGGCTGAACAGGCCCAGTGCTCTGTCTGTCCTCACAGGGAAGATGCCCCGGTCCCCTCATCATCTGTGCAGCCCTCCGCTGGCCCCTCTCCAGCAGTTCCCTGTCTCCCTGGAACCAGGGAGCCCAGCACTGGGCACAGCACTGCAGATGTGCCTCACCAGGGCAGAGCAGAGGGGGAGAATCACCTCCCTCGACCTGCTGGCCATGCTCCTTCTCACGCACCCCAGGATCCTATTGGCCCCTTTGCCACACAGGCACACAGCTGGCCCATGGGCAACTTGCTGCCTACCAGCACTCCCAGGTTCTTCTCCGCAGAGCTGCCTTCCAGCAGGCCAGTCCCAGCCTGTACTGGTGCAGGGGGTTGCTTCTCCCCAGGTGCAGGACCTGACACTTGCCCTTATTGAACTTCATCAGGCTCCTCTCTGCCCAGCTCTGCAGCATAACCAAGTCTCACTGAATGGCAATGTAGACTTCTGGGGTATCAGCCGCTCCTCTCAGTTTGTATCATCATCAGACCTGCTGAGGGCACACTCTGTCCCTTCATCCAGGTCACTTACAAATAGGCTGAACAAGACTGGACCCAGTACTGGCCCCTGGGGAACACCAGCTAGACTCTGCATTGCTGATCACAGCCCTCTGAGCTCTGCCATTCAGCCAGTTCTCAGTCCGTCTCAATGTCTTCACTCATCAAACCCACCCTTCCTGAGCTTACCTATGAGGATGTTACGGGCGACAGTGTCAAAAGCCTTGCTGAGGTCAAGGTAGATAACATCCACTGCTCTCCCCTCATCTACCCAGTCAGTCATTCCATCAGAGAAGCCTGTGAGGTTGGTCAGGCATGATTTCCCCTTGGTGACTCCATGTTGACTATTCCTGATAACCTTCTTCTCTTCCACATGCTTAAGAGATGACCTCCAGGATGAGCTGTTCCATCAGCTTTCCATGGATGGAGGTGAGGCCAACCGGCCTGTGGTTTCCTGGGTCTTCCTCCTTGCCCTTTTTGAAGACTGGAGTGACATTGGCTTAGGTCCAGTTCTCAGGCACCTCTCCTGTCCTCCATGACCTTTCAAAGATGATGATGAGTGGCTTAGCAATAACATCTGCCAGCTCCCTCAGCACTCAGGGGTGCATCCCACTGGGACAATAAATACGACAAACACCCTCCGCATCACACAGTTCCAGTCTTGTGGGAGAGCTGCCTTCTCTCCAGATGAAAAATGCATGACATTCTGTTCAAACACTCTGAACCCTGTTCCTCAAAGTACAGCTTTATTCCACAGAAGGCTCACAAAGCAACTCTGAAAGAAAGTTCCTTGATCAAAAGATTGTAGTGATATAAAGACAGATAAAAAATATCAGCCTGTTTTCTACAGTCCATTCTCAACTGCATAATTTATAATCACTCCTCACCTGGGACCAAGCTAATGGGTGAAGCTGTATCTACTCTCTTTAGACGAAACACTACCATCTGACAGGTCTCAGCTATTTTGGCAGGAAATATGATCCACTTTTCATCTCAGGCATGCAGCTAGGTGCAAATTATGAACCCAATCCTTACATAAGTTCTTGTATTTGCTAAGATTACTGCTTATTCTCATTTCAAGAAAATCTGATTTTGACATTCAGCTCATGTCTCACCTGACAAAGGAAGACGCACCTGCAAAAGGAATATACCCCTCATCTAAAAAGAAACTAATTTTTTTTTAAGGTATGACCAAACCAGGAATATAAAGCATACTCCTACAGCATCCTGTTGTATTTGGGGTTCTGTTAGGTTGCCTGGAGCCTCCCACCAGAGATATAAAAGTATTCCAGCATGAGCTGTAGACTTCTGTTACACTGAGCCATCTGTCTTGAGCTCTGGAAGCCATGTCCAGCTCTTTGTCTCTGCCCACTGCCATGGCTTTGTGGAACATCACGGTGCCATGGTCGCAGCACTTGTGGCCTTAGAGTCAAGCGCCAGCTGAGACAGCCTAATGGTTTATGGTCAGATAGCACATCTACCTCATGCCGAAGGTAAATTGTATTGTTACACCAAGCATGACAAATATCTCATTTTCATGTCTGTCACTGCTCCACCAGCAAAACCACGGGCTGATGACTGCACACCTCATAAGCTTCTTCCTGAGACATCACACTGTAGCTCTACCTGACACACAGATCACTTGCCTGTTACCCATGTTTTTCTTAACTCTTCCAAATGCTTATTCCTGTGTTTTAACCATCATCACATTTCTTCATTTTAATATTAGCAGTTATTGACAGGAATAATTCATGTTTTCCCTCCTAGATCCAACAGAAGAAGTGTATGTCCCACTTTCACAAGAAAATCTTTACAAATACTTTTCAGTGTTCTTTTACAATATGGTAAAGTGCTTGTTTCTCACAAGCTCTACTACACTTTCTGAAGAACTGTATCTGTTTTATTTTGAATTCTGTTCACTCCAGCTGTGTCCACTGTCCAGCTGGAATACACTGGGTTGTTGATCTAACAATGTAAGAGGTGGAAGGGCAGCATAAGAGGCTACTGCTTTTCCTAGCCTGCTGTTTAAAGGGCAGGCCAACATACAGGAAAGACTGTACAGTAGTGGGGATCACAGGGAGTTGAGATCTCTCAAATAAGTGAAAAATGTGTAGCTTGGGACCTGATGGCACGTGACTCACTGAGATCCCAACATCATCTTTATTCTGTTAGTTACCTCTAGCTCAGCACTGGCCCAAATGCACAAGGCCCTGCAGAGCACCTCTGGTATTCTCCTCAAGCAACTCCACCACACACAGCACGTAGCTTCTTGCTTCGGCTGCTTCTAGGCTGTAGGTTACACAGCACTCACAGGATCTTTCTCTCTAGGGTCAGTAATTTGAACTCTTATACAATTGTTTCAAGTAATATCAGCTACTGTTTCATAGCTGGTATTT
The DNA here is from genome assembly GCF_023634085.1 of Falco cherrug. Lineage (NCBI taxonomy): Eukaryota > Metazoa > Chordata > Aves > Falconiformes > Falconidae > Falco > Falco cherrug. The sequence continues at coordinate 27,136,702 of NC_073703.1, forward strand.
CTGGCAGGTGCATAACTCCTCTCACCTTCAGAGAGACAGCAATCTGCTGCGGTTGTCTTAAACTACCTCCCATCTTGAGACCCAAATCTTCCATCCTCGCACTGGATTTGTGCTTAGGTATCCTTGCTGCTTTTTTCCTCCCCTTACGCTCTTTATTCACAGGCTTCTGCATGGTTTATCAGGCCTTCGGTGTCGCACCGCAACTTTCCACACGCCTCACCGGGCCGAGGCTGCGTCCTGGCCCAGGGCAGGAGCCTGCGCCCACGCTGACAGGGCCCCTTCCACGCGCTGTGCCAAGGCCAAATCCAGCGAGGCGCACCCACACGCCCGCCGCCGCGACCCCCTCAGCCCGGCCCGGCTGCAGCGCCGGGGGGCAGCGGGAGGGCGCCCGCCCGCCGCGCGGAGCCGCGGGGAAGCCACAGCCCCGGCGCCGAGGGGAAGGTGACGCCCCACACTTTGGACCCTCTTCGCTTCCCGTCCGCCTGAGGGGAGCGACGGGCAGAGAGCCGCAGCCTCTCCCGGAGGAGGCGGTGGCGGGACGCGAACACTGAGGCAGGCGAGCTGCTGCTTCCTCCTCCTCCTCCTCCTAAGATGGCGGCAGACTCCGCGGAGCAGTTCTGCGTGGCCGAGGAGCGGAGCGGCCACTGCGCCGTGGTGGACGGGAACTTTCTCTATGTGTGGGGAGGATACGTGGTAAGGCGGGAGGAGGCGGCCGGAGGGCGCTGGGGGCGAGGACGGGAGGAAAGCCGAGTGGGGACGCGAGAAGCGGCGCAGCGCGCTGCCGCCCGGGGGGAGCCGGCCCGAGGAGCCCCGGGGGAGCGGAGCGGAGGCGGAGGGCGCTCCCCCGCCGCATGGCCGGGCCCCACATCGCCCCCAACCGCCCCCTCAGCCGGCGCGGCCCCTCGGCGGGCCGGGAGCGGAGCGCTGTTTTCCTCAGCGCGAGCGCTGATTGGCTGCCGGGGCCGCGCGTCCTGCAGGGGCGGCCGTTTTAAATGGCGGCGGCGGCGGGAGCGGCGGTTGCGCTGAAGAGAAGGGCGCGAAGGGAGGGAGAGCGCCCCTCTCATCTGGCTGGCCCCTTCTCTGAGTGTAGGTGCCTCAGCGCTGGCGCCCGTGGCCGTCTCCTAATCTGTGTTCAGGTGCCTCCATCACGGAGCATGCGTTGGGGAAGGGGCTGGTAGAGCCGGTTTGCTTCCCCTTTCATATAGACGTGCGGCAGCTGTGCGCTGGGAGTGCTGCTGTCATCTCCCTTCCTCTGGGGGGTGACGGCTGTAATTTGTGTCTGTACATAATTCGTGTTCTTGTTCCTGAGTCCCTGCATTTTTTACTGATTAGTAGTTGTATGTTAGGTACCGTGTATCTTCCTCCCTCAGAAAGTAGTTTTGTTACTTCAAAAACAAGCTAGTGATGGACTAAAAACACATCTGCTTTTTTCCCCTTGAAAGATCACTTCTACTTCTGGCATGTGTGAATCTTTGGGACTCTTAGCTTTGCATGAATTCAGTCCAGAAGGGAGCTACGAACATTAAACTACATTAAATACAGCCAGTTCACTTTATCCACAATATTTGTGCGTGTTGGCTCTAAAATGTGAAAGTAGTTGTGCTTGGTATTATTCCTGGTCTTGAAACTGTGTTTCTACTATTGTACTCCATGTTCTTCCGTCTATATTTTTCATGGGCTAAGGTAAACTTTCAAATGTGCAAAGCTTGTTCTTTGGTACTCAACCAAAGAATTCTATTTGAGGCCTCTTGGATTTAAACTTGGAAATTATATGTTGCGCATGTGTGCAGTAGCAGGGGGAAGGACGTTTCTAGGGTTCTCAGGTACTAGTTGCCTCTTCTTGAAGCACATTATAGTTCACTTTCTGGAAGTTGGAATGGTTTTGGTGGGGTTTTTTCGGGTTTTTTGGGTTGTTGTTTTTTTTTTAATAACTAAAAGTGTTGGACTTTTTAGTCCAGAGGCATAGAGCTGGGCAGCTCATGGAATTTGAGGAGTTGCTCTGCTCCTGAACTCGATCTGTGTGACATGGAAAGGTTTGTGCTGCTGGTGACAACCAAAATACTGAAAATATGAACAGATACCGCATACTGGAAAACAAACCCCTGCTGCGGCAGGCAGCCAGGGCAGCTGGCTTTCACTGCCTGGGTTACCCTGGCAGGCCTTCTCTAGATGTTGTGTGGCCAGGCTTGCCCAATACCGACTGTAATGAAGTTGAGGAGCTCTCTGAGGAGCCTGTAAACTGTTCCCACTGCTTTTCTTTCCTTTGCAGGTCTTTGGTAGGTAGTGTTTCTTGTGGCTGCAAGTCACATAGAGATTTGAATATGTATTTTGTAGTGTCAAGAAGTTAGCCACCTTTAGAATAAGCAAATATTTAAATAATGTGAGTCATCTGTGATGTACAGGAAGATTCAGTGTCCTTTTCTGGCTCTAAGCTCCATAATACACTGTATAACTGTGCAACATCTAAGTGATTGGTAATACTTTATGCTTTGGTTTTTAGAAACCGAGGTTGTACTGGCTAGCACAGTGTTTTCAAAGGTTTTCTAATAAAGAATCCTGGGTTCATGGCACAGTCAGAGTGGACAATGTGTTAAGTTTAGCAGAACATCTCTACAAGCGTTTTTAGTAGATTTACATACTGGTTTGTGGAGAGTACTATGAAAATCATTGTTACTCTTTAAGCAGCACTTTACATGGGTGAATCATTTTACTTTTTTACATTTTATATGTAATGGTGGACTGCCGCCTAGCTAACTTATTTTTGGCATCAGCATATTTGCTCAGAGTTGGTTCTGTAGCAAATGCTCAGCCTCTGACCGCTGACATATCTAGATTAAATTGAGTAGACTTCAGCATTTTGTGAAGGCTGCAAGCTGCTTGTAAGAGCAGAGCTTACCTTGTGAAAGGTACCTGGCAGGATAAACTGTACCAAATGTAGTGTGTATGTGCCTGGTTGGCACCTTTCAAATCGAGAAGGTAATAATAAAATGTCTTTTAAAGGCAAGTAATCAATGTCAGTAACAAAATTGTTAATAAGTAAATTTTGGTTTTGTATTTAACTTCTTTTCCTCACATTAATTTTGATTGTGTTTTTTTTTTCTTTTACTGACTCTGGCTGCTTATTCTCTCTGTCTTTCATTTCTTTATAATGCTAAGACAATAATTAATGGTGTAATTGTTACTCAATCCAGTGCTGCAGTTGCAGTCTTTTGGGCTTCCTTCTTCTGTTTGTTATTCTTCCTCATAATTATTTCCCAAATTATTTTTCTTTCTTGCAAAGCTTCTGTTTGGGAGTCTTTACAGATCTGTCTTCCACTGAGGAATTATTTTTCTCCATGTTATGTCATAGGTTAAGCTCTTTTATATTTGACATTTTGTTCTTTCGAGTTCCTTCCGTCACTGCAAGTAACTGTTCTTTTTGTGCTTTTTGGTTACACTGTTGTCTATATTTTCCCCATATGCTAAGAATTGCCTCCTAATTAAAAGTAACTTCCAAACCAAAAGATAATGAGTTTTAATTCAGGAGGTTTATGTTGTTATACATCTTTCTTGGCAAAACATTAAGTTGGTAAATCTGCCCCTTTAGTGAGTGGGCCAGAGGAATTAAGTTCCTTATTTTTAAAATAAATACTTTTTTCTAACTTTGTTTAGTTGTTCAGTTCTTTACCCAGCTACACAGCATGGCAAAATTTCAGTTTCTGGAAAAGATAAAAAGGAGTTAGGAATGAGGAAAAAAATCCAGGGGAAGGAGAACTTTTTTGTCCTGGAAGATGCAGAAAAAAGAACAGCATTAGTACTTTGATCCTTGTCTTTGATTTGTGGAGGTATGAAGGATAACGGATACAGCAAATTTGCTCAGAATGATTGCGGCGAATGAAGAGACGGGACGTAGCTTGATGCAAGCAAATGTCAATTTATTGTACAGAAGCACGAGTTTATATACACTTTCAGAAGCTGCGCGTTTTAAACAGATTGGTTCTTGAAGCTAAGCACTGCATCCTAGGCAATCCCCGATTGGTGGTTAACTACCATCAATTAACAGCAAGGTGTTACCTTTCCTTGGCGCCATCCGTCCCCCACTCCCCTATGCTCTGTATCATGTTAATTGTTGTCTAGACAAGCTCGAGCACATTCCCCTCAGCTAACTGATTGCCACGCATGGTCCTAGTTTCCAGCCCGCTCCTGCAAATGATCACATCAGCGACTGAAAAAATACTTGCTTTTGCATTTTCATTGAGGATGGAAGCATCTTTAACCGTCTCTTTTAAGATTCTTGTTTTTTTAAAATCCATGTTCATGTTATGGTACTGTTGTGCTACTTGTTAGTAGCAGTTGTGTATGTTTCCTAATGACTTGATTGTTCACCTGCGCTCTTTTCTTATTTTTACAAATAGGCTATTGTATTAGTATTGTTTTTTGAATATTGTAACGCTTCTCTCCCCACCAAACTTACTTTTTAATAAACCTCACACCTTAAAATGAGTGATTTAAGATGCTATTAATAACAAAGCTCAATGACATCAGGAAACACCTAGCACTGTGCTTATAATAGCTTCAAAAAATGAAAAACGTATTTTTTTGAACTTCTAGTATAAAATGTAAGATATTAGCATTATTGAGCTGCCTGTTTAAAATTGTAGTGATCAAAGCAATAAAACTGCTTTGGTAGGTTATCTCCTTAAGATTATTCTGTGTTGCTAAGTAACATGACTTGGTATTTAATTTTAAAATGTATGGTGTATAATGCATAATTGATTTAACATTTGTGAAATTTTTCTTGGTTTTAGTCAATTGAAGAAAATGAAGTTTATCTGCCTAATGATGAGCTCTGGATCTATGAAATGGATAGTGGCTTATGGTAAGTTGCGTAATTTACATTAATACATAGAGTTGATGTTTGCATAGATTAGTTAGCTGCGATGAAAAGACTTCAGTTATGTGAGTTATTGGTCATGTTCCTTGGAGTTTAAATAGCGGATGTTTAATATAAAGACTGAAGAACAGACTGTGTACTTATGAATTTACTCTAGGAGATACATTAATTCCTTTAGTACAATTGTTTTTTTCAAGAGAGTGTTTGAAATGGTCAGCTTAAGGCTGTGTTGTTAAAACAGGTGCATTTTATTTGGGCATTTATTTTGGCTTAGTTCTCCATCCATTAATTTCTGTGTTAAAAGGAATATTTAAACACTGGGTATTTGGATTCTTGATCTATTTACAATTATATGGGTTTTGTTATTACTTAATTCTGTTCAGAGTGTATTTGCATAAATACTCATAACTAACCAGATCTTGCATGTCACTAGCAATCTAATATTTACATTTTATATTCATAGAATTATTTAGGTTGGAAAAGAGGTTTAAGATCATCAAGCCCAACCATTAACCCAACACTGCCAAGCCCACCACTAAACCATGTCCCTAAGCACCACATCTATGTGTTTCTTAAACACCTCCAGGGATGGTGCCTCCACCACCGCCCTGGGCAGCCTGTGCCGGTGCTTGACAACCCTTTTGGTGAAGAAATTTTTCCTCATGTCCAATCTGAACCTGTCCTGGCACGACTTGAGGCCGTTGCCTTGTTCTATCGCTTGTTGCTTGGGAGAACAGACCGACCCCACCTTGCTACACCCTCCTTTCAGGTAGCTGTAGGGAGCAATAAGGTCCCCCCTGAGCCTCCTTTTCTCCAGGCTAAACCCCCCCAGCCGCCCCCCATCAGCCTTGTGCCCCAGCCCCTTCCCCAGCCCCTGCCCGGCTCTGGACACGCTCCAGCCCCTCAGCGTCCCTCTTGGTGTGAGGGGCCCAGAGCTGCACACAGGGTTCGAGGGGCGGCCGCACCAGTGCCCAGCACAGGGGACGGGCACTGCCCTGGCCCTGCTGGCCACACTGTTTCAGATACAAGCCAGGTTACATATTGTATGTGGGAAGAGATTAAAAGTGCCTTTTTTTAAAGCTTTCTGGTGTTTTTTATTACAATGATTACATTCAGTCTGGTAAAGTAGTATCCATCTGGGCTTATATGTTTTTTCTGCCAGCTGTCTGTCTAGTCTCCCACCTGTTTATATATTTCTTGCATACCTGTATTCAGAACAATTTAGAGGGAGAATGGGAGGAGGGGGAGATCAGGAAGGTGTCTTAGAGTATGTATGAATTTCCACATCTCCATGGTCTTTTTTTCCTTTTCTCCTTCCTTTCCTTTTTATAGATTGTACCCTCACTGAGACTGCATTTTGTTATGTTTCTTTTGGTGAAAGGGTTGGCTAAAGCAACCTCATGCTCTCCTTGGTTTTCACCCATGATGTCCCCGTATCATTTGTACTGGTACAGCTGTTTATATGGTCACACGGGAAATTGGATCAGGAAAGTGATCTGGGTTAAATATAACTTTTTTTTTCAGGGTTATTTTTAACCAGGATCCATTCTTGATCTCATTCAGTTTACAGCACAAACAGTTGTACGCATACAGCTGAGTGCACAGCATGACACAGGAACAAGCAAAATGAGAGAGCAAGAGCAGAGGAGGGGAAGGAGGGCTGGCCTGTGGCAGTGCTGGTGCCAGAACAAAAGTACTTGGAAGCAGCGACTTGAGCACCGTATTCAGTAGGGAGGTGCATCATTCACATCTGGTGATTTACCATGTAAAAAGCTTTTCCTTTTAATGGCTGCCTCCAGTTCTTTTAGGTTGGGGTAAAGTCAAGCATCAGAACTCAAAGCTGTAAGAATGCTTTTCTTCTGTATAGCCACCAGTGATGGACAATGAAAATATCTGATCTAAATGTGGATATGAAGAAGGGAATGAATGGATTTGACTGGGCCAACAAGTGTGGTGATATTAGAGCTAGCAGACAGAATAAAAAGTAAAGCAGGCTTTGAAGGTGGGAGACCATGACTGAGAGGGAGACTGGGCCAAGGACCCAGTTGGAGGGCAGACTCAGATCAGGTGGAGAGCTGAGAAAAACGAACAGGAATGGCAGAGGAAGAAAGCTTCAGCCAGAAACCATGGGGTGGAAGCTTGGGCAAGGAGTTGGAGTGCCAGCACAGACAGGCTGAGGTTTAGCTGCTAACTTGACCATGACCAAAGGTGTGGCAACAAGGTGGAAATCCTAAACAAATCACATGCCCTCTGTGTGTGTGTACATGAGAGGGAAGTGCAGGTCCCTATCTTCTGCAGGAATTTGAGATCCTAGGGGAGCTGTTTTCATTGTGGAGTAGTGATGCTAAGCATAGTCTTTGCCTAACGCTCAGCCTCGTGAGTTTGCTAGAAACAGAGGTTCATCAGATAGTTCCATAGTGCTTGAGATGGCGTGACATCACATCCCAGAATGTTACTGGTTTGTAAGTGAGACTAGCAAGGAAAAGGCTAGGAACTGCAGCTGCTGCTGAAGAACAGAGAACTCATTGCTAAAATTGGCATTTTTGAAGATTTTTTTTTTTAACTTACGCTAAATACAGTGCAAAAAGCAGTTTTAGGAGTGGCATACTATGTACCAAAATTAGTGAGTACCTCTGACCTTTATTTCTACTTCTGCCTCAGTTTTCCATTTGTAAAATAACAGCAGTACTGTGTTCTCATTTCAGGAGTTTTGGGAGTTAATACTATTTCCAGGTTTTGAATAATGAATGTTTCAGCTCTGCTCTCTTAATACAGGCTTCACCTCCAGGAAAATTGAGGCACTTCATAAACATATGCACAGTATTCACATAAAAGTCCTCTCAGCTACAGGAGCCTGACTTCATGTATCAGCTGTAGTTTCTACTGCTAGTTGTGGCTAAAACTGTATTTTTAGCTTTAAGTCTAAAATTATTAATACATCTGGCTTGGGTTTGTTAATTTTAGCAATTTGAAAGCAGCATTGTAAGATTTAATGTATGTGCTAAATTGCAGGACAATGCACCTAATGGAAGGAGAGTTACCTACCTCCATGTCAGGAAGCTGTGGGGCAAGCATTAATGGGAAGCTGTACATTTTTGGTGGATTTGATGATAAAGGATACAGTAATCGGGTATTGCATTCTTTTCTTTTCTAACATATTGTATTTGAATGAATACTAATGCTGACCTTTCTGTTTTTTCTGGTGTACTTTGCATTTGAATTAAGGAGAAATTTAAGGAAAGGCTTTATTTTAGTAGAAAAAGTATACTTCTAAACTGACAAAAAAATCAGGTTTTGTTTTAATATTCAACTCCATATATTTTTCTGGGATTTTTCATTGAATCATATCTTAAGAGTAAGACCTTATGAAACTTTCTGTATTTATTGCTGAAAACTGCCAGTGCTTTTCCAGTTGCCTTTTTTTAAAACTATGTTGGCAGCCATAATTGTAATTGATCTCAGAATATCCCTTTTATTTTTGCTTTTTGATAGAGATCGCCTTTCGTATGTATTTAGGTAATAAAGTTAAAATAGAGCTACCGGTTTTCCTTGTAACTGAAGACTGGAGTGGCTAAGTAGATGAAATGAGCTGTTTTATCATTTAGTGTAAATGAAGTCAGAGCTCAGTCCTGACTAGAAAATAACTGAAATTGACCCTGTAATCAGATCTCAGTTTAGTACTCGGTTCCCAAGCCTTGCTGGTTTTTGTAAGTTTTTTTGCAAGTTAGGTAGACAGTTCTGCCAGTGGAACTGAACTGAGAGCTGTTTGTCTTGCAGAAGTTTTTTGCCAGGCTTCAGTTGACTCTGAAAGGAGCAGCGTATTACTGTTCCTCATCTAGCTGAGTGAAGGCAAGGAAAACTTGCTGCTAATTCTCAGACTTTTAACCGTGTTCTTGTGGTGTATTGGACTCTTCCTGTATGTTGCTACATATTGTAAGCTTCACTGTCAGTTCCTTTTTTTTTTTTTTGAAGGAGTGGTGTATTCTGGGGGTGGTGGGTTGTTGTATTTGTTGGTGATTTGTGCTGGAGTCTTTGGCATAATTTATACTGAAAATATTGTAATTTTTTTCTTTTAAGCTGTATTATGTTAATTTGCGAACAAAAAATGGAACCTATAGGTGGAAAAAAATTACAAATTTTAAAGGTCAACCTCCTACACCACGTGACAAGCTTTCCTGCTGGGTGTATAAGGACAGGTAACGCATTAAGCATATTTAATATGTGTTAACTGCAGAGAGGAAGTACTGTAAAGTGAAGAGCACACAGGTTTGGGATTCATGAAACTCTAATCTTAGCTTGACTTGCTGTGGGAGTTTGTGTAACTCTCCTAACAACTTTCTACCAGAGTTTTGTCACATGTGAGCTGAATTAATGGTAAGTATAAACCCATTTTAGAAGAGGGTTTGGAAATTTAGTGAAAGTTTATGGAATGCTTTGAGACTTTAGATAAAAGTCATTATGCATTTACTACTTATGTTTTTAATTTTAACACATTAAAAGATCAGTATAAAAGTTACGTTGCTTTTTTGTTACATTATATGAGCGTTAAATTATTACCTGAAATAAAATATATTTAGTATGTTTTCAAGGATTTTAATAGCATATAAATGCTGACAATTGCAAAGGCATTTCAGTGATAATTTTACAAGAGCCAAGTCAGCCTAGATATTTGTGTTGTAAAAGTTACTCAGTGTATTTAGAAAAAATACTTAGCTAAAAATAAATACTTGGAGATTTTGTGTTTATTACGGAAAGTGTCCAGATATTGTGGTGTGTGTGGTCACAAGAAAGTGACGTGTCAGTGATTTCTTATAGAAGTTATTGTAAGCAAGTAGCAATGTGATACACAGTTGAACACTGTATAATGTAAATGATTTATCTGTTTCTGGACTCCACATATAAAGAGGTTTTGCATAAAGTGTATAATGCCTCTCAGTACTATATCTTGGTTATGTAATTCTAATTTAACTGCAAGATATATGAAATTACAAATATTTGAACAAATTCTCCTTAGCTGTTAATACAAGATTATTCAACACAATCTACTCAGAGTATCATAATCTGCATACTGAGAAAATTACCTGTTTTAGATGGCAGAGTGTAACCTTTTCATTTAATGAAAGTATTTGGGAACAAGCTATGCACCTTTTCAGAAGCATACATTAAAATTTCACGAGCTGTGAATTTGCAGATCAGGATGTCTTGGTGTATTGCACAATGCTTTCAGTTAACTCTGTTTCCCTAGGAATGTCAGTCTGGAATGACCTTCACCATCCCATCATTTCCTAAATTGCCTTCTCCCAAGATCACTAACAACTATACCAAATATCCTCAAATGTTGAAGTTAAACAAAACTTTAGGAACCATTACTTATGGATGGCCATTTCATGGGTGGAATATTAGGCTGGGAGGTGTGTAACAATACTTGCAATGCAATATGTTCAGTAGTGCTTAGTTGAAAGAATCTCTTTATAAGCTAGAGAAAGACTTTGCGGGTCACAGGCAGTCTGTGGGCTGAACCTTGGGAACATTTGTTGTGAAAAGATGTATACAGAAGGCTAACAAATGTAGCAGGAGCACAGGAGTTTCAATAGAAAAGGGTAGGAAATCTGGAAAAAGCATAGGCATTTCACTGTCTTGTGTGTTATGTGTCGTTTTGAGATTAATGTCTTAAAATCTGACTGATAAATAAGCTTGTAGATGGAGGAATAGAGAGTAGGGACTTTGAGTTATCTTGAACCTCCTTCCTTGCTTGTGTGGATTTCTGTCAGGCTTGTTGAGGAGTGTTAACTATTGCCTCATCTAGGTAAGGTTTGCTATGTAATTAGGTTCAATAGGAAATATTTTGTTTATATGATTCATAGTACAATAGGTAAACCAAAATTTGAAATTATTGCAGCTTATTCATTAGAATGTTATTCACAAAACAGCTAACTAAACTTATTTTTTGTTGTTATTCTTTTAGCCTAATATATTTTGGTGGCTATGGCTGTAGGAAGCATAATGAACTGAGTGATTGTTTTGATGTCCATGATGCGTTTTGGGTAAGAGATTTGTCACAAATCAGAGTGTTTTGTCCTTTCTGATTGTCAAAACATGATCTTTTATACTATACTCAGTAAGTATGAAAATCTGTCTGATTTTTCTTGTATTTGTAACATCATCAGCAATGCAAATTAGAATCTTCAAATTAGGTTTGAAATTTCAGACACTGCATGTTGGGAGCGGTGGGTGTTTAGCTTATTCCAAGTACCCGGTGCTAGGCTTTGAGTGCAATGAAACAAAATGCTGTCAAAGCAGAAACAAAGGCAGTATTTTAAATCTGAAGACATATTTTAAATATGAAACTCCCAGAAAATTTTAGAATTTGTTTCCTTGAAGTAACGGTAGGGAATTTATAGCTTCACAAGTCTAACTGGCAAATACTTTCAGTTTTTCTTCAATTTGTTACCCGCAGTGAATGCTGTTACTTCACGATGCATGGATTAGCTAATTTCCTATGATTTCTTACAGTTAACAGAAAGAAAACTGATTATATAGTGACAGGAAATAGTAAGAAGTAGATATGCATTAAGGGAGTATAGGTCCTTACATCAGCTGTTAAATAGTGACTTATTGAAATGTATTACTTGATACAATCTATTTATTCCTGAGTATGCTACCCTAAAAATTAGAAGGTAGAGTTTTCTACTGCAGTGACTGATGTTGGAGCCCAAAGCCCATTTTCAGAAATGTCATCAGCCCTAAAATTCCTGAATGCTGTTGACCTTCAACTAGACCTGAGCTGCTGCATCATTATTTAAGAATATTAACGTATGTGTCTTTTAAGAAAATTCTGTATTTTAGTTTATTTTCTGTTTTGATAGATCATTTCTGGATTTACATCCTTTAATAAGCACAAAGATTTAAAAAATAAAATATACTTATTTTTAATTTTTTAACTTCTTTTTTTAGGAAGGACAGATATTCTGGGGATGGCATAATGATGTTCATGTTTTTGATACAACCACACAAACTTGGTCTCAACCAGCAATTAGAGTGAGTGTTTTTTAGTCTCGTCTTCTGGCACAATTGTGATTTTCCTGCATTTTGAATAGTTATGGTGCTCTAGAAACTTATGTTGGGAGAAGAAATCTGAATATGCTTAGTATTGCTCAGGCTTATAACATTAAACAGGAGGACACTCAGTGCCTGTGAAATGTGGAAAATTCAGAACTGATACGAGATTTTTCTCCCACGGGATGTTGTTAGACTGCTGGTTTTTCTATAATGTGGTTCTGATGTAAAAACCATCATAAGCTTCAGAGAGGTATTAGAAATCTGAATATGTTAGAAGATGATTAACTATTCTGTATCTAGGGGATGGTTTTGAGATAAAGCTTTGTATTCAAGCTTTAAGACAACTGTTTGGAATATAAAATTACTGTCAGCGCTCCATTACTGGAAAGACAAGGCACAGGAATACTCCAGAAATCCATTTAGTAGGAATACCAGAGTGGGGCTGAGGAACGGGTTGTGGAGGTGTTTCAGTGGGCTTCTCACAATGCAAACTTGGGTCCTCTAGAAATGGATCACGTCAATTATACTGACTTTGGGTATCGTTGTAGGCACTGCCAGGGCTTTGGGTCTGGAAGAGTTTTGTGGCTGGAGCACAGCCATTAATCCAGGCCAGCTCCATATTCATCCTGTCTCACACCTAGTGAAGGCCTTCTGGAATGAAGCAAAGATCTTTGGGCAGTGCTTGGTAGAAATGCAGGAAGGGTTTTAATGGTGCCAAACCAAGGTTAACAAACCCCATTTATTTGAACTGTTTTGGTATGAAGCCATTTGGATGATTGTAGCTAATTAATCTGCAACATGGATAACCTATCACAGATAACTGAGAATTGATCACATGAGAGATTAAGGTCTGCCTGGAGATTTCTTCGTCTCCCCTGCCTCCCCCTTTTCATAAAGCTGATAGGTTGGCATGAAGGATAGTATATTGGGCTGAAAGAACAAATAGTCGTCTTGAAATCTGTTCTCTCTTGGTTCACCACTCAGCTTTCACAGACTTGAGGAAGGCAAGGGGAGAGACAGTAAACTCACTATATTGCTAGCTTAGGCCTTCAGTTTTTCTTTGTGAAGTTTATATGTTTTATATGGTTAGTATGCAAGGGTTATATAGTTATTTTAAATGCTGTGTATATGGACTTGCTATATTCCCTTCAAGAGTTAAATGTTGAAAAAATCTGTTGAACAAATATCTCCCAGTCATGCTATATTGTTAGAATAAACAGATCAGATATTAATCAGCAAATACTTTATTTTAATAGTCTTCCAAGGGAACATGTATACTCACTTACCCAGTAATATAGTAATGCACACATTTCTATTTATTGATATTAATATGATAGTATACTATAAAGGTTCATAAAATCCTAGTGAGTTTACGTGAGAACTCAGTCGAAGTACATATGTCAGTAGAAGTATCAGTGTCTGACACTATTTTATGGTCTTTATAGGATGTTCTAAAATTCCTATAAAACTAAATGAAAAGAAAAAGAAATTACCTTTGAAAAATAAAAGCCAATTTTGCTATCTTTATTTCTGATTTACACAGGGAAGACTTCTTGGCATGTGGCTATTGGATATAACATCAAATTTTAAGATCTGATTTCCAGAGATTTTAGTACCTGTTCCTAATGGTTTGCACTTTGGAAAAATAAAGCTGCCCAGGAGTTATCAACAATAACTGAAGTGTTACTGTAATTTTATGCTTAGGAATTAAAGCTAAATTAATTGAATTTAACTTAAATGAAGCAATGATAAATGAGACCAAGAGGGAATATATTAAACATTAGCAACTGAGGGAATGTGATTAAAGCTGTCCTTGGCAATTATATGTATCTTTTAACGTCTATGGAGTCTTGGACATGACTACAAATGATTTTCCTTTTAAAGTTGCAGTTTTGTCAGCATATTGATGCACGTTGGCCTTATCTTTGCAGTCTCAGTGTTACTGACTTGCCACTATCCTCAGCTGGCACTTTGATGTTCTGAAGGATCTTATTTTGGTTCTTTCAGGGTGGAGATCCACCTCAGCCTCGAGCAGCTCATGCATGTGCTGTGCTGGGAAATAAAGGTTACATCTTTGGAGGAAGAGTGCTGGTTAGTGTTTAATTAAAACATTTTATTGGCAGTAATATTATTTCCGTGACAGCTATTTTTTTATAGCAAATTACTTTGTAGTAGAAAAAAATCCAAAATGTCTCTGGCCTAACCTGTATGTTAGGGGTGCTGAATCCAGGATGCTTCTTTTCATCCCCCTCTATCTTACAAAAATAAGAGTCTGTCTTTCTGTCTGTAGTATTAATGATGAAGCATGCATTGTCCCCAAAAGGGAAAAAAATATGACTGTGTGGTAAATACAAATGTTTATAAATAACAAAAATGGTTGATATGTGTGTAAGAGATGGTTCTTTGAGAGTGGAGCAAAAGCAAGCCTGCTAACAGACCAAGTTTAAATAAATGAGATGCTAGCACTCTGTGCTTGCTACAGCTTAGATTTATACATTGAACCTTCTGGCTTTTTTCCCCCATTTCACTGTATTAAATATAAATAAATTAAAAATAAAGCAAGTATTAAGTATAACTGGGATTTTAGCTTGTGCTCCCCCCCCCCTCCCCGCTAAAGAAAGAGGGAATGTGTAAGAACCATCAGTTACTTACATACACATCTTTCATACTCTGATGTTTACCTTCTGGGAGAGTAAAGTTCAGAATAACTGTTGGGATACAGTATTTTATATTTACAATTGCAACATGGTTGTGAAAGGTAGAAAAGAACAGATTTCATTTGGCTTTATGATTTAAACTGTTGTCATTTTTTGCACATAAGTGACTGAAATACAGATGTCTGAAGAGTAGCATGTGATTATAATGGCTGGATACAAAGCTGTTAGTCTCCAGACGTTCAAGCTGGTACAGGATGCTGCAGTGTGTTACCTGATAGCACAGGCTGCTGCAGGCACAGGTCATTCCAGTCTTGTTAAGCCTCTCCTCTGCTCTTTGAATGTTGATTTTGCAGCCTCAGTCTTTACCTTTAACATGCTCTGTCCCCTTGATACAGAGTATGGGCAGCATACCGTAGAGATTGCTGTTAACAGCTTTATTCTGGGCATCCAACATAAGCTCTTTACCACAAGAGTAAGGTTTGTGTTTGCTTTCTTGATGGTTGATCCAAAACTGTACCATTTAATACACTGTGGGAGGATCTTAAATCTATTGTCCCTTAGGACAGTCAAAGGCAGAGTTAAGAGCTGTCTGTATAGGATGCAATCAGTGCATATTTAAATCAAGGCTAGATTCTTGCCATATAATCTTAACACTTCTTAGCTCTTTTTAATAATAATAATTAAAAAAAAGTCATAGGCATCATCCCCCTGGTTATCTGTACCTAACAACCTTGAAGCCAGCACTGGTAAGCAAGGAGATACTAAAACCTTTCAGCAACAGACTTAATTTATCTAGTACTAGACAGAGGAGATTTTCTCTTCAGTTGTTCTCTGCTGAAGCATTAATGTAAGAATGTAAGCCTTAGGCAGCAATCCAATTCAAAAAACATATTCCTGTCTTATGTCTGAAAACAAGGATGGTAGTAGGTAGTCTTAACTAATGCAAGCTCCCCTATCATTTGTAAAGTTTTTGCAAGGGTAGTTTCTTCACGAGATGGAAAGTGTGCCAGCTCTTTTTAGAGCTGTTGCAAAAGCATAGAGAAGATATTATTTTTAAAGGTCTCTGTATGAGCTGGAGTTTATCAGGAATGTGAGAAACAGATTCTGTAAGGCAAGTAAAAAAACCTTCCTAATTTAAATTACTATGTACTCTTCCATACTTTTTTTTTAAATTTAAGTTTTTAGCTCCTTTTACCTACAGTTAATTTAGAGCCTCTAATCTTATTCAGCTGGAGGATGAGACAATGCTTCCTATGCCTACTACTATGAAAAGTAACAGTGAAGAAGCCCTCAGTGTTGTGTTTCTATAGTTTTGTTATATGAAAGTGAAGGAATTAACTGTTGGTTGGAAATACCCTGCGGTGAACATACGCCAACTTCGTCTTGGAAAGCTGCCATAACCTAAACCCTGTCTTCTCAAGTACTTGCAAATGAAACAGTGTAAAATTGCACTTTGTTCCCTATCCCCTGTTTTCATGCTGTAAAAGCTGTGCTCTAATGCAGTGTTCTTCTCAGGGAAAGTCTACAGTTCTGTTACAAAATGGCTTACTCCTGCTTGCTCAGACAGAAACCAGACATACAGATCAAAGCAGGTTTAGAATGGCCACACAATATCCAGCTGGTTTTTCAGTTTGAATTGCCACCCGCAGCTGCAGGAAAAAATGTCACCGAAGTAAATTTTCAAAGCAATCAGGAAAGAAAGTAAACAATATTGATCCTGTTTTTTCTTAACCATCATGTGTTACGTGGCCTTTTATACAGGCTCATGATCCCTGGAATTGTTGCTAAAGCCCCACCCCTGAGAGACAGCTGCATGCAGTAGCTTCCAGAGTTGTAGGTTTGGACAAACTTGATTTGCAAATAGCTAAGGAAATTAAGGGATATTGGGAAAGCTTGAAAAAGTGTCTAGTCTTACTTGAATCTTGTGTGTCAGGGAGCCATGCAAGTGAGCCCTGTGCCTCTGCTATGGACTTGCTCTTTTGTGCCTGCTGTATAAATGAGCCCTTGCAAATCACAGCTGAACTCAAGCCTGCAGACATGAGAGGGAAAGAAACCTAGATGTGAAGAATTAAACATGTAGCTCAGGACCTTCTGGCCTGCCATTTTATTTCTGAACACTTCCTCAGCCCTCAGAGCCTTGCTCCCTCTGGCTTTTTGTTAGGAAGGGCTGTCTGCGTGGTGCAGAGGTCTTCACCCCAGAAACAGAACAGCATTAAGTGTTGTGTCCAGGCTAGTCAGAGTTCCTGCATTGTGCCTGTTGCAACTGAACTGCTTTGTTACTGAAGCTAGGATCCTCAGTCAGCCTCTGCAAGTGACATTAGTAAACTGGAACTCGCTTGTCATTTCTCCACTGTGCTGTTACATGATTAGATATGCCCTAAAAGGACATGCCCTCTGGCTTCTATTTGACTACAGGATTCAGAAATAGAAGAAGGCTCTGATCTGGAAAAGTTTTTCTCTTCATCAGGTAGCATCAGCTCCCTTAATACCCATTTTCTAAATTTTAGTGGAACCGCTTGGGAACAATGAAAGAGAAGAGTAAAATTTTGGAAAGCTATATTTAAGTTTGTAGAAGAACAGCGAGTGTAATTTTCACTTTCATGATTATTATTGATTCACTTTGTATCCTAGAAATAAATGGAAGGAGACTTGCAAAGGTTAGGGAACATTCAGTGGGGCTTGAGGAATTAATGTAAGTTATGAAACAGGAAAGGAAAGGTAAAAGACATCAGAAAAACACTAAATTTCCTGACAACAGGAGTAACTTCTCCCCAAAGGATGAAGTCTTGCTTTTCTCCATAAATTAAGGAGCAAATACGGGGTTGCTCTGCTCCTCCTTCTCCTTCTAGTTCACCATAATACAAATCTTCCCAGGGAAAAGGCTCTGCAAGGAACCAGAAAGGGCCAGGAAGTGTCATGAGGCTTCTCCTATTCATCTTTCTGGGAGGAAAGGGCACCTTTTTCCAAACTTGGAGCTAGAACTGGTAAAAGAAGATGATGGTGATCAATATCAATTGTACCAGGATTCATTTGAAAACAGGCTCAGAAGTGTTATGTGGATTCTGTTCCTCCAGGTAAGCCCCTGAAAAAAACAGAAATGGGAGAAAGTGGGAAGGAAGGAGAATTAGTCCAAAAGTTGGTGCAAGTCGCATGTTTGATTTAAGTGGAAAATTTTCATGTAAAGAATGATGAAGTATTAAAACAAAAGTCTTTCTAGCAGCTCTTCACACATCTGATGCCTTAATGTATGCATGTTTGTATTTCCTGTTATCCTTTCTGTCGCTGAAGATCAGAAGATACATTGAACCACAATCCTTCTCGTAGAAAGATTTGAGCTGTAGTATCTGTTTGATTGTAAATCTGAGAATGGAGAGCTGCACAGTATTTACCATAACAGCAGTGAGCTGTAAATATGTCACCCCTAATGCCTTTCATCATGCTAGAAAGCTAATTCTGTGACAAAGCAGATCCTGGTTAATGTTTACCAGGCTGCAAATAAATGAACATGCCGTAGATTAAGTAGGATGTCTGAGGAGTCTTTGTAGCTCAGAGGGAAATGCAGAACCTTTGGTGAGGCTTGATGCTTTTAAGCCAATTAAGAATCATCTTAGGACTATCAGCTAAAAGATTAAATGTAGTTGATGCATTTGGAAATACATGAAAAACGGCAAGAAAACTTTGCAAGTGACAATACTATAACCTAACTGTGTGCTTTACAGTTCCCCAGTTAAGGGTCAGGTAGAAGGGCATTTTCATTTGTTAAAGCTGAGTCTTAGACATAAATGTCCAACTGATGCTGTGTTTTGAATTCAAGATGAGGTTGATGTAATTATGCATCTGTCAATCTGTTGAACCATGCAAATGTAAAGATTATAATACATTGATTTCCCAGGGACCAAGAAACTGAAAACTACTCCATCTTCTGCCTAATGCCTAGGAAAGGAAAGTCAGCAAGGAGGTCTTGAACAGGATCTTCTTGAAACCTTTATTTCCAACATAACAGCAACTTTCTTTCTTCCCTTTCTTTAATAGATGTCCTCGGTATCGAACTGTGTTATTCCAAGATGAGTAAATACTTTTAGTTCTAGCTGTGTACAGGTACAGCAGAAGATAGTAACTGCATTTTGCTTTCTGATTTTATAATTTGTTCCTTATCTCCTTCAAAGACACCTGAAGGAGCAGGAAACTAAATAGACTTGTTATGGAAGATGGATCTGTTCCACTAGCCGTCAGCTGAACCACACTTTATTGTTATATTCACCATCTTGGGGGGATAAAGTTTCTCAGGCAATGCACAAAAGCCCTCACATTCTCCTTTTCTTCAGCCTATTGGCCTCTCTGAAGGCGTTCCAAAATGCTAGTTAACATTCTCTTCCCTGGGACAGAAAAGGGCTAGCACCAACTTGATCAGAGGAGGCCATAGCTATCCTGAAAACCTTGCTGTTTCCTGAAATACCCTGAGAGACTTTCCATAGCCCTGATGGACAGCTTTGAAAGTCTCTCAAACTCACTAACTGTCTGAGTTCTCAGGGGTAAAACTACTCCTATTCTGATCTAAATGACAAGTCTAGTTTCTGCCTCAAAGGATCTGCAAGCTGGAGAAAGGCTTATTCTAATAGATCTATGGACTACCCTAGGAGAAAAGAAATTGTAAGGTAAGGCAAGATATATTTCCCTACTTCTCAGATATTGTTTTGTAGTGCCTAGGGGAATCACAAGTATCAGTCAAGTGTATTGTGAGCCATTGAAAATACTGCTACAATCTGAAGCAAAGAAATTCTTCCCTACATTCTCCCCTTGCCTTTGTGTTTCTAAGGCAGTTACTTTCTTCTTCTCCACAGACAGGCAGATATGCAAGTGTATTGATTTCCCATTGTTCTTAATGATACCTTTTACTATTTTTATGGCAAATGCCATAGGGTCATAAAACGTTGCTAGCAACAACTTTGTGAAAGGACTTGCATTCCAGAAAAGATAGAAAAACACAGATGTGATGAACTTTTTGTGGGATGTCATGTACTGAGTACAGTACCTACAAGAATATTTCAAGGAATAAGTGACCAGGCAAGAGGATGCATAGTTCTGATCAGAATGCAAAGAAAAGTAATGAGAGGAAACTGTATGTGGAGTATTACACCTTCTACAATTACCTGCTATGAATTCTATGGATGAAAATTGAATACATTTGCAGGAACGGAGTATCACGTAGTTCTTCACTTTTAAACTACTGTTAACAGCTAAAATTGGCCCCATACTGCTGTTGCATTACTGTAGATATTCCTGACAGGTAGTTTTCTGAGAGTTGCGTGGGGTTTTTGAGAAGAAATGCTTTTCATCTGGCATATAATACAGTGTTGTTTTAAGGCGCATGGGTACAGTTTTCTTCAAAATATTGTTACTTAAAATATTCTGTCCTGGGAAGGCCTTGCTGAAATACTTTGCTCATTGTTTGCTTAATATAACACAACGGGGATTTTATTTATTTGTTTTAGCAAACTAGAATGAATGATTTGCACTGCCTGGATTTAGACACTTGGACTTGGTCTGGAAGGTATGTTTTTCTCTGTAACACTTGAAGTTGAATGTAGCAGATTGAAACATATTGTTAAATAGTTCCATTGCTAGTTTTGTAGCTTTTCCAAGAGGAGAATGGGGGTTTGGGGACTATTTTAACAGCTGTTATATTGTGATTTCAATTTAATTTAATTTGATAGAGGTTATTAGGCTTTTTCTGTTCTGCACCAAAGCATTGATGATGCTATTTTAAGCACAGCATGTACTGATTTAACATCCTAATTTTCAAGATGGGTAAATTTTTTGTATGGAATTTTAGTTTTGATGTCTTTTTGAATACTGTTTTTACTATCTATATGTGGCTCATTATAGTACAGATTGAGGAGAGATCTCCCTGTCCCTAAGATAAGCATCTTAACCATTTTTTAAAAAATTGAGTAAAAGCATGACCTAAATATTTCAATTTTAAACTCAATCAGATATTGGCATACTTCCTAAGATTTGTTTGTTTGCGTATAGCATTTATGATAGTGCCTACTATGTGTGTAGAATCAGTGGATATATTGTTAGCTGATAGACAAACCAGCAGGTAAACAGTAACTAATGGGTGATAACCACTGTTCTGTTTCAATTCTCAAGGTAACCTAATAGTAGTTTCAAAAAAGGCCATGAAATACACCTTTCCTGAATATGTGCCAGTCAGTACAGATCTTGCTCCAGGCCTTCATGTGCTTCATGCAGCTATGATGGGCATCTTTAATTGCCTGTAACTGCTGGTCTGATCCTGCATCAAGTCTCTGCCCCCTGAGCCGAGAGCAAAGCGAGGGGGTAAACACAATCCTCCATCCATTCCTTCTTGCTGCTGATGGCAGCAGGACAAAGAAGTTGCACAGTGTCCTTTCAAGAAAACTTCCCTTTGAAAATGTCTTTAATTGGCATTCGTGGTTATTAACTGGTCAGCTTAATTCCCCTTTTTCTTTGCTAGTTGTTTTAAAATTAAAAATGTTCTACCTAAATGATGGCATTGTCCCTCTTAGACTGTGAGCTTTACCTCTGAGTGGATTGATTATTCAGATTATTGCTGTAGCTGCTTACGTTTTGTTGTTGCATGAGCAGCTGCTCTTTGGCTTGCTTTTTATTGCTTTTAGAAAGGAAACTTGTGATAGTTGAGTGACAAGTCAATGAGAGGAATTTCAAGTCCTGAAAGGAGGGATGTCAATGTCAAAGTTCTGTCTTAAGTCCTTGTCAGCCAGCATTACATTTTTGTTTGGCATTTGAAAGCTAATATTGAAGTTTTTAAAAAGTTTTTCTGTTCTTGACCTGAATACAACAGGCTGATTTACACCCCCACCCCCACCCCACCCCCACACACACCCTGTTACACTAAGGACGGTAATACTACGTGCAGCCATTCCTAAAAACTGAAGTTTGTTCCAATACTCAGTTATTTCCATATTGCGATCCAAGAATAACTCACAAGACTTACCCATGATTTAGTATAGACTCTGATCATTATAAATGTAGGAGCCTACTATCCAGCCATTCTACAACACCTTTGCAAAGAGTCTTTGAGAGACTGGGAAAAAAGGAGATTTAAGAGAGACTAAAAAGAAATTAGGGGGAAAAAGAATCTTTGCAGAGTGTCTGCTGCTGTGGTTGCACCTCACAGGAGGTGAAGCATTTGTATGTATTCATCTCTAGAAGGGTAACTAATCAAAGGCTGGTCTTACAGGAAGCTTTACATACCTGAGCACTGTTCTTCGCTTACTAAAGTGACAGATCTTAGGGAAACTTGAGAAATATGGACTATCACTGACGACAGAATATTTAGATTAGCCGTTGTCAGCTGCATTGGGGTGGGGCGGGGCAGGGAAGGGTGCCTTCCTAGGACTAGATGATGTTTTCTCCAAATAATTTAGTTGTGCCTATTAATTATCTACTGTGGTAAATTCATCTTGTATTACCAGGCTACTTGTCAGCATGGACAAACATACCTCTTTGTGATTTCATCTCCTGGTTATAGAAGGAGCAAAAATCAGTGTATCTCTCAGAACAATGTCCAATCAGTATTTCCATTTTGACTCCACTTTACAGTCTGTCTTTGCACAAATTGTTTGGAAAATTATTTCTGGCTATGTGCTTCCTTTCATAAAATCAGTAGTGGTGGGTGTATTAGAAATTGGGCATTTGCAGGGATCATCTCCAATATAAAGAACTTGGTCCCAAAAGTCTTACGAATCCATACACAAACATTGTAAAGTAAGACAGAGTAGATAAAGAGGGTGGGGGTTTTTTTCTCTCCTTTTTTTTTTTTTTTTGTCTGAAATTTATATAGCAAAGAAATGCTTGCTGAGACCAATAAAATTAAATATTAAGAGTGTGAAGTAAAGAAAATAACTATATCCTTTAAGCACCAGCAATACTTTTAAATAATTCTAACCAGACAATCCATTTCCAGCTGAAAACTGCCTCTAATAAGCCCTCGTGTCATTCCAGTATTTTACAGAGGGGTAAATTACTTCAGACTAGTTTGCTGTCAGGGTATTTTCTCCTCTAGGTGTTTTTTGGCAAGGAGACTTCCCTTATGCTGTAGCTACAGATTCCTTTCTACTGAAATTTCTGATCTAATGATGAATTAAAAACTGGGCAAGATGCAACCTTTCTCGTCTTGATAATAGAATTTTCAGCCGTTCTGCAGCTGCAAAGAGATTGCCTTTGATTGCCCATGTGAATTATCACCAAATGAGACTCAAGGATTTAATACAGATTAAAAAGTTTAGCTGTCTGAATGCTGCTGACCAAGACAAGTTTACTGCAGGTGTTTGAGGTTCTTCTGTAAGGTACATGTCTCCCAGCAAAGAGGGCTTGGTTTGTGCAGTCCTGCATTTGGATTCACTTATTGGACATCTCCTAAAAGAAAAATTCCAAATGCAACGATGGTTTTACTTGAAGCCCCATGGCTTCTCATTAACCAGTCATGTCTTCTTTTTCTTATGCAACTTTATGTAGATTTCTTAAGGAATTGCATAATATTAACTTAACTAATCCAGTAATATCTTCCAGCATGAGATTGCAGTGTTTATTTCAGTTGCCACTACCCAGAAGTTACCTTGCTTTCCCTGAGCTCCACTGACTTGTTACTCAAAATGTTCAATATTATGTTCTTTCTCTTACTGTGATTTTTGGGGGTTTTGTATCAGTGGTATGAAGGATTGAAACATTATCAGCCATCAGTATCTGGTATATCTGTATTTCTAAACATCAAAGCCTGTTTGTATCTCTGCACAGTCTGCCCCTTTGCCAATTTTAGAAGCTTCTCATGCAAGAGTTGTGCAAAGCAACTCAAACATTGTGACTTGGCTTCAACTTCAGTGCCAAATTTAGTAGGACGGTTTTGCAATCACTGTTTAATTAGCTATGATTCTTCAGGCTTTGCTTCCAGATGGAGAACTGCTTAGCAGTCACCAGTAGTGAAATTCCTTTAACTGAACTGCAGATGCCTGTATTACTCACCCTAGGCTTCCTCTGAGCTCACTTAAGAGAAACAGGCACTTCTTGGGCATGAGACGACTGCTGCTAAGGCAGACATCTAAAATAAATCAAGAGTTGCGCTTTTCAAGGACCTGTTTCTTTTCATTGATAACAAAGGAAATACAGCTGACTGTCTGCGCTGCTCATATTGTAGATTGAGCACACGTCTGTGTATGTTACAGTTGCCTCACTTCAGGAAAGTGGAGGGAAAAAAAAGTAACTGGTTCTTTG
The DNA here is from genome assembly GCF_023634085.1 of Falco cherrug. NCBI lineage: Eukaryota > Metazoa > Chordata > Aves > Falconiformes > Falconidae > Falco > Falco cherrug. The sequence continues at coordinate 27,160,567 of NC_073703.1, forward strand.
AGAGGTATAGTCTACCTGGATTGAATATTCCTTTCTTACTCCCTCTGGACAGTCTCCGACTAACGTTCTGACCCCACGAGAGGCCTTAAAGGTGTTTGCACTGGCTTCTTCCATCATCTTTCCAAAATAAGGATGTACTGAGTATGCGGTGGCCTAGATTCTTTGTATCTAACCAGGTACTTTGCAACAGAAGTTCGTCTTTTTGCTTAGTAGCCAGATACTAGGTGGGCTGATGCCCTCTGGAGGTTCTTACTCTTGCTAATTGTTGGGATCCTCCTAAGACAGCTGAATATGTAAACTGATGCTGTGGATTCAGGCCACCTGCTGTAGGTAATCCCTTATGTTCAGATTCTTTACTGTTCAGTTTCTCATCTTGAGCACACCTAACTCTGCAACTAAAATGAAATCAATATCAAATCCCTGTTTTTGTAACATGAACAGATTTTTGGGATAATAAACCTGAGTCTGTTTTGTACTTAGGAATTCCATGTTGTACTAAAATTTATCTCAGAAGTTTGGGTGACCATTTAACCATTGTGTTAAAAGGCACAGTGGTTGAAGAGGTAGTAGCTTTTGGATAAAAGGTAAAGCCACAACACTTGCATAATTTAAGATCATTTTCCTAGGAGCAGAGAAACTCTAGACCCTCAGAATTCATTAAATTTTATCTCAAATAACTTAGTCTGTTTACCTACATGTATTGTGCAGTTTATTTGAATATGTATGTGGTCCTTTCTTTGCTGTCCTAAGTGCCTTCAGTTGTACATTAAGTAGTAGCTTTAGTGATCTTAAGAAAACAGACAACCAAAATAACAATCAATGCTTTTGTCCTTAAATTTGATACTTATAGAACTGATTGTTTAGAGAACAGTTACTACAAGAAATTACTTCACTTAGATTTTAACACCATTCATCTTAAGAGTAAATTCAAATTGTGTGAGTGCAGCTTTTTCACTCGGAAAATATCCATGTTTGTTCTAGGACAAGATAAGTGAACTATTAAAATTTCTGGCAGGCTAATTTTTAGCATTAATTGAAAATTTGTTTTTGTTTATTTGTTTCACCAAGAATTAATATCAATGGAGAGAAACCAAAAGACCGATCCTGGCACACGTTGACTACGATAGGAGATGACAGACTTTTTCTTTTTGGTGGACTAAGTTCTGATAATGTTCCTTTAAGTAAGTAATTTAGAGATTATAATTCTGTTGTACACTTTAACACTAACATCATTTAGTGTGCACATTTGTTGTCTTTCTCAGGCTACTTAGACCTAAATCTTGTTAGAGAATTTTCATGGCGCTTGAGTATTTCTCTAGCTATCTTATTATTTTTATAGAAATATAGGAGCACATAGTATATAGTACAACAAGAACATATGATAATAAATCTTTCATCAAACTGTCATCAAAAAGAATAAAGGCAAGAGTCTGATGCATTTTGATATGAAAAAGGTGTAATTTGATATCAATAGAAATTGCAGGAGAAGATACAAATAATAATGTCGACATAATGTAGATTTTTGGATTAATAACAAATCACAGGTACAAAACGTTAAATAGGAAGTAGGATAATCTTATACTGAGTTCCTTTTCTAGAAGAGGCAACTTCTTTTCATGAAAAAATGTGAAATCAGTGAAAATAGTTTTGAGTGTCACAGATATATTCCACTGAGAGGGGGTGATTTTTCTCAGTGTATCCGAAAGGAAAAAAGTAAGTGTATTTTAATTCCAGATTTCAGTGTGGTGATCTTTCTGTGACTGAATGGTTAAATCACAAAGACTGAAAAGATGCAAGTTAATGTAGTGATGATGTTACTGTTATCTTAATATGTGCTCTTAGAACACAAAGCTTTTTGTATAAATAAAAAAGGTAATACTTTGTCCCACGAAAAAGTACTAATGTATGTTCTTATATTGTAGGTGATGGCTGGATTCACAGCATTACAACAAATGGATGGAAACAACTTACCCATTTGCCGAAGAGTATGCCTAGGTATACGAAAATAGATATTTTGCTGAAATTAAGGAAATTATAAAAAATAAGTACTTCTAAATTATTGGATAGTATTTTTAAACTACATTGTAAGAATACCTTAGAAAATTAATGCCATATGATTGAATAGTTTGTTTTACTAACTTATGTTCCTTCACACCTGATACAGCATTATTACTTTCTGTATTTGTTATAGTTGATGGTTACTTGCATTAGAAGAGTTTTTGTAATGAAGGATCTGGGTGTCCAATTAACTTGGTGTTTGATAGCCAAATTATTTTTATATAAGAAAACGTATCTTGCATAACTTTTGAGGAACTAATAATCTATAAGAATAATAAAAGTTGATTAATGTTGATACATTATTAGAAGCACTGGGGGGGGGGGGGGACAACCATGAAAATGTTGATGCATCTTTCAGGGTTCAAAAGTACTATGAAATACCTTCTTGCTTGTTGTTTTTTTTCTTTTTTTTTCTAAGCAGCAGTACTAAGCAGCACAGTAAATGACTGCAGAGTTTTGTTATTTCGAGGATTTAACTGCCAACCAAAACCAACCTGGTTCTAGAATGTGTGTTGTTCATACTGGCAACAATACTGTCTCTTCCAGACAGTTCCCCTTCCCTGTGTTTGAAGCATTCCTTGCATTTATAATATAAATACTATTAAATTGATTTGCTGTAGATAGTAAATATAAGTTTTTCATGGAGTTCATTCAATACAATCACCCAGGTACTCTCTGCACAATTTTATATCATTCCTTTAGCACAGTGTACAATTCTGGTCTGGCATTTGCATGCTTCCTGCTTTGCATTCTGTTTTCTGTTACTGAAATATCTTTACCTCAATTAACTTTCTTCCTGTTTTATCCTATTCTAGGGCGTCTTTTAAATATAGCAGCACCGTAGATCAAGTTTTCTGTTTTCTTATATTTCAAACTCTTCAAGCCCAAATAAACTTATACCTTAGCTTCATAGAATATTTTCTGTCTTTTTACAATTAGTGAACTGATATATGAAGGGACTGATGACTGCCTTAAATAGAAAAGCACATCATTAGCAGTCAAGGAACGTGTCTGTCTTGGTGTTCAGTTCTTTACATGGATGGTCTCATAAAAGTTAACTGCTGAAATGGCAGACTGCCTCACCTTGTGTAATTATTTTTACCGGTGCATCATGGAAAAGGATGCGGAAGGGACAGAATGTGCTTTTTCTGCAGGCAGCAGCCTAGGGAGCTGCAGCTCAGCCTTTACTCTGCAGTTAAGCTGGAATAACATTTGTGCCTCCAGTGGTGGCAGGGCTGGATGTGAGGAACCTGTGACTCTTGAGCCCCAAGTGGTTTTCCAGCAGTCCGAGGGCAGATTCCATACAGGGCTACAAAGTGGAATTGTCACTTGGCTGTGCTGGCAGAGAGGCTATTGAGCAAGCTCTCTTCCTTGCTGCAGCAGAATCACCAAAGAGGCTTCCTGAGGCTGGTGCTGCTAAATTTGCTGGGAACTGTACAGCACACACAGCCCAGACCCCCTCCTACAAGAACAGAGCTTTTGGGTCACAAGCTGACAAGAGTCTCAGAGCTCCCTCAAGTCCAAATGTGTCCTGTGGTTCTCCACTATCTGAAGATTTTAGTGTGCAGTTTGTAGGCTGAAGGCAGTTGCCTTTCATTGACCTAATTCTTTATTGAAATAAAAGACCTCCCCTGTAGTTGGGTTGTTGGTTGGTTTTTTTTCCCCTAAAAAGAGAAACTTCAATAACGTTTTTCAGGAAGTCCTGGAAACTTGCATAAAAGGAGACATGCCAAAAGCTGGTCTATATACTGAACTAATTTGAATGTGAAGTACTTAGTTGTACCATAATTGTATCCCTATACTTACACAGGATTACTGCTGGATCTGTGCAGCTGAAAAAGGTTTAAATCAGTTCTGTCACTCATATGACTTCACAGCAGGACTTAAAATGTACTGGTGATAACACGTATATGTGTACTTTTTTATCATTTCCATTATTTTATAAAAATACGTGGTATATCACACATGCATGAACGTGTTTTCCTAATGCTTCTGCGAAAGTAATTCCCTCCTTAAATTCTGTAAAGAATCATTTCCTTCAACCTTAATTTTTAGTAATTGATTTCTGAAAAATTGTCTTCCAGGTTATAGATCTCTGATTCTGTATTGGTAGAACATACTTTTCTTCTTTCTGTCCATCAGTTGTACTTTAGCTAACATTTTGCATGCCAGGTTAAAGTATTGAACAAATTGTATGTTTAAATTACAGACTCCCAGTGTTTTCATTACAATGTATTTCTGTTGTTCTAGTTAGAAAAGCTGTGTAAAAAAAGGTTATCAATTATTAGATTATACATCTGTATGATTTAAATAACATGCTGTATTAGAATGTTTAGGTGATAACTTAGAGCAGCTGTGAGAGGACATAAACTCTGTCAGTCTGTAGAAAAAGCATCAGGTTGCAAGCTAGGATGTCAACAAAGTCAAGGCAGGAAAGGCTCCCCAGTGTTCTTCAGTGATGAAGTCCAGGCCAGAGTTTTCATAATGCAGATAAGCCAGAGACAGATCTATCTACAGGTATGAGGAAGGCTAAACTGTATCCCACCTTTTCTCTGTGGAGAATGGTGAATAATTACTGATATGAATGGAGAAAGAAAGAAAATTTACTTTTGCATGAAAGTTCCGGTGGTGCATATTATTTTGGTTAAGTAGATTTAAAGGGCCAGAGCTCTGGTGGTGATAATCTTGTGATACTTACTTCAGTGGTAATACACTGGTATAAAAATTCTAGATTTTTAACTGCTAATAATAAAAAGTAAATCTAACAAGGTGTAGCTGCTAAAGTAGCAGAATCTCTGTTAAAGCAAGATTGTACAAGTCACGTTTTGTTTTGGTTTTGTTGTGTTTTCTTTTTAATACCATGTATTTTATATGCACAACACAAAACTTGTGGGCATGATCTAAGTAACTGACACACAGAAAATGATCCCCAGGAATCTTTGGGGGGAAGTGTAAAACTGAAACAGGATAACTGGTGTTCTGAAGCTCTCATCCTTGTGTTCAGGTATAAGAGTCAGTACTGAAAACCTCACAGGCTTAAAGCCATTAGAATTGTAGTTATGATTAAAGAAATAGTGGAAAATTTTAAAAGAAAAAAAAACCACAACCAAAACTAAAAGCTGTTTTTAGCAAAAGCTTGTTTTCTGTAGTTATTTTGTTTTCCAAAAATTTTCCACTGTAACGTTTTGTTGCAGTAGTGATAAATACGACAAAGTATATATAACTAGAGAACAGACAAGTCAGATAATGACAAAAATATACTGGCCTGTATGAAAGGTAATCATTCAGCAAAAATCTCATGAGATCAATGGTCATATTGCTCTCTCCTTTTATATTAAATATATTAAAGAAATGAGTAATATATTTTAGGGTATTATTTTTTACCTCTGGAGAGTTTTTAAATAATGTCTTTGCCTTGATTTCCTAAGAAGGGTTATATTATTGTGCTTTGTGCATGCACGGCTGCCTGTCCTGCCCACGTACATTTTGAATCAATTGACCCATTTCAGTAATATTTGACAAAGAAGCAGGAGCCTCAGAGATACTAAGGCCCAACATACTCTGTGCAAATAAATGGCCAAACAGAGGAGAGGCTCTCATCAGCACTGTGTTCCACCGAGGGCTCGGCGCTTATTCCCCATTCTGTTGTAAGAATGGAAGGTTTGCCTTCAGACACAGGTTGATAAAGAGCAGGCTTTATTGTTTCTGCAGCCCACAGAGCAACTTGTAAAGTACATTACTTGAAATTGTAAAATTCTTCTGGGTGAGTAGTGAGGCCAGTAAGACTTCAAGTCTCTGTGTGTAAAGTAATTGAATCATGGGATTAGAAGAGTGACCTTTCCCATTTTAGTTGTCCTTATAGCAAAAGAGTCTTTTGAAAATAAACTTGAAGAATGGAGGAGAATATGTGAGGTAAAGAGGTTAACATGCAAGTAAACTTGCTGCTCCTCAGAAACCCTTAAAACCATTTAAGTTTTAGATTTGTTTTGCTGATAGCACACAGCTGATTGCTGTTCCTTGGTCACTAATCACAATTTTATTTCTAGATTGTGGCATACAGCCTGCCTTGGAAGAGAAGGAGAAGTGATGGTGTTTGGTGGAAGCAAAGATGACTTGCATTTCATGGACACAGTCAGTAAACTGAATAAATAAATCCTATCTCTGTGATAACTAAAATTGAAATAAAATAAAGTTAATATGATTGGTGATATTATCAGGTTTGTTCATATCATACCGTGTTCTAAGATGTGACCTTAGGTGTTTTTGGAAAGTAATTTTGAAGGGTTTTTTCCTGCCCTTGTTGGGCTCATAAAAAGGAATTTGTTATTCAGATTCTTTATAAATAATTATTTAGGTATTATCACTTTTAAATTATACCTGTGGTAATAAATATTACATTAATCTAGAAAATAGTGATATTTCTGAGAAGCTGTTTGTCATTTTAATGGTTCTTTTTTTCTGTTGATTAGGGTCACTGCAGTGACTTGTTGATATTTCAGACTCAACCTTATTCGCTGCTCAGGTGAGTTGAGGTTATTGGCACAAGTTGTCTAGCGTAAATTGTCACGGCACTGTGCTTTTAGACACAGGTCTGAACCATGCACTCTGCATAGGCAGGTAAAATATAGAATTACCTCCTCGGTAAATATTTGAAACGTGCAATGTATGGCGATCCATAGCAGTTCAGACACTGGTGGCGTGTAGTACTCTGTCCCGCACATGCAAGTTCAACATATAGAATGAACATCACAAGCTTTTATTAGATGTCACTTTTTTTGTCTTTAGGATATAGACCATTTACTTTATCTTTCTTTTCTTTCTTTTTTTTTTTCCTCTTTTTTCTTTCTTCAGGTTGTGTCTTGACTGCATTGGTAAGAACGCAGCTCTCTTAAAGTATCAAATACCGTGCTTGCCATCGGAATTATCACAGCAAGCGCTGAAAAAAATAACCTTCTGGGCAGCAGTTAAGCACCGGCAAGAGAAAAAAGCTGAAATTGAAAGACAAAGCCAACTAAACACCATATGAACAATGGTAACAAAACTGTTGAACACTTTGGTTTACTTATGGTGTACAGCAAAGTCTTTTGTTGTTGAATTTTACTAATGCTACAGAACAACTGTTTGTTGAGTTTCTAAGTGAAGTTTGAGAACAAAGAAATCCTTTTTATGGAAGTTTCTTTTGTTTTCTGCATTATAGAAAATGGATAAAAGTTCATTTGTATATATTGTTAACTTCTGCTGTTGTGGTCTTAATGAGGCAGTCCATATGATTCATTCTTCTCGATGATACAGAATGTTTCCAATCGGATAAAATATTGGCTTAAGTCTAAAATCTTACTACAGCCTTATCACATCAGCCTTTCGGAACATATTACATTAGTCCAACACAGTATCTTGGGAAGATTCACACTCACCAGTCTTGAAAAAGGTAACTTACGTGCTAACACCACTGAATCTTGGTTGATTCCACTGGGCTCTGTCGCCTGACCATCAGTCAAACGAAGGAGCCAGACGTCTTGCCCGACATAGGAAAGTCAGTGCGCTCTCCGTGGGATTTGGATCCAGGCCTGCCATGGGCAGCATCACCATTGGTGTAGGAAAGCTTATGAGCAGTTCATAATACTGGTTTACTATGTTTCTGTAATCAACAAGTCCTTTTTGAAATAGGTTGTATATTGTATTTTGGATGTGTAAAGTTTATATTTAATTCTTGTTAAAAAAAAGTTTATTTATTGTTTAAAAAGAGCATATGTAGTACTTGGCTATTTTTCAGTTTCAATTATTTAGTTAAAGGATCAGAGTCATTAAAATTTTCTAGAGTTGAAGCGGGACTGGTTTTGACCCATTCTTTTTACGATCTGTAAACTTGATCTGTGGGGGAGGGGAGGCTTTGGAGCAAACCTGTGTGTGAAGGCCAGTTTTGTGCCGGCCTCGTAGCCCAGCCGGGATTCAGCCAGCGCTAAACGTGCAGCATTAAGCCCCTGGCTTTTTTTGTTTTGTTTTGTTTTGTTTTGTGGGGGTTTTTTTGTTGTTTTTTTTTAACGAGCAGCTGCCATCTCTCGGTTCTCAGGGCTCGCTCCTTACGAGAACCCTCGCAAATCCCCCTTGGTCGCGGGTATTTCTCCCAGGGTGCGGCCCCGCGGGGCACGGCGCGGCCCGGGGGCAGGCAGCGGCCCGGGGGCAGGCAGCGGCCCGGGGGCAGGCAGCGGCCCGGCCCGGGGGCAGGCAGCGGCGGGGCGGGGCGGCGCCTGCGCGGCGCTGCCGGAAGGGGCCGCCCGCGGCGGCTGTAGGCGCTGTGCGGGCCCCGCTGAGGTGAGGGAGGGGGGGCGGTCCGCAGCCCCCCGCCGCGGTAGGTGCCGGGCCCTGGGCGGGGAGGGGGCGGTGGGGGGGCCGGGGGGCGGCTCACGCCCTGGCAGGACGCGGGAAGGGCCGCGGCGGGGTTGTTAGCGGGTCTGGGAAGTGCCGTGATGGCGCACTGCGCAGCGCCGTGCGGCTGCCGTTCGGCTTGGCCGCTGCGTTGTGGGCATGTCGCGACAGATGACGTTTATCGGGGCTGCCTCAACATGGGAGGTGGCCGCGGCTGGTCAGTCGGGGTGTCAGGGGGTTGTGGACAGCCAGGGCAGAGCCGGAGAGGGCTCGGGAATCGCGGTGGCGTGTGAGAAGTGTTTCAGCAGGGAGCTGAAGAATGGCTGAAGGGGGACACTTGTCCAGCGCGGCTCAGTTGTTAAAAACAAAAGAAATAAAGAGTGCCGAGCGCTGGGGGGGGCCGGTAAAAACCGGGATAATTTGAAGCAGACAGATTTCATGGAGCTGCGGGTACGGATTTCTGACTGAAAGGGTAATTAAGGTTCGGAAATAAACTCCCGAAGGCGGTGTGGTGCCCGCACCGTGGGGCGGGTGAGGGGAAGAGGCGCGGGGTGCGGGGCCGGGCGCCCGCGGGGAGGCCCCCGCGTTCCTCTCGCTTTGCCTGCTTGTGCGGAGCTGCTGTGGGCCCTCCCCAGCTCCCGTGAGCGTTTGATCCGTGTCAGGAAGTGTCGCTGCGGTGACGGGCTCGGCTCGCGGCTGTAGGGGAGCGAACAGCAGGCCAGGGCTTGGGAGCGGCTTCCGCGTGGCAGGTGGCTGGCGTTGGGGTCCCCCAGCTCCATTGCAGGCTGAGGCGGAGGGTGCAGGCAGCTTCCAGGATGACCTGGCAGGGCTGACTTCAGCGGCTCCTCCTGGCTTGATTCCTCCGGCAGTTGGGGCTTTGAATTGCCACCGGTGTCACCCAGTGACAGCGTGGCCCTGGGGCTCCCCGCGTACCAAAGCCCTGGCGCGGCGGCTGCTCACACCCCTGCACTGCACAGGCTGGGTGCGCCTGGCTGTCGGCTTTCCAGGGCGCTCTGGGCTTTGGCCCTCTGCATGCTAGCGTGATTTGGAGCAGGCGGCTTTGTTTCGTGCATTGTTTTTGGTGTTTTGCTTTGGTATTATTATTTTTTTTTTTTACCATAGGTAACGCATCCTGCATTTAACAGCTGTGGGAAAGTTTGTGTGTGGGAGTCTTGGCTTAGGCAACCCAAAGGGACTTGGCCTGAAAAGCAGCAGGAGTTTTCACTTTTGTGAAAGCCATACCATAGGCAAAGCTTTTGAGTCTTCTCCACTGTGGGTTGTTTTATTTTTTGTCAACAGTTAATGTATTTATAGATAAATGTGGGGTTTTTTAAAAAACAGATAGATACCTTAGCTCAAATTGGCAACCGAAACCATTATAAATTGCACACCACTGAGGAATCCCCATCTGAAAGTTTCTTGACTGATGAGAGAACTTCTTCCACTGAAACATCATTGTGAAAGAAACAACAGTGTGTAGTTTCTTTTTTTTTTTTTTTTTTAACTCTGGTGTTTCCCCTGATGGTTTTCAAAGCTCCATACTATGTGTTATTCTGTGCACATAGCGCTGTATCGAAATGGCTGATGATAATGAAGACCTGCAGGCAGACGAAGAGCTCCCAGCCCCAGCTGAGGACAGCTTTGAGCAGCTGGAGAACGACAGCCCTGCTGAGCGCAGCGGGCACGTGGCAGTCACGGATGGACGCTGCATGTATGTCTGGGGAGGCTATAAGGTAGGCTGTTCTCCTCGTTAAGTAAGCCTTCTGCCACCCATGGTGCTGGTAATTACATCCCATTTGTTTGGGAGTGACTCTGTAAAAGTATCCCTCCCCCAGAAAAGAAGAGCTCCACTTAACAAATTAGAATATGGCATTTAAGAGTTTTTAAATACTGAAATAGATCACGAGTGTTAAACGCAGATCTTAAACTTTTTGTGGGATGCAGGGTGGTGACTGCCTTTGTCAACTCACGTGTTGGAAGAGGAGCAAATACTGTCTGATCTGAAACGCACACCATGCAAAATGGTGCTTTTATTTATGGTGTTACCAGCACGACTATATATCGCATGGTAGTGGTCACAGGTTGGTTATTTATCACACTGGGGTGTATGTGTACTGCAAACAGAACCAAGTCACTTTAAGATTTTGACGAGGATGAAGATCAGTTGTTAACTTGATAAATAAATGAGTAGCCCAAGACAAAGCTTTGGTGTATTGTTCTGCTGGTGTTATGCGGGGGGTGGGGGAATTAAAAAGGAAATTTTAACTCATTTATGCACCTAATTATCCTGCCTGGGCTATGAAAAGGAGGTTTAACTTCCATTTACCCCAGTCTCTGCTGGGAGCTTGTCTGGTCCCCAGCCAAAGCTAAAATAGGCAAATACCTGCTCTCTGAGGGCTGCTCTGCAGGTGAGAGGTACAGGAGTGTGGCAGGTACTGCTCCTGCTGTTTGCTGTTCTGTGATTAGATCTCTGAGGGGGCGTGTCAGCATTCACAGGAGTCTGTAATTCAGTGTGTCAAGCATTTGTCTTTTTTGACCTGTTCTGCAGAATGCCCAAGTTAGGGGATTTTATGACTTCTATCTGCCTAGAGATGAAATATGGATCTACAACATGGAAACTGGAAGATGGTACAGTAAATAATTACAATGTTGGGGTTTGGGGGGGGGGGGGAAGAAAAATTCTTAAACTGGTATAGAAAGCATGCTGAGGGTCTGTGGGTCTGTGAACAGAGAGAGAATTCCCTGATTTCTTTGTTCCCACCTCTCAAACTATTGCATAAATATGTAAAATATTTCCAAATAATTTATTTCTATAAAAGCAACAAATATGTTTTCACAAGTTCAAGTAGGAGAGGCAGCCCATACAGGGAGTACGTGGTCAACAGTGTGAAGTGGTTTGGTATGCTTGGTGTAGGATATAGCACCTGAAAATTGTATTTATACCACTTTTGATTACAGTGATATATTGGTGAAGGAACCCATATTGAGGTTTTTATTTCTTGTCCTTTTTAGGAGTTGTTTTTAAATGTTGATGCAGCCAGAGAAACTGCTGTGTCATCTTAGATCATTGGGAACCTGGAAGTTGTGTGAAACCTGCGTGCCTGATAGTGCAAGAAGAAGGGAGTCCAGTGCTCCCGTTCTGTAGCTGGCTAGGGCCTTGTGCCACGAAGCCGAGACCCCTCCGTGCTTTGCAGAAATTTCAATTTCAGCAGTGCTTCCAGTCCTCGTGGTTAGCGAGAGCCTTGGACGTGGGGCGGAAGCTTATCTTTGTGGTTATAATGTTTACAAATATTAAAAACCCAGTATCAAAATAGAAACCTTCAGTTTAGACAGGAGTGTCCTCTTTGCCTGAGGATCTTTCTGAGGATTTTGGACGTGAAAGGCATACCAAACTCCTGAACTAGGTAGACAGGATTCCTCCCCCACAAAACATGTATCAGTTTAATTGCCTTTTCCCCACCCCCCTCCCTCATACCAGGTTAGTGGTATAAATTGTTAAACCTGCAAGGGCGTGAAGAACCCGTAACTGAATGGTGTGCAGTGACCTATTAATTAAAAACATGCTGATAGCGTTATAAAATTCCACTCCAGATAAAATCATTATTGTTCGTTTTTATCAGATAAAATATTTTAAACTGTGCTTCTAGGAAGAAGAGTAAAACAGAGGGAGATGTTCCACCTTCCATGTCTGGAAGTTGTGCTGTGTGTGTAGACAGAGTGGTGTACCTCTTCGGAGGACATCATGCACGTGGCAATACAAACAAGGTTAGTAATTTAAAGGTAAACTCCTCCTCACAGATATGTTTCTCCTCATTAGCTTTTGTTCCCATTTTTTATAAACTAGATGTGGCCTTTTCAGTTAATTAAAATCCATCCAAAGCGAGAAGTCAATAATGGTAACAAATCATGGAAACATTTTCTTCTGAATGACTGGACAGGTTGGATCTCATTTCAGAGCTTAAATGTTAATAACAGGAAATGCTGAAGGTGTATTCCAGTCATTGTATCCTCTACGGCTTCTGCAACGTAATATTTTCATCTACTGGCTGCATATCTAGTTCTTGGAAGCAGGTAACCAACTTTCTCGTCCTGTCAGCTGCTTTCCCAGATGTGAGCTAATAGAAGCCGTGTTCTTTTTGAGCTTGCCTAGGAGGTTTTTACTAAGAGAATATGGTGCTTATTGCTTGGATTTTTTATTTTTTTCCAGGCAGGTGATTAGCTGGCTGACTTTTACCCGTTCAGTGTGTTAATTTCTCTGCAGCAGGTCAGATAACGTGACTTTTGTGTAACAGGTCAGCCTTCAGCTCTGCATCGTTTCACATGATGATTGTACTCCGGTAGCTTTACAGCTCTGAAGAAACACCATGACCTATTACTTGTTTTGGTTGCCGTTGTTCTTGTGCAATTCACCCTATAAATTGTATTGCATTTGGTGCTTTTGAGTTTGCTTCTTTTGAAAGATGGGAATTTCCAGAGTTCACTGAAATAATATCGGAGTGATTTGTAACTGGTCTGTAGTTGTTTGAAATGCAGTTCTTCTCTGGAGTCTCTAATAATATTTTCTGATGTTCTGGAAGAGTGGTTTAGGTTAAATAGTTTTGGCCTCACTCTTAAATATAGACTGAAAGTAGCTTGATGCAATGCTTGTAAATGGTCTGAAACAAGCCACATTTATAAAGTGTGACTTGCTTCCTTTCTGCTGTGGTATTACATTTCACTTGGTTTATATATGTGTATCAGCTGTTTCTGTGTATGTAAAATGATGTAACATGCAGAGAAGGGATGATACTGTAGAAAACCACACTTTTTGTTTGTTTGTTTTTTAACCAGTTTTTTTATTATTATTATTGTAAGAGAATTGCTACTTTGTACACTCCTTTGTTGTATCCCCTGTCAGCCTTGGGATGGTACAACTCATGTCCATAATCTACTGTTGCTTTTGTAAAAAGTGTTTGGGGCTTGAGTCCGCGGAAAGATAAGGATCTTTGGATCCATATTTTGTGCCTAATGCTGTCGGTACTCTGTGCAGCTAGGAAAAGAACTTTTAATTTATTCCTATACTAGTACATGCTATATAAAAGTTAATATTTTAACATCAGTCAGACTTAAGCTTTAAGCTAACTGTGTGGGTAAAAGAAAATCTTTTTATTTTCTACAGTTCTACATGTTAAATTCCAGATCCACGGACAAAGTGCTGCAGTGGGTCAGAGTAGAGTGTCAGGGGGTACCTCCTTCATCAAAGGACAAACTTGGCGTTTGGGTTTACAAAAACAAGTAAGGCTCCAGCAACGAAGTCAGCACAGCTATCCTTGCGCGTGTGTTTGCTTTTAATCACTCTTAGTCTTGTCATTGTTGTGTCTTTTTGTTTGAACAAGAGCTGCACAAGCGATTTCTTGTTTGCGGCACATACATGCTTCAGGAAGATGCTGCTTTTCTTCCCCAGCCAGCCTTTTAAAACTTCAGCGGTTGATAAGGGTAAAACCTCACTCCCGGTTTGGGTGTAAGCTGTAGGTTATCTCTGTGAGTCACAGTCCAAAACGTAGGCTCGTTACAGGCAAATCTTCCACAGCGCATTCTCAGTACAGGGCTTTAAAGGCGCTGCATTGTGGTTACTTGTCATTCCTCTTGGCAATTGCATCTGGAATTGTTCTCCACAGAAGCCTGTTTTCCCTATATCATGGAAAATGCAGTCTTTTGGTCACATTTTGTGGGACAGCTTGCTTTTCTGTGATAGTTGAAGAGCAGGAAGCCATTTTAATCTCTGGCTTTTACAGCGGTGCACATACTGAATTCGGCGTGTTTTGTGCTGGTTGCACAAAACAAGGAGTGTGTTGAACTGCTGTTGATGTTGTCCAGTTTTAATGTGTTGGGATAGCACCCCAGAGATGGCAGAAGGCCTTCTGGCATCGCAAACCTTGGAAAAGATGAGGAAGATGGGTAGAAGGTGTTGAAGCCAGGTGACCTGACAGGCAAAACGTTGTTGCCTTGCACGTTCCATTCATTTAGTGCAGTGCTAGTCCCCTAAGCAGGGAGCTGTGTGATGTTCCAGCCTCTGGCACTGGAGGATGGACTGAGGAAAGACCCTGTTGTAGGTAGTTTCCTGCTTCCACAGGCTTGCTGTACCCCAGCTGCTCAGGAGGTTGGGGGTGGCAGTGAATTATCTCAGGGGAGGTCAGGGGCTTTGGCTTTCTTCTTGGAGCATCTACCCAGGGCTGGTTTCTCAGAGGATTCCTGGCTTCCAGAGAACAGGACTCCCGAATGCTGTGGCACAAGGGACAGCTCACATGGCCAGAATTTTCCCCTTGCAGGAGAAGCTGGAAAGGCTGATCCCCACAGAGCAGGTCTCTCTGCAGCCTGGGCAGTGCTGCTGGGGTACGCGATGCCGGGGCTGAGGAGGTCTGATGCGAATAGGAGGTGACAGTCAGGGGCCTCTGGTTCTTCTTTGGTCACAGCTGGCAAGGGTTACAGGATGCCACCATCTTGTCATGTCAGGGTAGGGTTTTAAGCTGTTACCTACAAAACCTTACCACCTGGACAGCGCAGGCATCTTCTGCCTGTTTGCACAGCTGGTCTTGACTGTAGCATCTCTGGCTTTACTGAGGCAGAGGAAATCAGGGACGCCGTACGTCCTTGTGTTTGAGCCACGTACAATGATTTTGGTGTGGAACACTACAGACGCTTGTGCTGCTTTGTCCATTACGTGGAGAGGAAGCTCACTGGTTTGGTATTTGCTGAAGAGACTCGTGAAAGACAGGAAATTGCCTGTGATGCTAATTTTCTGATTCTTGATGTGGAGAGAAAGCTTATTGTTACGACACTCGATGTGATCAGTTTAGATGTCAACTTGTGCGAGACTGGTATTATGGATGTTTCGTTAGGTGGTGTAGACTGTTTTCTGTTACTTCATAATTCAGTAAGGATTTCTGGCAAAATCATGCCGTTAGTTTCTAATACGTGCTAAAACCCAAACGTAAAACTTAAATGTAAATTACATTTTAAAAACCAAAAGAACAGTAAAAACAGATGAGCGACAGCTCATAGTAACTGTTCTTCAGGCTTTGAAACAAGCGCAACAAGGAAAATACCTTCCTCTCCCAAAGCTAAACACTTCCCAGGCAGTTTCATTGGCAGAGGGTCCGCTGCATGTAGTGTCCCTTGGCCTCCCCTTGCCCTGCCCTGCCTAGCACCCATCTCCGCAGTGACTGTGCCCAAGATGTAATGCTTTCTCCTTGCTTCTTACGGGAGTGTCTGTGACCATTTTGGGCTTGGGAAAAACAGGCAGAGAGCTTGGAAAGGGCAGAGTGAGGGAACTGCAGGAATAAACCCCTGTAGCTGCTGTGTGGGAGCCCCAGTAGCGAAGGCTGAAGCGCAGTGACCAGGCAGCAGGCCTGGTAGCATCACGTGTTTGGGACCAGTGCAAAGCTTGGAAGCCTGAGGCGTGGGAAACAGCTACAGAGGGATTTAATGTGGGTGGTAGGGTTGATTGGGCAAGAAACAGGGCCCCACACCTGGAAAACTTGCATTGTAGACATATTGGAAGTAATGAAGCCAAAGGAGCTTCCCGGTTTTCCTGTCTTCTGTAAAGGCTCTGCTGAAACAGAACTTTAATTTGTAGCAACAGATGTGATAGCATTTCTAATAGATCTTGATGCGTGTTTTATTGCAGGCTAATATTTTTTGGAGGTTATGGTTATTTTCCTGAAGGGAAGCAACGGGGAACTTTCGAATTTGATGAAACCTCATTCTGGGTAAGTAAACTTGGAAGTAATTTCTATTTAAACTTAATATTTAATTAGAACTTATTAATACTTGTTGATTATTTAATATTTTTAAAGAATTCAGGTCTTCCTAGAGGGTGGAATGACCACGTGCATGTTCTGGACACTGAAACTTTTACTTGGAGCCAGCCTATAACTACGGTAATTATTAATCTTATGTCAGTTAATTAAGTTACAGCTCTTAAGAAATACGGGCACTGTCTGCTGTATCTCTTGTAGCATCCTGTGAAAATGAGCGTGACTCTGCTGGGCCTGGGTTCACCGCTTTCATTTGTGTCACGTCAGAGGAGCGTGCTGTCGCTGCGCAGGGTTGGCAGTGGCCTGTCCCAGCAGCAGTGGCTTGGGGCCGCCGATGTTCTGAGTGCCTGGCTGTGTGTGCGGTTAACTAGCAGTGTGAAGCTGTCTTAACCCATTGTATCTCACGGGGATCCTGTCTCTAATATCTATCTCCCCGGCAGTAATTTAGAAGATGTGGTTAACTGTTTGCCAGCAAGAAGCATGGAAATTCACCGAAAATACATTTTTCTGCTTTCCTGCTCCACTCTGCAGCCATGTCTACGTGTTGCCCGTCTTCAACTGCCGTGTGTTTAGTTGGCAGGTGCTCTGTGATCCTGCCTCCTTCGGGATATAAACCGCTCCCAAAGAATTATTCAGCTCTCTGAAATACCTAGTGCTACCTGGCAGGAGGATGTGAGAAAAGCCTCGAAGGGTCGTGAGCCTGAGACTCTGCAAATGGGCCACGTGGAGCTGGTCCTGTCTCAGTGGTGCTTGCTAAGTTTGTTCTCTCCGTGGGGTGAATCACAGGCCGCTTGCTGTGGCGGTGGCTGGCGGGAAGCACTGTGCCTGCAGCTGGTCTGCCTTCCCCCTGGGACATGCAGTCTGTCTGATCCAGCTCGGGGAGAAAACCTGACCAGGGGCTGAAGCTTGGAGCTTGGGACTGTTTGACCAGGGCTCTCTTCCCTTCTGGCTTTTGATGAATGAGCTGTCTTAGTTCCCTGTACCTTGCTCTCTTGCCAGTGAAGCGGCACCATTAATTTTTCTCCTATACGTGGACTCGGAGGGGTCATTAGCTTGTGTTTGCAGTCTTAGCTACGACACACTTGTGTTAAGAGAGGGATTTGAAACGCTGTTGGTAGAACCAGCTTTAGAAACATCCCCTCAAAATAGTAATTACCTGCTGCCTTTTCAGTAGCATTCTTGAGGCTGTTTAAACTGAATTTAAACCATTCTTTTACTGAGGTCTCCTCTCCTCTCCAAAACCAGGAAATTTGCTTTTTATTCCGATCTGTCTGTCTTCATCTTTTTTTCTGTTGACTTGCTTTCTTTCATGCTTCAGTGGCACTGAGCTCATGGGAAGCTCAGGAAAATGAACTATGGTTTCCTGTTGTCCTCGCTAATGTGGCGGTTCGGTACATTTCACTTGGGTGCTGAATTGTGGTCAAAACAAAATGAACTACTCTGTAATTGCAAATATGCACCATCTGAAGTGTCCTGGAAGTATTCAGGAGCAGGCAAATGGAGTGACATTGCCACAGAATTGGAGGAAATGAAATTGGAGATTAGTAATCTGAATAAGGAGTTACTTAAGAATTGCTTTGTCTTATTGCATACAGATCTCAAATATTCCAGAAGTAGCTCAAGAAAAATACTGTCTAATGATTTATTATGTCATTGTCTTGTTTACAGTCTGAGGCCTTCTGTGACTGTCTGAAGCCCCTTTTAAAGGCAAAATTCATACCTTGACACTCAAAGGGTGGGTGGGGGGAATCCCATTTTTAATGAGTTTTTTGATCTTCCATCCATCAAAAAACCCAAGTTTCTGCACAGAGGAGAACTTGCTGAATATTTTTTCCACTCTGCTCCTTGTTGGCCTTAAATCTGACTTTAGTTCAGCCTTTCATCTCCTCGGGTGAGTGATTTCTGGCACTGTGAGTCCTCGCTTTACCTGGAGTGTGACATCCAGGTGTACTCTCCTGGGAGGCCCGAGAGCAGCCCGGCCCCTTCCCCGCCGTGTCTGCTGTCGCCCCGTGCATCCCAGGGCGCCTGACATGGCCGCAGCCGTGCTGCTTCATGTGTGTGACGGGTGTCTTCAGCCCGGCTCCTCCTCACTTGATCTGCCACAGGTTTCTGGTGAAACAACATATTCTCTCTTTTGTTACTGTATCAAATAAACTTACCTTTTATTTCACATTTTCTTTTCCCAGGGCAAAACTCCCTCACCACGAGCAGCTCACGCCTGTGCTACAGTTGGGAACAGAGGCTACGTGTTCGGCGGCAGATACAGAGTAAGCCCCAGCCCAGTGTAACCGTGTCTTACTGAAACATAAATGGAGTATTTCAGCCGTCGTCTACTTTATTGCAGGAGTCCAGAATGAACGATCTTTACTATCTGAATTTGGATACCTGGGAGTGGAATGAAATGTAAGTACTAAAACCTGAGTTCTTTTGTTTGTAAAGGAATGTGAAGATGCCATTTTTATTCACTTCTATCATCCCAATGAAACTTTGTAAACTCCAGCAAGTAAGTAAGCAAGCTCAAGTAGAACTGATCCTCCTGATCAGTTGCTGACTCTTGCTATCAGGCTTTTTGAAGTACTGATACAAGTAAAATTCTTTTACCGTGTCTAAAAAATTAAATTTGCTGTTGGGTCATGAGCTACGCACAGTATGAAGCTGCATCCTTTGAATATCTGAAAAATCATCAGAGTGGAGAAGAGGAGCAGTATTTTATTTTAGCACATGCATAATTTGTGGTGCTTTTATTGAAATGCAGAATCACACAAGGCATTTGCCCAGTTGGCCGATCCTGGCATTCTTTAACACCAATTTCTTCAGATCACCTCTTTCTCTTTGGAGGATTCACCACTGACAAGCAGCCATTAAGTGAGTCATTCCAAAAGGATTTTGTGTTGTCTTTTTGTTCTTTGTGTTCTTGAACAGTTGTGCACAGAAGCTTGAATTATTGCCTCGTCACCTTAAATTCTTGCTAAATTCCTTCCAAGCACTTGTGATCCAGCTCCTTAAGGCCAACAGCTAATTTCACAGGGCAGGAGTTGCTGAGTGTGTTGAGGCAGTATGATTTATAAATTAATCTGCTCTGAAAATGTATCTAATGCAAGTTGCAATTAGCATGAGCTCTACAGTTCCCCATCCTTCCCCTCTGACTACACTGCCATAAACCACTATCAAACACCTTTTTTCAGACAGGTAGCCCAATGTTTCATATGGTTTTTCCTAAAATATGTGATTTAATTAAGACCAAAAATGGTTACACTGGAGTCCATGTTTATTGCAGCAAATGTGAAAGAACTAACAGGATGCTGTCTGTATCGGGGTTTTGCTTGTTTTCAGGCGATGCTTGGATTTACTGTATCAGCAAGAACGAGTGGATACAGTTTGAGCATAACTACTCTGAAAAACCCAGGTATGGTAGACACTTCTCTTGGAAACACATTAAAAAAGAGCGAGGAAGCATTTGATGTTGGCTGTCAAAGAGAGGACACGCACTCCTCTACAATTTTTCTGAACAGCACAGCGCTAACGCTAGCTTCCGCCCCAGAGAGGCGGGTGTGTCGAACGCACACGGGATGCAGGACGCGCACCGCTGTGGCACTGGCGCTGGAGGTAGCGTATAGCTCAGTGTTTGTGGAGCGGCAGGACACAGCGGGGGGTTCGGGTTTGACCTCCAGACTGCAGAGGCCTCCCAGCTGTGACTGCCAGCACCGGAGCTGACTGGAAGCCATGTGTCCTCGCACTGCCAGCAAACCTGACAGAGGCAGGTGTCACCGTTCTGGGTATCCTGGCTGGTGGCTAGTCCCTGTGCACACCCAGGATATTTTTGTCTTCCTGCCGAGTAAATGAGAGATGATGACCTGCAATTCAAAAGCATCAGAACTACTGTGATGCATGTATATGGCATTGAGAACACTCACATCACGGGAGTTACTGTGGTCCGTCTTGTTTGGGGCGGTGTTCTGATTGAGGTTAGACGAGTCAAAGCAGTAGTGCTTCCTGCTTTGCCCTCTTTGGCCTTGCTCTTGCTGCTGCTGGGGATGAGGAGGGGTCTGTTTTCCTGGGGCAGTAACAGGGCCGAGCTGCTGCTCCTCTCCTGCCCTCCCCCGCGCCCTGGAGCGGCACAGCGGTGCCCTGCTGTTGGTGAACACACGTGTGTGATTAGTTGTTTCCTCGAGTCTTAAGAAAGCAAGACAGAACCGGAGTGACTGTGTTCATTCAGTCTTTTGACTCGAGTGGGACAGGAACATAACGTTTGTGCAAGCAGATGATGACAGCCGTCCTCCCGAAGCGACAGGGCTGTGGGTTTCACAGGTGCCTGCGCTTGCGGGCGGCGTGCTGCTGAGCCCTGCAGCCCTGCCCTAACCAGGCTGCCGTACGCAGCCCACCATTTACTGACCAGTTTTCCTTCTCTGAACATAAACACCTGTTGAATTAGTCACATCTACAGCGTGCTGGTGGAAGGGCAAAGTCGCGTGTGTTAACTTTAAATACAAATCCTAAATGTGCATTATTGGGTGGGGTGGCTTTTTTGTTTAATGCAGTGCTGACTTCTGTTTGTAGGTTGTGGCATACCGCTTGTGCAAGCGAGGAGGGAGAGGTGATCGTCTTTGGGGGCTGTGCCAACAACTTACTTGCCCACTCCAAAGCTGTAAGTTTATTTTGAACTTTCCCTTCCTGTGCAGCCCAGCCCTTCCTGCAGGAGCTGTGATGCGTTATCGCTCCAGCGAGAGTGAAATGCTGGTAGTTGGCAGCGTGATCTTGTGGGGACTGACAAAGGCGCGTAAACAAAGCTTGAAGGGGAAATGTTTTGCTGCTTTTCTGGAAACCTGATCATTATTCATTATTTAAACAAACTACGACTTGCTTTCCCTCACACGTGTTTTACTTGGAGGCTGTTACCTCCCACCTACTTCTCTAGCTTTGCCCTGTGCTGCTCCTGGGGGTGTTTCCAGGGAGCCCCTCCCAAAGTCATTTCTTTGCTGGGATGCTGGAAGGGGGAAGAAAAGGCTGAGCAGAGAGGGGCTCTTGAGCCAGGGTGGGGGTGTCCCAAGATCTGTAAGAACACTAGTTGGCTGGAAAGGGAGACTGGGAACAAGCGTGCCAGCACCTTCTGGTGCAAGAGAGCCAGTGGGCGTCAGCTGGAAGGGGCGAGTGGCAAACAAGAGTGAGGCAACAGCTCTTTGTGCAGCATCAGCTCAGCTCTGCCAAGGGCAGGTTTGTGGGCAGAACCCAGCTGGCTGCTGAGCCTGCTCGCAGTCCCCATGGCCAGGGTCCCTCGGTGCAGTTCCCCTGCGCGCAGCTGGTGGTCCTGCTCTCTGCAGGGGGTCAGCCGGAACACGGACAGATGTGGCGCAGGGACGGTGTGTGAGCCTGGCCACTGGTGTGCCCGTTCCCCTCTGGCTCTTTGTGTGAAGTGTCACTAGATCAGGGGTTTGGTTGATCTGTGGTTCCCCGTGTGCCCGTAACTTCTCATGTTGCGGGATTTGGTGAGCAATTCCGCATTCAGGCTGTTTGCTGCCTTTGTGGCTTGCGTGAAGCCCAGTCTATCCCCCCACCTCGGCCTCTCCTCGCCAGTCCCCAGAGCTGTGCCATTTGCCTTCCTTTCCGGGGTCCATTTATGTGAGCCTGGGCTGCAATAATGTGAATCCACATAACCAAACCGCTTCTCTTTCTCTCCCCCCCTCCCCATCCCCAGGCTCACAGTAATGAAATACTTGTGTTTTCTCTACAACCGAGATCTCTCGTAAGGTAAGAAAGCAAGACTTCAACGTGAAACTCTCATGTTGCCAAGACAAGTAGTGCAGGGTTACCGCTAGATCTGTTACGTTCCTGAAAATAACTGTAAAAAGTTCTTCCTCTCGAGAAATCTGAAGGAACAGCAGCCAGTTAGGAGAGGGCAGAGCGAGATCCCTTTCAGACGCACATTTAGCATTAAAGAATGAGCTTAGCCTGCAGCCCTTGTTCACGCTAACAGCGTGTCTCCTCTCCCCAAGGCTGTGCCTGGAAGCAGTCATTTGCTTTAAGGAGATGCTGGCCAGTTCCTGGAATTGCCTCCCCAAGCACTTGCTGCACAGCGTCAATCAGCGGTTTGGAAGCAACAACACCTCAGGCTCCTGAGCCTGCTGCCGAACGAGCTGCACACGGACGAGCAGTTCGAAGATGTAATAATTTTACCGAGTGTGGCAAACATTAAACTTGTATAGGTTAAATCTCTGTTATTGTGGTGGGTAGTTGCTTCTTGCCTCGAAGTTGCATGTGAATGGCCTAGAGAGAACCTATTTTTGTGTAAAGATGTTTGCAATAAATGTATTTAATGCAAGTGGAGATGTATCCCGTGCTTAAGCTAAAACTAGTCCTGGGTTTGGCCACCTTGAGGTGTGGGCGAGGGCCAGCCCCCAGCAGCAGGCGGGGTGTGCATGCATCGAAGTGCTTGTTACGGAGTCCCTGGTCGAGGACCTGAGGACGGCAGGGGTTGTGCAGGAACCACCGAAGCAGGTCGTGGCTACTGAAGAGGGGTGTTGCTTCAGTCTAGGCTGAAGTGACAGGCTAGCAGTCCTGTGGTAGCCTACAGCATTAGGAAACAGTCTGCTTAACACTGCCACAAACGTTTAAGGTCAGAAAACTGGGATTTGGTAATTGTACATTGTCAGCATTAATAAACTCAGATGTTGTTGTAAACCCTCAGATGTTAAAGCACTGCTACCCTCTCCTTGTTTGTAGTTTGGTTTTTGGGAACTCTTTTATGTTGTGGAACTTGTTGTGAACCTTAGGTAGCAGATATTCTGCCCTGAGAAGCGTTAACTGAAAGTGCTCGAGCCTGTGATGGGCCACGTTGGTAACCCGTGGAGCTCACCTACAGCTGGAACCGCCTGAAGGACGTTGGCTTGGTGGAGGCGCGCTGAGAGTGGCTGCAGAAGGGTCAGTGCCCGCCTTTGCTGACTCAACCCATCACCAGCCCCAGCAGGTGACAAGGAACAGGCTGTCCTGCTGTGGGGATGGGGTGAAGTCATGTTTAAGTTGTCCTCAGAAAATAAAAAAAAAAACTTTGACTTCTAGAACAAAATAAATTCTGTACAGCAATTCCTGCGGTGGTTCCTTGTGTAAGCGGTAGCCATGGCTTGACTGGCAGAGCTGAGCTGTGGTTTCACACCTCGCTCTGGGGTGCTGATGCAGCCCGCGCAGTTTACACTGACCCCCTGGCCCCAGGTCTTCTTCCCCGCCTGTCCCTCACTTCCACAGGGGTGACAATTACACAGCACAGTGAGGCTGTGTTGGTGAGAGCAGCTGGGACCGCGCTTCTGGTTCTCGGCACGGTTTGGGAAAAAGAAAATCCCGCTTTTTCCTCAAATGATGCATTTTGCACTGAAACTGCCCTACTAGAAACTCTGGTCTCCTTCAGGGGAAAGCGGCAGGTGGGAGAGGGAACTGAACAGCACGGAGTGTTGCTGTGGCAAATCCAGGCACAGCTTTGCCCAGCGGTGTGGGAAACGAGCTCAGCTCCAGCATGAGACAATGAACAGCACGAGACTGCACCTCTGACCAAAGGCCAGCCATTTACTTGTTTTTGTGTTATTGGTATCAAGTTGTTAACGTCCATCTAAACCACAATGCAGGAACTGGTCCTTGTCTGCCCGCTGCCGTGGAAGTTAATTCAGCCAAAGTAACGGCCGTGGGGGTGGGTCTGTCTGCCCCACCTGCAGGTGCTGGGCGGGTGGGTGGCGAGGAGCCCAGGTCCGGGGCTATCACTTCTTTTTCCTGTTCAGGAGATGAGGCGCGGACACTTTCACTTTACCAGGAATATTTCTCGACAAATCTGTGTCCTACAAAATGTTAAAATGAGAAATTGAAGACAGCAGAAAAGCATTTATGACAGCCTTCCTTATCCCGGCTAGTGCTCCCACGGCTGCTGGCAGGAGCCAATGTGCCTGTTCCTGCCAGCCTTCCCCCCACAGAAAAGAGGGCTGATGTCAGGCTTCTGCTCTCACACCGTGTTTTATTAATGAAAAACGTAATGGTTTTCTGCACAGCTTCCACATACCGGCGCCACTGGGAGGGGCTGGCTGGGTCAGCAGTTCCCTGGGCACTACTTCACTTCAAGCTTGTTAACCATTCTGTTTTTCTAGCAGAGTGCCGCCAACAGTCAACATTAAGCCTGCTGCTGTTCAGTGTTTCTGACCAGTGAACTATTACGGCAGCAAGGAGCTGTTGCAGAGTAGCCTGGGCCACCTGACCGACAGGTGAAATGAGAAAAACACCCAAGGACGGCAGGTCACGCCAGGCAGTGCCGGCAGAGCGGGAGGACTGGGCTGCGCACGGCTGAGTGAGCTACGGGAGGGAAGCCCGGCAAGGAACCAGCCCTCTCCCCGGTGGGCTGACAGTGGCAGCTGGAGAAGGGAAAGGGGGAAATGGCAAGAGGGTAGAAGAAAACAGCAACAAGCAGGCTAAGACCTGCGTGAGCAAGAGACACTGCATTTACCGGGCCCGTGGTAAGCGCCCTTGCCAGGGGAGAGAGGCAGGTGAAAGCCCACTGCGAGTGGCGTGGCAGGACTCTGTCTCCTGAACTCCCAGCCCCTTCCTCATGCTGCCAGCAGGAGTGGGAATTTCCCCTCCCAAAACTGGAGGGCTTCCCGCCAGAACTCTCTTATCAGGTAAGTTATTTCAGATCAAGAGCAACACTACAGCAACATCAGGCACACTGGTACTGGTGCGGCTCAGTTTCTAATGATTCTTTCCAGCCTAAGCAATGCGTCTTCCGCAGCAGTACTGAGAAACACAACACTGCTAAAAGAAAAAAAAAAAAAAAAGGCAAAAAAAAAAAAAGCAAGTTTGGAAGTGTTTACCCTTAAAATGGCACTAGTGGACATTTTGCTGCTGTTGCTACCTTTGTACAAGAGAAACTATGTAGAAGAACTAGTCACCTTTACACTCCGGAACAGATCTTTTTCTCTTGCGCTAGCTTCTTTAGACTGCATAAAATTATGCAAGGCGATCTTCGCAGCTGTAGAAACACAGGCAAGATTTAAACAGTATGTAAAAATGTGCTGGCATCAATAGGTAGAGCACTGAAAAGGATTCACGTGCTTTAATACGGTACCTTTTCCCTTCTTCTGGGTGCCTGGTGTGAGTTTGACTTTATACCTTTCAAAAGAAAAGGTTTCTCTAAGTAGTAGGCAGGGTCCCCTCGGCCGGCGCAGGCTGCGCCGCTGCCTTCCCACACAAAGCGCTGCTGCGACTTACTTGTAGTTGGCCATCGTCGTGTAGGGAGCGCAGATGGGAACAGCGAAGAGGAGAATGTCCTCGGGGTGGGGCTGGCCGGTCAGGGAGTCCAGCAACGCCTCGCCTTCCTGAACGGGCAAAGGAGCTTCTCTGTGAAAGCAGACAGTGTCCCCCCAACCCCCAAGGGCCGGTGTCGCCGGGGCGGCGGCCGAAGGGTCTCCCCTTCCAGCTGAACTACAACAGCAAGCGCACCAGCGCCGCGTGTCAGGTCGCCTGGCGGCGTTACCCAAACGCACTCCGTTTGCCGCTTTATCACTCACTTTGCTGGCACTGAATTACCTACCGAGCCACAATTCATTACCAGCCATCTTTGATGACTAAAATCACATCGTTTGAAACAGGATGGCTCTTAGGTTGTAAAGGACCCAAACGAGATCCTACACGTAGTTATTGTCTTCACAGGGCCACCAAAAGCGACCTTCACTCTACAGACAACTGTTCTCCTCCTCCATGAGAAGAATTCAAAGAAATAACTTATTTCCAGCCTTGGGCAATACCCACAGCCTGTAATTACCAAAAAATCTGAAGCAGTTTTATACATAAATCAGCTTCTAAACTAAAGAACAGCTTGCTCTGCATCGTTTTGTGCCTTCTCTCAGCCCAGAGCCACCGTTACTGTGGGGTGGAAACACCTCCGGAGGCAAAGACAAGGGACAAACTTCCCCTAGTTTCTATAGGGGATGTCCACGATAAGCAGGGTAGGGGAAAAAAAAAAAAAAAAAAAAAAGGTTACTTTTTTAAAAAATGCAAGAAAGCTGGGTCCAACCAGTCACGGGCAAGGACTTGGGGGCTTGTAACTGTAACTGCAGAGCCGTGCCCTGCTGGAGGGCTCGCACGTGAACCGGTCCCAGCACACTAAAAGCCTGCACCTCTTGTCCCACTCCCGGGGGGCTGCGTGCGGCAGTGGGGCTCGCCAGCTTCAAGCAGGAACAAAGCCGCCTCGGTGCTCATTGAAGCTTCAAAAGGTGAGCATTTACCTCAAGTCCTGGCTGATCCTGGTCTTGCTCCTCCTGTACACAAACAGAGGAAACGTCAGAGCTGAAATGAGCCCACAACTGCCATTTTCTCCCCCAGCCCCTGGAGAAAATAAATCCTTTTATCAGCAGTACACAGAAAACCATATTCTCACTGCAAAGAGAATTTAACTTACTTTAAAGCAAAGGTAAGCAGAGCATTTTTATGCGGGTGTGGAGCAGAATTATTTCTTTCAAAACGAATTTGCTTGGCACACACCAAGCTGGGAGGAGAGAGATAGGTTGTGATTCAGAGATACTGACTCACAACAACAGATCTGGCGAGCGCTCAGTTACATTTCGGCTGCGCCGAGTGGGAGGTATTGACTTAACTGGATACTCGGCAGCCTGGGAAGGCTCAGTACTCCCCCAAGCCCTCGTTCTGGCTGTGCTGGGAATGCAGCGTGCACGCGGACTTGCTGCAGGGCTTTTTACTGCTTTTCAAAACCGATGGGCTCCCAGTGTCATGGTGTTAGGCACGGTGTTCTCCACCGTCCCCCAAAATCAACAAGAGCTGCTCAGCCTCCCTGGCAGGAAAGCACAACACAGTGCCAGGAGAGCCACAGTAGAGGGTGAGAAGGGACAGACGCGTGGACAGGAGAGGAGAGGCGAGCCTGCTGCTCACCTTCTCATCCTGCTGCTCTTCCAGCGCTGGGTCCTGCGACTCATGCAGCAGGACTCCTGCTGGGAGTGTCTCCTTGCCCCTTCCAGCACCATGATGCACAGCCTTGGGTTTCTGCTGTTGCTTCTTTGCTGGCTCTTCTTTTGCCTTCCCCTTTTTCCCTTTTTTCCCTTTCTCCTCCTTATTTGACCCTGCAGACTGTGGATACACACAGAGGTGGTCAGAGTCAGTGACACAGGTGAATGTGCCCCAGGGGAAGGCAGAACTCCTCTCACGCACCCCCAGCAGCTTCATGATGAGCTCCCGGTCCTCCTCATCCTGGTCCTTGTACTTCTCCTTGATCTTCTTCATTTTACTCTGCAGAAAAAAACACACCAACAGCTTTAGAAACAATGACTTCCACAGAGTTTTGTGTCTACAAACACCTAGATGCTGACCCTCCACGCACTTTCCTTCCCAGTCTCCTGAACCTCTCCCAGAGCAGCTCACCAGTAACCAAGAGACTGCAGTTTCAGTAAGGAAAGCACAGGGTGCTGAACGCTAACAGACCAGCACCATCACCCTAAAACCACTAAGCGCACCACCAAGAGCCTAAAACTATCAGGCAGCCATGGACGTCTGACAGAAACCTGGAATTTGTCCACACTTCACACAGCAACGCCTCAACCCACGGTTAAAACCTGGTCCCTGCCTACCTTTTGGCCCCGCTTGATGGGCTGAGGGGGCAGCACACTCTTATTGGTGTTGGGAGCAGGGGGAGGCTGCGTTTCCATCTCTTTCTGCTTCTCTTCAGGTGGCTCCAAGTTCTCAGAGTTTTGCTGCTTCTTTTTCTTCATTTCTCTAAGGAAAACAACCACTTGACACACTGCCTCTTGTTGCAACAAGAGAGGCTGCTGCTTTCAGCCAGCATCACCACCACCCTGCCTCCCTGCCACGAGGCTACAGGGAACCACTGGAGGCACCACTGGAAATAACCCTTCCTCAGCAAAACCTCTCAAGCCCACGAGTACACAAGAAACTGTTGTGTTCACAGCCAGCACTCCCAAAGGACAGGAGCAGCCGCCATCCCACAGGCGGGACCCGCACTGGAAATGCAGGACAGACAATGGGCATGGACCAGCCCCAACTGGGAGATGCACGGTATGCCCTGCGCCCAGGCCCTGGCGAGGGAATGGGGAGGGGGCATTTGTCTCGCTGCAGGCACAAAGAGGCTCTCACCTCCTCTCCTTGGCAGACAGATGCCTTCGCCCCTGGGACTTGCTGTCACTCTAAGAAGTGAAACGCAGTTAGAGCACACCACGCCCAGCAGCATTTCACGCTGCTGTCAAACGTCTGAGCTGGGACCTTACCAAGTTGGGTTCTTCCTCTTTGGGGATGATTTTCTGCAGGGATCTGTGGGGAGATCAGAACGAAGCTCATCAACAGATGCAGAGCAGCTCAACCGCGGACGCATCAACCACAGCCCAGACACTGGCTAACTTGGTTGCATCACTTTCAGCTTTCTACTTCTTGAAAATCCCAGCTTTGGTGACTGGAAAAGGGCAGCAATACCAGGTTTCAGTTTACAAAACAAGTCTTCAGAACTCTGCCAGCTTGCCTCATGCACACGCAAGCAACAAAGACAGCCTGGGTACAGTACGTGCTAAAGGAACCCCTCCCGTGCACACAGTCCCGCTCAGCTGTGGCATTCCCTGCAGAGCTGACTGTTTTCCACTCACTCCATCCCATCTCCTTACACCCTCTAAGGAGTGCCACCTGCAGTGACAACAGGGAGATGAGCTCATCTCACAGCCACACGCAGAGCAGCAGCTCAGCACCAGTTTGGCAGAGCAGAAACAACTCACAGCTCAGTTTCTCAGGTCTGAACAGCTCTGAAAAGAAAACGGGGACAGCCATCTCCTGAGGAGCACCCCAGGGCATGGTGGTCAAGGGATGATTAGGCCAAAACTGGGAAAAGCAGCGATGAAAGAGACAGATTCGTGTATATGTGTGTGTGTACTTCAGGAGCAGGGGCCAAAGCAAGCAGTCCACAAAAAAGAGCTGTGCAGGGCAACAGCAGGGAACGGCACACAGCATGGCAGTACTCCCGCAGCACAGGCTTGCTGCCCTGCACTCCGGCAGCCTGCAGAGCTGAGCATCAGAAAGAAGTGATGGCAACTCAACATAGCCCTTGTCTCGGCAGGATTTTAACAGTCTGGAGATCCTCAGAAGTGTCCACGTTGCTGACAAGTGCAGCTGCTTCTTCACTTACCTTTGAGACTGAAGATGCGACAGGTCGATTGTTGTATCTGGGTAATTTACATCTTCCTCCTTCACTTCGCTCTGTGATTCTCCATCATCCTCTTCAGAGTCACCCTCCGATGCAGGAGGTGTGTTTACTCTTCCCTGGTCAAGGTCAGCAATGCCCTCGTCACGGTTACTCTCTGACATGGCTTCCACATCCTCTGGTGCTTCCGGACACTCTGCTTTTTCCTCTTCGTTGCTGCTCTCTCCTCCTTCTGGGGGACAGAGGTGAGGAAAACACTGTTCACATTAGAAACGCCAAACTGACCCATCATACAGTGCAGGGAACGAAATGCTGAACCCCAAGGGTCCCTTCTGGCAGCAGCACACAGCACCCCAGTCACATCCACTGTACCTAAGAGCTCCACTTCTTCAGACACCAGCTCACTGGCACTGCTGGTGACCGTCTCCAGATCCTCATCGTGTACTCTGATCTTCCTCTCTTCTCGGTGTCTCCAAACACAACTTTCGTCCACCTAACAACAGAGGTGCCTTCACGTTCGGCCAGTACCACCTCCAGTGATGTTTGCTAGTCCATTCACCTGCCTCGGTTTTATTCTTTCCCTTTCTTGCCTTTTGAATGGCAAAAAGCATTGAAAACTAAGCCAGCACTACTTACACCCAAGCCTGACAACCTAGAAAGTACAACTAGTGAGGAGACACACGTAGCTACGCAGCCAGCAGACCCCTTAAACATGCATACACTTCTAACAGAGCTGGTGTAAAAATCTAGCAGAAGTAGTGGTGTCCACAGTGTCTACTTTAAACGCAGATAGCGCAAACTGGGGAAAAATGGAAATGAAAGCAGAGTAATTTTCAGCGAATAGCATTTTATGGGATTTGTCCCAGTGGGAAAAGTAGTAATTGGGAATATACTGATAAGCAAGAACCAGAAAATAAGCCTCCTACAGCTCAAACCAAATTACAAAAGCCAGCAGGAGCTGCACAGAGAAAGCTGTACCTTAAACAAGAAGCTAAAGCCCATCATCAGATATGAAGGTGGAAGAAAATTCTTTTTCCCTGAAAAACAAAGGCAAATTCTCATGAGGAGGTTTAAGAGCTATGTTGCATGATGTATTTTCAAAACTCATTTTTATTAGAGGCTTTAGGCTACCAAAAAAAATTACACTGGGGCTCATTCTGTCTCTTGAATGACAACAGAACAGGAGAAACTCAGAAGCAGTTTAGCTAATGATCTCCTGCCCAGAGCTCAGCTGGAAATGCTGCTGCAGCTGCCTGATATTCAGTCTAAACCACCCAGAACAGATTTTCAGGAGAAGGATGGGATCTGTCAGCTGCCACGGAAGGGGGCAGCTCGGCTGGCTGCCACTGCAGGACAACACAGCATCTTCAGACAGAATGCCTAACGTCAAATTCACACTGTTCCTTTGTGTCTCACCTCGGATCATGAAGCTTCCAGTAGTGAGGTATTCTCCTGTAGGCGCAGTTTTAGAAACCTAAAAAAACCCATGATATACTATGAAGAATATCTGTCAAAGGCGGCCAGCACTGTGTAATAACAGCATGAACAAAAGCAACATTCAAGCAAGCTGCATTTTTAACTTATGGCAACAGCTTTGCAGGACTCCATATCCAAGGGGTTCCTCCTGTCCTTTGTAGGGTATTTTCCTAAGAGACGCTCCAATTCAATCACACACTGCTGGCAAAACATTTTAGAAGTCCTGGGTGAGTAACCAGGTTATTCAGGAAATAAGAACACTAAAGGAACTGCAACTTTCAGTTTAATGTAATCTTTACACCCTTATACTTGAGTTGACTAGAAGCACAGCAAGACTATAATACACAAGCTAGAAGCCCAACTGGAAAAAAATGAAGGCTTCATTTCCAGTGAAAGTTTTTCCCCCTCTGTTTGTAAGAAGCCAGTCCCGCAGCATTTCCTCTGTCCTGTGCATGTCACATCAGAGGTTACCCCTCCACCCCTGCCCTTAAGTGCAGCAGAGCCGGGGAGAACCCCCAAGAGAACAAAATTTCACCCGCATCCATCAGCTCCCACACAGAAACACTTCGTCTGCAGTCACACACCAGTTCCTGCAGATGTTCTGTCTCCAAAGCTCGTACACGAGTGTCCTTACCTGGTTGTGGGAGACCCACCAAGCACTGGTGACAACACGCGCATCCCAGGCAGCGCTGTAACACAAGGCCATTGTGCCAGCCTCTGTCAGGGTTCGCGGAGGGATGGGTTCACCTACAGAGTAACACCCAACACATCAGTGAACACAGTCAGTGCACATGAGACGAAATTCTCCAATTTCCACATGTGCCCTAATCCAGCATGTGAGCTTCGCAGGGTCCCCAGGCAGAGCCAGCATGGCCTGGCTCAGCTTGCAGGCAGCACAGACAGAGCAGGAGCAGCAGCAGCAGCAGCTGCTCTGCACAGCTCCCTAACAGAGGCTGGAGCCAGCTACGCTACTGCTCCTTCCTCAGCTCAGCTCCACAAGGGAGCAGCAGCTGCTCCTCACATCACAAGGCCAGCTTCCAGCACCTCCCAGGGATGGGGCACAGGTGGGGTCTGCACACCTGGCCTCCCATAACATCCATCCCACCACGTTAACACTTTTCTGCTGAGATCAGCACCCTCCACCAGCACCCAAACTGCTTATGCCACCACTGAAAGACTCAGCAAGACCTCCAGTCCCTGCAGCAAGCACTTGCACCACCACCTCTGCCAGTGACTAATGCCTGTCTCTGTGAGCACATCTCCATTGCTCCTTCCCACCAGGAGCTCAACCGAGCAACTGCAAGCAGCCAGTCGCAGCTGGGAAGTGGCAGCAGTGACAACCTGATTTTGGAAGGACTGATGCCTCTCACCCTGTAAGGGGAACGTCTGCTGGAGCAGAGTACCACTGTGAGGGGGGAAGGCAGCTCACCGGGCTGGGCTCATGCAGGCAATACAAAGACTGCCAGTTCAGTGCCCCCAGGCTTCTGTGCGTCCCTGCATCAGCCCTACACAAGGTACCTGATGGGTTCTTGACCACACAGCTCGTGGCTCCATGGAGATCGGCATGCACGTATATGTCCCCTGGAAAAGAAGTGACTTACATCAGTCATACACGTGGTAACTACACAGATCGCTCAAGCTAAGGTAAAGGTTTCTAATCCAGTTGGAAACAGCTATTTTGGCTGCAAGGAGCAGGGTGGGCAGAGGATACAGGAGCCTGTTAGTCCATCCCAGTTGCCCCAGGGAAACTCAGCTCTCTTGCTCCTGACAGGTGTCCATCCAACCTACTCTCACCCCATGGTACTGGAGGGTCCAGCTTCCCACGGCAGAACCCCCAGCACTCCACAGACAACACACATGAGACTCCAGGACTCACCATCACCAAAGTCACCTCTTACCCAAGACCCAACTTAAGAACAAAGCAGACAGACCTTCCTGTGCCATTCTCGTACAACTACAAAACTGGAAAGTAAGAGAAACCAACATACGCCACTTAAATCAGACTCACCTGGTTTAAGATACCGCTTTACAATCAGCTCATTCTGCTGTTGATCTCTTCCGGCAATAATAAGGTAATTCTCAGAACTAATGAACCACAGGAACTTCTCAAACCTGCCAAATTACATCAATCCGTTGTGTGAGAAACATCTGGAACTAACAGAGCATCACAGAGCTATTTTTTTATACCAAACCGAGAATATCCATCTTAACATCTACAACTCTGTTTTGCCAATAGACACGGTCAACACAAAGGACACAGGCACCTAGTTAAAGAAGTGAGTTTATCTTTGCTTACATTTAAAGCAATAGAATAGTTAAGTGAAATAAACAGTAAGTGAAATAATACAGCAAAAAAAAACAAACCAAGGTAATGCACCTCATCAATACTACATAAGACAGACTATAGCAGTTGAGAATGTACATCACCGATTGCCCTAATACTTTACTACCATCCGGATCTGCAGTCGCTGGGGAGCCCCGGTTACAGCGAGGATTTGGAGAGCCCTTCCCGGCAATCGGAGGTCCTACGTCATGCGTCTGCTCGTAGCTGAGGTCTCCAAAGTCGCTGTAAGGGGGTCCAGCTTTTATACTGTTGAATAAACAAGCTCACTCAATTTCAAATGCGGAAACATCTGGTTTCACTCTCCTCTTAGAACCCACCAAAGCCTGGCCAGGGCTCAGGGAGGAACCAAGGGAGTTTCCCTTAACCACCGGGCTGCAAACAAGGCCATAGGTCTGGTTTCATGGCCTTGACCACCTGCCCCTAAGCAAGGAAGGATGCACTGTATCGTCGCCAATGGTTACATTCTATCTAAGCCACGTCCTTCACTACTGATCATGCATATTTCAATAATGATCATCCACATTTTACTAATGACTGGATACTAAATATATACATAATGTTTGGCTGGCAGGTTCATCTAGAGGTCAGCTGTGGCTCAGGGCCTGTTGCTCAGGCCTCAGTACTTCAAACTCATAAAAGACTGCAAATAATTTCACATCCAATCACATGCCTGAGGCATAAAAACAGGGCACGGCACAAATACAATATCAATGCAACAATATTTTGAGAGGAAACAACAAATACTATTATCACAAAGTCCTCCTATTTATTTTAATAATTCAGTTACTAAACTATTAAAAGCTTTGGGGTTTTTTGTTCTGTTTTTTAAAATCTGCTGTTACCATTTCAGATATCGAGCTGCCAGAAAGTAATAGCGAAGTTTCCTATTTTCACTAAGCCCACACTCCTAGCTGCATTAAACACAAAACACTCAGCTAAACTGCAAGTCCTTGTCCACTGAAAGGGACTTCCCCAAGCAAAGGCACTAACAGTATCAGGCCAGCACCTTCGAGAAACAGCTGTAAGGAGACTCGAAGTGTAGTGCTCAGAAATTAGCTCCACTTCTAAGCTAGCGAGAACTCAGCCTGACACAGCCATTCTAAATGTGCATACATTCACAGTACATTAGGTAACGACAATGAAACTGTACTTGCCAATAGACCTTTCTGGCTTTCTGAATGGTGGTAACTGTCTGAACTTCCCTCAAAGTCTGCTTCGTCTTCTTCTCAGCCGATTTAAATGCCTATTTAGACAGAAAGCATGATTGCAATCCGCCAGCACGGGAATCACAAAATCGCTAACTCAGCAGTAGGTAGGAAATGTCTGAACCGTTTGAGAGTGCAGGCTCTGCACACTGCTATTCAGACCTACATTCCCTGTACGCACATGTAAGATAGCTCCCCAAAATCTTCATAAATCTCTGCGCTGGATAGCTGCCCCCTGAGATTATCAGCTCTTTGGTTTGTAAGGATTTCCACCGGTTTTCCACTCCTGCCTCCATAATTACTGGTCTGTCAGTACCTCCACCAAGCACCCATCTTAGGTGTTCGCAACACTCCCTATGGAAACCAGGTGATAGAGCAGAGATCTGCAATCACTGCTCGGTCAGCTTAAAAGCTCAGGCATGAAACAAACCTGGTCATTTACTTGTACCTTTGATGCCTCATCAGGGCTACCCAGATCAGGTCAGGGTTTTCCACCTATCAGTGACAGAGATTTTGCTTTTAAATATCTTCTAAAACCAAAGAAAAATACCTTTTCTGCAGCTTCTACTGTCTTCTGAGTTTTCTTAGCTGCATGTCTTTTGTGATCATAGTACCTGCAAAACACGTTTGGTTGCATCTTAAATCCCCGCAGATTCACTCGTTATTAGAATGCACTTAACACAGCCCTCTACATTTGCCATTAGCATTCAATATGAAGAAGATTTATTATTTTTTTTTTAGCCCAGATCTTCAGCTCAGCCTTCACCCAAGAAAAGCAGCCAGATGAAGTAAGTCCCCTCCTCAGACCGACAGAGCCCTGTGTTTGGGTTGATGTGTGGCCAGAGTAGCAGTTTTCTTCCATGTGCCACTGTGCAGAATTGTACTCGAAATTAAGGCGACAGCTGCTATGCAAGAGTGAGCTACTGATTTTTGACCACGAAAATGCACATCCTAGAGCTCAGGGCAAGCCACCCATTTCAGTTTCTAACTTTTAACAAGTTATACACAAAGCCCTTCCTATGATGTTATCACTAGCAACTGCAAGCATACAAAACCTACTACTACCAAAGCAGACATTTACTGTAAACCTTACTTTTTGGCATTGGCATATGCAGATAAACTGAGATCAACATCAACTAATGACGGTTTGTTCTTCTGGGGTTTCTTCAACTGTTTGTTTTTATTCTTTTTCTTTTTCCCCTTTGGCTCTTCCGTTTCTTCTTTCTCTAAATCAGCATCCTCCTCCTCCTCTTCCTCTTCAGATAATAGATAGGGGTTCCTAAAAAGCACATGAAATCATATGATTAAGATAAGAGAACTGTTTGGTTTTTTTAACCTTAGTGCAATGCACTCCTATCCCCTCATTAAGACTGGAAATATCTCAGTTTATCTAAGGCCTCAGGAACCCTTAAACCATTTTCACTGCGCGGCCACAGGAAGGCCCCAGGAAGCCTTACATGCAACCCCTTTATGCCTTGAGTCAGCCACAGTTTTTCAGGAAAAAAAAAAGCAAAAACAGAAGATAGAAAGCCCAAATTTTCCAATCCAAGGAAGTGACATTTTGCAAGGCAATTTCTTCTATCAAAAGACAAACTCCATGGTATCAACCTGGAGAAAAATCCAGACTTGAAATGAGGAACGTTCTGAAGATCTACTTTCATAAAGCAAAAGAAACATAAAACCTCCTATGCACGACTGCTGCATGAAAAGAGAACATACTGACTCACTGAGCAGGACAGCAATGCACTGGTTTAAAACCTCAAAAAAAAAAAATCTGCTCCACTGTTTTCAAAAGATGTATGCTGAGCACACAGCAGCTGGATTTGTATTTGCTTCTTGCCTGGATATTAAATCCTGCTCAATATGGCTGTACTAAGTCTGTGTAGCAAAAGGCGGTGGAGCAGCATAAAATAATATTCTTCATAAAGGAAACTATATCTCCGTAGTCCTCTGTACCAAGGATGCACATCATTCAACACTTGGTGGACTGAGTGATCTGATCAGCAAAGTGATCACTCCTCACTACTAAAACAGACAGTGAGGGGATACTGATGAGACAGTTGCCAGCACAGAACTCACTCCTGAAAACAAGTTTATTCTATATACTAACATTTCTGAAAATGCAAGTAACAAAAAAATTCATAAATTAACTTTGCCACATCACAGCTTTCATATTAAAAGTTCTAGCTATGAAAAAAATAATTTCTTGCTTTTTTTATCTCTAACATCCCGACACAGTGTCCGATCAGGTTTTTGAAGACACCCCAAACACTGCCTCACTGCCAGCTCTCTCATCAGGACTTCTGCAAGAACCAGCATCAAAACCTGCAGCTTACAACAGTTGCAATCTTGAACCACCGGCCTTTCGCTGGACTGCCTTTAGCAGTCAGTGGCATTGAAAGAGGCAGGATCTCATGGGAATTTTAGATCAAAGAAGTGTAAATTAGACAAAGTTAGCTGCTGAGTGACAGACCGGAGCTTCGGACCTATACTACTTTAGGACACCTTCCAATGTTTTAGAAGAGACTCTAAAAATACTAAAACAAAAGCTGTTATAGTAACCAAATTACTAGTATTTTTGAAAGGTAAAAGAAGACATCCCTCTCTGCTCACAGAACTACATTCTCTTCATGCTGCTGTAAGAAAAACTGAATGATTTAAATACCAATGCACAAGCTAAAAAGATACCTGTCTCCCATGCAGCTCATGCGGTCAGTCCTACTTGTATTTGGTAAAGGTGATCTGCAACATACTTACCTCAGCAGCATTGTGATATGATTTGTCTGAAGCTTTAATTCTTTGATTGCACTTGCAACGGGGTCTCCCTGGGCTTGAGCTTCTTTAACAATCACTCCAATCTCTGTCCAGTCTATCTGGTTGGCTAATGCACTACGGACCACCTGGATGGCTCGGTCGACGATCTCCAAGTTCATTTCTATAAGTTCTCCTTTCATCTTATCAGCTTCCTTAAAGAAAGAAAGTTTACACCCATTGAAGCTAAACAAGCACTCAGCAACAGTTCAGAAAACCAAAAAAGTCGTAATTAATATTGAGATGAAATCCAAGAATGGCACTGAAGTGATCACATAGGACAGCAGCCAACTTGACTCCTGCAAGCAGAGCAGCACAGGCAAATTTTGGCAGGCGAAGCACTTGTAAGGAAGCAGAGCCCTACAGGGTGGGCCTAGGCTCCCTGAGGGGCTATAGCATGCTCGCTGACCACAGAAGGCTTCGCTTTGGGGTCTAATGCTGACTGTAGCAATGTGAACCAGCAGGCACAACTCTTTAAGAAACATTACGTATCTTCTTAGATTAAAAAAAAAAATAAATATCTCAGTCTTACCTGAGCTTGCTGAAGAGCTTCTAGTCTGTGCTCGTGATCCCTACGGACATTTTCAAGTTTCTTCAATGCTTGTTTTTCCTTTCAAAAACAAGTAAGATGGAAAAATATAAATACAAATGGCATCTTATCACCTAATCACTGCCAGACACTCAACACAGCATTCCAGCACAGAAAAATACAGCAGCGTAAGAGATGCAGAGTCTCCAAAATATTGCTGTTAATGCTATTACTTGTATTCCAAGCAGAACCAACTGCTACACTCTACATACTAAAATTCACTTGCTGACCACGACTGACTCAGCATTTCCTTAACAAAAGTAAGGAATGACACCTCCCTCACCCCAGTCTTTAAGAACCAAATGAAGCATATGAAGAAGCTCAGAGAGCCACCTCAGCTGCCCCACTCTTGGATGAGAGCATACCTGCTGCAATGCTTTCAGATCAATTTTCTGTCCCTCCAGCTTCGAGTAGAACTCATCTGCTGCCTGAAAGAGAAAGTCAGTTTTAAGAATTTCCAAGTTGCGCTGACTTATACCAGCAAACGTGCAGAGGAGGTTCTGGTCAAGAGAGGTGGCTGCAAAGAACTAAAAGAGGAGACAGATGCTAAAACAGGGTTCAGTAACTTCCTCCATTTTACCTTTGCAAGAGATGAGTTCAGCAACACACTCAAGGCTATGTCTCACTGCAAACCAGGGACGATGCACAAGTAAGCGGTCAAACTACGACCCACATTTTTTGCTTGGAAATGATGAAAAGTGAGCCGCTGTTTGCCACCGTGTGCTCTTCAGATTAAATGACTGCAATGATAGACCTGTCTGCCCTGTATTCCTGCTGCTTCAATAGGTCAGTTTAAAAAAAACAAAAACAAAACACCACCAAAACACAACACAAAAAAGGTAGAAGGTAAGCCTAAGAACTGCTCCTGGTGTTCCAGTTGCTAGACACTGCTTAAAACAAAAGAGGAGGAAGGTTTTAGGCTGCTTAGATCATCAGTGCTTTGAAGGAGGACAAAAATTCAGCCAAGAAGCAGGGCGGGGAAAGTGAAATTGGAGTTCTGGAGATTAAGGTCAGGAACAACAGGCAGTTAATGACTTCAGATGTTAACGAGTCAAGGACCAGGAAGGACAATACTCAAGGAAATACTAAATCAGGTGCCTGAAGCTTTCAAAGCAGTAACCAGAAAAGTATAAACATGACGGCTGTGACTACTTTTTGCCTCCAGCGGTAACTCAGCATCTAAACTCTCCACTAACAAGATGTTTGCCCAGGACTGAAAACAGCTGCCTTCCTCACGGGTTCAACTCACATCTCCTCCATTCAGTGCCACATGCTGTATTTCAGCTACAGGATCTGAATAAAATTAATAGCTTCTTCCAAGGTCTATGTTTTCATTAACAACTTCTGCACTATATTTTAATTACTCTTTTTAGCATCAGTCAATTAAAGCACTTATGTACAGTATCAGCAAAAGCACTGTACCTTATTGAATGAGTCAAATTCCAAGTACGGACATTTTGAATGTTGAGAAAACAAGAAAGGATGAAATTCCTCATATCTGTAAAATACACATTTGATATTATCACCTGAAAACTAATTTATGTTATGCAGAAAGAGAAATAAATACTTCAAATATTTACGTGTAGATATCTTCTGCTGGTTTATCTGGTTCCAGACTTGGTTTTTTCTCCTTTTTCTGGATAATATAACCCTAAAAGAATATATAAATATGTCATCAGCATTCATCTTTGAAAAGGATCTCCCTTATCTTGGCAAGGCAGCAAGTTTTAGGTGCTAACCTACTGATCAGCATAAGACAGTGAATCACTCCGGCAAGGAGATGTGGCAGAAGCAATGTGATTGATTGAGTAAAGGCCTGACCCCTTGCTTGTCTGATGACTTTTCTTCCAGAAAAGATGTGACCTTCTCTTACAAACCTCATGACTATCCTACAGCTTGTCACACAGATGCACATTTTACATGCAGAACACCATTACCTGCTATTGAAGCACAAGTGCAGTTCTCATAGGACCTATATAATCTGCTTGTAAATTATTTAATTGCTATGGATCTTGTGCATCCAGTGCAAGGAAGCAATTTTTATTCCTCATCACTACCTGGCGCCCAGGCTCGCCAAATAAAATTTGTAGCTGGTAACACCGGGAACAAGCATGAGCTGAACAGTATCTGCCCACCAGTTTAATTCTGCAATTCCTGCATAACTGATAACAATCAAGTTGCCCAACTGAGACCCACCTTTCCACTGAAGTTGTCAGTTAGTGTCATATATTCTTCTGCTTTCTCTAAAGCAGTAAGGACTTTTTCAATATTTTCTAAAGAGAGGAGGGGGAGGAGAGGAATAATTTAACACACCTAAAACAGAAAGGTATTTTTATATAAACACAGCACAACAGCAAACCAACAAAAGGCCCAGGCAACTGCCCTTCCAATTAAGTGCCTGAAGCAACCTGTCCAACCTAACTACATTAAGTAGGATACTAGCACGTCTCAAAAATAAAACAACAGATATCCTTTACCCCTGGTGCTTCACTACAGCAATTACTGTTCATTTGAAACAGCAGTGTCAGTACACATTTTACATCT
Organism: Falco cherrug; assembly: GCF_023634085.1. Classification (NCBI taxonomy): domain Eukaryota; kingdom Metazoa; phylum Chordata; class Aves; order Falconiformes; family Falconidae; genus Falco; species Falco cherrug. Next base: position 27,200,930 of record NC_073703.1, read on the forward strand.
GGAGAATTTTTAATAAAAAAAAAAATTAAATAGTTACTTCTAAGACATAATTATTCAAGTTTCAGGGGAAAAGACGACCACACAAATGCTATCACTTTATAAAAATAAAACTGCAGAGGCAAACCATAAACCAGCAGCTGTGAGAAGTTATTTGTTTGTTACCAAGTTGATTTATTACAGCACCATAATGTAGTAGGAAGTAAAAACCCCTTTTGATTTATGGCAAATATAAAGCAGCCAAGAAAAATCTATTCTGACTTTACTGCCTAAATCCATGATTTCCCAATAAATCTAAAGCTGCTACTTTATCAAATTCCCACTGTGTTTCCCACAGATAAAGGAAGGTTTTGATGCTAACTCTTCTATACAGGATTCTTGTAAAACATCCCTTTACATAGCCAGAGTTCACAGGCTGTGTAAGGTGGTCCCGCATTATAAAACCGTTTAGACTATAGGAGGAATCTGATGTTTTATCTCCAATATATGCACATTTCAAGAGTCTTAACGTCAACAAGGTTGGTCCCCAACCTAAAAACATACAACCATATGGTCAGAACTATGTATTTAAGGGTTACTCATTTTTTTGGAAAAAAAATACTACACAGACATAAAAATTGCCACACATATAGTACAGCCTTTAAAATAATATTTCCTACATACCTTTACTTTCCATATGCTGATCTATTTTGACATAGCCAGAAAATCCAGCTTCTATAAGGCAATGCTCAATGAGAGTGGCTCCATAAGCTGTTATAAAAATAAATAATGAAGAATCATCTGTAGAAAACATTCACAATGAAATTCATATTCACACTGAAATTGTAAGAAGTGTTTCAACACGCTAGGGCTGTGAAATTACAGCCCATCCTTAACAGAGGCTGGGGAGAGTGAGCAAGCTGCGGTCCTGAGTCCAGAGAGAGCAGATGCTCAGGACTCCCACAGTCGCCTGCTCAGAAATGCTGGCTGGCTAGGCAGAGCAGCTAAGTCTCAGCTCACAGCTGACGAATTCTTACAAACTTACGGATGTTTAGGTTCACCTAGAACTGGGAAAGGTCTAGGACAGAGTGAGGATATACAGGAAGGCTGGGCTTCATGCTGACCACAATGGAATGAAACCCTTACATTTAAAAGGGGGTAGGAAAGACTCTGAACTGAAGAGTGTAGGAAACCCAACAAGGGTGGCAAACTGCCCAGTTTGGGGTAAGGTATTACAAAATGTGAAGCCATACAAACTCCATAGCTTCAAATAAAGAACTAGAAAAAAGCTGGCAAAGCCAAATGTGAAACGAGTGGCCACAGAAACAGATGCAGCCCTGTTTGAACTGGGTGCAGAGAAGCAGCGAATGAATAGATATGAGCTCCTACAAAGATCCTTGAAGACTAAGAAACAAGGTGGGGCCATGGAAGACCAAGTTTAACTGAGAACACGCAGAGCAGAAACATGAAGGAAGAAAACCAGTGGGACAGCGCTGCATCAAGGTCAGAACAACAGAGATGACCTTAGAACAGGATCTTAAAGAATCCAAACAAATTAACAAGATAACCACTTGAAAAAAACCAGCACAATCCCACGGGAATGAAAACCCAGGCCTACATCTGGGACACACAGCATTAGGGCTACAGTACCAACTGCCTGAGCAGGGCTGCTGCTCACCCTAATGTGCAGAGGGACAGCAAAGAGATTGTAAAAACCACAGAACAGCAAAATCAGGTTTCAATCATGCCAGCCTGGCTAGACAGGTGTCATGTCATGGTACCAGGCTGACACTAAAATGTACCTGGATTCATGCTAGCACAGCAAAGCCCAAGAAACCTCCCTACAGGCATTCCCAGCTCAAAAGGGAATATTACATTAAGCAAGGAATCTTCTTAGAAAGAAAGAAATTAAGACAATCAATAAAAGGCAACATCTGCAAATAACCTGCAGGCTACTTAAAGATGCTATTTTGGAGGTTCAGAACAAACACACACCATTTATAAACAGTGTTTCAAAAAAATCCAGGGACGGCTGGCATGACTAAACATTGGGTTAAGAGAAACTGTTAAAGGCAAAAAGTTATGTGAATCTGTGTCCCCTGTGGAAAATGGGAGACCAGACTCTGGCAGGTGAATGTAAAACATAGCAACACTGGCCAAAATTGAGAAAATCTGAAAAAAAATCTTTTAAAAATACCCCATCAGATTAATAATAAAGCCTCTTCCAGATATAGCAGCTGCAGGAAGCCTGCTAGAATCAGTAGGTTCAAGAAGTGACCAAGGTGCAAAAGGAACACAGATATGACAAGACAGGAAAATTAAAGTCTTGAGTTTCATCGACAGTGTAGGGGCACAGGGAAGCTCTGGCTGGAATGTTTCTTTGCAGGCAGTCTGTCAGAAAATCTGACTCACATCCAGTTGTCAGAAGAGGCAATAGATCCAACAGGCAAAACAAGCAGCAGCAAATCCTCAGGATCATATGGTACTCAACCAGGTATTCAAAAGAACTCAAGGATGGAGATACCAAAACCGTTAAATGTAGCTTGAAACGACTCTCTTGCCTTAGCAGCAGAGGCACAAGTTGGTTAATGCACTGGCAATTTTAAAAATGGACTAGAAAACTATCAACTCTTTTCAGACTAAAGACTAAAACTAGCTGAAAGACAGCTTTGCACTAGATACAGGAGAGCCAGCATAGTTTTGTATTTTGCATCGTAACACTACGAGACAGTTAAAAAGCACAAAGACAAGGGAGGTCAAATAGATAAGGTCTACTTGGATTTCCAGAAAGCATTTAGCACAGCTCACCCCAAAGCTCTCAGAAAAAACAAGCTGCCACTGGATAACAGGACAGCCCCTGCCTGGATGAAGAACATGGCTGAAAAACAGGAAACAGGGAGGAGGTATAAACTGTCAGCTTGCATCCTGGAGGGAGGGGAGGAAAGCTGAGCTCTCCGGGGACCTACTCTAGGGCCTGCACGGATCAACATGCACCTAACTGACCTGGGAAGGGGGAACAAAGGACAAGGGGCAAAGCCTACTGACAAAACACAACTCATCTAAACAATAAAGACAACAGCCAGCTGTGAAGAACTGGAGGAGATCGAGCCACAGTGAGTAATTACATAAAGAACTGACACATAAACTCACTGTAAAACAATATAAAATTATCTACATGAGGAAGAACTATCCTACTCATGCATATGCCCAATGGATCACTTCTATTTGGGAGCAAGACCTCACAACAGATGGTCCTGTGGAAACAGAAACTCAATTGTCAGTGAACTACAAAAGAGTCAAGCTGCGTGTTGGGAATAATTAGGAAAGGCAAACAGAACAAGGGAAATCATGCCACAGTATGAACCCATGGTGCACTTCCACTGTGAACGTTATGTACATTTCTACTTACCCCGTTTCAGAACAGCTAGAGCTAGAAAAGGCACAGAGAAGGGCAACAAGGATCACCACAGGCTTGGAACAGACTCTGTACAAGGAAAGACCCATGTAGGCTATGCAGTAGGCTGCTCAACCTAGAAATTACTAGGACTTACAAAATGAGTGGTGTGGAGTTGGTAAACAGGCAGTTCACCTTCTCTTCAAATCCAGTACTAGAGCACCAACTAATACTGGTGAGATGAGTATCAGAACAAAAAAAGGAGGTGACTTTTCATGCGACACACAAGCAAGTGGAACTCCTCACCACAGAAACACCACGGATGCCTGAAGTTCATACAGGTTTAAAAAGAGATCTGGTAAATACATAGAAGGAAAATCCAACCCAAGCTATTAAATACAAAGATGCCTGCTGACCAGTCATGGGAAGGCTCCAAAATGTAGAACTGTTGGGACTGAGACTCTTCCGCAAAAACATCAGCGTGCCTGTCAGGGCTGCAGGCTAATGCCAGGGCTAGTGATGACCAGGCACTGGCCCGAGGCTTAGCTAACTGAATAGGATCGGAGGAACTACAGGACGCTGTAGAACGTCAGAAACTGTTGGACATGACAGTTACCAGCATGAGAAGTGGTAAAAATCAGAGAAGCAGCAGGAGCGATGGCTGGGTTCCACAGGTGGTTAAGGAGGAGTGGGGTGAGAAACAGCCAAACCCACACAGTAACTGAAGGGAAGAATTGTGGACCTTTTAGAGTGGAGCCTTGTCAAGCCAGCTGTGTCTGGGTACTCACATCAGTAAGGCCAAGGTTACCTAGGTAACAGTATCAGAAATACTGAATGCAGGCATGGGTATAGCAAAACTGGGACCAGTGTGGGAAAGTAATTAGCAGAGGGTTGTTTATTTAGGAGAAGTTCAGGGTGGAGAAAGAGAGGAAGAAGGGTGGCAAAAAAGAGAATCAAGAAATGGGAAAGTAATACTTAGGTCTGCAAATCATGTGATTTAGCTGTTCAGGGGTATCTGCCAGGAAATCCTCTGCTTGATCAAGACTGCCAGATCAGGAGGATAAACCAAATTTGTTCTGACCATGTCACAGAAGTCAAATTTGCTTCTGTGGTCAGGAAAACCAGGGCACAGGGTGCTTTGCCCAGCTATCAGAGAACACCCAGACGGACATATCAAGCATCCTGGATTTACCACATTGGACATCATTCCAGGAACTGGCAGCACTGACACCCACTTCCTAACAACATCCTTGCCCTGACTTTACGCTTACATCTCCAATTCAGTACCACTGAGCACAAGATGCTAAGCAAAACACATCAAGTCAGAGCTCTAACAGAGCTTTCAGGTGCTCATTGCTGCAGGATCATGGCAAGCCTTATCTTATCTCTTCGTGCAGTTGGCTTGGAATCAATGAAATCTACTCTGTTTTCAACAGCTTAGTTCTTTTGTTGTTTTTCAAACGAACATAAAAGCAGACTGTCAGGACCAACATTAAAAAAGAAAAAAAAAAAGACTGGCTGAAGTTGTCAAATATTCAGCATCACCTAAACGTAATGCATATTGACCCCCTTTCATTTTCTAATGAAACACAATTACTTACGAAGATGTGGGTTAAGAACCCTCTTCAGTTGTTCCCCTTTTGGTGCATTTGATATGATTTCAGTTAACCTGGAAAAGATAATGGAGAGTTGCAATTCCAAAGAACCATGAAGTTTAAGACTACATTGTATTGCTTAGTAGCTACAAAACATTTTCAGTTTTAAAAAAAGAAATGCACAATGGTGTGTAATATGTGAGACTACACAAAGACATGCTGGCTTTCATAGTTCCTAGTAATTTGGGTTTATTCCAATACATACACCATTTAAAAGCAATTACCTTTCCAAGGTTGGCAGAGGTGCAGGTGCTTTTGCGCTGTCGACTGGGTATCGTTCCCGAACTGCAAATCTGACATCGTCTGCTTCATCCGTGCGAAACCTCAGAATGTTTAAAATGATGTACTCGTGGTCTGTCAGGACAATGTTACCCTGTGAGCACACGACAGGGGATCATCAGCAAAGGCCAAACTCATATGCTTGCTTACAGAGGACACGCTTTGCACTCACCCTGTCGTACAGTTCAACGATGAGGTGATAAGCAGCTTCATCGCTTCCAAACTGGAAGTCCACAATTCTGTCTATACCCAACTGTTTTACACTGACAAGTCTCCTGGTCTTTAAATGCTTACGGCACTGTCAACAACAGAGAAAATGTCTGTGAGATGATGCAAACAGACATGCTTGTGACATTTTATTCTGAAATACATTCTTAGCTATAGACCCCTCCTGTACCACTGATCACTTTTTACTTATTACAAATACCCTAAGGGCAAAAATGCTGATCTTGGTAATACAAAGACAAGACAGCTCTTAGCAAAGTAATACCTTGATATTTATAGGTAATATAATTCTTCCAGACTCTTAATGTTAAGACATTTTTGCCATTAAAAACTGTTATTTGTTTACCTCAACAAGTGAGCAGCTAGTTAAAATTCAAAGGGTTTATTTTACAAAGAGAACTGGAATTATCCGTGCATCCATGTAAGACGAGGAAACCCACCCTGGAGATCTTTGCTGAGTCGTTTCAATAAGGCCACATCCAGACCTGTGTGAGTCAGCACTCAGGTTGTATCCCTGCATATCTACCTGCACAAACACAGCCTAACAGCTTGCAGCAAGATGTGAACCCTCAAGATCCAGCAGACTGAACAGCAAGACTCTATTAATACAGGGAGTTGCATCCAGGGCCTAAAAATCTGGACAATCCAACTGGAATAAGAAAGACTTTGCTGGATTAAAATTCCAAAAGGTCTAAGTGGCCCAGAAAACAGCCATCAGATTAATATCAGTCTTCATAAACTTAAATATGATGTTTTATGAACATCAATGACATGACCCCAAGTCCACAATTGCTCTTCCCTTGTCTTTAGTGACCCGCTTGATCAGGATCCAGCAGGGAAATCCTTCCACTGTTTTTTATTCTGCCTCCAAGACAGAACACAAATGCTGACTTCTGATATCCAGCCATCTTATTAAAAAGAAACTGCAGGTTAGTTTACCTTCATCGCAAAGCCAGATGGCATCATGTTTTTTGGCCACTCAAACTCCGTCGTGTGAATGCGTATACCAGATTCAAGCAGCAGCGTGGCCTTGCAGTCCGGTCTGTTAACAAAATAAAGACTCACCACTTGGCACATGAGCAGCCACCCCTCACCACATGCCAGTTTGCACTGGAATGAGACCAAAGCACCACAAACCAGCAGCACACCATCTACATAAAACCCTTGCCAAAACCGGTAACATCCATCAAATAGTGCCGCTGACAGTGAAAGGACATCCACTTTTCAAGTTTACTTGAAAAATTACTAGATAATTTGGCAAAGCAAAATGCTTGGCAAGCAATGGAGTTCAAAATTCCCCAGTATAAGTGGAGGCAAGCACGTGAGCAACGGTCCATCTCAGGTACCACTGGAGCATGTCACAGGTTAGTGACAGGACAAAAGTCCTACCTCCCTCTTCACCTGTGCACAAATATCACTAAGTATCGCTCCCCATTCCTTGAACTCCTCTCTTCCCTCCCCACAAAAAGAAACAATGGCAACTGTGTGCTTTTACACTAACATCTTTGGCCTTTTGTATATTTTCTGCAGTATCTCACGCTTCACGTTCATCTCCCAAGAAATTCCTGGGTAAAAATTCCTGCATTTTATCAAAGAGCAATAGAATTTGACTGAAAACTATAGTCAGGAAAATCACACACCTGTCAACAGAAATTACATTTATACAAAAAAATCTAGTACAATAATAGCATAAAGAAATTTAAAGAAGTTCTTACTTTTGAAGGCGAATAAGATATGTCTTATTATCCACATCATAAACATTGTTTACTCTCATTCCCAATAAGCTGCCAAAAAGAAAATACATGCTTTGGAGAATACGATACACAAACCACACAAGGGGCTGAAAAAATCCCAGTGATAATTAAAATATGCAGAGGTGCAAGTTATGATAAATTACCAAGCAGTAACTGAAAAGGCAGCAGAGAAAGATTAATGGAATGAGCTGGAAGCCAAATGGCCAAAAGATGGAGAAGTTGCTATTAATGGATAAAGTGCAAAAAGGTAAACAAGCTGAAGTATGAACAGCTACTGCGGACACCCCAGCTGCAACCAGACGGCTTCTGGATCTGCAGCACAGGGTGGAGGCCGGGCTGCTCACTCCTGCAAGCGCTCCTCTTTGCAGCAGGGATGCAAAATTTACTGGTTACACTGGAGCACTTTGCTCCTCCGGGCTAACTTCTGTGTCACTTGGGCAGCCCTTCGCCAGCACGAGGCACCAGTATTCCCAGTACAAGCACAGAAATGGCCTCTGGGTCAGTCTCATCATCATTTTCTTCAGAGGGGGGCTGAATACGCAACGCAGGCTGCCCTGGACACCAGAAGGGTATGGAGCTCCTCAGGGCATGGACACGAGGATGGAGCTTCTGAGCCGGGCGGGGGGGGTAGGTAACAGACCCCAGCACCTTCCTTCCCCACGCAGGCAGGAAAGGAAGAGCACTCAGCTGCTCTGCAGGGAGAGGCTGGGGGGGGGGGGGGGGCAGCAGCAGGACGATGGGGGGGGTGGGGAGGGGGAACAGGAGCACCCGGCGGGGCAGAGCGCCCGCAGCGCTCAGCGGCGGGGGGATGTGCTGGGGACCCCCCAGGCAGCACCGGAGCAGGGCAGAGCTGCCCCGCGGCGCCATGAGGGGCAGCCCGCCGCCCAGCGAAGCGTGGGGCTGCGCTCCCCACAGGAGTCTCGCAATCTACGTGCAGCGGCGAGGGAACCACCTCAGAACAAGGCGGCACGGAACTGCATCGCCGCCAGGGGAGGGCTGCGCTCCCGGCGGTGGCGGTGCCGAGCCGCGCGGAGGCCGGGCAGATGGGGGTGACGCGGAGCCGTGCCTGGCAGGGCAGAGGGGCTGAGGCCGGGCCCCGCGGAGGGGCAGAGCGGCGGTATGCGCGGAGCCCCCCAGCTCGGGGCCGGGCTGCCGGCGAGGGAAGCGGGGCAGAGCCGCCACACGCAGCCCCGGGGCCAGGGCCCCGCTGAGGGGAAACAGGCGCTACAGACCGGGTCGGGCCCCCCCGCCCCAGGAGCGGGCCCCGCGCCCAGGGACAGCGTGAGGGGGGTGAACCGGTACCTCTGCCGGAGCTCGGCGAGCACCGCGCGGATATCGACGGTGCTGAAACGGGATTTCATGGCGGCGGCGCGACCGCCCGCTCCCAACGACGGCGCTCGGGGCCGCGCCTGCGCTCGCTACGGATCGCGCCCGGCGCCAAACCCCTCCGCTGCGCGGCCACGCGCGTGCGCGCAGGGGGGCAGCACTGCGCTGCGGCCGGCAGGCGGCGCTGTGTGCGGCGGGCAGCCGACAGGAGGCGGTGTGCGCGGCGGTGTGCGCGGCCCCCGTGCCGCAGAGCGGGGCAGTCGGGTGCGAGCGGCAGGGGCCGGTGTGCGCGTAGGGCAAAAGCGTTGTTGCGGGGGGTCGGAAAAGGAGCCCGCGTCTCTCTGTGTTGCCCAGGCTACGCGGCAGTGGCTATTCACAGGCGCGATCCCGCTACTGACCGGCACGGGAGCTTTGACCTGCTCCGTCTCCGACCTGGGCCGGTTCACCCCTCCTTAGTCAACCTGGTGTGCCTCGGCTCCCCGGGGCTCACCATATTGATGCCGGCCTTAGCGCGGACGCCCGCTCGGCATAGCGCACTGCAGCCCAGAACTCCTGGGCTCAAGCGATCCGGCGGGCTCGGCCTCCCGAGTAGCTGGGACTACAGGCACGCGCCACCGCGCCCGGCGCTGCGAGCTCCGCGCCGCCGCCCCTAGTGCTGCCGCGCCGTGACGTCACGCCGCGGGGGCGGGGCGGGGGCGGGGCTGGGGCCGCCGGGGCTGAGGCGGCGAGGGGAGCCCTGGCCAGGGGGTCCAGCGCAAATGTGACAGGGCTGGGGGCGTTCGGCCTCTGCTCCCCGGTAACAAGCGGCGGGACGAGAGGCAACGGCCTCAAGTTGTGCTGGGGCGGGTGCAGAAGAATGGCTGCAGAAGCGTGGCCTTAGAATCTCTGAAGATCTGCACAATCCAGGCCTGGTATTAGAATAGGCCTGTAATCAGAATTGTACTGAAGTTGCTGTGCTGGAGTTAACAAGAAAGGTGGCCTTGAGCTATTCCTGAATCCTGAGACCAAGTAATTATGTTGTGCCAACAGGCCGTGGCTGTAACAAGCTACAGCTGCTGGGAAAGCAGGTGCAGGGCCAAGAAAGATAGGGACCGGTATGGGAAAATAGGGAGTAACAAACTACAAGGCTGAAGCACAGCAACACAATTAGCTACATGGATAGAATGCTTATTTTAGTCATGATAATTAGGGGTGTGAGAACCGCGCGCATTTAGAGACTACTAACCAATTATATTTCTGCTTTACGAATATGCATGTGTATCGGTTCTGTATAAGTACTGATAGAAACTAATAAAGTTGAGCGAGATGCATAACTCATATTGAGCATCTTCTTGACTCCGGCAAACCCTTATTCCAACAGGCAGGTTTATGGACATGAGGAAAAATTTCTTCGCCAAAGGGGTTGTCAAGCACTGGCACAGGCTGCCCAGGGAGGCGGTGGAGGCACCATCCCTGGAGGTTTAAAAGATGTGTAGATGTGGTGCTTAGGGACAGGGTTTAGTGGTGACCTTGGCAGCGCTGCATTAATGGTTGGACTCGGCAATCTAAAAGTTTTTTTCCAACCTCAGTTATTTTGTGTTTCTAATCTGATTTGTTAGGTCTTGACACGACCTGGGGTTTGTTGCCAGAGCTGCATGGTGGGATCTAGCTGGGGCCAGTGGAGGATCAGGGGTATCTCTTTGATGAAGGGATTTCTTTAAAAGTGTTTCTGGGCCCCCTCCCTCCCCTTTTAAAAACATCTCTTTTTTTCCCCCCATCCCTCTCTTTCCCCACTGTGAGGCGAGATGTGGTCCCTGCTCCTCCATGCAGACCCCTGGCCGCCCCATTCCCCACACAAAAGGAAACTGGGTCCCGCCCTCTCACCCAGGCTGTGCTACAGGTGCCATCCCGCTACTGACCGGCACGGGAGCTTCGACCTGCTCCGACTCCAACCTGGGCCAGTTCACCCCTCCTTAGGCGACCTGGTGGCCCCCGGCTCCCCTAGGACCACCATATCGATGCCGGCCTTAGCGCTGACGCCCGCTCGGCACAGTTTGCTCCAACGCTGAGCTCCCAGGCTCAAGCCATCCACCAGCCTCAGCCACCCCAGGCGCTTGGATTACAGGCACAAGCCACCGTGCCCGGCTGTTTTTCAGGCTTTTGCAGATTCCTCCACATCCGTCTTGTGTGGCTCTGCCTGGCCACAGAGCGGCAGTGGGGAACTGAGCAAATGTCCTTGGGTTGCTCGTATTTTATGTTTAAAAAACGGATGGATGGATAGACAGGAAAGATTTCTGAGTGCAAGTATATTTAAGCAGCTGAGAAAGCCCAGGCTTCTTGTTTTGAGCCAGAAGAGGCACATCATGATGCTCTACTTTCATTTTCAGCCAAGTGAGGTGCATCAGGGAGCTCAGTACATTTCATTTACCCAAGAGCAGGTAAGAGATGTCCCACTCCTTGCTTTGAAATACTCCTCATAGCAAAAGGCTTCCTGATTCGCCAGTGTTTTTCCTAGGAGTGTAAAGCTCAGAGCCAACGACACAAATGAGCTGTGACAGTAAATACCTGATGGGGCAGACTAATGAAATGCTCCTGGGAGCTGCAGCCCCATCTTGGTCCGGAGCAGGCTGCCTAAGCCAGGGAGTTTGAGGGATGCTTACCTGACTCACAGGTGTGCAGGGTCCCTGAGCCAGAAACACGTTGAAAATTCTGCTGCCTGTCATTTCCCATTTTAGTAGTTACATCTATTGGGATCCCAAAGGTCTGGCTGGGTCCTGCACTGTGGCCTTTCACCACTCCAAGAAATCACAACACAGGCCACCAAAACGTGAGCACACCTGAGGGAGCAAGGCAGGGGCAGCATCTTCAGCTCAAGCATCTGTGGGAATGCTTCTGCCTTTCCCCAGTATTACTTCAGCCTTCTGTGATTGCTCCCTGGCACAGAGAACTGACAAGCACAGGGCTGTGCACGGGAAAGATGCCAAAAGAGGCTGGGTCCCGCTCTCTCGCCCGGGCTGTGCTACAGGGACTGTTCACAGGCGCCATCCCGCTACTGACCGGCACGGGAGCTTTGACCTGCTCCGTCTCCGACCTGGGCCGGTTCACCCCTCCTTAGGCGACCTGGTAGCCCCCGGCTCCCCCAGGACCACCATATCGATGCCAGCCTTAGCGCGGACACCCGCTCAGCACAGCTCGCTGCAGCCCAGAACCCCCAGGCTCAAGCCGTCCACCAGCCTCAGCCTCCCTGGCGCTTGGATTACAGGCACAAGCCACCGTGCCCGGCTGGCCGCAGCTCCCGCCGCCTCCGCAGAGCAGCTCCTCCAGCCTTGCCGTGGCAGCCGGGAGCTCAGGCAGCAGCATGCATTAATGCTTCAGCAACATAGTGGGAACACAGGGGAGAAGGAGCATCATGAGCATCAAGTACAGGAAGCAAAATTTAGCTCTGCAAGTGAAGATTCAGCACAATATTTTGCTTTAGAAAGGCCAAGTTAAGGTAGGTTTGTTGTAGGCCAAATTAAGTTCATGGTCCTGATCTAGGATGTGTCCAGTGAGAGCTCAGAGGATTTGCTGAGGAGAGTCTAAGGCAACCTACTCACTGCAGTGAATACTCACAGATGTAATAAAGTGGTTTGATTCTCAGAGAAGGATATAAAATCACAAAAATGTAATGCAAGGAACGAAATGCAGGAGCTTCTTGCCTTTATCCATTCACTTCTGCAACAGACAGCAGAAATACTTTAACAGAGTATTTGAGATCTTCACTGTGTGTTTTGCCTCTCTCGGAGGCCTGTCCAAGAGACCACCCCCAGGCATCCCATGAAAATAACTGTGCAGCTGGCCAGGGCTGGGGATGCTGCAGGTCCCTCACCTCCCTCTGGCTCCACGGAGACCTGTGGCTGCAAAGAAAGCTTAAAGCCAACATGTTCAGATAGTCAAAGCAGCCTTTGGTCTAATCCAGAATTGCACTGCCCCTTTCCCAGCAGAGCGAGCCAAAGCTGATCCCAATCCACACGCTGCCATTGCCAAAATGGCCTTTTGGGGCTTTTCCCCTCTCCAGATACATGTTATTTCTTCAGACACACTGAGCACTAGCCTGGGGGATCTCTGGTGCCTGTGAACATGTACAGTAGAGTAGGGGTGCCCAGACTGTCATGTCTACCCAGGAAAGCCATGCATATCACCTCCAAGGGCAGCAACCTGACTCTACGCCAGCCTGGAGGAGAGCAGAACCAGCTGCCGAGGTCGCAAACACTGCTGGAGAGCAGCACCAGCCCAGCCAGAGCCTCCTGCTGCTGCCCCCTCCTCTGCAGATCCCCTCCAGGCTCTCCCCACCAAAGCTGTCGCTGATGCTGTAGACACAGCATCTGTGGACACAGCAGGCCTGCAGCCGGCTTAGTCCTAACCAAAGGGCTAAAGACATCAAAGGATGGTGTCTTTGTATTGCATTTCATAAGTGCAGAGGTCAAGGCATGGAGGTACCTCCTGGCCAAGCGCAGACGTGCCTCAGTTCCAGACACAGACATGCCTCCTCCTGGAGGCACGGACACACCTCCTGCCCAAGGCCAGACCCACCAGCAGCACCTCAGGAGGTACCTAAGCATTTCTTCCAGACTGCCTGACCCAAGTTTGTGGAGCAAAGTCCAGGGCTAAAGTACACACACGGCAATCCCATCTCAGAAAAGACAAACAAGATCTTCCCCAGTGCTGCACAAGTCCTGAAAGGTGTCAGGGCTGCATGGGAGAGAGAGACATCTTGTTCTGGGCTCCTATTATCTACTTAAGGAAGAGCTGTCAGTGACAGCTGGAGTTTTGGTTAAAGGCATTAGGATAATGACTTAGGGGTCACGGGCATAAGGAGATGTAGGCCTGACATCCACAAACAGGGGAGAAAGGCAAGCTGCCTGCACAGAAATGACACTTAACACAGGGCCAGACATCCCCCTCCCATCCTCTTCTTCTACGAGTGACACAAAGACACAAAGACACAAATTTTCCATCACATGAAAAAAACAGCAGAAGTGAATCAAGACAGCAGGGGCATGAAACTGCCTGTTTTGCCTGGGAAAATCTGGTGGGAACGAGCTTGGCAGACTGAGGAGGGACAAGGCAGAGCCAGGATGCAGCTATAGTCCTGACAGTGCTGCTGGCCTGCACAGAGGTGTGCCCTGGTACGGCTCCTGACCACCACAGCAACAAATGAAATAAAAAATGAGGCCGCTCAGAGCTGGGGAAACCTTGGCTGCTCAGCTCTGAGCTCAGGGGGAGCTCTGCCCGGTGGTACTCAACTGACAGCTGGTTGCTGCATCTTTCTCAGCAGGATCAGCTGCTCCAGGCTCCTGCTGAGCTCCCCATGTGCAGGAGCTGTGGCTTTGTGCAAAGCTTTACGGGTAAGCTGGGCTCCAGCCTCCTGAAGAACTGGCTTTGGGATCCCGCTGAGCTCCAAACCTCCACCCCTTGTGAGGGCCAGGCAATGTCGCACTGCGTCTGCAACCAGAGACCCTGTGAATGACTAAAACACACCTTAGAGGAAAAAAAGCCCTTGGAATCTGCCAGCAAAGAACTCTCTGCATTAGAGCGTGGATGGAGAATACAGCAGATTTCTGCTGGACCATGGCACTGACTGCAAAGTACCACCACCATGAGCTTCCTGGACATCCCCTTGTCACTGCCATGCTTAGTAAGACACCAAGATGACTCAGAACATCTAGACATCAGCAATGGCTTGGGGTCCAAAAACCTCCGGGTGCAGGTCTCCATGGGGTTAGGCACGACATCCAGCTGAGTCCTGAAGGTCATCGGTGTATCTTCTGCTCTGCTGCTGCTGGTAAATACAAGGTGTAAAAATGCAAAAGCCTCACAGATTATTTTTACTCTTGTTAAGGCTTCATGATTTTCCAAGCCAATATTGTCACGGTGGTGACTCAGGATTTTGGCCTATAGAAATTTGGTCAGGCAGTATCCCCCACCTACATTTCCTCTGTCTGCTCCTGAAAAGAACCCATGAAAGGAGAAGACAGATTGTTTGCCGATATTAACTGCAAAGGCATTTCAATGTACTTAAGATATAAAACAAACCCAAACAGCCTGGAGGCCAAACTGTTTTTCCTGCTGAGAGGCCACTTTGGAAGAACTCTTCCCCGCTTCCACAGGAGGCTGGAGGAATGCCAGGGAGACCAGAAGAGGGCCTTCGCCTGATGAGAAATGTGGGATTTCTAGCCCTTCTTCAGGGTCCTCATTACACTGTTTCACCACACACAGAGGCTAACAGAAACCTGCTGCAGTCAGAATACAACACCCCCTTCCCACTCTACTTCCCTAACGCTGTTACATTCACCTTATGGGAAAAGCCCAAGGCTCTGCTTAATGCCACACACAATTTCCTTCCTTGGAAAGACACGAAGGTCTTTGAAGGCTCAGTGTAACAAAGTCTTTTCCCATCTCCCTCTGCCAAAAGAAGAGAAAAAAAATAGGAAGCATGATGAGCTACACCATATTAAAATAAGTTCAAAATCCCAACTGATTGGGAAGATAATCATATTCAAAGAGATAAAAACAAAGGGAGTTATTGATCCATTTCCTTGGGGCTTGCTTCTTCTGATGCGATGGTTAGTACATAAAGTTGAAGGTGTATCGTTTTCGTTCACCACTTTAATTGTGACAGCACTTGGATCACTAGTGGAGGACAGAACATGCAAACACAGCCTCACAAAACCATGAAAAACAATAGGTGCAAGCCTTGGTACCCGCTCCACCCATTCAGCTCCTTATGGAGACAGAAAAAGACAAGGAACAGCTGCCCTGCAGCCAGGCCCAGATGAGTTTCCAAAAGGTTCTACAGATACTTGCTATCTTTCTCCCCAGGCTTTAACTCATAATCACTTTATAACCATAATTGCTTTTTACTCTCTGGGCTGTAAATCTATACTGTCATGCAACAGGCACTCCATCCAGTGACACATTGTCAGCCAGTGCTTACTTTTAAAATATTTAACTTCTGCAGGCTACCCAGTAACTCGCTGGGTGTTGCCAAGGCCCCGAGAAGGTTTTTAATTCTTAAGCAGGTTATGTGAAACTGAACCCCTTCAGAGAAGTCACATTTCTCCGGTAATCTAGAACGTGTTCGGGTATTGTAAATGCTTCTGTTGGGTGTCTGACCCTGAAAAATCAACCAGCAATGTAAGAACCTACGCTGTATTGAGTATATATAGTGCCTAACGTGCACTTCTTTCCATGAGGGGTGGTTACAGGGCGTAGATTTGTATCAACTTTCTGCAGGCTGAGCACTGCAATCAAGTCTTCTTGCTCGCACCATCACACCTCTTCATCTTTGATGACACATTTCCACCCCACAGTTCCTTATGTTGCTATCTGAAAAATAAGAACCTGTCTTTCAAAACATCTTGCACTGGGACAAATTCACATTTTAAAGGCTCGTAACACAAGCTATGTTTTTTCCTGGCTCTCCAAGGTAAGAGGCAGTAACTCTGTGAGGACACAGCAGTGGGGTTCCTCAGGCAAAGAACCCTTTATTTGTTTTACTAAGTTATGCCGTTTACATTCTGCTTCCTGTTTACCATCCTTTCTGTTCACTTACGGAAACTAATATGGTTCCACATTAAAATGTTCCAAAAGTAGGTGGTGCTCTCTCACTAGCTTCTCACCCATTCTCTGTGGGACTGGTAAATGTGAGCTACAAGGATTGACATGCACAGAGTTTATTAGTGACTAATTGGAGATCTTAACTATTGAAAGTGCTGAGTTTCTCAAATGTCTTTTTGCTATGTATCATCCTAAAAAGCAGTAATAACTACTTGAAAAACACATGCCAAACCACATAAAATCTTCTTCTGGTGCACAGACCATACAAACAGAAAGTTTTCCTGAAGGGCAGGGAGGATCCTCATGAATAAAGCCCAGTGCAGGTGAAAAAGTATTTGCCTGAGTGGATCCCATTTCTCTTCTACAGCACGTAGCCACATCCCCACATCCTCAATTAAGTTTTGGATCTGCTGTGTGTAGTGCAGCATATCACTTCTCTTTGTCAGGTTTTTGGACTTGGATGACGGCAAGATCAACTTTGGATGCTTTCAGCAGGTCACACAGTGGCAGCTGAAGAACACAGCACCCTGCTCCAGCTCAGGGTCCAAGCAGAAAAGCTCTGATCAGCAGCAGAGGCATCAGCGGGAGAGCTCAGGGAACTGTCGGGGTGCCTAGCCTGTCCCTGCTCTGGCTGCTGAGGGATGGGACACGCAGCTGCTAAAGGCTCAGGGACCTGTGGGGCAAAGGCAGTTGAGCAGAAGCTGTTGACCACAGCCTGGAGCAGCATGGCTCGTCTCGGCCACGGGCCCACCCAGGGCAGAACATGCATCAGGAAAGGAGTGGGCCCCTGCTGGCAAAGGGATAATACAGATTGGAGCACCCTCTCATTTGCCGATATCAAGCATGGGCACGCAGGAACCCTGCGGGGAGAGGAGCAGCGCAGGAAGTGGCACTGCTGCTTAGTCAGCACAAGGTCCCACCACGTGGAGATGGGATCTTCAGCAGCTCTCGTGCAAGAGCAGCTGCTGTCTCCCTGAAAGCAACTCCACGCCTTGGCATGCATGCAAGTACTTCACAGTCCCACCACTTCCAGTTTACCAGGAGGGAAAGGAGAGAAGAAGCTCAGGAAAAACAGAAGAACCCAGCTCTTGGCCAGCTGAAATGGGCAAAACCAAAACTGGGCAAGCCCTGTCTGCAGACGGTCCCCAAGGATGAGGGACAATGCAGTCACTAATGAAGGTAAAAAAAGACACAGTTCAAGAGGAGAGACCTGAGGAACAGCACACCTGGGTCAAAACAGAGGGAGAAGGTGATAGAAAAGGCACTTTCCCACTCTGCAGGTATTCATTTTTGTTTGTGCCTTGTGGTACCCACTGGCTGGTGGCACAGGCTGCAGAGCAGCCATCCCCTCCTGCAGCCCAGACAGAGAACCATCCCAGGTGCCATTCAGTGTTCTGCTGGCTGCCAGGTGCTGACACACTTAATGCTTGAGATCCATATTCCACAATGGGTAGATCCCAGGAGAAAGCACCTAAGGTAACTCTCAGCTGTTAACAAGAAAAGCAGAAAAGCCTCACATGCAGTCACACCCTCCCCTTAATGCTTTACACAGCCCAAACAAAAACACTAAAAAGACAGTCATTTCCTGAAACCAGAAAATTCTGCTCTGAGGCCAGCGGGTAGAGCAATCAACCTGCACGCAGACAAAGGCAGTACTTCAAAGCTTCTGACATCTCCGTTTGCAACTATTTTGGTCAAGACCCATGGTCTTGTACTACTGCTGCCTCATTTAATAACCTGCCGCTCACATTCACCAGCACGGAAATGGTCATGCGGAACAGAGCCAAGTAGAAACCCACAAACGTCCACATCCTGATGTTAATTTTAGCCCTGCTTGGCAGTAAAATATTTAGATAAATTTCTGATGCCAGTGAGAGACTGAACTAGCTGTATCCAGTGGGATCACTAGGCCTTGCTGTTAATCCCACACCAGTACCTGCTACTTTAACCATGACAGTATGAACTCTGGCACTGCCTGATGCATGCAGGGACACTCGTGAGCCCTGGTGTCAGCAGACGGTACCCCTGGCGCAGCCTGCACACACTCATTTGGAGAGGCCATGGATGGTATGTTTTCCTTGGCATCCTCCGTCTTTGCTCGCTGCATGAAAGAGCAAGGCTGCCTCAGAAACTTACTGTCATCCACTTAATAGTCCTGTAGTCCAGGAAATCTCCCATTATTCTAGACTTTTTTAAAGACACCAATTTCCCTTTTGCTGTCCCAAGGGGGATCGCTTTGCATGTCCCACACAACTGCAAAAATGTCTGCCATAAAAATTAACTCATAATTTAGTATTTTTGAAGGGACAGAAGGATACAGTGAAGTCAATCTTACGCACGTGATCCAAAGTGGAAGACACCTGTGCTCTCTGAGAGCCATACAGTTCAGAACGTGACCACACCACCCAGCTTCCCTGAAGGCTGACCCCAAAGTGACCACAGCACATTTTGGTGGGTTTGCATTCTGGGTGCTGCTTCCCACATCCATGCCATCAGCTCAGAAGCAACTACCAACACAGGTTTGCTTTCCCCTTGCCTTCCTCTGCGCATGCCTTGCCAGCAGGAACTGGGGGGGCAGCCCCATGCTCCGGCATACTGAAGGAGCAGCCCTGCACTGCTCGTGTGCGCTGGCCTCGCTGGCACCGCTCTGGGAGCGCAGGGTTGCGACATGTTGTGCGTGTGGAACTGGCCAAACGTGTGCCTGCCGGTGTGCAGAGGGCGCTGCTCTGTGTCAAGCAGGGCGTGCTGGGGCACTGCTCCCGGGGAAGGCAGGCCCGGACTGTGGCTGGGTAGGCGAACGCTGCATTTCCAAGTGGTTGGCCACAGCTGGAATTTCACTGATCTGGATTACAGGGAGTGACCCAAGACAAGAAGGGGCCATAAACCCAATGACACTACACATCACAGAAAGGTCTGGGTTTGAAGGGGGCTTTAAAGGCCATCTAGTCCTGCAGCAAGCAGGGACATCTTCAACTCCACCAGGTGGCTCAGAGCCCCGTCCAACCTGGCCCTGAATGTTTCCAGGGATGGCGCATCCATGACCTCTCTGGGCAACCTGCGTCCCAGCACCCTCTCCCTACATCCCCCCCCAGTATCCTAAGATAGGGTTTAGTTTTACACAGGGAAGGCTCTTTCCGGAGGGTTCTGTGAGGGCCCACCCCAGCAGGTCACAGGCACAGTGGCAGGGCCACTCAGGTTACCTCCCCACCTGGGACCCAAGCGCAGCACGTAACTGCTGCCAGCTGCCCTGTGCCTTGTCACCACACTGCCCTGGGCTCGCTCAGGACCCAACACAGCACCCAGCCCACAGCAGCGCTGGGGCCAGGTGAAAGGGGCCTGCCTTGGTACAGCACAGCCGGCCGTGGGCGGCACCTCAGCGCCTTCCCGAGGCTGGCACCCTGCCACTGGGTTCCTTCTCCCATCGGGGCCTCTTTGCCCACCGAGGCGAGCAGGGAGCCGAGGCCTCGCAGCCCGGCTGGGTGTGCCACCTGCAGCGCTACCGCAGCCGGCCAGCTAGAGGCCACCCCGATGGACACGTTTATGCCAGCCCAGCTCCCGCACCGCGCCCCGAGGCACTGGGCCGTAAGCCCTCGGCGCCCCGCCAGCCCAGCCTTTCCCTCCTCGCTGGCCCCGCCACCCGGGCGCTGCTGGCCCTTTAAGACGCGCCCTGGGCGCCCTCCGCGCGCTCCTGCTGACGTGTGATCGCGTGGCGCCTCTCCCCACCGAGGCCCCGCCCCCTCGCCTGCCCGCACGCGCAGTGCCGCCCGCGGGAGCCGGGCCCCGCCCCGCCCCGCTGCCGCCGGCCCGCTCCGCGCAGGCGCGGCAGGGCGAGGCAAGCGGCTACCCCGCCCGGCGGGCGGGGTAGGTGGGGCTGGGGTGGCGCACGCGCACCGCGCCTCGCGGGCGGGCGGGAGGGACAGCCCCGCCCCTCCCCTCCCGCCAGGGAAGGAGCACGCGCGGCGGGGCGGGGTTCCGGCCGCCACGGCCCCCGCGCAGCCGCAGTTCGCGCCCGAGGCCGCGCGGGAAGCGGAGTGGCGCGCGCGCCCTGGGCGGAAGGGGGCGGGTCAGAGCGCGCCCCCCCCTCCCCGCGGCCGCCTGCGGCGGCGCATGCGCGGGGGCAGGGGCGGCGGGTGGCGCCGCGAGCGGCCCGGCGGGCGGGGCGGGGGCGCCGCGCGCAGGCGCCCTGGCGGCGGAGGGGAAGTGAGGCGGGCTCGCGCGGCGCCTTTTCCGGCGGTGCTGGCTGAGGGAGCGGCGCGCAGAGGAGCCGGCCGCGAGCCCGCCGGCCCTGAGGTAACTGCCGCCCGCTCCGCTCCCCTCCCCTCCCCGCTCGCCGCGCCGCCCTGTCTCACGCTCTCTCCGTCCCTTTGCAGGCAGGACGCGGAGCCGCCGCCCCTAAGCCGGCATCCATGAGCTGAGGCGCCGGCGCGGGAGCCAAGGCAGGAGCCGGGCGGAGCCGCCGCCTCGGGCCAGGCGGAGGAGCGGAGAGCGGCGCGGCCCCCCTTCCCGCAGCGCCTGGTCCGCACCGCCGCGCCAGGCCTCCCCTCGCCTCCCCCTCCCCCGCCCCGCTTCTTCCGCAGCCGCCCCATGCGCGGCCGGCGCTGAGCCCCGCCTGCCCTTGCCCTGACACCCCTGGGCCGGCCCCGCTCCGCTTCGGCCCCCGCCCCGCCCGGGCTGTTCGGGTGGGTCGGCGCTCGCCCTCCGCTCCCCCCACCCCCCACCCCGGAGGCGCCGGGCCCCTTGGATGCCGCCGAGATGGGCAAGGTGCTGTCCAAGATCTTCGGCAACAAGGAGATGCGGATCCTGATGCTGGGTCTGGACGCGGCTGGTAAAACCACCATCCTGTACAAACTGAAGCTGGGCCAGTCCGTCACCACCATCCCCACCGTGGGCTTCAACGTGGAGACGGTTACTTACAAAAACGTCAAGTTCAACGTGTGGGATGTCGGGGGCCAGGACAAGATCCGTCCCCTCTGGAGGCACTACTACACGGGCACGCAAGGGTTGATCTTTGTGGTGGACTGCGCCGATCGCGACCGCATCGACGAGGCCCGCCAGGAGCTCCACCGCATTATCAACGACAGGGAGATGCGGGACGCCATCATCCTCATCTTCGCCAACAAGCAGGACCTGCCTGATGCCATGAAACCCCATGAAATCCAGGAGAAACTGGGCCTGACCCGAATCAGGGATAGGAATTGGTATGTGCAGCCCTCCTGTGCTACTACAGGGGATGGACTCTATGAAGGGCTGACATGGTTAACATCCAATTATAAATCCTAATGAGAGAGTAACTATTTAGTCTACAAAGAATTAAAGAAAAAAAAAGTAACCGACATGGCTTTCCAGAAGAATGATTCTCTACTGAAAAGTAAAACAAAAGCATCCATAGGATTATCATCACCTTTCTCCAGTTACCACCCTTTCCTTCTGCACACTTGACTGGATTCCTGTTTTAACTCTTCTTGCTTGGCGTTAGGATGCTCTAATCTCCGAATGTGACACGAACACAAGCACTAGATGCTATGGCAGACTTCCAGCAAACAGGGGAAAGACACATTGTAGACTTGCTAAGTAACTTTCTCCCCCCCCTCCCCCCCCCCTTTGATAGCCCTTAAGGTGGTTTGATTATTTTGGGGGATGGTTGGGGGAGGGATACCATTTTCAATGTATGCTTTCTGGTTCTACTGTTTTGATTATATTATTTTTTTTCTTCTATCACTTGCTGTAGATTGCTACTTTTTTGCATTCATGCAGAATATGTTGATAGGTCTACTTCATCTAGTAAACTGAAAATTATTGCTTAAAATCAAACTGCAGTCTGTCTTTTTATATTAAGGACTTTTTTTAAAGTTCTGTTAATCTGTAACTAAATAGTGACTCTCAGTCTGTCTTCATATCTCAGACTAATAATGAAACAAATTCTTGCCTACAGTGGCAGATAGTGAGAATACCATTGTAACATGTTCAAAGTGCATATCAGGCATAATGTTAACTAGGTAATGTAAGAACTGCTTTGAAATGTCAGCTGTGAAGTTCTGAACCATACATCATGCATGAGAAGGGATGCAAATAAGTTCCCCATACTACATAACAACCATATAGCAAATAAGACATGAATGATGTAATAGTTCCAGGGTAGATACTGTTCAGTTTTCGTCTTGCATTGCAAACTTAAATGATGTTTAGCTGCGGTTTTTACTACCTGTGTCAGTCTCCGAATCAATGCAAGATAGGTTCCTTCCAGAAAATGCAGCAATAAGGTGTATGCATTGCAACAAGTTTTACTTTAAATCACAGGTGTTTAGGCAAAAATCTAGCACTGACTTGCCTGTCTTGTGAGCGAGACAAATTGTTTTCATCTCAAGGCAGTTGAAGACTTCTAAATCTTAAAAGGGTTTCTGATTCTTTCCAACAGGCATGTAGTGGAGAAGGAAATACTGGGGTGTGTTTTTCCCCCCATTTTGTAGACTTCCAAAGGGGCAAGTTCTGTGCTAAGCTTTAATTGAGCTCGGTAATTTCTGACACCTGAATAATAGCCATTTTGAGGAAATCACTTCTTGGTTCAGTTTTCCAGGACTCGACTGAACTCATGCAAGTAGTTGCAGTCCTTCACCATCTGTCTCGGTAGCCGGTTGTTGCTGTAGTCCTGTAGGAAGGAAGCTATGTTGGATGTCTGAAGCCCATTGAGTAACTACTAATGGGAGCGGGGAGGGGAGAGAGAGAGAGAGAGTATACGACAATGAATGTAAACTTCCATAATTAGTTCTTAAAGGGCAAGCAGCTCATTTGCCATATCACAGTCTGTACATGTGACTGGCAAAAAAAACCCCACCCAGGATAAGTATTAGTACAAAAACTCAATCAAGTATTAATGCTGGGTGCAAAAAATGTTAAAGCAGCTGGTTCTTATTCAGCCTTAAGGATTAACTTCAGATTTCCTCAAGGAGTTAAACTCAATTGGGGAATTCTAGGAATGTATGCTACAAAACCAGAAGAAAATGGCTTTTTTTTTTTGGCTTTTTTTTTTTCCAAGGATATGGGTTTTACATGAAATTGGGGGCATTACACTACATTTTTGCAGTGTTGACTCTGCATGCTGAGTACATTGTATATGGAGCTCTTACCAAAGATGTATGGAAGATAAAAATACTGAATTAACTTCTGAAATTGAATTCTTTGGACCACTTAAAAGTTCCTTTAGAATATGGTTCCAAAAGACTTACCTTGATGTGGGTTGCAGATGGGACTGAATGGGTTCTTAAGCTAGAAGGTAGAGCATCAATTGACTATTAAGTCTTTGTAAGTTAAAGAAAGTCTGCAAAAGCTTAATGTAGAATAACTCCAATCTCAGCTCTAAAGAAGAGGAGGTGAGATTATTTTTTTTTTCACTCAAGGCTTTTTGCCATTGGAATATCATTGCTCTATTTTCTAGCTTTTTTTTTTTCTCCTGTTGATGTAATTTAACAAGTAGGTTGGTGGTATAAAGACTAAAAATACAAGAATAAGGTTACTGTTTTCTTCTGGAGCATAAATAAAATAGCCAAGCACAAAGTAAATGCCTAAACTGGAAAACTTGAAGCTCTGTTAATGGTTCTTGAACTTTCTTAAATCTATTCTCAGTCAACATGAAAACTTCAATAACTTCCATTTTTTGTCTAAGTTGATTTACTGTGTTTTCAAGTGCTGGGGCAGACTTCTTTGGTAGACTTTGCATTAAGTTGAATTCACAATTTTGTATTTCCTTAGTAACTTTGTTATTCTGTTTTTGTAGGTGAAAGGAAACTGATTATGCTTCTGAATTTTTTTATTGTCTTTTTTTGAGGGGGAGAAAAAGTTACTGAAACATGTGGCAGAGATGTCAAAAATAAATGGCCATTGCTACTGAACAAAATACAAAGGTTTCACTTTCAACATGTCCTTTATAGGTTGTAGCTGAACCTTACCACGAACTAGTGGCTCTCGGGCAGTAAACACAGCCTGTAGGATAAAGTGGCAATCTGTAAGAAATCCTATGATTTCAAAACTAATCTGGAGTTTAAGTGCATCAATTTGTGTTCATGTGAATTTATGGACTAAGTTTTGAATGGCGTTAATTGTGTCTGATCAGTGAATGAGTTTGTAGACTGTGATCTCCCTGACTAAAGTAAACAGGAATTTTGTGTTCTCAATATGGCTGTAGTGTTGGTAAAGAACTAATAAGCAGAAAATAAAGCAATTATACAGCGGAGCTCTCCTGGTATGTTACTTATATTTAATTATGAGAGAAACAGAAAGGGGCAATATGGTGCTGGAGTAGAGCATTCTGCCGATATAAAGAGGTCTCTGTTCTGTATCTTGCAGTTTTGAAAGCCCGTCTGTAATTCCTTTGAGACTTAGATTAGCGACTATTTTTATAAGTGGAAAGGATGATACTTCTTTAATACTCCCACTTGTAGTTCACAATCTTTAGCAAACTTTAGTGTCAAATTTATACTGCCTCGGTGCCAGCCCCACATAACTTGGGAAGGTGATCAGCTCCGTGCAAGGGCATGGAGGGACTGTGGCTTAGTGGGACAGCGCTGCGTTCCGTGGAAGAAATTACTTGGTCAGAAAGGGATGATGTTAGGCCAGCGTAGAAAACGCAGCAATGGACAAAAGGGTTGATGAGTGAATAGGGGTGCTTGTGGAGTGACAGATGTGGAGTTGGGACATCTTTGGTGCCTGAATAGGACGCGAGCGAGCTGATAAAAGGACTTGGGCAGGTGCAGTGGGGAACACATCGGGGGGCCGGGAGCCAAGCAGCAGGCTGGGGTGCGCGCAGTGGGCTATGGTTACTGCAACAGCTGCCGTCCTGCGGCCCCGAGGAAAGGCAGCGGTGTTACGGGAACCACCCACGGCTCCCAGCCTGGGGCTGGGCGGGCGGAGGGGACGGCGGAGGTCCTGAGGCAGCTCCCAGCACCCACAGCTGCAGGTGTGAGGCCAGGCACTGGCTGCTGGGAACTGTCTCCTTGTTGCAAAGCTTTTGGGAATCGTCAGGGAATATCACTCAGCCAAGGGGGAGTACCTGGGTGCAGGGGCGGTGGGCACACTGCAGCTCCCATCCTCCGCAAAGCCTTTTTCTGCCGGCTATTTAGGCTAGGCTCTGTCTACCTGGATGTCAGTTAAGGGTGTGGCTGTGTAAATGAACTTAACTCTGACTTTAATTAAACTACTTGGAGTTTGGAGACAAGGCTCCAGAAGAGTAAACTCATGTCTCTTTCATTGTAGTAGTAAGTAATTTTTCAAAATGTCAGCACTTATCGTTTTAGATCGGACCTTTGTTACAGCAGCAGTTAGTGTGACTCCCAAGAGCACCCTTCCTGAAGCGCGCTGTGACTCACGCTCCGGCAGGGCTCTTTTCCCCAGTCACAGGGCCGTGCTCCTTGTAGACAGGGTTCGGAAAAAATGTGCCTGCCACCCCTAATTGGAAATTAACCCTGCTAATAACGATAGTCCTCCCAAAGGAACGTCTGTTGGTTAAAAAAAAAATAAATTAGTTGCATCGTCAAAACAGCTGGCTGCAAGATCTGCGATAGCCAGTTGCTTCGCTGGTGGACCTGAGCATTATTTCTCTTGTGGCTGGGACCGCTGGGACCGCTGGCAGCGGAGAACTTGCTCTGGAGCCTGGAAACAGCCTCGGTGTGGGCACCGTGACTCACACTTCCCACTAACGCACGGCTGCGCTTTTTGTCTTGGATTTGTTTCTAGTATCTGTCCAGCCTGACGGGTTCGGTATGTGGAATCTGAAATCACCTTGGCTTTGGCGCTTTCTGGAAAAAAAAGAGCTTTCCCCTCGCCTCGTGGGGAAGCGTCAGCTTTCAAGGGCTGTTGGTGAGTGAGCGGCAGCTCTGCTCGCTAACTCTGTTCCTCTTTTGATGTCCTAAGCGCTGCTCCAGCCTGCGTTTCAGAACTGTGCCTAAGCACACCAAGATGCTTTCAGGACTTCAGGCCGAGGTGGATGACTTGCGCGCCGCCATCAATCTCGCTTTGAGAATTTGGAGCGTCATGAAGAACGGTGTAATTTTAGCCCTGCTGTCAGTTCTGGAGGGGTGAAGCGAGTGAGTCACAGCCCGTGGCGCTCGGCACCGAGGGACGCACCCCGACAAGCGCCGGGAGCTTGTGCGAAAGGCGGATTTTGGTAGGCGGTAAACTGGGTATGTGGTGTATTGTCCAGGAAGTCGCTCTTCTCTTGCTTAAGAACAGGTATCTCTGGCGTCCTTAAAAAAACATAGAGAGGAGAGGGGAAAAAAAAAAAAAAAAGTCAAGATGTGAGTCATCTGCTGAGCTCTCCAGCCTCAGAGTCTTACAGCGGTTTAACAGGCTTGGGCCCTTGCTTCGCCTCGAGAGAAATTTTTCCCTTGCAGAGGATGCACTCCTCTGTTACTGGTTTCTTCAGTTGCATCTTCTAGGACAACATTAGTTAAAAAAAACCCCAAAACTTAATTGGGGTAATTGGGGTTTAATGGCTGTCTTGTGAGAGGTGGAAATTGATAATGCTTGAAAATTGATAACGCTGGGAAATTATATTTAAATATATATATATAAAAAAATAACACTTTATTTTCCTTAGGAGTATTCAGATGAACGCCACCTGGAGAAGATCCCGCCTGGCTCAGCGTAGGTACCCCTTGTGCCCAGCAGCCCTTCAGAGCTGGTGAACACTCACCCAGTGGTTACACAGAGGAGGAAGCCGAGGTGCAGGTAACAGGCAGAACTCCTGAGCTTATTTCTGCATCTGTGCCTAGCATGGATTCCTTGTCTGAAACATAGCGGGGGGAGCGCTGCCTGGGCCAGGTGCTGGCTTCGTCCCCAAGTTCCTTTCTGATGGAGTGGGATCGCAGGGGAGGTTTTCTCTCTCTTGGTTACAGGAGATGACAAGCTGTGGAAAGCTGCAGGAAGACACTGTGTTACATGCTGACGGTCTTGGCTCTTTTGTGGGAGTGCAGTTTTATTCATGGTTTTTTTTGGGGGGGAAGCAAAAGACCTCAAGACAGCTTACACAGCCCTCAGCCTCTGCAGTTAGAGTAGGACAGATGGGGGGGGGGGGGGGGGGCTGGCAGACCTCAGCAGCTCGGGAAGCATTTTCCTCAGTTTAACTGGGACTACTTGAGGGGATGATCTTGCTCTTTGCATACCCGAGCTGCAGCAGTGCTCGTCCCCAAGCCTGCGAGCGTCCATCAGAGGAAGGTCCATTGCGGGGAAAGGTGCAGGCAGCCAGCCTCCAGCACCTGCCTGGATCGTTGCTGCTGGGGACAGAGAGGAGTGGAGGGAAAGCATCCAGGGCTGGCACCAGTGCCAAAATACCTCTGGCGTTCATTTGAAGCTGGTATTCGAAGAACAAACTCGTTACATGGGTTTGGAGGGCTGGGGCAAGGCTGCAAGGGGGAACTGACACTGGTGCTGGGTGCTGACAGCTTCTAACTTGGAAGTAACATTTGCTTGGCATACTTTCTCAGAAGGAGACTTTGCACTCTACGTGCATGGAACGTGGGATTGCATAGTCCTCGTGCTGTTAATATTTGCTATTTTTGCCCTGAGGAGCTTTCTACATTTTCCTTTTGAAAACAGGGGCTGTTGTGGAGCAGGCGCTAACCCCGTGGCTGTTAACTTCCTGCTGCCGCCCATCAGCGGACCGAGGTGCGCTCGTGCAGTTATCCCATTAGCTTAACATCTGCCAAAACGCCCTTTCCCCACAGGGGCTGGATTAGTCTGGAACTGACCCAGCTCCCCGGGAAGCTTTTCCTATCACGTACTTGTGGCTTTCAGTCCGCTGCCCTAACTGTAGCCAAACCCGGCTCCTGCGTCTCACCGTAGAGCAGGAAATTTCCGCAAGCAAAGCAGTGATTTGGCTCTACTTTTCCCTCCAAAGCAAGTCTAAGTCTTCAAATTGCACTGTGTTTAAATGTTCAAATTACATCCTATATATCATGTAGACACTTGTATTTTCAATCTAAAGGCTTGTTTCAGCTGCAATGACCTGTGCTGGACCGGTTTTCACAGCAGTACTGAAAAGAAAAGCATTTCAAGGGAGAGGTGAGGGGCAGCAGCAGGACAGACACCACCGGTGTGCTTGATTTCTTCTTGCTGCCCGACACAAAGGTTCAGGACAAAATTCCCCAGCACCTGCTGGCTGGAAGATGAGCCCAGCTCACCAAAGGCCAATGTGAAAGTCGCTGGCATCCAGTGCTGCGTTGTGGAAGGCGTTGAATTGCTGCCAATGAGCTGTCCCTGGATCTCGCCCTGGCTCATAACTTTGGACTAGTTTACGAATTCAAAGTCTTCTAGCCCTTGCCTCCAAGCACCTTGAGCATGTGGCACGTGTGAGCCAGGGTCACCGTCGGCCGGGCTGGGACACTGCTGCCTGGGCACTAGCGATGCTCCGGGGCTGGTCCTGCGGGGCTCTGGGGTTGCAAAGGCACCCTTCTGCCTCGGGCCTGCTCCTGGCCCTCTGTGGGGAGGGACGGGAATGTTTCAGACCAGGGTGGTGATATGTTATGCCTTAAGTAATGCCATCGGCAGCCTCGCAGCTGCAATCTCAGGATCTCAGCTCCCGCCTTACCTGTTGGGTTGATACCTAATGAAGAAATGATCTGCATTGTCCCCTTGATAGGAGGTTACACTCTCAAACACAGCACCAAAGCTTCCCAGCTTTTGTTTCCACTGTGGATCTTATTAATGATTTAATAACGGGGGAGGCATCTCCCTGTGAGGACGAGCTGCAGCTTTTTCACTTTGTTTGCGGTTGCCCATGGGTTTCCTTTACCCTCCAGGTCCCAGCCTGCCACCCTCACTCCAGCTCCACCCTTCCTTTTGCTCCCGGTTTTCAGCATCCCCCTAGCCCTGCGGTGCCGTGGCCGTGCCTTTAGGGAGAAGGGGCTCCACAGCTTCTCCCTTCCCTCTTCCAGGCTTTCCGGCAGCTCCTGCTCCCAGTCCTCCAGGAAACACTCAAAGTAGTGAAACTGGTTAATCACGTTGACACTGGAGGAGTGCTGGCATCCAAGTGGAATCTGTGGATTAACTCGTTCAGCCTGGTGTTTGCTAGCTTCTCAGCAGCCTGATGCATTATTCAGCAGCCAGGTTGCTTTTGGGCCTTCAGAAAAACTGGAGCTTCCCAACACTTGAGGGTTTTATGAACTGACGTTTCTCCTTCGAAGCTTGCAGCTTCCTCCTCTCTTGGACTGCTAATGAACGGCAGGCTGATTAAGGCCGAGACCCAGAATATTTTGTTGCTGGTTCCTGTAGTCTGGCGGGGAGGCTTGCGGCAAGCAGGCTTACTCCTGAGCTCCAACCCACCTCCCAGCCACCGCCTTCAAAAAAGAAGATGTTATTGAAGGCATTGGATCTGTGGATGTGTTTAACATCTGCCAACTCCCCAGCAGCCCCACGTTGCCAAAAATGCACGTCACGTCACCAAGGCAGGCTCCGGGACAGCCACGCCACAGCCGTGTGGGTACGGACCAGCCTGCTTCCAAACCTGCAGTTCAAGCCGGGGCGCTTGCGAATGACAGATAGGGAGGGTGAGGTGACTAATGAAGAATAAATATCCTGTTGCACCCTCGTTGTAGGCAACGATGTCTCAACACAGCAGTGTCAGATACGGGGAGGTGGAAGGGGGAGCACAGCTGGCTCCGTCATCCCTGGTTTTCTTTTGCCTCCAGGTGTAGGATAAAAAGGGGAAAGGCAGGAGCTGGGATGTTCCAGAGGAAAGCGGAGGATGGGGGCTGCATGGAGGGTGGCAGGGGCAGGAGAGTGACAAGTACCAGGCAGAGAAGCAGAGCAGTGCCTGGAGGAAGGCTCTTTCTTCCTCAAACACATTTTTTCCTGTTGGTTTCAATGGCAAAACCTGGACTGTGGTGTCCCGTCCCATCCGGTAGTGACACCTCTGAGTTTATGCCAGAGGAAGGTGTTTGTGGGGCCACAAAGTCTAAGATGGCAACTTTCCATCTTCTCTGATTTTTCAAGCTACTGCAGAGGAGCTGTTGCCAAAGCCTGCTCTCCATTTTAGAAACATAATTGAAATTATGCAAATGCTGGTGCGGCACCGGTGAGTGCCCGATGTGCCTAACGCCCCAGTGCGGCTCTGCGCCGATGTAAGGCTGCTTCAGCACCAAAGCCCTGCACCAGTCAGGGGGAGGCCGGGGGGCTCAGCCCTGCTCCGGCCACGGCTCCTGGTCCCGCCAGTGCCCACGCCGAGCAGCTGCTCCTGCTCCAACGATGCTCAGAGCAAAGCGCAGAGCTTGCTGCATTCATGCCAGAACACCCAGCGTGTGGAGCAGCGGCACCGTTGCTCGGCCCCCCGGTGTTGCCAAACGCTGCGGTGGTCGGGGCGCGGGGCTGCACTGGGGGCCGGGGTGGTGGGGCTCACACAGTGCTGGCCTGGCAGTGCTGCTGCGGGGGACCAAGGGTGGAAGCTGGAGCATTTGGGCTTGAAGGACCAGACTGAAACTTTCCCCGCGAGGCTGCTCTTTGCATTGCCACCCTGCTGCCCTCCAGGTACGCCACCCTGCCCCGATATGTGGGGCAGGGATGGTACCTGGAGCTGGTTACAGTTCAGACCTGGGATATGGTTCGGGCATTGCCCTGGTGACTTGGCCCCAGCAGGGAGCGAGCCCTGGCTGGGTGAGGGGCTCTTGCCCTTTGGCTGGGCAGCGCCGAAGCTGCGGTGGTGCTTTGCACCTCAGCCGCAGTGGTCAGCAGTGGGAGAGGTGGCTGATGAAGTCCAGGCTCATGGGAGAAGCTGGCTCGGTGGCAGCTTGATAGTGCTTTTGGAGCGGGATCCTGGGAGGGGCTGCTGATGCAAAGGCAGGCCCTCGCGGCGCTCAAAGTCCTTCTGCAAGAGACTTGCAAGAGGGAGGAGGTTTTTGCCAAAAGAAAAGCACTTCCCTCCCACACCCATCTAGGCCTTTACAACTGTGCGTCCCTCCATGGTTCCTCTTTTAGCACCAGGGCTCCTAAAAAAAAAAAAAAAAGTGTTGACTGCAGCTTTTCAGGAGGCTGCAGTGTGCTTGTGTCAGTTAATGCACAGCTTTTCCCTGGGCTCCTTCCCACTGTGGTTCTTAGGCTGAATGCAATCTTTTCCGGTCTGATCGCATGGCCGAGGAATGTATGTGCATATGCAGTGTGTGTCTGGAGTAAGTTAAGTGCCAACAGAGAGGCTTTCATGAGCAGTGTAGAGGAAAAAATGATGCCCAAGTTGCTGCTTCCCCAGTTCCCTTTGGGTTTGGGATGTCAACCCGGCAGGCGAAGGGCTGCTCTGTCCCGACCTCAGCGTCGCTGCCTGCATCGCGGGTGTGCGGCAGCGATTTCTGCCTCTCCACGGTCAATAAAATCTTTGCCAACTGGAACAAAAATATTAAATCCAGTTGGCTTGCAAGGTAATGCCGGCTAATAAATAAACGGGGTTGAAAAAAAGAAAACGCTGGGTGATCCAGCGTCACAAACAAGCATGTCATTCAGCGCTCCCTGCGAGACACTGCGGGAGGGTGCAGAGGGTGACGAGCGTAATTAAGAAAACAATTATTGCTAGATGTGAAGCTGCTTCCCAAAGACACCAGGAAATCCAGACTACAGCTGTACTGGCATTGCAAGTCCTGGCAAAGACTCTGTCCGTGCTGGAAGGGGGGTTGCATGTGGCACGTTTATTTGCTGGGTCCTAGTCCGTATTCTGGGAGAAGCATTCCAGGTGGGGAGTTCAGCATCCCCCCGTGGGTCCAAAACCCATCCCTCAGCTTGGGTGGGATCTGTGCTGCGTGCTCCCTCCCACCAAAATGTGGCTGGAAAATGCCAGCTGGGGCGGAGGAGTGGGAGGACCAGCAGCTCTTCCCCGCTGCCAGGGCTGGGTGATCCAGCACGAGCTCCCTGAGCATCTTTCCACGCCAGCTACTTTGTCAGCTTGGAGCTCTTGGAAAAAAGAACGGGATGATGTTTCTGTAGCAGAGCCAACATCTAACGCGCTCAACTTGGCTGCGGTCTGTGCGTGGGGCCGTGGTCAGGCACGGTGCTGGATGTAAAAATGCCTTTCCTTGTAGATCTAAATTAGATCTAAATCTAATTCTGCATGCTGAGGGTGAGCTCACCCACTCCCTGCTCCGCAAGGGCAGCGGTGAAACATCACACTTCTGGTGATGGCCACTGGAGCCTGGGACAGCAGCACCAGCATTACTTTTACTGAAAAGTGTGTTGGAGGGTCTCTGTGCATCCTCCAGCCAACCCAGTCCCTGCGGTGACAAATGAAACTGGGGAAGAGCGGCTGGGAAAGCCGGTGGCAGGGCAGCCAAGTGGGGACATGGTGGGGGAACCACAACTCCTGCACCCGCTCCTGCCCATGGGCATCTGTCTGGGTTTTATATTCATATCTCCCAACCTAACGTCCTGCTGGCAACAACACGCAAGCATGAAAGCCGCTCAAATGCTGCTTTCTGCTGTTGCACGCTGTAAGTGAAAGCAAACAAACCCCAGTGACTGCTGCTAGCTTAAACTGCAAAGGTGCATGTGGAGATATATATATAAATGTAGAAGTTTATCTCTACTGGTGTTCAATGGATCCCCAGCTAAAAGCATCCCCTTCTTGGGATGCTTAACCACTGCCGGTGTCTGCAGGGAAGCTGGGACTTACTCAGACCCCGGAGGAGGTGGGGACATGTGTGAGCTGGGACCACAGAGCCCGACCTGGTCCTGCACACATGTCCCAGACCTGAGCCTGGGGACGCCTGCTTGGACCCAGTCTTTTACTCTGGGGCAAAACCTTTGTGCTCAAGCCACAGCACCCCCTTTTTTGCTTAAGCTAAGGCCCCCTTATGCTGCTAGATGGCTGCTGGGGGGTCTCAGTAAGGAAAAAGGCCTCTGACGTGGCTCCTGGTGCTGCCTGGTGATTTTCTGGGCAGACACACCATCCTTGCTTGGTTTGCAGGAGACGGAGGGACTGGATCTGGGCGCTTCTGCCCTTTCTTTACATGATTGTGAAGCCCTGGGAGCAACCCCCCCATCTCAGCAGCCCTGTCTTCCTGGCACCAGCCCTCCTCTTCCCAAAATATCCCCTCCACAAAGCTCTCACAGCTCAAACTGTCCCAACAGCATTTGCAGGGCAGTGCCCGCAGGCCTTTCCACTGAATTATATATAATACTTGAGTTTGGGGTGGGTTTTTTGAGGGGCTTTTTTTTTGGAAGGAAATCTGTTGCCAAGCAATATAGCTGTGGCCCTGCTTTCTCCTCCCAAACCAAGACCTAAAACTGCGTGTACGCCTGCAAATATCTGACGTGTCTGAAGTGGGGTCACAGGAGGCTGGACCACAGGTAGTTGGCAGAATAGCGGCTAGTGGAATTGGGAGAAGGTTTCCCTTTCATTTTCCAGTGGCTGCAAAGTTGGAAGTGGAGGGTTGTTTGATCCCAGAGGCTGCAAGAGATATGGGGGATCCTGAGACAACGTAAAGGGGCCCACAGGGAGGGCAGCAGCGGGCTCTCCCCATGGTTTTACACCTGGTGTGTGTACAGTCTCCTAGACAGCATGTCATGTAAAAACATCGGGGTTTTCCCCCAAAAGAAGGGAATGCAATGCATGGAGCAGCCCCAGCCCCGAGCCATCTGTGGGGGTTAAAGTCAGAGAGCGAACACAGCACCTGCAATAGCCCCTCAGTGGTGCAGATGGGTGCTGGCGGGTGTAGATTAACGAGAGGGTCAATATTGAGCCATATCCCGCACTTGGGAGGCTGGCAGAGCCCGTGGGCCTCCTTGGGAAAGCTCTGGTGGGAGCAACGGCACCAGCCCCGTGATTGACTTTGGCCCTGGTGCGACAAGCATCACCCACGCCCCAGCCCTGGGCAGGGGGATCCACAGTTTTGCTTCAGACACAGCCGGGTTGACACCCCAAACCCAACCGCAGGAAGGTTTCACCGAAGAGGGATACCAAGTTTTCACGATTTCTTTTTCCCAGCTGCTCAGCCTCGGAGGGAAGTCACACTGGCGTGCTTTCCTCATTAACTGCCGTCAGATTTTCCAGACAGAGCCTCAGTGTGCAGCGCTGTAAATTAGAGTGATTCTCCTTTCTCCGCTGAGGTTGCTTAAGGAGCTTTGATTTAATGGGGTGTCAGAAAGCCCCCATTTCCCACCCCCAGCCTGCAGAGGCACTGGGATGCCCCGTCCCCCACTGCCACCCGTGTCCCTCCCTACATCTTTTCTCTCTCTAACGTTTTTTATATGTAACATGCAGCTAAAACGAAAGCAAGGTCGGCCGTGCCGGTAGCGCCTGCAGGGTGCAGTTCTGCAACCTCCCCCCCGGCTGCAGTTCGGGGCAGAAAGGTATTTAGCCCAGGAGCAAACCCCAATTTCGGCACAAGGATCGGCCAGTGCTGCCGGGGTTTGCACCAGTCCGGGTGTGTGAATGAAGGCAAGCTGTGATTTGCATCACCAGATCACAAGTTGCTTTTAAAGGATGTGACCTAATTAAGTTTCAGCTCTTTTCAATATGATTTTCATACTCACATGGCTTTTTGTGACCTGTGCAACCAGCTGTCCCAGCAGGGATGTTTCAGGCTTGGAAATCGAAGACGAGAAAACATTTAAATTCCCCCGCCAGGAGCAGCAGTGAAGGCAAACTCCAGGGTCTCTCCAAAGCCCCTCTCTGCTCCCAAATTTCACTTCCCACCGTGAAGCTGATGGGCTCATGGGGCTCTCCCCATCCCTGCAAAAAAAGGGGGCGTGTGTGTCTGCAAAGGCTCATCCAGAGATGGGCTCTGTGGGTAAGGGCTCCCAGTGCTGGCAGCTAGTGCTTTTCTTCCCCAAACCAGCTGATTTGTGCAGGAGAAGTTTGTTTCACAATAGGGATGTTTTATTATTATTAATTATTATTCCACTCTTTTTGGTGCTTGGGGCCAAAAAAGGGGGGTTCTTGCTGCACCGTGCTCCCTCCACCCAAAATACCACCCCGACCTTCACCATTGGCCCAGCGATGGGCTGGGTCCAAAGCTGGTCAACCAGAGGCTGCGAGAGCTGTAAAAATAAATCACCCCGGTGGCTGCGGCGGTGTGTGACGGATTGCAAACTGGAGCAAGTGTTTTCCATCCCAGTTCCCGCTGCTTGTGGTGCGAGGGGGCCCAGGGTCTCCCACCCCTCTTCCCAGCATGCCTTAAATCCAGCTGTTCAGCTGTTCAGCTGGATTTAGGACATGCTGTGAAGAGGGGTGGGAGAAGCTGGGGTGAACCAGGTCACCCCCTGGACCAAGTGTCCTTCCCAGGACTCAGTGGTGGGACACCTCCAGCCAAGATGGGTCCCATCAGACCCCACTACCCAGTCAGGGCTCCTAAGCACGAGGCAAAGCCAACCATCCGTTGCAACCAGACCTCCCCAGGAGTCTTTTAAACCCCAGTAAATATTGCTTTGAGTCTTAATTTTCCCCACAGGGATGTCTGGAGAGGGCACGTTCACTGGTGAGAGTAATGGATGTCCCCGAGGAGGGCATCCCGGGTGGCTTTTTGGCTGGATGAGCAGAATACCCTGCGTTTCCCTGTTGCTATGGCAAGGGTGAGAGCCGGGATTTTTGTGCATGGGCTGGTAAATCAAGCCTGTTCTGCACGGCTGATCTGCCCTCATATTAAGGGCATTCTTCACTTCCCCTCACAATTAGCATAAAGAAAAAATTAACTCCTGCACAGTGGACACCGGCCACCACTTTCTGCAGCGTAAAACCCTGCCGCTCCCCTGCGTTTTGGTAAGGTCAAAAACCTGTTGACCAAAGACGTTTGTCAGGCTGAAGGCAGCCCTCATGCTGATGCCCAGCGCGCACCGACCAGAGCCACATGTCACAGCCCAGTCCCTATGGGAGTGCCCAGTTTTGCTCCGGGTGAATCACACTCTTGGCTTTGCCAAACCCCACTGACGCCGGGTTTCAGTTGCAAACTGGGGATCTGGGTGTAAAGGGAGATTCTCTGAAGCTTCCTGGCCACCCTTGGGTGCCTCTGTCTCCCCCTCTGCCCACGGCTCCTGGGCTGTGCCGGCCACGGGGCAATGCCATGCCGTGGAGGTTGCTTTGCTGAGCACCCAGAGCAAACCGGCGGCAGGTACGAAGGACAATTCTGCTTCCCCCGGACCCTCTCTGCCACTCGTCCTCCTTTTCCTCACGGCTGACGCCAGCTGGGAGCGGTGCCCGCCCCAGCGGCTGCGCCCATAATCCCCGCCATGAGGTGCGGCAGGTATTACCTGTTCCCAGACTGCTCAAACTTGCCCTGGGTGGCTCGGGCAGTCCTGAGCAGCTCCCCAACTCCCCCAGGCCCCCCCAGATGAATGTGGGTCTTGTATGGCCAGCGCGCCGGCTGCCGCTTCTCCTGCTGGCGGCAGCTTTGTCACCCCAGGCAGTGGGGTGGTGACAGCAGGGACAAGCCATCCTCTCCCTCCAGCCTCCCAAAATAAATACTTGAGGACCTTCCTGGTGGTAAAAGGCAGTGGTGTCCTGCGGGGATAAGGGGTGACTGGTGACACAGTCTGACCTGGCTCCCACAGCACTGCTGAGTCCCCAGGATTTGTCCCTGGGATTCCCCATCACCGCCACGACGCGCTGAATTTGCCTGACGGATGCTTCATTTCAGGGGATGCTCTGGGTGGCCCCGGCCAGCCCCTGAGCTGGGAGGTGACGCGGTGACTTCCAGCTGCTGTACTACATCGCTTTCTCAGCTCCACCGGCTTCTCCTGATTTTCAGTTTTCTGGAGGAGTGGCCGTGCTCCAGCCAGTTTATCAGCTCCCGGCAGACCCGGAGCAGAGCCAGTGTCCTCCCCGAGCCCGGCATCACCCAAAATCCCAACTGCCAGCACTGCCATGCTCCTGCTGAGGGATGCACCCTGGGTGGTGGCATGGGCAGATGCCCATCATTTTCCCCCTCCACAGCAAATCCCAAAAGGGTCTCGAGCCCCCCACGCCATGGCTCAGGGCATTGCTTTCCTCAGGCGAGTTTATCTCGTCCAGCACCAGTCACAGAGCAACCCGCCGCCTTGCTTAAGAGGAAACGAAACAGCCACCGTTAATGACAAGTGGCCACGTGCAGCCCCCTCCCTTCGGCACAGCCCTGCAGGGGCTTATCCATGCCACACACCAAAAACCGCAGCAGCTACTTAGTTCGAAGGTGGGGTTTTTTTGGTTATTTTAACACTAATTAGGTGTTTGGGCCAACTCTGGGTGCGGGTTGCTGTGTGCTCCCTGCCCCCCGGGTTGGGTTGTCCTGAGA
Organism: Falco cherrug; assembly: GCF_023634085.1. NCBI lineage: Eukaryota > Metazoa > Chordata > Aves > Falconiformes > Falconidae > Falco > Falco cherrug. Next base: position 27,238,344 of record NC_073703.1, read on the forward strand.
GGTTCCCTGCAAGCTTGGCAGCACGATGGCCAATGTCCAGAAGATTTGGGGAGCTCATTTCTCACTCATTTCCATGGAAATGAGGCATTTCACTCCTCTGGCAGAGTGGGAGCACCATGGCAGGACAGGGGTGGGAGGACCCCGCCCCTCGTGATGCTCCTCTCCCCACCTGGGGCTGGAGCTAGCACCCATAGTCCTTTCATGGGGCATTTTTGATGTTTCCCCCTCGCTGGGAACCTCCGAGCTGCTCTTTATCAGCAAAAAGCACAGCCCCATCCTGAGAGCTGCTCACCCCTCTGCCTCGCCGCAGGGTCCCCATTTGCTTTAGAGACCCCTGGACCCAGGAGGGGCAGGATCTGACCCTGCAGGTACAGTCAATACCAGCAGCTAAACAGGCTCAAAAAGGGCTGCCTGTAGGACTGCAGGACATCACCAGGAAAGGATGACTCCATCGTTTGCTAGCAGCTGTTGGGTGGGTTTCAGTAGCTGCTGATCCGTTTGGGGAGTGCATGGCGGGGGGACACAGCCCCTTCCCATCACATGGCGGTGGGCAGAGTAGCCTCCTTCATGCAGAGGTGCCCAGAGCATCCTTCATCCCCGGCACTGCACCTTCAGCCCAAGCAGAGCCCAGAGGTTTGTCCATGGAGGGGGTGAACCTCGCAGCCCCCCTACACCCATCCCCGAGGGCCACCCGTGGTGCTGCAACAAGCGATTACACTGACCATCCCAACCACAACATCCAACCCTGTCCATCAGCCCCCACCAATAATCCCCCCTGACAAAAGACCCCGAGGGCAGCTCCCGCCCCTGCCAGTAATTCCTCCCCTGCGCCCTAATCCCCCTGCCCTTCTGTCGCAGCAGCGGCCAAATCCAATTAACTGTGCAACGATCGCACTCCACACTCCACCCTGCCGGTCCGGCGGGGGCTCAAACAGAGCTGGCAACGTGTCTGTGGCACATGGGGACCCTCAGCGAGGTCCCTTGGGGACGGGGGCTGTGGGGTGGCACTGCCGGGGCTGGAGAGGAGCCATCCTTGCCCTTTAGTGGGGTTTATTCCCCCCAAAAAGGACCTTTGATAGCCAGGAGGTGCGTGTGGCATGGCATAGCCCCTGGTGTGAGGGAGGGGAGGTGGTGTAGGACTCATGGCTGTCACTCTGCTCAGGGTGACTCTTTTGTCCCATTTACCCAGTTGGCTTGGCCGCAGCATTGGCTTCCGAGGTGCCATGGCATACAGCAGTGGTACGGCAGCCATCACGCCCACACGGGTCTGACTCAGCCTCCAAGACCCGACAGCCACTTGCACAGGGTTCGCCATGAGCCCCCACGCTCCGTTTCACATATCTGGTTGCAGAGGAAGATGCTCTGCTCCTCCTCTGGCCTGGCAGGGGGGGCGGGAAGGATGCTCTCCCACCCAGCCACCCTCCTAAGGCTGCCGATGACTTTTCCCACGATCCGATTTGCAAAACCAAAAGACTTGGGGCGGAGGTACCACAAATGCAGGACGGCCCTGACAAACCCCTGCCAGGAACAGGCTGCAGTCAAATAAACAGCCCAAATGTTTGTACTTGCAGCCTTTGCCGGGGCAGTGACGTGGATGAACTCGTGCTGCAAGATCGGGATGTGAAATCAGATATTTTGGGGGATGGCTGAAGCTCCCGGGACAGAAAGGAGGAGCGGTGCAAGGGGAACTGGAAGACACAGAGGGCAACGCTGCACAGGGAAGGGGGTTTGGTGAGGACCACCGGGGACATGCCACAGGGGAGATGCTGCCTTTCAGGGCATAGACAGGGGAAAAGGTGCATGATGGTTGGCCCTAGGCGGCGGCAGAAGTACCAGGCAGCACCTTAAATCAAGTGGATAAATGTGTGGAGGTGGAGGCTGAGTCCAAGGGGACGAGGGTTGACCTGGCCAGGGGACGGCCGAGGGCGGTGCATTGGCCATCGGCAGCTGCTGTAAGACCTGAGCTAATGTTTAGCTTTGGACTTTGCCAAGTTGTCCAAGGGGTGAAGGAGGACGAGGGTGGGAGAGATCCAGGTGGGGCGGACGGTGGTTGCGAGCTGAGGCCGGGGCTTGGCCCACACGGCCATGGCACCTGCCTGAGCTCTGGCTCAGATGGGGTGTGATTTCTGGGTGTAATTCCTACTGGTTTGGTCCCGGTTCAGCAGGAGGACATTTGCTGACAAGGCCTTGCTGAGCTCCCGTTTAGCTCAGCTCTTCATATAATGCTCAGCCCTTCCCGATTTATTTTATTCTCAGCACGCCAGGCTGCAGAGGGGCATTTGCAAGGGCTGACTAAGGGGACATCACTGTGGAAAGGACGAGGAGCCTTGGTGGCATTGCTGACAAGGCTGCAGAAGCAGCCCCGGCACTTGCACAGGGCTGAGCGTGTCCCGCTAGCCTGGATAACCTGCCCTGGGAGGCACCTCGTCTCTATTTAAACCCCCCTCTCCTGGGATGGTATTAAGGACGTGTCTATTAAATTGCTCTGTGTCACTCCGGCACGGCTTGTCCCTGTCACCACCCACGCTCCCCAGGCAGCTCTCGTTTGACCATGGCCACGTGTTTCCTTTCCATCCCCATCACCTTTACCCTGCAGCATCCCAGAGCTTTATGTTTTGAGTTTTGCCTCGCCGGGCAATTTTGCATAGCAACATTTTTCCAATCCCAAATTATTCTAATGACACCAGCGAAGAGCTAAAAATAGGAGAAAGGCTTTTTCTGCCTCTCCCCCACCATCCGCTGCTGGGAGCATGGGGACGGCGCTGGCAGCGGGAGCCTCCGAGGTGTTTGCGGGGAGCGTTTGGAGAGTATCACACCTCCCCTTTCCCAGCCGTGGATCTTTAAATATCTGGCCCAAATCCACACGAGCTTGTAGCTGTTTAACTCTTTGCATTCAAATCAAAAGGAAATTGGGCACCTAAAAGGGCTGGACAAGGACATGGGGCAGTGGGTGCGACACCACCCTGGGGAGCTCTTGCGTGGGCCAGGGCAGGAGGCACTGAACTGCAGGAGGGACCCCCGTGGTGTGGGCTGCAGGGACGCGGCGGCGGGGTCCTCCTGGCTCCCCAGGGGACCTCCCAGCTCCCACAGGGCTCATGGCACCCTCCTGCCCACTTGGCTTCCTCTTGCGCCAGGGCCCTTGGAAGGCTCTGGGCCCTGTGTGCGGTGGGAAAGGCTGTGAGCCAAGGTGGGAAGCAACCCCCGCACCCATGCCGCTCTCCCCAAAATGATGCACATCCCAAAAAAGTGATGAACTCCTCCAAAGAAGTGATGCACTGCCCCAAAATCAGCCACGCTGAATTTGGTACCTGAACATGCCTGGCACGGTGAAGCAGCAGCGGGGGGACACCTGAGCTGTGCTCGCTGCCATGGATGTCACCACGAGCAGGGTTTTGGAAGCACAGAAAGGGGATGGAGGTGGCGGCAGCCCCAGAGCATGGGTGTGTAGGGACATGCTGCTTCCCCAAACTTGGCTTTTGGGAGCTGCTTCCTCCTTGCCGCACACCCGGCTGCCGGCTTTACCCCTGCCTGATGGTGCCTTGCTCCTGAGCTCGTATCCTGCCCCAGGTTGGGAGCGGTGGATGAGCCAGCACCAACAGGAGATAGAGCCCAAAGCCCCTCCAGGACCCCCCACCAGGCACAGCAGTGGTGATTTTCCCTTCAGGATGATGCTCAGCACAGCACGTGTTGGGTTGTTTCACTGTTTTATTTTCATTTAAGGCATCTTATGGGACCCCATGCTCACTGAAGGTGGCCGGAGCTTGGGAATCCACAGGGACACATGGACAACACGCCACCACACGGCCTCACCAGCCCTCAGAAGCCACCACACCTCAGCTGGGTTGAGCTCACGCTGCCAGCCTGTGCAGGGGGAGCAAAACGTGCGCTGCTATCCAAGCACGAGCAGAAAACCATCACCAACAACTTCATCCATGGCTTCAGACCGGATTCCCAGAGGATGCGCTGGGTATGAGTCCGTGCATCACCCTGGGCATGAAAACTGGTCCCAGCATGCAGGCAAGGGTGCCTATGGCGAGCCGGGGAGCAGCCAGCCAGCCTGGCATCATATCCATCCCCATTAGGGACACAATGGCATTTTTTTTTTCCCCTTGGGGCAGCACAGGTCCTAACCAGAGGCAAATTAATGCCCTGCACCCAGGCCCTTGGGCCAGGATTCTGCTCAAGTGGAGCTGGAGGAGGGCCGGGCTCCAGCGGGTGGTCGGAGCAGGAGGAGAAGCTGTGGCTGCAGAAGGGAACAGAAAGGCCAGCGAGCCGGGAGGTGACGGCTGCCCTGCCACACGCCGGGGATTACACTGGGGTGCAGCAGCTCGGCCCGGCCGCGAGACGGATGAGTCAGAGGTTTCAGGCACAATGGGAAGCGCGGGCTCAGCAGGGACTGGGACGTGTCGGGATGGGGACGTGTCGGGATGGGGCCTCAAGGTCGCTGAGCGCTGCATCACCATGAGCGAAACCTCTGGGGCAGGGCACGGAAGAAGGCTTTTGCCCGCCTGGTCCTGGCGAGAGGAAGGAAATGGGTGAACTCGTGGCAGTGCGTGTGAAGAGGCCACGCTATGCGTCCTGCCGCCAGCCGGACCAGCCACCAGCATGGGGCTGCTTGCGCTTCCCAGCAGGCGCTGGCAGGGTACCAGGGACCACATCCCAGCTCGGCAAGAGCTGTCTCCAGCCCGGCTGCTTCCCCAAGGCGTCCCCACCTCTCTCCCGCCTACTGCCGTCTTCTCCCTTATGCAGTCTTTTCCTTTTTACAAAAAAAAAAAAAAAAAAAAGCAAACCCATAAGTGCAAAAGGACTAAAAAAATAACGAAGCCGCCAAAGCTGCATTGCCACTCGTTCTGCGTCACCCCGACAAGCCCTTGGCTCCCCCCACAGCTTGCGAAGGCAGAAATACTTGGCACACGCTAATTACAAGCATGAAGACAGAGGTGCTGCTTGTGGGCCACGCCGCCTCAGGCACACGGGCCTCACAGCTTGCAGCAACAGGAGAAACCTCCCACGGCAAACCTGGGGTGGACTAAGCCATCATTCCCAAAGGGCAGCAGGAACCATCCTCCAGAAACATCTCCAAAGGCCAAAAAACCATTTGCCGGAGTTGCAGCCACCGCTTTCTCTGCTCATCAGCACCTTCCTTCCCCTTCCCACAGGCCGGGGGCTGGGAAAAGGATATCCTCAGAAGGGGCCGCTGAACTTGGATGCCAGCATGGACCACACAGCCCATCGCCCTACCGAGGTGTCACTCCCCAGCACTGGGAGCACCCAAACACTCGCACCCACGCCTGCAGCTGCCCACCACCGTAGGAGCAGGCACTCGCTGGCCTCTTTGTTGCAAAGCCCTCACCATTCGCTCACAGCAGAAAATAAAACTTTTCTTGTTTCACGGTGTGAAAGAAGACAGCTGCTGGGCCACGAGCTGGAGGTCCCGCGGCTTCCCCGCCCCTGGGGGGACAGGAGGCATGGCCGTGGCTGTGAGCCCTTGGCAGGTTTGGACCTACGCCATTTCAGGAGGCGAAGGCTGTGATCCCTCTCCCTGCATCCCACATGCTGGCAGCCACAGAAAATTGAACCCTCCCCTCCCGCCTGCCCGTGGGACCGTGCCCGCAGCACGCGCCGGGCCCAGCAGCCACATTGGCTCAGCTCAGCAGCCACAGCCACCGAGGAGCATCCCCATCCCACCCAGCACGCCCAGGCCAGGCTGGCAGAACACGGGCCATTTGGAATGCCACTAACGAGGCCGGGGGTTGCTATCTGCATCCTCCCCACCGGCATCACGGTCACCCACCAGTGCCACGGCTGCCAGTCACCGGGGAGCCTTGCCCAGCCCTTTTGCAGAAAACAGACAAAGTTGATACAGTTTTGAGTTGGTTTCTTTTGTTGTTTTGTTGGGTTTTTTTTTTCCAGGGAGGGCATGGGCAAACAGGGATGCCATGCTCATCTCCTGCAGCCGGGCACAGCCAACCCCTCGGGGATCTACAAGGTGGGAGGCAAGTGCAGTTGAGGATGGGAGCCCCGTACAGAATCTCCCATTGCCAAGCGGGCAAGCGATGGCCTTGCTCTGCCGTTTGCTGCAGTGCCTCAGCCTCTGAGGCTCAGGAAATGGCACAACGGCAGCATCAGCCACAGGCTCAGGCGCAGCTGCTCCCTCAAAATGAACCAGGGACACAGTTTACCTGAGCCATTTGCCTGTTTACCGAGGGCTGGCTGCAGTTTGTGGGAGCAGGAGCAGATCCACCGTAATAAAAAGCCTTTTCTAACATTCTCTCTTAATGCTGCCAGGAAGAAGTATCATTTTCTAAGAGGAAAATCCATTTGTCTAGGATTACGTGCCACAGAAAATGATTATACAGCTGCAGAGGACAGACTTTCCCAAGCGAAGCCACCAGCCCCATGGGATGCGTGGGTGCAGGTCCTGGCCCCACACAGTCCTGGGGGCTTAGCAGCAGCACCAGGGGACAGGGGGGAACTGCTGGCAGATGGCCAGATCTGGACCCTGGCACACTCTGTGACAGCTGCACTCTCCTCTGCCTAGGAAAGGAAAAAAATAATCAGAGAGCATCAGAGGGTGAATCTCCTGAGGTCCCACAGGTTTCCGAGTTGTGTCATGACTACTATTGTGACAAGAAGCCACCAGCGATTTATGAGGCTGGTGCTGAGCTGGCATCAAACCCCGTGCTCCATCCCCGACTGCACTGTCAATCTAAGCAGAAGCGAAAAGCTCCATCGGCTATCACAGCAAAGGGTAAGCGGCCTGGCAAAGCCCCAGCAGGACCACAGGACGATGGCACTGCCATCGGCATGGCTGAGACACAGGTGCTACCAGAGGGACTGGGCAGGAACGAGCCACCTGCCAAGGCTGCAGCCAGACCCAAGCGCGAGGCAGTGCCATCCCGGCACACAAGTATTGTTGCTCCCATGTGGAAGTCACCTGGAGCCTCTGCACCTGCCACCCACACAGCACACTTTCCGTCGTTCCAGTTGGTGTTCAAATTACTCCTGAAAGTGTTCCATTCTTTAAGCACGATGTTCGGCAAACGCGCTGGTGCCCCAAACATCTCTGCCTGTAACCGGCGGCACTAACCCGGCTCCCACAGCTGCGCGGCAGGGAGGCCTGCTGCTCTCTCTTGCGAGGCTGTGATCACATTTTGCCACGATGATGCAGAGGATGGGCACCCAGCTCAGACGCTGCGGCTTCAGCGCTGCTGGCTCCTACAGCAGCCAGCTCGGAGGCGGCTGTGCACCTGCTGGGGCCAAGGGAGGGATGACCTCTCATGTGGGGAGCACGGGGGCACGCTGGGCTGGCCCGGCAGGGACAGCTGCTGTGACTCAGGAGCGCCTGCGGTGCCCCAGAGGCCGGGCAGAGCCCCCACCACACCCGCAAAGCTGCGCGCAGGCACTGTCGAGCACCGCAGCTGAACCTCGCCAAAGGGACCCCACGTTCAGGGCAGCGGCACCCACACACGCTGTCCCCAAGGGGACAGGGCCGGGACAAAAAGCCAGTGGGATGGGAGAGGCCGGAAAGAAGCAGGACCAGTGTCTCCCTTGCACCCCGTTTTCCGAGGGCCCCATGCCCGCTCCTGTTAAGAGCGGTAACCCCCCAGCCACCGCAGAGCTCAGCCCCGGCAGGATCCCGATCTCCTTTCCAAAAGCACTTTCTCCCCCACCCCACCCCCCCCACCAAAAAAGCGGCTGTTTCATCTGGTGGCTCCAGGGACAAGACGCAGAGCAGCCGTGCACGTGACCCCCTCTCCCCACTGCCCTGGTTAGCAGCGGTTTCCTCTTCAGAGACCGATCAGCGGCAGCTGAAGTGGTTGGGTTTTACACGACCCCTCGCAGGGGGTGCAGCCGGTGACGGGGAGATGGCGCAGGGAGGGTAACAGCACCCAGCCCCCCGCCCCAAGGTCCCTCTTGCTTGATGACTGTTCACAATTTGAGCATTACAAGCATAAAGCACAGAGGAGCAGCCAGTGGGTGCACACGGAGAAGAGAAAAGCATGACTTCCTCCCTTTTTTCTTCTCAACAAGAGATCTGATGCCGCATACAAAAGGAAGTGCTGAAATCACACGCCCCATAGATAAAATACAATTATTCTGTCAGCACCAAACCCCTGGGAAACGCTGCTCCTCCCCTTGCACCGCCACCAGCTACCCTCAGCACCTGGCCCCAAGCAGGATGCTGACCTGCCCCGGTGGGACACCAGCCCCTTCGTGCTCTGGCACATCATCCCCACCATGGCTGGGATTTCGGCACGGCTCCAAGTTGAGCAGCTCTCCCCTCTTGGGGTTGTGCAGTCAGCAAAGAGGCTGTGCTTGCAGGGAGATGCTACCAGAATACAGCACAGCTCTCGCACTGTCCTTACAGCGCACCTTCAGATAACTTCTGCAACCAGAGTTTCCACCCAGGAAGCCATGCTGGCATAAACATGCCAGTAAATATCTTCCTGCAGGCCACTGGTTAATTAAGGAGCTCTTTTCATAACAACTTAACAAATAATGCGTGTGGTTACGACAAATTACTTTCTCGCTTTGCCGTGCATTCACTAATCATCGCTGTTGTGCTCTGCAAGCCAGGAGAGTGTTTTGTGAAGTGTGAAGTTCGCAAGGAATGCTCTTACTGCAGATAAAGGGAGGCCAAGCTCAGGGCAGGTACAGAAAGCACCTGGGTGCCTGCGGACAAAGCTCCCCACACACACAAGAAGCGAGGTTTTGAGAAAACCCACCAGATTCAGCTTAAATGCTCTGGTTTCTACAGTAGGGACTACTGGCGCTGTGGGCAGCGTGAAGGAGGAACTGGAACAGGCTGTTACATTTACCCCCAGCAGCACCCCTGTTGCAGACCTACTTTCACAGCGCGCGCTCAGGGCTGCGAGATGGCGCAGGCAGCCACGGCCGCTTCCACTACCGAGCAGAAGTGATTTCCTTTGAAATTAAAATCTCAAAGCCATCGCTGCGCAACAAGAGGCAGCTTGGTGAGGAATACCACCAGCAACAACAAATCTGCTCACCAGAACTGTTTGAAGGTGTCAAAACTTTAAAGCTGTAGATCATTATACTAAAACAGCGAAGGTGAAATCAAAAGGCAGAACAGTTTTGCACAGGCGCAGGGACCACCTGTGTGTTTCATCCGTCCGGTACCTACCCCCATGACAGCCCCTGCTCCTGGAATGAGACTCCCAGGACCTCTGCAACACAGGAATGACACAGAAACCACAGGCTTTAAAAAAAACCAAATGACAAACAAAACCCCACCATCTGAGTCCCACCTCGAGCACAAAAGTTTCATGGACTGGCTATCTGGGGCTGTGTGATTGAGCCTGCTCAGCTTTCTCCTCGCAGAGACTTGGGCGTGGTGTCCTCAGATCTGCTCTGCAAGCACTCGGCAAGCCAACAAGCTGCTGCCCGGCAGAGGTAACCAGTAGGTGCACCCAGCGCTGCTCTGGGTGAAGCTCTGGTTCCGTTTTCTGCCTTCCTCTGCCTCAGCCGGCAGACATCAGCAGCTCACATCTGTCCTCCTTGGAAGGCACTATCAGTGGATCTAGGCTAACGAGCCCACTTCTTCTGGTGCCTCATGCCAAGTCCACCATCGAGAGGCCGTTTTCTGTAGATGAGTCACAAACCACACGGGAGACAGTTCCTTTGTGGTGTTATTCTATACCCTCTCCCTCTTCTCCAGAGCTCAACCGGCTGCCAGAGGACAGATACTGTGGTCAAAGATCTCATGATGGAAAATTCTGTGAAGAGATTTAAAAAAAAAAAAAAAAAGGTATGGATTTTTAAGTGGCCCGCTTTTGTTTAAGCACTGGACCTACATGTTGTGTCAGCACAATATGCAAAGTATTTTCTTCATGCATAACCGTCTGCTCCATCACTTAACCAAAAAATGAACAAACCAACCCTGACAGGTGCTAAGTCCCACCTCTACAGACTGGTTTTGGGGAGAGGGCTCTACAGCAGAGCACACAGTACTAAAAGCAGCACTGGGCATGTTATTTTTATTACTTCACTGTCTTAAAACTCCAGTTTGGAGATCCCACTGCACGACAGTGTGGAAGCAGAAGAGAAAGTCAGCGTGCAGCTCAAAGACGGTCCTGCTGAAGACAAAGGCTGGCACCTGGCAGAGCGCTGGGTTTTGGGACAAAGGAACTCCTTTGTACAAGCAGGGTTCTGGTCTGCACTTCCACAGGGTCCCTAATGGTATTTCACAGTCAGTTTAGAGCTTCGCCTCTGGAACGCTCACACCGTGCCAAGTAAACAGCAGCTCTGTGAATTCCTGGCAGCACTGGCTGCACCAGTTAACCTACCATTTGTTTCCTGTGGATATTCACGATATGAATGTCTTCGCTGCGGTACTCCTCATCGTGCTTATCCAGGGGAATTTTTTCTAGCTCAAAGTCCATCTGAAGCAGCTGGTTATCAGAGAATACACAAATCAATTCAAATGACACAGACTGCCCTTCTGAACTAAGCGTGCTCAGTTTAAAAGGCCCCAAAATATACCCATACAAGGGCCAGAAGCCTTAGGAGGATAGAACCACCACGGTTGGACCATTTCACTAAAGGCCTCTACAAACATGCAAGCCATTCTTCCTCCTTGCCCCCCGCAGCACTTTTACCCTCATTTTAACAACTCTAGTGCCAATGCAAAGCTAGACACCTTGCAACATTTCAGAAAAATCTAAAAGCCTGTGATAAAACACTGCTTCCTCCAATCTCCAAAGTGTTATGCCAAACCGCAGCACCTGCCTCTGCCAGCATTCTCAACTGGAGGGGAGGGGTGGGGGGAAGCACTGACTCTGCAACATGCTTAGAAAATTAACCGAACCCTGGCAAGCCAAGGAAGGAAATAAATTACAGGAAAGCAGAAATCATCCAGAAACACCTACACCTATCGTGTTTATTGTGGGAGCGGCACCTCATCAGAGCTGATCTCAGTCATAGCAACCCTCCTCACAGTCAGGTCCCCACAAGAGTTCCAAGGCACAGCTAATTATCAAAGAGATGCTTTTCTTAACATGTACAAATCACCCTGGAATTCTTGCCCTTCCCCTTTTTTTCTGTAGTAGTAGTAGTATTATTACATATAATCCAGTACTCCTGCAGAAGGGCTGCTTATCAGCAGCCCTCACAGGGGCAGAGTTAAATCCTGCACTGAACCGTCATCCTCACAAACCTAGAAGGAATTCAGCTGTGTTCCTTTTCTTTACCTGCACAGTAGATACAGCTGGACTATTTAATTATATCACCTATTGATGCTCTCTCAGTAGAGGGCGGAAATTTTTGCAAAAGCAGCTGTATCAATTGGCAGAGTCATGAGTTCCTGAGCTACTCCAGAAAACTTTACCTGTATTTTCCCTCTGCTTTCAACAGAACATGCTAGAAGAACATGAATTTTCACTGGACTAATCTTTAATCCTCCCCATAACCTCTGGTAACGTCAAGAAAACCACTGCAGAAAGAAGGCAGCAATCAGCTGCTAATTTACTTGCTCCTACAAAAATGATTGCTTTATTGCCTCACGTATGGTGGCCCTTTTGCAAACCTGGAAGGTATCACAGGCTCAAGAGGCTTTTAACAACCTATGCGAGTCTGGCTGCCTGGATCAAAAGCATCAATACAGTTAAGATTAGCAAGGCAAGAAAGGTTAGTTCAACTTTTTGACGGAAGAAAACCTCTGAAAGTATCCAGAAAGTCTCTACTGCTGAGTTGGACAGTAACTTCAAGAATCGCCATCCAAATTTTCCGCCCCATCTAAAGACAAACGTGCCTCTCCTGCTACAAACTCTATTTTGTGCAGTCAACCCAAACTTGTACGTGTAGCAACTGCCATTGACGTTCAGCTGATCCCATACAAAGACCTCTTGCATCCAAGCTATTTTCCTAGTGTTTAAAAAGCACGTTAAAAACACTTACCTCAAAGTATTTTCTCTCAATTTCAGGATTCTTTCCCATAGTCCTTTGTTCATAACAGCACAAGATGCAGGTATCAGGGCCAGTAAGGTCTTTCAGTGTCTTCAGTAACGGTTCTAATGACTGCCCAAAAGAGATTAAGTATTTTGCACTTAGATTTCAAGTTCATTTTACTGGTAAAACACCCTCTAACTAGAGAAAGTGCTCACCCAAGATGGAACTTTCCAGTTTTCTTTTCAGGGGGTTATTTTTAGTGCTTTAACTGGGACAAGAACATGGGGCAAGCTGGAAAGCAGAGAAAGGGAGACTGCATAGGAGAAGAGTTTCACAGACTGACCAAGAAAACTGAACTAGCATCAAAGCCAAAAACATCCCACACTGCTGAGTGGGCATTTCCTTGAGACACACAACAATGTATTTCTTAACATGTTTCATAAGTCAGTTTTCTCAACCACTGTTGGAAGATGGCTCAGACCCAGACCACTGTGTATGGAAACAGGACCAATACGCAGGGAGGCAATGCAAGGGGCTGGTAAGAGCACTGAGAGGGCACTGGGACATGGGGTTCTCCAGGTCATTTCCCTATTCTTGCAACTTCTGTTAGCTCTCTCTGCATACCCTACAGAGCTCCAGCTGAGGAGATGGGGCAGACTACAACAACCACTTGGCTGGAGCATGATTTCTCCTTTTGCCTTCCTAAGGGGAGCATGAGGAGAACCCAAACAGCGCAGACACAGCATTATTAAATTTAATTTACCAGTGCGCTGAACAGCTCACAGCTATCAGTCGCAATGTTTTGCTTCACACTTGATTCCCAATGTAAAAACAAAAACAAGGGGACACATACACACACACGCAAATATTAAGTTTAAATAGTGTTTTTTAAGCATGAAGTCTCTGGTTGAATATCAAACAGCCTTGAATCTGTTAAAAGTACCTTTTCCAGTCTTGTCCTATGTTTTCCTCTAAACCACGGGGCCTGAGATGCAAGCACAATACTTACTGGAACACTTCTCACACAGAACCCACACCCTTCCCCAGGAAGCCTTCTACAGAGTTTTTTCAAAGTCCTCATTTACCTCCTCATAGTAAATGCAATCAGCCATTAGTATATAATCAGGAGGCGGCTGAAATTCTGTTACATCTTCACCCCTAAAAAGAAGAGGGGAAAGAAAAAAAAAAAAAAAGGGTGAAAACAAGCTTCAGTAACAAGACAACAAGCGCTGCGAAAGAAAGGGCTGAGTGTGAAGTGAACTGCTGCTCTGACACCCGGCTCCCCTCTGACAGCTCTGGGCTCACCTACAGCCGGCAATTTAACAAAGCAAGAGCAGAAGCCCCGTGAAAGGCAAACAGAAACGTTAAAGGATCATACAAACCATTTCAGTACCTTGGCTCGGACTGACCCTGTGACCAGATGTTTGTTGTTCTCTATATTAAGCAGCAGCAGCTCCTGCAGCTCCTCCAGGTCGGTGACGGTCACGTCCGCCCTGCAACACACACGGGGTTACGGGCCGGCCCACGCACAGAAATACGTGTTTTGAGAGAATTTAAAAGACTCCACGTCCATACTACAACGAAGCGGGATAACAGGCGGCGGGGCCCCGGCCTCCCGCCCGCCGCTCACCCCAGCGTGGCCGCCATGATGCCGACGGCGCCAGTGCCGGCGCCCAGCTCCAGGACGTGGCGGCGGGCGAGGGGACAAGCGCCAGTCTCCAGGAACTTGGCGAGCACCAGCGCGGCGTCCCACACCACGCAGCCCACGCCGCCCGCCGCCCGCTGCTCCAGCCGCAGCGCCGGCCCGCCCCGCCGCTCCAGCTCCCGCACGAAGCCCGCCATGGCCGCGGCACTGAGGCGGCGCGGCCCCTCCTCCCGGGGCTGGCGCGCTGAGGGGAAATGGCGGGCGGCCGGGGCGCGCGGCCGCCGTCCCTCAGAGACGCGAGGTAGCCCGAACCCCTCAGGAGGCTGCTCCATGTAAGCCGCCTCCTGGCCTCTCCAGACCAACTCCTCTGGAAGCTGAGTGTTAATTAGAAGAAAGCGTACTCCGGGCTACCCTTGCTTGACAGGAAAACGTGTTTTTACTTTTCGCTTTCACTAAAAACTTGGTTTTAGCGCCAGCAGGCAGCACAGGGGCAAACGGAAAGCTGCAGAGGTGAACGTGGGCAGCCGTGGCTCGGCCGGCCGGCCGGCCGGCCGGCCTGCGCACCGGGCTCCCCTCAGGCGTGAGAAGCCCCCATTCGACGCTGAACAGCAGCCAGAGAAAGGCAGCTCAGAGGAAAATAAACACACGGTGACTGAAAAGTCTGTTTCACAAGTTACCCGGTGCGGCCTGTAAGCACTGCGGGCATATGCAGTCCCAGTGAAGCCAGAGGACTGCTAGAAATCACAGGTCTTGTACACCCTTATCCAACCTCCTTTTTAAAAAAGCAGCTGAACATGCATGGACTGTGCCTCAACATTTCTAAGTGCAAAAGCTTTTGATTTTTTTTTCCTTGGGCTCATGGAAGAAAGTTTGTATTATTTTATTTCTTAGCATTTCTTACTAATGCTCACTCCCTTCCCCCAGGGAGGAGTTCCTGCATTCGCTAGGGATTCAGAATGGTATAATCAGATTTGTGGTTTCTTTCTGAAACCTGGAGTAAATCTGGAGGAAAAAGAAAAAAAAAAGATGATTCCTTTTGTCCCTTCTTGGTTTTGATCTGCTGTAGTGATGTCATGGCACCCAAAGAAGTTATGCCAGCTCCAGAACAGGGGGAAATGCTAAAAATCAGCAACTGCAAATAGGATCACTGAAAACAAATAGAAAGATGTTTCTTTTGCTATTAACTGCCTTCACATTCCATCTGTTTATCTGCACTTTTCTGAGGGAATGGCGTTTTCCCACACAAGGCAACTTCAAACCCAGCAATTTTACATTTTCCCCCTCTAGCATTTTTTTTCTCCTTTTTATCTGTCCCTCTCATTATGAAGTAACTGAAATGTTAATTTATTGCTAACTTGGCATTCCCTCGAACCGCACTGGTGGGAATCCGAGTGCCTTCGACCACTTCCACAGCCAAACCATTACTTTGGGTACGCCGTGTTGTTGTACCCGCTGTACTTCATGCCGCTGGCATCACTGCTACCACCCTGCCTTGGAATGGTTCTTTGTCTTTGTCTTTTCCAGCTCTTGTTATGCTTGGAGGACAGTTTAATTGTGCGGTAAGTTACCCACAAGCAAGGCCCCTTTTCTGAATCACACTGTGATTTATGTACTTCAGGTTAACTCCAGAACTGGCCCTGTAAAGAATCATGTTTCACACATGGGAAACGGGGTGAGGAATGTTTCTTAGCTGCTGCCTTCTAGCACAAGTATCTCATGTTTTCACACTGCCCCTGTTGGGAAATCTAACACAAGAGGTTCCTGCTCTCCTTTCTTTCCCCTCATCCTCCTGGAGCTTTACTGTCCCAGCACTGCTATTGATCAGTTGTGGGTGGTGATGCTTTAAAGCCCAGCCTGAAAAAAAATACACCATATCCAGTTCTGAGCATGACAACACACTGCTGAAGTGGCAGGGGGAGAAGAGGCGAGTGGCTGAGAGGAAGGCAGCAGGGTTGGGGACTACCTTAACAGGACCTGCTGCTGGCCAAATAGCAACAAGGACTTGCTGGCTCGTGTCTGTCCCACTGGTCCCTGGCAGAGGACAGGTCCTGAGGGCCCAGCAGGAGCCATGGTCACCTTTGCTGTCCAGGACATCCCCAGATAGCAGCGAGAGGCTCTTGCAGGAATGCCTACCTCTGTCCATGTTAATCTAATAGAGAATGATGATCTAAGCTTGAGATTTTATTGACCATGTCACTATTTTTCCTAACCAAACCATTCTGGGCCCCACTGAAAGTTAGGCATTTCTATTTCTCTGGCTTCAACTGTGGAATTTAGAACTGCTGCACAAACTCCTTCACAATCAGGTTAAGAGTTAAGGAAGTGTTACACAGCCCCCCCAGCTATTTATGTCGGCATAAATGTACCACATAAATGTAAGCTGGCACCTAAAAAAGAGCTGGTCTGAGAGCACCACCCCTGCACAGCACCATTTCAAGGTTAACTCTTACAACATATGCTCCTGCTTCCACAAGTTTAAACTCCTCCTCAGAGTCCATCACAAACCAGAACCTTACAAAGCTCTTGGATGGAGGGAAGTATTTTGATATGTATGGAAACCCTTACTAATCAGCAGATGCTCAGCTTAAAATGATCTGGGTAAGGGCTTTACTGGGTCAGGGCCAAAATAAACAACTATGATATATTTTAATGTGGAATACTGAAAATGCTTCTGGTCTAAGCACTTGTACAGAAAGGTATAAAGCTGACATCTGTATATTCTATAATTTGGGACAGGATTTTTTTTCCCCTTCAACAACACATGAAACTTAAAAGTCTGAAAACATGTTACTCATCTTTTAGCAACAGCTGCTGGTAAGGACTTCAAAAGTGTTAATACAAAGACCCAGACAGAGAATTTCACTTGTTCAGCTTAATTCTGCAGATCAAGGTGACACCTGACAGTCTGCCTTTTCTATGTAGAGAGCATTAGGAAAGTGCTTCACTGAGCCAAATTTCACCACCAGATACTAATAGAAGAGTTCTTCACGAACTTACAGAAGAGTTATAGGTTGTGTTTTTTCTGCAAAACCATCACAGAGGCATCGTTCATTTCCTGCCTGCACTCCCCAGTTTGTGCATATCCAACGTGGGTGCTTCTTGAACATTATTTTTGCAAAATGAAGCAGCTGTCCTTTATATAAAGTGTGCCCTGCCCCTTGCAGGAATAGATTGTACCTCTTCTTCCTCAGGAAAGGAGCATGAAGGGGGACAGGCAGTAGGAGAAGACTGTCCAAGAGACAGGTGGCTAAATACATCTTCCCAGGAGAAGAAAATCAGCACCCTTCCTCAGGCATATCGCCTTCCTTTTCCAGAGGGAGTGCGCAAGACTGTGGGAGCAGTATAGGCGGGCTGCTGAAAAGCCGGAGCATGACTTGGAAGCCCGAGCTGCTGCCAGTCCCACCACAGCGGTCTTTCTCCAGCCAGAAGCCAGGAAAAACGGAACGCACTTCTCCACCTAGAGGGGCCAAGGCACCCGAGGGGTTAGTAGGTGGAGGGAAGCGCTGAACTCCCAGGGCCCTCCCGGGTTGGGCCCAACTGCCTTGAGCTTTGCTCGCAGCACTGGATGGACTCAACCACAGACCGAAGGGCAACCGAGGCCGAGAAGAGCAGCATGGAAAAATGGCGCTTGGTATTGCCAAGGATTTACTAAATGCAATTCCCAACCTTGTCCTTACAAGGAACACGCACTGCTCAGGCTCTTAAAAATTAAGACTGGGGTGATTTATTAATCTTGTTAAGAACTCTGATACAAAGCACAGTAAAAGGCCACAGACCAGTAAATAAAATGTGGCTTCTGGCCACTTTATAAATGCTGCTACAGTACTACCAGTAAAACAAACTCACTCTCACACCAGTTCAAACAAGTAGTTCAACTGGCAAATAAAAGTTCCATTCACTTATCAGTTTAAAAAGTTTAATAAAGCTTTAAGTGTTTGCTGGTTTAAATGCTACCAATCATGAATCCATTTTGGAAATTAAGTGAGATCTAAAGAAAGTTACTAGGTTTGGAAGGCAAGATTGTTCCTAAGCCAGAGGAAACACTTCTGACCATATAAGATTGCAAGAGTAGCAGACTGTATTATAGGCCTCAAGTCACTTAAATTTATACAGGTTATTAGCATTATCTGTAAATATACAATATAAACAATTGTACATACACGGCATATAGCTTTGTTCTCGAGAACAGTAGACAACTCTTTAGCTTAAGACATCTTCGCCTACCAAAACAAAAAGGCACATCTGAACAAGATGCATGCTAAGTACTAGGGATCCTTTCCAATATCTGAGACAGGTAGTCCTTGTTCATCCTTTCTCAAAATAATCCAAGACCAACTGAATATTTTGGTATTTTGATTTCAACCTGTTTTGTCTTCTTTGTCTTCAGCAGCAAATCAATGACAATTAAGACACGGCATTAAAATATTTGAGAACAGTAGCTGTCACTCATGAACCTCCAAGCTTACATGAAGTTAGAAGGCAAGTGGCCAGAGGTTTAAAACCTCTAATGTTGTATGTCCTCACATTGTGTAATCGCCCATTGCGCTTTTTTTTTTAAATTAAGGAAAAAAAAAAAAGGCCACTAGTGCTCAAATTTGAAAAAATTCCACAGACGCACCTTTTTTGGCTCAGTGCAATTAAACGATGTCAGTTTAAATTCATTTAGTGTAGTTTACAGTGCAAAAGATATATTTTGTATACTGGCATAAGTGTCGGCACTGAGGATGTGAAACAAGGCAATGCTGCTGATCACCTGAGGGTCATGCTGTCCAACAGACACAGGCTAGATAGAGTGTGTGTAGTCTTATTTTTCCAATTCAAACTTTTTTTTTTTGATCAGCAGCACTTTAAGAGCATAATTTGTGAAAGTACTAAAATACACTGCCTTTTTTGAATAAATAAAAAAAAAAAAGGAACTTTACAAATACTATTCCAGTGTCAATGACTACTATGGCTAAGGTCATTGAGGAGTTTCTGCATTTTCTAGCAAAGACAGTCTGTGCAAAGGAGGGTGGGACAGCTCCCTTTTGTAAGTCTTTGGTGGAAGTTTTGGTAACTGAGGGCTTGAATTGTGCCGGGGTGGGACGGGGGGTGCGGGCGGGTGGACCAGGTTGTTGTGACTCGCGCTGATGACGCAGCAGCGGCGCAGTACCCTGGGAGAGGGCGTGCTGGGAGGAGTGCCAGGAGAGCTGGGGCCTGTGCTCGCCTCCCTTAACCAGTCGGGATCTCTGTGTAAGCGTCCCACCGGTGGTGGCTGGAGGTTTAGAGGGTAGTTGATAAAGTGTTCGGGTGGCCGGAGTGGTACCGGTGGTGGAGTATCAGGAAGAGGGTCCCGGGGGGGTGGAGGAGGAGAGCTGTGCAGCGGCTGGTCAAAGGGGTTAGTGTAAGCCAAAGCGCGAGGCTGTATCTTTGGGGGCGGCGGCTGCCGAGGTGGAATTGCTGGAGGATCATCATCCGACTTTAAACCTCCCTACAACATTAGAGAGAAAAAGACAGCGTAAGAAACGTAGATGTTTAGATAAAGTGTATCTTCTGACAGATGCAGAGTTCTTTTGACATCTGCTACTTTTACTGTCAGAAACACGATACTGGCATAGCCGTACCTCTGATCCAAATACGACCACTATACTCCTAAAGTAGCTAGCATAGTTTGGACACTGGGAACCTGAAACTTAAAAAGGGCAACTAGAGCACTGCATTTGAAAGTCTTTAAGACTAACGATGTCCTAGATGGTTGGACTCTATGATTTTAAAAGGTCTTTTCCAACCTACATGATTCCGCTATTTTATGGTTCTAGATGCTCCCTGATTTATTAGCAAAGTTACTCAACACAGGACAGAAATACCTTAGCACTGGAAGCATCCTGATCCATCTTTTTTCGTGGAGGAAGTGGAGGAGGGTGTTGAGGCTCATCACTTAATTTAGGAAAGCTACCCCACGAGCTGAAGAAAGTCTCTGGAGAGAAAAAAAGCAGGTATTTTACTGCTTGTGCAATATCTGAGGAACATAGGCTAGAATATTCAAGCCAAACCAGAAGTAACTCAAATAAGCAGATCTTTGTGCTCAACAGCAACATGAACGAATTAACTTCAGTTGTATGAAATTCTCATTGATTTCTTTAATCAGATATAGCCTCACAAAGCAGTCTCCTATTTCCAGTATCAAAGATATGCATCAACAGTTAGCAGGCAATGCTAAAGGACAGAAAAATAAACTAGTGAGCACTTAAATAACTTTCTCTGCAATCCTCTCTATATTGCAGAATTTACCCTGTTTACCACAGTGCTTGCAGTGTGCCCACACGCCACTCTGGAGTGGAATGTTTGTTCTCTGTGCCATATGGGTACGCATTCAAATTTGGAAATTTAGAGGCTTTGTTAACGGGTCTACAACACTTGTAAAGCAGGAGAATTAATACACCAAACTGAACAGATGATATTAACTCTTACATCATTTTAGGACATTTCTAGTCCTTCCTTTTACAGAGGGGAAAAAAATCCTCAAAGTTAAGAAACTACCCCCTCCCCAGCCCCAAGCCATATTTGTGACTTAATGCATTTGTTTTTTCTCTTAGAAGTGCTCAGGGCTCTGCATCAATACATCAGGCACCTGGGCTCTCCAGTTTGAAATTTCAATCTTATTAAGGGAAAGTGTATATGCCTGTGTAATAAGGGAGTAAAAAGAGAAGCTGAAAACACAGACAAATACAGGATATCCCTCACAGCTGTGGTACAAACAGTACCTCTTCTTTCCCAGTAACAGAAAAGTTATTTTCACTATGTGGTAATAGGAAGTTATCAACCTGCTTCATTTGAAGCATTAGTCAAACAAAATAATCATCAAGGACGTTCGAAATGCAAGCAAAGTCATGTTTCCCAGGGGGGGAAACCAAAACCAAACCTAAATCGAGCAGTTTTTAGACTTTACATTCTTTACTGGTCATTTGATCTAAAACCTGTGCAAAAACTCCTCTCAGGACCCTAATGAATGCAGCCCACATTTTCATCCCAGATTTCAGATTTTAATTCCCATTCAGCTCTCCTGAAGCCAGGAAAAGCAGAGTTAAATGAAACAATAGAGTTAGGGTACTCACTCGACTGTGGCAAACTGACAGGAGCAAAGATGCTATTGTTACCTGTTAAACGAAAAATTGATTGAAGACTTTCCAGACAGAACAACTGCAGTACAGCACAGAACATATGCTTGTGAACGACCTCAAAGATCACCACAAACTCCAAGTTTATCGACTGCTAACACAAATTAAACTTTCCTGTGTAAAATGCTCCTGAACTAGAGATTTTCAGTTACACTGGAATTAAAACTTCATGATTCTATGTTCTGATATTACGTTGTTATTCACTTCCCCTGCAGCCCAAATGTCCTCCTGCCATAAAAAATCGTCACTTTTGTCCCCCACTGGGCTTAACACACCTGCCAAGCCTGCAGCCCCCTTAGAAGAGGGCCAAGACCTGTCATGTGCTTCTTTCAAGACTAAGGAGCTACTCACAGCTACAGGCAAAGCTTGGGAGCGTTATTAGTGCATCTGGACTAATACTGCCTTTTTTTTAAAAAAAAAAAAAAAAAATCAAGACTGCATTGTGGAGCGAGTGCCCTGACTATCCCTACTTCTGGCACTTTGGTTCCTATCTCAAAACACAGACTGGATTCCTTTCAAATGAAATAAAAACAGAATCACAAGAGTGTGATTAGTGCACAGGACCACTCCTGAAACACACACTGGTGTGAATGCCAGGTCCTCGGCACCTTTTCTCTTGACAGATGTGCTATATGTGGTAGGGCAGGTGTAGCCCCTGCACAGTAGGACCTCACGGGGACATCTTCCATAACAGAATGCCTCAGCTTCAGTGGGCAAAAAGACTGGAAATACACTTGTAAAGGAACAAGTGACAAGTAACTTACTGTTATTTACAGCAGGGATTTCAAAACTGCAGTACATGTAATACTGACACACGAACTTCATAAGCCCACAACTGCATTTTGCAACTTTTTTTTTTTTTACTTTTTGTATTTTTCTTTAAAGGCTGACATACACACCAATACATTTTGGAAGCCTGAGGGACAATAATGACAAGTATTAAAACGTGTTGCACATTTACCATAAGAACTGTTGAGATCAATGTCTAAAAACACACTGAACTCCGAAGAAGCAGACACTGGCGGCGTAGACGGTGTGTTAGGCGAAGTTGGTGCTGATACTGTTGATTCATGCTCTGCCTCAGTGATTCTACTGAAACTTATCTTACTTGGTTCCTTTTCAAGTGGCAGTGGGTGACTTCTCAGGGTGCCAGAGGTGGAGCCGTGTCTGCCGGTATTAGGCCTTATCCCAGGAGATTTCAGGGGGTATGTTGTTTTTCTAGGCTGGAGAAAATACAGCTGGTTAGTACTGCTAACATTTCAGCTAGCAAATTTGCCAAGTCTCTAGCAGATATTTTAAAAAGTTCTGATCAAATACAACTGAAAAAGCAGTATAGCATTTCTACAAATGACTTCAGGTACAGCCTGTTGTTATCTACGCAGCAGGAGTTTACTGAAAAGTTACAGATGCAGCTTAATCTTTTTTCCCAGCTTAATAATTTTAAATTATTTTTTTTCAGAGCTATGAAGAACGAAAAGTCAAGTTTCAGATGCATGCCAATCAGGACACAGGGAAGAGCAAGTCACAACCTTGGGAGTGAGGTATTTCAAGTGCCTGCAGAAGAGCCTTGTAACAGCACCGTAAGACACTCTTTGTGCTTCTACCACCGAAGGTCACCAGGGCCCTACATGCATCCAAGATCAAGGACACACTCAGGCACATGTTGTCTACATCCTCTGCGTTAGTCAGGAGCAAATTCTTACACACACATCACTAGCGTGACTGAAACAAGCCTCATTAGACTCAGGTGTAACACAGCACAGATCAAAGGCGATTCTTTGAAAATGAATTATGTTCCCATTCTATGGTGGTGCGCACTGCTCCACCACACTACACTACCCAGAACTGGACCTTCCTGAAATTCCAAGAAGAGTATCTCATTTGGAAATCATGAACTATGAAGAATTCATACCCAGCTGACTGAGACTGAACAGCATGAATATCTACTTGTAGAAAGTATTTTAGAGAAATTACTGTAAGCAGCATTTTTGCAATAGTAATTTTTGTCATTTTCTAGCTATATCTGTAATATCATCTTACAGTAATATTGCTCCAACAGCAGATTGCTAAAATGACTTACAGCTCTCCCAAAAATCAGGTATTTCTCCAGCTCCAGTACAGTTACAACATATAAAAAACCAAGTGTTCTAGAGAGTGATCTTTCTGCTTAAAAAAGAACCCTGGGCTCCAGTAACTATTTTTTGAAAAAACATAACTGCTACTCCTTTGAATTAAACTGTATTTTGTTCAGCAAAAAGGCTGCGCCTTGTAAATTCTTCAGTCTTTACAGCAATATAAAATATTTAGACAAAATAAATTAACTTCTACTTAAATAAAACATTAATTGTGTATAAAATACATTATTTTGATTAATATTAATATTTTACAAGATTTCTTGATACTGTGAAATGAGAATTGTTATTATGTATTCCATCAAATGACTATACGGTAAGAAACCCAAATTTAAATGGTGGTATTTTTGGCTTTGGGAAAAAAATACTCATTCTAAAATTAGTCAAAGGTAGTATGTTTTAGTAGTAACAAACATCTGAAATAGAAGTATTTTAAAATCAAGTTTTGCTGGAAGATCATCTCACGATACAGAATTCTGAAGGAAATATATACAGCTTCTTGAGTTAACCACATATCCTTTTTCGTAGTGGCTAGTGGATTTTAGCTATTTGCAGGACAAGACTTACAAATCTAGGTGGTTGCTTGCAGTTTCGAGGTTCAATTTCTAATGACTTGTTGAACAGATAATCTGTAAACTCTTTTTCTGGTATCTTCCCCATAGGATTGAGATTTTCAAAGAATTTCTAAATGAAACAAGCATCAATAATATTTTTAAAAATAAGCATACACACAGAATTTTAATGAAATGCTTGTAATTCACTGATTAAAAATCCAGCTTTTCACTATTGTGAAGCTTATATCCAGGAAAAACAGAGTAAAACATTCCCTGAAGTAAACACAAAACAATCCAATGCAAGAAACAATCAAGTTCATGGTAAGTTGACCTTGCGTCAAGTAAGTAGGCATGGTTAATTAAGTCTTCTGTAAATTGTTTGCTAGTATTTTTGACTAGTGAATCACGCACAGCACAGCTGTGTTAAGGGCTGTGCAACAGTGTCCTGAACACTGGCCTTAACATCACCGATCTGGGAGAGAGACGATACAGTAGTGGAAGCAAAGGTTACGCTAGTGCCATTTCTTAGAGGTGCTTTGGATGTGATCGATGAACTACAGAGAACAGGAAGGGACGGAGGACAAAAGCAGGACGGTCAGAGGCAGGGACAGAGCATGGCACGACGGCACAAGGACTGGAGGGAATGCATGCACCATGGGCAGGGGAACGGACAAAGCTCCCCCAGCGCCCGCCAGTCCTGCTGCAGCTGGAGTCTCAGGGCGGTGAGCTACAGCGTTTTCCATTTGTTCCTTCTGCAGCCCAAACACTGCCGTCCCGTGAACTTCAGGTACTTCTTGGCCTATGAATACTGTAAATCTCCTAAACCCTTCCCAGCCGAGTCCCCAGCAATTAAACACACAATGCAAACAACATTTTAAGCAGCAGTGTTACTGCCCATGTAATTCTTCATGTCACCAGCTTCTTCGTTGGTTCCTGCCTGCTGCTGTTCTCTAGCTGAGACAGAGCTGTCCACGCAGCTGCTTTTTGGAAAGGTTACGATCAGCCGCGCGCTCAGGCAGTGTGGCTGGGTACTTACAGCTATTCTTTTCAACCATTATTACCTCCATATAAAAACACTGACCTACCATTACCGGGCTTGCCGTTTCAGCATCTTCCTTTACATTTTCTGGGATTCACTAGTCTTTGCCTTAGGTAAGTAACCACTCGAGCACCCTCTCATTTCCAAAGATAACGCTGGCTGACGCTGGTGCATCCCCACATTGGCTTTGCTTCTGCCACGCCGAATGACTGTTTGTACTCGTGCTGAACTACACACCTCTGACTGTTAGCGGGGTCGATGGCCTCTGGTCAGAGGTGTCATTACAGAAGGTCTGAAGGACTAAATGCACCAGGCATGTACAGACCACTTTAAAGGCAACCGATTTCTCTGCGAGAAGGTCTGCTGTTTAGTCAGTATGTCTCACTCACTCTGTTTTGTTGCTAAAAGTGTCTCTGATACCAGGCTGCAGAACTATAAGGGGATGAACAACACCCAGAACACAGAACCCGACTAAGCAAATCCCCACTTTAAGTCCTTTGCAGCGCTACTTGGTTGTCTACCAGCCACTGTTCCCCCCTCCTCTGATGGTCACTGCTCATGCAGGATTAGGTCCAGTACTAGAAGATTATTTGGTGATTTTTGGTTGTGTACATTCTTTTCCTATCCCCAAACAGGTTATTTAATATTTGATTACCCGAATTTCTGGCTCTATCCGTAAACAGTAAGGCTGGTTTTGATACTGCTGAATTTCTCCTGTAATTTCAGCCACTTTTCTCCTCTTACTGAAGTTAATTAATTCTTTCCCTTGTCTTTTAAGGAAGTCAGGATTCCCTTCTTCTGTCTTCAAAATATTTGTTAGGTATATTCCTGATAAAGAGAGAAGCATTTTTAAATTTTCATTTTCATTCCAAGAGCTGATTTCATTCTTTGTAATGAATGATAAAGAAGTCTGAGCATAGGCGGGCTGTTCCCTTTAAGGCTCCAACAGTTTATTAACTGGCAAGAATGAATCAAGTCTACATTTTACACAGGAACAACATATTACTGAAATAAAGATGTTTTATCTCCTTCATGTGAGAACCTGATTTTAAGAAAAAAAATATCTTTAGGTTATTGCCATAAACAGATCACCAATGTGGAGGCAGAGTTTAACACAGTAACTTAATATTCATACCCATATAATACCAATAATCTCTATTCTAAGATAGAAAAATAAATTCCATGTAAGAGACACTACATCTCTTACTTGATCTAGTGGAAGATCCATGGCAGGGAGGTTTGGAACCAGATAATCTTTAAGGTCCCTTCCAACCCAAACCACTCTGTGAAGTTCAAAACCATTACAAACTTAGGAAGTCAGAAGTCACACATTCTATGAAAGATTTTTTTATAGCTTAACACAGCCCTGAACACTTCAAGCAGTATTAACACACCTGCATCAAACTCAAGACCGACAACGGAGTATCAGCCTGCGCTGGTGTTACTTACCAAAGAAAGGCACACAGGGTGGATTGATTGACTTGAGCTTAGCCAGATACTTTTTAAAATGATCTTGACTCAATTCTACTGCTTCATCCAAAACTCTTTTTTTTCTTTCCTGCAGTGCCTAAGTTGTCGAAGAAAAAAAACAATAGGGATGCGAATCTTCTCAGCAGCATGGTTAGCAAAACCAAGGCAATTCCCTAGCTCTCAGCAAAAATTAGGAACTGAAATTCAGATTTGAAAGAACCTCTATTGTAAACGGTTTGCTCTGCACTACAGCCCCATCAGTCCAACGCTTTAGTCACATGAATAATGAGGCTACTGTAAAGGGACTATTATTTCGTCTATCAATTTACAAGCGTAATAATCCTGGTCTTTACATGTAATAAAAACTAAACATTCAATTTTGAATTTAACTTAAAGGCCTCACGCCGCCTTTCAAAGGCATACACACCAACAACAGTTGAATGGCCACAGCGTTTCCCCTTTTCGGGCTGAATACACGTCAGAAAACGCCTGCTAAAAAGCCCTGCTTCCCGTTACAAACTGTTTGAGACACCCAGCCCACCTCGTATGTTTTCTCATAAATAACTTTGAACGTTTCACACTTGTTTTCTTCCCTGGAAGCAAGTGTGATACGGATACTATGGATTTCACTTCAGAAGCGTGGCTGATCCATTTCTGGATTCTGGTTTTTTTTTTCCTCTCGAGCAATGCCCCAAACTTACCTCAAACGTGTGATCTAGCCTGTACACTGACACAGAGTTCATTGCACTGACGATCTCCAAAACACCATTGAAATTATTCAAATCTTGAAAAACCTGCAGGATTTCTATAATCCTGCTCAGCACAGCCACTCGCTCTTCAAAGTTCTCAGTTTCCACTATGCACCTAATCAAAAGACATCACTTGAGAAACACTGATGAATAAAACCTGACATTTTGCTATCTACTAAATCAAATTTTTCCAAGCAAAACCTGTACAGTACACCCAGTATGCACATTTTGGCTCTCTTTCAAGAATCTTGAGCACAGATTTATGTAATCACTTCTTACATATGTTCAAGTTGGAAAGCCAAGAAAGGTTTTGGCATATCCTCTGAAACAATAAAGCAAACCCCAAGCAAGATCACGGGTAAGTAGGGTGACTCTCATGCCACTGGATCTATGGTGGCGTTTTGAACTCGCTAGTGAAGTCCACACATACACGCTGCTGCACCCTTCGGCAGTGCTGGCCATGTCCTCAGAAGTACTTAATTAATCACCTCCCATGAGAAGGAAGAGGCAAAGACAGGGGGAGAAGACTCAACAGTGCTTTCATGAGAGATGTACAAAAGCAGTGCCAGGTCCCGCACTGCCTTCAACACCTTCTTCAACACCTTCCGATGTACCATAGAAAGGCGAGTAGGACCCATGCTGACCCAAGTGGACATAACTGGGGAAAAAAAAAAAATAATCTTCCTGTGTCAGGAAGAGGAAGCATGTGCGATTGGCATGGAGGCACCCCTGAACCAAAGCCTCAAGTTTCTGTAATGCTCTACAGCTATCTCAAGATTCAAGGCAATAGAATTCAAACAGCAGAAAAATGTTTCTCTCTGAATATCAGTAGGAGTTAACGCCGCTACACTATCACGCCTGTACTTACTTTTCAAACCAAAGAGTAAGATTTGTAGTATGACGAATCATTTTCAATAGATTTGGGGAGTTAATTTCCTTATCTTCTTTAGTCCACACACTACCAACAAGTTCAGAAGGCTGTACTGCCCTGATAATGACAAAGCAAGATGCAGAAAAATGCTCAATACGAACAGTAATTGCATGTTCTGTGTTTGCATTAAAAGATTATTTCTTCCCTTAATCATGACTTGATATTTCACAAATACAATCTGATCTAATCTACTGCAAAGCAGTTACTTAAAATAACTTTTTGACGAGTATTTGATATAGAAAGAAATACATTTTTATCTTAATTGAAATTGGCGTTTTTGAATAAGTGTTTTCAGATAAGAAAATTACAAAGGACTAAGTTTAATTTCCTGAAAGCATAAGAAAGCAACTTAAAGATAGTTACAATTTTAAAATGGGAAGCTGAAGTACTTTGAGCAACCCGCTGGAGAAGTGGCCTATTTCAGCAGAAAACCTGCTGTCACTGAAGCATGAAAGCACGCTTCATCTTTGAGTTTTGTAAGACTTTAAAGAATTTCCACCCAGCAAAACCTAGCTCTCTCATCAAGGGCAGCTCTATTTATCACAGGTAACAACAGAGCTAGGAAACAGCAGAGTACTTATGGTACCAACCAAAAAAAAACCTCTTTAGAATTAGATTAGAGGACATTGTGGTACACATGCCGCGGCTATATGCATACAACACCCAGGCCTTTTCTGTGCAGCTGCAAAGGAAAGGAGCAGAGACAATAGTGTTCTCTTCTTATGATGCAACAAGCATTTCTGATTAATGTAATACTGAATTTGCTTTTAACAAGGACACAATACAAGTTAGCACTATCTGCTGCTAATATTTCACTGTTCTTCCTGTACTTATGTTGTCAGAAGGCTGATATGGAGACTAAACCCACCTTTTTTTCCCTGTTACATATTTTGATACCAAACAGACTGCAAGAAAACACCTTCCCATAAACTCTTGACGTTCAAGGGGACGTACTTTTGACTGATTCTACACATTAGAACTCTTCCTTGTTCAAGTCATCTAAAACCCACATGTATTAGTTCAATCCCTACCTATACAGGTCGGACTCGAGAAGTGTCAGCTGTCGAGCAATTTCTATAGGATGCAGAGTCATGAGGTCCAGCGTTTCACTGTGCCCAACACGCCAAATGTGCCACTCGATCGGGGGAGGCGGGCTCTCAAAGGTGATGTTGTGACTAATCCCATTTGCTTGAGCTTTCTTTCTCTTGATGATTTTAGCAATTGATTCCACCCACTTCTTCATGGACTTTCCTGCAAAAGACAAACCATTAAAAAATAAAGATCCACAACTTTTTAAATACCATTTTAAAAGACTTTTGATGATTTAATGAAACCAAACCACCCCCCCAATTGTGCATGCACTCAAAATTCTGCATTTCTGCATGCAAATTAATTAGGTTTGTAGTTCCCTATTTTCTTCTTATGGGCTCTTGCACCTGTATCAGTTGGTAAACACAGACCCATGTGAACAAATTTTTGGGTTCCCAGTTGCGTTTAACCACATCTACTGACAGTTTTGGTGTGGAAAAAAAGTGACCCTGTATACATTATATTTTACATTTTCCCCTGAGCTGCAACCATCTCCACTTTGACTGCTAGCTTCATCTAGAAGAGGAGAACTAAAAAAGTAAACAAGCTTGAAGTGAGGACTTTGCAACATGCTGCACTAGTGCATTGCAGAACAAAAAGATTAGAGAAATACATGTTTACAGTATCAATCCAACATTTACAGTACACAAAATGGTGGACAAGACGGGAAGTACCTTCAGCAGTTTAAGACAAATACCTTTTAAGAGACTAACCAGAATGTAATTACTTCTCTCTGGTCAGCAATGGTTAGCATGGAGACCTCTGCAAAAGATAAACTACTGTTCTCTGAGTCTGTCTCAGGATTATATTGCCCAATGTATGGTCTGGCAATCTGAAAAGTGTAGAATTGCCAGGATGATGATTAAAATCGACATGCCAAGACTGCTGCCCTCCACATAGGCTGCCAAAAAAACCTGCCAGTTCATAAGGGATTGCTCCAGAGGAAGCAATACCAAATGGGTCAAGTATCCTCTCCTACAAGGATAATGATATTCAGCCAGAACTTTCAATAAATGGGAAAAGAACAAGATGGAAAAATCAGTCTCAGTATCCAACCGGGAAGGAATTCTCTACAAATACAACACAGGGAGGAAGAAGGTGACAGTCTGAATTATAGTCAGGCAAGGACAAACATTACTGTCCAGAAGTAAATACACTTAAGGTAAATATCATAATGCTTAAAAGTCATTTTTGGTAGCTGTTTAGGCTCCAGGCCAAAGCTTGCTCATGTAAAAGAGTCTCATAAACAGCTCAATTAAAGGCATTAAAATTACTCATGCGTGTAAAGATATTCCCATGTCAAAAACCTGTCAGGATTAGACCAGCAGGTTGTACCAAAATGTGGAAGAAAAATAGGACCACCAATTACCATACCTCTTACACTGGAAATAAACGTCTCCAATCTCTCCAGTAACTCCAGATCTCTTTCAAAATCGTAAAAATGGTGCTCTACCCAGTGACGAAAAACATTTAATATTCTAAGGAAGGAGAGGGAAAAAAAATGATGTTTGTTCTTGACTTCCAAGACTCATCCCATGTAAACACCAAATGAAACACAATTCTACAAAAGCGGAGTTACAGATTCATGTAGTTGATGACTATTGAAATACACGTGGACAAAGGGGCAGAACAAAGACTAAGCATGGCATCAATGACCACAGAAATCCCCAGGTATTTAAACCTAATTTTCCAGTCTTAGCATAAATATATTTGGTGGGTTTTTTAATTTTTATAGAAAGAATGCTAGTGTTGAGGTGGTTTCAGAAGAGGAAAAAACGTATCAAGATCAGATAAAATTGGTATTTCTAATGTAATTTTCTGGTTTTTTGTGGGTTTTTTTGTTTTGTTTTGTTTGTTTGTTTGTTTTTTACTAAAAAGGCTACTTAGGTTCTCCTATTTGATAAGAAACAAATTTGCAATTGTTTCTTTTCTACACACAAACTTCAGCTTAGAAGTTGTTCCAAGTGTACTGCCCTCCTTTCACATCTTTTTAGTTACACAAATGGCTGTTCTACATCCAGTACTTCCTTTACGGATAACATTAAACTTTCTCTTGATTTTTCTCTACATTTTCTAAAACAGACTTTTAATAAACAAGCCTCTAAAAACGAATTACAACTGCTCTTCTACCTTCTATGCTTAGGATGTTTCAGAATACAAACCTGTTTTGCCTCTTCTTCAGGTAAACAAGTTGAGGTCATACCTCAAAATTTTGATTTATCGGGGTGTACCATATCATCTTACACGATGGGTGAGCAAAAACCTCCTATCTCAACTAGTACAACTGTCTTCCTTGTGCCAATTCAACAGGGAATTGGCACAGGGAATTTAACAGACTCAGAGGAGGAGATGCTTACAGTGAGATGTGGTTACTCCTGCCCCATCGCCTTGGCAGAAGTGGCTCAGCTGCGTGCCAAGTGCTGCTGAACTCCTCCACTCTTTGCAGCTCAGGACACCGAGGTAAACCAGCGCTAATTGCGTATCAGGCTACTGGTCTCAGTGGCTCAGAGCCCTGTAGACTGGGGGGCAAGAACACCCGAGACGGATGGGGCAGACAACTGATTGTAACGTGCCAGTCTGTTATGAGTCAGAGCGCTAGAGAAGTTGGCTGGTTTAGCTTAGTCGAACGAAGAGCATGAGTACGGAGGAGGCACCAGTTCTCCTCTTCCCTATAAGTTAAAGAATAAGGCCTATCCCATGAAAGACTGGCTACGCAAACAGAACATTCAGGCTTGGAATCAATGACAGCTTCTAACCATCCAAGGAGCAAAGTTTTGAAGTTCCCAGCAACAGTAATACAGGATTTTATCTAATCAGTCTTTGCCTTTGAGATACCATGGTAGGAACACTGAAAAAGCAAGAAAGATTGCCTGGTTCTGCTGACCGCATTTCCAGCTTAGCACCTCCTCTTTCTCATGACCTCACATTTCATCTAATCAAAGACATCACCGTTTCCATGCCTGTGCACTGCACAGCACGTCTACAGCATCTTCTACTAGATGGGGAGTAAGTTCTGGGAGAGGAGGCAGGAAGGGAGGGAGGGAGGGAGGGATGAGCATCTTCGTGTTCTCCACCTTCCTCCCATACCTCCTAGCTCTCAGAAGCAGAGGTTAATGCTATTAACAATGCTCGAATTACACAAAGTGCTGGGCTTATCAACCTAACGGCTCAAATTCAGACAATTATTTTCAATTATAGGACAGAGTTTCAAGCTCCCAGAAACATATCATATCTCCTAAATTCAAAGATTAACAGTAAGCCACAGAAGGGTGTGTGTTAAATAGCAGCTTTAAACCACATCTCATGAAGAGGGCACCAGTAAGGGGACTGAGATCACCACCCGTAGCATGAATTAGACAGCAAAGAGTAGCTGTCAGGATAAGAAGTATCCACACCTCTCAAACAAGGAAAGAAACCAGAAACTGTAACCAAAGATCCTGGAATCCTTGGAACGGGGCACGGGTTTCAAACAGCTCAAAGATAACATACGAAGGCAAAAGTGCTCAATTGGTTTTGGAAATGAATAGCAAGAAACATGGCTAATTTCTGCCTCACGCTTTTCTACAGGTTCCAGTTCACCGGTAACCACTTGTCCTGCTCAGCTACGGCAGTCAGCAGTGCTGCAGGAAAATGTATGTGTACCATGCAAAGGGGCACTGTGAGGAGGTCCCCAAGCAACTTCAACCCCGATCAGCAGGGGCAGCTATAAAAAATAGCAACAAAAGCAATACAATGATTTTAAACTCTTGAGCCAGTTATGTCACAGAAGCCCGTTCTGTGTGAGTTTCTGTGAAGGGGCTCTATGGGCATCTATGTGGATGGATAAATAAGCAAGCTGAAACCAGGAAAAGTACGTGTTGCGAGGCAGTGTGCGAAGCTCTCCCTCTCCCAAGAACTGCGGAGGCTGGAAGTCCTGCTGAACCCACAACTAACACCACCAAGGGCCTCATAAATCTGTACACGGCCACGAGCACACACAAGCATCAAAGTTACACTGAGGATGTGTAACCTGGACTCCATCCATGAAGGTGGTGGCTGCTATGTATCAATGAAAACTACAGTGTTACATACGTACTCATCGTATATATACACACAGGTATCTGACAAAAATGGGACCCCTAAGTGACCTTCTGAACACCTGCCTTGAAGGTACTGGCATGTCAGTATGATCCTTCACTTTGAGTAAGCTGCTGTGGCTCCAGACAGCTAGCTAGGAATGGCTGCATGCAGTAACAGCGTAGCTGAGGGTACTGTGTGTATAGTTATCTGCCATTAATAGTAACACCTTGATGCTGCTAACAGAAACAGTTTAATGAATAAAAGTTGTTCTAGCAAACAGTGGTTGTGATTTGTGTCTCCTCCTGACCTGATCCCCTATCAGGGAAACAACTAGCCTCATTCATGCTAGAAACACTTAATTGTTCCCCAAGTTAGCTTGGTCAGCAAGACCTTGAAGATTCACTGCAGCCTGTTGCAACGTGCAGTACAGACAAGAGTCTCCCTGTCTGTGGGCAAATACACCACCGGGGCTGGGAAACGGAGTCTAATACCAGCAGGACTGAAAGAAATGGAAACAGAGAAACTATCTTCATAGGGCCTGTTAACAAGGAATCCATTCAAAATGCAGTCAGAAACACTTTCATTTATACATCTCTCACCCACACCCGCTTTACATAGCAGCCATACAACGTTCTTGTGGCTGGTGATCACAGCTGTGAGCGGCAGAACACCAAAGTACAGTTGCAACAACAACAGAAGTCAGTATGACTAATCAGAACATGATTTGGGATATTAGTCTGGTTGCAGACAGTGATAAGTCCCTACTTGACAGCACAGCAGTCTCCAGAAGAGATTACTGTCTCCAGGATCACCATATAATCAGTGAACGAAAATCTGGCTTTAACAGAACAAATTTAAAAGCAAATAAACCTGAGCTGTACTGGCTGGACATATTCTTTGCGAAACCGCTTCAGGTCTGCGCTGATGGGCTGTTCCCCCTTCTCAATCGCCAGCCTGTCTGCTTCAGTAGGCTCAGGCTCTGGGATTTCAAACCTATGAATAAAAGCACCAAAAAACTGATGGCAATTAAGATAAAACACAAACCTTTTATGGAAGACCTGAAGAGCAGTTGCATTAAAAAAAAAAAAAAAACCAAACCAAAAAACAAACGCATGGTGAAACTCAAGCACTCATCTAATATCCAGTTTGCCTGGAATTCCCTCCTCCTCTAGCTAGGTACTGCTAACACACCCAGCTCTCACCCTGATAATTCGCTAGTTCTCTGGTCATCACAAGACGTCTAGACTAGGATATAAGGTTTTTAACTACCTGGTAGCTTGATTAAGCGAAGATTAAAAGGAAGCTTAAGAGCAGCTTTATCACACTGTATTAAAATGTTGTTTATGTTGAGTCCATGCCTCTCAAACTGCTTAGAACATTTCCGTTCTTGTTTGCATCGAGGCACAGGCATACTCAAATAGGCTCTCCTGATCAAGGTTAGCAGTTCAGAACATTACTACCCCACAGCTGAAGGCACTCCAGATGCTCTAGCTAATACTTAATTCAGGTAACTAATTTAACAAAGTGGGAAAAGAAAGCTTGCATTGTGTCCCGTTTTAAAAGTTACTGTTTTACGAACTTCACTAAAACACGTGCCACGTGGCACTGAGAACCCGAGCAAAAAAGGAGTAAGTAAATACAAAAAGCCTCTCGGTATCTTCAGAAAGGATGACTACTGCTTACCTTTCAATCAGTAAACTCAGCAGTTCCTGGGGCTTGCAAAAGGAGCGGTACGTGGTAAGGAAAGTACGTACAAAATTAGGATCTGCAAGGATAGAGTATAGAGTAAGAAAATGACCCAATTGCAAAATATCAGAAATAAAATACACATACACTTCACAGAAAAAGTTTAAGTGCAGAAAATACATGAAGGTTGTAAGTCAAGCACTGTAATTTGCAAAATATTAAAAATGATACTCCTTGTGAAATTTTCGTTTAGTTCTTTCATGCATTTCCCCTGTAAAAGTATTCAACTGTACATACGATGTTCTCTCAAGGGCTCTGCCTCAGTCTTGGCACGCAAACTGACTTACACTCCCCTGAACATACAGCTATTCCATGGTTTTCATAAAGACAAAGAAAACGTGGTAGAACCAGGCTGCCTACTCTCCAGACATCAAAAATACCTACACCACTGCAACCAAACTTGTGTCTCACCTGTTGTTAAAAAAAATCTCCAGCAAGGGGGGAACTGCACACTGGCTCCAGCACACAACTACCCTCTGCCGAGCAGCCAGCAGGGAAAACCCAATCAGCAGCAGAGTCCTTACAAAGCGAATACCTACAGCAGCTCCAGATGTTGCCTGTCCACAAGCCACCACACCTCCCTCCCGCAGTTTCTCACCGCTACGGTAGGTGTGTTACCATGAGACGCTCCCTATCCGCAAGCCACCGCGTGTTTTACTGTGCCCACTCTGCTATATTAGAAGTATTAAAGAAGATTTTTTTCTTTTCCCTTAATCTCTTGTCATTCCACTCTCTTGTAGAGAGTTTCTTAGATGGTGGATAAGCAAGCTGATGAATGGCTTTACTGGGAGTCACCAAGGGTCATCATCTGGTCCTAGTCCTGACATCCCTGCAGCAGGCTCCCTCACAAGAGGAACAGCAGCAAAGATGCTGCTGCTGTGTGGCGTGCAGCTGCTTCCAGTGCTGCCGGGCAGCAAACGAATGCTGAACTATGCTGAAATACAGGAAAACCAGGCCGAGAGAAGTGCCTATGCATATGCCTGCCCAGAAGTGTGGGGTTTGTGGTGTTGGGAGTTTCTTTTTTCTTCCTGTTCTGTAAATAGTCTTGAATCTATCCGCATTAGGCGCAGGTAAGCTTACACCAGCAGCCTTCAACATGTGGGCAATGCATTTCTTTCAATAAGCCCGCAAAAGATTAAGACACACACTGCTTTTAAGAAGGCTTAAATTCCCTGCAGAGCACTGCTCAACATTTTTGAGGGATCCATATACAGGAACGTCCTTGCAAGCTTAAAGTAACAACGCTCTCATTCTGTGATAATGCTGCTGAGTGTGCACTGGCCTGTTCTGCTTCCATGTCACAGCTACGTTCACTCTTCAATACTATTTAAGATATTTTGAAAGTAAATCTTCCTCTTACCGCTGAACAGGCAGGTAGCATCTCTGATCTGCGGGCAAGATATGCAGTTCTCTTAAAATGGGGGCTGCTACTCTGCCCTCTAAGCTGTGCAGGATCCTTTAAATTATTCTTGAAATCCATTTATTTTTGTAAATGGCATTCTCAATAAAATAGAAAATCCAAGCCATGTGCTACTATTAGTGGCTCACAATTTAAATCCAAGAGTTTATTAACTCTGCATTAGCTACTTCCCACAATATCCTCGTATCTACTGGGGAATTCTTCGACGTGACAAGAGGTCACTCCACGGATGCGGAGCCCATGTGCCGGAGTGAAGCCTGCTTCAAACAAGTCTGACACCAATGCAAACAATCAACTGAGAGTTTTAAAAAAATCATATATTGACCTAAATACAAACAAAAAGCACCACCGCGATCTGCTGAGAGTCCCTTCCACATGCTGTTAGTCATCAAAATGCCCTTGTGGAGGCTGAGGGAGAGGATTTTGTTAGTCTTGGCTCCAAACGCTGTTTGGAAAAAGCACAGAGAAACCCAAGAGGCAGTGCTTTCATTGAAGATTCCCGAGGCCGAAGTGGCAAGTACTCACACTACAAAAACTGAAGTTACACTAGTAAACGAATACTCAAATACACCAGTTCATTCAGGAAAAGAACAAAGTTTACAAGCCACCAAAATCCACCACGTTTTAGAAATTGATGACTTGGGACTCACGGACAACACAACTGTGGATTACTTCCATACTGACCAGGTGCATCAATACTGAGCTTCAATCCAGGAAATGCTATTTTTTAAATTATTTTTTTTTTAACATATACACCTCCACCCCATCTAGCCTTAGTTTTACAAAAAAAGACTAACTTCAATAGGAGGCAGTTTTGTAAAAAGCACAAAAGAAACCATTAGTATTTGAGAAGTTTTCTAAAAATTGCACACCACTTTCACCAGCACCCTTGGGTCAGCTGCGCTCCATCCCCTTTCAGTGCATGCCTTTCACCCCAAATCTAAGATCTAACATTTGCACCAACATTAGCACTTCACATAACTACTTCAAGGTTTCATTTCTGTGGCTTTAAGAAAGTATTTCACAGGAAAGTCTGAAAAAAACCAACAATTGTGCTTTGCATCCTTTTACGCCAAGGGACTTCAAAAAGCAGCAGGTTGAATTACAGTAAATATAACCTCCAACCTTTTTCTTCCTCCACAGTCACACAGCCTGTAACAGCACCACTGCTCTAGCCATGACGGTCTCAGGAAACACACTGGTGGCTCCTATTAGACCATTGATTTTTAATTTTATTTTTTTTTTCTGAGGGGGTGGTGGAGCTGGGGAGGAAGCAGGGAGGGAGAGGTGAAGGGCTTGCATACCCAAAATTTTCTTATGGCTTTGCTAGCAAAACCAGTTGATTTAGTAAACAGATAGTGGGATTTTTTTTCCCCTGCAAATATTCCTTTATATTTAACTACACACAGAAAAACCCCCCAACAAACAAAAGATAAAAGGATTAATATCATCAACCATACAAGCATGACCTTAAAAAACCATATATATATTGAATGTACAGGATACCTGCATACATATGGTACGTTAACCTTTCAATTAGTTTCACAACTGTTCCTCCTTTGATGATAGGAATGCCATTCCTGCTTTGCAAGTTGTCCTCAAAAACAATGTTATCTTCAGAGTCTTCCACTACAAAACGATACACACTTGGGCTGGGCAACCTCAGCGGCTGTTCGTTTTCTTCTTGCAGTAGCACTGAATCAAGCATCCTATCCAAAGTACTGCGATACTGGAGGGAAATCAGCGCTGCCATCCAGTTACTCTTCTCTTCAGCAGACTTGGCAGCAAACAGTATACTGTTTTCATCTTTAGATACCAGCTCAAAAGCATGTTTATATTCAGCTGTGTCATCTTTATCAATAATCTGTATTTTCCTCATGATAATTTTTTCCTTCAGCCTATACTCCGCATTGCTGTAACCGGGAAGCCGCGATTGACCATGATTAGTTTTACAGCTGATCATTAAACCATCAAAGAGAAAGATGTGGCGTTCATGTTTGGCTCCTATTTTTGTCAAGCCACCCTCCATTATGAACTCATTACAGCACTGCCCAATATCTTTGCCTTCCCAGCCATCAATATTTTTCTGGATTTCATTCATTTTCTTGATGGCCAAGTGCTTGCTTCTTATTTGTCGGTGATAGAAGCGACAGACTGGCTCCCTGGAATGAAGAGAAGAAAAAGTCACATTGGGCACATTCCACATTTGCCATTCCAAGAGAAAAAAAAACCAAACCCAAGAACAAACCCAAACCCTAAATGAATAATTTATATTATTATTCCTTTGCCCTTGCCCTACACATGCTGCTTTGGATAGGGAAGGAGCAAGATACTGACATTATTCACAGAAGTGGACCATGAAGGTTTTGGGCTGCTACTCCGTTTACAAAGAAAACTGGCATAAAGACATGTCTTGAAAAGGAACTAGAGTATCTAACAAGAAAAAAATGACAATTCCTTCCACATCCTTTATCTCCTGCTCTAGGAAACCAGGGTACTTTTGTGGATTATTACCCAGGCCGACGTCTCGGGGAGTGTTTGCTGTAAATGCGCTCCATGCTGCACTGCAGATTCAGAAGAGCAGTAATGGCTTGTTTTAAGCACTCCCGATCCTCTTCGTCTTCACTGCATTCCTGCAATTGCTGTGACATAAGAAACATTTTTCTTTCAAATTTGTCTGATTTATAGAAGGGCAGGAAAACTGACAAACATGCGTAAACAGTGTTAGCTACAGTACTCAGCGAAGTCAGGGACTTCAAGTCAACGCAAGAGTTACTACTAGAAGCACGCTCAAGACCAGCTGTGCATGTATCTAATTAAAAAAAGAAAAAAAAGTCAGCTATTCAGGAAAACTCCATAGGTACTCAACAGGAGAGAGCAGGAGGGCGTTTAGAAAGATAACCCTTTACCCTTTTACTGAGAGCCAGTGCTAACTGTCAGGTACTTTTTCCTGGTATCTTTTCCACAATGTCCTGTTTTCACAACTAATTTTATTAAATAGTTTGGAGGTTTGAAATAGTCAAGACTTAAATGCAATTTTATATAACTACATGTAGTGTTTCTTCAATGAGTCAATCTCAACATTTCAGAACAAATTCAAGACAGAAAGAGCAAGAATCTCTCTTTGCTTCTTACCAAACTCTGCCTCAGCTTGCATTCAGTAAACTCATCTACTTCATGAAGAAATGTCAATTTTGCACAACGTGAACATAGTAAGAAAAAAAAAAGTCTGAAATTCAAGAGTTGCTAGTAACAGCAAAATGTAAAGACAGTGAGAATCAGTGTATTTTCCTTTAATAAAAACTAGATCCATCTACACCACTAGGCAGAAACATCTTCAATTAGGAAACTCAACAGGCTTTCATATGGTCTCTATACCCATAGTAGCAATATGCTTTGTGCAAAGCCTATCCACAGAGTTCCTCTTCTGCATTCTTTAAGGTTAACACTCCTAAAATACCCCAGACACAAATAAAAGATTTTTCTTGTTAACCCCTTTCACCGTTCAAGATCATGTGGATTTTTTTAAAGAAAGCTCAAGTAAACAGATTGCTGGGCAAAATCAAGACAATATGCCATGCAGCTTTGGATGAACTCTGTTTTACCTACATACTTTAAGAGAAATCTTACTTACAATCACTCAGCATGGCAGAAGCCTTCTTTTCCTTTCCCCACTATATTCCCTCAGCAAGGATATGTAGCTTCCTCTAAAAGTAATTGAGAGAACAGGATTTGACCAGATTGGTCCACTCTCTTCGTGTAACTTACATTACTAATTTTTTTTTTTATTATTTTTCACATGCCCAAACAACCTCCATCTTTAATGTTAAAGAAATGAAAGTTTCATGGCCAAAAATTTCTGGGGAAGTTTATGAGCTGAGGAACAGTACAGGGAAGGGAAAAAAAAGATGTCTACCTCTGTGGAAACCCTTCTTTGCTTTACTATCAGCCACAGAAATGCAAAGATAAAAATGGTGTGAAAAGATGACAAGTGCAAAATCCTAAGGGTGGGAAAAGCTACCAAGTCTGATTAAATAGTCTTTCTGCTCACATGTCCTGAGCAGAATTTCTTGCATCCCCTTTCCAAAGGGGGCTGTGTTTGGCAGGTAACACACATCAAATGGCACGTTTTGCCTTTTTTGTATTAAAAAAAGAAAAAAAACCAACCACCTCACATCTGGAAGTAATCTAATCCATTTCTATACCAGAATGTATTTAGACTCCTGAAGATCAGGCAGATCACCTGAAGCATATCTCATTCTCTGTAATCACTGGACTAACATCTCCTTTTCCAAATGCCAGTTCTCAACAAGCATCCTTCTGATTAAATATCGGATGCAAGCACATGACAAGCTTGCTAGACAGAGAAAAGATGTAAATCTTTAGAAAAGGGGAAAGGAGGTTCTGCTTACTCCAGTTGTATTTAAAATACCAGCAACGATGGATTAAGAATATTAACTATTCTATTTTACTGAAAATTGTCATAAAACTGTAATGAAGAACATTGTTCACCTAAATTATACCATGTGATCCTGCAGAATACCGACCAGGGCTTCTATGTCAGTCAGTGATCAGGTAACAGCAGAAAAGATCAAAAGGCAGAATTTCATATGGTTTAGGTTGCTCGATAACATCACAGTGAGTCACATGCAAGAATTAGGGATAATCTTGTGCCTGCAAGTCACATGAGAAGGAAGGATATACTCCCTGTTTGACATGGGAAAGCCTTCTTGGACTCGAACAGATAACTGCTCGAGTCTCCGAGCAGACCTCTGCTTACCTCCTGGATTTTAATGGTACACCTAACTGACAACTTGCTC
This sequence comes from Falco cherrug, assembly GCF_023634085.1. Classification (NCBI taxonomy): domain Eukaryota; kingdom Metazoa; phylum Chordata; class Aves; order Falconiformes; family Falconidae; genus Falco; species Falco cherrug. The sequence goes on from NC_073703.1 coordinate 27,279,065, forward strand.
AGGCTTTGGATGGATTGCATGACCCCTTCAGTTCTTTCCACTGCATTCCACGACTAATGTTTTCTGGAACTCTGGTATCTACAGACCCATTTATGAAAGCATACCTGGAGCTTGAAAGGCTGATGAAACACTAAGCTCTCCTCTACGTTGCCAGCATTAAGGCGTTCATGCTGGGAAACCTCAGGCATAGTGTTTTAAACCCAAATACTCTGATCAGCAATTAAAGATGTCGCCATCTGAATATATCTGGGCTACCTGTTTGCAAGATGTAACAGCTTTTCATCACTACCACTATTTTTTCCTTCAAGATACTTTCATTTCTTCAGTGTGACTTCCTTCAACCTTTGCCATCATCATCCATTTCAGAACAACCTATGGCAGGTTCGTTTGCTGCCAATACTTGATCAAGGAATCGCCACTGAAGTGACACCAGGGCCTGCCCTCTGACCCAAGGTGTAAAAAGGCTGCTTCCTAGTGACCTCTATACGGCTGCTACCAAAAAGCCACCAACCCAAACAAATTCAACAAGGGGGTCTCCAAATGACACTGAACTGTTACGCCTCTTGCTCAGGCAAAGAGGAGTCTCTGTGCAGCCTCTGATGCAGGATCTGCATCAAGACAGGTTTTTGCACCAAGGAGAAAAGTTTTACAGCTTGAAAGAATTTTCAGGCTTTTCAGACTTTAATTTCATTTATTTTAGTTTTGCTGTTTTGCAAAAGAACGAACACTAAGGCCTGCGCTTCTGTAAATCATTTGTCATTTTATTTACCTCCCAATTCAGTAGCGGGGGGTTTGGTAACTGGCTTTAGAAGTAACAGTCTCAATCTTTGCTTCTCTCTCTACTGAAGCCACGAAAATATGAGTATTCTGTTGCTTTTCAGCTGCCATTTTTGCTAGGTCTTTTTCAACCAAGGTTCCTAAAGACAAATACAGTAGTAACAAAGAAGCAGCACCAACAGTTTATAATATATCAGTATTGTTGAATAAACACTTTCCCTATTCCTGAAACCACTCTGCTTTTTAAAAATAACTGCTGTAAATTGAGGATGTTTTCAAACTACAACATAAAATTCAGATTTTAAACCTGCAACTAAATTGATCACAACAAAAGACTCTGTGTTTAGCATTATTCACTACAGAGTGGTATTTAAGATTTCTGCTCTGCTCTATGCTCACTATGTTAGGAAGATTCGAGACAGCCAAGTGTCAGCCTCTGCAGCTGAATTTTTATTCAGAAATCCTGTATATTGTGGATAAAGGTCAAATTTAATCATTTTCACTGCTGAAATTCCCTAGTTAAAAAAAGGCATCACCTACTATTATCTTTCATGCAGCATCCTGCTGTATCATTCAAGTTTAAAACAAATAAAAGAAACAACAAAATGTTTTTCCAGTAGCTGCCAGGTTTTGTTCTTCAAAGACAGGAGGAAACTGAAGAATGTGCATGTATAACCGATCCTGTCAATATAACAGGAGTTATGAGCAGCCTCTGAGCCCCTAAGAGACAGAGAACTCCTCCAGCATTACAGATTTCAGACAGGGTATCAAAACCAAATTGTCTTCTCTGTGCCATGGTTTAAAACATAAATAGTAACCACCCCTTCCTGTCTCTGAAGAAAAAACTACCAAGTTTGCATGCAAAGCATTTAATCTTAAGTTCTGGAAACACACAAAACTGCTCAATAAGGCATATATGTTAACGTTGCCCTAAAAAGCCGACAAACACTATGCAGCTTGTAAAGCTGGTTAAATGCTGAGATTCTCCCAAAGCTGCAGCACATGACTTCATTCTTTAATTTCATACTGATGCACTCCATTTCCCAGCTTTAAGACACAATGGGTCATTAATTAGCCTGACCTTCAGCATAATACAGGTCACTAATTCAATTATGTTTTTTAAACGTGAAAGAAGAACATTTTAAGAAGTTCCAGAGGACTGTTGTATGCAATGACCCTTACGAACGGGAAGTTAAGACTATTTTGAGCGGGCAACTTATCTAGGAAGCCGTCAGTGCTCACTCCACAGCGAGGCTGGCAGAACCATGCCGTGCTGCCATGCTTCTGCTGTCACCCTTTAGTTCTCTGATCAGCTTACTTTCTTTTGGAAGATGTCCTTATAGCCACAAAAGCTTTATGGAGGCAAATATTAAAGCTGTGACAATGTAAAGTTTCTGTTCTCAACAGAGACAGTGCAGTAATCCAGAGAAAAGTTCACTGACCGTTAGAATCATAGAATTGTTTAGGATAGAAAAGACCTTTCAGATCATCGAGTCCAACCGTTAACCCAGCACTGCCAAGCCCACCACTAAACCCTGTCCCTAAGCACCACATCTAAACACCTCCAGGGATGGTGACTCAATCAAGTCCCTGGGCAGCCCGTGCCAGTGCTTGACAGCCCCTTCAGTGAAGACATTTGTCCTAATACCCAATCTAAACCTGCCCTGGCACAACTGGAGGCTGTTTCCTCTCCTCCTATCCCTTGTTACCTGGGAGAAGAGACTGACCCCCACATCACTGCAACCTCCTTTCAGGTAGCTGTAGAGAGTAAGGGTTGACTGGTTTGGTTTTTAAGCTTTGTTAATTGTTTTTAAACTGAGTGACTATCAATAGAAATGCTTAAAGATCTCAAATTTCTTGAGATCACTTGGATGTAAACCCTTCTACAAAATATTTGTAATCCATACATTGGAGATGTGTGGTTCATGGGTCAAAATAAATCATCCTTGTTTTTACTTATCTAGATCAGGATATGCAAAAAATCACAGCAGAGATAATGAAAACAAGACTGAACTTAAAAAAAATAAATAGAAAAAGAAAAAAAAGGAATATGCGCCAGATATTAACTACAGACCTGGTCTTAAAACAATTGCTATTTTTTTTTACTTAAGATTCTTTGGAGAACATTTTATATGGTATTACAAGTAAGTTCTATGTTGCAAAGTTTCCTTTTCTTCCTTCATACAGATAAATCCTTCAAAACACAAAGGAAGACCACGTAACACACCTCTACAACACTGCTAGCATCCTTTTTTTACATTGAGAACTTAGAAGTATCATTTCTGTTGCTATTTCAAAATGCCAGCTATAGCCACAGGATATTTCACCTGTTTAGTTCAAGTGTGTCCCGGTTAGTTAATAATTCACTTACTCTGGCAAGCATTACAAACTTTCCCAACACAAAGGGGCACATAGAAACTTTTTTTACATTATCCCCAGCCATTTAAAAAAAAGCTCCAATTAAGTATTTTTCAAGATATTGCATTTTCTACAGCAACATTTTTTCTTATTCAAGACTGGTTATTATAGATCTCAGATGTTAATATTTCTGCTGACTGCTGGCCTCTCTTGTCATAACTCACAGCAAAAACATTTGCTTGTAAGCAAAAAGATACATGCTTCGTTACTTTTTGGCTTTTAGCTGTTAGACCCAAGGGAAGTATCCATGATGTGAACCACCTTGCTAGCGTACATCAGAATAAAGTATGTGCAAGTGACCTGTGGTCAAACCAGTAGAGGTTGTTCTAAAATAAGTAATGCCTCAATAGGCAGAAATGCTCAAAATCATTGGACTAGATGCCAACCTAAACAACTTGCATGGCAAGACCCCTGAAATATGTCCTACAGGAATAACTTTTTATCATCTGAATCAAAATTCCACAAAGCCTGACACTTCATTAATGTAATTTCTCAGAAGACAGAAAATAAAATAATACTGCTTATTTTCATTCCTCCTCAATATGGAGAAAGTGCGGTATGCTATGAAAAACGGGAGTTTTTGCTGTATTCCTTCTATTTAGGGCTCAGGTCAAACGGTTGAACATTAGGAATGGGTTATTCTAACTCTGCTGAAAGGGAGTGCCTCCCCAACCCCCAAAATAAGATCAGCTGAGCTACAACTGGAGTGTGACTTGAGACTGAGACTACCGAGCTGAATTATGCTTTGCTTTTTCTGAACGGACAAAAAAATCCAGAACTCAAGGAAAGAAGAAATTAGATTTGCACATTAAACTATATTAGCATTCAAGTTGAATAAAGGTTTCTATAACAAAATATAGTTACTTCAACTGTTTGTATCAGAGCAACAGGTGCTTTTGAAGATTTTTTTAATATGATTTTACTTTTCAGACATATGAAAATGTTAATTTGACACCAGTTAGTATATCTTTCAATTTTCAGAAGCAGTGTTAAACCTAATTGCCTATTTAAAAGCTGAGATTCTCCACACTAAGAAATGCTTTTAGCAGGAAACAAGAGCGGCTTCATTTACCTGTAGTAACTCAAAGTAGTGCAAACAATGATAGACTGGGATAAGCATGAGTCGTGGGAGGACATATCGTACGGCTTCTTTAAACCCTTCAGCAGTAGACTGAAAAGGAAAAATAAGTAAGATTACTTACACTGAAACACTCAAAACGGGACTGGATGAGTTAGCACTGCTTTGAGCAAGATGGCTGTGCTAGACACATCCAGGGTGTCCATTCTGATCTACATTACTCTGTGATTACATCTAGTAGTAAGGAAGCCAATAAAGTTCACAAAACCATTTTTGTCTAATGAGGCTCTTCATAAGATTTAGATACCCATAAATGCTCTGACATCAAGCAAACAGAACCTGTAAACACCCTCTTCCAGGCATTACAAACTCTTTTCCATCAACAGCTTCAGGTGGATTTTGATGCGTATTCACTAGTGGACCCATAGCTCTGAAAACAGCCCCCAACTCCTCAACCCGCTTCCTTAGGATAGCAACCAGCTGGATGGTCCACATTTTTGCCACGAACAGCAAATCAAATATAGGAAGCTAGAGGACCAAGATACCCCCAAGTTATAAAATAAGTATCCTTTAATTCACATAGAGGTGCTCATATCACAATCGCCATCACCTTCGTATTTCAGCACTGTCTGCAGAACTCAATTAATAGCATTAGTGCAAGGTGACAATACCTAGAAATAATGCACTGTCCATGGCTAAGCTGCACGCCTTAATCCCGAGCCAACAGCCACATCCCAGACTGCAGAAAATGCTCTAATATATTTTGAAAAAAGTTCATACTCATTTCCAAAATAACATGTTTTACGCTTGGCCACAGTTTGCTGCAGAATTTAAAGAAAACAGTGGAATGTTAAAGACCAGCTGGGACTCCCATACAATCTGATAAACTTGTCACCAATTTCCCTTTAAATGTCCTCTCCTCCCAATTACACATGCTGTGCTCCAATTTACATCCAATACACCACAGAAATATGGAGGTCTTGTCGAGGAAAACTAATTACGAGTATCTTCTCTCCCTCAGATACTGAGAATCACAAGTTTATGACTTAGAAATCTTCTTCCGTTCCCAGCAGTAACTAATGCAATAATTCAGGCTCTAAAATGAGGAGTTTTTCCCCAAGGACGGCAAAATCCTTGCCATCTTCCATACCAAGGTAATGACTGAACAGAAACAGAATTATCCGATGTCCTGGTTTCAGATGCGATGGAGTTAATTTTCTTCTCAGTAGCTGGTGTTTGGGATGTGGTGGGAGAGCAATGCTGATAGCACCTGGGTGGATGTGTTTAGTTGTTGCTGGGTGCTGTTTATACTAAATCAAGGACTTTTTGGTTTCCTGGGCCCTGCCAGTGAGGCTGGGGGGAGGCACAGGGAACTGAGAGGGGACACAGCCAGGACAGCTGACCCAAACTAGCCAAGGGGATATCCCAGATCACAGAACATCATGCTGAGGACATAAGCTGGGGAAGCAGAAGGAAGGGGGGCGCTGGCAGGGATGGCGTTTGTCTGCCCAAGCCCCCGTCACCATGATGGAGCCCGGCTGCCCTGGGGATGGCTGAGCACCTGCCTGCCCTGGGCAGCGGTGGGGGAACTCCTGGGTTTGCTTTGCTGCTGTGCGCGGCTTCTGCTTTGCCTCTTAAAATGTCTTTGTCTCAGCCCGGGAGTTTTCTCACTTTGACCCTCTGGTTCTCTCCCCATCCCACTGTGGGGGGAGTGAGCGAGGGGCTGCGTGGGGCTGAGCTGCCGGCCGGGGTTAAACCATGACACCCAACCTCCTTTTTGGAAGTGCCCGCTCCCCCTCTTTAAGACTCCTGGCAGCATCTCCCTGCAGCTGGCAGAGACAACTCATATATGCCCATGGCCCAGAGCTTGGACCTCTGCCTTCACTCCACAGCTTGGAGAACAAGTAGGAAGGAACATGCCTAGGAAAGGCCAAACCCTTCTATGGTGAGGAGAGTCACAAAGGAGGCCAGATCCACTATCAAACGACTCCATCACCAATTTAATCTGGAATAGATCTTTGGGCTTTCAATTTGCTAGAGAGGTAGGTAAAGGGCCTTATTGCCCAAGTCCTATTTAAGGATGAGATGACCCCGCTTACCAAGCGCCCACGGCTGAAGGGGAAACGCTCAGCCTGCAGGACCGGGTAGCAGAACCTCAGCTTGCGGAGACGCGGGCTCCCGTACAAATGAAGCGCTACGGGCTTGGCTGGGAGCATCACTGACCCAACACTGGTTCATCAGCTTCCCTAAGCGCATTTCTGAACACAAGCTCAGCCTCCCAAACAGTAGCCTTTAACAGATCTGCCACATTGGCAGAAAGAAGTAGTAATTAAGTAACTACATAAATACAGGAATGAATGAATAAATAAATCACAGATGATCAAGAAAAACTACCATTCCCAACCCCAATGCTGAACAAGGAGGCCTGTGATATGTACAGAAGAGTATGAAACATTGTGCCTGGATGCCTGTGTTTGGCATTCAAAGGCAAAAGAGAAACAGAAGTGGCAGGTATGAGAAGTCACCCTCTGTTCTCAAAGCAAAGGAGTCTAATGTAAGGACAAAAAACACCCCTGCAAAAGACTCATGGGTTAGAGCTGTGTCCAGGTTTTTTACAGGAAAAGGTAGAGTTCCAAGTACCTTACACTGAAGAAAGGTCAGAATCTAGAGGATTTCTTTCTCAGTAGGAAGTAAAGAATTTCAAAAGTTTGAATTTTGTCAGTAATACGAGAACTAAAGCAAATCAGTATTTCTCATTTGCACTCACCTGAAAGTGGAGAGCAACAGCAGGTTTTGCCATTAAGTTATTAAAATGCTCATGAAATTGTGGAGAGAGAATATCCTGGGACAACGTTTCATACGGATCAAAGGCTTGCTCCTAAATAAAAACAGAGAGTTACACACTTACATGAATGACACAAGGTATTTCTGTCCCAGCGGGTCCAACTAATTCCTTTAATAAGCTGATACACAAGTGGAACTTTTCAAGAAAAGATCGATTTTGCAAAACAAATACTCAGTAAACCACAGAACTTTTTCACTTCCAAATTTTACGCGTGTACCACATTTTCTCGATCTCGCCATACTTATATGTCGTTTTACCGAAGCAGTGGGCACCAAGAGAAGTTCTTGCTTTCAGCCCACCCACTTCACACAAAATGGCAATTTACCTCCTGTCAGTGAAGAACGATACTTTGGAAAGAAACGCAGGTAAAGATGAACTTTGGAGACTGTCACAAGGAGGCATTGTGGTACCACCACCTCTTCAGGGTTCATCACGTAAGAATGGTCAGTTGCAAGCACTGGGCTTCTGCATGCTTTCCTGGCCACGTTGGCAGGCTGGGAAAATATCCCAGTCTGAGACAAAGCAGCTAGTCTGAAACAGGCTCAGAGGAAAGTCCTCTAATGATATCAAGGGTTTCAGGGGCAAAAATTATGACTCTGGATGGAGTACCTGGCTGCGATTCTGTAATAACGACAGCAGGATGAGATGAAAACCTGACTGTACATGAATCTCTGCAGGAATAATTTATGACTGCTCACTGATCACCTGCTCCAAAGCCTGCCAGGCTGCTCCCGGTCTCTGCAGATTCACTGGGCTGAATCACGCATGAATCACCGGGTTATCCGGTGCTGATGGCACCGTGCCCAGAATCAGCACGCACCTCTTCTCACCGTAAATGCAGAAGCGCTTGTCAGAATCCAGGCTGCAGAATGGGGGAGAACCAAACCCCGCAAAAGCTCATTTAAACATTCAGGTAAAGTCTCAAACCTTCCACGTGAGGTGGGTCCAGGGGATTTCCCACCCCACTCACAGGGCCAGCTGCAAAGAAACTCTTCGTGGGGAGGAGAGGCACAGAACACACTCTCCTTTCACATGCAAATTATATTAATCACTCTCAACTCTCCTCATCAAGTTCTAATCACCGCTGTCCATTTGCATCAGATTGTATCTGGCAGGGGGGGATGAAAGGGGGGGAAGGCTTGGCACTTGCAGCAGCAGCTGAAGGGAAATGATTACAGACACCAACTGAACAGGCTGGTTTTCTTCAGCAGAATCTGAACCCAGTTTACAGCCTGGGCTGGTTTAGGGTTTTTTTTCTTGTTTACTCCATGCCAGCCCACTACCTGCAATGATACAATACAGGGGTCTTACTTTACCACATCCAAATTAAAGACAGAGGACAATAATGCTGCATATTCAGTTTCTCTTTGCCACACTAGCCAAGGATAAATGAACGTAACCCCCTGCAGAAGCCGTGCATTAGCCACGGGGTGCGGGTTCAGCGGCAGCCAGAGGCGGCAACGTGAAGGGACAGATGTCAGCGTGGAGGGACAGATGGCTTTGGTGCTCCGCTGGCTCCATCCTCCGCACCGCAGGACCCGAGCAGAGATGCAACTCCTGCTCCAACTGCAACCCTGCATGCAGATCTACCGGGGCAGCCAGAGCAACACCTGCTCATTCTGGGCTGTCTGTCTAAACTTTTTATTGCGTTTTAGAAGTGTTTTCAGTTTCTTCCACTCAGACTTTAAACAGTATTTCGACGGTTTGGGTTTCTTTTTTGAACACAAGACTGAAACAAACTGCACTAGGTACCTTCCCCAAGACAATAATAAAAAAAAACCAAACAAAAGTGGGGGGTGGTAGTGGTTTATACTTGTAATGTTGCAAAAGTTACTGAAATACAGAGATGTTAACTTGATGCCCAGTAAGTTATCTTAATACAGCATATAGTTCTGGATTGGTGTTTGTACGTTTCAGCCCCTTTTCCTGTAGCACACTGGTTTCCACCTTTTTTGCTTTTTGGATACCTAAAACTTCCCCTATGGAAAGGCAAATATCAGCATGAGAAATTTACAATCTACTGATAATAACCTTGCTTTGTCAGCTGCCTTCCGAAGACCACTTCGAAGTAGGCACAAGGACCCTCTGCCCCTGGTTCTGAGGCTCTCCCACCACTAGCTGAACATCACTGAAGAGATTATCTCAGGCAATCATTAAAACATACAAATCACCAAAAAGCAGATTTTTTTTTACCAGCATATTAACAAATATCCATCTCCCTCTCATATGGGTCAGGCATCAAGTTTTTGATTTTCCTCCACATCAGGAAAAAAGTATTTTCCCCATACTTCCTTATCTCAAAACCACTACAATATTTATGTTTAAACCTTCCAGAGAACCGATGCAGAAAAACAGACAAAGCAGGAAAAATCCAGTTTGCAAGGGTTGTTTAGTTTTAATTATCCTTCCAAATAAGTTGAAGGACCTTTATAATGGAAACACTAAGTGAACAAGCCTGGCAGTAAGATAGGCAGAGCAAATAAACACTTCACTTTCATATCTCTCTTTAATGATCCCTTTTGCAAATACTCACAGAAAGATGATCTCAACACTCAAGATGATCAAATGAACAGCCTAGTTATTAAGTAGGTCTTGCTCCATATTAACAAAATTATTGAATTCCAACTTACTACCTGCATAAAAAGGTTTGAAAAATAACCTGTTCTTAATTTCCTAAGTTTTTCAGTTAATGAAAATCAGGCAAGATTTTTACTCATTGAAAAGTATTTGTTTCCCTTAAAGCACTGGATGCCCAAGCATAGTCTTTGCAATAAACAGCAATATGTATCTTTTCCAGGATAATGCTGTACTATTTCATATTTTAAGTCTTTTTAAAATCTTAATGTAATAGCTACTTTAATCCATTGTTGAAAAACCTCTCCTTATCATTATATAAGCAATCATGCTTTAACAACTTACCAGTGAAGACCTAGTCAGTTGGACTTTCCTACTGATATGTCACATAAGTGGTTTATTGAAGTAACAGCAGGAGAACTTTATCTTTATGGTATATTCATAAGTGGCATGTGGGCTGAAGGACCCATACTCTTCACAACCACAAAAATGTAATCATTCTCCAAATGGAACTGGTGTGTTCATGCAGTCCTCAGATTTTAAAAATTCAACACATGTAGAAGTGTAATGCAAGTTTTATTGGTTGTCATTTTCTTTATAAACATAATTTTAAGATAAAACTCAGAAAATTCACATTTACCATGTGGTTCATGAGAGATGCTCTCTCTCTCAGGCCAGAACATCTGACTTGCTCTGTAATACGGGCGATGTGGTTTACATGATAACCCTTACATTTTGGTTCAGAAACCTGGGGTCAATACACCTCTTAACAAAAAGTAGACTCCATTTAAACATGTCCAAGGACAGCAAAACCTGCACGCCTATCTTGGTAATTTGTTCCAGGAGTTAGCTCCCTGGCAGTTAAAAAAGTGTGGTTTGGTTCTAAACTGAACTCTCTTGCCTTGCAGATACTGCTTTTTTGCTGTGCACCTCTCTGATGAATTCCAGAGTCATTCTGTATGCTTATTTTCAGGTGATGAAGGTACCTATATACTTACACTATTTTGACTAAACTGAGCTCTTTCTCAAAAACTTTAGTTTAGCGACTCTCTTCCATAGTCCCGCCAGCATTTCAATGCCCGTTAAAAAAAAAAAAAAATCTCAAATCAACCAGACAAAATAATTGTTAATAATGTCCCAGCACGAGCCACACCAAATCCACATGCAGTGTTTTCCCTTATTCCTACTCTTTAGTATCTATTCTATAGGTCAGTGGGTATCAGCAGCGCTTTTGCCACAGCACTGAACAGGAAGCTTCTGTTCAGTTACGCGGCTGTTTCGGTACTTTATTCCTTCCCAGAGTCATTGCTTCCCAGAGACATTTCCCATTCCAGATGTATAACAATGCATTTGCCTGAATCAAAAACACTTTTGTTTGAGTTAGCTCACTCTCTGGAGTAATGCAAGTCACTCATCTTGCAGATCTATGATTTTTGAGTAGCACTGGACCTGACACCAATGCCTACAAAACCTGAAGCACCACTTTCTTTCAGTAAGTAATCCCAGGTACTTACATCTCAAATCCATGTCCCTATGGGATCATAGCGATTAATTCCCACTCCAAAATAAGGTTTTAGTTTTGTGCTCACCTGCTTTGTATCATTTCTGGGATGGGTAGAAAACACACTTTAGAGCTTACCTACTAAAGAATGGGTAGGGAAGATCTCTGTTCAGAGCTTATTAAAAGGACATTTTACAACTGCAAATTTATCGGCATTACCAGAATCATGACCAAAATTTTACTAAGAAAATAAACCAAGTGGTGATTAAAAAACCCCAAACCAAATAAACCACAAAAACCAACAGAACACCATACCTCTGCAAGATCCTCAAAGCAGCTGCCAGCCAGAGGATGAGGACTACTTTCATCAGTCATTTCAACAGTATCCTCAATCAATCCTAAAAGCTTCACTGTCAACTCATGAATATCTGAAATGTTGCTAAATATCACATCGATATCCTGCAAACAGAAAACGTATCTTAGTAGTGTTTGGAATAGTTCATTTTGCTTATGTAAATATTGAAGCATTTTTCGTGAAGGCTGAACCAAGAGGTAAATAGAGAGGAGCCAAGAAAAAGCTAGGAAGAACGTTAAATTACACGGTCTTCCCAGCCACACAGGCTAGTCTGGACACATCCAGCCTTGCGCAATGCTCACTCCAGCGAAAGCAAGCACACCATCCTTCCCAGGCTGAAGCAGCAGCAGCCCTGCTATACGCTGTTCGGTGCTGCGGACAGAAATGCCTAGTCTTTCCAGCCACAATTCACAGCTGTTGTTTTCCTCTATGGTGATTCTTGACTCCCAGAACACAACAGGAGGGAGGCAATTCAAAGCAGCTCCAAGGTCAGATCCTCTAGACCACAGGTAAAACTAAAGCACCTCCAGGGCTACTTCAGCAGAATACTACCTGGGTACAGAGGAGGAACGGGCAGCTTCCTTTTCCAAATTCTACTTCTTAGATTTTTCAGATCCACACACCGCAAACACAACCAATGAGACAGCCCTTTCCAATAACCCGCACTCTTCTTCTGACCCCTGAAACACACTTCTCGGAAGCCTTCTCTGCCCCATCCTAACAGGGCAGAGCTTGCTTGAAATCCTGCCAGCACCGAGACCATGGCAATCTCTTCGTGGGAACAAGCAATCTCAAAATTTCTCATACTTGTTCCCATAAAACAAAACAATATTCCTCAGCTCCCAAAATATTGCTCCCTGCTCCTCCCCATCATCTTCGTCTGAATTCTGTCCCCACATTTGCACAATTCTCTGATACCCTACCGGCTACTGAGGAACCTCCACACACAGCTGTAATGGGAATATCTCCTGCTGCCTCTCTTTTTAACCTGCTGGTATCCCCTAGAAATCCCAGTTCAGTTTCTGCTGGCCTGGTCCACTTCTCCCTCCCACAGGAACAATTCACCGATCTCTCTTTCTTCTCCTCTTGCAAGTGCTGCGCTTCCTATTTAGACTCCAGCATCCTGAAAACAGCACTTGCCACACATACAATTTCAATGAAATATTTAAATCGTTTATCAAATAGAGATTCCCTTCATGGTCAGTCACACGCTACAGAATCCAGATCCAAGGGCTGTTTGTTTTACTTGTAGTTTCTGCAGACAGGGGTGCCCGGGGGTAAACACTGAATGTCCATTCAAGCACTCCTCTGTACTCGCTGTACATGCAGGTAGGTAACTGTTGATTTTTGTGTTAAGCAGAAGTGTAACTATTACTTACACAACCAAAGGACTCCAGCTACTGCTGGCATCTGACAGGGAATCGTGTCCATTAAGCTTCACTCTGAGAGCAGCACTCTTCCTACTATTAATGGCAATTCCTCCATTTTATTTCATATACAGTCAATGCTCATTAAGCACTGACATACAATAAATCCAATCTAATTTCACCTCCAATGCAGTTAATGTAAAATTGATGTTATGGCTGCTAATGGAGCAACTAGCATTACACATCAATAACCTATTAAAGAACTTACATTAGGTGTGAACAATTTTCTGTTTGATAGGAAAGCTTCCCGAAATACTTTTATTATCAGATTCAACTCCCGCAGATATTGCCTTTCTTCTGCAATTTCATTTCTCACTAGGTCATAGTAGTTGAGTTCCCCAGAAGAAGAGGGCTCGTCTTCACAGAGAGAAACCAAACCAATGTCATCCTGATCAAACATATCCATCAAAACCTAGCAAAGAAATTTAAAAAATTACATGCAAGCTTGATTTTTATGCTTGGCTCATGCTCAGCTATTTCAATGTGTTCAGAGAAATCCTTTGAGTTTTTAATACAATACTTTCTGTGATCACTTTCACAAGGGAGTAATATTTAAACTTTGGCAGCAGAAGGCTGCATCAGTTGCCAAAGGCATTTTCCCCTTTGTAAGTTAGTACGACCTAGAAAACAAGTTACAATTCATGCAGAATCAACTTTGAAAACAAGGCATCTTGCATAAGCCTCTGATAAAACCCTTCTAATAAAGAAAAAATTAAAGAAAAATGTTTCTCGTTTTAATGAGGATAAAAATTAAAGGTCTTTTCTGTATTATAAAGAAGGAAAGTGCTGTCACGACAAGGCAACATCAGGAGGACAGTAACACAGCGGAGAAATGAAAGTGTCCTTACTGTTTTGTAAGTACTACTACTGTTCCAGTTCTTAACAGGTTTAACTAAGTCTTTACTATGACAGGTCTGGTATGAATAAGGAGAGAAGCTTCTGCATTTGAACAGTCCCTCCCTCCTACCCTCCTTTGGATGCGTCTTCTACAATATTTTTTTTTTTTTAAATCACCTTTAGTATCTACTGTTTTAAACCCAACTCCTTACCTTATCAGCACACATTGATACTTTGATGTCCTGCTGGGAGATCTCAAAGTGCCGTATATTGAAAACATAGTTTCCAGCCAGCTTTAAAATGTCAGCTGAGATGTATTCCAAGACAGCCACGATATACAGAGAGACATGGTAATCTACCTTATAACCTAGGACCTCCTGCAAATTGAAAACAATAGGAAAAAACATATTTAGTCCACAAATTCATTTAGAGTTACAATTAACACTGAGTTTTCTTCTGAAATTGATCTTGTTTGCGTTGATAATTCAGTAATGTAATAGCCAGGGCAAAGGACATCAAATGGAAATTTGAGCAGCTGCCTCAAAACAAATGCTTGCAAATACTTCCTTGTGCTATTCTGCCATATACTGACAGATGAAAAGCTAGAGAACTTTTGATAATCCCTCCTCTAAAAACAACAGTCCTAAAAACAGGGTTCCTTCAAGAAAGGGACTTCACCGAAACCACTCCTGTACTTAAATTTTAGTCTACAGCTATGCTAATTGCAGGGCTCTGGCCCTAATCTGGACTCTTCAGAAAAGAGCATGTTTCATTTTGAATTTTCTTGATGGAAAAAGTTGCCTTGATGAAACTACGGACTGTATCTTCAACCTGTTATGGACTGCGATCCATTTTAGTCCATCCTTTACATTTTGCTGAACAACTAAGCTATCTACACCCTTGCATTACATAAAATAATTAAACTTTAATTATTCAAGTCTGAACAGAGAAAAAACAGGATGAACACTGCATGTTTTTCTTGTGAGACATGCTCCATCTTCTGCAGATCATGCACCATATGGCCTCTTATTTGTGACAAGACCACCAGGAATAAGTACAGGGAAGTCCATGCATCTGATTAAGGTAGTCTTGCTCTTGTATTTTGATGCAACTTCTAAGAATCAGATTCTGTGCCTATGTCCACACACTTCTGAACCAAACTTCATAAAAAAACCAGCCAGTGTTGTCTAGGAAGATCTTAATTAATGCTGTTTTCTTTCCTAACACCTCTTCCCCTCTGATTAACTGTCACAAACTGAGACACTGTAAGAACACAGTGATTAGACCTGAAGAAGTGCTTTAATTTCTGCTTATCCTTGAATAATGGTTTCACAAAGCAGCTGAAAACTGATGCAACAATGCCACCACTGGAGAAAAGCATTTTTGAAGCTATAAACAAAAAGCAAAATAGGAAGAAAAAAAAAAAACCCTGAAAAAAAAAGCAGTGTTTGAATCAGCCTGAACTTAAATTCAGCACCGATCTAAAAGCTATTACACATGGATTTAAAAACCAGAGTACTGTTTTATCATTAAAAAACCCCAGCTCTGCAGTAGCATGGTATGAATACATGCTCATTGTGCGACACTAAATTCTGACTGTAAGCAGGGAGCTCTATACCTGTGACAAATAACATGACATCGAACGACTGAGACGGCCACTCTCCTCCTCAAAACCCACCAACAATAAAGTCTGTATTGGGTCTTTTGTTACACCTTTGCAGATCTACTGATTTTAAAACCAAGGCATCAGTGACATTCAACAGTTAACTGAAAGGGCATTGAAAGACATCTTAGTTGACAGTATACAAGAGCAGGATCTACTTGTTCTCTCTTCTATTTTGGTTTCTGCAGCATTTTGAAACAAATAACGGTGTCAAAACAGTGCTGCTGAAGTAGGTAAGGTATTTGAGCTTGTTTGGAGTCTATTTATGTTAAAAACTAGTCATATTTCAAAGTAGAGTAATACAATTAACATGAGAACATGATGAATTTAGGGATCTACTTTTATTACGCACTACAATACATTCATCCTGGTCTACGGTGACTCTTTTACTCTTTCAGCCAATACAAGAAAATTCCCTAATTTCACACAAATTAAAGAAATACTTTACAGGTTATGCTGGAGGGCAGTGATACAGCTGGGGGGGGGTGTGGTGGGCAGAGGCAGCAGTCATCAAGTTGTTGGTTTAAGTACCTTTAATAAAGGATGTATTTTGTCCACAGGTAGCAGGAGAGGGTTTCTTCTTTTTCGTTTCTCTATAGCAGACTGTGCATCAGCAATTGCCCACTTGTCTATTGGATGAGGAAATGTCTTTTGAACGCGCTCCTGTCCAAACATAAAGAGTGCACTTAGATTAACCGCAGCAATCAAAGAGAAGTTTTAAAAAAAACAAAACAAAATAGCAAATTACTTCCCCTGTAGTATAGGCAATTATCCTCCTCCTCAGTGTTTGCAACACGTCTTCCTAACTGTTCTCTCCTCTTACCCAACTCAGCTTCACTCTTTTCAATAATCCCAAACAACCTCCTTTCCCTAAACAGGAAGAACTTGTTCGAATCTCCTAAAACAACTCCTGCTCTATGATCTTTACATCACAAGAGCAGCAAGAAACCTCAGCTGAGACCAGGAGCCCAAAATATAAACAACATCAGGAAGCACTAAACAGTTTACAGTCTTAATGAAAAAGTCAGTATTGTTCCTATTTCATAAAAGAGTGTAACTTGTCCTACATAAGATCCAGGTTTATGGCAGAAATGAAAAACAAGTGCAGAGATTTTCTAAGGAGGAGGAAGGCTGCGATTCATGAAAAAGGCTGCTTGTAACACTTCGGACTCCTCAAGCCCACACAGGAGCATCTTCACTGCTGCACAGTCCGTCACAGGGGCTGCAGTTTGCAGCCCCCGCTACCATGGGAAACTGCACGCAATTCCAGGTTACTTTTACAGAGATTCACATTTCAACAGCTGCCGTAGGAACAGGTGAGATGACCCCCTCAACAGAACAAGCTGCTCTGGGCAGCAGTGCCACTCCAGCAGCCCCCCCCCCCCCCCCCCCCACTAAACACATGCAAGACCCAGTCCTGCTTTCCGTGAAGTTCTCCAAGCTTCCCGCCGCAGCACCACTGAGCTGAGGAATTAAAGGCTGAACAACCGAGTCTGAACCGAACTAGTTAAGTGACTTTGGAAAACCAAGTTTTTGACGTTAAGACAGCTTGGGCGGGGGGGAGCAGCAATCCCCTCCTGGTGTCCTCACTCCACCTGGCATTGACAGGCAGGCGCGGTACGTGGTGCGGTGCCGTACCCGACCTCTGCTTTGGACCCATAAATGGAGCCACAACAAGGCCTAGATGGGTGGTAACTCCTAGAGGAGAGATTTTGTGGATGAGCTGAAAAAAACCTGTGAAATCTGTGTGTCCCTTTGATAAAAAGATTTTTGCACCTATTTTGAAATATACCAGGAGGCCTGAGGTCATCTTAGAGGCACCTTTCAAATATTTGCACGTGGCCATTTAATGCTCAACCTTCTGCGTCAGCTCTCTGTGCCAGGTCAACACTCGGTGACCTTTCCTCCTGGACAGCAGCCGAAAGCTCTGGGCTGGCTCACCAAAATGAACTTTCCTTGAGATTCTACCAGGAGATCGCCTGTAAAGTGGTTGTAATGCGGCATTCAGCTGTCCTTTAACAGCGCTCTTCACAAGTAACACATGATTTTTGCGCTCCAACTTTACTGGTTCCCAGTGTTTTCTTGGGAACAATTTGAAGGGCTTTTTTTCTATTTATATAACATTCATAATTTGAGATTGTAGACCTTGATCTTGCAAATACTTAAGTATACTATTATGCACAAATAGTTCCATTAACTCCAGGCTGTTATGTAAATATCTGCATGATAAACTTTAGAGATCACAGTTCTCATGTTTTCTCTGAACAGCTAAAAGCAGCTGAGGAGCAGAGCCAAAATCCTTCATTTGTGGATCTCAGATGTCTGCTGGCAGCGCAATCTCACCAACAACCCGTAACACCAAACCAAATTCTACTTTCCCTGCTCTGGAAGAGGCTGAATTTATTGAACTACAGAACAAGTTTGTTTTGGGGACCCAGCTCGGCAATTTTAAGGTAAATAATTGTTACATTGACAAGCGCAACAATGTTTTATTATTCACAGCTTTGAAATGCCAGATATATTTAAAATACAACATGCAGGATTTAGTGTTTGCTGTGATAGTCGTAGCCACAATTCAGAGAGTTGCCAGTTATCAGAGAAGGCTGTCTGTATTGTTTGCAGTTTTGTACACAGTAATTTGTGGAGCGCAAACATACCCAATGAAAATTATTAATTCATACGTACACAGGGTAATTTTATCATCTCATGACTCAAGCAGGAAACCATGGAGTTGGTGTGCAGAACAATCAGTGTTATCTCAAACTGGTTTTTGTGCTGTAGGGTTTGATCAGCTGGGAACTGGAGAAAGAACTTTGTCTTTCTCAGCTTCACATCTAAAGTTCAAATCCAGACTCCAGGTAGTAACAACTCTGAGAGCTATTAAGGGACTATTAAGTTTTGCTCTTATTTACTCATACTATAATCTTTATGCATCAGTATTACAAAATACATTAATCATAAATCATTAATTATTAATTTTGGTTTAACTCAGTGCTGAATAAAGAGTGATTGCTGCATCTAATGAGAATCTAAAACCCCTCAGCTAATTATTTGGTAAATATTTTTTCCCTTTTTTTTTTACTTCCATGACACACATGTAGAGTATTAGACAAGGCCTTCATTCTGTGTTAGGCTGAAAATCCTAGACGTAGACTGATGTAAAATTAATATTTTGCAAAGCTGTAATGTGTCACAGCTACATGAAACCACTTTCTCCCTCTAGACTGTATCCTGAAGCTCACTCCATTAAAGCCCTCATTTTGTAACCGATGACACAAAAGCAGACAGCTGCAATAATACAAAAGCCTCAGTGAATTCAGTGAAGTTCCAGGAACATACAACTCTATGCCCTCAGCTGCACAATCCAGGCCTTTTATGTGAAAGAATAGGAAAAATTGCAACATCCTTACATTCTTAAGTCCAAGGTGTGTTCAAGCAGCAGAAAACACTTCAAAAGCATTCTGCATTTATAAAAATAACACTCAAAGAAAAAACTCCCACAATTTCTATCCTGAAGCCCTGTGTAGGAAAATGAGTTTCCAATTAAACCTGCAGCTTTACAAAATCTGAATACTATATAATCTTTTAGAAAAGTAGTATTAACAAGCTCTGCTCTTTGGATTCACCTTGCTTTAACTTCAAACTGTACTGCTCAAAATGTCTTAGTTCACCTTAGCGATTCTGCAAGCAAGCCCACGGTTTTCCAGTAACTAGTCTTACCTCTACATCTTGGACAGTCCGTGGCTGAGCAATGCATAGTTTGTTTAGCAGCTGAAGTATCAACTCTTCAATATAATAGAGGGAATCTTCTTTTGCTGAAAGGTTTGGGTGAACTTGTTGCTGAACCTGTCCAAAGGAATTAAAAGAATTAGTATCTTTTAATTCAAAGTGGTACAAAAGGATGAATCATAGCAAAAGCAGAATACCTCTGTACTGTAGCCCTGCAAATTTGCACGGCTCCAGTAATTTCCCACAAGTTTTCCTATGCAGTTAAGATGGCAATTCCTATTCCTGCAAAGTTGGCGTGTCTCTTCAATTAAAAACTACGTGTTTAGCCTTGATGGTGGTGAGGAAATTTCAAGCCAAGGCAGATTTCTGCCAATGATGCAGTGAATACAATCACTGTGGGTAATTCTGCAGTTATTCATCCACAGAATGAGTAATGTACAGTTATGTTGCTAACCCTACTAATGAGTACCGGGTGACTGCAAACAGAGAAGAAACACGGACCCACCAGAGGAAAAGACTTACTAAGCAGGGATACCAGGATAAGAAAACTAACCAGTCTGGCAGGGAACTGCATTAATGTGCTGTTAAAACCTGTGGCAATAAAACCCCACAGCCATGACATGGAAGGAGGGCATGAACAACTCTCTTAAGAGACGCCTCAGAACCAGAAAACTAACTAGAACATGAAATGCTGTCTGAGGCATGAGAAAGAGAGATGAAATACTGACAACAGAGAGGGAGACCTAAGGAAAAGCGTGAGTCAAAATTCAGGAGTGTCAAGACTACGAAACACTCTGTGAGAAAAGCTGCCTTCCACCTCCCTCTAACACAAGGCAGGATAATGCCTTTTATCTCGCTTCACCAAGATTAATCACAGCTTTTGTTTCCAAGGCTAAGCTAGACCAGACAACCTGAAACAGGCAACCTCAGCATCTGCCCACACAAGCTAAAGGGCCACAACTAACTTGTCCTGGTTCAGCATGGCTGTCTTCCTACTGAAAATCCCCCCAAACCCAACAATAACCCCACCTTACACAACAAAAGGCACTCAAGAGTTAAGCCTATATACTCAGTTTTCCCTGGCAGCCTCTCAATCAGGAAAGCACTAACTAGATCTTAAAACTATAGCCAAAAGATTCATAAGTAATACAATCCAGGGAAATTCCCTACTCTCCCCATACAAATTAGATGTTAATCACCTCAAAAAAAGTAACCTTACATACTTACATTGGTATTCTGTACGTGGTTTCAAACACAAGACCAACGGATCGGTAGTTTCTCAGGGGAAGACAGTATCTTTGGGTCAAATTCTGATCCTCTGAAATACAGGCACTCCTCCCTCCAAAGAAAACTCCTGGGGGGCTCTGAGGGCTTACTCTAAATTAACTAACTAATAATTTCATAGCAGTACCTTGGGGCACTCAATTTGCAGCCCTGCAAGCTTTTGTAAATCATGCAAAAACAAGACCAACAAGGAAGTCAGGTGTCTGGCCGGCTTCCTTCCCTGCCTGCCACCGAGGAAGGTGGGCAGAGCTGCCCGGGAGCCAGAGCCACTGCAAAGAGCCGCCTGTTGCTCCACCTTCGGCTGTGCCAAGGCCTGGAAGAATTGGGGGAGCAGCACTGCTCTTTGCCCCCACAGCTCCACATGAGGGGAGAGGAAGAGGCAGTATGATCAACAGGTAGGGAGAAGAAGCGGAGATCCACACAGGGGACTGCTAGAAGGGGCTGCTGCCATA
Source organism: Falco cherrug (assembly GCF_023634085.1). NCBI lineage: Eukaryota > Metazoa > Chordata > Aves > Falconiformes > Falconidae > Falco > Falco cherrug. The sequence goes on from NC_073703.1 coordinate 27,300,005, forward strand.
TGCTGTCAACACCCTAGAAGCAGAGATGATTACCTGGATGGAGAAGGCTACCAATACTCTGATCAAAGACAGGAGCGCAGACAGGGACACACGTACTGATGACGGGAATCCAAATGCTCAGGGGAGTGGAAAGGGGCACACACACTAAAATGTGAAAACATCCACTGATGCTGATTGTGTTGGACTTGATAATTAAGGTATCACACAGTGGTGGTGAAGAGAGACTGCCAGTCATGGGGACTCCTACGCGATACCCACAGGGGGAGATACCCTCCAGACAACAACACTAATTTCTAGTGCTTAATCCTGCACTGGCATCCTTTCTCAAAAAGCACCGGTGAAGAAACAGATTAATAAAGCTGTTGTACACTAAGAGAGAAGGGAATACACATTCTGCTTCTAATCCAGCTGGCCAGTTTTGCTACAGAGTTTTTGTACAGCCCTGTAAGTACCATTCAGTTTTCTGCACCTCAAACACAAATATTTCTCTGCTTCATACAACCACTGCACAGCTGACAAGTACAAAAGATCGTGTACTAGTGAAAGAAACAAAACCCCAAAAAAGCCTAAACCACTCTTTGAAAACACTTACTTAAGACTGCAGGTTTTCAACAATAGTCAGTGCATTTCATGTTCTTCCTGAACATGAGAGTTTAATTCACAAAACAATGGAAAACCAGGAAGTGCTGAGTTAAGGTCCCACCACGTATCTCCTCTACAAGCACTACTACAGCAAAAGCGTTAGCTAGCTAACTGGAAATGCCATGAATTTACATGTCCTCACCAATGAGCCCTTCATGACGATCCACAGAAATGACAAGAACAGGAACTGTAAAAAGATGGGCTGGAGCCCCTCTGCTGTGGAGACAGGCTGGGAGAGCTGGGGCTGTTCAGCCTGGAGAAGAGAAGGCTGCGGGGGGACCTGACAGCACCTGCCAGTGCCCAAAGGGGCCGACAGGGAAGCTGGGGGGGGCTTCTTACAGGGGCATGGAGCGATAGGACAAGGGGGAACAGCTTTAAACTGAAAGAGGGGAGATGTAGATGAGATATTGGGAAGAAATTGTTCCCTGTGAGGGCGGCGAGGCGCTGGCCCAGGCTGCCCAGAGCAGCTGTGGGTGCCCCATCCCTGGCAGTGCCCAAGGCCAGGCTGGATGGGGCTGGGGGCAGCCTGGGCTGGGGGCAGGGGGGGGTCCCTGCCCAGGGCAGGGGGGTGGGAACTGGGTGATCGTCCCTTTCCACCCAAACCATTCTGTGATTCTATGATTAAAATGGGAAAGGGAAGCCACACTCCCCTTAAGAGAAGCAAGGGGAACTCCCATTTACTGTATCAGATCACAGCCATTCTCCTCCTGTCACGAGGGTCACTCATTTTAAAAACAGACATCAGTGCCACAAAGAAAATTGTAACTAACCTCAGTTCACAGGTCTAAACAGCTCATGCCACACTCTCCTTAGCGTTCTCAAGAGCACAGGGATATCTAATAAGACTGAGGAGAAGCACACAGCCCTCTCCAAACACTGGCAGAGAATCTCGGCTTCATACAATGAACACAAACATAAGTACTGGAGACAATTTTGCTTTGAAAGGAGAAAAAACCGACAACAAAGCCCAACATTTCTTGGTTGAGACAGCTCTTCCCAGAGGATTTAGAAATGAGCTTCCATTTGAAATGATACTGCCTGCAGCATTGTAGAAAGGTCCCAGAAGTACTCATGCATTCCCTGGCTTCAAGAGAAGTTATTTTGACATAACTGCCATTACTGAGAAAAAACAATTTCATAGCAAGACACACTGTTTTCCACAGCAAAACAAAAAGACAGTTATAAAAGCCATGTGCTGCCTGATCAAATCAGATGCTGCTGTATCAAGGACAGAACACTTAATCTTTACAGTATACACTTGAACCCTGACTGAAAGGACTGGCAAGGCAAGGAGAGACTGATAAAATACTGAACTTACGACAAAAAGCAGGAGGAGTTAGCAGGACGTGTTTCTTACAGAAAGGACATTCACTGCTTCCAGCTTCAGCCTGAAATACTTGAGCACACCTGTATCAGCTGGCATGGAACGATACACCATAGCTAACATGGGGCTAAATTTTGATCCGACTTGTAACTGCTTCCTTTAGCTGTCAAAATCTTTAAACTCACGATGTGTTGCCCGGAACAGAAAGAGCTCTGCTGCAAGAACTCTGAGCAGAAGGTATCACAGAAACCAAATTATTTTTAACCTATTTTATCCCCGAAACAACCAAAGCAAAGTGCCTGAAGTCATTAAAAAGGGAGATTAACATTAGCAGTCCTATTTTTCACTGTGTCACTCAGAGTATTCTGCTCTGTGTTCTATTCTTTCACAAGCTGTTCCAAGGAACACAAATGAAGTACCAGGTATGAGTCCCACAAGCATGGCACTTAAACATGGCCTTCAGGCCTTTTGGGGGACATGCTTTTATCTTAGATGGGAGTTCCTAAACTGCTCCTTCTCTTGCTCCTCTTCTCTACTTTTCCCTACTCTTCCACCCCTCCAACACGTGCATATTTGATGAAAATCCAACAGCAGTTTCACAGGAGTCTCTCCAGCTGACGGCCGTAGCTTTCAACAGATTTGGCAGGGCTCTCCAAGAGCCTGACTGCACCTATACAAGCACTGGCTCAACAGGAGACTGAAGAACCCCTTAAAGAGAAACTGAGACCTTTCCCTCGGTTCCTTCTGAAAGGCAGGTCCTGCACCATGTCACAAAAGCTTCTAGAGAAAACAGGCAGCTGCAGAGATGAAGTCAAGCTCAAAATTCCTTCCCAGTGAGATGTTAATAGTCCTCAGAGGCCCCAGGATGAAGTCTGTTAAGAAAAGATGAGGATGAAAACTGTTCAAGGAGATAAAGAGTATTACAACTGAACCCAAACTGATCTTAATTTTTAGATCTAATACAATGGCAGGCTTAATTTTGAACCACAGGAGTTCTGGCATGCAGTCTGTATCTCAATAATATCTGGACTTGGGGAAATTCAGAAGCCCAGAGTATAAAAGCAGTGGTCAAAGTGTTGCACGTGAAACAACAAAAAGCTGAGAAAAAAAAAATACTAGAGTCAAAACTGCAATTAACTTCTTCTCAGCCTGTGCTGATGAGCCAAACCAGCAGTTTGGCTATATTGTCTAAATATACTTTTACATAATACATGTATTTTGGTGGCAAAAACACATTCAGAAAGCTCCAGTTGTTCCACAGTAAGCACATGCACTGTGTGAGATTGTTCATTAGAAAAAAAAATAACAAAAAACCAGAAAATTCCCAAACCCATGCCATGCACACTGAGTCTCTAGCCAACATATACCAGCACAAACATATGAATTCATATTCCTGAAAGACTGCAACATCCCACTTCAAAAGAGAATTCCAATTTTACCTGAGATTTCAGAACTGTAAGTTTCTGATTTAAAAAAAGTCATTGTAAGATCTGTGAGCTTGATAATAACATTTCTAAGCTTACCATGCAAACAGGATAGCTTAATAAAGTGCATGTTAAATTTCTAAACTGTTTGTAACAGAAACTACTCATTCCCCTTTTCCCACAGAGACTGATTTCAACTTAGAAATGATTTATATTTTACTTGCCTCATAAAAACACAGTGATAGTAGATCAGTGGACAAGTAAAACTTTGCAAGACTGTTTGTTTACTTGAGGAACCAAGCATATAAATTTGGGAGCAATAAAAATAATTAGAACATAAAAGTTAAATATTTACTATCACGGGCTGGCTACGGTCTTGCCAACACTTGTCAGTATTTCCATACACTGTGTTCCAGGTGATGAAAATACACTGCTGACAAAGAACGCAGCACTGGGCTTGCCCTGTACCAAGATGGTGAAAGCCAGGAAGAAAGAAAAAAAATCAAACCAACAAACGTCTGGTTTTAGGTTGGGGGTTTGTTCCTTCTTATCTTTTCTCTTTTAAAGATAACACTGCCCATTAGAAACAGAAAACATCTGCTCCAAAGGCATTTTTAATCCCTCAGCTAGATGATGCTCCAGAGGAAGAAGAGGGGAACCAGATGTACTAACTTCAAGGCCTGTGATGCTCTTATTCAGTGAAAGATGACAGCATTGATATTGCCAATTTTCAAGCACAATTACAGCATAATTCTTTAGAAAGAACCACAAAAAATGAAATACTTGAAGAGATATCCCAAATAAAAATATATCAACAACTTTTAAAAAATAACTGCACTGACTTCTAACTTTATTTCTAGTACAGCCATTTTGAGATGGCCAGTTTTTCTTAAACTAATAAATGCCGATAAAGGAAGAGCATGAAGTAGTCTCTTGAGCAAAACAGAACTTAACAATGTATCTACATAGAGCATTTTAGCTTTTACACTGCAATTCCAAACATTCGCTGCATTGTTGGTAAAATAAAAGTATTCCTGTGAAGCAGTAACAGAGCTACATCAGCTGTCTGACCTCCAAAGCTGCTGTTAAGCGACTGTGCACGGGGTAATTAAACAGTCATCTTACACCACCACTTCAGTGTAAACGTAATTTTTCTTCCCATCTTTGGCTATTTAACAACTACTGTCCTCTAGTATATTCTAGTTGAGGGGAGGGTGAATTAAAGGAAATTCACTATGGAGGATGAATTAAAGGAGATTCATGATGAAGGGTGCAGACAGGGATTTGTGTTCTGGAACAGCATCGAAGATGGTCCTAAGATCTACTGGACTGAAAAACCACACTGCTAACGGCACAAACGCTACTAAGCTGATGCACGGTTGGTTGATAAATTGTAAATCAAATGCAGACCACCCCTCCTCCCATCTTTTTCTGTAATAAGCTGTAGCATGTAATACACCTCAATGGCATGTGGTGCAAGGTGCTGGCGGATCGCTGAGACAGCAGCACTGATTTCAGGCTTCTGCTAATTACTGCACAGATGGGTTTCCTCAAAGAGCCGCCCGCTGGTAATTTCTCCTGCTGGCACTTCCCTACCACCCCTCACTTCTGCTGTACATACTCTTATCTGCATTTCATATTTGGTTTCTCACAACATCTTCACACCCTTTGCTTTTCTACCCGAACACACAAAATCTCCTTTCTCCAGTTGATCGTTTCCTTTCATAGAGTCAAGGAGAAACCAGTATGTATGTTTACATGCACACAAACATATATTTTAATCTTAAAAAGAGATGGAAAATTAAGTATTAGGATTTTATCCATTCATTTAAAGTGCCTTGTTTAAATTGAGATAAACCCTGAATGAGCTAGGCACAGCCTCTGCCCTGCGATATGGAAGGAAAACACCATGGCCAGTGTGGAGGTCACTGTGCACATGTCTTATTTTAATGCTAACAGCTTTTCATTCTCCCCCAATCCTTCAACACATCGCTTCCCAGATCTGTGAGCTGCTCCGGGCTCTGAACCCAGCACCCCCCCTCTCCCCACCTTCTACATCACACCCTTCCCAAGAACCACCCCTCATTCAGGTAGACTGAAATTATTCACACAAGCCAGTAACTTTTCACTGAGGTCTTCAGAAGATGTAAAAATATTTTTTTTTTTATTTGTATTTTATTTGATTTGTATTTTAAGTGAACAGATGCAGAAGTGCAGTTAAGAACAAATGCTGAAAAGCAAAGATACATACTACTTGAAAGGAGGAAAAAAAGCTGAAGCCTTAAGTTTGGGGACAGTGAAGACTGTCAGAGTCGTTTCTTTGTGAACCAGGCGGTCATTGAAATGACATTCAAAAATGAGGCAGAATAAAGAAGCCACAAACACGGGAAAGAAAGATGTCCTCAGCACGTTTCTGTACATGACTAACCTGCTGAACTCAAGGAATGGCAGCACACCACTTGTCTGAAAGCCTGGCAGAAAGGCAACTGGTGAGGTAATTAGAAAAGCAAATAACAGACTCAACAGCTTCTCCGGAGGAGATTAGATAATGCTTGTGCTGTGCACAGAGGAAGAGAGGTGAAAAACCAGGGAGAGCGGGAGAGGTGGGGGGAGAGGAGACAGAAGAACACGGCCAGAGGTGAGGTGGTCCAAGTGGGAGAACACGCAGGACACGAGCAGCGCCCACTGCCCAGCTCCCCCAGCGCCTGGCTTACGCCACACACAAAGGGCACGGCGACCACACGCGATGGGGATAAAGGCACAAGAGCGAGGTGACTCAAAACGGTTCAGTTTGTTTTCCCTTCCTGTGACTAGTTAGCCTGGCAAGTCTTTAAGACAACGCAAATGCTGATTTCCATGTTCCATTTTAACAGCGTCGGTAGGAAGTGTTTCTTCTGCTGCTGCTGCCAAATGCAATCACACCGCTCCTACTCCTTTAAGCACATTGGATCTAAAAACTACCTTCATTTCATGCCAGTGACTGAGAAAACCCTCCTACCACCATTTGCCAACTGCAGATTCCAGTGACAGTAGTTAAACAGTGTAAAATAATTAAAAAATAATTAAAAAGGCATGAAAAACCCTAGGATTTAAGTAAAAGGACTAGTCCCCTTTGGTTCCAAATTTTATTTACGACTGTGGATACGTAAGAACAAAAAAAAAAAAGCTGGTCTACTTACAATAAAGGACTAAACCCAACCTGTAATGATACTGAACGGCTACTGGGAACAAAAAAAAAACTCTGGAGGAATTACCCTATTGTTTACAGAAGGTTCGGCAGCAGCCGCTTCACAGGGACTTGCTGTTCCTTTCTACACCTTCAGCCACCCCTCGACTGCAAGCACAGTGCTGTGAGGCAACAACTGCTTCTGTGCTTCAGACTTGTAGGGGTCTACCTATTTCACAGGTAATTAAGCATCACCAGCACTTGCCTTACCTGCCATTCTCCCAAGCTGAGGCATTCACACCTTTGTGGCAACTGCAAATCTGCAAAGGTCCAGGCTTCAGTGCTCAAATATTTACCAGAAGCTAAATGACCTAACAGATTTGAAAACTAAACATAACTTATTTTAAAACAGCGTAACAAGCAACTTTGCAGTTGAAATTATAATGCATTAAATAATAATGCATGCTAATGAAATTAGAACATATTAAATAATAATCTATTATAATGACAGTGTAATACATTAAATCATTCAACCCAAGGGGGCCTGATCCTGCAATGGAAAACACACAGCGAACGGCCCTTGACAGAGCAGTAAAGGAACGGGGCAGCCCCTGCGCAATCCCTATGGCCGACCAGAACCCCAACCATGCGACCCTGCACGACAGCTCTGTCATTACACATTAACTCCCATATGTTTTAAAACAGAAAAGCACTGAATTAACGTAAACTTCAAAAGTGTCCTCAAAACGGTCTTTTATATTTCTGTATGCAACATTTGCTAAGAATAAACCCTTTAGTCATGCTCTAGAAATTTGATGAGTAGTCCAGAGCAATAGTGGAATTGTTTCAGAAAATGCAAATAGTGCACAGTGCCATGATCACACCAGCATGTGTAGCGCCTGCAGAACTGTATTAACTGCTTGACAGTCTCTATTTGTAGATAATGGAGAAAAGCAAAACAACAATACCTATGAGATGCCTGTGAATTTACTTTAGAAAAGCCAAAGAACAAAGCAACTGAATACACAGCCCTTGTTTACAGATACAATTTTTTAATTGGCCAGTGGATTTGTAAGAACACGCAGAAATGATCACGCAAGCTAAGAACACAGAAGAATATTTTAGGGCATATAAATCCATATACATGTCCAACACATATTATGCACTATTTTCAAAAATACACCCTAGTTCTATGGAGTTACCCATTTCATTTTGAAAACTTGTTCCGTTCATTGCAGGTAGCAATGGAAGATATTTGGTATTAATGAAGTTTATGCATTTCTTTAATGAAGAAATTACAATGCCCAAAAACTTCTTCTACAATGTACGCCCAGTACATTAAAGCTGGGACCTCCATTGTGCTGGTGGGATTTACACACTCAGCCGTCACCACCGAGATTCACGCACGGTTTTCTTGGGCTCCCCTGTAATCCCAGCCTCAGCCTGCAAGACCAATTCAGTTCTGGAAAGTTTCATCTGGAGGAAAGTTGACAGCCTGCAAGAACAAACTTTGGCACCAGATCTGTGCTAGGAAACCCGGTTACAACACTGAAATGCCAGTTTTAGAAACAGGTTTCATAATTTGACATCTTTCCCCTAAAGGCCGTTGGGCCAGGAACAGCTGAAAACCAAACAAATCAGAACAACCCCAAACAACAAACACCTGCAGAAATGAAAAAGGGGGAGAGTGCCAACTCCCAGCACCACCTTCCCCTTCAGCACCCACCCACCAGAGAAGAAAATCCCCCTCCACGGAGGGTCCTGGTTTCCTCAGGGAGGGCTGTGGCCAGCTGTGGAAGGGGGAGCAGAAAAGCCCCTCACTCACAGCCTGGCAGAACAGCACTGCCCCATCGAGCACCAGCTCTAACGACGCTGCCAGCATCAACATCCCAAGGATTCAAACCCAACCAACTCTGCCAGTGGGGCATTTGAAATGCATGTGATTTCTGCTGGAACCGCTGCCTGCATGCTTCCAGAATTATTCAAGGAGACATTGTGACCCTTTACTAACTAAAGTCAGCTCCCAGATTAAAAACCTTTACAAAGCTTAGACCCCTAGACCTGTTTGAAGTGATTTACTTGCTACAAGTAGCAGTTCAAGTACCTGTAAAGTAAGCGACCAGACAAAAATACTGTTTTCTTCCAACTCATTTACTTTGACAGAACTTCTGTAACGAGTTACATTATACTCACTTGCTACTTAGGTTTCCCACACAGTGACAGAAGAAAGTGTTTTAGAATAAGGATACGCTTGTCATCTGCCAGCTGGAAGAGAGACCATACATGAAACCGCTTTAAAATTTTCAACTTACTAGATTCCAAAGTGTCAGTGCTAAGGATATGGTGATATAAATATATTAAAAAACTATTCTAAAATCTGCTTTAACGATGTCTTGCTGTTTTAACTTTGGTTTTTTCCCTGAAAGACTCACACTGGTAGGTACAATTTACCACTCTACTAACCTTAAAGATGTATGACCACTTAAACATACACAGAACATTTTTCAAAAGACAGATTCTCGCTTTTTTCCACATATTAAAGTAAGAACTGATGCATTTTACCATTCTTTCCCCACTCATGATTTGTTAACTGTATAGAATTAAAGTAAATGCAAGGGTTTAAAAGCGGTTTGATAAAAAGAAGTGACCTTAAGCTTGCTGAATACATGACAAGAGACTGGAGCTCTTCAAAGCATGTTACGGACTTAAAAGTCAAGAAGCCAGAAAATACTGTTTGTTATTAGTGAACTGTGCTGGGTTGTTACCCGGCTCCGCATCTCTCTCAACTTAAGATTTCTCCCACCTTAACATACACAAGGAAAACCAAAACCTTTCCTCTTTTTCTACTACCAGTTTCTCTTCTTCAAGAAGTGTTCATTAAAAGGAAAAGTTTTCAAGAATGAGAAACAGAACACTGTTTCCTCACTTGCAGCGTAGGCTACTGTGATGAAAACCCAGCTTACAAGTTCAAAAACTTCCAGGCATTTAACTGAAAAGTTTCTGAAGCTCTGGCTTTCTTTAAAATTTTCACCACAAAAGCAACCTGCTGGAAAAGATCGTACCTGAACTGGCTGACAAGCAGACTCTTAAACCTCTGCAGAATGAAACTGCAAACTATCTAAAATGTTACCACAGTTTTCAGCAGTTCTGAAACACAAAACCTGGTGCTTTGGTGCACGCTTTGGATTCAGCGCCGCACTTTTCAGCTCTCCTATAAATAACGGAAATGCTCTCATCTCATTATCGAAGCGAAAATGCAAGATGTAAACAAAACAACCCATAAATTTTCCAAAAAGTTCTGGTTTAAAAATCTCCAGCGTTCTTATTAGGGCATTTGATCTTTGAAAGAATATATTAAAACTGACAGCGTCTCCCTAATAGCCTGACCGCAATAACTGGAACAATGATACAATTTTGTTTTGACTCACTGATACTGTGTGTTCATAAAAGAAATGCACACTACAGTAAGATTGCTTCATGCTGAAGGGTGGGTACTGCAGACAAGGAACTTTCCCAGGAAGAAAAAAACCCTGTCTATAAGCAACTACAACTTTTTACAAGCAGTCACTGGTATCAAGACTTTATTTCCTCTGGTTTAGAAAGTCTAAGTTCCTGCTCTGTTTCTTTTCACCAAAACCAAACATACAGAGATGGTAAGAATCGGTAAGAGCAGCATTAATCCACCAACTTTTACACTATTTGTATTTTAGAATGATGAAGACATCTTTAAAGTTTTAAAGGAATCCTTTTGGTCACTCTGATAGAGCTATACCTCCTGTTTGGGTGGGTGCTGGTTGCTGTTAAGGTGCTGTTTTATGTCAGCCTCCAGTGATGGGGGAAAGAAGCAGCACGGCATCCTCCAAGCTTCCCAAGACACATTGGAAAGCAAATGAGGTGGAAGCGATTCATGAGCAGGAAATCCAGGATTCTCCTCCAGACAGGCGATGAGTGGGTTTTACGCTAGCCACAAGACTACTGGGCTGCCTTCAGCGGCTTTTAATACAAGTGACACAGGGACCCCCCGTGAAAAATGCAAATCTTTGATCCTTTTTTATTACTTAAAGAAAGGAGAGAGAGCATTGTTAGCCCCCCACCATCGCTACATCTATTCTTGGGGAAAAAAAAAAAAAAAGAGACAAGACACCACTCCTGAGTGCCCGCATTACCTGTACCACAGCACTGCCCAGCACCATGCGGCACAGCAGGCCACCGCGTTGAAACCCCTATAGCGCTGCTCAGCCCTCGCCCCACAGCGCGGCTCAGCCCTGGGCCGGCAGCGAGCCAAGGCACAGAGCAGCACATCCCCCCTGCCTGCCCCCCCAGCCCCAACCCCCGTTCCCGGGGGTGCCCTACCACGGGCCGGGGGCTGCCCCGCTCTACAGGCCGCCGCACACAACGCCGAATGATGCCCCTCTCTCACGACAGGCCGAGCGGGTTCCCGCAGGGTTTATCGCAGTCACGCAGCTGTTTCTCTAAGGAAACACACAGGCTGACTTCACCCTGCGCCGCGGCTTGCTTTACTCTCTCGCAGGACTCCGACCGCCAGGGTGTGTCGCGATAGTCGGTGTGGCAGCACCTCAGCTGGGTGGCGGGTCCGGGGCGGGCAAGGGCCTGCGAGGCTGCCCCCCCCCCAGCGCCGCGCCGGCCCGTACCTCAGCGGCCCCGCCGGGCGGGCAGGGCCGGGGCCGCCGGCAAGTGGCGGCGAAGCGGCCCCTGACGGGAGCTGCCGCCGCGCCGGGCACGGCAGGAGCGGGGCCGGACCAGGGCCGGCCGTGGGCAGCCGGCTCCGACCGCTGCCCCGCCGAGGCTGGGGGGGGAAGGGAGGCCGGGGGCCGCCGATGCCGGGGGCCGCCGATGCCGGGCAGGGGCCCCGTGCAAGCCTGCGGCCCCGCTCTGCCCGGGAAGGGGTCGGGGCTACGGGAAGACGCGTATCCCGTACGGCGGGACGGGCCCCGGCCCCGCCACAGGCCCCGGGAGCCCGGCGACGGGAAGGGGCGCTCGGCGGGGCCGCAGGGCGACGTGAGGCGCAGGTGCCGCCCGCCCCCCGGCCGCCGCCGCCGGCGGACTGACCTTGCGCAGGGCGGGCACGAAGAGCCCCCGCCATTTCGGGCCGTTCTCCTCGCCGAAGAACTCGTACGGCTGCGGCGGCGGCTGCATGGCGCCCGCCGGCGGCTCCTCCGCATCGGGGCCGCCCGCCTCGCCGCTCCCCGCCGGCTACGGCGCCCGGGGGGGGCGGGGAGGGAGGGGGGCGCGGAGGGGAAGGAGAAGCCGCCGCTCGTCAGGGCCGGGCCGCGCTGGGCTGCCGGCCGCTGCTGGCTCGCTCCTCACCCCCCCGCCCGGGCGGCCATCACATCCGGCGCGGGAGGGGCCGGGCTCCGCGCCGCTCGCCGTGCGCTGACGGGGCGGCGGGTGAGGCGCTGGGCCCCGCCGCTGCGGCCCGCTAACGCCGCCGCCCTCCGCGCGCAGGCGCGGCCGCCGCCACCGCGCTGCCCCCCGCCCGCTGCCCGCGGCGCCCCCTGTCGGCCGCGTCCCGAGGGGCCGGCTACGCCGTGAGGGGCCTGCCCGCCCGCAGCGGGGCACGGCGGGGAACCCGCAGCGCGGCGCCTCCCGCTCCTCCCCGGGGCCGGGGGCGCCTCGCCCCCCGCTCCCGCCACCTGCTGCGCTGCCCCTGCGCGCACCGGGAGCCGCTTCCCTCTGGCGAAGGCTCAGCCGGAGCCGCGCCGCAGCAGCACCAGACCCCGGGGTGCGCTGCCCTCGCTGTCCCCCACCCCCCGACGCCCCGCTCCAGCCAAACTTCCCCTCGATTCCCTTCTGATGGCGCTGCACGCCGATGTCACACGTTAGACACCCCCACCCCTCTTAAGGCTTGTGCACAGGGGCAGCGGGTAAGTTAACCGGAGGCAAAGGCGCCCGCCCGCCCCGTCGGGCTCCCGGCACCGACCGGCGCTCGCCGGGGCAGCGGCGGCTCCCAGCGGTTCGGCCCGGCCGCTCGCCGGCCCCGTGCTTGTCTCTCGGGGCAGACACTTGGTCAAACACAAACTGTGAGCAATAATAAAAAGGTAACGCCGAGCGCAGCTGCAGGGTAACGGTGGGGAGACCCGCAAACCCGCAGGTACAGCCAGGGTCCGGGTCTGGAGGCAGGTTCCAGGCTGGGGGAGCCCCTCACCTCCGCTCCACCCGCACCCCGCAGCCCCGGAACACCCACGTTCCTCAGGATCCCTCGCTCCCCCAGCCGGCCCGGGCGGCTCCCAGGTGCGCCCGCCGTGCCCGGGCGCAGGGAAGTGCCCCAGGGTGCCGCTTTGCCGAGAGCAGCACCCAGGAGCCACGGCACGGGGCACGGCACACAACTCTCCGCAACGTTTTCAAGATGCGGTAACGTGCCATACTCTTCCCAGAGTTTAGGACTGACTTTATGGGACACTTTGGGGGAATAAATTGTGTTTGTCCGAAGCCGTCCTAATGCTTTTATTCAGAATTTCAGGAATTACCATTCCACATGCCACTACAGGTCCAGATCAGGCTTAAGCCTAGTTCTGCCTGCTGCATACATGCCGCTGGGAGAAAGAGCTGTACAGTGCGATAAGCACTGATAAGGTACAGGTACCTTAAGAAGACAAGTTCGGTCATGTGTCGTCATCATCCCCCCCCCCCCCCCCCCGGTAAATTAATTCCTATTATGTAGAGCTATATCCCACCTAATTCAGATGAGAATTAACAAACAGCAGTGAGACCTTTCTGCCAGTCAGGAGAAACACACAGACCTTACATCGATTAAAAAAAGAAAACACCATACTATTTTAATCATAATAGAGAATGGCAGTTACTAAGCCAAGTGAAATAGATGCTTCTGGAAAATATATTCATAGATTTTCACACTTTATGGACAACAAGATTTATGTTTGAAACCCCATTATTATAATTCTTGGAAGTTATTCCTTTAAAAGTTCTATAACTTTATCTCAAAAAATACAAATATTTCATAGAATGCTACATAAAGATTCATAATTTAAAAGCTTCAGTTAAACTCCACCCCAAAATAATAATCTCCTGAGAGTAAAAAAGCACAGCAGGCTGTGCAGTTAAATGTGCTGACTTCAGATTCACCATAGTATACAACTGCTTTACATTTTCATGTTCATTATTCTGTTAATACATGTTAGGGCCACACCTCGAGTGGGAGGAAGCTGCTTGTGCAATCCTTGTGTAGTATTTACTGTTGATAGGCAACACTTCTGGTGGGGAGCGAAGATACGATTGTTCCATTGTGAAGGTACAACTTTTACACAGCCGTGTGGCGTTTCAGCATTTGGAATATCTGAATCTCTGTCTAGTGTTATTGTGGCTAAGAACAATGACCAAAGCTTTTCTTTGAAGGCCTTATTATTTCAATTTCCAGATTGTCCTTATGCAGGATTCACTTTTCTGGTAAGGGAGTTATCACCAGGAAAAAGAGAAAAAAGAAAAAGACAGAAAAAAAGCAGCTCAGCTCTGTGCAGTAAGCACATCTGCTAGCACACCTGACTTCCTATGCTCACACACTCCCTCATGCCTGTCAGAGTGCAGAAAGTGACTTAAAAAAATAAATAAATTAAAGAGTATGGCAAATTGCCTGGTAGCAAACTACCCACAATTATCTGTATTACCCAACATCCTGTGAACATCTGCTTTAAAAGTATTCTCAAGTACTTTGTCCCTGGGGCCACATAATTCTTTTTTGTACTAATTATGCAGAACACACCAAGATACTCAGCTTAGTACCAAACTTGTTTAACATCTCTTTAGTTTAAAGCATGTTCTCCGCATAGCCTCTCTTCCAGGAGTACCTTTGATAATTTCCAAGTATCAGAAGAGTAACCAGCACCTTCTAAGCTCCCCTCCTGCCAGCCATGTGGGAAATAGGAAGCCTTCCTGACTCACTGCTCTTTGGGCTCCAAGGGAAGCGGTATGCAACATGACTCAATTAAGACAGGTTTCTGTAGCTTCCCTCCCTTCACATTTGCTTTTACAAAGACCATTTCCCCTGGATTGCTCAACATGCTGCAGAGATAAGCTCCTTTTGCATTACCAGTATTCAAAGGAAAAAAAAAAAAAACCCACCCCAAAACCACTGAAGTAATTTCTGATCAGTGCTGACTTCCCAGATTTAAGTTAAACGAAAAATGACTGTTTACGTATACGTTTTAATTTCAGTTCTATTAAAAAAAATAGAAATGGCCATCAGATAGCATATCTGAATTGCGTATCTAAATTGACTTGGGTTTAGTAATCCCTTGTTAGGCTTTTTTTTCTGTGAAATACTCTACAGACATGTAGAAGGATCTGAATATTGTTTTCAGTCTCTGATAAAGCCCTCCATTCCCAATCAGCAGAACCCTTAAGCAGGGCTTATCCTTCTATCTCCGTTACTTCCATAGAAGCTAGGGGACTGTAGGCTCCAATTTTACCAGAGTCAGAGAGAAAGCACAAAGCACACGGAGAACCACCTGGTGCCTGTGGGTTCCCAGAGGACCAACCACCTCTCCAGGGTGCGAAGAGGAGGCAACGTTTAGCCCAGAGGCATGGCAAGTCTGTGTGGGCAAGCCCACCGCAGAGGCTCTTCCTGCTCCACCTAAAGGCCCACTATGGTTGGAGAGAGAGACCCTCGCGTTGTGCCTGGCACCAGCCCCCCCACAGGCTGTTCCTGCTCAGGTGGGACAAACCTTTACTGCCAACGGGGCCATGAGCTTCTGTCTTGCAGGTGGCTGTGCCGCACCAGGCCTCACCAGGCACCGTAACTCCTTTATTCAAGCAGCTGTGGCTGGCAAAGGCAAACATTGAAAATGCTGGTTTTGTTCTGCACGGCTACGCCAGCACTGGTTGCAAGCAACACGTTGCCGGTTTTATCTTCGTCACTAAAGGCTGCAGAGTTCATTCAACGCAGACAAGCTGCTACACATACAAGAGGGGTAAAACCACGCTACAGCCGTCAACCATTCACAGTTCAAATCTTTGCTTCACTTCATCTGCAATCATTTTTGCAATGGCAAGGGAGGAGGTAGCGGCAGGAGAAGGGGCATTTCTGACATGAAGAATTCTGCTTCCAATATCCCCACTGCCTCCATCGAATACAAAGTCATCTACCAAATTTCCGTCACTGTCCAACGCTTGAGCTCTCACTCCAGAGGGACCCCTGCAAAATAAAGGAGCCCACCATGAGAAAGAAAATTTTTTTCTGAATTCAGGAAATCTCTTCTGTTCTGACCTTGTGAAGGTGCCCAGGGAAACAGTAAGGAAGGCATAGTGTGGAGTCAAGGCCCTGTCAGGCTTTTGGGCAAGCACAGGGAAGTCTAACACTTGTGAGGCAGGATGGGAGATGTCTCACAGTCGTTACCGTAAAACAAGGGCAGGTAGCCAAGCAGAGGATCTTCTTTATCTTTCCTGGTTGTGCAGTTACTCTCCTCCCCACACACACAAACATGCCCTGTCTTTTTCAAAAAGGAAGCCCTTTGTTTTGAAATAGCAAGTCTTGTCAAAGATAAATGTCATGCCAACAGTATATACTGCCTGAGCTGGATAACTCCCTTTTACCATGCTCAAGCTTTTCTCATTCTGGATTCTCCCTGCCAATCTCTGGACAGTTAAACCCACCTCCATGTACTTAAATGCCTCATCTTTCCTCACGAGTCTCTTCGGTTCTTAGCATTTCTGAACTCCTTAGAACTAATTTTCCACACACACACACTAAGAAGCTGAACACAATTTTATTGAGATGATTAAGTCAATATTCACTCAGTAGCAACTCATAGTCCAGTTTCCCCTCCGAATTTCAATAGCGTTTTGCTTTCTTTGTCAACTCAGATTATGTTCAGGCTATTGAATGTATCACTAGGATAAAGAGACTTTTTTTTTTTCAGCAAGCATGTCACAGCTGTGAATTTCAGCCTATAGAGAGTGTAGAAAGTCACACAAATATTCATCAAACTTGCCTGTACACAAGCAAACACAATACAAAAGGCCTTCCTGTAGAAAGCAACTAAATGCTTCTGTGCTTTGGTAGCATATTTTGGTGGAGGAAAGGAGTAAGCTAATGCTACATTTGCAACTGTTCAAAAACAAGGGATTTAAAAGCCACTGGGTGTTACTAACAAGAAAAGTTTTCTTTACCTGAGAACATCATTGACAGTGACCTCAGGGATGAACTTCTGAAGTTGCTTCACCTGTGCGCTAAGGAAACACGCTCTGTACATTTCACTCAGTCCGTAAGACAAGTTTCTCAGCACAAGCTTCCATAACCCACTGCAGAGAGAAAAAAGAACCGCAGTAAGAACAAATCTTCCAGGGTAAAGGCAGCAGCATTAAACTAACATTAAGAAGGTAGCAAATGCAACTGCATGGCAAAAATTCCCACTCCCAACATCAGTAATCTGATCGTGCTTTCTACTCGAGAAATACATGCTTGTCCTTCCCTGCTTCAACAAACCTGGTTTACAGAGCTGTAGCATTGCATTTATGTTCTTTCTGTGAGAATGAACTCTGAACTCGAGTCATTCCTATGTCCAGGATTTTTCTCTGGTTCAGTCAAATGGCAAGAGGCTGAAAACCCACACGCACAAGGGAAAACAGACATGCCGCTCAAGACTTTTTCTCCACAATTATTCTGAAAAGATCATCACACTCCTAAACCCCTCAGTTTTCAGTCAATAAACCTTGCTTTGTCTTTGCAAATCTTGTTTGCTTGCTTTGCTTTCCTCAGGTCTTCCAGTATAAAAATCTATAGACAACGATCAAGACGCTTTCAACTCTTTAATAAACTGCATTAAGTTGATCTGTTTGTCAGGAAGCTATTTTCCAGTTCCCTGACCTGTTTTCCAGCCTCTCCTTGGATCCTCCCCAATATTTTCACATTCTTTTTCAAGTCTAATTTCTAAAATTGAGCACTTGGTAATGGTCTGTCCAGCCCCTCATAATGAAGCAAGACTTCCCTCAACTTCTACAGACATTCTGTTCATTTAGTTTGCAATTTCAACAATGATTCCTAATTCCTCTGACACGCTTTCTAGGACAGCTTCCCAGCCTGCATTTGTGGCCCTAAACATATATTGCCTTGCACTCAAACATTTTTTAAACGTATATTGATGGCCTGATGAAGTTTAACATGGCATTTCAGACCATTCTGTGCTCTCTCTTCCAAGCTTCCTCTGCAGATATTTTAATCACACTGTCTACGTTGATTAAAATATTACGCTGCATTGGACCAAAACCAATCCTGGAAGAGCTCCACTAGTAGCAACGTGGCTCACCAGCAGCAGACACGTTCTCAGACCAGCTGAGACCTGTCTTGGTAGTTTATGAAAATTCAAATATTAGATCGCATGCAAAGTTGAGTGTCTTGGAGAAGTCCACCCTTATCAGCACAACTGTCTTTAAACACACCAAAAACTTGGCAAAAGCAGGCTTTTTGACAGGAACGAGCGTCCATGGAGTCAAAAGCTGACGTTTCAATAACTACATTCAACAGACAAAAAGACAAGCTATTACCTGTACGTTACTGCATCTAAAAAGTCTCCAGTGTTGAAGTCAAACAATTTGTAGCCCTCTCGCTTAAAAGCTAGCACTGCATTAGGACCAAGCCAAACACTGCCATCCATTCTCGGTGTGAAGTGAAATCCCAGAAAAGGGAACTGAGGATTGGGAACCTAAAGCAGGATACAGCAGTTATTACAGCTGTTACAAACCAGATCAGAGAAACTGCCATGCAACCACTCAAGTCAACAAAATCATCTAGGAAACATGGAAAACATTTGCAAGGAGGGAAGTATAGATATTTACACTTTATCACGTGAAAGAGTGAATAAAATAAACCAAAACACAGTACAGGAGTTGTCCTCCCAATAAAAGGAAACAACAATTTTTTAATGAACGAGTGACAAAGGAAGTAAATTTGCCATTTTCTTTCCAACTGCTACAACAAAATTCGAGTTGTATAACCATACAGTTGGCTCCTGCACTGGTTTTTCTGCTTGTTAATTGTGCAGTTATAGCACGTAGCCAATTTAAAACACTGAACAACAGAGCGAGGCCAAATAAAACTGCATCTCAGGTAAAAGCAAAACAAACAACAGAAAAAAAAAGTACATGTGATTTCTCAGGATATAAATCAAACCACAACAAAACCCACGACACACTAATACTATTCACCAGCAGTAATTATACTGCAATAAAGTAGGTTATAAAATATTAGGAAAACCTCACTATTCTGTATTGCTCAAAACAACATGCAGTTAGAAAGCCTGTTTAATGCTAACAGTAAGTCTCTACAGTTTCTTTTTTGTTTGCAAATGGAATACAGTGTAATTGTGGGCGAAGGCTGAAACAGAAATAAGCTGCCTATATGCAGATACAAATATTAAATAAACACACCTCTTCATGCGCTGGGTACTTCAAGATCTTTAGCTACTTAGAAAAGGTGGTTACAGAGGTGACTGTGTTAATAGTCCAAAAATAAGCACACACTGGGTATTTCTCAAAACCCAGTATTGTTATGACTTAAAAAGTGCTTTAAGAGACGTTCCTTTTCTGCATTCAGTGCACTGAATTTCCTGTTAAAAATACACATTCAATACTTTTGAAGCTTAGTACAACCACTCCAGAAACTACATTACACTTCTGGTAACATATCATTAAGAGTGGTGCAATTTTCTCATCTTATTACCGTATCTGGCCATAACAAAAAAATTCAAAAGGCATCCTCACACAGCCATGGAACAAAGCCGGAAGGTACCCTCGCATGCCAGCCAGTTCCTCCCTCCCATCCCAAAATGGGATCCTGAATCATTCCCAGGTGAGAAGGGGTCAAACACCCAATGCACAGGGTTCCACAGTTTCTCTAGGGTGACCCACTCCAGCGTTTAGCACGCAAATCTAAGTTCATATTCAGAAAGGCGGAATTTCGATGGACCGCATGAATAACTAAAATACCGCCCTAGGAATTCTCTCTTCTTACTTGCTAACTTCATTTTCTGTCAGGGATTGCTCCTCTTCTTCACACTATTTGTCTATGTAAACAGCAGAAAGTTTGTCATTTTCCTTCCATGTCTATTTTTTGTCATACAAAGTAAAGCTAATTCAAAGATAGGGTTGAGAGGCAAATATCTAAATCTGAGCTTTGGGTATTAGCACACAAGATTAAACCCTACATTTAAGTAATTAATTATTTACTGTTGTCCCTCATTGACTTCTGAATCCTCCCTACAGATTTATTTTACAACATCAAGAAAGAAGCTAGGCTTTTGTGGGTGTGTGGCTATCGTGCTAAACATTTCATTCTTTCCCTATTAAAAATCAAAACCAAAAAAAATCCCAACACCAAAAACACAAACAAAAAAAATGACTGGCAATAACTTCCCACATAGTGCTTCTACCTGTTCCTCAAGAATTAACAAAACCAAGCTGTCCTGTCAGAAAGCAACTGAATCTACGTCCACATGTTGTGCATCACTAGAAATGGCCATGTAATACTGCCCTTATTTCTGTAGTTTTTAGCAGTTTTGAGTACACTCTGAAAGACAAACAGGAGAGCATGTACCGGATAAATATTTCCTTTAACCATATAGCACTTTTCTGGTTTTAGCACCAAATAATCTCCACGGAAGGGTACAATACGAGGTTCAGGGCTGCAGCCACTGATCTCGGATAGACGGTCTGAGTAAAGTCCTGCACAGGTCACAATGTGCCGACAGTAGATTTCCTCACCCTGTGGAAAAAAAAATATGAAAACACACAAAAAACCAACGTAGCTACTGAAAAACCACCTATCACCTACAAGCTTTAAAAAAAAATGAGTCAAGACCAGAAAGAAAACCAACAATATTTTCAAAGGGAGGCAGAAATATTTAACAGTTTCATTTAATTCTTAACAATATTTAAGAATACGAGATACTTTTTTTTATATTATTCTTTAATAGTATTTTTCTTTATTTCCTGGAGAACTATCCTAAAATGGCAATTCATTGCCCAGGCAGGACTGGAAGAATCTTTATAGAAAAGGGGCAGGGAGGGGAAGAAAAAAACCAAAATAAAAAAAGAAACAAGTCCTTGATTGTCAGACTACTGTCAGCTTCAGTTCCCAGAACACAGAGCTTCGTGCATATTATTGTACAGGACAGAGACCCAACCACCAGCCTCAAAAACTCTGCTCCTCCAGAAAACCCAGCGTCTCCCCCCGGTGCTTCTCCACCTCTGCACCCTACAAAGCAGCTCCCTGGCCAGGTTTGCATCGCCAGAGGATATGCAGTAGGTGGGGTAGGTAGCTCAGCAACCGCAAAACATTTGGTTAAATAAAACTGTTAACAGATTTCACCCCACAGACTGGGAGCGGTCCTGCTACTGAATGGTAGTTTATCCAGAAAGCTGTGCAAGTTTATAGCACATGGTTACGGAAAGGTCTTAAATATTTAAACACCTTACTATGTAAATAAATAAATAAAATCCCAAGCTATTCTCTATCTATGCTTCCGTTAAAAATATACCAGTGTTTGGCAAGGGAATCTAACAGATTTTGGAAGCTACTTTTTAATGAAAGAGTAGAACTAGAAGGAAAAAGCAGCAGCACCAACTTTAAAAACTACCGAGGGGCTGTGAGGTTGGTTCTTGGTTGGTTGTCTTCCCTCTTCCGAAGAAGAGTCCGGATACTCTCTCCTAAAGGTGAAAAGGCTACAACTACATTTCCTGTGCAGCACTCACCGGCTTGCAGGCATGACACCAGTATATGCACCTGTTTTATTCAATTAGCTTGTGGCTTTCTGATGATGAAAGGATTCTAAATGCTTCCTTATCATTTTCAGAGATGCCAAAGACCAAAAGACGACACAAAAATAGGTGTTTCTCACCAAATGAGTAAGTCATAAAAGGAGGCTTTGGAAACAAGCATAAGAAACATGCAAATAAAAAAGATAAGGGACATATACAGCTAAATATGTTGGGCAGCAGAAGGAGAAAGTTATACTTTCATCATTATTCCCAGTACACGATACAACCTGAACATGCTAATTGTTAAGAATTGATTGAAGTTGTTTGATAAAAGCAGTCCTAGATGACACTGATCAGGTTACTGAACAGCAGCTGACACTGATCATGTTACTGAACAGCAGCTTTTTAGCATTTTTTAGAGAGTTGATTAATCCTTCAGGACTCAATAAAAATTCATAAGAAAAGGAAAACCAGCTTCCTATTAAGCAATTAAGTCTTCAGCTTAGTTCTTACCTTTGAGTTCCTAACAATGACCGGGTATTTTAGTCCTGTAATAGAATTAGACAAGAGAAGGAATTAATAGAACACCTAACAGAAAACTGACAGAACAAGCAGCTTGTCAAAAAGAAGGATTCTTCCACTGGAATCTTCAAGCTACGGAGCGACTACTGTTGGACACAACTGATGTCGTTGGGCATAACTGTATTTATGAATGAATAGGGCTTTTTTATTCTTTCATACGTGTACCAGCACAGACCCAACCTGCCTTCCAGGATAAAGACAAAAGCACTATCACAAAAATACTCATGAAATACTCAGCTAGATTTGATTTTAATAGGAGAGAACAACCTTCCTCCTCAATTTAACTTTCATTTGCTTCCCTCAGCTTTACATGTTTCAGCTGAAGGGTGACCTGCCTGCAAAAAAGAAGTGAGCTTGCTCAATACTCTTACTACCATAATTTTGGCTTTGGTCTCATTCCTATGGGACAGAAAGGTTCAGAAATGTCACTTCAGTTAAAGCAAATGTGTTTTGAACAAAATCTTCGGCAGGACTGTAGTAAAGGGAGGGCAAAGAAATGCCTTACCATCTTCACTTCCTGAAGAACTTTCTTTAGCCATCTCCATGTTTGTAACTTCAAAATCAGTCAAGACTGTCCCACCTGCTTCCTGGAAGTCTTCAGCGTAGGACTGGGCCACTTGCTTATAATTCACAATGCCGGTATATGGAGAATCAAGGGCCATCAGACCCTGAAACAGTAGTAAGATACAGAAGAACAGTGAAGGCTGTATGTGGACTTTGTTCTTCAATACAGAGAGTATTTCATCTGGAATAATGTGCGTTGCCATTGAGAAGGGAGTACCGCTGTCTCCCCATCCCTGGCTGCCTGTTCCTAGTCTCTCCATGTGCCAGCTCCAGCGTTCGTGTTTGCTGACAACTAATATGGCGAAAACTACTTACGCTGGATTAAGTGATCATGTTAACTCCCGCATGAACAAGCCTTCTCGACAGAGCACTTAACAATAGAACAGATATGTACTTATCTTTCACCACGCGCTATGCAATTCCACCTTCAAACAGTCACTTATGGGGCTCTCCCTGATGCACAGCTGTTCCCAATGCCTCCTGCAAGGCTGCAAG
The DNA here is from genome assembly GCF_023634085.1 of Falco cherrug. Classification (NCBI taxonomy): domain Eukaryota; kingdom Metazoa; phylum Chordata; class Aves; order Falconiformes; family Falconidae; genus Falco; species Falco cherrug. The sequence goes on from NC_073703.1 coordinate 27,322,929, forward strand.
ATACAGTCTAGCCAGGGCACAACACTTACTGCACCGTACATCAGAGAGGAAAGTCCCTTCTGAGTTAGACAACTGCCTATATTTCTCCTAGCAGAAAGCAAAGTTTAAGTCCAGTACATAGCTAGAATCTGTAATGTCTCTCAGACGTTTTACTCCCTTTATACCCAAAAGGATCAGTTTCTCACATAATTTTTATCATGCTAGATGGCATCACAGTATTTTCCTAGTTCTGGCTGTAAAATTAGGATAGTAGGAGTGCTTTGTCCCAGAGAGATGCTGTAAGTGTAACTTAAAGACTGTCAGCCACTCAGATACCACAGTAGCAGGGGGCATTTACATGCCCAAGATAACCAGAATGGCTGGTAAAACTGTATCTTACACGAAACTTTTCTCTCCACTCCATACAGGGTGCAATGTTTCACACCATTCCAGTTCCCTTTGCTTGAGGAAAGGACACAGATTGGGAAACCAAAGCAAATGAAGTAAGACCCAGCTGAATCTATGCATTTGCAGAACTAACGCTCAGGTGGATCTTGAACATGCAAAGAGTGTTTGTTTTAAGGAGTGGATACAAAATGTTTACACGAAAAAAAAAAAAGATTCTTCTCCAGAAAATTTTTGTCTCTACCTACAACCAACCACTCATAAGCCACAAGCCATGCAGCTACACCAACAGCAAGGTGCCAAATGAAAGAGTACAGGGAATTTATATCAAGGTTTTCCTTTCAATCAAAGGTATACTAAACACCAACAAATCTGTATTCCACAAACTACATGCATTTCTCCTACTTTGAAAATAAACAGGCTGAGAAGTGCTACATCACCACCCCATGTGTAGGAAGCAACTGGATTGAAATTGGCTTGATCCAAAGCTGTACTGACAGATGGGAAGGAATTGTCAGTGCTGCACTATCAAGCTTTACTGTAAGTTAAATAATTTTAGTGGGAAGGAGCAGAATCATCTCAGCCTAAACTCAAGACACAGCAGCTCTAACCTGGGTAAAGGAATATCTGCCTATCAACCACAAAAACATACAAGCAAGCACCTGTAAGGAGAAGGGGAAGAAAAATAAAGATTGGGGGAAAAAAAACCCCATCACTCATTGTCATTGGTGGGAGAACTGTTTTTTTGTTTCTGAGCATATACATTAGGGAGGACAGCTCTGTGTAAAGTTGAGAAAATGATGAAGTTTGAACAACTTGGAGGCTCTGTCCATCTGCCTATAAATTGTCCTGTACAGGGACTAATGGACAACAGAGTCTCCTACTTTGACTCAAATAATTCTGATGCCTTTTGTAGGCTGCAAGTGAAATGAATTGCCTGCTCTCTAATTTGTGAATGCTGGCCCTTATGAAACACATGGTGCATCATTTGCAATTAGAGCAGCAGCAGCTCTTTATGACTTCACCACAGGGAGAACTAATGAACCATGAACTGACGAGCAAGAGAATGAGAACAGGTGAGCTGGGGAAACCTGGGGTGACCGTGTCACCAAAAAAGATTCTGCAGGATCACCTTATGCTGTGTCAGACTTGGTCTGATGAGTATGTAATGGCAAATGCATACAAAGGCTTGGACTGAGCTAAAAAGTTCCAGAAACAAATGGATACATTTATTTTTGTTGGCAATTATGTTTCTTCTAGATTTTCAGGCTCTTCTGAACTTGCCACCCATGCAAATTACAAGGCCAGAAATGTATCTATGTTAAATTAAAAAATGCTGTGACCTGAGAAACTGGGATCTTACATGCTAATTAAAAGTAAAAATCCCTTACCCTGCAGAAGGGTTCTTTAGCTCGTATTTCTTTTGCTCCAATCAGTTTCAGACCTCGGACGTTGTTCTGCAGCCCTCTTTCATACAGAGCTTTGAGTCTTGGAATTTCATCTTGTTCAACGGCTACAATTAGCTTCAGAAAAGATAACAAGGCACACCAGTGAGCAAAACATACCAAGCCAGTTCAGGTCTGGCATCAAGCCTGAGCTAACAAGCAAGCAACAGTGAAAAGCAAATTATAACTCAGGGGGAGTGGGCAAAAAGTGGTTTGTACCATTAGTTGCACAAGATTCTGTAAATACCTATTATTACTGAGAAAGCATTACTGTATTAAGGATAGTGAAAGACAAGTGTTAAACTATAGTATAAGTACTATCAATGGATAAAATTTGCTAAATACCACAAGACTACAAATCTGAATGTGAATGTGATTTTAACGAGCCACTGGGATGCTTCCAAAAATAAAACTGAATTTAACCCACGATGTACAAATCGCAGTCTCAATAACAGAGTAAGGATGTGTTCTGACATGGTTACCAATTCCACTTCATTTAACCACGTAGTTAGCTCACAACTATCACAAGAAATTTATCCAGGCTATGCATTATCTGTGCCAGGTTTGCACCGACCACACTGCTTCCAGGCCTAGCGCTTGATGTATTTTTACATAAAGCAGCCCCAAGCCTGGAGAACTCTGGCATCTCTGCACTGAGAAGGCACCAAGTTCTCCAGGCTTGGGGCTGCTTTATGTAAAACTGGCTGTAACGCTGGAAAAACGTGCCATAAAGTCACCATCATCTTCCCTGGAATAAACACTGCAGGGGGAAGACGAGGCTGAAGCACAGAAATTCAGTCTCAGCAAAGGAGGTGCCAGGGTCTGCGCCAGCCCTTCCTAAGCTCACTGACCCCTGCAGCGCAAGCCTGCTGCCTCACATGCGAGCAGGTTTGTGACAGTCTGGTGGATCGCTGCACAAATCCACAGTGCCATCTTGTGATCGGCGCTGCGGCAGAGGGAGCAGCGAGCACAGCCAGGCCAGGACAAGCACCGTCACACTGGTGCCAGGGCCACCAACGCTGCCACATCCAGGGACCTCTGCTCTGCACCCCAGAGCTGGGAGAGATCTGCACCCAGCTCCCCGGGGCTGCTGAGCCAGGGGGCCCTGACGTGGTGCTTGTCACATCAGAGAGGGTCTCCACCGCGCTTTTAAGAGAAAGGCTCGTGCTGTCCAAGATGTTCACAAGCAACCAGGGTGGTGAGAAAGTCGGGTGATGGTTTCAAGTGACTCCAGGCGGTTCAGACAAAAGCCAACTGTAAAGCACTGCAGAGGGACCTTCCAAGGTGAGCGAGCAACTAACCAAACGGCAGATGGAATTCAACCCAGATAAACGTGAAAAGATGACCACTGAAAAAGCAGTCTTAGCCTCACATATAAAATGACGGAATCCAAGTTCAAAGTTATCACTCAGGACCAAGATCTTGGGGTTAGGACAGACAGTCCTACGGCAACATCAGTTCAATGCCTAGTGTCAGCTGAAGAGCCCTAAACTGAACATTAGGAACAACTAGGAAAAGGATACAGGATAACACGGAGAACTACTATTTCAGTGCAAAAATCCGGTCTGACCACACCTTGAATGCTGCGCACAGTTGTGGTCCTCATCTTGTATCAAAGATGCACTAAACTGCCAACGGTTCAGAGAGCGAAGGCAGGGTGGAGACAGTCTTGAAAAAGCTTCTCTAAGAGGAGTGACTGAGCAGACCCAGATTCACCAGCTGGAAGGGAGGACGGGATACAAAATTATGTGCAACTTGGAGAGTGTGAGCACAGATCAACCGTTCATCATCTCTTCCAACACAAGGGCTAGGGGCCATCAGATGAAGCTTGCAGGAGCCAGTTTCAAAACGATGTAACTCTTCATGTAGCGGGTTGTTGATCCCTGAAACTGCTCATCGAAGTATGTTCTGAGGCAAAAGCTTTTAATTGAAAAACACTTGGAAGAGAAACCCATTGAGAGCCACCACAAACAGAACAGATCAGGCTCAGAAAATAACCCGAGCTGAAATAATTAATAATTTGATTGTCCTGTTCTCATTCCTTCCTGGGTCTCTGTTTACAGACACTTCCAGAAACAGGATATGTGGCTGGGGAGATCCCAAGCTGAATCCATACAGCCCTCTTCTGTCCCCACCATTTCAGGTTGCGTTAGGCGGATGTAACATGGCATAAATATATATAGCTGGGTCACACCTGGAGCTGTTTTCAAGTCACCACGTCTTAGCATATCAGGTTCTCCAAAGAAGTATGGCAAGCACATATTGAGAGCCTTTGCATTCCTTGGAGCTACACAGGTGCCCCTCCACAAGGCTTGGCTTCCACCATTACCTGAGATATTTCAGCTCACCCCACAGATACGAAGAATTATTATTTAGGCCCAGAAAAGAAACTGATTTTAACTGCTGGAAAGAAGAAAACAAAAAGGCACATTCATCCTGAAGGTAGGAAGTGTTGCAGAAACCCATCTCTCGGGAGAAAGACCACAACCCAGCCTATGCTATACATTGAACGTACATTATACAGTCTCAGCTTCCAAAGGTAAAGAACAGCAATTCCTATACCTTCCCACACTGTTTATACGGTATTCCCTTCTGGTCACAGTACTCGTAGCAGAGGGCTGCACCCTGCACACACAGCTTAGCTTTCAGAGATCCAGGTTTGTAGTAAATTCCACTGTGAATCACACCACTGTTATGTCCACTCTGGTGATGAGCTAAACGGAAAGAAAAATAAGTTATTAAAATACCCATGCCCATGATTGGTTCATACTTTAATTACCTCAGCTGTCAAAAAAGCGAGCAATTTGAGATCCTGCACTAAATCAGCATCATAACAAGAGATGTTCAAATAAGGCAACTGCACAGCAAACACAGTTCCTCCCTTGGCCTCAGAAGGCTAGAAAAATACTGACACAGCAAGACCTAGTTAATAGTCAACCACCACAGCTTGCAATCTGTTGAATCAACAGGAATGAAAAAAAAAAAAAATAAATCACAAGTTTTGCCTCCAAGAGCTACAACTGCAGGCCAATCAAACAAAATTTTCTAGATGTTAAAATTAATTTTAAGAAATTCAATTTTTAAAATTAAATGCATCCTTAAACGCCTCATCTAACATAACGTCTGTGCAATCCCCAATTTCTTTGGATGCGCTGGCTGGCCTGGTAGGCTTTTCAGGTATTTGTGAACTGGATTAGGTTGCTATTTCCACTTTGTAGCCAAGCAAAACAGAGGTGAAAAATATCACATTTTTACTCAAGTAATTTGGTCAGGCTCTCCCTCTTAACATACCGACTCCCAAAGGTCATTCCTGCTTTGCACTCACACAATTGTTAAGGACTTTGTGTACATCCCGTCTTGGGGATAAGGAGCCACTTCATACCGTACATGTAACATCTCAAGAGCAACGTACAGCCTGGATGATAGAACAATCTGAAGTGAGAGCTTGGGCTCACAGGTCTTATTTTGAGTTAGCCACTGATGTCATCCCTTGGGGTTGCTCCTACTTACCCTGAGTGACTGCACACCTGCATAGCACTTGGTGTGAAAAGACTGCTTATGAGAAGAACCTGTGCTCGTACTTCAGCAAGCCAGGAAAGCTTTCAGTGAAGCAACAGGGCTCATTGTTTCTTACGTCAAAGCCACGGCAGGTGCCCGGGTGCTGCTGGAGTGCCTCAAGATTTCCCATGTGCGCTGTGCCGTCTGGCTAACGCTGGGTCGGTAACTAGCGGTATCTTCCCAGTTATCCCCATGCTTGTTATTTACCCTCCACCTCCCAGGCACCTTGCACAGCATATACAGGGATATCCAGAAACACGGGACAGATGACTGTGGTCTACAGTTTTGGCAATTAACAGAGGTGTAGACTTTGCCCAAAGCAGCAGCTCCCAGATGTTTTTAAGCAGCTCTGCTTCCCGACCATCGCCCCCTCCCCTCTAACCATCACTCTTCTCCTCACACCTCACCAAAAAGCTCTCCTGGCACCACTGCTCAGCCCGTCCTCTCTGCCTCCCACTCTGCGGGGCACTAAACCAGAGCTGCCCTCGCGTCTCTGCAACCCGCCCTGCCCCTTACTCGAGTCCTTCGCCCCCTCGTCCCTCTCCACAAACTCCTGCTGCTGCTGAAGCCCCAGGCCAGCAACACCCACCGCCTCCCAACGATGAAGCAGCAACGGTCAGTCCTTCCTAAAGCCCTGGCACGAAGCCCCCGGCGCGAAGCACAGGCTGGTGCCAGCTCCGGTTCCCCGCTGCGGGACGCGTCCCTGGGCGAAGGGAGGCAGGAACGCCCCGTCGGGGGTGGGGGGTCACGGTGCCTGGAAGCGAAGGTGCTGCTCCCGCGGAGGGGGAATCCATCGCCCACCTCAGCGACGAGGGCACACGCCCACCCACACGCCGAGCATCGCTTGGTGCTCCGTTGGTACCACGCTGAGGTTCTGGCGAGCGTGTGCTTCAGGGAAGGTTTCTGCCGGGCGGACACCCGGTAACCCGGGCCCGGGGGTGCGGGGGGCGCGGCGGCACCGTACCTGGCTCCCTCTCCTTCTCCAGCACGGCGAAGACGAGCGCGGGGTGCCGCCGGGCCAGCTCCCGGGCAGCGGCCAGCCCCACGATTCCCGCTCCCACCACCGCCACGTCGAAAGTGCTGCGCAGGGACAGAGGCGGCCGTAAGCTCACCCCGTGCCCCGGCCCTCAGGGGACGACGGCGGCGGCGCGGCCCGGCCCGCCACGGCCGCCCTCCAGCCGTGAGGGCCGCGGGCAGGGCCCCGGCCGCCGCCGCTCCCCCCGCCGCCTCACCTGCGCTGGCGGCGCTGGGCCCGCCACAGCACCGCGGCCCCGCCGCCTCCCGCCCGCCGCCGCAGCGCCGCCGCCGCCATCTTGGGGGTGGTGACACGCACCGGGCCGGGCTCCTCCTCCGTGCCCTCTGCGCGGCGGCGGCGGGGGGCGGCCGGAGCGGAGTGGGGCCGGGCCGGCCTCCCCGTACGGTTGGCACGCTCGGTCCGTGGGGCAGCCCGGCGGGAGGGGATCCCGGCGGCGCGGCGCGGTCCCGGGGGCGGGACGAGCTCCGAGCGGTGACGGGGCCTCCTCTCCCCTCAGGGCGCTGGGGCCGGGGCTGCCAGCCCCGGTTAGGCTTGGAGGGGCAGCCGGGAACGGGCTGCTGTCCGGCCGCGTCGGGAGCGGGGCCGCCCCCGAGTGACACCCCGCTTTCTCCTCTCCTTTCCCCAGGAAGGCGATGCTGTGGGGGAGGCTGGCGCGGCCGGGCGGCGGCCGGAGCAAGCTGCCGCCGGGCGCCTGGCGCCACTTCTGGGGGTGGCTGAACGCCGTCTTCAACAAGTAAGGGGAGGCGGGGGGCAGGGGGGACCCACGGCCCCGCTCCTGAGGCGGCGCCACCTTCCCCCCCCCCGCGCTGGTCGCTGGCGCTCGGCGGGGGTCGCGCCTGACCTGGTCCCAGTTACGGCGCTGGGGCCTTCCCAGCGGGGTGTGCGCTGGGCTCCCTGCCCGGGGCGGCCGGGGCCGGCTGCCCGTGGGGGTTCTCCCCGGAACGCGGGGCTTCCCTTGACCCTCAAATGCATTTAAACCAGCCGCACGGCCCTGCCCCCTTCTAACGCATCGAACAGCGCCGTGGCTCACGATGGGAGTCAGCCACACGGGCTTCCACGTTTCCTTTTGGAGAGAGGCGGCCTTGGCAAAACTCTTTCCCTGCCCAAGACTGCTGCCAGTAGCTCGTAGTTTTGCCTTACGCCTTCTATCTCCGTGGAGAGGGTTGCGAGGTGTAGCTGATGGCTGTGACAGGTGGGAAGCTGAGCCAGACAGGTGGCCCTTCCAGGCCTTTGCTTCTGACTTCAGCATTCCTCACCAGCTGAGAAAGATCTCTTTGCCATGAATGGACCCAAGGATTTTAACTAATTGCTGAAGTGTGTCTTTTTGAAATACTGTAATTGTTGCAGAAAAAAGGCTTTGGGAATGATGTCCATGTGACAGGCAATGAGAGGCTTTTATAAGATCAGTGTTTGGGAGACAAATTTGCAATTGTTGGAAAGCCTTCCTTTAGAGAAGGTAGAGAAAGGCATTTTTTAGTATTTCCTGTGGTGTGGAAGAAAACAATTGGTTAGAAGGGTTAAGTCAAGTTGCATTTGCATTCTTTCGTTTTTTACCAAAAGCATCTACCATTTAAAACCAGTTAAAAACCCCTCATGCCAGACTGATTAAGAACCAGTGTGTTCCAAATAATTATACGTAAACAATTTCCAGTAAATCATAGTCTTACTTTTCTGACATCTTACCATGTGCATAACCAAATATTTATTGTGCAGTATTATTGTTGTCAAGACAAATCTCCTACCTTGCAGAAACCATGTGAACGCTCTTTCTGTCTTGGCAGAGTGGACTACGAACGTATACAAGCTGTTGGCCCCGACAGGGCAGCTTCAGAATGGCTGTTGCGCTGTGGCGCGTTTGTGCGCTATCAAGGCTATCAGAAATGGCAGCAGGACTACAATGGTCTCCCAACGGGACCCCTGGGGAAATACAAGATAGAAGCAATCAACGCTACTGACTCTTGCATCATGTACAGAGGATTTGACTATTTGGGTAATGTAGACACACCTGTGCAAGGATTATGCTGAATGGTCTTGGTTCTCCTGGTTGCATCAAAATATGAATAACTGTGTTATTTTCTTGTTCCTCAGTAAGACATAGAGAAAGATTTTCATCTTCTTTTTCCCTTAAATGGTTTTGCAAATATCCATCAGTTCCTGAGAATTTGCTGCAGGTGTGGTGCGAAGCAGAAAGAGATTGGGAACTTCATCGGCCCTTACCTGATGTGACAGTAGCACTAAGGAAGCACAACAAAGATTTGCTATTTTATTGAGTTCATAGTTGAGTAGTTTGTAGCAAAAAGCACTACTTTAAATGTTCTTTTTCTTCTAAACCAAGTGCTCGTTTTGCTGTCTGTGAAGTCATAATACTACTTGTTCTCCAGGCATTTAGGATGTCTTTAAACACAAAAAACAAAAATGAAAGCTTCGTTTCTTACAGAATAAGAGATTTTAAAAGTGTTTCAGGTCTTCAAATAACAAAAACAAAAATAGGGAACAGACCATTTTATTTTCTCATTGGCAGGAGACCTGGAGTTTCCTGCATTAGTACGTTCCTAAGTCAGAGACATGGTTTATCACCCAAACTTGTACAGTTTTATTATTACTGTCCATGTCAAAGCTCTTAGAATCTCACCAAAAGGATACAAACCCTGGGGTTTTCATGTATTTAAAGTACCGCTTTGGAGATTAGGTGTGCATTACGGCCCCACTGTATAAAGGAGCATGTTGCTGTGTGGTTTTGGAATCAGTTACTAAATTGAGAATTTAACAACCAGTACAGGGTTGTTCCTGGTATCCTGAATCAAACACTAATTTTTGTCTTTCCAGACGGTCTTGAACACATTACAGAAATCAAGCTGCAGAAGTGTATTTACATACAGGACGAGTGTTTGCAGAGGCTCAGCGAGACGAAGAATCTACAGAAGAGTCTCCTCCAGCTGAAGATAATTTCCTGTGGGAATGTCACAGATAAAGGCATCATTGCACTTCACAAGCTGACGTACGTAAGCTGCTGAGCAATCCTGTAGCACCCTGCTTCCCTAGCTGTTACCTCACTGTGGTTCGGGGGTTGTGCGGACTGGAAGGGCTGAAGTCTGAACGTCCTTGGGCTGTTTCAGATGTGTGTGGGGCAGTGGTGGCTGTGTTCCAGGACTGAGCCGAATGACAGCCTGGGAGGGCTGGCACTGCCACTGCAGGAAATGTTTCTTCAAGCACAGTTGAAGACAAGTGTTGTGGATAGCTCTCAAAAGATATATGAATTAACACATATGTATTAATCAGCCTTTTAAGGCTGGTCTCAGGGAGTTGTGTAGCAGCTCGGCCTGTGGCTGAGAAAGCCAGGATCATCCGCTGTAGTGTGTGAACTGATGGTTGCGCTTCTGCCCTCAGTTGAGCACAGCATCTCATTACGCTGTGAATTACTTCAAGCTTCAATTTACACTTGAAGTAAGTTACGCGGGGCTGATTGCTGCACAAATTAGAGCAGCACGCGTGCTCTGTGCCGACACACCACCTTTGCAAGAGCAGTGAATGCATACAGCTCCCTTGCACGCTGGCACACCAGGTGGGTTTTGCTGGAGACCAAATGATTGATGATCAGCTTGGTTTCCACTCCTGCCCCCCTGCTGCAGCTGATTTTCAGGGCAGGCTTTCACGGTGTCCTGTAACTTTTATTGTCTTTCTATGCCTCACATTGCTTCCTCTCACTCAGTTACTTTGTGCTCCCTGAGGCCTTAAGGTCTTAGGGCAGACCTAAGCACGGGAAGCAGTTGGATACTGTCTGGCTCCATAGCTCTGAAGTACGTACGTTGTTGAACTGTGGCCTTAAAGTAACTTGGAACTGTTCTGTGTTACACAGAGATACAGACGCAGGCAACATCAACAAATGGTTGATGTGGTGATTTGGATTTCATCCTACAGAAAGGAGGACCTTCTATATTACTCGTTATTATCTACAGTAAAATAACTTTTACTATTGAAATTGCTATTGAAATTATTAAATACTCTTTAATATAAAGGAAGCTTCATGATGTGGGGAGTCCAGAATCTCTTTTTGAGCTCTGTAGAAGGACTGAACTTAGGGTGAGCTAAAAACTTTAAGCACCCACTTCAGAAAAAAACTTCCATTAGAACCAGTAACCTTTTAAAATGCTCAGTACAACTACGGTAGAATAATCCTTTGTCTAATGTCTGTGTCAACAGTTAAATAGTAGTTGATGACTTTTCTTTTTAAATATTTATAGGAACCTTGAATATTTGTATCTGAGTGACCTTCCTGGAATAAAAGAGAAAGAAATTACTGTTCGCATCCTTCAGCAGGCGCTGCCAAACCTAGAGCTGGAGCTGGACTTGGAGTAAACGCAATTGCATGTAACTGAGGTGTATTTGATTTCATAGTATTTATCATATGTTGCACAAATGAAGTTGTAGACAGTACTGTACTTCCAGGTACGGAAATAAGCCCAGCTCTCCCAATCCAGGCTCAAAAGCCATATGCAATCTTTTGACATATTATGCAGTTAAGTTTTATTAAGTGTAAACTGTACGGCAAAGCAACAACAGAGAAGGCAGGCTTCTGTGCATAGTCATTTCCCCCGTTTTTTGTTAAGACACCAATTAGAAGTTTTCAAATAATAGTGTTGCACAGAAATTCTGGTGCAAAATGACAGTGGGAAGAATGTCAGTGTTGTGAAACAGCAGCGCTGTACGCTTTTATTGCATGTTGGTGACGCCGTGGGAATGAGAGCTGTTTGCTTTCTGAGAATCTCGCCCCGTCAGTGGGTGCCGATTCAATAAAATAGCTCCTGGGCCTGTTTTCCTGTTCTTTGCGCTTTGACTCGCGAAGCCTTTGTTTGTTTTAAATGGAGTGATCTACGGACAGGCAGCCTGGCCTTCTCGTAATCCCTGAGCCAAGGAACTGAACGTCGCTGTACTTGCGGAGCAGCAGGCTCCCTCAGACGTGCCCTCTTCGCTGTAGGCTGCCATGGACTACATTAATTCTGTGTGCCTCTTTAGTCGCAACGCTATCACACCTGCTAAACAGAACGATTCCTCCTCGGGAAGAATACAGCATTTTTAGTCAAATCCCTGGCTTTGGTGGTAAGGGAGAGAAAGGCGGTAGGCAGCAACGCCAAGCAAGCAGATTTCATAGTGATGTCTCTCTCAGACGTGGCTATCGCTGCATAACTCAGAGTCCCTTTTCTTATCCCTGACTGCCAGCTTGGCCTCAGAAGGGAATGGTGCCAAGCACCAGGAAGGATAACGTTCGGCACTACCTGCATCACAGGGCTGATTCTTTTCGACATCTCCTAGCACAGAGCAGGCAGGAATGGTGTCCAGAAATGAAATTCCCTCCAGCCTGTGCTGCCCCGAGCCATGCCAGGGAGCTGACTGCTGGGCTATCTGCCACGGACAGACAGCGTGGGGGTGCTGCGGTACCTCGCCCATACATGGGATTAGATGGCTGAATGTCCAAACAGAAAACACCGGATCATCAGAGCTTCCTCAGTGTAACCAAAACTTACCTATGGACACAATGTACAAGATTATATTAAATTATAGTATCAAATAAAGGGTAGGCAGGCACACTATGTAAGGATATTGCATCTGTCTCATTGGAATTGCTTTTACTGTTGTTGAACACAAAACAGTACTGGGAAAATATTTTTGCTTTACGATTCAGGTAGAAAGAGGATGTTCCTTGCTCAGTAGTAAAACTTTATACAGTCAAACACATCAGTAAAATGATAAGAACAGCTACATTTGTTTTATTCAAAATCAATACAATATTACATCCTGAGATTACACACAACCCAAGAATCATTCTAATACAAATGCTTAGGTAGAATTCCTGCCCGTGTCTGGCCAATGTTATGAATTATACTCATGAATTATTTTTGACAAAACCAATTTCTGTAAAGCTACAGGCAAGTGACTTCGCCACTGACAGGAACAGCAAATAAAAACAACCTCCTAATGCAAGGAAGAAACACACAGGAGAAGCTCTGAAAAGGCTAAAGAAAGAACAGGTTTTATTGTTTGTATGTTCTCCTCCTGGTAACCGTGCCTGTCGAGCCGTCCATTAAGTCAGTCATTGCCGATACTTTGTGATCTATAAATGCAGCATGCAAGACAGACGTATCTTTAAAGCAGTTGGGTAGTCTCTCGGGCTTGGCGCCACAAGCACATCTGTCTTCTGCTCACATCGGCAACACATTTACCATTCCTTGTGGGATCAGTGACTTAGTCCCAGTCTGAAGCAGTATTACTGTTTTGACACAGCGGGACTCTGATTTATTTGGCAAGGCTGCAATTCTTCTGCCAAGTCTGAAACACGGGTGATAGCTAGGCGAGAGATTTTAAATTCACACGGTAAACACTGGGTTGCAGTAATCCTGAACCAGTATACAGTGGCAAACCCAGTATACAATCATGAACCAGTATATAATCATGAATTAAAGCAAAACAAATGTATTTTCCTTTGTACGCAGAACACTGACTAACAAGAGCTTGGCATTCTCTCTGTGCATCACTTCTGTTAGTGACCAAGGGTATGTTACTTTATAGACCATTTTCTGACGAACATGTTTTAATTTTGTTTTCCACCACATATCCTCCTTTTATAAATTCTGAACAACTTGAACTTTGAACAATAAATAGTTTTTAATCTGCCATCTGGTTAGATGTTAGGGAAATGGTAGTTTGATTTCCTTGTTTTGCAGCAGTGCTTCTTGCTGTCCAAAGCTGGTAGAACATTGCTACTGGTTAACTGAGGCAGGTACTGTAACTAAAGGGAAAGTTACATAGTTTGTATTTGTATGAAATGAGACTAAAACATACATTTGATTTTTCAAATGGGATATAAACTATAAAACTATTCATACTGTAATCCTGTACTTTTTCTAACTAAGAGTCGGGGATCTGGGGTTCTGCAACTGGACTGCAACCAGAACAGCTCATTGCAGGTATTTCTTCCAGTCATCCAGGGCAAGAAAAAAAAAACACCTGCTGTTATAGCCTATGTCACAGAAATGGAAAAGGCGAGTCAGTCTGATCCAGGAATTTATACGCTGTAGCAGTTCTCCATCCTACACCTCCAACTTCCCTGCACGTTACCAGTTCAGTGTTACAGCTGTCATGGGGAATGTGGCTCACAGGAAGAAAGAACTGCTGACTGACTCTCATCATGAGGCTGGATTTGGAGACTTGGGCTGGCGTCTGGAAAGACTGAAGCGACAGGGAGAGACATTTGCTTGGCAACTCCAGCTGCAGAAACACCCAGGGCATTGTGTAACGTCTGGAACCAAGTAAGGGATCACATCCCATCAGCAGTTACAAATGGAACTGGGCATTTTTGCCATCTCCATAATTTGGGTTTCAAAAGCACCAGAAAGATCCCAAAGAACTCCAAATTAAACCAGCCACGCAAGCCCATCCAGTTTGTTCAGCTATCCTGTGTCAGGAACAGACAATCCTGGATAAACCTGATCTTTCACATCACCGTGCTGCTAATCCACAGTGACTCGATGGAGCTGCAGTGCAGAACTGTTTCTACCGAGTTGCTCTTTAGCCAGGAGGTTCGTTTTCTCCTCAGGGTAAAATGAGTATCGGTCCTGCACTGGAGCTGCCTCTCACCGTTAGCTGCCAGCATGAGCCCACCTCCTGGGAGCTACACACAGAGAACCAGTCCCTTCCCTCGGCACAGTACGGTAACTACCGCTAAGAAAACCTTACCCCTGGCATGTGCTTCCGAGTCAGCCTGGCGGGTTTCCGAGCTGTTTTTTCATGTTCTTTCCCCAGATCCACCACCTCCCTAATGCTGTCAAAATAGGGATGCTGCAGCAGCTGCTCACATGTCTGCCGCTCCGCAGGGTCCATACACAGGCAACCCTTAGAAAAGATGAAGTAAAGGATCACACAAAACACTCACAAACAGGTCTGCACAACTCCAGCTACTTGCCATATTCGCCAATGCATATTCGCACAGATACGGGTGGTAATTTTTTTAAAGTAGATTTCAAGAGTGGCTTTTCAGAGTCAGCATGAAGCTTGCAAAGCAGCCAAGGCTGAACAGTTGCCACAAGGCAGTAATAGAAATGGCAGCTAGAGGTTCAGTTACAACTGTATGGTGGAGCAAACCATCAAGCCTCAAATACCAGTTAAGACCACAGCTTGTATTCGAACTAGAACAACTGTCTTAAGCATGGCACTAGCCATGCTGTTCCAGTGTTCAGTGTCGCTAGTGCTCTCCACAGCGTTAATGTCTCCATCCTCACAGTTTCCATGCACTGCATCTTAGTAAGGGAATAATAAGTTTTCCACCTCCATGGTAAAAATGAATGGGTTAGAGAGGAGTGCATTGAAAGTCCTCTCCAAATCCTCTCCAGCTGTATTTTTCAATGAATCTCTGATAATTCAGTAGCCAACTCTCAAACCGTTTACCAGCTGATAAGCAAAACTGTGTTTGCTAAGTCTCACTGCAGAGCTCCTCCACTAGCTGCAGTTTTCTTACCTTCATGAGAGCTAAAGCAGAGTATGAAATACTAGGGAATTTCATTTCTAATGGTTCCTGGAGGGAAAAAAAAACAGCGAGTACTCATATTAGTAAGCTTTCATTCATTGGGGTACAGAGAACCAGCTTTCCATAGCAACATGACCTGTACCTCACATCACAAAATGCATCATCTGGCACGTCATTTCTTAGGGAAGAGCTGCCTGGCGTTACTGAGGATGGGCAGACTGGCCATTGTGCCACCAGAAGCACAGGAGATGAAGCACGTGTTTGACTCTTTTACAGAGGGTATCAGCTAAAACACCATGAGAGGGGCTCAGCCACCTCCAGATAATATTCTAGTGTACACTGGCAAAGTAGAGGGAAAAGCTTTTGGTCAGGGAAAAAATGCTGCCCCGCAAAGGACTGGTCAAGCTGAGCAAGCGAGGCTTTTCCAGCTCTACTTCCAAAGCAGACAACACCGGGTGAAAACCAGCAGGAACATTTCTCTGTGCGAACACCAGTCTCCCTATCACTGCAGCGAGATTGCTGGTTAGTGTTAGGCTCAAGGGAAGTGCGGGTGGAGGGAGTTCTTACCATGCTCTCTGGGTCTGGAATTCTTACCCCACTGAAGAACTGGTTGGTGCTGAACACTTGCTGGTGCCTGGGAATAAGATCCCCTTTGATCAAGAATAAAAAAAAATAAAGTCAGATTAATGTGCTGTTTTTACAGTGCCTGCATTGAACAAGCTTATATCCTCTGACAAGGCCGACACCATCTGAGAGAACATCTAAAGAGATGGAGTGCCAGCAAGCCAGCCGACGCAACATTCTTTTGTGGAAACTAACATCCGCCTGGGACATCAGTGATCCCACAGCTGTGTGACTGCTGAGTGAGAGGCCGGGCCACACAGCTCCAACTGCCTGCAGTCACAACTGCCCAGGGCCTCGTGCTGTAAATAGCTCAAAGAAATCCAGCTGGTGGGTGCAGCTTTTGGAGCAGGAGTACCCAGCTACTGTGCATCTTCTAGACTCTGAGTTTCTGTGCTGTGCAGCAAACTGGCTTTTAAGAACCATGGCTGCTATAGCTGGGGGCCTTGTAAAATACATATTTCTATGCATCCCCCTGTGCCAAATGCCTAGATCCTGTCGCTGCACTATTTGGGCAACTGCAAATTTGGATTTGCATTAGCAAAAAGACCCCTTGGCAGAACACCAGGGACTGAGGTGGGCAAGGCACGAAGTTGCACAAATGTGTCCGCTGTGTGCCAGCACTCGTAACTCTGCTGAGCGCTGGCCCAACTCAGGATCCGTGTGTCAGTGAGCCGGGGAACGTGCCTCAGCATCATAGCTAGAGGGTGCTGTGCAAACACCTACCAGGACCTGGAACTCCAGCCATGCCACAGCACTGAGCCTCAGCCAGGGATCCTTCCCAAAGCGTTAAGCAAGATCAGAGCAGCAAACACGCTCCCCTGCTCACATCAGACATGGACCAGCCCTGGCCTCTGATGAGTAACTGGCAGGAGCTGCTGTTTGTTTTGGAGGTGGCTGCACGGCAGCGTGGGCACGCTTTGTTGGCATGCTCTCTCAGAGGGAGGGCGAGCAGGACTCTGCTGGCCTGCTCTCCACTAACCCTGTGTTTCAGCAGTTTCAAAGGAAAAGGGTTCCCAAGAGGCAGCCTGGCTGCATAAACAGTCGTGTCTTCTCTGACTGCTGGAGGGGGACAGGCTAACCACAAGTGTTCCAGCCTCATTCAAATTTAACTCATACTGAGTGAGATTTTTTGTACACTCCTGAAGATACTGTACAGAACAGAGCTGAAATGCACCACCAACAGGAACATGCTGTACTTTTTCCCCAGTGCAGCTTCATGGCCCCTTTTTTGAAGCTTAGAGAAGTTTGGAGCAAGCAAAATGTTAAAAATCAAATCCATCACAGAAGAGACGGTACAATAGCCAATCTACCATAACTACACAGCTTTGACCAAAGAGCTTTTCTTGGTAAAGGCTGTCTCAGTCCATCACCTGGATCAAAAGGGAATTTTTTCTGGCTGCAACCTATCATTAAAAATAAACTATAACTTACCTAACACCAGCATAAATGTATTCTGGAGGATGAAGTAATCAACATTGAACTATTTTTCTAGCTAAGGAGCTCATCTGTTCAAAGCCATTAGTTACCTTTATAGTTTTATAAACTGCTCAGTAAAAATTACACTTCTCAGTTCATTACAGCAAATTTCAATTAAAAGTGAGGGGTTGTTCCTTTCCACCCCAGAAATCAGACGTTACACACCAAGATCAAATAGAAGCAATGAGACTGGACTAATTTAAGTGTTATGTGGGTAATGGCTCTTTTATTTAACCTCTGTTCCAATTCCAGAGTGGCTCCTAAAATTCCTTGGTGAATAAAGACAAGTGGAACAGACAAACATCAGTTCACATACTCTTTCCCGAGCACACAGCCATCAACAGACACCGGCAATGTTTACAAGACCTCCAAAGCTGTGATAAACTAAATCCAACTATTTGTTATCTAGAGGCAGGGACCACTTTGCTTGGTACCAAACCCTGAAAAATACCTGGATCTTTCAGACCTTTATGCAAAACATTCCCAGTCCGTTTTGATACAGACACCCTGTTTTTCCATCTGTGTAGAGACAGCTGCAGATGTGGAAAGGCCAGCAGCAGAGGCAGGTGTTTCTCTGCCTCCTGTGGTGCCGGCCTGGTGCTCCGCACACGCCAGCAGTCACTGAGCCACCCCAAAGGACCAGGAGGGGCATCTGGTGGTCACCTAACACATCGTTCATCTTTCTTAAACTGCCCAGCACTAGACACAGCTTCCCAGAGGCCACTGCTGCTAAAGGGAGTGGAAGGATGGTTTCAAGCAGTTTGCAGCACAGATCCTGCTTACGCAGGCTGGTCTGTTGCAAGCCTTTTAGCTGCAGCCTGGCACTGCTGGCTCATACAAGCTGAAACCAATTCTGCCCCACAGATCTTTTTCTAAAGAACAGTCACCACCTACGTGGATGCCAACTTTGTTTCCCCAGATCGTGCCAGGACCTGCAGCAACATCTGTTACTCCAACTACACAACCTCCTAACAAGACAGAATCAGAGAATCGTTCAGGTTGGAAAAGACCTTTAAGATCACTGAGTCCAACTGTTAATCCAAGGCCAAGGCCACCGTTAAACTGTGTCCCTAAGCTCCACATCTACAAGTCTTTTAAATAGCTCCAGGGATGGTGACCCAACTCTTCCCTGAACGTACATGGAATAATGTGAAATGGTTCTTTAAAGAATAATAGATGTGCATGTTTAAGTCATGCCAGGAAAACCCAGCTCCCTTTTAAGGACAGCAACACCTCAAATAAGCCAGCACCTACTAAAGGAAGAGATCCACTGGGTAAATTCACCTCCTGGCTAACCCTGACTCCCACCACAGGGGGAAGTCCTCCTAGGCAAGCTCTAGTCCTGCCAGAGGCTCCAGGAAGGCCGGGGTTCTGACCAGTGCAGAGGGGACACTTACCAAGGGTTCTCCGGATGAGGTACAGCTGGTCGACATCAGACTTGCCAGGCCACAACGGAGCCCCAGAGAGCAGCTCTGCAAAGACACAGCCTATCGCCCACACGTCCACGGGAGGGCCGTACTGTGTGTCTCCCACAAGTAACTCTGGAGAGCGGTACCACCTGGTAGCCACGTAGTCTGTGTAATAATCACTTGGACCAGCTAGGTTGGGGTCAGAAAGGAGAGAAACAAACAGGAATGTGGGATCAGAACGATGCAGACAGGCTGCCGTCAGTTTTTACACATGCTGGGGCACCTCCTGGGCAGGCAAAAGCTACAGGAACAGGATGAGTCACTGGCCACTAGCAGAACCCAACTTTGGAAACAAGATTTGACAAAAATCAAGACCATATTTTTCTCCAAATGAAAATATGCAGAGCGGCACAGCAGGGCTCTGCACCAGCCAGTGGTCAGTTCTCAAAGCCCACATGATTTGTCTGAACAAGAGCTAAAAAAAAAAAACCCAACAAATTAGGGGGTTTATTTACAATGGAAAATGTGAAGCCATCGTTTGCAGAGACAGCACCTTCTGCCAGAGGGGCTCCTCCTGCCAGGGAACTCCAGCTGTGTCTCCAGCATTGCATAAGCAATGTCCGGGAAGCTCCGAGATGCCCAAGGCTGGCTTCCATCTACCAGTGCCAGCAGCACCAGAAGGGAGCTCAGATGGAGTTTGTTACGGGGCACTTGGCATCCTGGTGTCTGGGCTAGCTCCCTTGAGGCTGGTTTGGGGACCTCTGCCCAGCCTTTAGCAGAGCTTCTCCAGCCTTTATTTAGGATGACTACACGTGCATGAAGGACATGTGTGTGGGGGTTTTTTGGGTGTTTGAAAGCCTGATCCTACACTTCATTAGAGCTTTCAAGTGTTAACAGTCTACGCCAGGGGTCCTCAAACTACAGCCCGCGGGCTGGATACGGCCCCCAGGGTCCTCAATCCGGCCCTGGTATTTACAGACACCCCCCCACCCCGCCCCCGCCGGGGGTTGCGGGGGGAAACCAAGCAGCCGCAGATGACTGGCTGCCACTTCATCCGCGCGCCGGCCCCCTGTTTAAAAAGTTTGAGGACCCCTGGTCTAAGCAGAGAGTCGGCACTCACTCAGTATACGAGCAAACCCGAAGTCACAAAGTTTGATGACCGAGTGCTTTGTTATCAGGATGTTTTCTGGCTTTACATCTCGGTGGATGCACTGGAAACAGAAAAAAACAAGGTTAGAAGCAAGTATTTAACCTAGCCTTCAGATAAAGAACCTCTTAATTCAGCCACATACCCCTTGCACATTGTGCCAGGCAATAATTTCTGCTGAAAGAGAAGATGAAAGGATTTCTTAACAGCAGCTAAAGCCACATCCTGCTGGGCAGGACAATCACCCTGCCTGCACCCCACCTTTGGGACGAGTCGCTGTACAGGCTCCCAGCTTCAGCTGCATAGCTCTGTATGACTTGGACAACTCTGAGTCAGCTCCCCAGAACCAGCTGGGAACCTGCTAGCAGGAGGAGCGAGGTTTGCATAGCAAAGACCTTTGTTAACCTGGCACTCTGCAAATGCAACTCACTTGATACAGCGATGTCCAACACACTCCTGAAAAAGGACTCAGTTTTGCAAATATGTGGGGAGATCCTAATGAGAAGTGCGTGGGTCCTCTGGGATCAGTTCCTGGACAAAGTCCATGAACTGTTTACTGATAAGCTAGTAGACAAGCAAATTATTTTGCTGGCAGAGCTCACAGATTAGATGAATGCTACGGTTTAGATGTGGGACTTTATCTATCCTTGTAGATGCCAAAGCATGCCTGGTATTCCCTCTACTCAGCACAGGTGAGACACAGCAGGAGTTGCGTGTCCACCTTTGGGATCCTCAGTAGAGGAAAGACATAGGCATACTGGAGTGACTCCGGTGAAGGGCCGCTACAATGATAAGGGATTGGGGTATCTGACATCCAAGGAGAGGATGAGGCAGCTGGGACCATCATTCAACCTGGAGAAGAGAAGGCCCAGGCAGGATCTTATCAATGTGCATAAATACCTGATGGGAAGAAGTGAAGAAGACCAAGCCAGGCTCTCCTCACTGCTGCCCAGTGAAAGGATGAGAGGCAATGGGCAGAAACTGAACACACAGGAAACTCCATTTAAACATAAGCTATTTTTTTTTTGTATTTTTTTTTTTTTTACTGTGAGGGTGGCCAAACACCCAAACAGGTTGTCCAGAGCCTGTGGAGACTCCATCCTCAGAGATACTCAAACCTTTACTGGAAAAGTTTCTGAGCGGCCTGCTCTAGCTGACCCAGTTCGAGGGGGAGGGCTGGAGTAGATGATCTCCAAAGGTCCCTTCCAACAACGGTAATTCTGTGGTTCTTGGGAGGTGACCTTGCTTGCTGAAGGTTCTCAGGAATTGAATTTGGGCTTGGCAAAGATTTTCTGCTGATCAAACTAGCAAAGACTTTAATTTCTTCTACATGTGTATAAAAGGTGTGCTCTACCGAAATCACCAGCATCTAGCTCACATTGTGTCCCCCCTACCATCACCTCATCGCAAACACCTGGACTTTTCCTAGTTAAGCTGGTGGTAAATTATTGTGCCTTCTCTTGAGGACTGAAATGTTGCTTGTTAAACAGTGTCACGGAGTTCTAAAGGGCAGCTGCATAAAACCTCATTACCTGTGATCTACAGCAGGTCAGACTGCAGCATCTCATTGTTCCCTCTGTTTTAAAACTTCATTAAATCTTTCGGACTGAATGGGGGAACAGAAAAAAAAAAGCAAAACAACAATTCTTGGAAGCAGGACAGACCTATGGCCAAGTTCCTGCAGCTCAACTGGACGTAATTCTCCCAAAAAAGACAAAACACCCATTGCAGAGCGATCTCCTGCCCGACTCTTAAATCTCAAACATTGGCAGATGAACAAAACCAAAGACAATCACAGCAAAGTTTGCCTGAAGAACTTCTCCAAAATGCTCCTTTCCTTCTCTGCTTCTTAAAGCATCCCCACCGCTTTCTACAAAATACTTGTCACGCATGCACCACACATCTCCCCCCAGTAAGCAGAGGAGGGGTTGTAAAACCGGTTTACTGTATCTAATTTTTGAAACCTTTTAACTGGTGTCCTGATTCAAAGCCTACGACTATCAACAAAAGGACTTCCTGTGAAACCAGGAGCAGTTTGCTCAGGTCTCAGATGATGAGACCTTAAGCATTTTCCAAATGTCAGTTGTAACACGTGGCACAGGGAATGCACAAGGATGTATTCCTGTTCAGCCTGGAAGCTTGTCTCAGGTCATTAATGCAAATCATTCCTTGACAGCAAACCCAAGGGACCTGTGTGATAGCAAATGCAGCTGTTGTGGGTACACACTAATATTTTAGCTGTTTCCTGTTGAAAAACTGAAATTTCATCTGACTTTGTGCCATGAAAGCTCTGTAAAGAGCAACAGAATCTCCACCTCCTCCAAGACCACGTTACAGCAATTGTTAGTGCTGTTTAGGGCACTTACATTGTGTTTATGGCAGAAGTTCACAGCTTGGAGGGTCTGCCAGGTTATGCTCTTCACTAGATGCTCCGGCACCCTGTTTGAAAAAAGCACATTTTTATTTTGGTAATTAAAAATAACTTCACTATTACAGGAAAAAGGAAGAGGAGGCCTTTGAGTGCTAACATCGTACAGGGATGTCTAAGCAAAACCATCAGGGACCAAGCCAGAAAACTCAGAGGAAAAACACTAGGTGCATTTTCTGGCTATAAATAAGTTACAAGAAATATGTAATAACCCTCAATTCGTTGACCTTCCACTGCAGGGAACCAGTCATGCTGGAGTGCTGATGGTGGAGCCTGTTGGTGCCTCTTCCCATGCTTCAGAGCTGAGGCTGAGCTCTCTCTGCACAAAGCAGTGCTCTCCTGTGAGGTTACCCTTCAAACATCACAGGACCATCGACAGGAACATCAACACCATTTCCAAATCCAGTCAGTGCAATAAGATACAAGGATTTACGGCAGCTAAGAGCATGCCAGTGTCTGGTACCACTCAGTCACAGCCAGCACGAGGCCTGCCAACTGGTGACCACACATCAGTGCGTGCAAGTCTGTGTCAAACCCTGTCTTGTGGCTGTGCTTAGTGTCCACAATTCCTGGCAATCCTCCTGAAATGCCAGCAAGCATATCTGCCTCTGCAGCTGCTCAGAGATGAGGTGGAGCGTCCATGGTATAGATGCGTGACTTGCAATGCTTGTCATGTCATTGATTGTCCAGAGTGGAGAGCTGACCAAAATGGGACGGGGAAGGACATTCCTACAAGAATATAAAGCTCTACTTTGGTTTGCATCTCCTCTCCCCTCCAACGTCTGGCAAACACTCCAGAGAAAGAAAAGCTCTGTTAAAGATCCACCCTCCTCTCCTCTCCTTCAGTCACTGTGCAAGAGTTCTTAAACTTCCTCGGCTGTATGTGACTGTCTTCAACAACCCCAGGAAAGGCAGAGGCGACAATCTTGGCACTTTCAAGCTCAAATACAATTTTATTTCCTGTGTTTAATGCTGAAAACCTTCTGATTCATCATAAAGAAAAAACCCCACAAAGACTAAACTAAAACAATATGCAGGAAGCCTGGCTTTTCTTGAAGGCACCTTCTGTTGTCAGCACTGAAGGTCTTGTGCTGACACTGCTGTTGCAGTGCTAGCTGCCTTGCGGAAACATCCTA
This sequence comes from Falco cherrug, assembly GCF_023634085.1. Lineage (NCBI taxonomy): Eukaryota > Metazoa > Chordata > Aves > Falconiformes > Falconidae > Falco > Falco cherrug. The sequence goes on from NC_073703.1 coordinate 27,346,090, forward strand.
GAATGATGACAGTGCTGCACTGACAGCCTGACAAGGGGATGAAGTTGGTCTGCAAAGAGGTGTGTGCCCACCCACCTTAATCCTGACCACAAAAGACTACCTGTGGTAGCGAAGATCAAAAGCAAAGTATGCAACCAGGCATGACATGTTTGTTCACACTGGGACTGTTCTGATGAATAGAAAGCAAATGTGAAGTATTTTCTTCAATGAGGGTTATCCATCCTCTCTTCAGATTCCAGGTGAACAGGTTCAAACTGGGATGAAAGCTGCTTACCAGCTCACAAAACCATTTGCTATCAGCATGCTCCATTTTCCTAGAGCTCCAGGTCAGGGAGAAAGAAAATAACAGGTTCTTGTTTACTCAACCCCCAATTAGTCTCCTGCAGGCAATTCATTTAGCTCCAGGCCTGTAAAATGATTTATGAACTTCTGCTTAGCATTTCCACAGCACCAAGTCACTGTGAAAAATTAAGGACAATGTATTTAGTGGGAGTGTCATTTATAATGTGTCAAAAGAACAAACCCTGTCCTGGAGAATGTTCCTTCTGCCGGTGTAGCTCAACTTTGTGCAAGCGCCTGTTTAAAGAACAGGGCATCTGACCTGGGAGTTCACTGAGGCTGTGCAGGCACAACTCCCAGTAACTCCTGCTAACCAGCACACGCTCCTTAGCACTGCAGTGTGGCTAGAAGCCACTGGTCAGTCATACAGATCATCACTGACATCACTGCAGACATTTGGGTGCTCAATGACATGCCCCAGTGCCCCAGCCTGGGTCTGCACAGCCATGGGGGGTCTGCACACACCGGGGGAGCAGCAGGAAGGAGCGCTGCATGCCCCTAGCCCACCTGTCCAGCTCACCCAGCAGTTCCAACCCCTTTGCAGGGAGACACAAGATGATCCCAAGCCGCTTGGATTTGCTGCTGTCAAACCAGCCAAAGATCACCCAAACGCTCAGGCTCAGCCTTCCAGTCTCCTTGGTGAGTAGCACTGTGCTGGAGCACGCATGGGCTCATATGCAATTCTTTTGGAGGTCGCTGCTAAAACCACAGTAACAGCAAGTCCTGGGCACTGGGCTGAGAAACCTATCCTGTAATTAATGAAATTCCTCTGAAAACACTGCAGAGCAGCAACGACATGGACACTCCCTGACTCCTTTGCTCAAAGCTCCCAGCAAGAGACAGGCCACTCACCCCTGGGGGTGCTTGTCCAGCTCATGAAGAACTGTGTGGTCGCAGTATTCGAAGACCAGATGCAGTTTCCGTTTCCTCCTGAACACTTCCAGCAGGTTCACCAGGTTGGGGTGTTTCAGTTGCTGTAACACACAGTGGATGAACTGTTAGTTACTGCACAGGGGAGTGGGGTGAAGGTAGGGGGGACAGTGCTGTTGCCCACAAGGGTCTCAGTTCCTTAAGCCAAAACCTTTAATACAAGCACCGCATGACGTGAAGAAGCAGCTCAGCTACAGCTCAGCCTGTGGCGTAGTTATTTTAGGAACTGACCATGGGGAACAAGTCAGCTTGGCTTCAGTGAGTGCCTCTTAGAAAAGATGCTCATAGATAAAGAATTCATCATGGTGCCCACAGCTATTCCGGCAGCGCCTTTCATTGTACGTATCCAGCCTCTGACTGCACCGCAATAAAAAGCAGCTCTCCCTGGAAAACAGCTTGGGAAATCACACACGGTAAGAGCCTGTAGCAGGCTCTTATGTGAACATTTAGGAGAAACCAAGAGCTCCCCCGATAAGCATAGGTAAAGCATGTAGTCTCAGCATCACCAGCTCATCTGAATTCACCCATCTGGCAATAATCTTTACTGCTGCTGCTTCTTCCTCTTCCTCTCAATCCACTTCACGGGCTCGTACCAGGGGTTCCTCTCCTGCAGAGCTCAGACAGCTTCTTACCACACATAAAGCCTGAGCACAGCACGGTTATTCAAACGTGCCTTGCAAGAGGTGAGGGTGGACATTACCAGAGCTGTTCATTCCCTGTTCTTCTCCCCATATTTTGGGGGAGGACTGGGAGAGGGCTTGAACAAAAGGGCACATCACAGTGGAAAAGGAAACAAAGAAAAGCCAGACCCAGCTCGGGAATGTTAGTTCTTTTCAGATGACACATGGCACCATCCCCTCCGCTTGCAGGGATCTGTATCCATGAAGGCTTTGCCTGACCAAGGCTTTAGAACAAACACATTTTAAAGCAAGGAGGCTGTAAAGGTCATTGCCTAGGAGTTAGGCTAACTATTTTCTAAGTGCTTCTGCGTCATGGGGAAAAGCCTGCAGAGGAGAAGGAAGGTGAGGGTCAAGACTACAGAAAACTGTAAGGGAGCCTCAACTGAGGAATGCAGCTGTTTGAGGAAGCACCCAGTTAACCCCAAGGTGAAGGATCACTGAAATCCATGACTTGAATCCTGGGGTTAACCAGTGAGCTTCAGTAAAAGAGCAGGTACCCCCACACCTCACTGCCAGCCTGTCACGAGTAGGAGGGACATGGCCAGGGGTCATTTCAGTGCTCCAGTGGGCACTCTATGGGATCCTTTGGAAAATGTAATTTTATTCAGGCATGTCACTGTAAAAGCTCCTTGCAAAGAGAGACCTTCCAGGGAGCTCACTGCCTCTGGGGGACGTTACACTGAACCCAAATGATACTGAGCCCATATGCCAACGCACAGGGTCCCTGTTAGTGTGCAGAAGGCGGCTATTCCCGTCCTGCAAACTAGCAGCAAGGAGCTGGTCTTTCCGAACAATGTCTCTTACCACATACGTGTCTTGCTCCTTCAGTCCTGCCCACACTGTCTAAACCGTCTGCCAGCATCAAAGACCTTGACACCCATCTGGATCAAAACTAGGTTACAACCAAGATCTTCTGACCACTTCTGTAGTCCTGCATGGTATCTGTATGCCAAGTGACTGCCCTGTCTAGCACAAGGTACCCGACAGTGCCAGCAGGGGCTATCATATGTGTATGTAACATTCGCATCAGTGTAATCTTCTCTACCCTGGCCGTGTCTCCTGACCTCACATAACAGACAGGCTTTCTCTGCACATCCTCAGCTGCTACTGAAACCATTAAACCACGAGAGGAGGCTTGTAACACCTTTCAGGCTTGGTATTTATCTAGCAGTATCTCCACTCTCACAATTTCCTTATCCACTTCACAAAAGATGATCAGATACAGAGGATGCCCTGCAAGACTGCTGGAACTCCCAGCAATGACAATTCTCCCAGAACTGTGTGCAGACCACGCCGCCTCTCCTGTTAAGCATGTTCACATTGAGCAAAGTACCTGCTTCCCATGTGCATGGTAGACAAAGCCTTGTCTGTCGGTTCAGAGTCTACCATGAAAATCAGACAGCTGCCTTCCCTCACCAGTCAAGCAGCTCCTGATAGACTGCATAAAGTGGATCCTTCCCTTTCCACGCACTTAGTGTGTCGGCATACTATGTTCTCAGAGATCAGCGATAACAGAGATAATCTGAGAGCACGCTGGGCCTCCAGCAACAACGCTGGGTAACAGGCAGCTGACTCCTCTGCTGCTCTCAGCAGATCTGCCTGCCAGCATGGGCAAACTGCTGGGCACGGCCAAGCCTGCCAGCAGGAAGGAGGACAGTAAGACAATCTCTGTAGTGCTTAGATCCCACTTTCAGAGACAGGTCAGGACGAAATAACTGCCAACTCATTGTAAAGCGAGAAGGAAGTTAAATCAACAATAATAGATTGAGATCTCTGGAAAACTTCTGGTAGTTACAGTTTGGTTGTATGAGTCAGCCTTCAGGAGGGACTTCCACTGAGCAGCCGTGCCCAGGAGACAGTCTGTCCTGGCCATCCTCACATGTGTGTGAAGTTGGGGTTTCTGGAGAGAGCAAGCTGGGCTTGGAAGCACGAGGTCTAGCTGAGCCAGGGATGCTGCGAGGGGATGCAGCTGTGCAAACAAGCTCTTGCACACACAAGAGCATGTTAACCTGCCTGTGCAAGGCCTGGAGAGGGTCCCCTCAGAGAAGTCTTGCCACAGCACCTCCCCGTGCCTTGCTCACAGCCAGCCCCCATGGCCTGGGGCTCTCCAGGCTTTTGGGTTCACTGGGCCAACGTCTCTTGTGCAGGCAGACATGCACACAAAGCCACCGTAAATCTGCCAGTGACCCTAACAATGTCCCTGTCTGGCAGTGCAGTGTTCCAGAGAGCAGTTTGTAAGGCTATCAAGCTGCTGGTGGCTGGTTGCTGGCAGTACAGGGATGGGCTTCCCCTGCCTGCCCCCTGTGTGGGTGACAAGGTCATGTGTCACCCTCTGCATACAGGCCAGATGTCCTGCATGGGCTTTTCCCCAAAGTTATAACTGCTTCCGTGCTAAGATGATAGGTATTATTTTCTGGTTTGTATATGAACACAGCTTTGTGTTGTATTTTTCTCTTGTCTTTGCAACATCAGAGCTAAAAACTGCGTCAGCCTCTATGCAAAGGTTGGGGAGACAGCACCCATCTGGAAACAGCAGGCACTGATGGGTTTACACACAAATTCACCCTCTTTTCATGTATTTCCAGCTTTTCCTATGGAATCAGGATCATGCAGGGTGTTTCAAGCCTCTGCATACCACCCTGCTCTCCCACCCCACCTCCTGTTGCTCCTCACTATAAAAAGCCCTTTGTCTACAAGGTATTTACTGTGTAGAATGATAATTTATCAGGCCCTACATTTTTTACTGATGAAACACAATCTCACTACATCTTTGTCAAACACTTAGCTGTTGCCTAAGCCAGGAAATACCTCAACAAACAAACAAACAAACTGTTACTATTTACAGAGAAAAAGTTGAAAAGATAGTCAAGCAGGTCTGCACTTGTCAAAATCAACAGCATCTCAGCACAGATCCAGCTACAGTGGTGTTGGCTTTGGACCCTTAAGGACGATGTGTTTACCATCTGCACTACAAGTGACTTCTGCAATGATTAATTTCCTTTTCTTTAATATTCAAATCTTAATGCATCTCCAGCATTGTTTGCTACAATGATACAGCTACATGTCATCTTTTGCTTCGGATAGGAGAAAAACTGAGGCTGCTTCTCCCCAAAACCTAACTCAAAAATAAATACGCTTTTTTCCTAAACGATGGTTCTAGGATGGCATCCAGGCTTACTTTGCTTCTTTTTGCAGCAGGTAGAGAATATATAAATGCTCAATAAAAGACAAGACGACAGCACAAAGAGATTTTGGGGAAAAAAATATCAGAAATACTGTAGCCTGCTGAAACCTTGCACTTGATTGTAAATCTGACAGTTACTTGATTCTCAGCAAGCAAATTAAGCTAACTTGATGGAAGGGAACATCGAGTGCAATGAGTATCAACTGCTGCAATGTAAATATCAACAGGCAGGGAGGTCTGGGAACCAGAGACCGAGGGATTAGGAATTTTGGGAAAGAAGTTTTAAACAAAATGGAACATCTTTCTCTGCAGATTTCTGTAGGGTTTTGTTAACTCCAAAATCCTCAGTTGTTGACTGCCTACAAGAATGCATTGTATCTAATCTGAACACCATAGCTCTTGTACAAAGGAGGCCTATTGGAAGTCAATACTTAAAAATGTATATTATTATGTATAATTATATATATACATTTATAATATATAATTAACATGCTGTTAATATAGTTGTTTAATCCACTTGGTGTTTTAAAGCTATGGCTCCTCTGCACAGAAAAAAGAAAGCTGAAGATGGGAGAGATGGAGGTGTATAAAATCACGAGTACCCTGGAGAAAGTGAAAAGGGAGCAACTGTCTCCACTTCTCAGAACACGTAACCGAGGGTACCGTACGCCATCACCCAGCAGCAAGCTTATAACAAAGGAAATATTTTTTCACACAACACATTCCTAAAGTCATGGTACTCACTGCCTCAGGAAGCTATGGAGACCAAATGAATACACTGGTTTAAAAACACACAGGACAAGCTCCCAACAGTCTATGAATGTCTGTTAAGCATGAAGCAACAGGTACAATCTCTGGCTCTAAAAACTTTGCCCAGAAGCTGGGTGTGGGAAAGGAAACCTTACCCCGTCCTCTCCCTCTTTCTCCTAGGTTTCTCCTCATTTCTGCATGCTTGATGGACCCGGGGTGTAACTCACTGCAAATTGTTCCTGGGCTTTTATTTCATCAGGCAAAGAAACACTGAGTCTGAACGTGTGACCCATTTCTACATGAGGATGAACTCTCCCACAGAAGTCAAGAAAGGATCAGCAAATACAAGGTGCCGCCATGGCTCACAAGGTGCCGGTTCTGCAGTCACTTCCACGTGTGAACACCTCTGAACCTACACAGCCCCCTGCATTCAAGGCAGGGGCTGGATCCCACTGGCACATCAGGCTCTGACACTGCGGACCCCTCACAACCAGGAGCTCAGAAAGGGCATTTTAAGGAGGAGCTGGAGCAGATGTATAAAGCAGCGTGCTAGGAGAGCTGTGCCCCATGGCTGTCCCCCACCTTGTGCTACTTAGGATCACTTTCTGCTCACGTGCTTTACAGCAGCTCCAACAGCCCTCGTCCCTGGGGGGAATCCTGGGCACAGGGGGCTGCTGCCTGCCGGTCTGTTACACGGGGTGTAGCTGTGCCTGTACCAGCCGGGACATTGCTGACTCCATGGGGGACAGACCCTGGGTCAACCCTGGGTCACTCTCCCTGTACAGGGCACAGCGATGACCATGTTGATGCTCCTCCACTGCCCCAGGAGCCAGCAGGCACCAGCAGCTCGCTGTGCAGCATCTCGGCTCCCACCCGCACCAGCCCTCTCTGAAGCACAGCAGCCTGGGCCACTGAGGATGGCCTCTGTCCCAGGGCACGTCCTTGGCCAAACGGGTTGGACTTTCACTGGCAGCGGCCTTCTCCCAGGGAAACCGACTGACTTGGGCACTTTATGCACCGCTCCCTCCTGCCCCATCTCCTCATGCTGCCCCATCTCCTCACGCCACTCCATCTCCTCACGCCACTCCATCTCCTCACAACTGCTCCATCTCCTCACAACTGCTCCATCTCCTCACGGCTGCCATCTCCCCACACCACCCCACCTCCTCAGCCCCCCCACCTCGCACAGCTGCCCTCTCCTCACGCCCCCCCATTCCTCACGCCCCCGCCCGGCCGCTCCCCCGGGCCCCCCGGGGCTGCTGGCCGCGCTGCCGTGGCGAGGGGCAGCCCGCAGGCCCCGCGGCGGGGGCGCTGCCGTTGGCGGAGCCCACCCGGCCCAGAGCCGGAGCGAGGGGGGCGCGGAGGGCCAGCCGGGCCGGGTGCCCGCTCGCCGCCCACCTTCAGCATGCGGATCTCCCGCAGGGCGATCTTCCTGATCACCGGGTCCTCCTCGGACTCCAGGAACTTCTTAATCGCCACGATCTGGCCGGTGTCCTTGTTGCGGCACTTGAAGACGACGCCGTAGGAGCCCTCCCCGACCTTGCCCAGCTTCTCGTACCGCTCCATGGCGCGGGGCCGCCCCGCCGCAGCTCCCCCGACTCAGCGCGCCGCAGCGCCGGCCCGCCGTGCCCGCCCTCCGCCTCACTCCGCCGGGGCCGGGCCGGGGCCGGGCCCGGGGGGGTCTCCCCGGCGGGGGACGGCCTTCGCCCGGCGGCTGAGGGGACGCGCCCTCCCCGGGGCGGCGGCAGCAGCAGCGGCCCGGGGGACCCCAGCACCCGGCGGCGGGGGGCGCGGGCACCCCTCGTGGCGCTGAGCCCCCCGGCGCCTCCCCCAGGGCACCGCGCTGGCTGTACCCCCCTCCGGCGCGCCGCTTGCCCGGGGGTCTCTGCCGTTCGCTCGGTTTCCCCGCAGGGAACGCCTGCCCCGGGCCGCAGAGAGGCTGGGCCGCGGGAGGCCCTGGCGGCGGGTGCCGGGCAGTCATGGCTGCGCTGCTGCGGCTGTGGGGCCTGGCAGGCCCTGCGGTGCCCTGCGACGTCTGCCCATGGACAGATCAAGCACCCAACCACCGACCACCTGATGAGCTTCCACCAGGAGCTGGGCCCTTTTGGCGAGCGTTTCCATCTCTTACCTCGGCATTATCACCCCGCGTCCACCCGGTCAGGGCCGTGGCTCCTTAGCCGCCCTCTCCTCCGACCCTGATGAGGGTGGGCCTTTCTGGTGGCAATTGCTTCCAGGAGCAGCTCTGGAGATCCGCGCAGACACTCTGCTCCATCTTACGCCTCCTCCTTCCCTACTCCTTTCCTGGGTGCTTCGTGAATTCTACTCAGCACAGAAGATCTATTACTTTTTCTTCCTAAGCCACATCCATCCGGGATGAGTAGTCTCCTCGTGTTCTAGCTGCCACACATGCTGTCTGGTTTTGGTTCTTTCCTCTGCACACTTTAAAATGGATATTCTTGTGAAAAATGTGTTCTTTGGTAGAACCATCCCGCCACTGAGATTTTCCCAGCTCTATCAAGACTTGCAATGAAAATACCCTACAAATACTATGAGCCAATTCAACAGCATTTCTAAGCTGTCCCCACGACCTGCAGAGCTGTCTCAGAGAGGCCCAAGGACTATACCACTGAGGAAGCTCCTCAAACGACAAGTAAAATGGCAGGTCAGTCCAAAATCCGAATTGCTTCCCCAGGTGATGCATACAGGCTGATGCTGAGATTTACCCACAGTGGGAACAACCTTCTACAGAGGAGGAACATTTATCTGTACTTACTTATCTACCGATGGTTGTTTGTGTTGACCAAAGACACATTTAAAACACATAGTTTTGAACTAAAAGTAGATTTAGGTTAGATATGAGGAAGAATTTCTTTACTGTGAGGGCGGCGAGGCGCTGGCCCAGGCTGCCCAGAGCAGCTGTGGGTGCCCCATCCCTGGCAGTGTTCAAGGCCAGTCTAGATGGGGCTGGGAGCAACCTGGGCTGGTGGAAGGTGTCCCTACGCATGGCAGGGGGTTGGAATGGAATGGTCTTAAGGTCCTTTCCAACCCAAACCTTTCTATGATTCACAACCCCCCTTTTCTCTCTACTGCAGAGCATCCCTGAAGGTCCAGGGTACACAGTACACAGGTAGCCAATGTGCAATGGCAAGGCTTGTATAAACCGCTCTAGATCCTGCTGAGGCCGAGCTGTGTCCAGAGTGGGGTGTCACATAACTCACATTCACATTTTCTCATTCTAAGCAACCCTCCTTTAGAGCCCACCAGCCACCTTGCCATCTGCCTGACAAACAGGGCAGAAGGTAGCCAGCCTCTGGTTTTCAAGCCAGACAACTCACGAGTGGCTCCGTGGTGACTCCAGGCGACCAGCAGCAGGGCTGTGCCAGAGCAGACTGCTGGCTTGTCACAAAGCTGGAAAGAGTTTGTCACCACTATTCCGATTTCTCATTTCTGCTCCATGCACAGACCTCCCTTTCCTCCAACCGATCCACTGTATGCGGGAGACGTCGTGTGGCTCTCGGGCAGTCTGCAGGACTGAGGAGAGTGCCTAGCCCTGGACCAGGCCCTTCCCATCGACCGCCATGAAACCTGGAGACCAGCTTACTGCTGGTCTGATATATATACACGTCTGATAAGGTATTGTTCCCAGAAAGTCCACCACGCCACATCTAGGTATCAAATAAAGCGTAGTTTATTTGGCATAGACTGAAATGAACTGCAACAGAAATTTACATAGAACAAAGCCTAGTTACACAAACTGGAACAAGTGCAGTTAGAGTCTCAGTTACAATCTAATGACTAAACAAGGTAAAAAGTACATTTCAGAAAGTCTCTCAGTCTTGTCCTTTTCATTCAGAGAAAGAGTGGCTCACTGATGCGTTGTACCTTTCATCTTTGAAAGAGATGACATCACAATTACAGCTGTATTTTTCAGTTATAATGAATTTGGTTAGGAAATCATGAGATTAATCTACAGGCTGCTCTTCAAATACTGTTTGTACTTCAAAGAGCACTGAGAGCCTGTTTTAAGGCTTTCAAGTTGAATACATGAACCTTGTGCATCAAATAACTAATACTTTGATAGCTGTCAACGAGTAATGAGGGGGTGAGCAAGCTTTTGCTTTATAAAATCCCAAACCACACACTAGGCTTTCTCAACCCGGCTTGAAATGTCACACAAACATACAAAGATACAGACAATACCAGACTAACTTAAACGTCTAACAAATACAAATTATACTAGTCAGAGTCACCGAGACTGGCCGCTTCAGCGATGAAACATGCAAATCTGTTGCGCTATACTCCACTAAGAGTAGTAAGTGAGGTTTTACACCAGGAAAAAGTATCTTGCAGATCATGCCAAAAATGCCACTGTCTATAAAACCAGACCAAATCAAGCATTTCAGAATATGCCATCAGAAATGCTTTAAACAGCTAAAAAAGGAGGTTTGATTAAATGAGGACTTTCCTAGATTTTTTGATTCAGCAAATCACCAGTCATTCATGTCATTCAAAAAAACCTGTCAGTTCATTATTTTTGCATGACAGTGTCATGACCTAATAGTTATTTACTCCAGTTACTCCCCATAAATATTCCTATTTTATTTACAGATTTCTCCAGTCTTTTAGAGATCTTTAAGTGTTTTCAAAGATGAAGCCAAATTACCTTCTGCAGTGAATGAGGTAAATTAAGTGAGTGTTTGCTCTACATCTACACCTGGTGCTTCTCTTTGTCTTCATTTTTGTTTCAGAAGAGGCTAGGAGTTACGCCATTTGAGGGTTAATCACCAATCACTGACACCTATGGAGAAGCAATTTCAGTGCTAGAGAACCCAATTTCTTTAAAACACAAAAAGTACACGTCCTGCTTTTAATACTGCTGAGCCAAGTACAGCTGACCACACTTAAGACATTTTCAGTACACTGTGGACTGACTTTTAAGTTTTATCTGTACAATTACTGTGTATTAAACTTCGACACAGTTTCAGAACTGACAAGCCTGACTTACTTAAATATCAAGTTTATAAAAAGAATTAGTTTTGAATGACAATGCTAAGTGGATAAAATGCTAAATTGTGTGCAGGTCTGTATTTCCTCCCAGACCTTCAGAGCAACATAAAACTCCAGTTGTACCTAGTAACAAAAAGACATTACCGAGTCATCACATGTGCCAAGTTAATTCCATCAATGTTAAATTATGAATCATGTAGTCTGATGCCTCAGCAGACAACCCAGCGCCCCATTCCTCAGGTTGCGAGGTAAGGATCAAAACATGCCGGCTCCGCTGTGTCAGCAGAGCCCTCAGACAGGCCAAGCCGTTGTAACACACTTACCTTTACTGCTTTATTAAAATGATGTGTGAAGTTTCTAACCTGTCTCTCCTAGGGTAGCAGATCACAGAAACCAAACAGGCAGCAGTATGCTGTAGGATCTCATTAAAAAAAAAAACAACCACACCTCCATTCAAATGTTTATGAACTGCTACTGTATCTGCCTATGGACTGTGTTTACTTACATCAAAGCTAGCAGGTTAATATGAGGTAGTAAAACCAGATGCTATCCTGTAGTCAGTCTATATTTATATTTATATTTAATGGTACCTCAAGAATTTTAATTAATGAGGAAGACAAAAGAAACCAATGTGACTCTTTGATGGAGAAATAAAAAGAGGAAGAAAATGCAAGGTGACAAAACAGGGAAAGGGAAAAAGTGATCAAAAGCTTGACTATAGAATACAGGTTCTTATCATGCTTATTTATACTACATGGCTGGGGAGGTAACCGCTTCCAAATGACTGTCTGACTGACAACAGCTGGATGGCTGTACAGGCAAAAAAAGCTCGTAAGCTCAGTTAGCGCTATAAGCTCCCCTCTGGAATAGTATAAATAAACTATACGTCATGGGCAGTTTGATACACGGTACTTTCATTCATTAAGGATGATGACCAGCTACAATTTCCATTTCATGTCACAAGGCTTATCCCTAATTTATGAAAATAAAGCATATATATTTTGTACATTTTTTTATATATATAAATATATATATATATAAAAAAATACACACTGCCGGCCAACTTAACACACATGTGCACATGCACACACACACACACACGTATATTGTACACACCCGCCCAGTAGCAACATGTCTGGTATCATTATTATATTTTGTGTACACACACCCTACGTCTAGTAAATAAGAAAATCCCTTTTATGGCAATTCTGCAGGCAGAAAATCAATACAAAATACTTTGTTGTACAAAATTGCATTTTTACAAGATCAACCAACATTGTAACATACTCCTCAATAATGCACTACATCTCTACAAGAAAAAAGGAATAATCAAATCTTTATACAATTATAAAAAAAAAAAAAAAGTAAGCTGCTCTGCAACCTTCCTTTGCTAAAAGTTAGATACATTACACCATTCTAGCAGCAGATTAATAAATAAGGATTAAATAGTCTATTATACAAAGCCATACTGAATGGCAGATTTAAAACCAAAAAGCTTTGCAGATACTTTCACTTCCTACACAATTTTTTTTTATTAAGAATAAGACTCAGTATAAAACAGGGAAACAGCCAGCACTATATATCTACAGAATATAAGGAAAATCCAAGAGAAGTAAAATATTTAACAGTTTATGGCACCTTTACTGCATAACGTTTTTTAAAGGCTGTGTTTCCCTATAACTAATGAGTAAAGGGCTATTTATCTCATAGCTTTTATTAAGCAAACTCGATATAACCAACCACACAGTGGCAAGAGACAGAACCAGCTGTTCCCAGCTGCAAAAATGTATTGATTTCCATGCTAAACCAACATCATTTAGGTGTCAAGAAAAGAAACAGTAAGTTGCAGTCCCACTTGCACTGAGTTTCTTAATGCTTCTTTATTTCTCATGTGGCAAATCCACTCCGTTACTTGCGTTAGGTTACTGTTGCTCAGTAACTATTTTCATGTCCAGCCAAGATGTAGAGATTGCTGTGTGCAGTCGGATTTTCTGTTGGCCTGCTTTCTAACACTACCACTCTGCAAGCAAACACAAACAGAATCCAGAATGGTTAGTGGCAAAATACAAAGCACGTGGTATATCTACCAAGGAACAACAAATTTGTTGCTCACAGGTTTCTACAGATGGAGGGATAGAGGTTCTCCTAAATACCTTGGGTATTTTATTCTTTAAATCAGTTACCTCATTTTCCAGTGTCACTTGTAATAAAAACACTAAAGCAGGATATACAAGGAACAGAGGACTCGAAGCAGCTTCCTTAACCAGAATCTGCCCCTTTTAAACACAGGCACATGCAAGGTATTCCAAAACTCTTCCAAACTGACATCCTCCACCTTGCAATCAGCTATATCTTCTGCTACTATTGGGAAGTTAGCTCAAGAGTCAGAACGTTGTGAAGAGATGCAACCCTCCTATCTGCAGCCCAAATATGTTTATACCTCCTACATCTTGCAATAAGCATCAGCCACTAACTTAAACAGTTCTCCTCCCTTCTAAATACTTATCCACGGATCATTGCAGCCTTTGTCCTGCTGGATCATGTTCCTGTAGGCTCCTCTGGAAAATCTGTCTCTCCTTCGCTTGGCACGCTGACCACCGTCTTCTACACATCTGTCTCATGCTGAACCTCGACAATCATCTCAGCAGCTGATATGGTTGGGCTTTTGACCTCCCCTCTCCCCTCCAAACGCTTAGCTCCTGCGTCTCTCTGCACCAGTTCCTATGACAATATCCTGTCATTTTTAAGGTTAAATGTCTACTTTTTGTTTTTTACCCATGTATCAAATAAGCTAAATGTGCCACTTGAACTCTGAGTTGGATTTAGGTATGAGGGTAGATTTAGATTGGGTATTTATATTAGATATAAGGGTAGATCTAGATGAGATATGAGGAAGAAATTCTTTACTGAGAGGGTGGCGAGGCACTGGCCCAGGCTGCCCAGAGCAGCTGTGGGTGCCCCATCCCTGGCAGTGCCCAAGGCCAGGCTGGATGGGGCTGGGGGCAGCCTGGGCTGGGGGGAGGGGGCCCTGCCTGGGGCAGGGGGCTGGAACTAGGTGATCTTTAAGGTCCCTTCCAACCCAAACCATTCTGTGATTCTACGATTTCTCAAAGGGAGCCTGTCTCAGGGTTAGCACTGCACACATTCCCCTCTCATGTCACATTTCTCAAAGTTTTCAAATGGCCTCTTTCCCTCAGCCTCTATTCTGCAACTGAGTAGCTGTGAAGTGATTCAAGCCAAAAAGGTGCTGCCACATGTCATTCGCCTGAACGGTAGAAAAGACTCCTGCTCCATTTGTACAGAGATGGAAAAATACAAAACAAAGGACTTGGCAGTTCAATGAGACCAGAATGAAAAATGGCTTCTCTGCAAAACTGGATGCAGCAGCAGGACTTCAGCCTTATCTCCAACCCCAAAAAGTGATTTGTACTAAGTTGTTATTCAGATACACGTCTTTTATAGAAGTGCAAGCCAAACCAGATGAGACACTGCTTCCCATCCCTTTGTGTGTTTAGGATGCTCCTGTCTTCACTGGCCCAACACAGAAATATGACCCATTTAAAAGGTACCGATTCCAGTATGCCAGATAGATTCACTGATGGTGGCACAGTATGTACCTGGACTAATGTGGCATCTGTACTGCAGTGGACTGTAGCAAAAGCTCATTCTTGCAATAAAATGCCCCCTGCTCTGCTGGGATAACAGGGAAGGAAATTACAGCTGCCTGTCTGCACAGCGGGGATAACTGACAGAAAAGGCAGAGTGTGCATCATCAAAGGTTGCACTGTGTTTACATTTTTGAGACCTCAGAGTCAGCAGTGGCAAGGATCCTCAATTCCAACTGCAGTGATCACGTACAGCGGGTCCTCGGTAACTCAGGCGCAAAGCAAAGACTTCACCTGTTGCACAGGCTACCCCTCCTCTTCCAAGGGTTAACACACTCTCATTCTCTTTCTGGACCGGGGAATCCAAGAATGTAAGTACACAAAACCATGGATTAGCTACAGGAAGTGAGTCAGAGCCAGGCTCCCGATGGCCAATCAGAGATTAAAACTGATTTCTTGACTCGGTACTATCTACTACTACTATCTACTTCTACATTTAGCACTCTGGTTATCTGAGAAACCACAAGCACGCATGTCTGAACTGGGAGACTGGGGCAGCTTGTGCTAAGGTTTCCAACCTGGAGGCAGCTGTACCTCTTTCCCAGCCTCTACAGCTGAAGGGAACCATCTGGGTGTTACAGGTAATGGGGGAATTTAGACCACTGGGTATTAAAACCTGTATGTGATCTAGTTTGATATTTCCAGACCTCAAGGTCCAAAGCAGCAAAGATTATTTTTAATTCACTAGCTGCCAAGATAATTCACCAGTTCATCAGGAGAGTCCAAGCCAGAAGCAGGCTCTTCCAGAAGTGCACTGGGCACCCTGCTATCGCAGGCCAAAGGTGGCTCTCGTCTCTCCCCATCATTCATCTCCTCACACTGTATCTCTGCACGCTTGTGTCTGTGTTCACACTTCACCTCTGCAGTGGAAAGTGGGGGATGTCACAGGGGCTCTCAGTAATAATGTTGGATGCAGATGCAATCACTAATTAAATTTTTGGCTATTGCAGGCAGAAACAGTATTCCTGCCTCCCCCGCCAGGACTGCCTACAGATAGGTCTGTGGTGGGCTGGAAGCCAGTTGCAGCTGGAAGCTATAAAGCTGGTTTAAATAAAATAAAAGGTTTATGTTTCTTCAAGGTGATTACCTGTCTGATCCCAGTAAGCGGAAAACCCTGGTTTCATCTGATATCTCTTGGGTAACCTGGAGAAAAATAGAGACATTTAGGTCCGTTTCAGTGGCAAAATAAAATTTATTGGTCTGAGTCAGAATAAAAAAAAAGTAATTAAAAAAAGAGAGCAGTCTCTCCAAAAAATCAAATAGTACAAACTACAGGACTGAACCAGATAAATTGATGCTAAGCAAAAAAGTTTTAAATTTCATGAAATAAAACATTTTAAATAATTTTTGACTTGTAGACTTATGACTCTAGATGTCTTGGTGGCACAGATGGAGTATGTTGATCAAATCTTTGTCAGCAGAGACTGACTAGCTTTCCCTGCATTTTCACAGAGGCTGCCGTCAAAAAGGATAGTTCTTTTTGAAAAAAAGGACAATTTTTTTTTAAAGGGACACTTAAAAAAAAAAAAAAAAGTGCAGATGCTGCCAACTCAAGCTTTTCATCCAAGATCCAAGAAACCCAAACACTGCTTACACCAGGTCTGTACTGGCTCTGTGAAGCACCAGTTCAGGAGTCTCTGACTTTCTTGGAAACAGAGCTGGCTAAAGCACGTGTGTGAGCTTTACTAAGTGCAACATAGGCAGGCAAGTCAGAGAAAGCAAGCAGCAAGCTGAAGCAATGACAACATGGAGTACAAGCATTATCACTAGGGAAGCAGCTGGAGGGGCCAAAGGATCAATCAAGTGGTAAATAAGGAACAGGAAGAAGTTAAACCTGGAGAGACCAGGAGATTACTTACTTCATCTGACTTAAAGCTTTTGCCCTGCATGCCGTGTTTCCAGAAGGCCAGCACACTGTCTTGAAGGCACACTGCAAAGGAGAAACACAACATCAGACCAGAGCACAGCTTCTCTGAACCAGAGAAACCCAGGTTTCTCACCAGCAGTGATAATGGGAATCGTGTTTGGAAAGTATGTGGTGAGACTTGGGACTCCTGGTGGAAGAACTCAACTCCAAAATTGCTGCAGAAAAACTGGACTGAAATGACTGTATGCACCCGAGGAGATACTTTTTAAAGCACAATTCAGAACATACCACTCAGACATTCCCTCTTTGCCAAGACAAGATAGGCATCTCTGGTTTTCCCTTTTCTCCCTTTCACTTTATTCTCTGGATCTTTGTTTTCCTAATGATTCTGGAGAAAACCCCAAGCAGTGTATACACGTGCTGCCAGCCAAAACACTGTAGGTTGCTGGAAATTACAGATCATTTGAGTTATTATATAGATGCTAGTATGAAAAATGTGAGGAGTCTCTCATTCAGGCCCAAAGAGAGCACACAGAAAGCTACCAGCTCTGAATGATTTAATTACCAGACTGCTGAAAATAATGGATGAAGAGCCTGGTGTTTAAGCAGTGTTACAAAAACATACATTATACCATGTTTTATTTTCCTACATCCTACTTGTTTTCCTTTACTATTCCTTTGAGTCACTTTTCATATCTACTCAGTATTAGCTGTGTCCCAAATATCCAGAACAAAGGCATTCAGCAGAATCCCAAGGGCAATGCTTGTCACAACAACCTTAGACTAATCTTTACCTGCTACTCCCCACTCCACCCTGCAACCAGAGAATGAAGAGTTGCTTAATACCGTGAATTCCCAAGAGACCCCTTGGAGTGTAAAGAACTGCTCACATTATTCAGTGTCAGTTGCTAAGTGCAAAACTTTGGGATAAACACTTCTCTCTACCAATTCCTTCAGAGTTCAAGGAAAAGGCAATGGTCGAGTCATGTTATTTATGCATGGGTCAGCAGGAGATATTGTGTGATACAAGTACAGCCGTTAATTAGAACATGTCAGAATTTAGGGATGAATCACAGGCTTGATTAAAAATTATCTTGCTTCAGGACAGATATTTAGATATAGACATATCTAAATAGAGATGCTGTATAAAAGAATGTGCGCTGCTTTACCAACGGCTGTTAAAATACAAATACCTATGTCAAGTTTCTTCTAAAGGGAAGATGCCTGAAGACCCCAGCAATGCAAGCTGTACAGAACTGCTAACAAAAGCAAGTTCTGTCTTTACTGATTTTGATTCCAGAAAGACGTTCAGTTTCCAAGATACAGGATTATTAAACTAATGTTAATTAGATACTTCCAAAAGCTTATCACAGCAGAAATACTTGCTTGACAATTACAATTCATGTTTTAGAAGCAAGGCTGCTGTCCTCTGAGAATTAGATTCAAATACTTATCCTGACTATTAAAAAATGGATGTACTATCACTTTAAATAAAAACTTAGCTTTAAGACGACTAACACAAATTTATTTATTACTAGAACATTTTTTCCTCCCCAGAGGTTTTTCTTGGTGCTGTGGAAGCAACCAGAAACTAGTCAGCCTTTTTTTTTTCCCCCAAACTAAATCATGATACATCTTACTTATAAAAGAGAAATGACACCAGGTGGAAACGTGCAGACTGAACACACTTTCTGACAACTGCCTTATTTTCTTCAGCATGTCAGCGGAGACAAAGAGACAGTACACAAGATCCCCACACATGCCATTTTTAGCATCAGGCCCCACTGGGTGCACTAGACTAGTCTAGATTACTAAAACCCCTTCAACACTCATCCCTTTAAAGTTCTTAAGTCCTTGAGAGACAATAGAGAAGCAAATCACTTACCCACTGACTCAATGCAGAAATCAAAGCTCAGCTCAGAAGCCAACTTCTTGCTTGACTTCAGTTTCCCTTGTAAATTCACAATTTTCACAAATTCTTAAGAAAAACAGAAAAACAAGTATTAAAACCCATTGCTGAAAAGAATTACTGATGGCTTTAAGTATAAAATACTAATTTCATCTTTTCAGGCACAAAGAAATGGCCAAGCCTAACATCTACAGTATTTGCCTAAAATGAATCCAAGAGCATCCTTCTCTCAAATAAATATAGAAAACCTTCTTATATGCTTCATATGTTTTTAGACTCTACTGACAGCCTTCCTGCAAGCAACAAACAGTGCGGAAATGTGAATGTAACGCAAAGGTTGGAAATTTTGGCAGACCTAAGTCATTGCAAACTTCCCATTGAGGTATTAACCTCCAACACATGAGAGTTAGGGTTAGAATTCCTGTGTGTATGATGGAGCGTTAGCCATTTGTCCTGCTAGCATATGCAACAGGCAAATGTCAATTTTTCCAAGGAAGTTATGAAAACTTCTGATTGGCATATATTTGAATTCTGGTCTGTAATGCTGTGTTACATTGCATTTTGAAAAGAAATAAGAATGATACCCATGTAAAGAGGGAAAGTGGAATCACAAGAGTCAAAATGAAAACTCACTTATCTGAACTGTATCTTTTTGGAAATATTACAACACAAATAATTACTGAAGGGATAAAAAAATTAACTTGTGGTAGAGTTAAAAATCAACAACTGCGGCAAAACAAGTTTCACACAAGGCACAGTAAGTTGCCCAACGGAGACGTGTTACTTACTGTCCAGGCAGACTAGGACAGTGTCTCTTTCCAGCTGTGTTACATGAATGGCATCTAACTGCTGATTGCCTTGTGAAAAAGAAAGCAGATTATTTTAGATCACATATTCTCAGCCTCCCCTCCCCTCCATCTCTCATGAACCGCTACAGCCTTTCCAGTATGCTACAAGTCTTTTGCAATCTATAACGTTTGTTACTGTTTTACATTTTTTTAAGGCTGTATCATGCCAGAATGTTCTGGGAGGAGTACAGGGCCTAAGGACAAACCCATCAGTTCAAAGCAGGTATTTAATATGAAAGCACTACTGTTTATTGGCATAAAATACATATTATGTTACAGTTCAGCACAGCAAGTCAGCTTCCTTCATGAAGAGGCACAATAACGAACAAAAGGAATCATCAATAGAATCTTTGCTCCTAAAAAAAAAAATTGCTCTTTTTCCATAAATCCACATCTGGAAAGATTATTGTGCCTATATGAAACTAGATGTAATAGTTTTTCTAGGTTTTATTAATAGAGTTCTTGGTACAGTTGCTAAAAAACAGTATTTAAAATGTAAAAAAAGTATATCCAAAGCAGCCAACAGAGAAAAGCAGCTGCAAGATATCAACTAGCTTTTGAAGATAAAACAAAATCTTCTACTTATTAATAGCCAGCTGAAGATGACAAGCCTCCCCCAGGGGCTGGAGGACAGACAAGAATGCATTTATGTAAGTCTTTTCACAGGAAAGAAGGGGCAAGAGGAATAAGACTGATCCCAGGAAAAAGTATGCAACCACAAATGAGAACCCAATCAGCAGGGTCTGCATTACTGTTTCAGGAAATTTATAAAATAAAAGATGTGTCTAAAATGGAAGTCTTTCAAGATTGTTTATACTGAAGTTGGCAGGTGATCACAAGAAGAACCTGGGATCAGCTTCATTACGTTTTAGGTACAGAAGCTGCACTATTTTGCCCAGCCTAAAGGGTTTCCCAAATGACTCCTGAGGAAGGGATATCCAACAGTTACCAGACAATAACATAGCTGCAAGGCGGACCAGCACTCTTACCTGCACCAATTTCTGTAAACCACGAAGAAGCAGAGTTCAAGTTGATTGTCTCAAACTGAACTACCTGATTTGGTTCAGTACCCTTACTGATAGCTACGCAGACCATCGGGTACTCCTGCTCTGGTATCACTAGCATTTCAAACACATTCAAAGGGCTTGGCAAAGGAAAATCAAAGTGCTGGAAAAAACATAATAAGGCATTTGTAAAGTTTCCTTTAACCTTGGGAAAGAAGCAGCCTAAAATAACATACAGAAAGTACAAACGATATAGAAGAATTTTTTCACTGCTATTAAGAGTGCTTTTTTAAGAAAGCATGAGCTGTGAGCAACATTACGTTGGGCAGAGTTACACGTCAGTCTGTTGCTGCTAGTACTGGGCTTGATCCAACACTTGACTGAGTTCAGTCACAAGATTTTCTTTAGTCAAAGTGTGTGAAGCCAGATTTTCA
Source organism: Falco cherrug (assembly GCF_023634085.1). NCBI lineage: Eukaryota > Metazoa > Chordata > Aves > Falconiformes > Falconidae > Falco > Falco cherrug. The sequence continues at coordinate 27,366,707 of NC_073703.1, forward strand.
AGTGCTTAGGACCCACAAATAGGACCAGACTGGGATTTACTTTCCATTACAAGTTCTGGAAAAGTTATTTCAACAACTGTATAATGACTAAGATTAGATGTTCTAAACTAAAATGAAATACTTACCTTTATTAACATGAATTTCTGCATTGGCTCATACCATTGTAGTAGAACAATTCCAGACTGCAATGCACCGCACAGGTACTTATGTCCTGTGTATGGATTTCGTACTATATAAAACAAACAAACCCAGAAAACGACCCTTTTTAAGTCTTGGAAGTTCAATGCTTACTTGAAAAAAACCTTACTGCTATCTTTGCAAATACTTTAAGAAATAGTGTCAGTTTCACATTTATTGCCTTTTGGCTTGCCATTCAAATATCCACAGTGATTAATATTGTGCCACATTCCAGAAAAAATCAATTATAATTAATAACCACTGCATTCTTTTGAGTCCCAGTAAAAAGGCTGTGTGCTGAGTGGCCAGAAATGCTCTAACACCTTCTTCCTGGGGCTGTGTGGGCATGGGGAGTGAAAGGTCTGGGTTCAAGTTGTGATTTAAATGAAAAAATTTCCCAAGCAATGAAGATGGCCCATAAATTCTTGTCAGCTTTGACAGCTAATGCAGTATCATGTAAAGGGTTTAAAGGTTGTTTTCTTTAAGCTCAGTTGAATACAAGACCAGCCTGACTTCAGGAACAGTTTGCAAATATACCTACTGTCGACCCTGTAGAGTTAAACAGGATATCTGAGTTTGCAGCTGAGTACTTTACACTCTGCTTAAGCGTTCTTAAGAATGCAAAGGTACAATTTCCCATAGCACTAGGACCAGTTTTCAGAAGGACATGTATTCTGCAGAAAGCCCAAGCCTTTTCGAAAGTCAACAAAGCCAGAGACAAATCTGTAACTTCACAAGCTGTAACTCTTGTGCATGCACTTAGAACTTGAGCAACGGCTTCACTCCTCCCCAGGCTGACATAATTTTTATTCATATCCAGCCCTTTCTTTGTGGAAAATATTCAAGTGAGCTTCGCTAAAAGTTGGATCTAGGTCAAACCTTGAGCCAAACTGACAAAGCAGAAAGGGTATTTGCATATGTGCAGTGGGGCTGGGATTCTGTAACAAGCCTTACACTCGCAAGCAAGCTGCGCGTCACAGTAATACTTGACTCTGGCGGCAGCCTGAAGCCAGTGATCCCAAACACTGCCTTAGTCACCGAGAGCTTCAGCAGCTCTCAAAGAGAATGTGCAACACCCGGCAGCTGCATGCAGCTGGCATTCTCCAGGGTTTCCCTTTGGGGCTTGCTCTAGACAGAACCGTTTCTAGGTTAAGAGCTAACACAAAAAACGCTTTTCCACTGAGCAGCATAAAGACCCCTGCATTAATTAAAAGGAAAGCTATGCACCAGTTAGGCACAGCATTAAGCAATAATGCAGTCATACTGTTTTCTTAACAATGAACTAACTCTCAGTTTATTAAAAAGAAATGATTTTAAGACATGCCATGCCCAACGACAAAGGCCAGGGAAAAAACCTGCAGAACCAAACACTACTCACCTATACAGCATTTGTGGCATCCTTTTGTATCAGGGATCTTTGTCGTTAAGGCAAACTTCCTAGAATAACAATTATGAAAAAAATGCATCAACAAGAGATATCAAAGGCCCTTCATGCTACCAGTTCAAAAGCACAAACAGTATTTATGGCAATTTTCACTTGTTAATATTTGTCTATAAGCAAAAGATTTGTACCTTGGTAATATTTTGTCAGGAAACCTATGGGTTTGGATATGAGCCGCTAATCCTGTTTTTTTGGCTTGTTCAAACAAAGCTATTAAGTTATGGGAGTAGAGCTGGAATGTTTTCCCTGTAAGAGAGAAAAGCACAATTGACATCGCACCCACACCTCCAGGAGAGAACTGTACATTTTAGAAAAATGTACGTATAGAAATTTACCTTCTAGAAAAATGGACCACGTGCATCAGGTATTTCAAGTCCAGTTATAAAGAAAAATAAGACAATAATAATGCATTAGAGAAGACATGGCATTCAACTCAAAGCTCATTTAAGTAAAACTAAAGCAGCTCTGAAAGTTTCACATAAACATTTTTAGAAGGCTGTGATTATACAACAACAATTAAATCAGGACTTTTTCTGTATCTATAAATCAACAGAAGCGGTGTTACACAAACCCCGCGTGTTTGAAAGCACGGTCCTACAGTCAGCCTCCATGCCACAAGGACTATCTAGAATGTCCTATTCCAGGACAACCGATGAAAAAGAAATCCTTATTTTCAAGAATCATTCTGCTAGATTAGCAATGTTTCACAGCCGCCTCATTTTCCTTGACATTGAAACTGGTTTTGGTTTAGGGTGGATCCAGTTCATACCAAAGGTGCTTCCAGGCTACAATACACTAAGAGTGATCAAGCACTGCAGCTACATTTTGACAGTGCACCTGTGTTAATCCTCTCCTAATTTTGTTCTCACACATAAAAGCCATCCTTATTCTGACTCGCCTAGCTCAGGGACCAAAGACGACACTCTTTAGATTCTCTAGGCACTTTCAGACCAATTGCAACCTCTGGAGAGGCAACTCTTGTTTGACGAATACCAAGCGCTGAGCTGTTCCAAACTGACTAAAAATAAATAGATAAATAAAGATATGGTGGGACACTGAAGACAACTGGCTCTACTACTTGTAGATGTCCAATTTTATCTCTGAAAGTCCTTCACGTGAAAACAATCTTGAAGCAAAGCTTCCTATGCAAACACAAGAAGCAATACATGGTTTTCTACTTCTATACAATCAAAACACATATTGAATTATGACTTTAAACGTTTCTCTTTTTAAATAATTTTATTACTTTTCCCTCTATTTACACATACCTGACAAGGACATTAAGGTGTTATTGATAACATACAGCCAGGTGCACTTTCGAGGAAATAACTGAAGAAAAGAAAATATTTCCATTAATAGAAATTTACAGGAATTTCCAACTGTGGCTGTCTCTGCCCGCTCCACCTCTGCCACCATTTCTGCAGGGATCGACACTGAGAAAGTCCCAGCTGCCATTACAGTTTCCCCTTTAATTCACTCTTCTGGACTCTGCTTAGCCCTTTTCTCCATCTGAAATAGTTTTCATTCCTTCCCTCTTCTACCCCTGTAACTTACAAAATTCAGTTTATTTTTTAATTAGCAGCACAGAGCCAAAGTGGGACAACTGCAGGTCTGGAATACCATATATAGAAAGGTATAGCTTGCTCAGGAACGCCAGCCAGAGAAAGAAAGATAACATTATTACAGAAACCTACTAAACCCCACAAAAGGCAGAAGAGAAGGGAAAAAAGCTGTTAATATTTTCTGAGCGACTCGAATTACCACAAAATCCTGTATTTTGTGGGACTGAACTGCCTGGCTGTTTGTGTTCACATGCTGCTTTGTAAACACAGTTCATTGAAGGCACTGGGACTCTTTTGTTTCAGAGGGAAGAAGTTATTCATGGGGCAGCTAGTCTAGATTTGGAAAGATTTTAAAGTTAAGAACCACCTCTTGACAACCTGAAAGGAATTTTGATAAAAGTGATGGCAAATGACAGCATTCAGGAGTCTCAACAAAGGAAGAGATAAGGACAACAAAACAAGAACAGGGATTGGCGGGGGGGGGGGGGGAATAAAAAAGAAAAAAAAGAAAAAAGGAAAAGAAAAAAGAAGAAAAAAAACCCAAGCCAAAACTAAATTTATTGAACAGCATTCATAGGTAAGGTACTCACTCAAAAAAAAAAACCAGTAAGAAAAAAGGGAGTTCAAAGGATTAAGCTGTCTCTAAAGGAGACTACTAAAAAAAGACAACAGCAGACTGGTCCACTGAGGGAAGCTGTTACAAAACACAGCAGAAGATGCTTGAATCAAGGCTCTACAAATGAACGATTGTACTGGTTCATGCAAATGTCCGCAAAACCCAGTATCTGTTTCAGTCATCATAAAGTGACGTAACTTCTTCTAAACATAGTGTAAACACGGAAAAAAAGTATATAACACTGCATCTAATACTCTGCCAAGGACCAAGTTTTTCAGCTCAGAAACCTGCTGAATCAGATAAAGGCTTTATGCATTTAAGTGACCTTCAATGGATTTATCCTCCACAGTTGACCAGTCCCCCCCTCTGAACCCAGATAACTCCAAGCATTTGCAGCTCCCCATAGCAAAACGCCCCAAGCCAGTTACCTACTGTTTATTGTAATTTGGCTCCACTAGCTTCATTTAATGGCCCCACTGGAAGAGAAGGGGAACAGCTGTTCCCTAAGAACCGTCTCCAAGCCACCTCAAGATGGATAAATATTTTTTATATCCACCCCCCCATGCCTTAAGCATTACAAATACATAACACAGAAAATGGAAACAAGGACACAATGCTAAGGATGAAGAGGATGAGATACGCCTGAAGGAAGAAACACAAGAAAGGTTAAGATGCAAATCAAATACCAATATAAGAGAAGTTGATAAAGGTGATAACTGGGAAAACAAAAGTCTAGGCCCACTGCTTGACAGGAAAGAAAAAACTACACGATTAATACAGTTAATAGCACTGTGGTAGAAACTTGTGCTAGAAGCAGAAAAAGAACACATGGCATGCTACTTCACCTAGATACGCTCATGTCAACAGGTCCCAATAAAGTTTACCTTACAGTACTTAAGATATGGCTCAAACCCCAAGGTCTCAGGAATGATTACCTTTAAGAACTGATGGAGGATGAACAAGGACCTCAAGGACAAACATGGTACCTACGCCAAATAAAAAGGGCAGTGGGAACTGCAAAATAGCCTGACTGGATATCCAGAGTAGCACAGGAACAAGCCACATACTTTTTAATTACCAAGGGATAACAAGAGCAGGTAGTGCAGACTTGTGTAGAACTTGCTGTATTGGAACATCTGAATTTAACAGAATAACTGTCCTGCTGGGGGCAGTGAAACAGCAAGACGTAAAACAGATGTGAAGGACCTTGCCCTGCGTACCGCTTCCATGTGCAAAGTAAGAAAATACCAGGCAGAAGAAATTGCAAAAGAAAACACAGAACTAGTTGGACATAAAGACAGAGTATCTATCAGCAATTTCGCATTTAATAGAAGGAAAAGCAGCCTGGAGATATATAGTGTCTTCTCTAGGCCTGGTTCTATTCAGTATTTTCACTAAAAAACTAACAACGGAATAAAAGCATACTTCTCGAATTGGGAGATATTAACCTTGGAGAGACCGCAAGCACTTTGAAAGATGCGATCGGAATGAGAAGTTGGAAAAATGGTTAAAAATGTGCATTTGGTGGTGACAAGTCAGGAAATTAATAAGAGCAAATGAGGAAACAACTGGCGCAGCAGAAGTACTGTGGTAAAGCCTCTGGGGTTTGAAGTGGATCACACCTGACCTCTGCCAACCGAGAATGCTCTCACAGAAAAGGAAACTTCCCTTTTGGGGGGCACCGAATGTTCTCTCTAGCTACCACCGGCATATTTAACCTTTCAATAGGATATAAAAACACATGTGGAAGAGTCCAGAGAAGACTGTTACATGAAATAACTTAAGACAATGTGCAAGGAAATAGATTGCTTTAACTAACGGAGTAAAGAGAAAACTGAGGTAAGAAGGTCAAGGGGTCTCCAATAGCTGCCACCACAATTTTTAGACATTTGTTCCCCATGTCTGCTGAAGCTATAAAAAGATAAATGAACTACATATTCAATGCTATCCTATTGCATTCAGGTGCACCCTCAGCTCTCTTAACTTGAAAGGATCTTCTAATTGTATTGAATCCAAATTCCCAGTTCTCACCATCAAGCCTTTTATAACCTCTTGCCCTTGCCTGTGCCAAACTACCCCCCTCCCTGACCTTGCTGAACCACTTCCCCTTGAGTTTTGTCCTCTAGTATGATGCTCCCAGAAACAGAGGACCTACTCCTCTCAAGCACAGATCTTTGTGCAGTGCCCTTTCTGTGAAATCATCTTTCTCTCACTATTACTCATAGATACGCCCACCCTGCCACCTCTGCCTTCTGACTTGTGCCATGTCTTGATGGAACTTAATGTCCTTTAGGTGCCTGAAGTGCCCTTGTGAACTGCTTTAGAAACCTACAGATATAAACTTCATCAGCATCTGCCAACACTACCCCTTCCAAGAACACTCTGCTACTACTGACTCTGCAAAAGCAGATGTAACAATACGATCATGGCATGAAGCGGCTTTGGAAAGGGTTAGAGAGCCCAAGAAAACAGAAGCAAATGCATAACAATGGTGGTAACAATGCCCGCTAAATTAAATGGTTGAGGGCTTTTTGCTGCATCCAGTGGAGAAGCAATATGCCATCTAGTGGAAATAAAATGGAGAGGGAAAGGGCAGGTAATCAGTTGTCTCCAATGAGAAGAAAGTTTTAGTAGAGAACTCCTTCAAAAGCAGTGGAAAAACCAGCAACAACAACAAAAAAACTCTCAGGTAGCTAGGGGAACTATTAATTTTCAGACTTTCATTGCTGGCTTTGATGTCTATCAGTTTACGCCACAAAGCCTGGTATCCCATCTGTCCCCTCTAATACCAAGCTTTCTTGTTTCATAATATCCCCAAACCTATTCAGTGTGTTCCATGCACCAAAAATCACCTGTTCCATTGTGGCTTCATGAAGTTCGTTCAAATTCAAAGTATAGATACCTTCTTCTGTGCCAAAGATAATGTACTGATCTAAAAATTTAAGAGAAATTTATTATTTCACAAGCTCATTACCACTTTGGCAACAGGCAGGTTTAATATACAAACCTAAAATAACTTTACCTTTAGTATCTGGATGTATCCATGACGTTGCACAATTAATTTTCAAAGGACAACCATCAAAGACTTTGGAAAAACATGCTCCCATCTGAAAGACACCAAAACTGAAACCTGAAACAGGTTTACAGTGTAGAGTGTTGATCTTCTGGCACTTGGCCACTTAGTACACACCTGTACTTGCCGCTGCTCTCTTTTTTTCAAACACAAACTTACTCTGATACACTTTGTTGTAAAACATTTTTATCTTGCCCAAAAGCTGCAACGCAGCCTTCACATACGTTAAGAGACACAAAGAAGGATCAAAATGATATGAACAATTTTTAGAACAATGTACTCTGGAGGTGTTTAAAAGACACATAGCTGTGGCATTAGGGACAGGGTTTAGTGGTGGGCTCAGCAGTGCTGGGTTAACAGTTGGACTCAACGATCTTAAAGGTCTTTTCCAACCCAGATGATTGTATGTCTCAATATTGAGTGCTGATATAAACGGCATATGAAGCAAAAACAAGCAGAAATGTGAAGTAATAACACACCCCCTCACACCACTGCCACCTCTCCCTCTTTTCTCTTTGCTAAGCAGGAACTGCCACTGGAGATCACAACTCACAGAGCCAGTGAAGTCTCCAACCCTTCACATCCAGACTGAATGGTGAAAGGAAGTTTTTAAGAAAAGAAAACAAATATTATGGATTCAGTATATTAAAAGTAACTGGCTATGAGATGCAGAAAATCACCCCAGGTGAGCTGGTGGCTTGTTCTAGCATAAACCTTCTGACACCAGTAACTCCTACTGCAAATGAGATTTCTTACCAGCACCTTCGGTGTTGGTGGTAAACCGTTGATTGCTGGCTTCTGTGGGAAGAAAGACAGATCAATAAAATACCCCCCACACACTCTGATATAAAACTAGCTAGCTAACATGACAGTGAAATTGGACTGAGAGTCACAACACTTACAGGAAAATCTCTTTTCTCTTTTTTACGTGGCAGCTGAGGGATTTGTCCAGACCCTTCTGCGTTTTCTTCAGTGAGTTTCAGCACGCCATGCCCATTTCCTGAAAAGAAGCCCAGACACATTTTGCAGCTCACTTGACACAGTGAAATAGAAAATATTTTGTTGCCCTATTCTGTCTTCTCCTGTGTCCAGCAGGAGTGGAGGAGAAGTGAGCTCTGAAACTTCCAGATACACATCTCAGGTAGCTGAACCCTTCCAAAGACAGCCTGCCACTCTTCTGCGTGCTAAGCTACACAGCAATTAAAGCTTTTCATCATCCAAACAGTCCCTGAGCCAAACACAACTGAGAATAAAGCTGTGGCAAGGTCCTTGCAGATGATCCTCCCCACACATTCATTGTTTTTTTGCTGTTCCTGCAGGCAACACAACATTGGTATTGACTGGGTGGGTGTCCTTGTTTTGGGAAGAACATTTCCACAGTGGGTCATGGCTCTAATAAGAACCAGTACGCGTGTAAAAAGGAAAGCTGCACCTCATCACCAGCTTGTAGTAAAAAAAAATTATCTACTGAAAATAGCTAACTCTAGAACTGATTTCCTTTTACAGGATGCAAGTCACCTTTAGGAAATGCAATGGATTTACCTAAGTCGCTGTATCTAGCTGTGAGCAATCCAGGGCTACTGATGCTGTTGGTCATACCAATGGGGGAAGAACCAGTCTGAGGCCCACAAACAGGGATACTTTGTCTCCTGTGAGCTGGCGGGGCTCTGTTCTGCAAGTCTGGGAAATGTTTTATTGTCTGACATTTCTCATCATCTGGGAGGTTTTCCTCAGGATAGCTGTTTATTCTCGGCTGCAACAAACCAAAGAGGTGAAGTTACCTGGGAAATGGCACATGGCAGCATAAACTTCAGACAAGTATAATTCAAGTCAGACTGCTTCTACGTAGAACAAATAATAATCAGCCTTTGAAAAAAGACATTTGACAGCAGAATAATCTAAGAGGTATTTTTTTCCCTGATGGGAAAAATCACAGCAGCAGGCAGAACACTGAACAAGATGACATCCCACACAGCATGCTCTCTTTAGAGGGAAATAGCTACAAGTCACTTTGTCTAGGGCAGCATACGAGACCAGGAGTTCTCCGAGGTTGAGACCATACAGACTGCAAGTCAGCATAAAATATGAAGCTGCATGAAGTCTGCTAGCAGATGGTATTTAACAGAATTTATGACCTGCTGCGAGCATCAGACAGAAGCACTGCAGAGGCTGCACGAGTGGGGTTTGCCAACTAAAACTCTTAAAACCCACCATCTCTTACCTTAGGAGGTAGCGGGGGTGGCCCTGCTCGCTTTAGTGTTGATCTACAATGAAAAGGTGCAGTAGTCGTCTTAGTTAAACAAGAACATGAACAGAATTGAGAACACAGACTGTAACTAGAACGAGCCAGATGCATAGAAAAGATGGATCACAGCTTTGCATGAACAGGGTTAAACTAGAAGTCCAAGAATAGGAAAAAAGAGCACGTTAATCTTGTTAGAAGTGCTGGTTTTTTATAAACTCGTGTTCTTTCATAAATGCCAGTGTTATAGAGGATTCTGTGGTGAAGGGTGGTTGACATTAGCACATAAAGACACGTTTGGTGTTTGGTGCAGTGTGCAGCTTTCACTCTGCATCAGACAAACACTCGGGCACCAGAGGAGCTGCACATACCCCACCAGAGCTCTGCAGGAATATCTGCATGTCCTGTCACTACCGGGCCTGGCTCACGATTGATGGATTAATCAACATAAAATCTGCTTTAAAGTATTAGGCACTTCCATATGCACTCTAAGACAACCTCAGGAAGGAGAGCAAGGGAAGAAAGCATTGCTGTGCAGACATTCTCCTGATGATCAGCTAAACAGTCAAGCGTGCATTAGACCTTTGAGTGCAACCAGCCCTCACTTAATTTATGAGCGGCAGTGGCCTGCAGCATTTTAAGGAGAGAGGTTTTGCCAGAACGCTGCCTGCTTTAGCAAGAGCCGCACGGAGTAAACACAACTGTACGCGAAGGAGGTCCACTCACTCTTCAACATCTTCACTCCCATCGCCAAATTTTGTAAGCAGTCCCCTAGGTAAAACGTTTATAAAATTAAGAGCTCTGGTCTTAAGGTCAACACGTGCAACTAAACCAGTTGGTGACGTCATTTAGTTTCATAACAAGCATCTACCAGCCCTTTCCAAAACAAAGCATTTCTCTCTCACTCACTGCATTAAGCCCTTTTTCAGTTAGCATGGTCCTTTCCTTCCCCTCACCCCCCAGTAATCAAAGCTCTCCTCCATACCAGATATCATCATCTCATCTTTATTTCCCTACCTAGTATTTTAAGTATTGTTAAAGTGTCTAACAACAGTACAATATAGAAGAGGAAAAATAATAATAATAATGATAAAAAGATGAGAACAGAGGAGGTTACTGGGAGACAAATGGAGAAAAACCTTTATGAAGCGAAGCTTCCTTCTTCAGTATTATATGCTAAAGATACAGGCTGTTTCCCATTACAGTGGGAATTTCAGTTTCAAAACTACCCCAGGGTCAAAAAACCAAATGGTGACTAAAAGATCAAAGCAGCACTGAAAATACAATCCTGAAATAAACAAAAACGGATAAAATTTTGCAAAATAGCAATTTTCAAACCGTGTCTTAAAAGAAGAAATTAAACTGCGCTAAATCTGAAATAATCTAAATCGTCAATCTAAACCAATAAAAAGCATTCCTTAATATGCTGTCATCATGTTGTGAAATCCAGGCTTCTGCATTTAGGATCTGTGAAGTGGAAGAGGCAGTGCAGGAGCTGGCTGTCCCGGCGTTCAGCCAGGGCCGGCTTCTCCAGGCTGCAGCAGCCTGGTGCAGGCCGAGTCTGCGTGCAGAACAGACACCCCCCTACCCCCCACATCACCCACTGAGGGATGACCAGGGGGTAATGAACAGGAAAACAAAAGTATATTATCAAAAACTAACTCAGCCACATTTGGACAAATGTAAAATTTCCCTGCAAGTTACTTCTGAAGGGAAAGCAGCAGACAGTGGTCAAGGGGAACCATTAAAAATTTTGAGAGAAAAAGCCCAACCATCAACAAAAAGCACCTCCGTAATACAAAAAAAATTATAAAAATAATTTTAAAATGCTAAGGATGAAAAAAAAACCAAGAAAGAAGTTCAACCATGAGGTACACATTCTGGTATTCCCCTTTCCAGTCGAGTAATACCCGAGTTGAACATCTCCATCACCATTCACTCTGGTAAAAGCCAAAGGGCACGAAAAGCAAGGACCCCCGGCACACATCCTCTGCACACCCCTGGCATTACTAGGAATTGCCGGGACACAGCAGCTATGCATTTCCTGTTTATCTTTCCCAACTGGAAGTGGTTTCCAAGTAAGCAGCACAGATTCACCATCCAGAAACTTTATGCCTCTCCTCCTTTCAACACTATCTCTAGATCTATTTAGCAATTTACAGCCCTAGCAATGTTTGCTACAGCTACGTTCATTCTGCTTTTAATACAGCCTGGTAGAGCCAAGCTTAATAACGCTACAGAAACGGAAGAAACGGAATCAAATCAGTAAGTCACTTTGCCAGGAGGAGCTTCCCCCCCCTCCCTGCTCCTTGACCCCGCAGATTCCTGCTGTCTGCAGAAAAGCCAGCGCTCACGAGAAAGGCTTTCCATCTGCAGCACGTCAGGGCCACACGGACAATCCCAGAGGGGAAGGAAAGCAGTCACTGTCAGTGCTGGACAGGGAGAGGCAGGGCTAGAGAGCCACCCTAAACTTTTACTACACAGAGTGAGAATGGAAAAACAGGTTGAATTTAAAACCACCCGAACATGGCAATCTGTGACACAGCCAGCCTTCCAGGGGGCTGTAATGTCAGCTGACAGCTTATGCAAGACTTTATCTGCAAAAAAGCCAAGGAAATTCACTGCCTGCTACTCAGTTCCAAGTAAAGATGGGAAACAGGCTCTTTCAGCTGAGCAATTATTTTAACCGAAATACCATTGTTCCTTACATATGTGCATCAGTCAGTATTACTGAACGTCCTTATTCTTCACTACAAATTCAAAGATTGCCTTTAAAGGCAGAATCCAGTATTTTGCAGCAAAAGGAAGCCACATACCTAATAAATTCAGTTCTAACCTGGACAGAGTTGTGCTCCCTTACTTCAGGCCTGCTTTACCCCAGGGTAAATCATACCTTTGCCTAAAACATTTCACCCCAGAACACTACACGACCACATTACAGATTACACTGATCTGACACCCACAGCAGAAGCAGTCGTGCCGTTGTACTGAACTTGGTAAACTAAATCTACACAGCTGGTTTCTCCTTCCCTTTCTTGCAACGACCTGAGTTCAGGGCTGCGAACGTGCTTTGCCACAGGATGTCACAATCACAGCCATGGCTCAGAAAAGAAGCGCAAGGCCAGCCAGCGCAGGATCCTGAACTCAGCCCTTGCAAGGTTACCAGCTTTGCTTCGGAAAATTGACTTTATTTCAGTGTGCTGGCTGTATATTTACACTTTACTTCCCATCTACAACTGGGGAGCTACAACAAAAATTTACAACAAACTACTGTTCATGGTTAAAAGAGATTAAAACCCATTCCTCCAGAGAATGACCGACCAACTGCAGGAGGAGGACTGCATACCGCCTAAAATCTCGTTTAACTTTATGAATATTAAAGAGGATTAGGGCTTGTGGTTTGATTTTTCCAGCACAACTCAATTTTTCTTTCAAAGTGCATTTTCATATTAAGTCACAGAAATAAAAGATGTTTTTAAACTCTGTACTTACCTGCTGCTTCCACCATCAACAAAAGGATTCCAGTGCAAAGCGAAGTCAGTACCAGCTGCCACAACCTGAAGATGCAGAAATTTTCATTTTTCCCTCCCCGTCAAATGGAAGTACCTTATCCACAGCACAGGAAGAGGCCTGGGAGATTCCCAAGCCCTGCAGAACGACCCACAAAGCAGTAAAGTAAAATTCTGGTAGTGAAATAATGTTTCACCACCTAATTATAAAACAACTATTGAAAAGCTATCATCTTCTTAGATTCGGATTTAAAAGCAGCACCAATATAACACCAATATCAAGTGGCAGTAAGTATCACAAAAGCTAACATTTATGGCAAAAGCTCAGTAAGGATTTTCCACTAAGGGCACTTCCAAGACACCCTTTCCAGCAAGAGAATGTACTGCAGCCACCTCCAAACTCTTATGACATGCCACCAGCAGAGGCTGGGAATATTCCTGTCACTAGACATGGCACTGAGGGGACCCCACCAGTAACAACATGTACAGATCTTGTCAGTCACGTTCAGAAGATGAACTTGTACCTACCTGGTCAACTGGAGTACAGCTGCAAAAAACCGCAATGGGATTTTTTTTGGAGTGCTGAGCACTAATGTCTCCAAATCCCAGTTAAGGGCAGCTGTTGCTATTCACAACACTTATTAAAAAATGGAGCCCTTGTGTACATAGGCACATACTAATCCCAAAGAACATTAATTAGCTGATCTGCAGTAAACTGCTGAGGGCTGGAACAAACAGCAGCAGCTCACACAGGGCAAAACCAGCTGCATGCAAGCTGGCAGCCTTCCAAGAAACAAGCAGCAAATAAACCCTGATGATGGGAAGATCAGGGACTCAAATGCAGAATGGCCTCTTCACATTATCAAATTAATTGGCATATCATGTTTTTCATCTGAGTATGACTCCCTGCACAAAGCATGGAGGGCAATTAATTTTCTTAAAAATGCGGCAATTGTCTGGGGACCAAGAGTGGTCTTCTCATGACTTTATACTTCAGAGACATATTACTTAAGAGTTGAACCACAAAACAACGAAGACACTGTAATTTTAATAAATGAAGGAAAACCCAAACTTGTCTTTACCATTTCATCCCGAGCTTCTGTTTCCTTCCGTAGAGGGGGCTCAAACTGCAGCTTATCAACTACAAAACATTACGTTTTCGAATTTAATACACACAACATTATGTTGTAATATGTTAAATAATCTTTCAATGCTTACTGCAGTGAAACACATGTTGTAACAGATCTAAGTATTATGTACACAACACAACTTGCTTATAAAATATGACCATCGCTTAAATATCAGCCTTACTGTCTAAACACAAATATGAAACCCACAAGAAAGAAACAGACCAAAGTAAATACCGAGTCATTACGTGAAAGTACTCTAAAATGTAACTGCATAACCACACATTACTTTTAATATATGTGAAAGAGAAGAAAAGAGGCCTTTTAACAGCAAGCTTCCTAAAGTGCAAAGTACATGATGCAGAGGAGCAGACAGCATTGGCACTACAAAAGACATCTGTCCAAACCTGAAGAAGGCTCGTTTCTACCCTCAAAATTTCAACTTAGATCCCACTAAGTAGTGTGTTAGTATCATTTTTAAAATAAAAGTTTGTATTAAAAGAAAATGCATTATGTTAACATGCACTCCGGTCAGGACAGCTATTGCAATCACAGGTGTTCCACCACGGTCAAGAAAAGGTTTCACTTACAAACTTGAAACAAGGTGCAAACACAAAATGCTGCATTTTTTCCTGTATTTTCTCATCACGACACCCAATATACTCATGTGAAAAGATGCCCTCCTAATTATAAACTTGCTCTCATTTTTTCATGTTTGCAAGTTATTAGTGTCTTTGCTGTTTTAGTAAGGCTGCATGGCCTGATAGAAATCACAGAGCTGAAAGGCTATGCTGGTCATGCAAGGTTTCAACATGAACATTACAATGCAGCAATGAAACAGAATGAAACAGCAGAAAAAGACACAACTTTTGATTTTGGAAAAATTTTACTGAAGATTCATGTGTGTATGCTGTTTCTTCTGGCTTCGTTCCCCAAATGTGCCAACAGCAGAAGAGACTTTTCAGAGCGCACAACAAGAGAATGACGCTGACAGAAGCAAATGAACATGACAAATGGCAAGCCACATCAGGAACTTACAGTTGGTCTCCGAGGCTGTTCTTTCTGTTCTGATGTTCCTGTTCATTGAACGAATTGTATGGCGGACAACAGAGTGAGGCTGCAGGGGTTATAGACAGAAAAGCTGAGATAAGTCACGCAGCTTTCTGTTGGATTTCAATCACCAATCAAACCCACAAGGAGGAAGAATAGCTGTTGCAGTCACACACTGTAACACGCACTGCCTTTGTCCTAGCCATGCACAGGATCCTTCTATCCACCCACGGTGTAAGCATGACAAGTGCTGCAGTAGTATTTCCCAGCTTTTCCTGCATGGTAACTCTAAAGATGTTGGAGCAGTGCCCCCGTCAAGCTGCAACCTTATGTTCCCAAAGCAAAGCAGGGCATTTAAACCGTAGTTTTACTTAAAGGCAGAATATGAAAGATGTTCTCACCTCAAAATCATCATCATCAACGTCACTGTAGTGTGCATGGTTGTCAGGATTATTGACTTTGTCCAACAGCTCAACTGCTAAAGATCTTGAAAGACCAGGCTGCCCTACAAAGCTATGCTAGAACCGCAGAAAAGAACAAGTTATAATAGGCAACTGATATGTAACTTCATTAATAAACATACAATATAGAACATTACTGAATTTTGCCTGCTTTCTGGGGGTGTGAATATTTCTTGAATGACTCCTTAACAGCTAGACTTTCTAACACCTCCATAAGGATGGAAGCGCCACACTTTGCCACTTGTAAATTGGAAATAAAACTTCAAGTCAAACAAACAATTACACCTTAACTTCACTTTTCACAAGTATTCCAGTTGAGTTTAGGAAGGCAGAAGTAGATACAAGAGCAACTGCAAAAGACATCCATTTTCTGTTTGGGTGACTGGAAGGGTCAGTGTCTCCACAGCTATATCTAAGAGGCCGAGACACCCGCTTACAAAAAGGACGAGGCTGAAGATAGAACATGAAGCAAATGCATGTAACTGGTGCTACCAAAAATTGTATAAATATCTTGATACTGCACAAAACCTTGCTCCTTCCTGCAGCTGACCAATGTCTCTTTCCTTCATTCAGATTCCACCACCCGTGTTGTAAGAACAGAACAAGAAAATTGTTCCAGTTTGGTTTCCTATTGATCTGTTGCTTACTTTGAAGCAAGAGATCTCTTACTGATGTCTCTAAATGTTTCAAGTCACTTACCGAAAGGAGTCTATCTGCTGTCGGTCTCTTCTTTGGATTTTTTGTAAGTGCTATTTTGACAAAATTATGGAATGTTGACGACCTTTAAAGAAAAATGAGGTTTTACGTTTAATTTTTCTGAGAAGTTAGTTTTGATTTTAACACACTTGCTAAACAGATTACAAAAGGTTGTGCTAAATTAGAATGTCGTCCAGGTACCTCATCTCAGGTTTGAATAACTACATTTCCAAGTTAACAAAATAGGGAAAAAACCCTTTTGATCCATGGAACTTGCATGGAAAACGTTTTAGTACAGAAAATAAACCAAACATGTATGGCGCTATTTTAACCTTTTCCAGTTTCAATTGTTATGGAATTAGGTATCAGAAATACAAATTGGGAATTCTGTATGCAGTAAACCCTCAAAATCTATGCAAACCTGCAAGTTTCACTGTCCTTGGCTACAGGTAGGGAAATAAAACACAAAGTTCTACACAGAGACTCAACTTACTCTTTAAAATGCTTGGTTGCTATTTTCAGAAGAATTTAGGTGGCTTTGTCATTCACCTCTTTTAGATCCAAATTACGACTTGATGTTATGACTGGACCTACAATTTCTCCTGCATTTTTCTTGCAATTGCATTTGTGCTAGCATGCCTCTATGGGGACAATATTAGCCCAATATCAGCTTGCTTTCAACTCCAGTTACAAAATACATCTCCTCTTCTAGTTTTAGCATCTGAGGCAGCGGCACTGGAGAAGCACACTGGCTGTGGTTTTGCTGAGCAGTTTCAATACAGGGAACAGGTACTTAAAAGTGTTTTCCCCTCTCCTCTAGCACGCATCTGCCCACCCTAACACCTCGAGGTAATAAGATTGTACAGCAGCATCATGAGCAAAAAATCCTGCATATCAGTATCGGTTTGAGTCTCATAAATAAAACGTTAGTAAATGTGGTACAAAATCTTGCAGGCACTAGGCAGCTATCACAGGTTAAAGCAATCATGGAAGGATTAACTGATTACTTGTCCCACTGACAGTAGCAAATACCCTATAATAGGAATTAAGGGGAAAGGATGAAAATAGTTTTTCTCCCTAGAACATACAAAGTGATCCCTCTGGATCACTGGCAAGGATCAATTTACACAGGTAGTGCTGGCCTGCTGCTGGACCTTAACCCCCTTGTTTCCTTTCAGACACCTAGAAAAACCAACTAGCTGTTTCTCAGTGAAACTTCCTGTAAGTGAAATCACCTCTCAGGTTGCTAAGTTCAAAATTAGCACACACTATTTTTCACTGCCACAACTTCTACAACAACAACAAATAGTTTTTTCATGTTATCTACAAAATATTGAACAATGGAAAGAGTTTAACCTACCATTTTGCTTTTTCCTTTAGCTTTGGTGGTTGGAAATTACTTTTCGACATTAAAAACAAAGCCCTAAATGTAAAGGAAGAATAATTTTATTATATGGTAAAAAAAATTTAATTTCATTCCAATATCTAAACACTTTAGATTAGTACTTTACAGTAAGAATCATACTGATTACACTGGATTATAATGTATACTGCGTTAGAGTGCAGACATAGTCAAGGTGTTGATTTTCTTATCTTTAAATAAAATCTATCACCATGCATAATCCTGCTAAACATTAGGCTACAGCTTCTCCAGTGATTTACTATCTAGTGATGGTAAATCTGTACCTGTTCTTATTCAGATCGTTGATGACACTAGAAAAGTTTTTTTTCTATATAAATAATTAAAACATTTTGGTTATAATTTCAATTATAAATTTTAGTCTTTAGCTTCAGACTGATGCCTTAAAACTAGCTGCAGCTCATGCAGAAAGCAGATGTTTGCTGAAGGAATCCTAGCATGAGTTTCTATGTCCGAGCTAGGGAGAAGGTTAAACTATATTGGAACAGTCCCTCTGGGACTGAAGAGGGTCTGGCAGATAAGCAAGCTCCCCAGCCAGCAGACCTCATCGGGTGAAGATCAAACATGGGTGGCTGAAGTTCTGCAAGCTCGATCGCTGTTATGCCGACCGCCCAGATATCGCAGAGCTGGTTATATCCACCATTCTTTTCCACTGCTGCAACTTCTGGGGCCATCCTTTAAAAACAAAGGCACCGTTCACTGACAGCACCAGCCAATGCTGAACAGTACCCACACGCGGGAGGCACAGAGCATGTCACATAACCCTAGAGCAGAAGCCCCCACAAAGACTGTAAGTCAGGGAAAAGCCTGACCTCTCCCTCCCCTCACCCAGCAAAAGCCAGCGGGCCACGCAGAGGTGACATGTTCTGCCCGAGGTCATAGGCTGGACAGCAGCACTAGGAATAGAACCAATCTCATGATGCCTGATGAAATGCTTTAATGACCAGATAATCTTCCTGCCTTCAGTCTTCCTCCTCCAACAGGATAAAGAGGGCAGTGAACAATTAAAAGCCACTGTCTGGATTAAGCTGTACATATCCATTCGGCCTATACCAAGAATACCGCCCTAGGCATCTCAACTGCATCAGAATAACGCCAGAAACCAACAGCAGTTAAACCGCACATATAATCCAACTCAAGATTTACAATTATATATTTGCACATTAAACGTCGTCTTGCACAGACATTAATCAGTAGAGATGATTAAAAGATAGTTTAACATCTGTTTTTCTTCACAATTCTTTCTGCACAGAAAGCAAAAAAGACATTGTTTACTTTATTCACTAGAAGTGTAAGAAGTAACTGAGAAACTAGAGTGACCATTAGGTATCCAGAAAAAGGGAAAAACATTCTGCATTAATAAATTTGTGAGAAAAAAGTAATCCTGCCTCAAATAACATGAGGTAGCTTGTGTTGCAGCAACAGATCAGCTACCATCAGTACTTCCCAGACTTTCACCCTTTGAGCATTTTACTTGGAAGAGCGAGCATCTATGCAATTGCTATACGTATGTTTAAAAAAATGTGTGTATACTTCAGCATGTGTATTTTAGAATTCTTGGCATAAATACAGACTTAGCTTCGCATACCATCATAGCAATCAAAGTAGTTTATTACCAGTAAGGGGTACCAATAAATGATTTCCTCTTCGCAATGGTGGCTGTTATTTTTGCTGCTACACCAAAGTCAGCTGGAAAATAAAATTATCATAGACTTGGAAATCTCATCCAAATTAAAAATTCATTAAGCATCAACAAAGATTAACAATGAGATCAGCTACTGTCTTCACTGACATGACTTCAAAATGAAAAGTTTAGTTTCTACATACAGCTCTTCATGATCCTGTTTCTCTCCCAACTTTTTTTCCATCTTGCAATACAGCAACCAAGCAACCTCACAAAATTTAGTGGACATTTAATTTAATATTCAAGAGGAAAAACAGCATCATGCTTTGGAAACTGTATTATTTCTGTGTTCCTTATGGAGGAACTGTGGGGAGCCATCTGTTCTCATTTCTGGCAACTGTCATGGGGACAATAATCCCCTGCTCTCAGAGCTTCAGATAATCAGGTGGTCTTGCAGAGCCAAAAATCATTTAAGTCCTTTTTATTTTCATTGCATTTGTAGTATGATAGCTGGAGGATAATTGTGGGCAAATCTAACTAGCTTAGCAGGCAAAAGGAAGGTATCAGTGTGTAACCCAAGTTTAATGCAGTTAGTGGAATCTCCTATCAGTTTCAAGGCTTTATTCTTTCTTTTTTTTTTTTCTTTTTTTTTTTCCCTTTCTTCTTTTCTTCTCCTTTAAAAAGCCATACTTTCCTACACAGCACTCTTGGTTCACCACAGAAGGGTAAATGTTGAACCACACAGCTTTTCTGAAGAGCAGCAATGCAGCTAATGCACAAGTGCCCTGATTCCAACACTGGACACAGTAAGACAATGAGCATCATCCCAACCTTTCTCCCAGATGTCTGCTCCCTACTTCCTGCAGAGCCCTAACTACACACAGGCTTCTGTGAAGTGAGGCATCAGACAGTGTGATAGGGGGCTCGAAGGCAGCACACTCACATAACAAGAGATTCAGCCTGTTTGTGCCGCCTAAATGCAAAACGTCACTGGAGGAAGCCAGTAATACAAATCTCTCTGAATTTTCATCTGCAGACCTCAGCACACTTGCAAAGGAGGAGAGTTTCCTCTTCTTCACCCAACGTCACACACTGGGCTAGAAACACAGCCAGGGTCAGACGCCACTTTTCCACAGGCTGCCAGACTCAGTAGACTCTGTCTCACACAGTGGATCCTTGGAGGCTCTGAGAGAGAACTGCCATTCTGGCTAGGAACAAAGATGTTGATACCCAGGTAACCCCAACCTGGCAAATTCCATGGAAACCTGGGAGGCTTCAAGGTTTGGTGGTTGAAAAAAGAAATTATCTGTAACTTCTTGATAGAATGCTAAACTTCTCATCTCATATGTACACGAGGATACATGCATTCGATCATCAACTATTGCCCCAAATTAAGAAAAAGAACATCCTACAGTGCAGCACCAAAAGGTTCATGCCACTGAGAACAGCATCTAATAAACTTGACCGCAACAATACAGCAGATGTGCTGTATTATGCTTTATCATTTGTAGTAGCTCAGCTTTTGCTGTGCATATGAATGTTCAACACAAAAAAAATCCTTACAAAAGCTGAATATTCTTCTTGGGAGGCACGGTCTTGGTGTTCTGGTTATTTTTTTTGTCTTAATGAAATGATAAAAGTAAAAGGCAACTGGCTAAATCAAAGTATCCCAGCTGGTACTGTACCTTTTGATTGATTAAATTAAAATGTTCCCATTTGCTCATTGTCTTATTATTAAATTCAGGCAACTTACCTAATTTGACATCTCCATGGTCTGTCAGTAGAATATTTGCACCCTAAGTCACAATAAATAGAAAGTTAAAAATCTTCAGGAATAATTTTCTGCACTAGAAAGTTTAAGATAAGTTTCTCAGAGTTCCAAGTTACCTTTATATCTCTATGCATTTTGCCCTTCACATGCAAATAAGCAAGACCCTGGAAATAAGAGAGACACAACGTGTCATTTTTCTCTTTGTTAACACACTACACTACAAAGCCAATTCCATTTCATAAATTTAAATTACTCAATGTATTTTATTTGAAAGTGGAGAAATTTGAGATTCACGGAGAAGAGGTACACTGAATTCTGTTCCTCATCTCTCCCAGCTCCAGCCAACACACATGAAGACTCACTTAAACCAATCATGGTGTAACATTTTACATAGATCTACGAGTATTTTCAAAACAAACCTCAAGATACATCACCTTTTCCCTTTACTAAAATTAACTATATTTTTGAAGTCCTGAAGGTTTCAACAAGCAGGTGTTTAGCCTTTAAGCTGTCCTTCCAGCAATACAAGTTTCTGCAGCAGAGATCAGGAACAGAACTGCCAAGCAGATTAGTTCACTGGTTTACACCCCTGCTTCTGGCAGTGACCAGTTCAGCCACAGCTTCAGGGAAAGGTGCTCATCCCCACGATTCTCTCACATAATCATGGATACACAGAGCAGGGAAAGAAAAGTTCCTTTAAGAAACAAGCTGCCTGCATCATCTTATCTTGTATTTCTACAGTTATTAGCAATCAAAAAATCAAAGAGAATTTTAGTCATCTGGTTGCAGTGTTTTTCCTCTACAAACTATTATAATTTACTGCCACAGATCAAGCAGGCAGTTTAAAATATGCCTTTTCCCACCCACCGCACCCCCCTCTCTCTCCATTCCTTAGCTACTTACCCTTGCTTACTAGGTATTATCTGTTTTCTGCAAAGAGATTAAAAAATTCATCCTAAACAACAGCTGCACTGAACTGTGTTAGAACAATGGATGAAAAGAGCCCAGACAACACTGTGGTCACAACCTGCACAGATCTTTCTTCCACTGCTTCCCTGAAACCAACAGGCTCACTGAAGAAAAAGGAGCAGGACTGAGGTTCAGTATTTTGGTCTTGCAGCGGGATCCACAGAGACATCTACTCTTGCGTACATTCCTTTGTAAATGACAGCACAGAAGCAGCACTGTTCTGACAATGATTTTAAGCTAACATTTGAACTACATTACTGGCATTTCTTGCTGATTTTTATTTACAATATGGAAACTAAGATTAACTGTGGTTAATTGGTTTTAGCTAGATTCCCAATGCTTCAAATGTGATAGTACTGTAGAGCTTTTTTAAATCATCTTTGGTATCTACTTTCTATACATGGAGCAAAGACTTTATCGTATACCTGAACTAGTACAGTACCTGTAAAGTTTCTCTGCACACATATGCAATTTGTAACTCTGAGAGAGGTCCTGTTACTGAAAACAAAGATTTAAAAAAGTGTAAGTCCACAAAACACAACACATAAATAACACTGTGAAGCAGCCAAAAAGCGGCATCTCCATCAACTGTATTTTACATTGAGCTGAAAAGAAGGTTTTGTTTGCTTGTTTTACAGAAAGGCTTTCTGTAAAAAAACCCCAAACAAACCAACAGCACAGTAACAGAAGACAATACCCACAGAGAGAAGAAAATCTGTTTCCACAGAAATCCAATTATCATCTTACAAGTGACTTTGCAGTAATGTAATATGCTGTATTCTGAGGAAGGTAAAAAACAACAGTGACTTCTGCTAATTTTTGATATTAGAAATGGCAATGTTCTATACTAGGGGCTTATGGGACTTGGAATTGTTTTAAAGCTATTTGTACTAACTGGCTGAAAAATAAAGCAGAAAGAGCTCTGGTATTCAAAAACTCCACGTTACCATTTAAAGGCAGAGCAAGTCCCCAGAACTGCTTTTCCAACAAATCCTTCAACATAATCAACAACTCTAGGTGAAACTTCAGAGGGGAAAATAATAATAATAGAGCAGTATGCTATTGCACAGGAACAGGAATAGAAGTAATTTTTACCCTTTAAATATCAAATTTGAGTATTTCCCAGTGAAAACTGCCTCCTCACACCATGCATAGTCTCAATATCCAATTAGTGTGATTTCTGGTTGTGAACTTTTTTCCACCCCTTCAGAAAGCAGATAACCTGCTTCTGCACATGCCGTTGAGAGGCACTGGCTGAGAGAAGCGAAGATGCAGGTGAGCTCCCAGTGTACAGCAACTGCAGTTACTGAAGAGCTCTCCACTGCAGTAACTCAAGCTCTTTGGGTCAGTCCTCTAAGCACTGTGGAGAACAACAGTGTGATGATTACAAAAATAAAGCATGTTCCGCACTAGACTGCCAGGGTATTAGCCCAAAATGACCGTCACCATATTTGAAATGTGCTCTCAACAAAACTTGTCAACTGTTACTAAAAAAACACTGTTTGTGCCCTAAGAAAAAAACATGTGCAGTGCATGGCCAGTACCAACCCCATTAGTTTGCTTATTATTTATTTTTCTTCTTTGCAGAAAGCTTCCAAAAGGTACAAACGTTAAAAGAAAGTTTCACAGTACCATGGTATATATCTTGGAGGGATCCCCCACCGCAGTATTCCATGCATATCCACAGCTTCTCACGGCTATCAAAAGAAAGTTAAAACACAGGCATCAGAAGCTGATTGATCTGTATACAGAACAGAGTTAATAATGATTATTTAACTTAATTCCTATTGGTCTTGATCACTCTTTGTTAAAAATACACATTCTGATACACAACTAGCAGTTATACATTTTACACGTTATTAATGACCTCAATATAATTTCTCACTTATCAAAATGAAAATTTTACACCAGAGTCACTGAGAAGTCTTTAAACATTATCAAACCTAAAAGGCGTTACTTGTAACTGACCTCCTAACTGCAACAGAGCACATGCTGAAGAAACACCCGATGTTCATCTGCTATCAGCAAGATTACACTAGACAACACACTAAACCCACAGTTCTGATCTTACATTGAAATTACCTAATTATATCTAAAAACCTCTTCATGGCCTCCAAAAGGGGCACTGGGGATTTAGAAATTTAGCCATTTTGTTCCAGCTAAAGTCCATTTGGGTTGTATAGATTATTTAAAAAATGCAGATCTCCAAGAAATCTCAAGATGAAGCCTTGTAGAAAAAGACCAAGCAGGAGAAGTAGTGATATATATCCCCACAGAACCAACTGATAAATGGCAAAGTTCTACAAAAACGGACAATATTCCCCAACTTTCTGTATAACATTTAACGTGTGCACTTGAAGATGCAGCCAGCTGGCATCACCTTGTTTCTGCCTCTCAGTACATTGCATCTGTTACACCAGAACTATGAAAAATGTTATTACCAGCAGCCCATTTAGTGTTTGCTCCTACAACTTGCTGGCTATACTTCCACAGCACACATGACTACCATTAAATAAAAAAAATCTAAAAGCAATTATGCTCTAGATAAATAACAAGATAGTTTTATATTACATCTGATAAAATTTTAAAATTCTGATCAGCAAGTGAGTAGGATTGGATATGTTGCAAGAGTCTCTAGGGGAAAAGTTTCTCTTCCTAGTGATAAAAATATTCCAGTCTTTTGGCCAGCAGAGAAAACAAAGTATTAGTCACTTTTTTTAAAAAAAAGAAAAAAGCTAACTGGGAACCAAAGGGACTTCAACCTAAAGAAGAACATTGAGAAAGGATGTAAGTACTTAACTAGACTGAGCATCGTTTTAGGAAAGAACCAGCAGAAATGCAGGTACAAAAATGGGGTTTACCTGAGATAGCTCCCAAAATAGGCGACTATGTTGCAGTGTTTGCATTCTTTAACCATATATATTTCTTGCTGTATCAATGAAAAGTCATCTCCTGAAAAACAGGAAGCAGCCACAGTTACATCACACACAACTGAACACTCAAAAAGCTCTGAAGGTAGTCAAACAACTTGTAAAAACAAGACATTGGCCTGGAGAGTTGCTAAGCCCTTCATGAGGGTTTTCTAGCACGCCAGCTGGTTCTGCAACCGTTACCTACATACACCATCATTTCAGTTTGCATTCTTTATTATATCTGTTGCACGAGGCACAAATATTTCTTGAAGACCAACAGAGAAGGGCTGGCCCGGTGGCCTGAACATGATCCATCAGTTAAGACAGCTCAGCAAACACCGGGACTGCTCTGAAGAAGCAGCAAAGCAATCCCACAGAGGGACAGAGCACATGAGAATGTGCAGGAGCAGTTTTCTGTATAGCAGCACCTGTAGAGCCATCAGACAGCCCCAGCTGGAGCTAAGCTGGCTTTACTGGGACACAGCGCTCACAGCACACGGGTTCTAGCAACAGAAAAATTGCTGCAAGCTGATTCCAGAGTCCCCTCCCTGAAACCAGAAGAGATCATATACCATAGGCTCTTTATTAAAAGTGTTTCATTTCAAAACAACTCTGATCGAGCATATGGCCTGTACGCCCACACAGCCACTGCTGACTCAGAAGAGAAGCACAGTCTTCAACACGGACTGCCCTGTCATGAGTGCATTTTTGGACAAGGACAGCTACATAAGCACATCTGCATATCCTAAATATCCTTTGCCCAAAAAAAAAAAAAAAAAAAATCTATTGCAAAATATATTATGACCAGAGCAAGTGCCTGGCATGTTTCCACCACTTTAATCTAAAAGGGTAAAAGCTGTCATAAATTAAAAAAAAAAAAATTCTAGATGCAGTGAAGCAAACTAAAATATCTGAGAGCTAGGAAAAACACTGGTATACTTTTATTAAATCCATTGACAGAATTTTAAACAGAGGATCAGCTGGCTCTGGAGGATCAGCCTGAACACCAGCAGTGACAAGTCAAGTAACACATTTTAATAAATAAATAAATAAATAAATATTTGTGTGTGTGTGTGAGATCACAAAGCAGACACACGACTAGGATGACCCAGCAGGCTGATCTTTGCAATGCTGCTCTTCAGAGGGAGGCTGCCATGCTCCAGTGATGTTATTACCTTTATTTTTCCTTTGGCATGAACAAAACCATAACAGCTCATAAGACATGGAAGACTAGAATTTAGAAAAAGGTTTCAGGTTTTAGATAAAATGCTGCTCCAGACAACGCGGTAGCTACTGTGTTCTTTCAAGGAAAAGATTGCTTTGTATGTTTACTTTTGTTTAAAGTTTCACTAGTAAAAGTTATCTCCTACTTTCAAAATCGGGAATGTACAACCCAGAAAACATGTACTGCTCCCCTTGATTTATAAGATTTTTGACAAGTCCAAGAGGTCTCAAGCACAGCCGTAAATTCTCATTGGATTCTTCACATGTTTATTTAACAAGTGACAGCTATTATTCTTATTTAAATAACTAATAACTCTTATTTAAATAGCTAATATTCTTAATAACCTCCTTAAAACCAGATAGTTTTATTCGCTGTGCTTTGAAGCCACTTCCCCAAGCAACGGTGTGACTGGTGGCCACAGGTCCCACTGCAGCCAGTACCGGGGTACAGCCCCCCGGCATATACGATCCCTTTGGAAACCCCGCTCTCCATTCACACACCGGTACATGGTAGATGTTTACAGATACAGCAAAAGAAATGCCAATTTGATATAACGATTTCCAAATTATGACAACCTTCATGTCTCAATGATTACCTGACTTTTACTTAAGAAAATAACTAAATACTAATAACTAAAATACAAAGGTATGAACATATCCCTGACTGATCAGTAAATCCTGAAGGGCGTCTTGAAGTTGAATTGTACAGAGAAACCCCTCAATCAGGGCAGGAAAACTTTAGTAGAAAAGTTTCAAATGTCAAGAACTTTTTTAAGCCTAAGTAGTATTTTTTTTTAATAATGAAAAAAAGAAAAGGCAACATTATTTCCATAAATTTAGCACAGATTTCACACTGTGCTTGCTTTATGGATTACCCTTCAGCTACAACTTTGCTTGAGTTCACATACCCTGCCTATAAATAATTACTATGAACAAAGGATTTTTGAGTTTGAATCAGATGGATTCATTCCTCCCATTTCTCTGACAAACTTCCTATGGGAAATTGTTGAATGCTCACAGATAACTAACTGGAGCATTTTAAAATTGCAGAAGTTTTTCAAGGAAGTTAACTAAGCAAGTTTGAAGGCAAAAGCCTCCCACCCCAAAGAAGATAGTGTCTTTCTCAAACACTACTAGCTGTCCAGGATTTCAGAGTATCTAATGCCAAACAGTCTGCCCTCTTCTTTAACTGCCACCTTCAAATCAAATAATCTTTGATATATCGGAACAGCATTTCAAGAACAACTGAATACCGTCACGTGAAAATTGTGACCAAGAAGCATCCCTGTAGCAGCAAAAAATTGCACACAGCAGCTCGAATTGCCTGTTGATAGCATGTTGATTGGGCTGCCTAGTGTCAAGCAACAGCACTGTCAGTTCTAGGAACCGTGACTAACAGGGAAAAATTGAAGGAAATATGGTGATTTGGGCTAGAAAAAAGACTGACAGTAGAAAAGATAACCTTCATGCACATAAAAGATATCAGAAGGGATAATCCATTCTCCAGTTTTAAGATAGGACAATTAGCAATGGACTTAAATTGCCTTAACCTACATTCTCTGTACAGATGAAAAGCTTTTCCCACTGGAGTAACATCACAGTACTGAACTCGAAGGGTTGGGAAGCTATGAAATTTCCCACCAGTGAAAAAACATGAAGAAAGCACTGAACAAGCACCCATCAGGAGTGAATTAAGCTATCCTGCCTGTAGTAGAGGGAGCCAGAAAAGATGACCTCTTGATCTGCAATTAAAAAACGAAGAATCTATGCAAGAAATGGGGTTACCTACAGAAAAATAAGAGGAAAGGGGGGTGCAGGCTGAATACAGATAGGGAGCTGATCAAAAAGTAGCAAACAGATGGAAAGATGAGAAGTATCCATGAGAAAAGCTTGGCTAAAATATGTACAAAATGATTCTGAAAGATCAGACACAGAGATAGGAGAGAAGATGTATAGTCGTTCAAAGACAACAAGAATGAATTCAAAACAAAGGAATTCAGAGTTTCCAGGCAGCTGGAGTATTAATCTTGGCAAGAGACACTGGAATAGGGCAAAAATTAAATATGCTTGGATAGCATAAAAAAAAAAAAGACAGTAAGACAAAGAATTTGTAAAAAATACTTCATCGAGAGGGAGACAGCAAGATATAAAAGGAATTAGATCAAAGGTGACAATATAGTCATACAAAGAGATTTTCATCTGTTTTAGTCATCAGAGACTGCTTGATGCTAAATAACACGGAATTGGAAAAATGTACTTTTTGTCTACTCACATGTTTGCAATTATGGGTTATGTGGCATGCTGAGCAAAAAACATTGTTTAGGGAGCTGCCGTAAATCACACCAGCAGCGCAGTGAGTCACTGCAGCTTGCTACTATTATGTAATTTTACCTCTGCAGTGAGACACATCGGACAATAGAGCATCACAATGGAATATTCTCCGCCGATCACAGCCCACAGCTGAGGCTGCGCTGCTTGGCACAACCAGCTGCTTGTTCTCCAACACAGCTGGCAGGGAGGAGGCTGCTGGAAATTGCAGCCCTATCACCAAGTGATGCGACTGGATCAGATTTCAGATGCTAAGCAAGGTAAGGCCTGGTAAATTAATGATAAATCTGTATTTAAAAGGGAGACCGTTGAGAAAACACATTAACAGTAGTGAATTATTCTACTTTGCAGACACCATTTCTCACCTACATGGAACTGGCATGCATTGATGTCTTGCCAAGTTGTTCTAGATGGAGAGCATGTGTATTCTGGTTCCACATGCACCCTTCTCTGCAGCATGGGAAGGCTCTGATGGCTCTACTGCCTATTACAGAGTGCTGTTAGATCTTCTCAGCATGCCTCACCTTTATGGTTTTTAAGCAAGCTTATTCCTCGTCATATTTTCATGTCCTCCACTGCCTGGTTTGAGTGGTCCCATCCTACAAAAAGACCCAGGGCCACCAGCCGCAACTCTTCCTGGGTCAGCTGTGAAACTTTGTTCAAAAGCCTCCTCAGGGGAGAAATTAATAGTTGCTGTTTTAAATGGGTTTATTTTCATTTCTTCAGTGCTACATCACAGGGCTGATACTGTGCAGGAACAGAGGGAGGGGTGGGCGGGCAGGCAGTGTCCGGGGCTTGCACGCAGCTGGGAGGAGAAAACTGACAGCATTCAGACATGCACGGTGTCTTGGCACAGAAGCACTTCCTAAGAGGCCAGATCTTCAAGGTGCCAGCCAGCCTGCCAGCACTGCTGCCCCAAGTGAGTACCCTCTACACGCAGTCCTCACGGGCCCCAGCACGCTGAGCGGACACACCAGGCTGCCTGGCAGGAGGCGCGACGTGTGCTCCAAAGCCTGTCCTCCAAGCCTCTCTGGGGAGCTTCAATGTAAACACTTTGCAGACTGGGGATTTTTAACACTATAATTAACATCTGTTATTTAGATGTGAGATGCTGTTCAGCAAAGGGAACAGGTGGACACTGCTGTACAGGATGCTGAAGGATGAAGAGCAGGGTCACACCACTGCTGACAAGCCTACACGCTCACTGCATTCGTACAACTTGCCTGAGAGCCACCCGCCTGAGTTAGCAGAAGCACCTATTGCCTCTGCTGGGACCGCTCCTTAAATGTTTTTTATTTCAACAACCTGAGTTCCCGAATGAGGAGAAAGCCCCAAGGGAGTGACACCTTTGCAGAAACTATTGGCCCCAGTATACAAACTCCACAGTCGAGCAATACCCACGGGTCATCAGCTCCTCTGCCTTGAATTCCAGACATCCCCATGCTCACCAGTTCGCAACCACTCACTCCAAGCCACTTTCCTAACCCTCATGAGCGTTCAGTCTCTGCTGATGAAAGGCGTGGCTCTCCCAAAACGCAGGCTTTTGCTAAGACTGGAGTTTTGCTGCCGGTCTTTCCCCATTAACCTCACGAAGTTTAACTCCTGAGATTTTCCAACCTCCATTTAGATAGCCTGACACTCACTACGACTGACAGAATGCAAGGCATTACTGTGGCATCCTTATCCTGTAGCTTTGACACAAAACTCCCGCTTTCTTCACCACCCTGCAGACCTCTTTACTAACTGTTTTGAGAACTGGGAACAATCCTTTTCTAAAGTTTCGCGTCTTTAAGAAGAGGAATAATTTAAACTGCACTCAAGCATCCAAGCTGTTTTATCCATACCTCTCTTTTCTCAGGATTCAAGGAAACCTGCAGTCTGACAGAAAGAATTTAAATTCCCCAAACTTGAAGCTCAGAAACTTGATTCCAGGCAGGAAACAGCTATTTGGAAACAATGATGTTTCCACCAGCAAATTTTACTGCCAACTGCTAACCACTGATGCTACTGATTATCTCTCCACCGATATAAAATATTACTGATGGCAATGCGCTGCCACAGCAGCATGAGCTCTACAGTAAGTAGCACACAAGTGTTTGGAGTGACTGGTCTAACAGCAGAAGCAATTTCCCTGTGTACGTTCTCTTCTGTCCTGTTTGGATCCTATTTATAAGCAGCCATGTCAACATATAATCTATATGCCTATCCCTTAACACTTCCATCTCCTTTCCTCCTTGCCTTACCTACTCACTCTTGTACATCTCAGCCTTTCACAATCCCATCTTTACTCTCCCTTCCCACCACTGCTATCTCACTACTGCTGGTTTTCTTTGTGTATTTTGTCAGATGATGTGTCCTCCTAATTCACCCTTTTGCAACCTGCCTTCACCCCAACTGCCACACTCTGCATGACCTTCCAACTAAACTGTGATCTTTCAGCTTCTTCCCTACTCCTTCCCCTACCACAACCCCTTCTGCTGACCTTCTTCATCCAAGAAACTCTTAGTTGTAAGTGAAAGGTTACACTACATGGAAACATGAGCTCACCTGCTCTGGATATGTACATTTCTGAAGGAAGAATAGCAGATTGTAAATGCACTGTAAGTATGCAAAGTAAAATTAGACCAGAATTTGCAAAGTTAAATATAATTAAAATGCTGGGCACTCTACATTAGCAGACCATGCTGTCTCTGTTTTGCTCTGTGTACGCTCCCAAAGGCAGGCTGAGCAGCTGTGCAAGTCTGCGGCAGTACCACTCCGGACGTGGCACAGCACAAGCAGGCTATGTCCAGGCTTTAATGGCTCTGGCACACTTGGGAACTCAGGCGTTCAGCCCTGGGTAATTCCTAGACAGATGCAGTGGCAGTGTGATGAGCTGCACACCCACCTCTCCCAAGAAAACTGTGTCAGTGTCCCCTGGGCTTATGGTGATGCCAGCCCGATGCCACAGGAGGTGACAGCCAGCAAAGGAGCACAGGCATCAGAAGCAAGGACTTCAGGTAGTGCTTGACCAGCTGCTGCTCCGCGTGTAAAACCCCTGTTTATTTAAACTGTCATGCACAAAGGACACAATCCCAAGCCCAACCAGGTTACACACCACAAGGCAGTGAAGGTGTAAGCAGTACTGAGAAGTTATTTCCATATTTCTTCAACCCCAGATGCTGCCAACACCAGTTCAATCCCTGCAGGCTTAGTTTAAATAAGCCTCAGGCTTGTTCGTCTGCATAGCTCATATCATCTCTAGGGTATTTATGAAACAGAGAATAAGGCTGCAGTGCCGCAGTGCCCTTCTTCAGTCCCCAAAGTGCCCTGGAGTACAGTGCAGCTCTGCTGTGCTGCAGCCGTGGTCCAGAAGGGGCAGTCCCTCATTGCAGGTTGACCCAGCCCCGCGGCTGTGTTCCTATGTGGAATATGAATCTCTGCATCTGAGCCATGAGATAGAAAACAAGTTTAACAAAAAACAGACCTGCCTTTGAATGTACCGAGCACAATCCTGCACACCTTTGCATGACTATTTGCCTTCGTACAAAACCCCTAGAATAGTTCCACCTCCAGTTTAAGATTCAACCTGAAACAGGTCACTGGATACTTCTGCCCTTTACAGGAATCTCACACAGAAAACGCAAACATTGGACGCAAAATGCAAACGCAAAAATGAGATTCTTCTGTAACCTTGCAAAAAGCACAGAGCACAACAAATCACTGCCAGCCCTCTGAGTATCGAAGGTTTCTGAGGGCACCATTGATCCTTACAGTAGCATTAAAAATGGACATTAGTACATTTTAAAATATTTTGTTACATTTTCCCAGGGAGAAAGTTCTGTGGCAGAAAACTACGCTGGCAAATAGTTACCTCTTTGTATTGACTCCCCTCTCAATTCATCTGCTAAACCCATAGAAGGAAGTGGCTTTAGTGTTTCAGATGGTTTTGGCTTCTACGCTGCTGAGTACAGTTGGATTAGTTTCTGAAATAGAATTGGCTCTCAAATTATTTGAAGCATTTGTACTCAGTGAATGCTGGGAAATGTCATTAGCGTGCCATAATACTTTTGCCTAATGCTCTCCAAAGTCTATGCCAAAAAAAGGGAAAAACACTGTCTATTTTGATTCTAGCAGCACTGCTTAAGTAACTGTGGTAGCAGATCTAGTGTACTGCCCAAAAATTCAAATAAATTACTGACAGTTACCTTCTATGTAGAGAGTTTATTTCCTTTGTCTGGAGAAGAGACAACGGAAGGTAACAGCAGAGTAAATAAAATACGTATTCCTGTTGGGGTCTCAGCTGTAACCTGGAGCCTCTTTGCCCACCAACCTACTCACTACCTGCAGTAGATGAGGCAGTAACACAAATCACAATCCATTCCCACCCGCCATGTCAGCAGTTCTGCTAGGTCTCCCCAAACACTGCTGTCTTACTGCGTGCAGTTCCTTGCAGCATTAATTCAACACATTCCTCACCTTCTCTGGGGAGTTCTTTGCTTCAGCGTCTTTTGTCTTCTGCTCCCAACTCCCTCATCTATGTATTAACCAAGTGTTGAGTTTTGAGCTCTTATTTTTCTATCTGCTAATTAATTTCCATCTATGAGCCACCACCTCCTCCTCTCCAGAAGATGCTGCATATAATTCACAAGCCTATTTCCCTGGCAATTAACTTAGAAAATGTATTACCAGTCTTTTTCTTAGTTGTGCCCTACGGCCTGACAGGAGCTCGGGCTGGTGCTCAGAAGGACTGCTCTTCCCAAGGGACCTCCTCCACAGCTAGCTGAAATAGCTTCTGACACTAGCATGGCCCAGGAATTGGTGGTGCTCTGCAAGTAAAGTCTTACAAAGCTATTAAAAACTCTTAGAAGTCAGTCAGAATGTTGAAGTGGGGAGCAGCTGACTTTTTTTTTCCTCCTTAAAATCTGGAAGATTTTCATCAGCCATGTCTTCTTGCAAAGACATTAAGCTGCTGCACAGTCCAGCTACCCTGCAGAGGCAGTAAACACCCCAGAGAAAGAAAAATAAATAAGTAAACAAATGCTGTGAACCCTCCTTAAAAACAAAGCAAACCCCCAGCAAGATCTCTGCCAGGAGGCTGTGGGTGTACATGCTATTGATGGAGATCAGGTTGGGAACATTTAAAAGATGTATTTTAAAAAAAGTCCAACACCACACAAACAAAATCCCAAACAAACTAGAAGAAATTGCTTGCCTGTGGCAAGTCAGATCAACAAGATAATGAAACAAAAGATATAGTCATCAGTGCTAATTAAAATGGGGTTCTCTGTAGTGGCAACTTTGGGCCAGAGCCTTGCATTTTTCACCGTAGTGCTTAAGCAGCACCAAGCAAAGGCAGGGGCTGCTGGGCCTCCGACTATTCCTGCTCTACCCTCAGCTCTAATGGTAGAGGATTCTGCCTCTGCTTCAGTTTTCAGAGTGTTTCTTCAAATTCACAATAAAACCAGACCTACTTCATTTCAATCAGGTGCAGCAAGAATGCTCAAGGAAGTCACTCACTCCATTAGCAACAGGTTAATATTGTCCTTTTTCTGTCATTGAGGCACTGATGTCCCACATCATAGACCTGCTGGGAGATAAAGCCAGTGGTGGTTCGCTCTCCCAAACCATTGCCCCAAACACTGGCCACAGCATTTCACACACTGCCCGACACGGGCTGAGGGATCCCTGATGTGGTTTCCACTGCATTTAACATCACCTAATTGTCTTATCACTGCGATCCATGTACATAAAAGCAGCCATGGTTTGCTAAGGAAAGGTTAGTAGTCACAGTCACCCAAAGGCAGCAGTTTTACCTTCCCCTCTGAGCCCTTCCACCCTGCTTCTTCCTTCAGCCTTCAAAAACGTCTCTTTGGCTGCACAGCTAAGTCGATCGTAGAACCAGCCAGAATTAAAAATTAACCCTGCACTGAGTGAGGTACGGGGCCCTTCAGCCCTGCATCCCATCTCCAACAAAGGCAGGCATGGAAGTATTTAAAAACAAACCACACAGGGATGCTACCCCCAAACACCCTCCCCGCCTCCAGAGACTTCTGGCTCAGAAAAAGCTCTCAGTCATAGATGGGATCTTTGTATTTCATAGTCTTTCACGTGTTTTTCTCTCATGCAGATTTGTACAGTTGCTCTTTGCACCTATATGAACACAGCTTAATAAAATGAGGAGCTTCACAGATCTTGCAGAGAAAATGACATTTCCTTGTCGGTTGGAGCCTGCCATCCACTGGCAGCACCCAGTGCCTCTAAATCTGCTGCCAGCTCAGTCCCATCACCTGCTTTCACCCAAATACACACCCTGCTACAAGGAACACAGTAGCATGGGGCTGGGATGAAGCATGCAGGGTCAAGAGAACTATCCTGCCTGTTGCTGTGTGATGCCCTTCAGTTCATAAAAACAATCCCCAAACAAGAGGAAAACCCACACTGTGCACCACATCAAATAAACACAGGGCAACAGGCATTTCTGCTCCAAAGAGGTTACCCTCTAACGAGATCAAATAGCTCAGGACCGCTAAAGGAGTCCAAAGGGCTTGTAGAGGTCATGCTGGTGGGAATTAAGGCCGTACCGAGGTTTTGCTCACCAACCACCACTCTCTAGGTCATATGATAATTCTGATGCAAGTAAGCAGGTTCTGAAATTTATTTATGAAATAGGGACTGATCCACAGCCACTGACATCCGAACTGTGTTGTGCACATGAAGCTGATCTGCAGAAGACCTTGCTGACTCTAGAAGATGAGAGCTGCAGCAAAAGCAATGGTTCCAGCAGCACAGCCAGCCTGCTCTTTGCTTGCTTACCTGCACAGGTACACTTCAGTGAAAACTTCAAGAAGGAAGGAAAAGAAAAGCTACAGAATCAAGAACTTTTTATTTGTTCACTGGAATTTCTCAAATTTTTCAAACTGAAAAAAATGTTCAGATTTCAGGAACTTTCAACTGTTAAAAAACCCCAATAAATCACTTTGAAATGA
Source organism: Falco cherrug (assembly GCF_023634085.1). NCBI lineage: Eukaryota > Metazoa > Chordata > Aves > Falconiformes > Falconidae > Falco > Falco cherrug. Next base: position 27,401,877 of record NC_073703.1, read on the forward strand.
ACAGTTAGGTTCATGGGAAATCTTGCATCAAGCAGTCCACAGGATAACATACTTAGATGTGGGAAACCCCAAACTGATTTTTTCGTGATTACTTTACAAAAAAGACTAGCCATCACCCTGAACACCAAGCAAAACAGTCACTCTTCATGTGCTGTCTAAATCGATTCACATTTAATTTATACTAAAAGCAAAATGTATATGAAAAGTTTCTGCAGAAATCCTTAAAACTGCTTCAGAATGCCTTACAGGTCAGTAGGAAAACCAACATCCCATAAGGAGGGAGGCGCAACTGCTGGTCTTCATTGTAAATAAGACAAAGATGGGTCTGAACTCTTCTATATTCTCTAACCCTGTGACAGGTGGGGGCTCCTGCTGCCTTCCTCTCCCACTTTATAACCAACACTTCAGTCTCCCTGCTAACCTAGCTCGAGAGGAAGAAAACAAGGGGTGGGATAAAACCACCAAAGCACTCTAATTTAGAAGTGTTCCCAGCCCTTTTCCCCCACACCCCGTATTTATTTTGGTAAAAACTACTTTGGTGAATTAACACAAATCCATGTATAGTTGCTTGACCATTTCAAAATGGCTGAAATAGAGGAAAAAAAAAAATAAAAAAATATTGAGAGATTCCATGCAAGACTGTTACCTTAACAAACATTAAGGATTTCTTGGAAAGACAAAAAATCCCAGCTGTAAAGACATAATCACTTTTCCCTTAAAGTTTTCATCTGGGATTTCACAACCAAGAAATATAGGGTGAGGAACATGACATTAAGCATCGATCCTCCTGTCAAAGGTTTGAAAATTATTCAAGGCTAACAGATAAGCTGGAAAAAATTAGCTGGCCTAGAAGTCAGCTGGACGATGCTAAACTTTTATGAAAAATGAACATACTGCTATTTAGAAACAGTCTTCTCTCAACCTTTATTCATATGGCTAAAATAAAATTTTTTAAACATTTAGTTTCTAAGACTGGCTCTAATCACTACCTATATCACTGGTCACAGAGTTCTCTGGGAAGGGAGCTGGTCAGATGTCTTAGGTAAGCACCACAGAATTTGAAAAGTTCTGCTAGCCTCGATTGAATAGAAAGCTGGAGGAACTACAGAATACCACAGCAGGATGGGCAGAGCCACCTTTCAGGCTTGTCAGGGATGCACATTTGGAGACCAAGAGGAACGAGGGCAGCAGCCTCTCCGTCTATCAGGGACCTACAGACATTAGCAAACCCTTCGTGTTTAAGAACCCACAACGCCTCTCAAGCCGAGCAACTGAACAGAACCAAGAAATGGCAAGCAAATGAGACGACCTACTTTCCTAAGCAAGAAAGAGGAAGATAGCGCATCCACTTCACTTGCCAGCAATGTACTGATGCTGTGAGCTCCCCATCAAAATTACAGTCTTTTAACACATACAGTCACAAATAGATACTGACGTTCAGGGACTGGAGACATTTCAGTGCTGGTTGGCAAAACCTTGAAATCACGGAAGATGTGTTGGCAGGGACCTCCAGAGATGTCTGGTCCACCCTTCTGCTCCAAGCTGGGCTAACCGCAGAGTCAGGTCACATTGCTCAAGGCCTTGCCCAGTCAACTTCAGAAAATCTTCCAGGACAGAGAACCCATCACCTCCCTGAGCCCTGCCCCAGAACACAAATGCCCTCCTTGCAAAGAATTTTCCCCACATCCAGCTGGGCTCTCCCTTGGTGCAGAACGTGCCAGCTGGCTCCCACCCCCTCTTTGCTGGGCACTCTGGAGAACAGTCTGGCTCCAGCTCCTCGGTCAGTCCACCACAGAGGATGGTGGTTAGATGCTTCTTCAGCCTTCTTGTCCCCAAACTAAAACTCACTCTGTTCTGCTAGCCCCTCCTACCTCACCTTGTCTTTCCAGATTTCTCCTCCATTTTTCCTGCCTAAAGAGCCTGTATTTATTCCCTGCAGCACTCCAGTCATGGAAGCTATCTCACTGTGTCTGCATAAATCCTACCACTTCCTTAGGGTCCCTTAATTGCTTCATAGGCTACAGGTGTCAGTCCACAAGCAGTGGATAAGCACCCACACACAGGAGGAGCCCCCCTCTGCCCCCCCAGCCCCTGTCCCAGAGGACCAGGAACCTGAACAGACACAGCGCAGCAGTTCAGGCAAAAGGCAACCCCAGAGAGACAAACACAGTAGAGACACATAAAAGGACTATGCTAAGGAGGGGTTTGAAAGGTATGCCAGTGACAAAGTAAGGAGAGATTACTTCTTCAAACAAATACAAGATCCTCAGGTGGGACCGAGTTATGACTGAGGAGATAAAAAGCTCCTCTCCTCATTTCCACTCAGGACACAATTTCAGATTTCAGCTCTCTATGCAGGACTCAGATTACGTTTCAGCTCAGCAAATCCTTTGGGCAGCAAGCAAACTTCTCCCACATCTCTTGTTTTTAGGAGTGGCAGAAAACGCACAGGGAAAGGAGCCGTCCTCCTCCCTCAGCACAGGTTAGAAAAAAAGACTATACGCTAAAAAGCACTGAGCTCTTTTTCCCAGTGCACCTTTAGCGGTCATCTGCATCATTTCCTGGTCCCTTCCCCCTTTCAACTCACACAGACTACCAGCTCCCTACTGTCTCAGAGCTCACGGTTTACCATCTGTCCTTAATCTTCTCTTTGTACTAATAACACGCTGTAACTGCAACATCTTTTTATGCCACAATCGATAAGGCAGATAAGAACAAACAAGGAAATAGTGAACAGGACATAGTCAGAAGTAATGGTACATCCTGCAGTGCTTCCTGTCAGCTAACCGCTGAAACTACAGAAAAACCCAAACACTTCTTTTGTCTGGAGCTTCACAGCCGTGTGAAAATAAACATATGGAAAAAATGAAAATGCAATTCAAAAATACAGGAAAGAATGCCAAACTTACCAGGCTCTAACTTGATTATTTTTACAGCAGCCAGTTCTCCTGTATGAAGATTTCTAGCCTGAAATAAGAGAGTTAAGACATACTTAATTATATTGTAAAGACATCTCACACAGTCTTACAAACTGTGAGAAGATAAGCTACAATGTCATGTGTTACAAATATGGCACAATGCAATTCGTTGAGAGCAACCTGGGTGAGGATTATCTGGTTTTGGTATTAGCACAGCTTCAACTGAGCTGGGAGTTGTGAAGCATTACTGGCAGTTCCTTTCAACATTTAAAAAAATCCAGCTATCTGCCAGCAAATGAGAGCTCATGCCTCTCAAACACCATTTTTAAGGGTTGTTGAAACAGAGTCGTTTCTGCCATCCATGCTCGCTGGGGTGGTACAAAAGCACCGTGCTGCAACACGGCCTGTCAGCACTGAGCATGCAGGGCTCAACTACCCATGTCATGGTGCTAAACCTCAGCGTGCTCTGAAAGCGGAACTGATTCGTGGAGTGGCAGGGAGAAGCACTGCAGATGCAGCAGACGCAAGTTGTTCACAGGCGGCTGTGACTCAGCTCTGAAAACAAACTCCTTCCAGCAGATCCTGACAGAGATGAGTGGTCCCCATGACCCTCAGAAGGAGAAGGAGGGCGGGAACCTCCAATTAAACCCCTACAGAACTGTCCTCCAGGTACACTGTAAACTTCACAGTGAGAATTCAGTACTGGAGGATCATGTTACAGGAACCTCAGATACAGAAAGTTTTAAGAGGGGATTTCATTAACACTTTTAACTCTAGTAAAATGAGCTCTAAACCACTTGGGCACCATCACCAGAGCTAAACCATATTATTTTTGACATACAACCTAATCCAATTAGGCACTGTGGCATTCCGCTTCTGCCAGTCATCCAAAAGTTACACGAGTCTAAGCCCAACTGTTTCATTCTTACCCTAACAAACATGCAGTCTTCTGAGCATATGAAATCTGGTTAAGAAGTAGATTACAGAAAATAGAGGGAAAACTGGGGTAGGTGGAATCAGTTTAGCAGTTACTTAAGATGATGATGCAAAACAAATTTGCCCCTGTGGACTGAACTGAAGGAAGCCACTACAGAAGAAAACACTCCTGCGTATGGACAAGAAGTCTTAATGTAACAAGTACAACAAGAACTTGAAAGATGAACTCCTCAGTTTTGTCAACACTTAAGTCAAAATTCCAAATGAGGAAAGGCTTTCCAGCCAGGCAAAAAATCCCCACCAAACCACACAAAAAGAAAAACTCCACCAAACCAACAATAACTGGCCTTTCCAAGTCCTGTAGGACTCAGCCAAGAGATGGGTGTTCAAAATGCAAAAGGACACAAATGTGACTCAACTAAAGTTAAAGAGAACCTAAACAACAGTACAACAGAACCAAACATCTGAAGCCAACAGACCAAATCACTAAACACAGAAACAGATAGTTATCTGCTAACCACAAAGGAAACCTTTACCACTTTTTGAAGTACCTTCCTACTAGAGGTGTTTTTAGACCACAGCAAAATCATTGGTATCCTTCAACATCCAGAAGGAGCATGCATCAAAGCATGGACAACGGACTAGGACCTCTCTTGTACTGGTACACCTAAAAATAGCATTATGAAACACAGACATTTCTGTAAGAGACCAAGGACAGTCTGTCTTGGTGAAGCCAGGGAACCTCCATTATCCACACTTCTATCCACAAGCACTAAGCTGTTCAGATAAAGGAGATTGCATGAAGATTTCCAGAAGATCTGCTTCATTTCTGAAGTGCAAAAAAAAAAGATCGTATTCCTTACAGCTATTCCTTTTCCATATAAGCAATAGCTGCCACAGCTACTGTTATGCTGAAGTTTGAAGGAATGGATGTAGCCTGCCAAAGGTCTTCAGTACGCAGACTGCTTGGCAGGGACTTGAAGGTTCAGGCCAGAGGAGATCACTGCAATTACTGGCTCTCAGCTCTCACACATGATGGGCCATACATATTCACCAAATTGTGTCCTGCTGCTATCCAGTATCAGCATTAAATTTTTGCATATAATCTATAGCTTGGACATGGACTATCTTGGGTTTCGACCACCATACTTTGTCTGCTGGAATGGAAAGCTCTCCAACAAAGGGTTGGTATTTACGAGCTAAATGCATCATCAAGTTGTCTAAGCCACTCACCCTAAGACCGATTTTCCAGTCCTACAGTTTAATCATCCAACTGAACACATTCTCAAGTTGATGACACCAAGACACATATGCTACTTACCTCCTGTTGTGCCAGCACCAAAAGCACTGAGCATCCTCTGATCCTCAATATCCTTGTTTGGATGCTCATATACAAGAATTGTATTAGATCTTCAGTCTAGACAGTCGCATTGCAAGTATGCAGCAAATTACCCAGACTGCTTTCCCAAGAGATGTCACCTGTCCGCAAACAGGACTGACTGCTTTTGTACCTTCAACTTGGGTTGCACCAGCTTTACACGGGTATATACACATCTCTCTCTGCTGTCACTCTTGGTTTTTTAAACTTTTCTCTTCCACATCTTTCTGTCAGCTGAAAACTCAATCAATAATGAATTACTGTTGTCTTGCGCATCATTTAAAAATGTAATAAGGTGAGGGCTAAAACCTGGTTCTCCATGGTACATACCTAGATATGAAAACTGTCAAACAAGGATTGCTCAAATCATTTTGAGACATGTTAAAGAAATTCTCAACTGACTGCCTCTGGGTGACCCACATTTTGCATCATTCTAAGTTTTTTTTAAAAGGACTGTGTAGCATCAAGGAAGTCATGGACGGGAATGCACTATATCAACATTGTTGACTTTATGAAGCAAACCTGAAATTTTGCTACAAATTATATTTAACAAAAATATGTTAACCATCATTTCCATGATGTAAAGAATTAGAGTTAATGATCATCAATTTGTCTTATTGATATACTTCTTCATTGGAGGAGGGGGCGGAACTGAAGTTAAGGGAAGAAATTACAGTTCTCCTAGTCATGTTATTTACATTTTTAAAGCTCAACAGCAAAATATCTGCCTCCTACCCATCCCCTGAAATTTCCTCAGTATTTCAAGTCTTAATTCAGAATTAGCTGAAACCAACCAGAGGCCAGGGGAGCTGCTCTCTCCTGCATGCCAAATAATCCAAACCTGCCAATTAACAAATGTAATTGCTGTTCAGTATCTCATGAGCTATTACTGACATAGCAAGTTATCATTTACATGCTTTTATCACACAAAGGTGACCCTGATAGCATGAACTTCAAATTCTAATATTTCTAGTAGATCTCTTCAAATTCTATTATTTCTAATATTTCAATCTAATGAAAGATAAAACCTGTTAGATTTCTTATTGTCTTAAATTCTGCTGGCCTTGATTCCTTCAATACGTAAGGAAGTCTCCTAAGAACTCAGCTTGCTGTGCTGAGTCCACATCCCCATCAGCAACATGGTCCAGTTCCCACATGACAGAAGCAGAGCCCAACTTCCCTGACAGATCAGGGGACTTGCTGTAAGATTTCCCTGAAAGCTTTTACTGTCTGTTAGTATTGATCTTAATTTCATTTAATGAGACTCAAAACTGAAAATTATGTTCCAGATTACTCCAAACAGAAATTAAAACTGTAAGATTTTGGCAGAAGGATTGCAAAGCTCCAACAGAAAACTTGACCTACACAAGAACAGGACCAGAACAAGGGTATATCCGAATGAGGTGAGCCACACAAAGTTATTTTGCTCAGTGTCATATCCAGAGTATATTTACTGTGAAAGAGGAGCTAGGTAGTAGCCTTTCAGTCCTCAGCTGTCCTACAACCTGCTACAGGATGAGTGACAGCATCCCACTGAGCAGAGCTCTTTCAGAGTATTTTAGCAGCTAGCTACTAATATTACAGAACATCACACAGTTTGTGTTTCAAATAAATCACAAGTATTCCTTTTTTTTTTTTTTTAATATCCCACTACATAGTTGTAGCAACCTAGGAGATTACATGTCACTAGTTTAATGGGACAGCACAATAATCACTACACCTTTTTTCCCCAGTGTACATCAGAACCAGCCAATGCAACCCAGATTCCCTAAAGCATACACGCAGTTGTACCAAAGCAGATTAAAGGCTCCTTTAAACCCATGGTCCAGTCTCAAACAGCAAATGTTTCAGAAAGTGGTTAAGAGCAGAGCAAGCAAATGGTGGCACACTCCTGGTGCACTCTCCCAGCAAAGGAATCCGGATCTGCACAGTGCCTGCTGTGACAAGGACTAGCTGCAGACAGAGCCTGTGTTAGGCTGTCAGTCCAGGAGCAACACACGTTCTTCCAACCTAGGCACAACATCAGCGGTGTACCCCAATGCCACACTCCAAAGTGAGAGGTGTGCTATTAGTAGGACTGGGGTTTTGGGGAGCTGAGAGTTTTATGGTATTGTACTCCAAAAAAATACCGGGTTTTCCCACAAAGGCTTAACTTTGTTCTCAGAACCCCATGAAAAAGCTGTTGTGGGACAGTGGAACCCAACATGACACCTGCAGCAATCCCTGTGTGTGATACTTCCCACCACACACCCAAACAATGCAGATGAGAAAGCACATTCTGGGTAGGACACTTTCTGTAGCTAATGACCAGAAATAACACAGAAAACTGGTTTCAGAACCAGTTCTGCACTCTGCAGTTTTGGTTTATTTATTAAAAGTGCAAGCCAAACAGTTCCACCCTAGGGGGTCCACAGTACGAAGCTGTGTGAGATGGTAAAACGCTGGAGAAACATTTCACTTGGACATCTGAATGCAAGTTTATGTGCTCACTCTCCTTGTCCAACCACTTTCTTCTTCAACACTGAGGAAGAGAAGGGGAAGATTCAGACAGCGATATCATTCTCAAGCCTCCAAATTAGTATTTTTGATCTTCCTGCTGAAATCCCTTTCTTGCCCCAAGGCTGTTGTCTGATCTCCAGCCTTGGATCAACAGCTCAATTCACCAGAAGAGCTGGCTGTTTGACCCTGTCTTCATTTAATCTAATCATAACTGCAGCTCCTGTGGCAACCCTCCCATGCATCCCCATCTTATTCATTCCTTGCCAAGCTTCACTCATCAGTGGCCATGACATTTTGCTGTCCCAAGTACTGCCTGCTTTCTCCCCAGTTACTGCAGATACCTTCAAAAGGCACCTTGACCTCCTGCACAGTGATGGAAATAGAAGTTTCTTATCTGCTTTCTAGTTTCTGACCTCTTACACTTTATAACTCTTAACCTGCTTTATGCAGTTTTGCAATTCCCATTATGCTGCACTGTTCTTTCCATATCTCCCAGTATCATCAAACAATAACTTGAATTCACCTACCCCTTTCTCTGAATTCATACCTACCACTGCCTAGAGCTCTCAGCCAACTAAGGTGACCCAAAGAAATGTCTCTCACCTGGGCTGCTCTAAATCCATGAAAACAGATTCCTTTCTTACACACAGGAAGCACAGCAGGTATTTGAGTTGTGATTAAAAAAAAAAAAAAAGCCGAAATATTACAGGTGTTAGGGCAATAAAAAAGATACCTGATACAGGATACCTGAACAAACCATGAGTACTGCATATATACATGCCAGAAGGTGGGGTCACTGAGACCTTGAAACATGGGACGGGATCTTGAAGATGCCACAACAAGCAGCCCATCTGTGGAGTAAAACTTAATCAAGCAACTGTGACAGCTTGGCACAACCACCAGACCCTTCAGCAGCACTTCAGCCGTGAACTTTTCTACATAAGAATCTGGATTTCACTTCATGGTGCAGCATCCCTCTCCCATACGAAACAAACGCTCCCATGGACATGCCACATTCTGGTATGTAACTCTGCTTCAATTTTTTTAACCTACTCTCAAACTGGTCACATATAGAGATTAGACTTTTCTGTGAAGGAAGGGCTTATTTCTCAGATGAGGCCCCTGATAGCTCACTGCTGTTCCCAGCACACAAGGAGAAACCCTCAAGACCAGCTCTGGGGTCCTGAGGTCTCCTGATACGCTGCAGCCTCAACAGAGACTGCCATGAAGGACAGCAAGTCCTCAGGGGGCCTCTAACACAGCCAGAAGTTGGGGGTGGGGGGGTCATAATTTGCTTGGGTTTTTTGTGAACACACACAAAAAAATCCATAAAAATCAGTACCCAAGAGGCAGTATTAAGAAATCCAACAGGAACTGCCAGGCTGAATTAAGTTTCTGATCCAACCAGTTTACCATTTATCCCTCAAGCAAGCAGTGGGTGATGTCTAACACATCTAAAGAATTTGATCTCGATGGATCGCGATCTGCTGTTCTGTAACAGAATTTGAATTACATCCTAATGCAAAAGTTCAAATAAGCGTTCCTAGTGTTTATCACAATTAACTATATAATTTTGCTTACTCTTATTATTTACATAAATCAGTCAGTTTTAAAAAATGCTTTGTAAACACAGCTGGAAAAGTAGCAGGCAGCTAATGTAAAGAACAGCAATGCTGGACATACTCCTAATGAATAGAAAGGAGCGGCTTGTATGTCTGAAACACCATCCCTTTACCAGCTGAGTTTAACAGCCAGACTGTAGAGCTGGAAATTCATAAAAAGTCAGTATGTAGCTAGAAAGCATCTCAGAAAACCTATCTTAAAAGCAACAAGAGTTAATCCCCATTGTGTGAGCCTAGAATTGCTATCCTTCACAACAGGATGCTGCTACTTTTTGCAGTCTTGTGTATTAGGAAAGCACTTTTGTAAAAGAAACTAAACTCTCCGGAAGCTCTGAGAAAAAAGTTCCTTGCAAATTTGCAGGTAAAGATTAACCCAAGCAGAAAGGCCAGTTCTGATGAACAGGCTCATCGCTGAACGTGACCTTGTGAAACGCTCACCTGATCAGCACCCTGCTCAGAGCAAGAGTACAAGGCTGCTGTTTGCTCAGAGCAGATCCAGACCTTGGTGTCAGAACGGTGCACAAGTGGGAGAATCACCTGCACAGGCTGCAGAGCTCCTCCGCCTGGGCTCCAGCCAAAACCAGTAGCTCCCATTATTGCTTTACAGTTTTAGCCTGAGTAGAGAGCATGCTGGTAGCTGTCCCAGTACCAGGCAGCACACCCTGCAAGCACCCTCAGAAGACTCACAGAAGTGGTATATGACTCATGTACCTCCTCCTGCATTCTGCTGTATCTTACTCCTAGATGGGTGCATGTACTGAACCCATACAGGTGCTATTACTGCCGGTGGGGGGTGGCAGTGGCCACCCCCTCTTTTCTTTTATATGAAACAAAATAAGCAAAGCCAAACCAAAATTCCCCACAGCCCAAATCTAAGAAAACCTAAACAGAGTACCAGACAGAATAGAGGCCCTCCTGCTCAGTGCTGGGAGTGTCTCCATAACAAATGCTGAACACATTTTTCTTCATGTGGGAACATCTAATGGATGGATTAAAAATGTAGAAGGAGGAACAAAAGATACATTAAAAAAAAAAAAGGGGGACAAATCTGTCAAATATTAATGCAAATCTTACTGAATGGTCTGAGACTTGAGCCAGATAGAAACAACCGTCCCTCCCATTTCAAGTCCTCACGATGCTCTGCTCATCACCCAAGGTGTGCCAGCGCAGCTCACATGTGAAGCACATGTCTTTGCTGCTGGAAAAAGACACCTAACAGCAATTTCTAATTTTCATGGCTGTTTCTCTTTTAGAAGGGCAGAAAGACCCAGAGGGATTGCTCACCCCACGATCTTCCAGATGGATTTCTGAGATGGAGAGCAGTACCAGGCTCCTTAATAGCAAAAGGCACAGAGGCTTTCACAAACCATTTCCCTAACAGAGACTTTATAGATTCAGTACACTAAAAGAGAACCATCTCTTACAACCATCACCACTACTACTTTTCAGGATAGACCAATAATAAAGATTCTAATTTTATGTGCTAATTTTACTTTGTATATGTATTTCTGAATTTCTTGTGTCAGCTAGTTTACATGGCAGTGGCACTACTAAACGAGCCATCACTTTGGATATTAGAGCTGAATAACGTACAAAGACAAATATTGATTTTGTGGGTGCTCTCCTGATGGAGACTGCCACTCCTCATCCTTCAGCTGAGGAACATGAAACAGTACAAAGCAGGAGGCAAGCCTCACAGCTGTCACTCCCTATTTCCACATTCACAGCACTTGCAATTTCCCTTATTGAAGGAGAACCACCCAGAATACACAAAATACCAAGGTTTAAATAAATTCCACATTAAAACCTGAAACCCAATGCAGTAAGATCTGTGACTGGCACTCCTAAGCACAGCTGTGATGCAAATAAGGCTTAAATGTATTGACTTTTACCAGCAGTTGGTGAAATTTAGATAGTGTATCTCTTGCAAAGCAAGCTGGGAGGAGGGGAACCTACCTTTCACTCACAGACTTCAGACACTTTCTTAGTCAAGGCCAATTAACTCAAGCAACAAGGATTTAAAGCTCATTAACGATGGTCGCCCAACTCCTTTCATTCCAGCACAGAAAAACAGCCTAAGGATTTGTATAGCGAAGTGGCTTTACAGATCTCACCAGCCACTAAAACGTTTAATTCTCATTCCTAGCAATAACTACTAAGGACAAAGGCCTATGGCAATAAAGATAACAGTAATAACAAAGCAAAAATCAGCATACATCTTAACAAAATTTATTTAGGGGGGAAAAAGTAACAGCAGCAGTCAACTATATGCTTCCAAGTAGAGACTGGTTATTCTCCTATGAAATTTTCTTGGCAGATCATCCTTCACAAAATATTTGGCATCATCTTTCCAAAACTGAAAAGCTAAAGCTAGAAACAGACCCTGACCACAAAAGTATTATTTAGCAACTAATGCAGCACAAAAGATACAAACAAATACCACATGAGAAGAAAAAAAAAAAACCAACAAAACCAAAAAAGGCCCAATTTTGAATCTGCTGGAGCAGACCACTAGCAAAAACCAAAACAGAAAAGAACTTTTTCAAGTTACTTCTATGTGCGTTAGATTGATTTGAAAAGCTACCAGAAACAGCTCACTTTCCTGAGGAATAATACATATTTCTGAACATATCATAAGATCATACAAATCAAAGAATGCCCGTGAAACTGCTAACATACTTAAAATTGAGCAGATGCCTAAGAGCTTTACTGGCCAGGGTATAAAATAGGAGAAAGGAGGGGAAAAAAAAAGGAGACCAAAAAAAGATATTCAACCATATTATTAAACTACAAACCAAGATGGATTTTAAAAGTGTTTATTCACCAAAAAATAGGAAAAATAAATGTAAAACAGTTTTATTTTTTTCCTGTATTGAATGCATAGACCATGACATAGGAAAAAAACTCACTATGGAGTACAAATCCAAGTAACATTAAAAGATTACATGTTTTATGAGCTGCAGGGAAACTTATTTACTCCACAGAGATGAAAGAACTAAGAGATGTGTCAACCAAAATATTTGAAAAAAAGTATCTACACCTTTTCACTGAAACAAAAATAAATCTGGCTTTCTAGGCAGGGAGAAAAGTTTCTGAAGGAAATTTATTGCTCCCCCTTAAATCAAGCCACTTGTATTGCATTAAAGAATTTAAGACCATCATTTCATTTTTTTGATACCAAAGAAATTTTTTTACTACTTTGCTTTTTAACTGTAAACTAACACACAATAAGAGGTGTCTCTTCAGAAAGGCAGATCTGAGGAACCACTGCTGGCATTTCAAAGAGCTGAAGAAACTGCAATTCTGAGATTGCAACCCTTATACCATCACTCTCTGCATGCAACTTCCTAAAACACCAGAAACACTTTTCCACATGCTTTCAGATTAGTCAGAACAAAATATCTAAGTATGCATTTTGCTGGGCTTTTTGTTTGGTTTAGTGAAGTATTGCCTAGAATTGCAGTACTTTATGCTGTAACTGAGCTGTGTGTGCAAGCTCACTTTAAACTACAGTGTTTGGGCAAACCCTTTTCATGTCACACACAGGCTCTTCTGTAGTACCAAGCCTTCTAAATCCAGGGGACACATCTATATTGACTCCTTATTCTTACTGTAATTTATTTGATACAATCTAGAGAGGTGCAGGTGAAAAACTAGATTTAAGTAGAAAAACCTAACTCCAACAAAGCTGTTCAGTAATTGCCTCCTTAAAATTTCAATTCTTCAGAGATGAACTCAGTTACAAAACTAAAAGGAACAAGCTACAAAATTGTCTTCATGAAGAAAATAGGTCTGAGCATTTTGTTCTTTGTCGTTGTTATTGTTAAATAAAGCAGGGATCAGAACTGAAAGAATGAATAAAAAAGCAGCTGTGTAAATCAAAGTAGTTAAAAGAAAATTAGTTAAAAATAGGAGTGAGAAGATTCTTTTTCTGTCCTAAGATTAAGTTTTGGTTTGCACTTGTATTTTATCAATTGTCACCTTCTTGGGGTGGAAGATGGGTAAGACATAATGATATCCTCTCGATTTCATTTGTGTACATGTGTATACATAGCTCAGTGTACCTGCTTCTTTCTGACTATTGGGACAATATCACTGTTCAGCTGTTTCTACTGGAATTAAATCCAACATTTATTTACAATCTTAATTTGATATCTTATGATGATGAAATAGTGATCATTAATATTTCTAATTCAGTAGGCAATTCAAAAAACACAGCCTGGAATTCTGTTGAAATAAACAGAAGTGACATTTTTGTAAGCTTTTTAATGAGGAAAACTGCAATTTTAAAGTGTGCTACATACATGAGAACGGTTAAGTATATGTTTTGCACTTACGCTGATTAAGAGAGGAAATATGCTGCTATTTCATAAGAGATTATATCTTTCACGATTTTACAGCTATCATAGCCTCTCACATCTGATTTTTAGCCAGAATGGAGGAGAGAAAAGAAACGGCTTTGATTTTTCTTTTTTTAAAAATAATTTTCTCAATTTTGACTGATCCACTCATTTAAATGATGTAACTTGAAAATAAGAAACAAGTTTTTTCTACAGCTTAATCTACAATTGTCAAACATCAGTTTCACTTCAGTAGCCTGGTTTCAAGCACTTGGCCAGTTTACTGGTTCAACTTTCTTTAAAACATGGACCAAAACCATACTGTTCAAATAATATGTATGCTACAGAAATCACAATATTACAGTAAATTAGGCCTGATGATTTAACTGGAATTGTAAAGAAATTTTTTTTTATTGTAATATGCTTCAGAACATTTTCCATCTTTCCTTACTCCTCTTTGTTTCTACAAGTTTTTAAACTCGCCTTTGTTTGACCCCAGAGGCTATTTAGGCAATGCCCCTCCATCCCAGGAAGCTGCTCCGCCTGACAATCCGCTCTCCGATTTTGCAAAAGTCTACAGTTCCCACCCCCAATAAATGTAATCCTCTCCCTTCAGCAGCTGTGTGGATTTTCCATGGACCAGCCTTCCTGAGCCAGACACCACTAAGGAATGTGTTTGACAAAGCCGGAGGAAATCATGATAGGGACTGTGTGCAGCCACTCCTTCCCCATTCCCAAAATTACCCCGCAGCTTGCAAGCACCCTCTGCTCTAGAAAGCACAACAGAGTGCACAGTGCAGGGAAAGTCACTTCTTTACATATACAAGATTTCCTCTTAGCATGAGGTTGTAATCCCTAAGGGCTAGTTCAGCTGTGCCGTGCATTCAGTCCTCAGCATCCTTGTAGTCAAGATAGCTGGAGAGGGACTTTTTACAAGGGCATGAAGTGATAGGACAAGGGAGAATTGCTTTAAACTAAAAAGAGGGTAGATTTAGATGAGATATGAGGAAGAAATTCTTTGCTGTGAGGGTGGCAAGGCACTGACACAGGTTGCCCAGAAGCTGTGGGTGCCCCGTCCCTGGCAGTGCTCAAGGCCAGGCTGGATGGGGCTGGGAGCACCTTGGGTGGTGGAAGGTGGGAACTGGGTCTTTAAGGTCCCTTCCAACCCAAACCAGTCTATGATTCCCAAGAGCTACTATGCTGGAGATCTGATGATCAGTACACCCACTTAGAGAGGAGTAAGCCATGGGACGTGCAAGAAGTAAAACACTGACCTGTGGGTTGTTTTTTGTTTGGTTTTTTTTTTCCTTAGGTAAGACAGCAGCAGGCAAAACACAAAGAACAAATGAAAATCAGTCCTGTAAATCAAAACAGATTATAGCTACATCCTTAAGTAGAAACCCTTAGCTGTCATGTGTAATATTACACATACTATAACATCTCTGCAAGATATGATATATCCTGCAAGTATATTCCACCTGCAGGAAGCTTAAGATATCATTATTGCCCTTCTCTGCACGCAAACAGCAGAGATTGAACTCACCACGTAATCAAAGGGCATCCACGCAGGGATCACATGCAATTTCCACCTAAAGCTTCAGAAAGTTTCCTATAGCTAACTAAAGTGATACATACGGATATGAAGTAATGAAACCATGGGAGTAGGAGGGCCAAAGGCGAAACATCAGGATGAACTCAGCATCCCGTGAGGCTGCATCCCAGGGAATGATAAAGCTGATAAGTAAATAGCCTGGCACCACATCTCTCTTAGGGCAAACCAAGCGCAGCTAGCCTGGCCAGCAGGCAGTATCTCACACACTTTCCACACCTTGCCTGAAGCACCACAGCTCGGAGAAACAGAGGCAACAACTGCTTCAACTCTCTCAGAATTTCATCATATCATACTTTCATGGAAAAAACCCACAGCCTGTCTGTCCTCCTCCACTTCTGCAGGAGCTAACTTTGCCGCTCAAACCAGCACAGTCCGTCCGTACTCAAGACATCCCACTGCAGGATTTAAACAAACCTCAACACCCACGGAATGAGAAAAAGGAAAAAATTATGTTCATGTACCCTAAAGAGGTGGTTGGTTGCGACTGCTGAAGCAATGACAGATCATAAAACATTCTCAAGATCTCCATACCCATCCTCTTAAGCCCCTCTGTCCTCAGTCTGATATTGTGAGCCAAATTTAAAAAACAGACTCTCTCTAGACAGGATCTGTTTGGCAAAGGTGTAAAGGCACTATGTTAATCAGAAAGTTAGTCGTGCCTCTTCACAATTAACCAAGCAGCAGAGGATCAGGACTCAAACAGTGCTTTTAACACCGACATGCCTGCCTGACAAAACAAAACAGCATTATCAGAAACTGCTTCTACTGTCCAATTACTGACCCAGACTCTTGCTAAATAGCATGCTGGTGAGGGTATTTTGATTATGCAGATACACTCTGCCCAGCCTCAGAAACCCACACCCCTCATGATCCACTAATGCTACAAAAGCGGTGCCCACATAGCTGAGTTAGCTCAGCTCCCTTCCCTCCACATACCGTATCATTATCCTCCCCTGCAACAGAAATCATCCTCTTAAGGCAGGGGTTATTTAAAATGGCAATGCTTCTTTCACAAAACAGTGAAACGAAGAGGGATCTCAGCTGCTTGAGAGAATCTATCATATTTAAATTAACAACATGCCTCTGACAGACAATACAGCTGTGAATACCTGCAAGTGATAAAACAATTACTTTCCTTCCCTTACCCCACCGTAGACCAAATGCATCAAAAGAAAAATTTCAGCTGCTGTTTTCAAACCCCTTATAAATACAAGACAAATAACCTGAAACTGTTAATCACTGGAGAGCAATGAACACTTATTAGGCATTGTTTGCTGACAAATTTTAATTCTTTAAGTTTGATCAAGACAAAGATGGTATGGCCCCACCTTTATTCTACCTACCATGTTTACTTTTCTGTGCCTGTGCAAGAGACTTTACCACTTATCTTCCCGTAAGATGAATGACTAAATCTCCCAAACATCTTTGGGAGCCTAGTGATTATAATTTAACTATTATCTTGCATGTCTGTACATTAAACAGCGAGTTAAGGCAAACGTAACACAATTCTACATTGCTTCAATAGCAATGATCAGCAGAGAGCCACACACGCAGCTGACAAGACAGCAAAAACAGCTTCTTGGGGTGGGCTAGCCCATTAAATGTGAGAAGAAATGACATCTTTAATGCTGCACAGGAAAGCGCTACAAGAATGCTCAGGAACGATTTTTTACCAATAAGCCAATAGAACCCCCTTGAAATGACCTCTTCACTCTGTGACGAGAAACAGCACCTGCCTTTCTGGAATGTCTCAAAACTCACATTTCAACAGGCTACAAATCCAGCTGTTCACACTAACCTGAAAAGGTGTTTCATTCAGCTTTCTGGAAACGTCCAGCCAAACCTTCCCCATCTCTACAAAAACATGAACCTTCTATATACTATATTCATGCAGAAGACACACAAATAGACCTGGGAGAAGAGGAATTCCAGCATGCCAAAATATCAAATATGGCATTAAAGATGCCATTTGGATGGATCAGCTCAATAAACACAGCAGTTCTGACCACCAGGATTGCAGGTCAGCTCAAAGCTCCGAGGGCTACCCCCGAGTGCATCTCGCACTACCTTTTTTACTATCTTCAGAAGCAGAGAAGTCAGTGAAAACAAATACAGCCATATAAAGGGTAACAGACTAGGAAAAAGTACTGGGAGAGGCTAAGACTATGGAACAAAAGCCTTGGCACTTCTTAATTCTCTCTCCGTTGCAACAAATTCCAGATTTTTTACTGCCTGCTCATGACGTACTGCCTGCTCATGACAACCAGTGTCTGCTCAAACTATATCTTAGTGTCCCACAGTCTCAAAAGTGAGCAACTCTGAGATCTGTGATGCTAAATGCACTGGTCCCATAATTTGACTATCTCTTGACAGAGCAGAGGGAACTCAGTGTCCTGTGTCTGACAGCTCTGTTAGTGGTCACTGACTCAGAGATAAGATGTTAGCCCTTTCCCCAATGCCCCCCGCCCCTTCCTCATGTTTCTATGTAACCACACCCCCTCTTGAATCCCTTTCCTTGGGATTTGATGGGGCAGTATGGAAACAGCACCCACAAAACAGATTTGCCCCTGACCTCCAGTCCCAACTGAAGTAGAAATCAGGAAGCGACTCCTTTGCTCACACCTCCTTTCACCAAAACAGTGCCAGAGGTCCAGAGACATGGTCAAGCTGTGGCTTCTTGGCATGGCATTTTCCATCCACCACAGGGGAAGGTGAGCTTTGGCTCTTCAAGCAGCAAAGAAGATCCTTGCAGACACTATCCACCATGCTGGATAAAATTAACTACTCTAATGCTTGAGTGAAGGGATTCAGAAAGCCAAAGAGCAGCATGGAAACCTCTCTGTCCTAAACACTGAAATTTTCCCCCAGTCTAGGAAGGAAGAGCAGTTTATCCAGTCTCTGTACACGTAGCCTCAGATCTTCACGTGATGGAGACGCTTCCTGCAGGCCAGCCACTGAGGAACACATGAGAAGGCAGATCTGGGTCTCAAAACAGTGCCAACAGGCTAAATATTATCCAGCAGAGGAAGACACCAATTTTGCTGAGCTGGTCAGGTGGCAACAGTGTTAAAAGGTGTTTCAATCTCAGTAGACCTGCTCTGCTATTTTGATAAACAGAAGGGACCCCCATTTTTCAGATAAGCCACTCTTGAACAGATTCCCAAATGACAAAAGGGAAAGGGGGTGGGAGATGCATGACAAATACGCTGTGTGGTGCTGCCTGTGAAAACACGCTCTCCAGTCCAGCAAACCACAGCTTGGAGGAAAACGTGGTAGTACATAATATAGACACCCCTTCATTATAATTAGACAGATTTAGTTATCCTATCAGAAAGATTACTTGGAAAAGCCAAATGGGAAGTTCAGATAAACTATTTCTGCAATACCCCTTCCATAGGTACACTCTGCAGGGAGATTTGGCAAAGGCTGGTGGAATAAATTGTCTTGCTATTTTTCAACGACTGTCAGTGTCAGGTTTGCTGTATTTACCTACTCCCATTAAAAGCACTGCAGCATCTGGTTTTATAGATCACAAATGCAAGATCTTCAGCAAAATACCCTGCCCTTCTTGTTGATTGGTGGTCCTGAGTGCATTTAGGATTCAAATAAAAAGTTCAAAGGCTGCTGCATCTACCAAATATCACTGAGTGCTCTTATTCTAGGAATCCTTCAGAAATTTGGAAAGTACTATTCTAACTTCTTGAAGAAAAACACAATCTGAAATCCTAACAAAAGTGCTAGAGTGTAAGAAAGTCTTGACAATCTAAAATGCAAGGCATGAGGTTGCCTTGAGTTGAAGAACAACTTTTATGAATATGCAGATCTACCTGTTTTGCATTGCTCTCAAATGGAATCACCTTGGGTTGATGATGCTGCCTCTTTTCATTCACAGCCATAACCAAGAAGCCAGGTGCCAAACATGAATAAAGGTGGCAAGCATATTTGTTTTTCCAGCTGCAGGGCGGATGGACAGTTGCTGGTGTCAGCAAAATATGCTGGCAAACTCTGCTATGGCCTTGCTAACAGGAAGAGCTATTCTCTCTGACACGGACGACCTGCATACTTCTACCACGCACCTCTGCTGATGGAACTGGGAATCACTCAGACACCTTATGTTATAAATCTTGGACACATCAACGTTATCCAAACACGTTGGCAATGAAAATGATCATTGCATCTTCTGGAGACAAAGATGAAGTAGATACTGGTATGCAAATGTTCTGATCTTTGATCTGTTCTTCCTTTGCAGAGATTTCCTCTGCTGTTGCGGGGGTGGGTAGTGTGTGCGTTTCAAAAGGGATGTTCGAACTGCACTATTCACTTCCTCTGAATGGATAGCTCACGTTGAAACAGAGCTCTGGTGCAAGGCAGAAAAGGCACAGCTCACATATACAGCACCTCTCGTGTTCGACATTGGTCTCCAAAAACATGTGCAACATGCAGGGAACAAAAGAACGTGCTCTAGTTAACTCCTTCCTGTGCAGGTCCGCAGGATGCCTCAGCCTCCCTCACTGATTGTACCACAAATAAATGAGGAATAACAAAATCATCTACCCAGCAGAGTGTCTCCTGAAGGATAAGTACTAGACAGTTAATACTGCAATGGAAGACTATACATCAGAGACAAGGCTGGTACCAAGAGGACAATAAACTCAACAGAACAGACTCTCAGTTCCTCCTTGGCTTCAGAGACACTGGGTACAGCCCTGGTACTTGACAGAAGCACACTGAGAAGTCACTATCACTCTTTCTTTGGCTCCTCAGAGGACCTAACCCAGGAGGACAACTCCCTTCAAAAGAGCTGGAAGAGAAATCAGACCTGTTTTTAAGACCTCTGAGACTACCTGCTTTTGAAAGTAAGAGACAAGGAGAAACAGACATAGGGAGAAATACTCCTACTTCTGCCACATAACCTACCATTAACAGAAGACATAAGCAATGGGAGGTAATGTTTAAAACCCAAACAGCTTTGAATGTTCCACAACAAAGATCAAGTGCTTAATAAGAAAAAAAACCTTACAAATATTACACATGGAAAAGCGAGGGCTTCCCCCCAGCTCCTGAATATCCTAACAAAGATTGTCAATAAACCACTGAGCATCTTAGTTCTCAGCAATACATATATATCTCCTACTGACCACATCCTAAAAGAAAAGCACGCAATTTCCCAGAAGAGAAACTCAAGCAACAGAAACTCACAACCACTGGTTTGATGCCACTCTAAATACCTTCATATGGAAAACCTAGAGTACTTTTAAGAGTTCAGCATGGCTACTGCAAACACTGCTAACCAGAAGGCTTTGATCTCAAAAGGAGGAGTGGAATCCTCCAACGTGACAGATGTTTTATAGTAATTTATATGTATAAGCTATGTATATTCACCAGGGACAGAAGTGCTGAATCAGGGATGGCCAGTCCAATTGGTCTGCAGCTGCTAAAACATGTTTGTATGAAGTCGGGAGTATGTGATTAAAAATTATCATAGCCATAACTGTACTCTGGTATTGAAACAAAGCCATATACTAAGCAATGATACTCCATTTTTAACCTGTTGACTTTAAGCAGTAGAAGGTTTTAACCAGTAAGTACTCATGATCTATGAAATTAGACTGACATTAAGAATTATTTTCAAAATATCAAATACAGGTTCTCAACAGCCTTTGCACCAGGAATTATACTCCAAAACTCTGAGAATAAGGCACTAATGACACAAGCAGGGCCGAAACTTGATTCAAACTGGACAGAGTCCCACTTCAATAGCGCCCATTAAAGAAAAAAAAATATTTTTTAAAACTGTATTTGAGCAAGAGTCTCTGTGTGCCATGATCCATTCCATTACTCACTATTTTCCTGCAGCAGTGATCAGCGGCAAACCAGCATATGTTTCTTCTAAGTTAATGCCTTTATCTGGTACAGGAGATTAAAAAAACAACCAACCCACCCCAAGAGAAGAGAGACTGAGCAGGTGACTCAAGAAGGAATGAAATTTCTATGATATTCAATAAAAATGGCTCTCTTGTTTACGGGTAGTTTCTGCTATTAATTTGGTATATTTCTCACCCCCTGTGCTTACTTCTAAAGAAAGCTACTGTAGCACTGTTCACAGTCCTGCTTGGAAGAACCAAAACAAGACAGCTTTAGAATTGCCGCACAAGATCATATTTGATCCTCTCAGTAAGGACAGACATCAGCTATTCACCCTGCAGAAGCAGCATACAGAGGGTGCTGGGCTGCGCAAACGCATCATCTTTCGGCTCAGCTGCCAAACAAGAGCTTTCAAAAAGACAAGTCTACATAAACCATCCTTTTGTTTCCCTTCTCCAAAAATGGAAGATTAGTTAAAACTCTGTTTGGGGCACTTGCATTAAAAACCACAAAAAAAAACAAGCCCTGTGTAGCTGAGGGAGAAGGAGACAGAGGAGGTAGTAGCGAGTGGAATTGTTCCCCAGCAAAGTCAACAGGCTGACAGTTTACTAGTCATCTTGTAGTCAAAGACTCCAAATTCCTTTTTACGTGCAAGGGGTGGCAACCCCACATCTCTTGCCATGACACAGGGTATTACTTGCCCTAAATCTCTCCACCAAACCTATTCCAACTCAATAATAAATACTCAACTAGAAAGTCCACACAGGAAATCCCAGTAAGATATAGCCAAAGTAAATGATTGCCCTAATGCAGCACTTATTTTCTGAATCCCTTCAGGACGTTAACATCTACAAATAACCATAAACTAAATGACTTGATGCTCTGATACAACCAAATCCCACAAGCTATCCAAATGGGCCAGTCTTCCACTACTCCACCTACTTCCACAAAATCTCATGGGCTGCAGAAACATGCACTTACAGAGCTGCTGATGTGAACTTTGTATCAAAACTGGCCTTATACAAATTACACTACAAGGCCCTATTGAAAAGCTGCAGGTTCACTGACAGGTCATGCTGGCATGAAATACCATACAGGGAAACATCTAACCACACCAGGAGAGTTTACCTGGGATGGGATCTGACAGGCCACTTCCTAGTGCTGGAGATTAAATTCCATTTACAGTTTCTAGTGGCTTTTTTCATTTTCTGCTCTAAGACACTGGTCAGCTGGGTGTTGCTGCATTAACCACACACACAATGTCTATTTCAGCATGACTGTGCTGAATAAACTTACCTCATTTTTAAATACTGCTTTGAGATATTCATGTATATGACCAAGGAGGGCAAACAGAAATCTTGCCAGGAAAGCCAAATTAAAATCTCACTCTCGTAGACCTTGCCTTTGCAGCATTAAGAGATACAATGCTGAGGATGCCAACCATTTGCCAAGGAGTAGGGACAAAAAAAAATAAATACTGTCAGCATATTATTAAGTCCCGGTGAGCACCCAATCTTCATTATTATAGCCTCTTTCAGAAGTCAGCGATTTAAGATAGCTTGATAGGATGCTTTGAGAGGTAAATTATTCCAATGGATTAGAAGTAATATCCTCTATGAAAAAGAAAATAAAAAGCTTCCCAATACAGATGACAACTAACACATCAGGCTTGTAATGGAAATTGTACTTCCAACACTGGTAGACCCAAACTTGGATCTACTTACACACTGTGAATAGATAAGAATACACTCTATGGTTTCTCCCCAACCCTGAAATGGGGGGTGTGTGTGTGGGGTGTGGGGCAGGGAGAGGGGAGAATATTAAAACAATGGCAACAATCCAGTACTTATGAGCAACCCTACAATCAACCATTGTGTGCCATGTGACAGACAAGAGAAAAAAACCCCACAAACACTGAAAACACACATTTCAGTTTTAAGCTTCCATAGTAGTAATGAAAAGCAAAGTGGGTAGGAGATTTTCAGAAAGGTCTTAAATATTCTTCTGTAACCTAATAGCGAACACAAATATTTGCTTAACCTCTGTCTTCAACATCCAAAAAAGAACCAATTACTCTAAAAGCTACCAAATGCCCCAAGAAGAATTTGAGGCATGAACCACCACCACCAAAAAGCATCTGAGGAAGAGGCAGATCTCCCACAATCAGAAAGGCTGCCTCATTTAGACATCCTAAAACCAACTGTGCTGAAGACACTGGTGACTCATTATTAGCGATGGAGCAAAGAAACCACTTGAAGAGGTGAGAGGAAAATTCCATTTTAATTTAAGAGTACTCTCTAGCAAACTCTGCCCAAGCTCTGCAACATAACAACAATCAGATATTCACTAAGAAATTCATTTTATAAACACTACTGACAGCCCGCAGCAAGCACAAGACATCTGTGGCAAGAAGAGACTTGCCATGAACTAAGAAAAATAAAATATAATGTTTATACATTAAGTCCTTTCAAGAAAAAAGGTTTACTTTAGTTACTTTTAAAACTAACATAGTGTGAACGACTTTTAAAAATAAGTTTGCTTTGCTTATTTCTCATAACAGCCAGGGCCATCTGATTCAGTATTCCCTTGATACAGGTCCTCCCTGTTGCAGGGCTTTATGAAAACAAAGAGCACACCAATGACCTAGAAACAAATGTAGGCTCTCAAACTACTTTAAACTCATTCACTTTATACTTGTGTAAGATTTATAACAACGTCTGAAATGACTTTCAAAGTCTTCAATTTAAATTTGCCAGGTTGTACTATGAGAAGGTTTGGGTTTATTCCTATCTGAAACTGTTTCAGGAACAGAAGACACATTTTTCATAACCCAAAAAATGGAGGTGGGGAGGAGGGTTATGGTTTGGGTTTTGGGGTTTTTTTTGTTTTGTTTTGGGTTGTTTGTTTTTTTTTTTAAGGGGATATGTTTACATGGCAAAGAGCAGAGCCATGCATTCAAACCAGCTCCGGAACCGGAAGCTGTATGACATGTCAGCACAGCACTCCACTAATTACCAGGATAATGAGAAGCAGAATATTTCTTTTTCCACAAAGAGATGACACAAAATACTTCTCTGCAACACAGCTAGTTAATTCTTGTCGTGCAGCCCTGTACTGTGAAGGCATACTCAACCAAAGTAGCTCATGGTATGCTGAGGTTTGGACTGACGAAACCTGAAATGCCCTTTTGAAGGATTTAGAGCTTGATTCCCTAGCAAAGAAGTCAACTGATCTGTGCAAAGCACTCTAGGAGAGAAAAAACCCAAAACAAAACAAAAACAAAAAAAGGGAAGAAAAAAAGGAAGGTAAATATGCACCATGAAAACTTTTAAAAATAACTCCCTGAGGCCATAAGTAACTATTTCAAAGGGGTGGTGGGAACAAGATCCATCTATAGAACTTCAATTTGAACATTAGCGGAGAGCCCTACTCCCAGCATGAGCAATTACTGCTGCCTTTCATGTGGCAGAGTAACACACCTTTTCTCCTACAGCTGGTTGTGTCAGGTCTATTTTAAACACGCTCAACAGCATTACAAAGTAAAACATTGCAGTGAGGCTTCCCATGTGGCTGAAAACTCTGGTTACCAAAGACAGTCTTTATAAGTAACCCAACCCCTAAAGTTGCCCAGCATCCCTGATGTCTGGGGAAACGACTCATGCTTCCCAGAGAGGCAGGCAAAGGCACACGCCATGCCTGCTCCTTCTCTTTCCCGTGGCCGTGGTTCTGGCGATGTGAGCACCAGTATGCACCGTTTCACGAGCATCCACCAGATTTGCAGCTGTAACCCTACCATGAGATGTAACTCCGCTCCAGCTTCGGAAGAGCTTTAATCTGCTTCTGCCTTTTGCCTGCTATTATTAACCTCAGGGATAAACTCGCACCCTTTTAATCAGGTGCTCTAACCGGTGCATTCTGGAAGCAGGTAGCACAGACAGGTCTCCTCTCCCTTCCTTAGCAGTTAGAAGTGTCACCCGCAGTATTCACCAGTTGAGACCTCTAAGAAATCACTGAGGGGATCGGTAAGGCAGGACCCTTCAATGCTTGCAAGAAGTCAATCCTTTTAAATAAAAGCGTTAAAGAGAAAGAGGGAAACCTGACGCTGAGGGAAACCCTGAGTCCACAGGTTTTTGAGAGCCGCTCTGTCCCGCCGCCCGCTGGGTGCCCCCGGCCGTGAGGGGAGCCCCGGGCCGGGCCGTGAGGGGAGCCCCGCAGCCGCTGCTCCAGGCCTCGAAGGGAGTCCCAGGCCTTGAGGGGCGCCCCCTTTTCCGGGCCGGCCGTGAGGGGAGCCCCGCAGCCGCCGCCCCGGGCCGTGAGGGGAGCCCCCGGGCCGCGAGGGGAGCCCCCGCAGCCGCCGCCCCGGGCCCGGCCCCGCCACTCACCTTGTAGACATCGCCGTAGGTGCCGCTGCCCACTCGCTGGATCAGCTCGTAGTCCTGCTGCGGGTTCCGCCTCAGGATATCCCCGCTCGGCCGCGCCACCGGCTCCATCTCCAGCCCCCGCCGCGGGAAGAGGAGCAGCGGCCGCTCTCCGCCTCGCCCCGCCGGCCGGGGTTCCTCCCAGCGCGGCAGCCGGCCCACTGCTCCTGCGGCGGAAAGCGCTGGCTGAGGGGGGCTCCCGGGGCGGGCTCTGGGCCGCGGCCGCCGAGACAAAGGCGGGCAGCGGGCGGTTGCCACGGCCGCTGGCGGCCCGGCGGCGGGGGCAGCGCCCTTCGCAGCGATTCCCGGGTGTCTCTGCGGCAACGGGGAAGCGCCGAACCCGGCGGGGAACGTTCGCCCCGGCCATAGTGGCGAGGGAGGTCCCGGCCCGCCGGCGCTGAGGAGGCGCCGCGGCCCGCCCGCCGCCGGCCGGGGCAGCCGCCAGCCCGCCCGCAGCCAGGCCCCGCCGCAAGGCCGGGCCGGCTCCTACCTGCGCGCCCTTTGTCCCGCCGGAGAGGGAGCGCCGCCGCCTCCTGCCGCCGCCGCAGCCCAGCGCTCCTCCCCAGCCGCAGCCGCGGCCGCGGCCCCCACGCACGCACCGCCCGGCCCCGCCGAGCCGAGCCGAGCCGGGACGGGACGGGTCGGGTCGGGTCGGGTCGGGACGGGGCAGCAGCGGGCCTCCGCGACGCCGCAGCGCCACGGCGCGGCCGACGGCCCGGCCCGGCCCAGCCCTGCCCGCCCCGGCCCCGCCCGCCCCGCCCCGCCCCGCGCCAGCCGCGGGCCCCGGCCGCCCTCGGCGTTAGCGAAACCTGTGTCACCGTGGCTGCCGCCGGGGGCTGCCCGCCGCTGCACCGCCCTGCTACGGCGGCGGCCCGGGCCGGGCCCGCAAGGCCGCTCCGCCCCGGCGGCGGTGGCCCCGCGGCTCGGCCAGCCCGCACTGCCCGGGCAGCCCGCACTGCCCGGGCAGCCCGCACTGCCCGGGCAGCCCGCACTGCCCGGGCTGGGGGCGGGCTGGGGGCCCGGGGGCAACGCCGGGGAGCTGGGGGCTGCCGCGCCATGGGGCTCCTGGAGCCGTGGAGTGGGCTGGGTGGGAAGGGACCTTTACAGGCCATCTAGTCCGTGCCCCCTGCAGCGAGCGGGGACATCTTCAACTTCATCAGCTGGCTCAGAGCCCCGTCCAACCTGGCTTTGAATGTTTCCAGGGACGGACATCCACCACCGATCTGGGTGAGGGAAGGGGTTAAAGAAATTTTAGTAGATCTAATCGCTTAACGATTACCTAGATTGTTGTTGATAAATAATGCTTTGTTTTACTATTGTATAAATTAACTGAAGCAAGGAGTCTACAGTTCCTCCTGAAGGACGGTTCATGATGAGAACTAGCTAAAACCAACTCTATAGTTTGGACAAAGACCAAGAATAACTGAGTCTGTTCGAAGAGAGAAGGTAAAAAGTTCAGAGCAAGGGCATCCCCATGACCCCCACCAAGAGACACTATGCAAGTGCAGTTGGGAAGGACTTATGGAAATGACTTCTTGAAACTAATTTTAATGTGAAGTGGGGCTAGGTTATTAATATGTATAGGTGTATTTGGGAATCTTATGTATACGCACCATTTGATTGTATAAATTGAGGCAAGTTGTTGCCCCAGGCATGCACGGCTTTGGTGGGACTACCCCTGGTGCTGCCCAGCGCTGAATAAACATACCTACTTTACAATCTGATAAGTTTGTGGAGTCTGATTCTGCAGGTCATGGGCAACCTGTGCCAGTGCCTCATCACCCTCATAATAAAAAATTTCTCTCTTATATCTACTCTGAATCTCCCGTCTTTCAGTTTAAAGCCATTCCCCCTTGTCCTGTCACTCCATGCCCCTGTAAGAAGCCCCCCCCAGCTTCCCTGTCGGCCCCTTTGGGCACTGGCAGGTGCTGTCAGGTCCCCCCGCAGCCTTCTCTTCTCCAGGCTGAACAGCCCCAACTCCCAGCCTGTCTCCACAGCAGAGGTGCCCCAGCCCTCTGAGCATCTTCATGGCCCCCTCTGGACTTGCTCCAACAGGTCTATGTCTTTGCTGTGGGGAGACAAGTGTGGGGGTAGGCAAGGCTGTTGGCCTGTGCCCCTTGGTTTGAGGCAGGAGGAAAGCCCGCAGCTTGCCTATATCACATATACATAACATATTTGTATCCGTGTATGTGTCTGCCAAACACCAGGATGAGCTTTCCACCTCACACACTGAAGCTCTTCTTTTGTGTACGTCCTGGTAGGGTTATCGCAGCTGCCACAGCAAAACTGAGCTGGGTGCCGGAGGCTGACCTGCCCCCAGAGACGCTGTGAGGTGTGAGAGGAGGAAGAAGAGGAGGAGGAGGAGGATGTACCAGCTGGGGACAACAGGGACACGGGCTATGCAGGACTGCCTGGGTCAGTGAGTCTTATCCTTTACAGTCTGGATTGCAACCCTGCAGCCGCATCACGTAATCCTTCCCGCGGGCTAATCAAGCACCCCGGTATTTAGCTTTGTGGGCAGTCAGCTCCGTGATAGTCACACTAGAATTAACTGGGACTTGTTGGGACTTGTCTCCTCGGGCTCCTAAAGTCAAAGAAAGCTTCTGTGAAACTGCAAGATGGAAAGTATTTTGTATCTGCCTTTCCCTCTTTGGAGAACAATTATTTTCAACAAAGCAGGCAAAACTCTCTGCAAAACTCACCTATGGTCTCTCAAATGAGTGCTAAACAATTCAAGAAACCCAAAGGTGGGGATATGGAGCAGAGGAATGCTGGAATTAGCAGTAGTATTCGCTGCATGTAAAATCATTAAGGCCTAAAAAGAGGTGTGATTTTCTAGGCGCAAAAAATACCACATACTCAACGCAGGAAATACGTTTGCAAAAGCTAGGTAGAAAAAAATTAAATGGATGCCAGATGTACAAGTCTCTGTGGTACTGGATTGGTTATTTAAGAACAGATTCTGCCTCTTTGGCAGCCAGACAGCCCATGCAGGTCCAATATAGTCTATCGACAAAGTAGCTGGGTACTGATTCAGTTTAAAATGGAGCCTGGGTTTTAAGCTTACTCCAGCACATTTAGAAATCCCACATGCAAGTACCTGGAACAGCGGTGTTGATTGCATAAGCTTTTCCTTCAAAACATAGGCTCTATAGCATAACTCATTAGGATCAGCATGTTGCTTTAGGTTAAACTGAAAGACAGCATATGCAGACTCTTGGGAGTTGCATAGTGGCATTTGATTTCACTGGGGTTTTATTTATGAGCTTATTTGAAAATGTGTGTGTCAGAAGCAGGCTGCAAAAAAATATGAACAGTCCTGCTTCCAGAGAAACAGGGGAGCACAGCACTGCTAACTGAAAGAGATACGCATTTAATTTCCCCTTGTGCTCTGAAAGGCTTCTGCATCCTGTATGTTCTCTCCAACATAAATATGTTAAGTTTTCCTGAACACCCAGCAAATAAAGAAGAAACTATTAGGGAGCTCCCATTAGGGAGCTGTATTTCCTCAAGTGATTTTTAACAAAACAATTACCTCTCCCCCCATAAATTAGCTTCCTGCACTCCTGATACCGAGCTGTTTGTGTCCTTTTTCTTTTCTCTTCCTTGGCTAAGGGTTCGAATGCCACTTTCCACTCTACTGATTTGCTGCTCTTGACAAGCCATCAGATGACAGCACAGGAAAGAGGCCATTTCATTTTCCAGTAGCAGATGGTGCATTAAGACTTGGCCTTCTAGAACGTCTTACAGATCCAAGGGCCGTCCAACGACTGCAATTTAATGCAAAGGCTCCTGCATTGACCACTATTTTGTCCTTGCTGGGTTAAGTTTCCCTTCCCACCTGGAGGTGTAGTTTCCCATCCAGTATCGACAGTGGTGAAGCGTGAGCTCTCAGAGCCTGCCTTGTGATCTGAGCTTCAGTCCTCCTTCCCCCGGCTGGGTCTCAGTCCCTGTTGGAAGCCCTACTGGAAAACATACGTAAGTAAATAAGAGCAGCACCAGGACTGTATTACTATCACCATTTCATGATTAGAAAAATGGAGGTAAACGAGCTGTGCAAGGCGTATGGTGCAAGGTATGGCTGGACACCGTACGCTGCCAGGCACGTCCACTTGAGCACCCGCTGATTCCCACTCTGCATTTTCCACCCTAGACCACGTTGCTTTTCTGGTCAAGCGTGTTAAGGAATGTGCTTTTATGCAGCATCTCTCCTCTGAATGGGTCCCAACCTTAAAAGGAATGTTAAGTGGTTTTACATCAGGCCTTATGTAGGATCAGAGAATGTAATCTGTTTGCATTGTAGTCTTGAGAGGAAGAACAGCCAAGATTTTTTTTAATGAGACATCGAGATTCATCTGGTAATGGTAGATGCAAAACTGTAGAAATTTCTAACTGAACAATATAATAAAGGTCATTTTAAAAGCAGCAGAATGTGCTGTGTGTGTGAATGCATGTTCGTTTTCAAACGAGGAACTCTGAGCTATGAAACAGCAGCAGGAAGGAAAAGTACTTCAGCCCTAGTTTTTATCAAACTGCTAAAATGTCTTTAATTTCACATAGTCTAACAATCTCACGTGGAAGGTGCTCAAAACCACTCTGTGAGATTGCTTCACGTTTGTTGTGTGTTTGAATAATAAAATAGATCAGCTGCATGAATCAACCAGAGGACCTGCAGCTTTTCCCCTTCATTGATTCCTGCAATACACTGTATTTTGCATCAAACTTTGTTGTTGAGGAGACAGAGTATGCTCTCAAGAAATGCTGCCGCATCTTCCCTATGATTCAAGATGTAGCTTTTTTTCCCCAAAGTTTGTGGTTTGGGTTTTTCAGGCTGGTTTTCCTCCATGATGAAACACACACTGTGGCTACACCCCGTCTCCCCACGGCCATGAGCGAGGGGCCCACAGAGAAGCTTTTTCCAGGCTCTCTGCTGGCAGCCTCCTGCCCTTGGGTCCCATTCTGCCTGTGACAGGCAGGATGCTGAACATACTAAAGCTTTTCAGCATCACCTCAGCAGCTCTCGGTGCTGTTAATGCTGCTTTACCTGCCTGCTGAGCTCTGCTAGTGGGACCCAGAATAAGAGGGATAGGGCAGGTTTCACAGGGTCCCTACCAGTCCCTCACTGCTAAAATGGTCCTTTGGGACAGGTGGGATGGCAGTTGCTGTGGGCACATGATGACAAGCACAAATGATGCCTGGAAAAAAAAAAAAGAGTTTGGGTAAAGGGGCTCTGATGAAAGGAGCATGCTATTTCTGTGGCAAAAACAGAAAGAGGGAGAGGTCTTGGAAAAACGGATGCAAGGAATCAGCCAAGGGAGCAGCCTTGGGGAAGAGAAGAAGGAGGAGATGGCATCCAGGCCTGTTAGACGCTAGCATGGGAATTCACTTGCTCCAGAAGGCATCAGTCTCCCATAGATTGAAGATCTCTCCAGCATCGTTGTTGAGATGCTCTGGGAATGGACCAAAACCTTTTTTCAGGCTGTCAGGAGACCTGGCTCCCTTGCAGGAGCAGAATGAAATAAAACCACAGCTCAGACCCTCATGCCAGCTTTAACTGAGGCCCTTGTGCAAGGGTTTGTTTTTCACGGAAGGAACAGGAGCGCTAGTGGCTATACATTATTTTTGTGTCACCCTGTTTACGTAGCTGTCTCTCAGGAGACTTTGCAGCTGATTGTGCTGTTTGCATTCAAAGGAAGGAAACCAGCTGGATGTTCCCTCCCACGTGCACGCGCGGGAGGGCAGAGGTGAAGCAGGCAGCTCCGCCAACAGTAACCGCTCAGCACGAGGATGCAGGAGACTGTTCAATTAAAAGCAGCATCAACAAGGGGACTTCAGAGTACTGCAGGGAAACCTGGCTGCTCCCCCTGTTTCCAGGTGCACAAACCTGGCTGGAACATATGGCAAATATCTTGCTGAATCATGCAGGCAGGTGATTTAGTTGTTTCTGCCAAGATGGAAAAGGAGCTGGAACCCTTTCCCTGGATGAGGTGTATCTTCAGGGGGAAATCCTACAATCAGACTTGGCACACACAGGTTTTGGCTTGGACTCACTAAAGCCACGTTGCAAAAAAAAAAAAAAAAAAAAAAGAGAGAGAGACTGCCGAGGAAAGATGTTTTGAATATAGTGTCTATTTGCCTGTCAGTACAGGGGAGAAAGAACAAATTAAAACTAATATCAGGCATAGGTGGGAAGCTGGGCTTAGAAGAGATCTTACTGACCTCTAAAGAGAAAAGAGAGGAAGGAAGAAAAATCTTGGAAGGTTGTGGTTAGTCCTGCAATGCTGGTGTGCCTCAGTGCTTGGGACAGAAAAGAATAACCTGGGGCTGCAAGCAAGCGGTGAGGCTCCAGATACAGCACTGAGGCACGTGCAGCTGGGTCCGCGAAATTGTCTGAACCCACAGCTGAGAGTGGGGTATTTTATTCAAATCCAGCAAAACCTTGCCAGAGTCCTGAGGATGCTGTTTGGTGCTGAGGAACCTACTGGAAACCGGCCTAAACAGTCTAACTCAGATGAGAAAAGCTGCATTTTTTGCTGGACTTCTGCAATATCTCGTCATTTTGGTGCTGAGCGCTGACCAGACCCAGGCGGTGCAATGGCAGCCCCCGAAGTAAAAACCAGGCCCGTGTCTGAACGCATGCTGCGGCTGCTTTGGTTGAAGTTTTGGGCTTTTTGTATTCTTCAGTAGTTCCTTCACTTTACAGAGCATCTTCCAGAAGGAAGGATCTTCACAAAGGCTGATTAAACAAGTCATTTAATTAGCTGCTGAAATTCTGTCTGCTCCATGAGTGAAATATGATGGCTCTGTTACAGCCATAGTGTGCAATCATGTTTACAGAAGAAGCAAAGATAATTCCTTTGGCTGCAAGCCCCATCTAAATGTAGGCGATCATAACGCCCCGTTCAGGGTGAGAAATAGGAACAGCAGGAATAGAAGGATTTCCTAAGCAACAAAGATCTGCTTCACTTAAAAATATTTCAGTAAGAGAAAACCAGGAAGATGTTAGGAAAGCTTCAGCTTTCCAGAAGAGCAGGGAAAACGCTGATGCTGGTTTATCACTTTTTGGTGTTTGTGAGGAATTGTGGCCTCTTAACCCAAGAATAGGGGCGCAGAAATTAAAACGGCAATGACAAATCAATGTTGCAGAGCGTAACTGCTTGGGAGACATCCCCTTGCAATGCTCTTCAAACACAGTTGAGATCTCTATTCCTTTTACTTTCCCATGCAGTCAAGCAGAAGCAGTGAGAGAGTAAAGACCGAGAAGGCAGAAGTGATAATAATAACCGCAGGGAAGAAACGAACATATTCAAGAACCTTGTATAACCACCATACGAACAGATCTGTCACTTGGGGTTAAGACAGCACCTTGTCTGTGTCACAGCAAAGAAAACTCACACGGATGGCATGGTTTCCCTCAGCAGCAAGCCCCGGCGAGTACTTGGTGGTACCTGAGAAAGAGCAGAGATTTTGTAGCGTCCCTTTCCCACCTCTTACATAAGTATTGCACAACGCAGCTGGTTTCTGTTTGCGAAGGACTGGGGATATGAAAAGGAACTGTAAATGCTGCCTGGGTAAGTGGGCCAGTCGAATCAAGGTGAATTACGAAACCGCTCCTGCAAACTGTGTGAGTGGGACTCAAGATGGATTTAAATCCAGGTTCTCTCCTAATTCTGGGGTGTTTTCAGCACTGTATCTCCTGGCACACCAGCTTCAGGACCCCCCGGCTGTGGTTTCTTTCTGCAGGGTATTTTCTCTTTTTGCGTTTCACCCATTTAGGACTTTTTTCCTCAAGAATCCTTCCACTGAGTCCCTGTTCAGCGCACCTGCTCTTTGTGATCTGGCCACTTGGGCAGCGAGAACGTAAGGATGCTTCCTAGGAAGGGCTGTTTGCAAATGGAAAAATAATGGAAGGATGAATCGGTGAAGCAAAGGGATGGGTAGTGGGTGAAAATGAACCAGTGCTGAGTCATTCCCTGAAAAATAATTATCTGCAAAACCCTCTAACTTGGGATCACAGGAAATAATGCAGGAAAAGGCCTTGGGAGTTCATGCAGACAATCCCTGTGGCACAGTACAGGATCAAACCTCTCCACTTTCATTTTGATACCGTGTGTCATCATGGAAAAAGAAAGGGAAAAAAGGCCAGTAAATGGGGCAGCACAAGCTTGACCTAAGCAGCAGTTCTCAAAGGGAACGAGAAAAACAGGACCTGAGCCCATCTCAGTTTAATTAGACTTTCAAATTAACAGATCTCTTCCATGCTCTTTTTTTTTTTTCCTCTCCGTTTCCCAGCTGCTTTTCTTTTAATCTCCTCTTTCAACCTATTTGAACCCCCCTGACAATCTCCAGTGTAAGAAATCCCCCCTCACAATGCCAATCGCTTCTCCGCTGCTTCAAAGCAGCAACCGGCACATGCAATTTCAGGGATTATTTATAAAAATGGCAAGGGAGCTTCTGCAAAGACCACGAGAGGCTGAGCTCGTCGCGGTCACAGTGCCCAGCAGCCACGGGCAGAAGGATTCAGCTGCCTGCCACGTGAGCCGGCACTTCACCGAGCTGAAATTATATGTTTCACTCCTAAGCTGTAAACACAGGGATGAAGCCAAGGGGAGGCAGTCACCAAGTATCGGAGAAGGCATTTACAAATTAAGTATCAGCATATCAATGGGAGCACAACAACACATGGCTTTGGCATGGATGAGTTGCCTGGAACTGAAAACTGGTTTGCTTTTGAATGTTCTTCCCACTTTCAAAAATGAAGAGCGGATCCTGCAGGTTCCTGTGTATCCAACGAAGCTGGATGGCCATTGGGTTTGTGCAGCGGTCGCAGGCCACCGTGCAAAAACAAGCAGCACTCTCCCAAAATCTCCTCTTGCAGATACAGTCTGGGGCTCAGTTCCCTTCCCATCCTTCCAAATTTTGGCCTGTATAATCCTCCGGTGACTGCCACATTTCAAGTTTGTTCAGTTGTTCCTTGAGCGCTATGCCATGCTTCTTCTGAAGAGCAGCACGATGCTGCGGCTTCAGAGACAGGTCAACTCCAGCAGCTTGTTGGCATCAAAAGCCTGGGCAAGCACCAGCTGAGGACCAGATGCTCACCCACGTGCTGGTCCGCGCGGTGTGGGTGGCAGTGGGTGAGCTCTTCTGCAGCTGGCGTCGCAAAGGGCTTCCACACTTTTCCTGGGTTTGCACAATAAATGCAGGCCTGGGAGGCTGCAGCTGGCAGGAGAACGTGGGAAGGCAAAGAAAAAGAAAACAGAACATCCTCCCTTTGTCCCTCCAGGTGGGATGTTTTGGCTGAGGGTGCAAGGGGCACCTCAGGGCAGCTGGGGCACGGGGTCAGCACCCCTGCTCCCAGGCAATTCGCACCCGGGTGCTCCTGTGCACTCCGGTTGAGTCATGGTCTCATGTGGCAGAGCACCGAATCGATCCCAAATATGAGGGGACAAGCCCTTGCTGGTAGAGGGAATCTGGAGGGAAGGTGCATGTTATCCATTGTGCTGCAGCTGGATCTTCCCCAGGGGTGCCCAAGCCTGGATCGTCGCGCTGCATCTTTACATGTGCAGCACATGTCTGGTGCTGCCGGCACAGCCAGAACCAGGGGGGCAGGAGCTGGCCGAGCCACTGGTGTTTTCTCAGCCCATGTGAACCTGTGCGCTTGCCACATGCCCCGGGAAGGGCACACAGTGTGTCTGAGCTCTGTGTGTGCACGAGCTGTGGTGCGTGGCTCCGCTTTGGGGTGCCTGTCCCACCTGGGTGCTCTGTGCCTGTGGGTGATGCCAGCCCAGGCGGTGTGTGGGGTTGGTATTTGTGCCTGTGCCCGCCCGGGAAGGTGTGTGGGTGATGTGTGAGCCCCAGCCCGTCCCACGCTGGGCAGGCTGAGTGGGGAGCTGTGTGCCCAGTGCCTCCCCACGGCGGGGTGCCCATGGGGGTGCCCCAGATGAACCTGGTGCTGCAGGTGGACACGCCTTCTGCGGGTGGACACCCGTAAGTGTGCCCCCAGGTGTGGGTGCCCACCATGTGGCTACCCCCCCATGACCCCAGTGCCCTGGTTGGAGTAACCCAGGGTGTGGGTGCCTCCTGGCTGTGCTGGGTGCCCCCCACGACCCCGTGAGTGGATGCCCATGACAGTGCCGCATGTCCCGGGTGCGGGGGCACCTCTGGGTGCGGCTACCCCGGCAAGTGGGTTCCCCTGGATGTACCCCCGCCCAACCCACGGCCGTCCCTGCCAGAAGCCCCACACGTGGCTGCCCTGAGCGCGGACACCCGTGTGCGGCGGGGGCGGGTGCCCCAGGGGCGGCGGGCCGCCGTGCCGTGCCGCGCCGTGCCGCGCCGTGCCACGCCGTAGCGGCGGGCGGGGATGCTGCTGCCGGCTCCCCCGCCCGCCCCGCGCCACCGCGGCAGCCGCGCCAGACGCAGCGCGGCTCGGAGCGCGCACGGAGCCTCCCGCAGCCGCCGCGGCCCGGGCAGCCCCGCGCCCCGCCATGGCCCGGAACCGCCGGGACAGGAGCAGCTGGGGTAGGCGGCGGGGGGCGCTGGGGCGGCCCCCGGGGAAGGGTCGGAGGGGGGGGAGCGAGCCCGGGCGGGGCGGGCGCGCCCCGCGGCCGTGAACAATGCCGGGCCTGCGGCGGCCCGCGGCCCGCTCCACGCTGGGGCGGCCGGGGCGGGGGGCGCGCCCGGACCCGCCTGGGCCCGGGCCGCCGGGGCGGGGCGGCGGCGGGGGGCTCGGCGGCCCCGGGAGGGGGCCGTGGCAGCGGCGGGCCGCTCCTTCCGCGGCGCCGGACGGGCATCTCGCACCGCCCCCGCCTTCTGGGGTCTGGAGCCGCTGGCGCCCGCCTGCCCCTCCCCTGCCGCCGGCGG
The DNA here is from genome assembly GCF_023634085.1 of Falco cherrug. Taxonomy (NCBI): domain Eukaryota; kingdom Metazoa; phylum Chordata; class Aves; order Falconiformes; family Falconidae; genus Falco; species Falco cherrug. The sequence continues at coordinate 27,438,325 of NC_073703.1, forward strand.
GCGGCGGCGCCGGGGGTCGGGGCCGGGGGTGCCGGTGGTGCCGTGCTGGGCGGGCCAGGCGCCCCCTGGCGCGCCGCCGCCCTCGGCCTGGCGTGCGCGGGGCCCTGCGCCCGCACGGGGCCGGCGGCCGCCTCCGCGGGGAGCCCCTTCGGCCGCCCCGGCTCCCCGCCGGCCTGCCCCGGCCCGGCGCCCCCAGCTGCCCGCAGCCCCGCTGCGGACGGGGCTTGTCACCTCAGCCACCGCCCCGCCTCGGCGGGACACCCGTCTGCCTCGGAGCCGCCGGCCTTCCCCGGCAGGTCGCTCCTGCGGAGGGTGTCCCACAATCTCCGGGGGCTGCCGGGCTTGCTGGCGTGTCAGCCCCCTCGGAGCGGGGCCATTCTAAACCCATCCCTTCACACCCCCCAGCACAGCCGGGGGGAGCCGGGGGCAGCGTGGCCGGGGGCCGAGCGGGGTCCCAGGCAGCGGGGTTCAGCCGTGTCTCCCCGCAGGGCTCCCTTCCCGGCTCTGCAGCCACCTGCGGCGGGCCGGGGCCACCACCAGCGCCCCACTGGGCCCACGGGTGGGCTGCGGGCTGCGGCGGCCGGGCGCGGGGCTCCTGCTGCCCTGCACCCACTGCAGCCCGGCCTGCTGCACCCTGCGCCCCAGGGCTGCACCGGCTGTGCTGCCCGTTCTGTAGGAAATCAGGGTTTATACGCCGTTTGCCGTTAGTCGAGGCTGCTGAGGAGTGTAATTTGTCCTTTCCCTGGAGTTACTCCGTGTGAACTCATCGGTGCTCGCGGTTATCCCGTCTAGTCAGGCAGAGCAGGTGAGCTAGGCGGTGATGTTTAGATTACACAAATTAAGTTCTAATTTGAATAGATGAGTGTAGTATTTCCCATGGTAATGATTAACAGTTCGGGGACGTGTGTGCGGAAGCGTTGAGATAACGGAGCGTGTGGTTTGAGTAAGCGGAGCGGGTGGTGGTCTTTTTGCGAGAGAGCGGAGGGGGGGGGGAAATGAGCAGCGCTCATTCGATCGGTACCATTTTTAAGTGCGACTCTTGACGAAGGTCGTTAGACCCTTGGGTAAACTGGAGGGAAAACTTCTCAGTGAATGTGCGGAGATTCTCAGCTTTGTCTCGCAGAGCTGTCAGTCCTGTCTCTGTGCGTGTTGAGTATGGCACACACGTACACGCGCTGGTGCTTTCCCGTCAGATCTCGATAGCAAGAGAAGAAAATGCAAATGATGCTGAAGCGGATATAAACGGAGAAAACATCATCTTGGAAAGTACAGCCTTGGGTCCAGCAAGACAATTAAGCACATCCTCATTTGAAATATGCTGCGAAGCTGTACTCGAGTGAAATGTGATGTGTCACTGACTGGATGAACTCTTCCTTAGATTCTCTGTAAGTTTTGCAAGAATCTGGAACCATCCATGGGTCCAAGTGGGTCTCTGTGGGATCAGCTGCCTTCTGCTGCAATGCATCCACAGGTCAAAATCATACGCTATCTTCTACAGGGGTTTACCTATTCCTAGAATGATTTCCTGACAATTTGTCAGGCTGGTTGACATTGCAAGTAATAAATTAGAGAGAAAATGCCTGTATTTTTTACTAGGGTTAAAAAAAAAAAGTGAAAAAAGCGCTCGCTTTAATAAAAGTGTGCATTTATACAGCAGAACCACATTGCCCTGAAAGATGTGTTTACATCCAGTGACTGCAGCATTGTCTGGTGACATCAGTCTGTGGGGTGACTCTGCTGCTGCTACATTTTTCAGCGTAGCTGGCAAAGGAGGAGTTTCAGGCTTTTACTCAAACTAAGGCAGAAAGTAGAAAGTCCTTGCTATGTTCTAAAAGTGGGCTTATGGGTCATTAAAAATATTATGCTATTTTGAAACGGATCAAACTTTGTCCTAGTTACTCTCTGGTTAATCAGGCCTGAAAACAGGCAACTGCTTAGTGCAACCTTCCTCCTTTGTTTCATAAAAATAATTTGCTTTTTTAAAGATCACAGAGCAAATTAGGGTCAGTGTGTGCATGGCACCCAGAAGAAATTGCCCCTGGTCAGCTGTTAAAGCTGGGTTACTGTCACATATGTACATTTTGTGTAGGGGCATGTAATGCATCAAGCGTAGGATTTAGCCCTGGGCAGAAGGTCAGAATAAGGTTATGCATCATTTAAGGCGCTCTTACCGAATGTGCTAAGTGGTGCATAGACATCACAACGGCTGCTAGTTGCTGGATGAATGGCTGAGGGAGCTGAGATGAACAAATCACATATAGTTTCTTAGGACCCTGTGCTTCCCAAAATAAGGATCGTTAGTCTAAATCCTGATTGGCACGGTGAAGTCCAGCCAACTCAATGAAGGCTTGTAGTGGATTACACTGATTTTTTTTCTGAAATTCTTCATGCTTTGCAGTTGCAGATGCTCAGCAGCCTGCTCGCCCTGGTACGCTAAAGGCATTAGAGAACTCTGCTCCCAGTCACTCATTTAAACAGCACAGGCTGGAACAAATTGTGTGAAATCTCTCATGTTTCCTGTCATGGCCTGTGTTGTAATTGGAATGACCCACTCGTCAAGAATTCGGTCTTAAAGCCATAAAAGGGATTACAGAAGTTTATATATACTTCTTGGTCAGGATTTTCAAACTGAATGTAAGATCTATGAGAGCTCCGAAAGGGGCCTGATTGTCAGGAATGGCCAAGCAACTTCAGGGAGAAGAGACTCCTCTCCAGCGCAGGCCAGGCTGAGATCACCAACACCACACTTTCAGACTGCACAGCAATGGGTTAAACTGGAAAGAAAAAAAGGATGGTTTTGGTAGTCCTTTTTTTTGGTTGTTTTTTTTCTTTCCAACTGATAGGCTGACATCCCTTCTGTTTGTTATTTGGTTTCTGACCTTTTATGGTAGGTATTCACATTCCACTTACTGGCTTTTCTTTGTGACTCTGAATGCTGGGAACCTCCTGAAAAGTGAAAGCTGAGATGTTTCAGACAGATGGGCCTTTACACAAAAAGCCACTAGATATGAGAAGATTCACAACCAAATTACTAGTGTGTAAATGAGAAAAGAAAATTGGGACTTGAAAGAAGAGACAAGACAACAATTGCAAGCTAAATATGGTACTTGGTCATTGTGCCGTTGGTTTTGAGGCAGCAGCATTGTACCAAGAATTTGAATAGCATGGTCTGACCCGTTGCAAGATGAGCAGGAGTGAGATCAGCCTGCCTTTCCCCTTTTGGGGGGAAGAACCGAGGTGCCCTGAGGCTGCCTCGCAGTGGTGACATGGTGCCCTTGTCATGCTCCATGCCTTAGAAGCTTCGGCGTTGGCTGCCTGCCTGATTAATGGAAGAGGGAAGCAGCACTTGGAGTTGGTTGTGGGTGGGAAGCAGCGCATGTAAATGTTGTTTAGGGCCTGGGTGATGTTCATAGGCAGCGGGCCTTATGTTAACTCCCCTGCATCATTGACTGAAACATTCTCCAGCAGGAGAGTGAGCCCTGGTGCAGGTATTGTCACGCGCTGGGAGGCACAAGATGTCCCATGGATTACCTCCAAAAATCACTTCACTCAAGAGACCCCCCCCCACTCCTTTGTTGCTGCCAGAAGCGCTCACATTTGCTATCAGCTGAGGGAAGATTAGGTGTTACAGCAATAAAGTAACTGCACACAAATTTCCCAAAATGGGGTAGGGGCTCCAGAGAAGGTGCTGAATTCAGCCGAGCCAGTAAAACGTTTTAAAGGGCTCTCTCTCTGTATATATATACATAAACATTTTCTTTAGAGTGTAATTGCCTTTCATGTTGTATCCTAGGATTTCATGGCACATTTACCAAACTTTATTTTCAGGCAGTTGTAACAACAAAAGGGTAAAGATAATTTCATGTCAGAAGTAACTAAATCAAATACTGGTGGTGGAGGGAGGCTGGTTGCTGACAAACGAAATGGATGAAAGACCATGCAGAAAATGTGTGCTGGGGGTGGAGTGAGAGTTTTGGAGACATATTCTTGCAAGATGCGTTTCAGCCATCATGTCGCACCTGAGTCTGGCTAGGCTCAGATGTGGGTGAGCAGGCCCAGAATTTGTACCTGACAGATAGGTAATGGCCTTTTGGTAGCGCTCTCTTATGACAGTCTTTTGATGATCACAAGTGGGAGTAAGGTTTCCTCTGGGAGTTGCCCACCTTGCCTTTGAATCAGCCAGTCCCGGCACATGAACTCGCATGGACATAGCCACGTAACTGTCTAGCGTGACCTCAAACTTCCTGAAAAACTTATTGAAAAACCTCTGATCTGCTTTCTTCCCAGGGCAGTTGTGTGCCTGTGTCTCTGACGCATGCTAATCATGAGCTCAGCCTGGGAATTTCACAGCAGTAGGCTTTGCTGTTGCTCCAGAGCCAGCTAAGGCACTGTAGCTTCATGTAACTGAAGTGTCTTTAAGAAGTTTCACATGAGACTTTGGCATTTGAGACGTGTCTGTTGTAACAGGCAGGTTTGGTGGCCACTAATCGTCCAAGCTCTTGTTTCTGTCAGCAGTCTTTTATGCAGAAAGGTCTTAAACCACTCACGTTATCAGCATAATCGTTCATCTCCCTGTTTCGTCTGCCAAAGGGAAAAGGGGCTGAGCTGGCCACGCTCTAGCTGAAGCCGCTGTGCTGCCAGCTGGATGACTCAGAGCTGGCGGGAAGAAGGTGCGCTCTACATCTTACCGCTGCTCCAAAAAAAGCAAAGGATGAGTACCAGGCCTGGCAGCAGTAGCCACCCTGCTCGGCAACCTGCTGCAAGCATCCTGGGGTGCAGAGAAGTGGGGTGCTTGCCAGGAGCACATGGGACTGTAGGTTGCATTGGGCAGAGGTGTTAACACTGCTGTGCCGCTGGAATATAAGAGTTCACCCTGACTCTGGAGAGGATAGCTTGGGATCTCAAAGTGAGACCCCAAATGAGTACCAAGTGTGGCCTTTTACCTGCCATTCTTGGTTGTTGAAGGACAGGGCTGACTTTTTAAGTGACAGTTTTCTTCACCTGTTTCTAGGCAATGCCCTGCAGCTCCCTGTGTAGAGATCTTCACGACCTGTGTCATTTACCATTCATTTCCACAGGTATCAAGACCCTGCCTTGTACCTTGGTTGATGGCAGAGCTGTGATTACATCTGTACATCCAGTCAGGGGAAGTGCAAGTGATTTCCCACTTGGGCATGAGGAGGTCTGGCTCTCTCTTTCCATTCACTGCTGCATTTCCCAGACCACTGGCCCCAAATGAAGGAGACAGTGTGGCCAGGCTGGGGCCCGCGGGAGGTACATGTGTGTGTGTGCTGCTTCAGGGATGCTCCGCGGCTCTAGTTAGTGGGTGCTACTGACGGCTAGTGCCTGGCATTTCCCCTCCCCGGGTCCGGGCTCCTCTGACTCCGTGGGGGCATCACAGATCCCAGCAGAGGTGTGAGCATGGTGGAGGGAGAGTTGTGTGGCCGTGTGGTTAGCCATGTCCTGCAGGTAGGAGGTACAGAGGGGTGGTGAATGTGTGTGTCTTCTTAAACCCAGCTTGGGAGACTTTCTGACCTGCTGGCTAGGTACCCTCGGAGAGTGCGGTGCCAGCAAGATCGCAGAGCAGAGATGGGTGTAAGAGAGGGCTTTACCCAGCGAGGCTTCCCTGCTCAGTCCTCTCAAGGACACTGTCTCCTGGGTTCATCTCAGCCTACGCACTCAATGGCAGCCCCGTGCTGAGGGAATTTGCTAACTCACAGCTGCCCAGGCCAGGCTCCCATGGCAGTTGCAGTGCTTCAGGATGTGGTTGTGCCCTGCTGTGCATCCTTTGTGCAGGATCCCATCTGATCCTTTGTGCAGGATCGATACAGGTTATTGCTCTGTAACACCCCCTCTGCCCTGGCTGTCCAGTACATATGCTTTGCTTCAGTGCTTTATTTCTCCTTTTTCCCTCATTAGCTGTATAAGTTGCAGAGCTCTGCGCAAGCCTGTCTTGGGGAGAAGGAGAGGATGTCTGGTGCATGCTCAAAGCGATACATGCTGCCTTTCCCAGCCTCCTCAGAGCCTTACCGATGATCATTGGCCGCTTGTTGTGCAGCAGAGATGGTTCAGCATGAACAGAGTGAGCAGAACTCATGTCACAGCAGCAGCCAAGCTGCATGTGTTAAGTGCAAGGGAGACTGCAGCTTGGGGAGAGACGTCTTTCTTTGCCAGTGCCGTTTGCGGAGGGCAGATAAGCTTCCTGGAAGCTGGAGCTCTCTGGAGAGCGTGCAGACAGATCAAGCCTGACTGTAAGGTCTGTTCGGCACTTGGCTCGTGGTATCATCGGTGGCACTGTGATACGTTTGTAATGTAAACAGCTGGGGTGAACACAGCTTCAGAAAGGATCCGCACAGCTATTGCTGCTGAGTGAATTAATCCCTAGAGAGCTAACCTGGCCGCTGCAGGAATGCTCTGTTCAAAGCTTGCCATTGAACCTCTACTTTCTGTCCTTGGTAGTTTCCTTTTTTCCATGCAGTAAAGTAACTTCATTGAACTACCCTCAGAATAGTACCACCGCATGACAGCTGTGTATTTTAGTGGGGGGATCGGGGCCCAGGCTGCAGCTTTTGCTTTTCATGGGCAGTGCTTGTAAGGCTCCTGGGATGCAAGAGAGCAGAAGAGCAGGGTTGGCAAATTGGCTTTCTCAGGGTCTGGTTAGGCAGCCTGTGTTTGCACAGATGATGGATCACGGCTGCGTTTCATTCTCTGGAATGAAATGTGTTTATTGTGCAAACTCATTTAAGGAAAAGCTGACTTTATTAGCTGGTCTCTGGAAAGCAGTCAGCATTTCTGTGACCCGTTCTTCCATAGCTAAGAAAGAACAGGCTTAAACAAGCACTCACCAAAGGTACATTGCATAATTAGTGATGTGTAATTTACCTAATTTATTCTTCTGCAGGAGCTTAAATACCTAAGACATTGGCTGTCAGTATGTACAGAGGCACAATGTGAAATATACTGGTTTAATTTATTTAATTTTAACCAGCAATAAGTCCTAGAGCAATGGAAGAATGCTTTATTTTTTCCTTAGGCTCCAATAAATTGCACAGTATGTCCTGTATTACGGGGCTGTCTGCATGAATTGGGCCATTTCCTTGCTGCTGTCTGACAGCCCAGTGAGTATGAATGCGAATTCTGATCACCTTTCCGCTTTAAATCACCATATGGAACGGAGATGTGGATTCCACTTCACTTTAGAGTCATGACAATGAGCTGTTATGAAATGGGGAAAAGGAACTGTATCCTGGCAATTTCTGAATGAGCAGCTTGAGAATTGACGTAATTGCAAGGTGCCGGAGAGAGCCAACAGAAAGGAGGAGTCAGGTTAGAAAATGAGTAGAAACAAGAGTGTGTTTAGGAAAGTTGAGATCTCTTTCCTTTCCTTTTTGGCCAGATGATGTTTTGCCATTGCCAGGTACAACTAACTTCAAAGCAGATAACTAATTTACACTGGAAAGACCAGTTCTAATAATTGATTTACAGTAATGCACAGCCATCTTATAAAATAATCTCTGGGTTTCCAATGTGGCAGATAATCTAATAAACAGAACATGGAAGTTTCATCACATGGAAATAAATGTGGAAGAGTTTTGTCTGCAGGTGGCATACATGAAAGAAGCAGAGATAACAGGGCTGAAATTAGTTCAGAGACCTGCTTAATATAGTGCCTTTTCTCCTGATACCTCCAATGAAGTGGGAAAGCAACATATCCTGATCATAATACTTTGTATTTTGCCCCTGTGTTGTGCAAACAGCCTGGTTTTCCTGGTGTTTGGAAGCAAGAACTTCCCCTAGGAGACCATGACTGCTTTGGATTGTGACCTGTCTGGAGACATTCTTCCCACATCTGTCAATATCTGCTAAAAAAAATTATGCTCCTTACAGATCCTGATGCTTTGAAGGGACAGCACAGTCTCTTCTTCTCTGCACAGGCTGTCGTTCTTTTCAGCAGCTGAACTGGAGGGAGAAGAAGATCTGGGAGATCCTGTCCAGGCACCAGCAGCAGCAGGATGGGGAACCTGGCACCAAATGGCCCTCTGGTAGCAGGATGGGAGGGACTCTCCTCAGTCCCCTGTCATGGCGCTCGGATCTGTGATGAGGACTGGCAGTCCGCTCAGCCGTCTGAGCTGGGGGCATCCGTGCTGCCTTTCCCTGTGCTTGAAGCCCAGAGACAGCAGGGCTTGTGCCCATCTTGGTACCCAGCTGGGCACTCTGGCTGCAGCTCCTGTTACTGCTAGCATGGGACGAGTAAGATGCTGGTCCCCCTCACACTCTGTCTGCGTAGCCAGAGGTGGACTTGCCTGGTCTGGGGAAGTGTCACAGCTATTTCACCAGCACCCTTGTTAGTTTGGCTAGAGCCAGAACGTTTAGATTTCATTCAGTTTACAATTTTTTTCCTGCCTCTGCCATGAGTCACATCTTACACAAGGATCTCTCCACTATCCATTCTGTGCAGCTGTAAAAACTAAAAAAAAAAATAATTGGACGCAGATAGCTGAGCAGGGCATTGGGAACCACCGCAGGAGAGGAGGTATTTCCTATTGTAGACTTTCTATGGCACTTTGCAGCATGGCAGTGCTTAAAAAGAGCACGTGAGCCTGTGGCCCTTTGGCACCTGTCCATACTTGCTTGTTGGGAAGATCTTAATGCTGGAAACTGTTCGGTGTGTGCAGCAAGAGGACTGACTGCTCTTAGAGGCCTTCATTTTTCAAGTTATTTGATGATGTGTGCCTGGATCCTGGGTCCATGTATTTGAAATGAGAAGGTTTGTTGTTTTTTTGGAGGCCCCTAAGCAGTAACACAGGGCAGGGGTTGGTTTTTGAAGGGAGTTTGGTGCTGCTAGTCCCCAGCTGCTGCTGTCTGGTGGAGAATCTAGCTTTTCAAAGCATTTGGGACTTTTGTTTTGCTAAAAAACCTTCAAGCATTGGGAAGAAAAGATCTTTGTCTTTCAACTGTGAGCAAAGAAAGCTTGCAGTATATGTCTGAGAGCCACCAGCAATCCCCTAGCAACCAGGCTTAATGATCCTGATATTTCATCACGGGATCGTAGAAAATCAAAAACTTCTACAAAAGCACTGCTGTTATTTAAAATATGAAGTTGCTGCTGGAGGCCCAGAATGGGCAAACCGTATTCCTCTTGGTATTTATAGCTTGCCTTTTAGCATGCACATGCGTAGCCCTTGTGCTTTGAAACAGCTGGGACTGGCTGAAAACTGGGTCCCCGAGGTCAGGGACTGACACAGAGACTGAGGAGGTTTAACTTGAGGCTACCGTGTTTGGAAAGTTGCAGCCTGAGCCAACAAACCAGGAAGTTTTTGTAGAAATGGGGAACTTTCCATCACATGCTCCCTTCCTGCTGGCAAGGAGGTTTCATGTGGCTGTAGGTGAGCTGACTGGCATGATTAATCACGGCATCTCTTTCCTGTGCTGGGAAGTTTGGACACAACGAAAGGAAAATTACTGGAGCTGGCCTGCTCTTTGTAAACGCCAGGGCTACAGCGTCTGTGGATGGCAAGTCTCAAAACCCATCGTCTCCTGTGTTGTGTCAGGTATGCAAAGCAGCCCAAATGGACCATCGGGTCGTTAGCTGTAAGGAGCAGCGTGTGGGAGATACGTATCTGGCACGCTGCTGCTGCTGCCAAGTGTGAATACAGTGACCAAACTCTGGGTCCCTGCCTGTCCCCTCCAAAGGCTCCTGCTGGTCACTCCTCCCCGTCCCGGCAGGGAGCTGAGACCCTTCTGTAAGGCTGTACAAACGCTGCGCAGCGCCCGCCTCTGTGCTGGGGAGCAGCTCCGCAGGGAACCCTGCCATTTCAGAGTGTGAAAGTGAGCAGTGCCGGTGCTTTGCCTATGCTTCCCACTTGGGAGTGAAGAAGTGGCTTTTATCAGGGTAAGCATGTGTCTTCGTGGCCTGGTTCCTGCTGAGGCTGTCTCGGGGGATGCGGTCGATGAGGTTGACGGCAGAAGCAGCAGATGACACGTTGAGCATTACTGCAGACTGCAGATGGAGAAGGATTCTGTTGTTGCTACAGAAACAGCAGTTGCACAGGATGCATCAAGGCAGTGTCCCTTGACAGAGGCATGAGGTACTGAGACACTTCAGCTTGAGTGCTGCATCCATTTTTGATCTGGCCTTCAGGAAGGACCTGTTGGGGAGTGTCCAGAGGAGAGCAGTCAGATGCCTAGATGGTGTGGTAGCAAGGGGTAACTGGGGGCTTGAACTTCTCTTTTCTAGCAGAGAAGAAGCTAAGGGAGGTGTCATGGCAGTCTTTGTGTATATCAGAAGTTGCTGCAGGCAAGAAGAGAGTGAGCTGCCCTCCATGTCAACTCTTGTAGGACAAAAAGTAATGAGTGTGTTTTGTCAAGGGAGGTTGCAGCAGGGAACTCTGCCTGCAGGGAGCATGTGGGCAGATGGCCTCAAAGTGGCATGGAGACTCCAGCAAGATGTCTGAGGACAGGTTAAACAGACATCTGCTCTGAATGATGCTGTTTTGGGATGGATATTTGGGCTGGCTGGCCTGTTACTACCCTGTCCAGCTCTGCTGCCTGTGGTTCAGCATTTTGCAAAAGAAGGAACCTAAGAGCTCTTGTTTTACTTGTTTACACAGGTAGTTTTGCAGAGAAGACTTACGAGTGGAGCTCGGAGGAGGAGGAGTCCGTGAGGAAGGCAGGACCAGTGCAAGTCCTCATTGTCAAAGATGACCATTCCTTTGAATTGGATGAAGCTGCACTGAACCGCATCCTTCTCTCAGAGGCTGTCAGAGATAAAGAGGTTGTGGCTGTGTCTGTTGCAGGAGCTTTTAGAAAAGGAAAATCATTCCTGATGGACTTCATGCTGCGGTATATGTACAATAAGGTATGGCTTCAGCTGAGGTGGCTTTTCCCAGGGGTGTGGTCCTACTGCTCATTGCTCCCAGGGATGAGCTGGACAGGATACTGGCTTGGTGCTCTCGGAATCACAGAATCACAGGATAGTTTGGGTTGGAAAGGAACTTAAAGATCTTCAAGTTTCCAACCCCCCTGCCACGGGCAGGGACCCCTCCCCCCAGCCCAGGCTGCCCCCAGCCCCATCCAGCCTGGCCTTGAGCTCTGCCAGGGATGGGGCACCCACAGCTGCTCTGGGCAGCCTGGGCCAGCGCCTCGCCGCCCTCACGGGGAAGAATTTCTTCCTCATATCTCATCTGAATCTACCGTCTTTTTATTTTAAACCCATTCTCCCTTGTCCTATCACTCCATGCCCTTGTAAAAAGTCCCTCTCCAAGCCTCTCATTAGCATGGGCTTTACAAAATAAAATAAAATGGATCCTTCCACAGCTCTGTGCACCAGTGAGTCTCTAGTGGGCTCCTGACTTGGGAGGAGAGATGTTCACATTTGCTGCCCTGTAGGAAACCTCTTTTATAGGGGCTACACTATGGTGAATGCAGCACAGAGGAAAAGTGGAAAACCAAAGTGAGATGAGAACTCCAGCAACTTCTGTTCCTACCTGCAGGAAGCAGTGGACTGGGTTGGTGATTACAATGAGCCTCTGACTGGTTTCTCCTGGAGGGGAGGGTCTGAGCGAGAGACGACCGGCATTCAGATATGGAGTGAGGTTTTCCTGGTGGACAAGCCCGATGGTAAAAAGGTGTGCGCTTCTCTGTTGCATAGCTGTCTGTTGCTGGTCAACTCATTTTTCTCTTCCAGCTTTTGTAAGACTCTCCCGCCTTGTCTTTGGTGGCTCAAATGCCTGTGCAAGTTTAGAGAAGCTCTTCATTACCGTACCCCTCATTTGACATGAATGGCTTTAATGCAGTGAGTTGATACGATGTCTAGGTGTCCCTGTTATGCCGTCCAGGTGTCCCTCAACTCTGGGCATCCCTCTTATTCCCGGGGACCTTGAATCTGAGGTCCTTGGAAACTACTCCCCTTTCCTAGAGCAGTAGCTGTAAAATGGAGTGTCTTCATTCAGGCTGGTCAAATACAATGCAAACTGGATCTTGGGGCATTCTGCAAATTCAGCTTATAGCCAGGAATATTGGTATCTGTCTACTCTTTAAGGAAGAGCCCAATGCCAAAATGACACAGAATTATTCACAGTGTGATTTCTAATACTAGCCGAATGCGGTTTGGGCTAAGGAGGTGCGATACTACGCAGACTCAGGAAAAGACCCATCTGCACTGACAGCAAGTATTTGAGGAGCAAAGCAGTTCCCTCCTCTGCATTGCATAGCATTCATTTCCCTGCCTGCTTGAGTCATCACGCTGTTACGAGTGACTGGGGCTGCTGTTCTCCTTTGTCCTCCACCCATTTTAAGTCCGAGGCAGAAGTGGGGAGATTCCCAGCACAGTAATACAGCTGACATTCCCGCCCCCCCTCCCCACCCCGCCTTTGGCATTTGAGAGCGATATTGCTTGGGTGCAGGTGCTGAATGGGTGCGTCCAAGCTGACGTGGAACTTTCTGCCTCTCAGGTCGCCGTATTGCTGATGGACACGCAGGGGACCTTTGACAGCCAGTCCACCCTGCGGGATTCAGCCACTGTGTTTGCCCTTAGCACAATGATCAGCTCGATACAGGTAAGAAGGGGGATGTCTCCAGGAGTCATTTCCTAAAAGGTGGTGGCAAAACCCCAGTAGCTTGGCATCAGCCTAACACAGCAGCTGGCAGGACCTTTGGTGGGAGGACAAAGGCCAGCATGTTGGCTGCACTGAGTGCAGGATTCACACGCGACTCCATCATCACAGGAAACAGTCTCACCTCCTCATCTCACCCCAAAAGCAAGGCCAGCAGCAGATGCACCGCTTTGCTTGCAGCTACCAAAGAGGAAGAAGCTTTGGTCTGAGGAACTGGGTGTGCTTTTGGCTCAGTGCCGCTGGAGAATCCTCTGGGCTGGAGGTGTTCACACTCCATTAACTCCCTAGCCTGTTAGGGCTTCCCTTCCAACCACCCAGCCTTTGCTCTCGGAGGACAGCGTGAACGGGATGGAAGTTGTCCCTTAGTACAGAGCTCAGCACATCATAAAAATGAGAAGAAGGAACATCATTTGGACCAAACAGGTTTCCAGGCTGGGGCAGGACAGCCCTGGTGCTCCCATGCTGGAGCATTTGGGGCCTGTCTTGTACCGGCACCGCGCACCACCTGGGACTTTGCCCGTGTCCCCATGGTAATGTTGTAGGCTATAACTGCACCAGCCCATGCACTGACCAGAAGGACAGGCCATTCTGAGTGCTCTGAAGTTTTTGTTTTTAAATGCAGGTTTATAACTTGTCCCAGAATGTGCAGGAGGATGATCTGCAGCACTTGCAGGTAAGACCCTTGTCGCTGGGGCTCCGCAGCACTGGGGTACCTGGGTTATGCTTTGCACTCGCAAGCTGTGTTGCTCTGGAAAGGCCCGTCTGCGTTTGGAGCCACAAAAGGGTTTTTCAGTTTCCCAGCTCTCATATTGATTCATGGGCATGGAGGAACAGTTGCTTGGGTTGAAACCTGTCTTGCCTGTGCTCTCGTAGCGTGGCTTCTTGGGGGCCTGCGTCCTTTGGCAGGGTGGTCAGTGGGCACTTGGCAGGAGGGACTGTTCCTGTCTCTGGGGCACGTGTCTTCCTCGAGGCTGATGGCCTGTGAAGCTGCAAAGGGTCCATGGCCATGCTTTGTGCTGCAGCAGATGGCTGAGGGGCTCTGAGAGGCTGAAAGAACCAAGACTTAAGTGACTGAGAGGGGATGATGGTCTTCAGCTGTGTACGGGGCTGCTGCCAAGTGGAAAGCAGTATTTTTTTGATATGTCCGCACTGCATGGAACCAGTTGCCATGGATGGTGCTGCAGTCAGAGAGGGTTGAGTTGACTTTCTAATGACAAGGTTAGAACAGTATCAAACGGACTGTGCAGGATGGGTGTAGAGTGCCCATCACAGGCCATCTCAGTGTGGAGCGTTCACAAGTCTGCCACAAACTGGATGTAGCTCACATGGCTTGTGTTCCTTCCACAGGATCATGCTTGGGTTCCTCAGGGAGCAGAGGCCCATCAGAGGCCAGGACTGACCCATGGGCCTGGAAACATGCAGTGACTTTTAGTAAGGGGCTAAAGTGACTGGTAATAGGGAGGGACCCAGGGTAATTAACCATGCATTGACTGTATTCCGGCTGCTGTGAGTGGCTGTCCACTGCTCCCTGAGTAGGGGCAGTAGAAGTGCTCATTTGACTTACGTGACGAGGAAGCTGATGGTAGAATCACAGAATCCCAGACTGGTGGGGGCTGGAAGGGACCTGTGGAGCTCACCCAGCCCACCCCCCTGCTCAAGCAGGGTCTCCCAGAGCAGGCTGCAGAGCCACGTCCAGGCGGGTGTGGATGTCTCCAGAGCAGGAGACCCCACCGCCTCTCTGGGCAGCCCGTCCCAGCGCTCCGGCACCCTCATGGTAAAGACGTTTCTCCTCACGTTCAGGTGGAACTCCCCGTGTTGCAGCATGTGCCCATTGCCCCTTGTCCTGTCGCTGGGCACCGCTGAAAAGAGCCTGGCCCCGTCCTCTTGGCACTCACCTTTAGAAGCTGCAGTGTTCATGCTGTAGGATGGGCTCTTTGGACTGTCAGAAGCCCAAAGAAATGAGATAGCCATTTACAAGTCTGGCTATTGACATTGGTACTGGCTCAATACAGGTGACCCCTAAGGGCAATTACAGCCCTGACTGCTGGAGACAAGCAGCTAATGGGATTTTTGTGGCACAGGTGTCCTGTCCATTTGGTGGTGCTACCTCTAGCTTTCTCTTCTGTTTAGGTGATTGATTGATTGCTTAGGTAGTTTTTTCCAGGAGCTTAAGAAAAAGGAAAGCAAAAGTCCAGCTTAGAAAAACCAGTTTTTGAAGACTTTATCATTTCAATCAGTAAATATTTTTAACAATAATGCCTTTTTAACATTGAACTTACCCATTGCAAATCTGATCCTTCAGTTTGGATTTTAAGCCATTATTGTTTAACAAGTTGACCCATTTTTAGGCATCTGTGAGATACATTATTGCACCTTCAATTAGAAATTAGAGTCCAGAGAGTCTGGAGAGCCTTCGAATCTTGCTGGTGGGCTGATCTTACAGTCTTTGCACAGTGGGGGTTTGCAGGGAAAAGTACTTACTTCTGAATTCATTTCCGCTTCTTCTTGGGCTGTTTAAAGAGAGCAGGGCTCCAGCAATCCCCTGCAGCACGTGAAGTTTCTGGTTGGTATGAAAGCAACAGCCAGCAGCTGATGTGAGCCATTTTTCACAGATTTGGCAGCCAAAAATTCCAGGCTGAGATCTTTCACGTGAGGGGTCAGCACGGTGATTGTCCCTAACAGCTCCATGTGCCTCTCAGATGTGAACCAAAAGCCCAGAGCCAGGCACACAGCCGGCCAATTTCTGTTCCAGCTCTGCAAATGGTGCTGTTAGTGCCGAGTCGACAGCGGTCCCGTGCTGCTGGTGCTTGCGTGGCCCGCAGCCGCCCGCCCAGCCGTGCAGACTGGCAAACTAACAGGCCTCTTGTTCTTTGCTTCAACTTCCAGCTCTTCACCGAGTATGGCCGGCTGGCCATGGAGGAGACATTCTTGAAACCTTTCCAGGTGAGTCTGAGGGTTCTGGCCAACACGTGTCCCCGCTGCTGGAGGTGGCTTGGCCCCGGGCCGGGTGGCTTCACCACGAGGTGTCACTGCAGTTTGCAAGACAGGAGGAGATGGTGATGCCTTGGGACTGGCTCAGCTGCACGAAGCAAAGGCTTTGTGCTTTCCTGCCCTCAGAGAGCCTTCCAAACACATCCAGCATCCCTCTTTCTTCTCTCTCTGAACCCTTGCCATCCTGAGAGCTCTGCCCTGTCCTGCTGGGCTTGGAGAGCAGTCAGGTTGTGCAGAAGGTTTGTCATGCTGTCTACCCGGGGACTCTCCCCAGCCTTTGCTCTGAGGGGTTTGAAGCTGCCTGCCCTAGGAATCCCTGCTCCTGGCAAAATGAAAGGATGAGGATTAGCTCAGAGGTTTTGTGAGTGACAGCAGAGCTGTGGGAAGGCTCAGTTTAAGTGGGGTCTTAATTTCAAGTAAGGGACATCTGTTCACCCTGCTGCTTCCCAACCTGTGAAAATCTGGCATTCAAAGAAGGGAGAGTGTCGGCCAGACTCCAGCTTGCTCTGGACACCAGAGCTGTGAGCACTTGCAGGGATGGGAGGATAGTTGGCTGTGACAGCCCTGTCCAGGAGGAGAGTGAATATAGGTGAAAAGAGATAAAGCAGAAGGGAGGGGGGCAGAAGGTATCCGTGGCATGGCTGTGGCAGCTCACAAAAGCTTCAGTCCTTTAACAGATGGAGTTGTGATTTTGTATGGCTTTGATTATGGCTGCACTGAATCCTGTGCACCTGGGAGGGCGGTTGAACAGGTTTGGAAGCTTTTAGAGGTCTGTGGGACCAGGTGTGAGGCAGGGAGCAGGGCCTAAGGGGATGAAGGGAGCAATGCTGTGAGTTACCCCCGCATCCTCACACTGCAGTGGGGCTGCAGGGCTCATTGCACGATGGGGATGGTAAACAGAAGGAAGATCCCGTCTGTGGGGCTCTGGCCTTCTTGTCGTTCCTTGTACAGGTCGTTCCTTTAACCTGATGCTCTCTGGTGGTCCCAATGGCTTGGTCCAACTTCCAGCTGTCATCCACATTAGGTTAGGTGGTAGATGGATGAGGATTTGTGAGCTTCTCAAAGTGGGAGATAGCAGAGAGAAAAACATGCTGTAAAAACACAAATAGTAATTGGGAATGGGTTACAGCTATTTTACTTTTACCTTCTAACGTGAAAAGAGAATTGCTGTCCTCACCACGTTCCTGGAAGTCCTAAGGGGTTTATAGGGTGTCTGTGGTCAAGAAGTGGGAATAAAAGGTTAAAAAATACAACAAATGGACAGTCTGAGATTTTGGGGAGTTTTGAGGGTATACTGGGTGCTGGCATGGACAGTTGACTCATAAATGATGTGAAAGCTACCAGTAAAAATATATGACTTGGAGTAGCAAGAGCTAGGAGAAAATTGTAACATGGTACAGAAAAAAGCCAGACATTAAATAAATATTCTTGTTCCTTATTTAGGAACTATCAGGATAACATAGCCAAGTATTTCAGTGAACGTGAAATCCTTTCTACTCCTTCAATAAAAAGGAGGCTGTAAGGGGAAACTTGTAAATATGCTTAAGTCATTAGGACTGGATAATAGGCTCAGATTTTACCAAAGACTGTAATTGCTGTCAAGTCACACGGTTTTGTGGATAGCAAGTCTTGTCGAACAATCCCATTATCAATTTTTAAAAGACCATGAGTTTGGTTGATAAAGGTAACTATCACCATGATACGTGGCTTTCTGTAAGCCTTATCTCCCTACAGTGCTGATTAAAGGCAAGTGAACAGCATACCAAGTCAGCATTGTCTCTTTTAATCCATTGTAAATGGATTAAAAACTCATTAACTGATAGACGATAGAGCACGCTGAACTAATTTTAATAAGGAATCATCATCTTTCAGAAGTGTTTCCTTGGGGCTTCCCCCAGGGTCTCTCTGATTCACTGTCATCTTCATTAATGATCTGGGGGGAAAAATATCAAACGGCTGTTGGTAACTGTTGCGGATGTGGTAACATTTGGTAGAGGGATCGATGGTGATGTGACCAGGTGAGCAACGGAGATCTCCTGGCCACATCGCAAAGTGGGCTGGTTTCCTGCAAAGCACGGTTTTAAAGGCAGCCGAGTATTTGGATTAGGAAGCAGGAGAAGGGTGATGG